>NC_080671.1:166103724-167508724 GCF_030247195.1 Topomyia yanbarensis | reverse complement strand
TGTCACTTTTGGGAGAAATGGAATCCATTCGGAAGGGCAATTATTGAGGGCGAGAAGCAAAGAAGAAATCAGATATTCGCGAACATAAAGGCAGCAACAACGATGATGACACGCAAATCTTCAATAGCGAGATAGAAGTGAACACCCCCCCCCCCCCCCTCCCAAAACATAGTTGGCGAGAAAAAAAATTTTTCCTCGCCTCGTAAACAGGTTTCCACGTGCAATGGCTAACCGCTTGCGCGAGATCTGCCGGACAACCATTTAAACTCGTTATATTATTTCTATTGTTTACATAAGGAAATATATAAAAGACCTATGACCCCGATTGTTATTTTTAAATGATAAGTTTTTGAATTGCACAAATTTTGAATTTCTGTATTAGGTAAGTGCACACTGTGCACTCTATACTTTGTACTGTGCTACACAAAAAATATTTCAATTTGTCTGAGAACTATTGATCCGAGAAGGCAGTTTTTGTTTCACGTCATTTTAACGGTGACCGGAGCTGGTTGGCCGAAGGGGCAGGTTGGCCGAGTTTTATTTATTTATTAACAGATTAAGGCCGAAGTGGCCTGTGCCGTATACAAAAGATTCCTCCATTCCACTCGGTCCATGGCCGCGCGTCGCCAGCCACGCAGTCTGCGAAGGGTCCGCAAATCGTCTTCCACCTGGTCGATCCATCGTGCTGCGCGCCACGTCTTCTTGTACCGGTCGGATTACAATTGAGAACCGTTTTCACCGGGCTATTGTCCGACATTCTGGCTACGTGACTACACCGTAGTCGTCCGATTTTCGCGGTATGACAGATGGGCGGCTCCCCCAACAGCTGATGCAACTCATGGTTCATTCGCCGTCTCCATGTGCCGTCTTCCATCTGCACTCCACCGTAGATGGTACGCAGCACTTTCCGTTCGAAGACACCAAGTGCGCGTTGGTCCTCCACGAGCATGGTCCAGGTCTCGTGCCCGTAGAGAACTACCGGTCTAATCAGCGTCTTGTAGATGGTCAACTTCGTACGACGGCGAACTCTGTTCGACCGAAGTGTCTTGCGGAGGCCAAAGTAAGCACGATTTTCTGCCACGATGCGTCTACGAATCTCTCTGCTGGTATCATTGTCGGCGGTCACCAGTGAGCCCAAGTACACGAACTCTTCAACCACCTCGATTTCGTCGCCACCGATGCAAACTCGAAGCGGGCGGTTCTCATTTTCTTCTCGTGAACCTCTTCCTATCATGTACTTTGTCTTCGACGTGTTGATGGCAAGTCCGACGCGCTTGGTTTCTCTTTTCAGTCTGATGTAGGCTTCCTCCATCTTCTCAAAGTTTCGTGCAATAATATCAACGTCATCGGCGAAGCCAAGTAGCTGAACGGACTTTGTGAAAATCGTACCACTCGTGTCGATCCCTGCTCTTCTTATTACACCTTCCAGCGCGATGTTGAATAACAGACACGAGAGACCATCACCTTGCCGTAACCCTCTGCGTGATTCGAAGGTACTCGAGAGCGTCCCTGAGACACGTACTACGCACATCACCCGATCCATCGTCGCCTTCACTAATCGCGTCAGTTTGTCCGGGAATCCGTACTCGTGCATAATCTGCCATAGCTGATCTCGATCGATAGTGTCGTATGCGGCTTTGAAGTCGATGAACAAATGATGTGTGGGCACATTGTACTCGCGGCATTTCTGCAGTACTTGACGAAGAGCGAACACCTGGTCCGTGGTAGATCGTTCGCTCATGAAACCCGCCTGGTACTGCCCCACGAACTCTCTTGCAATTGGTGATAGTCGACGGCATAGTCTTTGGGAGAGTACCTTGTAGGCGGCGTTCAGCAGGGTGATTGCTCGGTAATTACAGCAATCCAGCTTGTCGCCCTTTTTGTAGATAGGACACACGACACCTTCCATCCACTCCTCCGGTAAAATTAGTGAGTTATGTGCGGGGCAGGTTGGCCGAGTTGTGAATTTAGTGTATAGTAATGTCCACTTTGATATTTGTGAAATGCCAACCTTTTTCAAAGCAAAATTTGATATTATGCTAATATTGATGATTATAAGGAAAAATATACACGAGAAATCAGTAATAAAAATAATTTAAAATGATTACCAAGTAGAAATAAGAGATTAGAATCACTAAAAGTCGGAAATTGTTTAAAAAGTTTATATAAGTTGATTCCGATATTTTATGAATTAAATGCCAAGCTGCTTTCAGAGTCTGGCGTGGGGCCCTACAATCCTGAAATTTTTCCTCCTGAGGAGTTTCTGACATGATTTGTCACAGATCGACCCAACCCCGAGCAAAACTCGTCCATTAGCATAGAATCTGCTGCAGATGTAAGCCTCTATAAAGACGTCAGACCTCTTCCCAAGGCGAGTGCACGATCTGATTCGAAGAAGTGGCAAGGTCGTAAACGCCGATTGACTCAAATTTTAACCGATTCCCCAATAAAAGCTGTATTGGAGGAGCAGAAAAATGAAATCAAACGTAACCGCACGCTGGTGGAGGAAAAAATCAGCGATAGCTGGTAAAAAGTTCAGTAAAACTGCCAAAACTACGTTCAAAAAGGTTAAAAAGTAAAGAGTGGATTTTTTTTATACGAAAAAAACGATGTTTTTTTGAATTAAATGTTTTCCACTGATACATTTGACGTGTTTACCCCAGCCATGGGCTTGATTGGCCGATTTTTCTTTCCGCATTTGTTTGCTAATAACTTTTTCCCTGATTTTTTTCATGAATGTAAAAAATTACATATGTGCTTATTTTTATTAACGCTTCATTTCACTATTACGAGGAATTCGTTCCGTACTAATAAACTGTTATCCGTAAATCCGTAATATCTGCAACAAACGTGTAAAAGAAATTTCTTTTAAAAGTGAACGGGTCAAAAAGTGGTAAAACAATAGGCAATTACGAAGAGCGACTAAAACGTTGGGACTGATTGAATCTATAAGCCAATAAATTGGGATGTGTTTCGATTTCATGTCTTCAGTATGTGACAGTCTTGCGTTCTGTTTTTGCTCGTCATGGAATAAAATGAGAAAGATAATCTTAAATAAGAGAAAAAGAGAGGAAAAAAATCAACCAATCGAAATCGATTCAAGATCACTCTTCGATCTTTTCTATTCACTCAACACGAGTGCTTTCGGAATTGCGCTCTGATCTTCTCATTTCGTCTTCGTTATCCGTACAACTTTGATTCGTTAGGTGCAACAATTTTAATTGAAACTTTTTCCCAAATAGTTTTATTATTGAGCAGATTAGTGACCACATATTTATTTAACGAATTGACAAGAAGTTTTGCAATTTTTTCACAGGAAACGGATAATTTGCTGTAATTTAAAAACAGATAACTCTAAAATAAAGCAAATTCGGTAAGTGCGATGTGTTCCCTTCCATGTGTCGGAAGCAAGTGATGCTGAAATTATTAAGCTCACCTATGTTTATAGTTTCTAGTTATTTTGGTCGTGTCATCAATGTTATATTTACCACATGTTACGTAAATTAGAAGCATTCACTAATCAGTGCTGAGCAATTTTCTTTCGATTAGTGAACAAGTTCTGAGCAGTTTCACTCAGTAGATTAAATTCTGGGTAGTTTCAATTAGTAGATTAAATCATTGAAATATATATTTTACATTGTCCAAAATCCCATGAATTCCGAAATAAAACCTTCAATTGTTCAAATATAATATTTGCTTAATCTAGGTAGTCTTCTCAAGTTCCAACGGTTTTGCAAGATTGCTGAAAGTCAATAGAGCTAAGATTCTTATTCTTGCTTTGTAGTGAAATCAGTAGTTTTTTGCACTCACTTCACATTTTGACTTTTACTATAGTTTCAGGGATCTAGGAAAATCAGTCTACAATATTTTTAATTCGTATGTCCAATTATATAAAAAGTGCCTAAAAGAATCTACTTAAATAGATAAATAGATAGTTATTCTCAGTTGCCTGATAATATTTCCGAAGATAGTCTTTAACCCATTCCCCACGAGAGTCAAATGAAACAACATGTGTTTTTCTAAGGATTGTTATGATTACGACATGTTCAGTATCATTTAAATTGAAAATTTCATAAAGTTGAGCTAACGCAAACTTCGGATGAAGTCACAGAACTAGTAATAGTAGCAAGATGCCTGATCATGAAAATAGGAGTTGAACCTATTTTCCGCATCTACAAATCCCTTGCCTTATCAGAAGATTTGAAGCAAATTTCGACATTCACTTTGTTCGGACATTCTTTGCAACGGTAAACTTGGATTTCACACTGACATATTCCTATCCATGGAGAGAACCTTGAGGTTGGTTTCGTTCTCCTGATTAGCAAATGCGTGTAAAGTTTCGTGAGACGGGCTTTTGGATATTTTTCTACTCATTCCAATTTAGCGTCTTCTACATCTTGTAAACGTGTAGTCTAGAATGCGTAGTATTTTTAAGCAGCCCTAAATACTTTGAACTCTTGAATATTCATTTTTGTAACTAGAGAAATTTCTAACTTGGATTTTTTTTCGCTAAGAACTTTTCATAATTACGTTCAGTTTCCAGTAAATATCTCAAGTCATCAGAATTAATACATTTATGCAATAATTTTAAGCCCCTCCCGAAACAAAATCCTAGCTACGGGCCTGAATCCTATATTGCAGAGTACGGTGCTCGGAAGCGTTGTTGCATTTTTTATCCTGCAGAAAATATACAGTGAGCTGTTCTTATCTACCTCGCTGGGTTCAATAGAGAGGTGTTTGCGACATTTTTGTGCTGAATCTTTGCAGCAGCAGCACCGATGATGTACATCAATCCGTTAAGTTTTCTTCGAAAATATTTCTTTGCGTTTGAATCTAATGGCTTGAACTTGTAATCAAAATGTTGTTGGACTGTTGACTCTATATCATTTTCTTCAACAAGCAAATCATTTTCTTCAAGCAGTATATTCGCGTCGTCCTTTTCGCAATTTGTCCCAGAAGTGTTGTCGGTAGATAGATCTTCGCTTGCAGAAATAGCTGCGTACTTGAAAGCGGCAGCGAACGGATAGGTATTAGGAGCATCATTTCGTCCGCTTCTTATTTCAGAAAACAAGTTTTCTACCACATCCTGACACAAAAAGTTAGTGCACAAGTACTCGAACCCGAACTCATGTTTCAGCTTGTTTCATAACCAACGAATAGCATATATGTTTCCGATGAAACCGCCGATGTAATTTGGTTTGTGTTGCTTCACAGTTAACGACTTGGCTTCTTTAGAGGCCTAAAATTCCATTATTTGATGAATTAGCCATGAAATTTTTATATACCTGTTTAATGTTGAAACATGAACTTTTGGTATAGTACATATTTTTCAGAACCTTCTCAGCATAGTCTAAGAAAGCCCAGTGACATGTTTCATCGGATATTGCAGCACGATAAGGCTGTAAATGAAATTGTTATTTTTTGCTGAACTATGCTTAAATATTTTTATTTTACCTTGGAGTTTTGGCCAATAGTTTTAGAGTTGAAGGTATCGAATAGCATATCATGGAAGCTTGCAAATGATGCTGTTACAAGAGCCGATTTCGGAAGATTTCCCATTTGCACATAAAACTCTATCCCTTTTACTACAGATTCGCTCAAGGTTCTTGTTGCTTGAGCAACGCTCATTGCTGTAAAAGGCGCGAGTTTTATATATCTTTCCACAAGTTTTGGAACCATCCTCGGTGTAGAAACTCGATTTATTTCATACAATTTCGCTATATTGGTGAAAGATGCGATTTTGCCTTCGAAAACTGCGTTGTGTTTAAGAAGCATGTTTTGCCTTTCTCATATAAAGAAAGGCTATGCAATCACTGTAAAAATCGACTTTTTAACCGAGGCCCGAAGGGCCGAGTGTCATACACCATTCGATTCCGTTCGTCGAGATCGGCAAATGTCTGTGTGTGTATGTATGTGGGTGTATGTGTGTGTGTCATTTAAACTCACACAATTTTCTGAGAGATGGCTGAACCGATTTTCGCAAACTTAGTTTCATCTGAAAGGTATAACGCTCCCATAAGCTGCTATTGAATTTTTAGTTGATCCGACTTTCGGTTCCGGAGTTACGGGTTGAAGAGTGCGGTCACACAGCAAATTCCCATATAAACTGGTTCCACCATGATGTTCAAATGATGTAAAACATATTAAAATTGATGTAACATTACTCTAGTTTGTATAGATGACTAATGATCAATCAAAGCAGCTTTGACCACATTGGCCACCTATCACGGTTCATGACGCCCCCGGGGAACCCGCCAAGTTCCTAAGCTAATATCACTCCCATTCCCCAACGAATTCTCTACCGATTTTTACAAACTTGATTTCAAACGAAAGATACAGTAATACCATTGACTGCTGCTGAATTTCATTCGGTTCTGACTTTTGCTTCCGGAGTTACAGGGGTGTTAGTAAAGATACACTGGAATTTCCCATATAAATCGGTACAATCGTAATACCTCAGAGGCTAAAAACTATTGAAATGGTCACCAAATTACTTCTAATCGCAGATCTAGATAACTGATTACCAATCAAACATTCTTTGAATATATTGTCCACTATCGACGATTCCGGAAGTCCGGAATTCCGGGCATATTCTACAATTATAGTCACATCGGTTCTTCGGTGGTGACTGAACCGATTTTCTCAAACCATGTCTCAAATGGAAGGCAAAATATGCAGTTAAGTATTCCGTCGCCACCCCCCTCCCCCCCGCCTTGCCCTTACACCTCCTTCCTTCATCACTCCTCTCCCCTTGGATCACCATCACGTCCGCATTTCCTTCATCCACCGCGTATACCGAAATAAGATGAAGGATTTCTGACGCATCCTCCACTCCCACTCTACTAACCCCCCATTCCCTCCACTTTCAAACCCATTCCACTAACATTTCAAAATATAATCACATGAAGATAACATTGAACTCATGCTGATTAATCTAATTAAATATTATTCTTTTGCCTTTCTCATATAGAAAGGTTATGCAATTGCTTCAAAAACCGACTTTCTAACCGAGGCCCGGAGGGCCTAGTCTCATTTAACATTCGACTCAGTTCGCAAAATATCTGTGTGTATAAATGTGTGTGTGTATGTATGTATGTATGTGTGTGTATGCGCGGATTTGTTAACAAAATGTCCACATCGGTTACTCGGAGATGGCTGAACCGATTTTTACAAACTAAGATTCAAATGAAAGGTATAATATTCCCATAGGTTGCTATTGTATTTCATTTTCAACCGACATCTTGTTCCGGATTACGAGTTGAAGAGTATGGTTACAAAACGAAATTTGTTGATTTGTCCACATCGGTTTCTCGGAATTTTCTGAACCGATTTTGACAAACTTGATTTTAAATGCAAGGTCCATCAGCTGCTGTTGAATTTTGAGTGGATCCCAGTTCTGGTTCCTGAATTACAGGGTGATACGTACGATCACGCAGCAAATCCCGATTCTAACGAATTCTGCGATGAATGTAAGAAGCTGAAATTTTTTCCAAAATGTAAACACAACTGTTGAATTTTGTAGATCTAGGTCACCAACAGTCATTCAAAGTCTCTTTGGCCACACTGGCCATCATCGACGGATCCGGAAGCATCCAAATTCAGAATAACGGTTATATTGGTTTCTCGAAAATGACTAGACCGATTTGATCAACTTAGTTTCAAATGAAAGGTGTTGCGTCCCCGGAAACTGATATTAAATTCCATCTCCATCCGACTTCCGGCTTCGGAGTTAGGGGTTGTGGAGTGCAATCACATAGAAAACTCCGATTCAAACCGATACCGCGATGAATGCAAAAAGGTGCTCTTATATATACTTACCAAGTGTAATAAGAATGAAAGACATTTCCATAATGTTATATTGTACGAACCAGCTATTAAATCATAGTTTGGAGAAATGAGAAAGGCACAATTGCACCTCTAGGTGGATTAAAACAGGTTTTTGAACTTTTAATTAAATGTGGTGAGTCGAACATAACTGCTATATTGTATCCATCTACGTTCATTATTGGCTTCGTTCGTGTTACTCCTGCTTCCTTAGCCATCTTTACGTTTGTACTGCACTGATCCATGACCACTACTAATGGGTGTAGACCGTGAATATTGAGCGATTTTACGATCTTCTCAACAACAAGAAGCTGTTTGTCACTGCCCAGAGTATTATGCGCCAACGAGAAACCAATACCCTGTAACTTTAGACATTATTGCAAAAATGCATAATTTTTAACAAACCATTTACCTTCTTGAACCGTTTGCCTCGCTCTTTTCCGATTCTTGTTGTTGACCAACGGTTAGGCTCCAAAGTGCGAATCCCAGATATCATTATAGCTATGGCCTCAGTTGCAAGAATCAATGGATTGTTTTTTCAATTTTTTCTTGACCCCGTCGCAGGGAAAACCAACAAATGTGTCAGTTTTGGCGTTGTACACCAACTCTGGCTTGTTAGCCATGCCATCAAAAGAAACAACAGTAGCCTTTTCTTTTTTTAAGCATGTTTCTAATTTTTTCGCATTCCGAGGCAAGATTTGCATGTTCAATCCAGGTTCTAGAGGAATGGACGAGTTCCAACGATTGACGGTCATTTTGCAAGGTAGGTTCAATACTTCCGACCGTTTAATGTACCTAAATGCAGCAGGTCCTGCCAAATATGCTCCAATGGCAAATTTTTTGGTCTCCTGGTTATAACGGCGCCCTTTTGACTTCTTAGAAGTATTTTGAAGGCTATTGTGCAGTACCTTATTCCTTTTGAGATGATCCAACAGTTTCGCATCTTTCCCTGTTTTCTTTTTCAAAAGAGTAACTTCCGTCGTCAACGCGTTAAGTTTCTTTTATCTCGAACGCATGGACCTTAGACGCCACGCACATTTGCGTTTTGCTTCACGTACTTCTCTGTTCAGATGTTTTACATTTGAACGTAATTTCGAACATTTGTTCTTTTCGGAAATGAAAAGCGACTTATAATATTATCCAGTCACCTCTGCTGTTATGTCATCATAATGTCAAATTTCGCAATTAGTGTCGCATACCATAATGTATTTTGTGACTCACCTGTATTGAAATTATGCTCAGTTTCGACCTCTGTATTGAAATTATGATCAGTTTCGACTAGGCGATAAACTTCTGCTGCAGATTGATCATCATTTGTTATAAAATCGATCTGGCCATCTGCCTCCGTGTTTAGCTCCACGTTATTGAACACATTAGCATCGTGTGGTTCATCTGCAGAAACTTCTGCGATCTCATCTAAACGAAACAATATTTTGCAGTCGTTTTCTGCCCATGTATTGGAACTTCCTATGGATCGCCCTTAGAACCATCTTCCCCGCTTCGTTCTAAATCCAAAACTTCCAAATAAAATTCGCTGCATATGGGCGAAGTAAAGATGCTCGGAAGCATACCATCCCGTAATATAAAATAGCAGGAGTTGATCACTGTTAATTTAATCTAACGAATCTAGCTTACCCTTGTCGAGGATGTGAAGGATTTTTGTACGCTAGCGACTGGAAGTGATCGGAACATGATAAACGATTTTTTACATAATGAATTCCTTCGAGATTGAACCGTTCCAACAGTTCTTCCGAGCAACAAAGTTGCACCCAAAGCGCACAACTGAAAACAAGCCTATTGTATTTTGGAACATTAGAAAAACTATATATAAATTACATACATTTGTGGATTGCGTGGAAACCGGGAAAACGATTTTCCAATTGTTGCACCCTGGGACGAGACGTGCAAAGTGAAAAAAAGCAAATGTCACCGCGAACCGGCAATGGCCTGTCATTGCGAACCGGACCTATCTTGACGATTTTCATTTTCTTGAAAGCAATAACGTTTGGGCAGTATCGTTATTTCCTGGCAAAGTCTATGACGTATTAAAAACAATTTTTTTGCATTTATAAAATTTGTTTTGAATCTATATTTATATGCCTTTGTTAAAAAACCTTGAGATATATTTTGAGGTGGAAAGAAGTTCCTATTGCTATCAGAATGCGTTAAAGAAGATATTTTTTTTCTATCCGTACTGCTCCCGATATATTGGCAATTAATAAAGAGAATAAATATTCCAAATAATTGATTTTGTTACTATTGAATGTCGACCGCCCCAAACTACCCTCCCCTTTTCAGTATCAGTAGATTATACCCTACACACTTAATTTTTTTTTGCCGAATCTCAGCTTTTTTGCATCTTTTGCCGAAATCTCAACAACTGAAATTCAGCAAACATTATTTATTGCAGAGATCCCAGTAAAAATGACGTTTGAGTACTGAGACTCGAAAAATATTTCACCGAAATTAGTAAACTAATCTCACTTTACTGAGATATCAGTTTCTAAATTTGCTGTTGGGAAATTACCGAGCCGAATTGAGTGTGTAACGAAAATGAATGAACAAACAAGTGGTTAACTTTGAAAAACAATCGATTTATTATCGCCTTTAACTATGATTTAATATAATAAATAAATCAATGTTCGTTTTCATGCACATATTTTTTAACACCTACTGCTAATTTTTTCCACAAGACGTACATTATGTGTTTGAAACAACGCGTTACTTCCTAAATCCGGCATATTTGTTCACATTGCTCGATTGAATCGTTGGTATGGGTTCGATTGGAACTTTTAGTTTCAGTCTTCACGCATTTCAATATGTTTATTATCTCTGGCCTAGACAAAGTTTCAATAGCTTATCGCTCGTCGGCGTCTATTTAAACCAGCCTAGTTGCCTTTTCGTTTACTGAGTATATACGCCTCTCCAGTACATCTAGCCAGAATACGTGCCGAAGTTCTGGCTGGCTTCTGTCGGCATTTTGGTTTATCCGCCGCTACTTATTGCAGTGAAAAACACTAACTCAAACATGAGTAAAATTTGTTGAATTGCAGTGAAAAACACTAACTCAAACATGAGTAAAATTTTTTAGATTGGTCAAGACAAGACAACTGGTAAGCGGTTTCTGGAGCCAGTGTGGAGCCCAAAATGACTTCTTCGAATTTCACTAATGGGATACTGTTTTCGTTACCACAGGGTCCATTTCGCAGTGTTGACATCATGATCAATGAAGGTTGTTAATAAAATAATTTGAATTCGTTAATTCTATATAGTAAATATTTAATATATTAAATAACGCTGAATATTTGAATTAAGACTCGACATATTAATCATTTGTTTACCATTCATATATATTATTTTCCTTCCGATCGAATACCTGTCAATAGAATTTATATGAATCAAAATCTTTTCGAATTCTTTTTGAAGAACATTTGTATGTATATGTGTATTTGTGACGTTAGCCTGTTAGCGTATTTGCAATATTCAAATTTGCTATTCTCGTGTATGATTATAATGTCACTGACCTATGTATAAAAAGAAAATAAAATATAGAGATGACGAGTCATTATCCAGTGATTCTGCGTTTTTATTGTCGCTTTTGCTTGAGGCAGAAACTAACTCATTTTCGGACCTAACTACTGCCAACTGTTTGTTTGAAGCCAGTTTCGAACCTAGGTTATGCGCCACTGAACTGAAAACCGAGTTGGATTCCAACCTGAAATATATTTCGGTTTCGCTCACACCACCGGAGTTTTGCAAGAATCCAACTCAGTTCCATGAAAACGTTTGTTTGAAACAACTAACCTGGGTTAGTATCTAAGTTCTCAATCGAAAACGAAATGTAAATCTATTACGGGGACCTTCACCTGGCGAAGAATCAAGCACCATTTGAAAAATTTTTGAGCAAAAACTAAGACATACGAACTTCTGCTTTTGAACTCCTCAAATAAAAAGTGTGTAGTCTGCAGACTGTTCTGTAACGAGTCATTCACATGGCAAGATGGCTGAAGGGTGAGTCGAATAGATTTATGAATGATAGTTTTGTTCGTGCGGTCTGATATGATATGCTGCCCAGATTTGCTAGAAATATATAGTGTTTGATATAGCGAAATGTTTGTTAATGAAATGGAAATTGTGTATTACAGCAACATATCTAAATATGAAAAATAAATTGGCTGCACTGCCAACATCGCTAACCGCATACGGTCAACTGTCATTAATTATTCAGCAGGACACAAAAAAGCAAGGAAACCAAAAATAAGATGCCAATTGTCTCGTCTTGTCCTAGGTCAATATCAACATTGTAAAAGTAGCCATATTTATTGACGAAAAACTCCTTGGAAAGAAGTGACGAATGAAAATAATTGAATAGTTCACTTATCTCGTAATAAAATTGATCTGAAAGATTTCAAATATGCCTACCACGGCTTGAGACTAAAATAAGGACATTTGAAGTAAAATAAGGACGCCTTTCAAAGTCGTCGAAAATAAGGACATGTCCTTTAAAATAAGGACGGTTGGTAACCCTAACTAAGAGAAACGAAAGCAATGAAATTGAAAGATGGATAGGTATTCTAAAACGAATCAGTTATAAACTTAGAACGGAAAATTAGGACTAGGCAGGCTCATATGGATATGATCGAAAGGAAATGTGAAGAATTCTTTGCCTTCTGCTAAGTAGGAGTTGGGCGTTGCACCCAAGTCTACCGCATGGTCCATGGTAACTAAACTAAAGAAAGTTAAGAATTTGGTATCAAAAAATAAATTCCAGGCTATTTTAGGATGCATTTATTAGATTGTTACAATTGTTGCTTTATTATATAGATTTTCATGAAAAAAAAAAATAATATTTTAACAAAATATTACTTTATTTTCTAACAAACAAATAATTCCATTCGTGAGTTTGATCACCTTAGCGACCGACAAATGCATATTTATATTAGACAGTGAAAAATTAATGCCGAATATATTTATTGAAAATTTTGAGGAGTATTTTTTGAATAATCAGTAAGATAATTATTTCATAAAATTAGTTAAACACTATGAAAAACTTGCCATCACTTTGTGTGAATAAGATTGGAGATTGTCAGATAAATAAATTGTAGATTGAATCATTTTTAACCCTCCGGAAGTCGCGTAAATGGCTCTCTGGACGAGCAGCCGCAGCTGCTCTAAAACGGTTGCGCTAGATTTTCAGAGCAGCGTGCACTCAGTGCACTAGCGCAACTGCCGGAAGGTTAAGTAGTAATTGTAGAACATTTTATTAATTTATTCTTTTGTTGATATTTTAATTCATTAAATAATAATACAAATAAATAAATAAAATTCATATTTTGTTTGCTGCCATCGAATGATCGGCACCTGATAGATCACAACCCAAGCAACATTCAAAGTTTTATAGCACGCTACAAGGGTAATCTAAGTTTTATGAGTGGCTATAAAACTACCATAAAACTTCAAATGTTACCAGGGAAGGAAGCTATGCCGATGTCTAAAACCTATGCTGGGAATAGGAAATAACGGTTAGATATGTTTTCTATGACATGCAGTCAAACTCCCAAATTTCGCTACTAATCACATGGCTGCACTGATTATATACTGTGTCCAGCAGAGTTTAAAATATTCAAACTCATTGAATTAAAATTGATCATATTCAGCCGCACGCAGCTGAAAACGTTAAACGAACAAACCGACCATTCATCCATCCACGTTTTTTCATTCGGTTCCGATTATTACACGAAGTGACCGTACAGCAACGAATTGAACGCATCAAAGTAGGCTCTGGCACAATGTAAGCGATGATGATTGTTGTTTCATATGCTTTATAGGCATATGAATATTTTTTTTCTATTCAATGCGAATCGCAACAGGTTCATTTTCAGCCGTCAAATAAGAGCTTCGATTATTTTTACCTCTGGTGTCTAGTGTAATTATGGCGTAAACTACGTCAAGAATTCGTTGCACATTGTTTTTTTTTACCGTAAGAGTTTAAATTTTTTCAATTATCAACTTTCTACACTCAGCCAAAAAATACAGTGAACTTCAGTATTTCGTATATTTTTTAGCCACAAGCAGGACGTATGTAAATCATAAGACTATCTTATGAAGCGGCCTTTATTTCGTCAAATAGGTTTGCTATGATTTAATTTTCCATAACGCATTTTCGATTTTTCATAAGGCAAAATTATATATTTCTCTTATGTTTATGTGAATCATAAGATGCTCGTATGAAACTCAAGCGAGTAACGTATGCAATACCCAATAAAGTCTTATTTTTACATAATCATCTTATGAAAACAGTTTTGTTATTTTTCTATGCATCATAAGATAATTCTTATGAATTTCGCTGCATGATTTGGCTGGGTGTAGAAATCCGTCTGTTTATCTCAACGATTTCTCTGACGTCACCGCAGAATTCGCGGAGTAGCAAGCCTCGCTTCTGAGAGCCGTGGTAGCACACTTTTGTCATTTCAAAAACAGCCAACAAAGTTCTGTTAAATAATCATAGTAACCTGTCTCCGCGTTTCCCGCAGGAAGGAGTACAGAAAATCTAGAACTAGAAGCCTCTTTTCCTCTTATTTTGGGTTGCCATAGCAAAAATAACCTTCACAACTTATGAAACATTGCGTCTCTCGTTCAAATTTGTGGAAAATAATGTGTGCGTAGAAATTAGTTTAACTTTCTCAGCAGAAAGGTTATGCAATTGCTCTGTTTATATCAGATCGGTGAAATTGATCAATCGATTGCGATCTATTAGTCTATGACAAGACAAATTCAAAATTCTTGTAAGCAGTTATTTAATTTTCGGCTCTAGGTAAAAATTAATGCCTCTAGATAAAAATAGGTACAAAACTCTACTACTTGACAGTTACGGATAATGAAGCTATAATCAGATTATTCATATGAATGATAACATTATTTTGTGTCATGTGAAAGCTACATCATTTTCCGTACATCATCGGCACAACTCTGTACCTCATCTGCACAGCTCTATCATTGACCTTTGCTTGAAATTATATTGTGAGCGAACTTTTCCTTGCAAAATAACAACAAAACCGAGAGGGAAAAAGAAGACCGTCTTCGCATGTCCCGTCCCAGGTTGCACCTTCTCTGTTTTGACACATCACAAACTCGCACCGGCGACCCATTTTTACAAATTATTTACCCGACTACTACGTGAAAGCTTATACGAATACGCCGTAGTGCCACCACACTAAGTGTGGCGTTGCTGCACACTAACATATTTTAAAAATTACTGTTTTCAACATGGGCGATGGTGAATTCTAGAGTGTTGTGTCTGTTTGTCTATGCAAATAGTGTCTATCTGCTTCCGCTAATTGCAAAAATCTATGTGTGAAATCAATAGGCATAACGTTTGTATTTTTTTTTAGTGTAGTTATGCTGCCTAAGCTCAACCCCCATCAGTAGAAGACAAAAGTTAAGCCCGTAAGGTATTGAACATGTTCTAATGACCCTACCTCAACTAGTTTTCCGATCTGTATACTACGTATGTTGTGAAAACATCGCCGAGAAACTGACGTGAGTTTGGTAATTTTGAAAGATGGCCACTTTTCCCGGACATTTTCGGAACCGTCAATGGTAGTCAATGTGGTCAACGAGTTAGCCGCAACTGAGCGACCGAAATTAAAAGTCGCAAGGATATAACATGCCTCGCAAACCCGTTTCAAACATATTAGAATATAAAAATCGGAAATAAACTTCAAGCATAAAAATCGGACAGAAATCCTTCAGCATAAGAATCGCTTAAAAAGTTCTCACGCGTAAAACTCGCAAGGATGAACCTCCAGTATAAAAATCGTTTGAAAATAAATAAATCGCTTGTAGGAGCATCCGTATATCTTGATGTTCAAGTTTGAAAGTCGGCTAACAAAAACTTCTTTGTAAGAATCGGATGTATTTCTTTCCGTTTTTTTTACTGAAAGTTTTTTACTCGACTCTTACAAAGGAATGTCCCAGTCCGATTTTTACGCTTGAAGTTTATATCCGGTTTTTATATTCGAATATATGTGAAACGGGTTTTACGCAGCATGTTCTGTCCTTGCGGTTCGGTCGCTCAACTGCAGTAACTAAGAACTGCAAATGCAAGTTATTTGGCACCTATTTTATCAAAATTTTAACCTTTTGCATTCATCATGGTATCGGTTTGAGTCGGAATTTTCTATGCGACTGTACTTCACGACCCGTAACTCCGGAACCGGAAGTCGGATCGGGACGAAATTTGATATCGGTTTCCGGGGACGCAACACCTTTCATTTGATGCACATTTTTTGAAATCGGTCTAGCCATCTCCGAGAACCCGATATAACCGTTATTCTGAATTTGGATACTTCCACTGGGGCTTCCGGAACTGATGATGGTGGCCAAAGAAACGTTGAATGGCTATTAGTGACCTAATACTATAAATCCAAGCAGTTGTGGTCACATTTTGAAAAAAATCACTTTTTTACATTCATCGCAGAATTCGTTAAAATCGGGATTTGCTGTGTGATCGCACTCATCACCCTGTAATTCCGGAAACGGAAATCGGATCCATTAGAAATTAAATGCAAACGTTGTACCTTTCATGTGAGACTAAGTTTGTGAAAATTGGTTCAGGTTAGAAAAGTGAGACATTTTTGGTCACATACACACAGATGCACATACACACAGACATTTGCCGTACTCGATAAACTGAATCGAATGGTATATATCACTCGGCCCTCCGGGCCTCAGTTAAAAAGTAAGTTTTCAGAGCAATTGCAACATCTTTCTATTGAGAAAGGCAAAAAATCAAAAAAAAAAAGAACAGGAAACCATTTTGAAAAGCTTGAGGATCCTATTCCCTGGAATGATTTTTGTTTGGGAGCAAGCACAGATATTTTTAAGACGCTCACCACTGAAATGATTAAAGGAATACGGGCTTATTCGGATCCCCTATTCCATCAACTGCCGGCTTGCGGCTACACACACGATAGCATACGCCACAGCAAAGAAAATACATGATGTGCCAATCGACAGCTGTGACTAACCAGATTAAGTTTTTGTAACACAATTTATTTTCATAGAGATTTTGGAAAATACCACCAAATGGAGTGGAAATTGTTATGAAAAAATTATTTCTGACTTGTAATACATTGGTAACACTCAACGTTACTATTACAGCAGTTACTGTGTCCAAATTATAAAAAATAAAGTACAAAACAGCGTAAATGAGAACAAAGTTTTTTTCTACTTCAAAATTAAATTTAATTAATTGAATAAATGATTAAAAACGATTTCATAACACAAATTGTTACTTACGTAGTATTTTAAACAACCAGTAGGGGAAAGATGGGTAAAATGAACAGGTAGCCAAATCAAGTAAATGTTTATTAAATTTAGAACAAACTTCACAGAAACCTGCCCAGTATTCAAAGGATATTGAAATCATTTCTTTTGATAAAATGCTGTCGAATGTGAAATGAATTTGATAAAAACCAAAATCGGCTTTCATGTCTGTCGCTGATGTTAAATTCGGTATGTAGAATATAATGTCTTTTAGCGTAAAATTTTAATTTTATTCTGAAGATGGTGCTGAATTTAAAAGTGTTATACACTTCCTGCCAATTGTAATACGAGTGAATCGGTTTTGATATTCCTATCCCTACATCAACATAAAATAAAACTTTCTATAGTGTGTGTGTGTTTTTCGCATTTCTCATGATGACAGTTCCTCCTGCTCGTCGATCGGATTGTTTATCAGTTTTGCTGTGATTCCAACTGGGTGTGAACATTAAATTCTGAATAATCATTTTAAATGTTTTCTAATACTTTCTTTTCCTAGGATTCTCACCGCGCACACCTGAAAATGGCAAAAAACACCTCAAGCTCAGCATTCCGTAAAATCGACGTTGATCAGTATAATGAAGATAATTTCCGGGAGGATGACGCAGATCAAGCTTCCAGTGGGATGATCGTCCCGGATGAGAACGAGATCACATCACTGCTCAATCAATATCCTTTTCTTAGAAAGTAATGGTTTTATAGTGTTAGAACATTGTACATGCTTCGGTAGCTGTATCAAAATGAATGAGTCATCTTTTATCGGCTGTTCAGTGAGTAGTATCAAACACTGCTCAGTCACTGACGGAACGTTAAAGTCGGTTTGCTAAACCGTGCATTGCTTTCTCCAGTGAGCGAGACAATAAGTCTGTTCCAGTACCAGGAGAAACTGGAAGTACTCCGGAGAAAATCGTTCCTGTACTCTCTTCTTCCCTTTTTTCTTCTGGTAACAAACCGGAGTAAAAAGGAGCAAAGATTTTTTGCTCCTGTTTACTCCGGAGTGACTTCCGTGTACTGGAACAAACCTAATGCTGCTACAACTTTGAAGTTATCCAAATTGAGCCGGATTCTGTGTCAGTGGTGAAGCAGTATGACCCTTACGGCACTGATCCAACCGTTTATTCGATTCATAATCAGAACGAACTGGTTTTTAAAAGGTGACTCCTTTCTAAACCCAACAGTTGACAAATTCATTTGACAGTAGTTAAGGTTTGAACCTGACGTTAAATCAAAACGGCGTTAGAGTCAGTACTATCGTAATCTTTCTACTGATTGAGTGTCGAGGTTTTATTTTGCTTACATTTTATCAGCAGCCAGCAAATCACAAGATCATTAATTTTCTTTAACAAAGATAATTTTAGCACAGGAAGAAACATCGATGCACTGAAGACGGTATTGCAAAATGCTCCTCTTTTGTGTAAAAATCAGCAGGTTAAGGTAAAAAAACTAGCATTTTCACCTACATAGACGAACTAGACTCAAGGAGCGGTTAATATTTTTTTCGTAGGACAACGCATTAAATCTTACATTGAAGGTGCTGCTATCGATAAAATCCTCCCAGATCGATGCCGCGATCGAATCCCTGGATGATCCTGAATTATGGGATGTTCTCATGAAGTACATCTATCGCGGATTCGAGATTCCTTCCGAGGGATCCAGCGGTCATTTGTTGACTTGGCACGAGAAAGTATTCGCCAAGGGTGGAGTCGGCAGCATTGTTCGTGTATTGTCCGACAGTGCCCGGGCTTAGCCGATCAAAGTTGTGCATTTGAGTCCTCTTAGATTCTTAGTTTGAGAATATTTCCCGGAATAAAAAAACCTTGAGTATTCTTGTTATATTTTAAATACATATACTTATTATTTAATCTAGATAAAAACGAGTTTGATTCATTGGTTCGGTAGCAAATTACAAATTTCTCTTCTTTGCTAGTCAGTTGGTTTCGTATCCCGATCATTCCTTTTGCTATTTTTATTCAATGCTTCTTTTGTTTCTAACTAGGCCCTGCAAAGCGCCTAAAACTGCTAGGCCTACTAGAGTCATCCCTCCTTTTTTGCGTTTGTGGATGCGAGAAACAATGTCCATCAAGACTTTAAAGAGATGGTAATCAGAATCCGAAAGGCGCTACTGTCTGCCGTGAATGAGTATACTCATCTATGACATAGCAACACGGAGGGCGGATATAGCTGAGCGAGCATTGGCGTCGGTAAAGGCTACTATCTTCCTAGCCCCTCCGAAGCAGGGTAAGGAGAGGCAGATTGGTGTGGAGAATACGCCTGTTTCCGTGACTCAAAGAGGACAAGATCCTCGTCAGGAGACGGAAGACCAGGCGGGCCCAAAAAGCAGACCATCGAGGATGGTGTTGCTGTTACCGAAGAAAAAGATGACACCAATCAGGGAGAAAGCTGGCGTACCGTTGTAGGTCGGAAGGAGAAACTCAGGAAACAGTAGAAGAAGAAGGAAGAGCAAAAAAGGAAGCAGAAGGAAGGAAAACCTTTGGCTCGTCAGAAGGCGCCAAAAGGAGATGCACTGATCGTCGAAGCGAACGATACGATGTCCTTCGCCGCTTTTATCAAGTAAGTGAGAGAGGACCCTGAGCTAAAGGAGTTGAGAGAAAACGTTGTTAGAACGAGGCGCAGTCAAAAGGGCGAGATGATCTTCGAGCTGAAGAAGGATCCTTCCGTCAAGAGCTCAACTTGTCGCGAGCTCGTTGCTAAATATTTGGGGTGCGACGCGAACGTGAGAGCCCTGTCGCAGGGAGCCATAGACGAGTGCAAGGGTCTAGATGAGATATCGACTGTTGAAGAACTGATGGATGCACTGATCGAGCAGTGTAAACTAGATGTACCGGTGACCATCCGCATTGGAATTCATATGGAGGAACTCAAACGGCGGCGTTTCGACTACCGGTGGTCGTTGCCAACAAGCTGGCGAAAACCGGTAAGATAAAAGTCGAATGGTCAGTGAGCTCGCTGAAAGTCGCTCCGTGAATTACCAGGCAGATGGTGCTTTGACCTCGAACACCGCGGCGATGAACTGCAAGGGTCCGGACAGGTCTGCACTGTAGAAAATTCGGAGAAAAGGAGCACGGTGCCAGAGACTGCACGAAGCAATCAAGGTGCATGATCTGCAAACCGGAGGACGGAAACGACCACACAACAGGAGGCTTCAAATGCCCTGCGTACATAAAGGCTAACGCAGACCAACAATGAAGAAAAAAACAGTCAGTCACTGTGACATTGCACAGAAAATGTTGTAGTCGACAACATAAACAAAGTACGACGATGCAATTATTGCAGAGCCCTATCGTGTTCCTCCTGATAACAGTAACTGGCTGGTGGCTAGTACAGGGATGGCGGCAATCCCAGTAATGTGCGGTTTCCCTGTCCAGGAGGTGGTGGATAGCACACATGAAAGCTTCGTTATCGCCAAGATCAACGGCGTATTCGCTTGTTAACAGCTACTCCCCCACGATGGACACCAGATCAGTACAATCGGATGCTGGACACACTAACTCGTAATTCGAGCGAACGCCGGTTTTTATAGGAGAAAATTTTAACGCTTGTACCGTGGAGTGGGCCCAATGCAAGAGGTTACAGCCTTTTGAAGGCCCTGGCAAAACTGGATGTAAGGCTGTGCAACGAAGGTTCTGCTAGCATATTCCGTAAGGATGGTAGGGAGTCTATCATCAGCAGAATGTCGCAGTCCTTCGCTGATGGATAACGTGAATTGACGAGTTAGTGAGCAGTATACACATAGCGACCGCCAAGCGTTGGTTGGCGGAGTTGTATTGTAACGCGGAGAATGAGAACTGTCGAGCGAAAATGGAAAATAAATAACTTCGACAAGGGCCTTTCTGTGGAAGCATATCGTGCTGACAGCTTCACTCCAATTCTGAAAGTAGACGCCAACCCCTGGGGCAACTCTTACCGTGTCGTGATGGCCAGAATAAATGGTCCAACGACGCCAGTGGAAATGTGCGCTGACAAAATGAGGACTATCGTGGAGGGCAGTTACAGTTAAGTTACTTTCAGAAACGAATAGTGCTACAAAACGAACATGGAGCAGAGATAGAATGGGCTCGCGGCGGGAGTACCTCAGGGCTCCATACTTGGCCCAACGCTGTGGAATATAATATAAAATGAAGTGTCAACACTGGAACTGCTCTGGGGAGTTAAGATCGTCGGCTTTGCAGATGATATTGTCCTGACGATAACCTGCGAGACCCTTGAGGAGGTGGAGATGTTGACGTCAGAGACAATAGATATCGTGAAAACCTGGATGGCTGACGTTAAGTTGCAGCTGGCTCATCACAAGACGAAGGTTGTGCTGATCAGTAACCAGCAAAAAATCCAGCGTGTCGTGATTAGTGTCGGGGGATAATCCATCCCATCGATGCGTGCGCTGAAGCAGAGGAGCAAGATGCAGCACAAGACGTCTCCTGGCGGGTATCTCATCCCAAATACTGAGGTGTGGCGTACCGGGCTGGGTTGCTGTGCTGAACTCAAAGCGAAACCAAACGAAGTTGACAAGCAGGTTTCGCCTAATGGCTGTTCATGTCGCGAGTGCGTACAGAACGATATCGTCGGAGGCAGTATGCATAATTATAGTGATGATTCCAATCTGCATCACTCAGTACGTGGAATGCTACCATCGAAGAATTTCACATAATGCAAGGAGACAGGTCCGAGCGGACTCGTTGGCTAAGTGGCAGCAAGAGTGGGATAACGCGGAAAAAGCAAGTTAGACCCACCGACTCATCCCCAATGTGTCTGTTTGGGTACATAGGAAGCATGGAGAGGTGAACTTCAATTTGTCGCAGTTTTTGTCCGGGCGTGGATAGTTTCGGAAATACCTACACTCAAAAAAAAGTAAACGTAATGCCTATTGATTTTACACATAGATTTTTGCAATTAACGGAGGCATATAGACACTATTTGCTGGCACATAAACCTAATGTGTGTATTTACAAGAAATATTAATCTTACATTCACATTTCATAACTATTAGGCACATAAAACCCCATTCTATAACAATATGCACATATGACTTATGTGTGTGCATACATAGTTTATACAGTTGACACATAGAAGGTATGTGTGCGCGTGATAACAATAGCATTTCTTCTTCACATGAATTTTAAGCGGTTTGAAGCAAATAGAATTAACGTTTGGATTTTTTTCAGTGTACAGCGGTTTGGACACCGTTCCTCCCCATTGCTCGGAGTGTGTGAACGTGTAACAGACACCAGAACACGTGGTCTTCGAATGCCCTAGGTTCGAAGAAGTTTGCAGGAGGGGAGTGGTAAATTGATTGCCTTGTACGCAGCGCACCTGGGTTCGAGTCCCGACTCCGCACATAGGGTTAGAAATTTTTCATAAGAATAAGAAAAATCTAACCCGAAGAGACGAATGACCTTAAGGTTAAAACCTCTATAATCAAAATATAAAAAAATTGTAGGTGTATGCCTGGACAATATCATCGAAGAGATGTGCCACGACGAGCATATCTGGGACGCGGTCAACAGAGTGTTTATGTTTATGTTTATTACCTTCACCAACAGGCCCCTTGGCCCCAATGGTGGTTTCCAACTTTTTCGCTTTTGTCGCATTCCGCGTCTGGTTGAAGTCAAAGGCTTATTACGTAGAGCTCGAACGCGGGCTTGAAGATCCAGACGTCCAAGGATTGTAGGGCAATCCACTCTGGCAGAGAGTAAGTCCGAGACGAACAGGGCTTGAGAGCAGTCCCTCCGAATGCTGAGTGCATCGAGGTGTATTAGCTGGTAACGGTTTTCATAGCTCGGCAGTTGAAATCTGTTTCGCTATGGGAGATGCCGACGGGCGAAGCGTATGAACCTGCGTTGGACAGCCTCGATTCTGTCAATCCCGTTCTGGTAGTACGGTTTCCAAACAGCCGAACAATATTCTAACGTTGAGCGGACCAACACGCAGTAAAGCGATTTAAGACAATATACGTCCCTGAAGTTTTTCGCTATTCGGAAGATGAACCTAAGCTGTCGTGATGCCTTATCCACGGTGTATGAAGTACGTGGTTTGAATGTCAGTGCCGAATCCATGATGACTCCGAGATCTTTGATGTGAGAGTGTCTTGGAATGCTCGAGCCGAATAATTGGTCGGATGGCGTTTCCGTGTGAACGTAACGATTGAGCATTTGCTCGGGTTTAAAACCATTCTGTTTGGATCACACCACCTACTGTCCAGTTCCCTCTGAAGAATCTCGGCATCGGTTTTATCCCGTATTTGTTGAAAAAATTTCATGTCGTCGGCGAAAGATCGGCGGGGTCATTGTAATGTGATATTGACGTCATTAAAGTAGAGGAGGAATATTACTGGACCGAAATGGCTTCCTTGTGGTTGCCGGATGGAGCGAAGAATGGTGCAGATAGACAGTCCTTAATGCTGATTCGGAGTTGCCTTCCATCGAGGTAGGAACGAAACCAGCGCAGAAGTAGTCCATGAATGCCGAGCTTGTCCAGCTTCGCTATCGCCATGCCATGGTTGATTTTGTCGAAGGCCGCAGATAGATCCATGTAAATAGCATCGGTTTGCAATCCGTCAGCGAATCCATTCATTACATATGTTGTGAACGAGAGCAGGTTTGTCGTTGTCGATCGTTTAGGCATGAAACCGTGTTAGTCATCTGCAATGTACTGTTTGCAGTGAAAAAAAATAGGATCTAACACAACCAGCTCGAACAGTTTTGATAGGGAACTTAAACACGAGATTCCCCGATAATTGTCAATGTTCGATTTGTTTCCTTTTTATGAACTGGAAACATATGCGCTGCTTTCCAGCAGGAAAGGAATGTACCAGTAGTGAGTGATAGCTCAAAGACTCGCCGAAGTGGTTCAAGAAGCCCGCTGATGCACTTTTTGACAAAAATCGAGGGAACACCATCTGGACCCGGGGAACATGATGCTTACAGTTTGGCATTTGCTGCAAGAATGGCAGCATTATCGACACAAATTCGGTTGATGGTTCGTCCTAGAGAAGGAGTTAAGTTGCGGCGGCAGCGACTTGTTGTGGTGGCAGGCACTCGTTGGAAAATTTGACGGAGAACAGTTGGAAAATTTCCTTAATGTAGGTGCCCAAAACTCCATTAAACGACATATAAGATGGTAAACCGGATTCTTTTCGCTGCTCGTTAACATTCTTCCAGAACGAGTTGGGCTTGGATTTCAGTTGACGCTCGACGTTTCGCTGGTGTCTAAAAAAGGCGCGTCTGCTTTGTTGTTTGTATTCGTGGTTGAGTTGAAAGTAGTGATTTCGTAATGCAAGTGTCTTATGCTTCGAGAATTTTTTAAATGCAGATCGTTTGGCATATTTTAAACGTCTAAGGACGGTTGATTGCCAGGGAGGGTGTTCATCGGTACTAATTGTTCGTTTTGGCACATGGCGGTCGATAAGGTAGTTAAGAATACTAGAAAACGTCATCGCAGCTTCGTTCGCGTCGTCCTTGTTAAGATTTTTGTCCCAGTTTATATCCAACAGCGTGCTAACGATGCTGTCGTAGTCAGCGTTTTTAAAATCGTAGACGATAGAGCTTGAGACGTCTTCAAAATTCACTCCTAGATTACCAGCGAATACAAGATGTAGTGGGGGATGATGACGCACCTGCTTGACTAAAGGAGTCGGTGCAGTGCAGCAGTACGGAGCGTAGTCCCGGGCACTTACAAAGCAGAGCTCCAATGTACATCCATTCTCGTTGATGACATTATTAATTTGCCGAAGAGTTGCACTGCTGTAGTTGTCCAAAATAAGGCTGACATTGTTAATAAGCGAAGATTTTTCGATATCCAATCGTAGAAAACCATTACTTGCCTGGCACCACGTCAAGCCAGGTGAAGTCGCCCAGTATAACAATATCATGAAACGTGGCGGCGATCGAGGCGATAAAAGAAACGGAGAAAAGATGTACATCGATCAGGCTGGAATCACGAATTCTGTCAGGTGAAAATACACAACACACAGAACAGATTGCGATCGGCAAGTTTCACTGATATCTACACTTGCTCGAAGCTCGCCCACCGGTCATCGTTGATCACTCGGACTTTTATACGTCTCGGTCAAAGCGATAACGTCGTAACAGAAACCCATGGTCGCGAGAAAATAGCTGTCCGTTGATGAATTTAAGCCACTAACATTCTGATAGTTAACCTCGATGTTGCTGGAGGACGGATCAGGTACAGCAGAGAGCGAAGCCATGTTGCCGCGTAGGAAGATTCTTTCGTCAATCCCACGAACAGTATCGGAACGGTTCATGGTCGCTTGGTAGATTGTGGTGAGGGATTCGAGGTATCCCGAATCAACTGCGTCGCGCCCTAAAATACGACTATCGTCGTCGTCGAGAGAAATGGTTGGAATCTGATAACCAGATGTCGGAAGAAAAGGCAAATTGCTGCAAGCGAAGAATACATCAGCGCTTGAAGTGTTTGGAACAGATGTATACTTGCCATTTGCGGCAGGTTGGAAGACCCTTTCACCGATCCCATAAACAGGACCGAGACGACTGATGATCGCTGGCTGCAAGTACTCGACTGTGGCTGAATCGAGGGCTTTCATAGTGTCAACTGCGGTGCGTCCCAGTATGCGTTGAAACCCGATGGCAGAATGCGGAGAGCAAGAACGGGGTGATAGCAGCTTACGGCGAGAGTCGTACGATGAGCTAGAAGCGTGAATCGGTTCAACCGTTATGTCGTTTCAATTTGTATAATACTTGTCGAGAAAGGCGGCTTGGAAGACCCTTTCTCCACCCACACATACAGGACCGGGACGACTGCTGAACGCTGGCGGCAAGGGCTCGACTGTAGCGGGGGGATCGAGGGCTTCCATAGTACCAACTGCGTTGCATCCCAGTATGCGATCGACATCGATACTCCTTCACAAGGGCGGTGTAGCTTGATATAGTGGCATGGCCAATCGTTGCGGAGTCCTCTGCAGGACCATTGATGGGCCGGGTTGCATTAGAGAAGTACATGCTTCTTCTGGAGGCGGTGGAAAATCAGTCGGCGGGTTCCAAATGTGCTGGGTGCGGCTGTCTTCAAATTCCCTGAACAGTATGCCTTGCGGCCATGTGTCAGGGTTAAGAGCTGCATCACGGTACTTTGGGTGAACTCCAACTTTGAAGGATATGAAGTTCAAAGTACTGACGTCTATGCCTTTTTGTAACAAGCGTAATAACCTTTATCTCCTCGTTACAGTTTAGTCCTTCTTTGGACATTTTTTCAACAGCCTCCTTGCTAACGCTGGGATGAAAGCGGAAATGATACAGCCAGAGCAACGGTGCGGGATGTGGAACCGTAACAATTTTGCTATTATCGACTAGCTTTTGACCGCCAACAAGAATATTGCTCGGATCAGGGCCATCCTCGCGACGACGTTTCTGAGGTGGTCGAGAGGTACCGGAGTTTGGTCGGACTGGAGTAGCTGTTGAAACCTTTCTAGCGAGGCGCGAAATTTTCTGGTTATTTTTGGATAACTCGGCCTTTAGTTCAGCACAGACGTCATCCGTTTTCCCAACAATAGCAGCGATAACACATCCAAGTGAGGAAACGGTGTCGTGAAAGCGAGCAAACTTCATCAGCTTGACACATTCATTGCACATCCAAAATAAATTTGGATTTTCCGCAAGTTTTTTTTTTCAAAAACAGCTTGTTAAGTTGTTTCCCACATTGCATACGTACCACATTTTTGCAAAAACCTATACATTCGATAAAGTCGTCATCCGATTTGATGGTTTTCGCGCAATGATCGCATGCACTTGCCATAATGCGTGCCGATCTGAGAATGCGAACAATTAAATAAAGTGTTTATGAGTATACTCTCCGAGCTGCAGAGAAAGTGGCGAAGGGACCAACAAAGTAGCGTCATTGTCTAGAACGCCGACGGGAAACCACAAATCGGGTTTCGGGAGAAATTCAGTGAGTTGAGTAGTACGCGACATAGCACCGGGGTTGGCTCATCGGGGTGCTAGTGAACCGAACGTCAGGCTTCACCGGAATCGCCGGATGGACCTCGACACCCTACCGGGCAGCTCGTGAGTAGGCTAGATCCAGGGATTAGACCGAGTAGACCGCGTCGAATAACTAGCCGTGGGTCGTTGGGGTGCGAGTGAACCGAAAGCTACGCTCCACTCGGAATCGTTGGATGGACTAGACCGAGTATACGGAGCGGGTAGCTAAATGACTCACAGAAACGTACATCAGTATCGGGAGCAATTTACGGCCGGGGAATTCGCGGTAGGTTAGATTCGCCGCCGAGGACTACCCGACAGATTCGTGACGAAAAGGAGAGGTGATTGGCTCACGAGACAAACACCGGTACCGAGAGAAATTCCGTTGCCGGGGAACTCTCAGTCGGAGTAGGATAAGATCCAATTTGATCTCGCTGAAGATGGGAGCTAAATGGCTCAAGGAAACGGGTATCGGTGTCGGGGGAAATTTCTCCGTCGGGGAACTATCGGTCGGAGTAGGGTGAGGTCACCGTTGGGGACTATCCAAGTAGATCGTGATACGGCCGGGAGCTGAATTACTCACGGTAACATAAGCTAAATGGCTCAAGGAATCAGCACCTAAATGGCACACTGAGACGTAATAGACTGTGCCAAGTGAGGAACAAAAGCACAACGACCCCCCCCCCCCCCCCCTACGAAGTATTTCCGTGGGGAAGAAGGGCGTAAAAAGTAAGGTTTGTTTTTAGTAGTTAGGCACGAACGTGAGTCGTGAGTTCCACTGCAGGCCAGACTTTTGAAATTTTTAACCCGTTCATGCCCATGTTGTTTGTGGACAACAACGTTTGTAAACAGGTATAGCTTTTGATTGAGGAAAGATTTGCTCGCAAAAAGAAGTAAGGTTAATAAATGTGACTATTGCCTTTCATTCGAGAATTAACAGTTACAAGGATCAGCTCTAGAACTGAAGTTATTGAGTCTCTTCGGATAGACCGGGTGAAAAAATTAAAGTACTAATATTTGTTTGAAGGTTCGTCGGAGTTATTTAGCAAACCTGCTAATAACTATCAAAAACAATCTAAAGAACACCATTGGGACTCGAAGAACCAAGAACTGCCTTCAACTTAAAAATTGAAGCAAGATCGATCGATCGGCGTTTTTTTTTTGTTGTTCAACGTTGTTCATAATCATAACTCGGATTCAACTTACTACCCATTTATAAACTTCCAAAAAAATAAACTCAGTGTCTATTTTTCTAAATATGATCAAATTCGGCTGCGAAGTCTGCATAAATAGGTCACGGGAAATGAGGGGTTGTTCTAGAGTTTTGCTTTGCTTTATTATCTAACTGGACTAATCGGATATGTACACTTTGTTCTCAAATGGAGTAATACGACATAATTTTATTAATTTATTCTACGGAAATTTCGCAGGATGTCTCGCGGTGTTGATAATTTAGCACTTATTAAACTATCGTCTTCACTCTGTATTGTAACAATAGCTTTTGCAAGTATTTTATATTTCTTTCAGCAATGCATTTCTGAACATTCACGGGAGACTGGTGGAAAAATTTTCGAGGTTCTGTAATATCTGACAGTTAACTTTCCAAACTATGGACTTATTTCAGTACCTCGGTTCCTCTCAATATCTCCAAACTTAAATATTCAACTGTCTATGGTAGAACAAAAACATGTTAATTTTTCAACTAGATAACGTAACATGTTAAATCGACGTTTTTTTTCATTTTGATGTAATCAAATATGAAATCTTACAGAAGGGTTTTATAAAGGGTTAAGAATTTTAAGATGATAGTATAAATAGTTTAAGTCTCGTTACTTCAGTGTACATACATTTGAGAGAAGCCAGCCGCATTATTTTTTCGAGTTGCAGCATTTCTTTGGCAAAATGTTGGGATGTCTACGAAAATATATTTGAGCAACTAAGGTTGAAGTAATAGAATTAATATCGTTGGATAAGAGGACTAGATGACATGTGTTTTTGTTTTACATTTGTGTCTTTCTTTCAACAGTCAAGACTGCTGCTCATCTGTTTGAAACAAAAGCATCAATAATAGACAGCTGATTCAAATCTCTCGGTGTAAGTATGAACAGTGATTCACAGCAACAAAGTTATTTTAATGTATAATTCGTAACAACAGTTCTAGTTCATGGCTCACTATTAAAAAGCACAATATGAATGCATTTCGTTAATGTTACTGGTAGTGGACACAGAGTTCACTCCAAAGGGGAAAGAACTGATGAACAGAGACCAGGAAGGGGTCAAATGTAAAAGCCTAATCACTTCTGAATAACATCTACATGAATAAGAAGTAAAGTAAGGGTTCACAATGCATGATCATGTATTTGTGTGCCTTTCCACAATTTACAGTCGAGTTTTTCATGCGTGACTACTTGCCTCCTGCTTTACCACATGTGCGTTTCACGAATTTCGCTAATAATATGGTTGGCGCGTGTCAGTGCCTAGTGTTGGAAAGAGAAAATCACACAATAAATTACTGCAAAAAACGACAATTAAACAACCGCACTAACCTTAAGCATATCGCTGGCCTCCTTACGACGGATCGAGATGTGATCCGACTCGTTCAGCAGCTCGTTGGCCGAATCCGATTTATATAGATGCGTTACCAGCTCTGACTGCAGGTTGTCCTTGACAAAATTAACAAGGAAGTGCATTATGGCCTTTGGTACCGAGTCCTGGATGGACTTACGCACGATGTAGAAATAGGATTTGATAAGACGTTCTGCAAGATTAAAATAAACCATAGTTTCACAAAAGCTCGCATGGTCTCGATACTCACCAATAACATCACAATCCTTCTGCTCCTTATCGGTCAGTTTTCGGGACGAATGGTTGATCGGAACATCAGGGAGCAGATTGACTGGTTTCGACGGACTTAACACTCCGTGGGTTGGAGTGTTTGTAGAAGAGGATTCTGCACTCTCCGAATGCAGCATTCCGGGGATTCCTGGTGGGGTATGTCCGGTAGGTGGCGGTAGAATATTAGACAACCAGCTGGATGCTTGTTCGCTGACGTGATTAGTCTCGATCGGTTCCGCATTCTGCTGAACAGGAGCGATCGGTTGTGGGGCAGGCCGGGCTCGACGGCTCGGTGGGTTTCCAGTTTGATGCAGATGTGCCCACTGATCCTGCAAATCGGCTTTCAATAGACTGGGAACCAATGCGGCATCTTTGTGAAAATCAGGATGCTTAGTGTTAATGTAAGCCAGTTCGATCTGAACGAGATGCTCAACCATTGAGTTTGTGGTCGGCAGACGGCGTCGGAGTAACTGGGTGACCACATCAACAATTTTTTCGTGCAACTTAGGAAATCGAAGCATTTCTTGTTGTACTTCGGTACCACAATGCTGAATAATACGCTGCATTTCTTCATGAATAAGTTCTACACATCGAAGCGATGGTTCTTCGAGTCTTCGGATTTGACGCTTCACGAGCAACTCGAAGCTGACTTCCGGTACAAAGAGAGCGGGCCGTGGTCCCGTTGCATTACGGATCGCAGTAAGAATGTCCATTTTTGTCAATCCCGTCAGGGGATGGATTGAGTCTAGTGTTTTTCCAAATGTTTCGTGGAAAATATAACAAATTCGTGCTCCTCCACACAGCTCAGTAGTTTCAATATTCCGCGAGGTTCCTTCAATTGTGGAACAGTACGCGGAAGCGAATTTAGTAATGATTTGCAGCAAACACTGGCTCTTATCGGTCACATCTTCTCCATAGGAGTTCAACAACGATTGAAACTGTGAAGCCATCACGTTCACACGTGTTTTCAGATCTGGCAGACAGTCGCGTATATGATGCATCAATAGACGATTCAACGTTTTCGCAAGATACGGTGTTCCATTGCGGGTTGCCAGCGTAGGATACTTTCTTTGTAGATAAGCTGCCTCATCCCGAAGTTGCTCTTCAATCGCCTTTTTATCATTAATAGCCTGTTGAGATCGATTGACCACTCCGATGATGCCCAACTTTACCGGAATAACTCGACCGCAAAGAATATCAATTGCGTCAGTACCGGCATCCATCAAATCAAGCTTCGTTAACACGGCCAACGTTCTCCGACCATCGGGGTCCACTTCTTTGGCCATTTTAAGGGACTCGCTGGTTGCCATATCCGTGTTGGCCGCCGTCACCGCTAAAATAATCGAGTTGGGATTCTCGATGTACTGAACCAGTAAGTCCTTGATCTGCGATTCGATATCTTCAGGTTGATCCCCAACTGGAACCTTTGTGATTCCCGGCAAATCAACCAGCGTCAAATTGACCACCTTTGTTGAATAAATCTTCAGATTTATCGGCTCCGGACATATTCCCTTGTTACTTCCCGCCATACGGTCCGTCTCATTTTCAATCTCATTACGGATGTCGTCGAAGTCGGTGAAGACCTTGTTTTTGATATGCAGGAAACGACCCCATTCTTCAACGCTGACTGTCCCCGTATCCGCCGAACGATGCTCTCGGTCATCCAGTGGAGTGTAAACCAGCTGCAGAATCAATGGCCGACGGGTTACAATTCCGGTTCCCCGAGGCAAAAACGTTCTTCCCACAAGGCTTTCAATGACAGAACTTTTGCCGGAACTCTACGGAGAAACAAAACACAAGGTTTTTATCTGTTCGGTATTTTTCACGACCGCTGACCTACATAGATATATAAATAAAATATAAAAATGAACTGAATTGCTCGAGAAGTTGCAAACAGCGTCATTTTACATGACGCAATGATTTTGTAAGCAATATCCATCTTTTCGACAGTGACAAAGAAAAACATCGACAAAAACATGACTTTCTTGTTAGCTACAATATTACATAATTTCGACCCAACAAAAAAGAACGATTCGCGAAATAGTAGAAGTTCGATTAACACATTACCTGACTGCCAAGAACAACGATCTGTGGCAGTTGAATGGCATCCGAGCCAACCGTATTGAACACATCCTGGAGCTTGTTCACCACCGGTATGAGAGCTTCCATTTTTTCACTTGTCAGCGGAACACCTGGATCCTGCAATCAGTAATTTTTTTCCAAATACCGTGAAAACAAGTACCTAACTGCGTACTATACAACGTAATAGATTAATGCAGTTTCAGGACGACACTTTCACTAACTAGTAGTTTTCCAGCAAATTACAAATGCAATAAAAATGCGAAGAAACAATTTCCACTCGTTTTCTTTTCCTGTTTAACACGATTTCGACAGAAAGTTTTTTCTTGCACTTAGTTCCAAGCGTTTTGACAATGTGTGTCGTTTTTTTGTTTCTCTTTGACGATCCAAGCGTTTTGACAATGTAGGTTTGTTCCAGTACACGGAAGTTACTCCCTGTTGCTCCGGAGCAAAAAATTCTTGCTCCTTTTCACTCCGGTTTGCTACCAAAAGAAGAAAAAGGGAAGAAGATAATACAGGAACGTTTTTCTCCCTGTTTGCTCCGGAGTACTTCCAGTTTCTCCTGGTACTGGAACAAACCTTGTGTGTCGTTTTTTTGTTTCTCTTATGTCCAGCGATGCCAACCTTTCAGATTTTTATTCATCAGCCAGATATACAGCTCAATAGCTGGTCTTTCTTATTTTGCAAATTTAGGTATTTATTTCAAAATCCAGATATTTCCAAATAATTTGAAAAATAATAAAATTAGTTGTTCGAACTATAGTCCGAGTTCTCTTGCTAAAACCTAAAACGGCCTAAAAGCCAACTGTCAAAATCCACTTTGAATGGAAATTCCTGATAAACCGTTACACGCCAATCACAGACGTTGGTAGTAAACGAAAGAGAAAAGTTTTCTCTTTCATAAACTGTTGTGAACTGTGTTCGCCTAGTAACGGTTTGTCTGGAATTTCCATTCAAAGTGGATTTTGACAGTTGGCTTTTAGGCCGTTTAGGCCGTAATCATATGTTTGTCGAGACATTTTCTATATCGATCCTGTGTCAGCAAAGGGATGTGTACTAAAACACATCTTTGTATAACTGTTCTGCAACGAAACAATATTTGACTTTCTTATCATGCATTCTCAACTACAACTACAACTGTGTACACATGAATATTACAGGCAATTACAATTGAAAGAGCTGGCAAAACCATTACGACAAATCCTCAATATATTTCTTAAAATTTCACAATTTTTTGAAAATTTATTTGGCATCACTGCTTTTGATTATATTTCAGATTCCTATCCCTCCAATATCAAAACTAATGCTGATTTCGTTTTTAAATCAGACCCACCCCTGTAAGAACGGTTGGTTTCAAAATCGTCCAATGAAGGACGTTCGTTGGACCAATTTGGACAACGTACAAATAACCGTTCAACGAACGTCCATCGTTGGATCCGTGTTGAACGATTTTGAAACAATTTTTTGGACGTCTCAGTGGGGAGTCATTATGGATTCCAAATCAAATGCAACAACCGATTCCGACTCAGAATCGGTTGTTTCATTTGATTTGGAATCCATACTGACTCCATTCAGGATTCCGAATGGTTTGACCGGGGAGTTGCTCTACACGGTGAAATAAAACAACCTGTAGAATAAGTTCTTTTAACTTTTGAGTTGTGCGTCGCTTTTGCACTTATTAGTGTTGTCAAAAACAAAACGAGAGATTCGACTCAGTCGAGGTCTTCCGTGGAGGAACGTACTTTTGAGTTGTTTGGGGTATACTCAACATTAGGTAAATTCAACTTAAATTTGAGTATAAAAAACCTATCAATGAGTTGTAATTTTTGCCGTGGTTAAATGGAAACTACCTTCAACACGGTTTACCTAATTTTAAGTTCCCCCACGATACCACGAGATTGAGTCAAAGGAACTCAATTTTAGGTAGTTTTTCGTTTCTGTGTAGGTTCGCTCGGAGCTGTCACTTTTGTATGGAAACTCTAATGTGGTTTTCGTTTGAGGCGAAACTGAGTCAGTTCCTAACCCCAACTGCTGTCAAAATGTATGAACTGACAGCGGTTGGGGTTAGAACCTGACTCAGTTTCAGGTTCAAGCGAAATCGCCATAAGAGAAGAGACGACAACAGGCTTCTTGTTCTTCTTAATTTTATCTACCAGGCCCTGTCGTAATTCCAAAGACAACAAGCATCCATCGTTGCCAGATTCCATTTGCATGTTTTTTTTCACAATTGCTGAAAATAATTGTACCTCAAATATCGACCTTCTGTCAAGAATTCACAATACTAGCTGCATTTAAAAATTGAATTGTATGTTTATTCGTGTCTCTTAACATTACACGTAGTTATATCACAGAGAACAGACATCCATGATCGAACAAAAATATTTAAAAAACGTGTGTAAACATTTGAATTAATATACTAAAAACACTAGCGCCGCCACACCAACCTATCCCAATTATCCGTCAAATCGATTCCGGAACCGGTTCGAAACCCTGGATGGATTCTGCATGGAATCTAGCTCAAAGAAAACAACCGATTCCGACTCTATCGGTTGACGCATTTGAGCTGGAATTCATGCTGGAAGTCCGAATCGGTTCCGGACTAGTTTGACTGGGTAGAGGAATAACCGCTGTCAATTCTGTCGCACTCATCCACAAAAAAAACATGACGACAGTAGCGCACCTGGTTTAGATATCCAAACTACCTTCGAAACCGTTAGAGATTTTACACAAGTTGAATGCTGAAGATGGACGTCTGTTCTCTGTGGTTATATCGTCATTCAGGGTATTTATTCATTTTGCATGAAATGTTATGTGTATGAAAAGTAGCGAAAATAAATTCAGCAGCACTGTTTTTCATCCCGTTTGAAAATATTATGAACGCTCTTGACTGGCAAAACCAATCAGAAGCTGGTTCAATATTGAGGTTAGGACTGGATCAAATTGGCTACGCGATTGTCTTCTCTTCTCTTAGTGGAAACTGTAAACATTAGAGCGAACCTAGGGCGACTCGATTCTAAAACCGAAAACAGCATTAAATTGATAGATTGAATCGGTTGTGAGAGGGTATGGATGGAGAGATGGAGATGGAGAGAAAGGTGGAAACATTTGGCACTTTTGAGTGTATTAGTAATGTACTTGCAAAATTAAGCATGGCGGCCGGGGCCCTAGACTTTTCTACGGCTCATGTACGTACACGTCACATGACACAAATACTACTTCACTAGCTGGTGGAAAATAGTAAACAAAGACAGCAAAAGTAAATGGGATTGTTTTCAACCAGTAAGCTGCCCTGGTATTCGTGAGACTGGTCGACAAGAACTCACTTGAAGTAAACATGAACATCCGAACGAGCATCCTGATTCTTTGGCGCACGATAAAAAGTGAGAAAAGCCCGAGCACACCTGTATCCGTCTTGGTTTGGATCGGTTGAAGGATTTTGCACACACGGGAAAATTTAATTACCATGTACACTAGAGATGGTCGGGTTTCTTTTAATTTCGAACCCGACCCGAACCCGAGAGCTTGAAAATTGAAAAACCCGAACCCGACCCGAGCCCGAAATTATAAAATTAAAAAAACCCGCACCCGACCCAATCCCCAAAAATTTTAAAATTAGAAAACCCGGACCCGACCCGTACTCGAGAATGAAAATTTTGTAAAACTCGAACCCAACCCGACCCCGAGAATTTTAAAATTTGAAAACCCGAACCCGTAAATTTTTAATTTGAGAAACCCGATCCGAATCCAACTTGCTAATATGGAGAATCCACCAGAGATCTCGAAGATTTTTAATTTTAGACACCCTAGGCTCATCCTAGAATAGTAGAATCATTCGAATCTGAAGTAGCACCATACGCGTTGAGTTATATCTGCCTATGGCGAAACGAATTACTGGCGAGTAAAATCCGCATTTTTATTTGCTATTATTGAACGTTGAATATGTAATGTTATGAGAATCTTACAAATTGTCGATATATTAAACGAAATGTAGAATAAATCGGTCGCTAACTCATTGGGAAACAAAAAACTTAATGGTGACAGTTTCAAACAACCTTGCCCGTCGTACTTAACCAAAATTTCTAATTTTGTATCAAAATCGAATTCTATACATTTCTTTTCTAGAAAATGTAAAACCATTCCTGCAAGGCAGTTTGGTATAATATATCACATGTTAGCTATGGTAATTTACCAGAGCAGTACCACCAAATTTGTGATTTCAATATATGGGAATTGTGAAATCGTCCCCGGGGCCCGGGCTACAACGTCCTTTTTAGTCAATGGTTACAGTTTATTTTAACTGCAAGCATTCTTTATCATAAATCAATTTGATTATTATTATTAAACTTCTATTAAAGCAGGTAAAATCTATTTGTTGCATTTGACCAACTTAACAGTGCCCGCTTAAAGTTTGTTTGGGGTACAAATGTACCCCACAAAACCATTTACGTTAATGTTTTGTCATGTTTGCATAATTCCGAAGACATTGTTCTATCTTTTTTTAAAGCAAAACATCGATACACAGTAAACGAAAAACTTGTATGAATAAAACTATCCAATTTAATTATAAATTTAATAAAAATTCTGCATATTAGAGCGATTTTAGTTCTTGGGTACGAATGTATCCCAAAAAACCGTTTACTTAGAGAAAAAGTCACGAAACCGTTGTAGGGTTAATGGACAATTATTATTCAATATATAGCAAAAAGTACTACCATTAACTGCACTCGCAACACCACTGTTTGATTTCGGATCAATAGATTGGTTTTTATTGTCTCTACTTTCCGTAGATTTCTACTCGCTTTGCTTTGGACACTATTTGCTGTACGCTTAAGCTGAGTTTTACGCGTTTACTCTGACCGCAGCCTACGCATCGGTTTTAAAATACCTGTCGAAATTAACATTTTAAAACAGAAAGTTGAACCAATATTTTCCGATAAATTCCTGTTGACTTGATTTATTACTAATTATCATTAAAAATAAATCGCAAAGAGATTTTAGATGTGAGACACGTATTGTTGAATGCTCTCTCATGAATGTTATTTTAAAACATAAAATAATTCAGTCAGTTTGCGAATCTGAAGAGACAGAATTTTATACAATAATGAAAAAATACTATATTTGAGCACCAGTAAATACGACGAATTCTAGCGATTCAAAGGTGCTACCATTTAGTACGGTTATATGTGTCTTCCATTCGTATCACGAAGTATAAAAAAGACTGGGTTTTGTGTATAGACAGCGTCAAGAAAAGGTTGGGTTGTTTTGTTCAAAACCCGAACCCGACCCGACCCCAACAATTTCTAATTTGAAAAACCCGAACCCGACCCGAGCCCGAAAGTTCAAAATTTTAAAAACCCGGACGCGACCCGAGCCCGTGAATTTCAAATTTCAAAACCCGGAACCCGACCCGAACCCGAGAAGCTTAATTTTATTGAACCCGAACCCGACCCGAAACCCGTCGGGTTCCGGTCGGGTCCGGGTTTCGAGTCTAAAAACCCGAACTCGACCATCTCTAATATATATCCACATTATCACGGCAGCCCAGTTAAGCTCAGCCTATTGGCTCTCAAACGTGAAACCACAGAGAACAGACGTCCATCTTCAGCATTCAACTTGTGTAAAATCTCTAACGGTTTCGAAGGTAGTTTGGATATCTAAACCAGGTGCGCTACTGTCGTCATGTTTTTTTGTGGCTGAGTGCGACAGAATTGACAGCGGTTATTCCTCTACCCAGTCAAACTAGTCCGGAACCGATTCGGACTTCCAGCATGAATTTCAGCTCGAATGCGTCAACCGATAGAGTCGGAATCGGTTGTTTTCTTTGAGCTAGATTCCATGCAGAATCCATCCAGGATTTCGAACCGGTTCCGGAATCGATTTGACGGATAATTGGGATAGGTTGGTGTGGCGGCGCTAGTGTTTTTAGTATATTAATTCAAATGTTTACACACGTTTTTTAAATATTTTTGTTCGATCATGGATGTCTGTTCTCTGTGGTGAAACTTTTTCGCTCGATGCGCCAACTGGATTTCATTTTCGGTACTAGTCAAATGATGATGAAAACATTTTCTTGCATTGATGGTATAGGATGGTTGTTCTATTTTAATTGTTTTAAAAGCTTGATTACAGGTGATAAGAAAACACTCGTTCTTTCGTTTGACACCAAAACATTCAGTTGAACTCAATATTTTATTACGAATTATTGAGATCCGGAATTATTTTTGTATTGTTGAGGTTAGGTTGGTTGTTTTAGATATGGAAAATGTTTATCTAGAAATTGGACTTATCAGTGGATAACCTCGACTACCAACAACTACACTCTTTAATCCAGTGATTTTTGCCCACCTTCGTGTTTTCTATCGAAATTTCATTTTAGTATAAATTGAAACCGGAAGAACAAATGTGAGTGAAGTAACAAGAAATTGGATATTTTTCAGAGGTAGGAAATATATTTTCTTCACCAATATTACTTTTCATTAGAAGAAATAACGTTTAATTATAATATTGATTGAATTTAAAAAATTCAGAATTTACTTTCCAATGCGTTTTGACAGATGAAAATAAAAACATCATCATTGAGCTTCCGTGCCCTCTGACGGTCGACATCTAGCGTTAGATTACGAATAGAAGAGAGAGAAGACAATCGCGTAGCCAATTTGATACAGTCCTAATCTCAATATTGAACCAGCTTCTGATTGGTCGTTTTGCCAGTCAAGAGTGTTCATACCCACTGAGACGTCCAAAAAATTGTTTCAAAATCGTTCAACACGGGTCCAACGATGGACGTTCGTTGAACGGTTATTTGGACGATGTCCTAATTGGTCCAACGAACGTCCTTCATTGGACGTTTTTGAAACCAACCGTTCTTAGAGGGTAATATTTTCAAACGGGATGAAAAACAGTGCTGCTGAATTTATTTTGGCTATTTTTCATACACATGAGTATTTCATGCAAATTGAATAAATGCCCTGAATGACGATATAACTACGTGTATTGTTAAGAGAGACACGAATAAACATAAAATTCAATTTTTAAATGCAGCTAGTATTGTGAATTCTTGACAGCCGATATTTGAGGTACAATTATTTTCAGCAATTGTGAAAAACATGCAAATGGAATCTGGCAACGATGGATGCTTGTTATCTTTGGAATTACGACAGGGCCTGGTAGATAAAATTAAGAAGAGCAAGAAGCCTGTTATCGTCTCTTCTCTTAGAGCTCAGCCGGAAATGAACCGTTATTCTGGCTGGGTCCAGCTCGTATTCCGGCTCCAGTGACACAACCGATTCTAGTTAGAATCGGTTGTGTCACTGGAGTCCGCACTGAAAAACAAAGTTACCTATTTTTTGGGTTAAATTTGCTCACTGCGAAGTTTATATATGGGCAACCCAAAATTAGGTAGAAATTTGAACATGGCGATTACCCATAAGTTGAGTTGGTCGCTGTGAACTTCGTGTTGGGTAGGAATTGAATAATGACGTCCACCCAAATTCAAGTTCATCCTTCGTACTTATATTTTGGGTAGCCCCTTTCAAACAAAATAGTAGGTAATGTTTTTGACAGCCATTGTTATTGTTGTGAATGAAATTGCATGAAGTGGTTCTGGAAAAGAATGGTAATTATAATGCATAATGCAATAATTTCAATTAAAAATAATGATTAATTTATTTCAGCCTACAAGCTTAGAATAAAGCAATTAGTGCTGGATCTAAAACATGAATACCTATATGGAAACATTGGGTTACCAAGTTAATTCCATATTTGTCGGATAGAAGCCGTCCGCCAATCATTTCTGGCATTCCTCATATTAAAAGTACTTTCAGGTGATATCATATCAGTATTTCGCAGTAAAAGTATCTAAGTTTAAAGTATCATAAACTATAAGGGCAGTGACGACATGGTTTTGCACTTTTGAGCTGCAGTGGCAGTTACTCATTTCAGTTTGTATTATTTCCCGAACATGCGAATCCAGCGCACATCATCGCCCTGGGCAACGATCATCGCAAATCAATCTGAGCACAAATCATTTTCTTCCACTCTTCTCTGAAGCACAGAATAAGAGAGCGATGATTTTACTGCAAACACCATTCGCTATGGGAAAATAACGCGTATATCACACACTCTCGTGAACGTAAACTGTTCACGCGTTTAGTGTGGTTGGAATTGAGCTGTTCGCAGACAAAAAAGCGTAACTGTGTATGAAGACAGAAGTTCTTACAAACACCACAGAGATATTCATGTATAGAATACACCACCTTTTTGGCAGACTCAGCAAGCAAAACCAGCTAATACTTTTACATGCGAGCAGATAATATGTTAGCGTGTATTCTCAATCAATTTATTTCATCATGAATCAAGCTGTGTTGGTGTAATGCAGTAACTATGATTGGTCTACAATGCGAAGAAGGCATGATTCTAATTCGGAATAGGCACGAAAGGATGTAATGCCTTTTTTGCATTGGGAAATTGTTTTGGGTGTAGCGGTGATTAAATATTTTCTAGCTCTTACATATGATGGGCCCATTAGATTGACATTTGTTGCCCTTGACACACGCAGTAATGTAATGAGTAACAATAGCAGCTACAGTAATGAGTAACAATAGCAGCTACAAAATGATACAGTTTGGCAATTATATACCAAATGTTCCAGGCTGCAACAATTCTACTCTATTGTTTCGATTTTATTGATCAAAAGCAGGCAAAAACCTCAAGTGGTGTGAATTTAGTAAACGGGGTAATTCTAAAAGATGCGACGAAATGTAGAATGATACAAGGTCGAATATAGCAAATGATTGACAATAACAAAGGTTCCAATGTTACTAAAGGTTTAATGAAACAAAAGTTTAAAGTTTAAAAAAAGAATAATGTATTCTCACCGTTATGACGCGTCACCTCGCCTAGTTAGGTGAGGTGAGAGCGAAAAAGCGATCTATATTCGAGGTGACTATATTCTCACCTAAAAACCTGTTTTAATCCACCTAGCCGTGCAATTTGGCTTTCTCAATCATGAACACGAGAATGTTTGCGTTGTTTATATTCATTAAAAGCTTTCAAATGCATATATTATATTTTATTATTATACATGACATGATAAATATACAAGAAAAGACATCATTCGACTTCTAAAATTTTGCAAAAGAAAAAACAGTCACGGTAATATTGAACTGAAAAACCTGTTTTAATCCACCTAGCGGTGCAATTGTGCCTTTCTCATTTATCCAAACTATGATTAGTTTAGTGAAAATTGGTTTAGTCATCACCGAAGTCGCTTTAGATCTGCAATATGCCCGGAACCCGGGACTTCCGGAATTATCGATAGTGGACAATATATTCCAATAATCTGATTCGCCATCAGTGATCTAGGCCTGCGAATCGAAGTAGTTTGATGTTCATTTCAAAAGATTTTAAACCTATGAGGTATTACGATTGTACCGGTTCATATGAGAAATTACTATGTGACTGCAATAACCAAACTTTAACTCCGGAACCAACAGTCAGAACTGAATGAGATTCAATAGCACACATTGGGGGTATTATATCTTTCATTTGAAATGAAGTTTGTCAAAATCGGTTAAGAGTTCGCTGGAAAATAGGTGTGACATTAGCTCGGGAACTTGGCGAGTTCTCCGGGGGCATCAAGATCCGTCATAGGTGACCAATGTGGTCAAAACTACTTTGATTGGTCATTAGTGGTCTAGACCCGCAAATCCAAGTAATGTTGAACGTATTTGAATATGTATTACATCATTCGGACATCATAGGGTTACCAGTTTATATGGGAATTTGCTGTGTGACCGCACTCTTCAATCCGTAACTCCGGAACCGAAAGTCCGATGAACTAAAAATTTAATAGCGTCTTATTTGAAACTGAAATTTGTTTAAATCGGTTCAGCTATCTCTGAGATAAATGAGTGACATTATTTGACACACACAGACATTTGCCGATCTCGACGAACTGAATCGAATGGTATGTAACACTCGGCCCTCGGTTGAAAAGTCGATTTTTACAGTGATTGCATAGCCTTTCTTTATATGAGAAAGGCAAAGTCTCAAAAAGTCGATAATAATAAAAAAAATTCGTGATAATATAAAATCTCGACGTTTCATGCATTTTAAAGATGTTTGGCATCAAAAATACGAATTAGATTTCTGAAATTTCATGGGGTCCCCCTTTAAAAAAATGAGTTCCGGCTTATATGGGAATTTCATATGTAATCGGACGGTTTATTATATATTTCCGGAACCATATAAGAGATCCGTACGATATTTTATAGACATCTGTGGGAATATTATTCTACATGACATGACAACTATATACAAGAAAAGAAATCATTATTCGAGTTCTAAAATTTTGCAAAAGAAAAAAAACAGCCACGGTAATATTGAATTGAAAAACCTGTTTTAATCCACCTAGTGGTGCAATTGTGCCTTTCTCATTTATACAAACTATGGTTTAATGGCTGGTTATGTTCAATATAACATTGTGGAAATGTCTATTTCATTCTTATTACACTTGATGAGCATATATAACTGCTCGGCTGTCACGAACCTGATAAGCAACATGTCGATACTGACACACTTGAAACAAACAAGTATATATTATTTATATAGCTTAATCAGCGTGAGTTCATTGTTGTCTTCATGTTAACTTCATGGTGGAGAAGGGACGAAATAGAATTAGTAGGAGGGGGAGGATGTGTCGGGAATCATCTAACTTATTTTAGTATACGTGGTGGATGAAGGAGATGCATGTAGGAGGTTAGTCTGAGAGGATGGGGGGTGAGACAGAGGGAAGGAGGCGAGTTCAGAGGTAAGAGGTGGAGGAGTAGAAGGAGGGTTCAACACCGAACTTTATATTATACCTTCCATTGGAGACTTGGTTAGTGAAATTTGGTTCAGTCGTCATTGAAGTGGCTTTAGATCTGGAATTTTTCCGGAACCCTCGGACTTCCGGAATTATCGATAGTAGACAATACATTCCAATAATTTTTTATTCACCATCAATAATCTAGGCCTGCGAATCGAAGTAATTTGATGTTCATTTCAATAATTTTTAAACCTATTACCTTATACCTTACGATTGTACCGGTTTATATGAGAAATTCCTTTAAGACCGCTATAACCAACCTGTAACTCCGGAACCAAAAGTCAGAACTGAATGAAATCTAATAGTTTTTCTAGTGCATTTAGGGTTTCAAAACTATTTTTCCTTGAAAACAGTGAGGTTAAGAAACACGAAGTCTTATTCATAAAGATAGAAGCTTACCTCGCAGCGCTAGAAACTGCTCAATTTCTACCTTCTAATGGTCAATACAATTCCCCTAGAATATTCGATTTGAAATAGATTTTACTTAGTGACGGCACCCCACAACCCATAACTCTGGAATCGGAAATCGGATCGAGATGAAATTTAATAGCCATTTACGGGGATAAAACACCTTTCATTTAAGACCAAGTTTGGTCAAATCACCGAGAAACCAATGTGACTGTAATTCTGAATTTGGATACTTCCACCGGGGCTTCCGGAACCGATGATGGTGGCTAATGTGACCAAAGAGACTTTTAATGGCTGTTAGTGACCTAGTACTACAAATCTAAGTAGATGTGGCACCATTTTGGAAAAGTTTTCACCTTTATACATTCATTACAGAAATTTTAAAATCGACATTTTCTGCGTGATCATACTCTTCACTCTGTAATTCTGGAACCGGAAGTCGGATCCATTAGAAATTCAACAGCAGCCTATGGGAATGTTGTACCTTTCATTTGAGACTAATTTTATGAAAATCGGTTCAGCCATCACTGAGAAAAGTGTGGTCACAAACACACACAGACGCACATACATACACACACAGACTCGACGGACTGAATCGAATGGTATATGTCACTTAGACCTCTGGGCCTCCTTTTAAAAGACGGTTTTTAGAGCAGTTTTGTATTGAGAAAAGCAAAACGTAAATCGTACGAACAAGTTATAGCAAATAGTGGCACATTTTACACTTTTATAATGAGTGGCTATGGTCCCTTAAGATTTGACCGCACTTACCGCTTGATGACGTCCCAGTTTGATATTTCTTTTGAGTGTTTTGAGAAAACTGAGGAAACGAAAATCATCAACGCAGGCCTGGATACGGTTAAAGAAATATAAACAAATTTTGGTATCCTCGCATCGTTGTCCGGAGCAGTTGGATATGTAAGGACATTTATTATTTTTAATCTAGTCCTGTAATTTAATTCTATTAATCGAATCGTATATAATATACCCCCAGGGTTGAAAAATTGATTCGGTTCTGTGACTCCAAATCAAAAGAATAATGCGTCGGCATCGAAGAATTTATTCCGTGCATTTTAGGTCGTCTTGTTTCAAACACCTATTAAATCTATCTAAAGGGTAAATGTTGCAAAATTACGCAAATTAAAATTAAAAATCTGACACGTTTCATTTTGTAGATGATAATCGAGTTGCACTTTTTGTTACCAACGAAAGGAAAACATAGCGATCAGCTGCTGCATTTGCTCCGCCCGTTTTTTCTACGAGATCAGAGATGTCGTATTTTCGCTCTGCAGTTTGTTGCTTTTAGCTAAATAGTTGAAGAAATTTTTCGCCTCAAAATATTTGGTAAGTAAATAAGAACAGTTTTGCACGTAATATAAGTTGTTATCGTGGGCGTGGAAACGACATTTATTCACTATTACTTATGGATATACTGGAAGATAAACTAATGGCGTTTTCGTTTTTGACTCTGCACTACACCAGTGTAGTCGATGCGACACTCATTCAAACGTGAGTGTAATCAGTCTATCTCTTTTTTGCACTACACCGGTGTAGCACCAAGAAAAAACGAATGCGCCATAAGATTAATTTAATTTCTACCACTTTTTATAGATTATTTCTGCTGCCTCTGCACTCCTTGCTGTCGTTCGATTCCGGTCACGTGGCTTTGACGTACTGCCTCGTGGATCGTCAACTCGTTGGTGGCGAGCCGCGTGGCTTGTTTCGATATTCCACCTGTTGCTATGGTCCTTGGTTGCGTTTAGCTGATCTCGCATCTGCGTGGTGACTTCAGGTATGGTTAAGATGATCGGTCGTGGTATAACGTATATATAATAACATTTTTTGCAGGAAACTATTTAGTCATGTCAAACTGAAGCTTCCAATAATCAACACCGGTGAAACAACGTCATCTTGGTTATTGACATCGGATACATCGAGCAATATGGAACATTTGAACAAGACTGTAGCTTACCCGAGTTCCGAGCCACTACAATTCCATTTGACATTAGTCATACCGGCTGGAATATAATATAGAATTCTGGCTGTCTAAGAGACAAGTATTTTAATTGTGCATTCGTGTTTTTTGTTTTTTGTTGGTGATTAATTCATTTTAAATATATGATCAAGCGTATGGGGGATAGACCATTAGTGAATAATTGTTCTTAAACCTAGGGGTAACCACCCATATTTATGGTGGTTTGCAGTGTTTTGTGGTAACCGGAAGCCGCCATCTTGGATTTCAAAAGGGCACCAATTATCAATTTTCGTCTTCTAACAATTACTACCTTTCAAATGACACCCATATTGATGGTGGTTTTAAGTGTTTTATGGTAACCGGAAGCCGCCATCTTGGATTTGAAAATGGCGCCAAACATTAATTTTCACTTTCTACTAATTACTACCTTTCAAATGACCCTCATATTGATGGTAGTTTTCAGTGTTTTATGGTAACCGGAAGCCGCCATCTTGGATTTCAAAATGGCGCCAATAATCGACTTTTAACTTCTACTAATTACTACCTTTCAAATGACACCCATATTGATGGTGGTTTTTAGTGTTTTGTGGTAACGGGAAGCCGTCATCTTGGATTTCAAAATGGCGCCAATCATTAATTTTCACTTTCTGCTAATTACTACCTTTCAAATAACCCTCATATTGATGGTGTCAGTGTTTTGTGGTAACCGGAGGCCGCCATCTTGGATTTCAAAATGGCGCCAATAATTAATTTTCACTTTCTGCTAATTACTACCTTTCAAATAACCCTCATATTGATGGTGGTTTTCAGTGTTTTGTGGTAACCGGAGGCCGCCATCTTGGATTTCAAAATGGCGCCAATAATCGACTTTTAACTTCTATTAATTGCTACCTTTCAAATGACACCCATATTGATGGTGGTTTTAAGTGTTTTGTGGTAACGGGAAGCCGCCATCTTGGATTTCAAAATGGCGCCAATAATTAATTTTCACTTTCTGCTAATTACTACCTTTCAAATAACCCTCATATTGATGGTGGTTTTAAGTGTTTTGTGGTAACCGGAGGCCGCCATCTTGGATTTCAAAATGGCGCCAATAATCGACTTTTAACTTCTATTAATTACTACCTTTCAAATGACACCCATATTGATGGGATTTTTCAGTGTGTTTTGATAACCGGAAGCCGCCATCTTGGATTTCAAAATGGCGTCAATCATAAATTTTTGCCTTCTACTAATTACTACCTTTCAAACAACACCCATATTGATGGTGGTTTTAAGTGTTTTATGGTAACCGGAAGCCGCCATCTTGGATTTGAAAATGGCACCAATCATCAATTTTCGCCTTCAACTAATAAATACCTTTCAATTGACACCCATATTTATGGTAGTTTCAAGTGTTTTGTGGTAACCGGAAGCCGCCATCTTGGATTTCAAAATGGCGCCAATCATCAATTTTCAGCATCTACGAATGGCTACTATTCAAATAATACCCATATTGATGGTTGTTCTTAGTGCGAATGCCAAGCATCCAGCATACTACCTTTCAAATGACACCCATATTGATGGTGGTTTTTAGTGTTTTGTGGTAACAGGAAGCCGCCATCTTGGATTTCAAAATGGCGCCAATCATCAATTTTCGCCTCCTAACAATTACTACCTTTCAAATGACACCCATATTGATGGTGGTTTTAAGTGTTTTGTGGTAACGGGAAGCCGCCATCTTGGATTTCAAAATGGCGCCAATAATTAATTTTCACTTTCTGCTAATTACTACCTTTCAAATAACCCTCATATTGATGGTGGTTTTCAGTGTTTTGTGGTAACCGGAGGCCGCCATCTTGGATTTCAAAATGGCGCCAATAATCGACTTTTAACTTCTATTAATTGCTACCTTTCAAATGACACCCATATTGATGGTGGTTTTAAGTGTTTTGTGGTAACGGGAAGCCGCCATCTTGGATTTCAAAATGGCGCCAATAATTAATTTTCACTTTCTGCTAATTACTACCTTTCAAATAACCCTCATATTGATGGTGGTTTTCAGTGTTTTGTGGTAACCGGAGGCCGCCATCTTGGATTTCAAAATGGCGCCAATAATCGACTTTTAACTTCTATTAATTACTACCTTTCAAATGACACCCATATTGATGGGATTTTTCAGTGTGTTTTGATAACCGGAAGCCGCCATCTTGGATTTCAAAATGGCGTCAATCATGAATTTTTGCCTTCTACTAATTACTACCTTTCAAACGACACCCATATTGATGGTGGTTTTAAGTGTTTTGTGGTAACCGGAAGCCGCCATCTTGGATTTCAAAATGGCACCAATCATCAATTTTCGCCTTCAACTAATAAATACCTTTCAAATGACACCCATATTTATGGTAGTTTCAAGTGTTTTGTGGTAACCGGAAGCCGCCATCTTGGATTTCAAAATGGCGCCAATCATCAATTTTCAGCATCTACGAATGGCTACTTTTCAAATAATACCCATATTGATGGTTGTTCTTAGTGCGAATGCCAAGCATCCATATAATTTATATTGGAAGTCTAAATTTTGGGTTATCCAAACGTTACAGAAATTTTGGGTTATCCGCTCGTTATAAATTTTGGGTTATGCGCTCAGTACTCAAATTTTGGGTTATCCGCTAGTTACTCAAATTTTGGGTTATTTCATTGCTACACAAACTTTGGGTTACCCGCTCTGTACCCAACGCTTGGGTTATCCGTAACCCAAACTTTGGGTAGTCCTCACACTACCCAAAATTTAAGTTCAAAGCTTGTTACCCGAAAGTGAGGAGATGCACTTTAGTCCATGTTGGGTAGGATTCTACCCAAAATTAGGTAACGGCTGGTAAGCGTGCACATGTAGGTAAATGACGGGCGAACGAAATGCAGCTTCAGATGCAACAACCAGACGGATGGCTGCATTATTTCCCACTGAGAAGCCCAATAAATTGTTTCAAAATCGTTCAACGCAGGTCCAACGATGGACGTATGTTGAACGGCTATTTGGACGTCGTCTATCGTTGGTCCAACGAACGTCCTTCATTGAACGCTTTTGAGCCCAACCGTTCTTAGAGGGTTGCTATGAATATTAGGTTTGCCATTCGCATGCCTTTTGCCTGCCGTTCGCACGCCATCCGGTGGCCAGCATGCCTGCCAGCGGATGATGCCGTCGAGTGGGGCATCCCGCCTCCAATAGAGTAATAAATAATTCAACGTTGTTCTGAATTTGTAATTTATAGCTTTATTCAGTACGGAAATCTGTTAGTTTATACTGTACATCAGGTCAAGGAAAAGTTGTTTGGTTAGAGTTAACAATTAACAATTAAAACAATTAAACAATTAAAATTTTCAAACCAGCGTATACTACGTTCACACTACGCTATCTTGATGACATTTTTCTTGTTGCTAATTATTATAACGTGTTTTAACTCTGTAGTGTGAACATAGTTGTTGCGCCCTTTGGCGAACTCCTCCTAGGTAAACGCATACCACACCCGGTACCAGCGGCGGGATTGTCACCGCTATCAGACTGCCCGTCAGATGCCCTTCAGCCGATAGATGGGAATGAAAAGAAATCTACAATTAATAGTTCACATGTATCTTAGCCAGTCAGATGATCACAGTCTTCGTTTTCGCTTAAATTTACTTACAATCTACTTATAATTACTTATATTATACTTACAATTATGAATTTATTTGCTAAAAGTGATTGAACTAAAGGTAATAGTGTGGATAATATGAAAAATATACTGAATTAATAATACCTTATTCTAAGGTTATGGTCGATTGGAAGTAGCCGAGCGAAATTATTGCGAGCACTATTATAACTATAGGATTATTTAAGAGGTAATTAGGCTAAAAGTATTGCTATCTATATCTATACAATGCGTAAAATTATTATACTTAATCAGATGCCAAGATTTAGGATTTGCTACTCACGGGAATAGCATCCGGAAAGTGTGAACGGATCAATAAGGCACTAAACGTATGTGTGAATAACCTCAATTCTAGTTTCTAAATACTAAATCTAAAATGTACTTATTTCAGAAAAAATTTAACGCCTATCTACAAAAAAAAACTGCGTTTAAATATTTGGAAACTGCCTTTCTGTTGCATGCTCTTGCAACAATAGTATTACACTAAAACTATATGATTCTCCTCAGTGCATTCTTTAAGGCGTATTTCCGGTTTTCTTGCTTGATTTCCATCGGTAATCCGTTCCAGCATGACGCTTCGTATACGAACAGACTTTTACGCAGGTGATAGTTGGACGGCAGAACGTGCCCAATAATTGTGTTTCTTACTGCAGCCGTAGTGTCACGACGGCGATGTCTGTAGATCGGGTGACAATACGTCCTGGTTTCCCAGGACATGTCCTGGTTTTTCAATGACTGTGCTGGTGTCCTGGGAAGTCGAGGAAAACGCTTAATTTGTCCTGGTTTTTGCCCTGTAAGCATTTGTTTCGATCCTAAAGTTCAGATCGAGATATAATTATTGTCATTGCAGATTGCCAGGTACTTATTTTTAAATCAGGAATAGCGTAAGGAGCTACTTGGGACCGTTTACGATTCTGGCTTACTTCAATGACGTGTATTTTAATGCTGATAACTCCTCGCCTGTCCTGCACAGATGATTTCGTTTCATCCGCTAAATTCATGATTGCCGATTTTCCCAACAACATCATGTAGCGTTCGCTGATGGCTATGAAGCAAAAACTGTGTGTGTGTGTGCAAATCTGAAGAAAAGAGCTCGGTGATCGTATTCTCATGAAATACTTTTTGGCTGAGCTATGCCTGCCTGACCCCAGAAATGTTTCACTGCCGTAGCTCTGCCTGCCAGAACCTAGAACTTTTTAGCTGTCGAAGATCAGAGGAGAAGGCACAATCGATTAAGAGGGGATGGATGGTGGTAGTTAACTTTGAACTGTCCTGGTTTTTTACTCGCTTGATGTGGCCACCCTACTGTAGACGAAGCAAACCGCCGACTTGTAACAGCAGTGGAGTTGTTGTTTGAGTGTAGCTGATAGTCCCGGATAGTATACAACGTCGCAGTAGCTGAATATAGGTACTACTACTGTATCAGCTTATGTCTTGTTTGCCGTAAAAGTACTACAAGTTGTAGGCCGAGGTTTGTTGCATTGCTGCTAAGAGGAATCATTGAACCGCTGAAGACTATATCCACGGTAGGTACAACTACATCTGTCCTGCTGAAAATTGTCTGTTTTTCGGGTTAGAGAACAGGTAGTATGCTTTAACCCAACCGACTATTGCTGCAAGATGATGTGCACAAGCCTGTCTTTACTAAATCGATTTTGTTGGCTCTTTTCGGCAAATTTGAGACTAAGAGAAACGCAATCAATGAAATTGATAGACGGCTAGGTATTCTAGAGCGAATCAGTTATAAACTTAGAACGAAAAACTAGGACTAGGCAGGCTCATATGGACATGATCGAAAGGAAATGTGAAGAATTCTTTGCCTTCTGCTAAGTAGGAGTTGGGCGTTGCACCCAAGTCTACCGCATGGTCTATGGTAGAACATAACTCATCATCATGTTTTACTGCCGACGCCGGTAAAACATGATGATGAGTTATGTTCTACCAGTGTAGCTGCTGTTGCTCAATTCGCTGGTGGTGTAAGAGGGACCTCTGTCAGGAGTTGGCGAATCTGCGATTTCATCAGGGAAAATAGTGACAGTTGGTGAGGTTTTTTTGTTATGTACCCCTTCTCCTCTAAGGTTACACCAGAGCTTTTTGGCGGACAGATTATGGTCGAAATATTGTTCGGAATAGCGCTTCTTGGCTGTAAAAATTAGTGAGTTCGCTATGTCTCGCTTTCATATGTAGTTCTGCTTCTGTAAATCATCGCAACTTCTGTTCGGATTGCGTGAAAATAGCGCGTAGGCTAGGTCTCTGTGTACTATTGCTTGTTTGATATCTCGTGTTCTCCAAGGTGTGCGTTGGTCGCGAACAATGATTGTCCTTTCGGGATCGTGTTGCTGAAGCAGGGTTTTGAGCTTTGTTGTCAAGAAGTTGGCTTTGGCGCTTGAATCGATGGCATCGAAAAAATATTATAGATTTCTAGCTTGGAAGTCGGCCTGTAGCTGTACCTGATTAATACCGCGTATATTTCTTACACGTATAGTTTGTGCGACGAGTTTTAAGTCTTTGGTGCTAGCCAAAAGGTACACTACTTCGTAATCAGAAGTAGTGTTCGCTGTGGTGGTTTTCGATTTTCTCACTGAGGCGGGGGCATCCGTAATGATATCAATTGTAGTAGCGCTATTGTCGGTGATGCGCGTGTGACCGGTTGGTAGAATCGTTAGATTGAAAACCTCGTTTATCCGATTGCGGGCAACCAGGTTTGCCGTCTGTTGGACAGCTGTGATATTGTGTGTGTGTGTGTTAACCATCCTATCTCCCACTAGCTGGTAGTGATTTACAGAAAAAAGATGTTTGCATGTATTTAAACATTCATGCAAATAACTTGGTTCACGGATTTAGAAAGGTGTTAGCTCAATTGACTTTCCGATGACCCATTTCGTGTACAGTGCCAGACATGTTCCGAGGTCATCGTTCCATCAACTAGCCCCGCCTTACTGTAATGTTTGTATCAATTGGATTGTAACATTACAGTAAGACTTTCGATTCCATTTAAGCAGGAAATCGACGCGTATTTAGTATATTGGTTCAATTTGTATATATAACATAAAACATGTGTACTAAAAAACTTACCATTTTTGTAGTTTTCTACCTTCATTTCTATCTCCCATTTATGTCTCCTTTGACTCTCATCCACATGTCTTGAATTCCTGCTTATTTAAGAAAGAAAAGGGGAAATAATAAAAAAGAACCGATAGACTCCGTGTTTTCCTCAGCCTTTTGTTTCTCTTAGTCTGGTGTCACTGCCTGTTGAACTTGTGTAAGTTGTTCCATTGGAGATCTCCAAGGGGCTGTAATTGGAGGAAGATCTGACTTCTATCCAGAAGTATCAGTTTTTCACATTAATAGATTATATATGTGCACTACAAAACAATCCCGTGTATAATGCAACCATTTTTTGAACATTTATATGTACATATACACACATATACACATACACACACACAAACCAAAAAAATAATGAAATTTAAACGACATGTAAATCAATACGAATGTAAACATACATAGATACACACATGTATACATAAAAAATATACACATACATTCATACACACATACATATACAATACCTACATACATATACGCATTGTAATACATGTATACATACATACACACATATACACAATTACATACATATACTCGAGTTGAAGGAGGACCCCACGATTAACAGCTCAATTATACAAGAGATTTTTACCACATCACTGGGTGAAAAGGCAGAAGTTAAAGCCTTAAGCCCTTAGACAGTGATTATGTGTATAGACCAGGATGATATCAGGACTGTGAACGGGCTGAAAGGTGCACTGAAGCTGCATTTTAACCTGGGCGAGTTGCACATGACGATCCGGTTAACTAAGGAGACACGGTACCGTACCGAAATGGTAGGGTATAAACAATAGAGTTCTATGCAAGTCATTTCACACACACTAATTGGAGATTTGTTTTCCTCCGGCTGTGATATCTAAAACTGTCAGCCAATTTAAAGCATAAGCATAAGCATGAGAGATCGCCCGTGGTTGCTACTCCGTGAATGACCAGAACCAATTTAGATTGCAAAATGTTCATTGGAACAACATGCTGGGGAATAACATTATGAATCACATTGTGCAATCGATATTAATCCCTGCATGCTAATCAATACCGACACCGGCCACGTCCGTATGCAGATCTTCCGGGGAAGGAAGGAATGTTAGTCCGATGCATGTTGCTACCAGAGACCGAGGAATCCTCTGCATCTCCACATGTATCACGGGAAGGGAAGATTTGTTAGTAAGTGTGCTAATAGCGTTATCATGCAATAATTGCTCTGGTCAGCCGGCTGCCGAGAATTTGGGGAATTTATCATTTGTTGTATTAGTACGGTAGGCCGAATAAGCAACTTGAACTCCTGATAGCCGACTATGGATATTTTAATAAATCGGTTTCATCCCCTTTTTTATCACGCGACGAATTTTTGGTGGTTTCTGCTGTATCGGTGCTAACTTTACCCACCGATCGTTTGAAATAAATTCGAAACCATATGCAACAGGTATTTGTGCGTGAGTTACTTTATTGTAGTATTCTTATAGATAGTTGGAATTGCACATGTATAATGGTTTCGTAGCAAAAGTGACTTTTACTAATATTGAACTTCAAAAACGTAGTATGAAAAACTGTTATTTCTAAGACAATAGTTCAATAAAATACCGATTCTAAGTAAATAATACAATGTCGATTCGGAGCAATCAATTCCGCGCGCGATTGATTTAACTACTGTATACTTAATCTCTATTGATCTTTTAGCATTCATAAAGTTTTATTTCGCGCACCTCGGCTTGGCAACAAAGTCAACTAGCACACATGATACCAAACACCACACTGTCCCGAAAACGACAAGTTCACATTCCGGTACTGTTCCATTTCGATTCGTTACACACAGGCTAGCGAAGCGCTAAAAACAGCAGACAAAAATACCGTCAAAGCGCACCAAACTCCCTCCGGCCGCAAGTCCGCAAAGAGCATGTATAGAAGATCATATCCGCAGAAACCATTCCAAAGAAAATACATAAGGCAACACAAGTAGTCATGCGTTCTGTACTCAATTAACGCAGATAATCGATTAATCATTAGAATACTCGAAAATCAATAATCGATTATTAGCCTTGGGAAAATCGAGGAAAACGACTAGCTGACATCCGTTAACTGACACGAAACCCCACACCCCAACCTCGCGAACATCGCGAAACCCAGCGGGCAGACGTCTCCGAAAATACCAAGCGCCTGTCTGGAATTCCCCCCCAAAGCGAACTCCGACAGCACGCCTATCGGCCGTTCACAAAAAACACGCGAGATATTTAGGCACACTCCCACACTCACTCGTTTATTTACACTCGTTCAATCACCATGGCACGTTCGTTGCCGTCACATTTCTACTTTTGTCGCATACACAGTACCTGTAAGAAAATTAAAAACGCACACAGACATGGACCGAGCGTACCCGAGTAGTTCTGCCGTACGCCTCGCTCGCTTTTACATGTCAATCGTTTACAAATCGCCATCGGAACTCACTAACACTGTATTCTCTGTACAACACAACTTTTGTAAGGCTTCGTCAAAAATTAACACAAATGCGACCGAGTTGCTAGCGGAAGAGTAAACAAAGAGTCTGCCAAACGCACCTAGGTCCACCTCAATCAATGTGGCATATACAGGAGTGGCTGAACACACGGCCTGCAAATGTTGGCAACCAAAAATATGTGAACAATCCAGAAGCACAACGGGTCGACGTCACAGTGCTCACACAACTCAATGGGAGCGGAACGAACGGTATGACGAAAGCAAGCCGATCCATTCTGAGATCACTCACACCGCTCATGTACAGTTCATCCCACGAATACCAAAAGACCATCTTGGCCACACCTGAATATATCACATTGCTCCTCAATAAGTTTACCCGACTCAGTCAATAATAAACTCACCCATTCAGTTTTTTTGACGTCTAGGACACCGACACAGTTGCAATGGTTATGGACACGCATGCATGCAAAATAGGAGTGCGCGTTATTTGGCGTTTCTTCACAAATTCCACCCGGTTAAAGCCAAATTCACCCCCACCCCCTCCGACCCGACCCAGCGACGGCCCAGCACGGCGCACGGACACCCATACTCCCCAACACAATTCAAATGCGAGCACTCACACCTGTCCGGCACGACGTCGTACTGGAGAAATGTGAATGCTCGCATCCAGCCCGCATGAAAGAATACCGGTGCCCACGCACGGCACCGAAACGCCACTGAAACGGATCGGATAAGTGTAAATATTGCTTTAATCTCAATCTCGCATTAATCTCGCATAAATATTGCATACATTTCTGGAACCAAACATACCTACATTCTCGTGTTTTCTAGTGGAATGAAAAATAAACTCAGCCATGAGAACGCACTCACGCAAGCGAATAGAAAAAATAGTACATATACACATATATGTCGGAACGAACTCACTCTTTTCATGTGTTGAATGTTGCCTTTCTTCCAACTCCTGTTCCAGTTTCATCCATGGAGTGGTATGTGTGCTCTGCGTGTAGCTGGTCGCTAATAAAACCTTCCGATACGATTAATTTTATTCGAATGTTGTATGTAAAAACACACCCGATCATTTCATTTTAATTTGTGCACTCCTGTTGGTTACAAGAACCAGAAGTGATACCGATCCACTACGAAACACACTGTACACACGCACGACACTAAAGCAGCAAATTTAGCTTTACACACACTACCAATCCCGACGGTCAAACGTGAACTTTTGCTGCATTGTAATGATGTGACACCAACACAGACAAAAGCGAGAGACGCGGCAGACCGACGTAACTGAATTCACCGGAACCAGCTTCTGAAAAACGGCACTTTCCCCAACTGTGGGACCGAGCAGAAGCCAAACTCCATTCGCCACACGCGTCCCGGACACGGTTTAACCACCTGAAGAGAAAACGGACGCCGGAAACACGTAAAACAAACGGAAAAACGAGAATCAATCGCGGAGTAGAAAATTGCAACTTATCTCGAACAGTGTTACCAGAAAAACCTCCTTCTGTTGGACAGCTGTGATATTGATGTTAAAATCACCGACAATATAAGCACGATCGAACCCGAGCTCGAACAGTTCCAGGCAGGGTGGCCAGATAGAATTCCTTAATATCGGTAAAGTCACTAAAAGTTTATCGGTAGTTATCGGTAGGCTGGGTTGTTGTTCCAAAAACGTAGTGTTGACATAGAATTGTGAAATACTGAAAACACAGATCTCAGACCAAATCCAACTCAAAAATGAATGTTGATGTAGGATGTGTCCAAAATCCATAAAAAATCGGTAGTTTTCGGTAGGGATGCGAAAATATCGGTAGTGTTCCCTTGGTCGTCTGTGAATCGGTAGGGAAGATCAAAATCGGTAGGACTACCGATAAATCGGTAGGTCTGGCCACCCTGGTTCCAGAAGGAGTTTCTCGTAGCTCTGGCTGAAGTGTTGGTTAGAGCATGAAAGGTAGATTATTACCACACAAATATTATACACGCTGGTGTTGGCCTGGACAACAAGGAACGCAGTGCGATGGTAATTTCAGGATCGTATGCAGATTTTGAAATAATAGTGGTCCTAATTCCTTTTTGGATGTACAGTCCGACTCCTTCACAGGTCTTCGTTATGCGACCACGATTGGAAGGCAGCGTATGTTTGATAAAACTGTAGCCCGGTACATGAATTGGGCCGATCACAGAGGAAGATTTTGAGTTTGGTTTCGGTTGTAGCAAAGAAATGCTATTGGATTTTACTGAGAAGAATTTTTACACCATCAAGGTGGTGTTCAAGGCCTCTTACGTTTAGGTGGTCAATACGGAGGTTAGAAGAGGTGATCATATTTACGGGTTTTAGTATCGAATCGTCAGTATGGTGCCGCGTCTAGTAGTGTGAGTAGGTGGATATATTCGTCGCTGTAGCGTTGAATAAAACTGATGATTCTTCACCACTAGATCCCTTTTCAGCGAGCTCAAGGAGAGCCTTGATACTCTCTATCGGACTATAGGCATCCACGAACGGAACAATTCTCACAGAAGAACTGGTAGTCCTGTGCACGCTCCATAACCGATTGCTGGTGTCACAGCATATCCATTGAATGGGTACCTTCGTTTTCTTTGCTTTACCTTTAGCTGATCTGGTGGTGATGCATTTTTACAGATTACTCAAACGTTGTCGCTGCTCATTTTGGTGGAGTGAATGTGATATAAGCACAGCGTAGCGTGCGTAGCACGTCGCGACTGACGATTCGAAACACATACACTAACACATAGAGTTTGAGCAAGGGAACAGCAAAGTTTTTCGCAGATAGTTGGTTTTTTTATTTCGCGGAAAGATTGGCAAACACTTTTAAACTGTTCTTCTTGCTAAGATGCAACTATTAGTATTTTGGTTTTATTAAACGGATCGTAAAACGCAAGAATTCGATCACTTTTAATACGCGTCGCTTCGAGTTTGCTGCTGTGAGCAGGGTACCAAAATCGATGAAACGTGTATAGACTTATCCAGCTGCGTTGGCAGGGATGCCATGTATTTTTCCAAGAAGTCTGGAAAAATTTTGGAAAAAGTCTGGATTTGTCTGGATAGCAAAAAAAATATTTTTTTTTTGAATATTGAGTTTACATCTATGAGCTGTACTTTTTGCAATTTACTAATGAGCGACCGAAAATAAAAGTCGCAAGGATAGAATATGTTTCGCAAAACGTTTCGTTTCAAATTCATTACAATATAAAAATAGGAAATAAACTACAAGCGTAAAAATCGGACGGAGATTCTTCAGGAGAATCGCTTAAAGAATGTTCACCCGCAAGAATGAGCCTCCAGTATAAAAACAGGTTAAAAATAAATAAAACGTTCGCAGGAGCTACAGATGCTCGTGATTTTCAAGATTAAAGGCTAACAAAAACTTCTTTGTAAGAATTGGGCATATTTTCTTCCGGTTTTTATACTGAAGGTTTTTTTATCCGACTCTTGCAGAGGAAAGTCCCGGTCCGATTTTTATGCTTGAAGTTTATATCTGGTTTTTATATTCTAATATATTTGAAACGGGTTTTACGAAGCATGTTTTGTCCTTGCGACTTTTATATTCGGTCGCTCTAATAAAATGTTAACAATATATCTCGGCTTTCTGAAAATTCATTAGTTGCGCCGCCAATCTGACCAAGTTAAATGTTTAATTTACATCATAAAGCATATGAATTAAATTTGAGTCTCTGAGCTTTCAGTATCTTGCATTACTGAACTCGAAGCTGATTAAAACTCAAAAAAATTTATTCACATTTAGCGAAAAAAACTTTGGTACGTTGTGTTTCCAGTATTTCTAAAAAGTTTTGCTTTAGAAATCGTAGGTCAAAAAGCAGTTCAAAAATCCATTATGCATTTTTGTAATTCATTTTAATTTCGAAATTGTCTTGATAAATCTGGACAAATTTTCAGAATTCTGGATCAGACAAACATAAATCTGTATGTCTGGACGACACTTAAAAATCTGGATGAATCCAGATAAATCTGGAAGGTTGGCACCCTTGTGCGTTGGTATTGTGCCGTTTTGGCGTTTGAATTGGGAGGAAACCCAGTCAAAAGGGCAAGTTGCTGGCTAGCGGGGGGCTATTTGCCAACTCGGATGCGCTAATTGCCCTACAATTTGCCAGCAATTTGCTGGCAATTAGGGGGCTATTTTATATGCAACATTTGGGCGATTTGCCGCCGTCATTTTTTAGTCGCTCTACCCGCCCTTAAATCGCCCCTAAATCGCCCAGGGAACGCGCCATTTAATCGCCCTTAATTGCCTGATATGAAAATTAAAAATAATAATTATTTTCGTATTCACTATCTACTCACATAAATTTATCGGTACACTAGGTAATCACCACCAGACTATAGGAAGAATCGATGGTGAAATTCGTATTGCACACCAAAACTTACCACAATCTGACTTTCATTTAGATTCAGAGATCTTGTTCCACTATACTTACACACGATTCCACAATTTTCCACATTCGTTGGCTAAATGAAGTGCACTAAACAAACAAAATACTAGCGGGAACACGCCAATTGTTTTAAAAACAATTTTAAACTTAAGCCAAACATGAACCGCCATGTTTGAAAAACGCAAAAAACAACCAAGTCCATTTCAGCCGCCAGAAAATTTGTCTAAGTATTGAAATTGCCTTTAAATCGCATTCGCAAATTGCATTTGTTCCTAGGGGCAATTGGCACAGGCGAGTTGAGTCAAACGTCAAACTTTTTAAATCGCCTGACCATGTTCGTCCGCATTTTATTTGACAGGGAAACAAATCGTTTGCGCTGCGAATTGGGAGGAAAACAAACCGCTTCATGGCTTAAGGGGGTAGTATAAAAAATGCGAGATGTCAGTGTGCGTATTTTGAACGTCAGATATCTCAATACGCAATCTGAAAACGTCAAAATTTGACATTTAAAGACAGGGCACGCGGAAAAATAAAACAACCCACAGAATAAGTTCTTTAGGACGATCCATAAATTCATTTTTTGAGTGATTTTTTACACCCCCTCCCCCATCGTAGCATTTTGTCACAAACCTCTAAATATCCCCTGGTAATTACGTAGCTTGACGGTAATTCTCGCCCCCCCCCCCCCCCTTGACCTGTAAAATAAAAAAAGGAATGAAAAACGATGTTAGTTATTTCCCTTTAACAAAGCTACGTAGCATGACATGACCCCCTACCCCCCTGTCGTCACACATCATCACAAAATACAAAACTCCCCCTCCCCCATACGTCATTTATGGATGATCCCTTTTAACTTAAATTTAAATAAATATCTCCAGGCAACGGCGCGCCGTTATAGAAACAACACATTCGGCCAAGTCGGTGCGCTACAACATTGCCAGCCTCTGATAATACAACTTCTCATTTGTTCGATAGTGTTTTCCGCCTTTTTTGGTTTCAGGTAAAACTGGTTCAGGTGTTTTTTGCGAGCTCTTCATATATATATATATATATATATATATATATATATATATATATATATATATATATATATATATGGTACAATATTATTGAAGAACTCATAATTAAAAGTTTTCATAAATAGTGAAAATAGCAGCAAAATGGAAATGAAATAAATTTTAATAGAATCAAAAAGAACGTTCAATGGAGATAGAATTTAAAGAAAGAATAACAAAAAAATAAAAAAGGAAAAACTTATAAATAGATAAAATGGAACAAAACAAAAAAGCTACAAAATTATATTTAAAATAATGGAAATAGATTAATAAGGTACAAACAGTCAAAAGCCTACCAATATCAAAAAATCCAAAACGGAGAAACAACCGGAAATGGACAAAATTAAGACAATGGAACAATATAGAAAAATTTAAGTATGTTTTGGAAAGGAAATAAGACAAACATTGAAGAAATACACAATTTTTGCAATAATGGGTAAAATAGTGAAAGACGGGTAAATAAAATAATGAAAAATAAAGCATCGTGAACATGGAGAAGAGTAAAAATGGCAAAAGTGATAAAAATGAATACAACAAAAATATAAAAACAAGACTACGATGAACTAATATAGAAAAGAACGAAATGGAGTTGGTCGTAACAATAACAATTACACAAAATGTATGAAATATAAAAATTAGCTCCAAATTAAAAATTGGAAACAATGAAAATAAAACAAAATGGTGAATGATAAAAATGTTTCAAAATAGAAGAAATGATAAAGTACAAGAATGGATTAAAAATATAAAAATAAAATAACTATGAAAAATCTAAAAATAGACAAGTTATTTTTTAAAAGAGCTAATAGATATCAAAATAAATGGGAACAATTGAACGGAATGGATTGAAGAAAAAATAGAAAACAGGAACAAGTGAAATTAGTCCAAAAAACAGATAATAGCGAAATCATAGAAAAATTAGTCAACTAGAAATGGTTTAAATGGGAAAAAAGAAGATCCTAAAAGAAATGGAAAAACGGTAATATTATCATAAAGAAAAACAAGAAAAAATTTAAAAATAGGTGAGTTCAGAATAAATAAATCTGTATAAAGTAAAAGTGGAAAAAAATAAAAATTTTATGAAATGGAAAACCGAAAACATTCACAAAACGCATAAAGATCACAATAAAGCAATAGGAAAAATATTCAAATGAAAAAAGTAACAAAATAGAAAATATAGAATTGATAATTGTTTAAATGGGTAAAAAAGGAAAATACTAAAGGTAAATGGAGTACAAAAAGTTTCGCAGCACGAACAAATTAAAACGAAAGAAACAGAATTTTTTTTTTGAACAAATGAAAGAAACCTAAAATGAACAATATGGAAGAAAGGCGATAGAGAAATACTAAAATAAGTTTATTGGAAAATATGAAAAAATACAAAGAAATAATAGAAAATAAAAGTTTAGTTGATTAAATCACAAAAATTTAATGAAATCAATTATACAAACAAATGCAAAAGAAACGAATAAACCGATAGATTAAATGTAAAAATGGAAAAAAGTGAAAAGATTAAACGAATTGAAAAAAATGGGACAAATAAAATATGGGCCAAATTTTAAAAAAGAAGCAAAAGTGGTAAAAATAGAACTAGGAAAATATGGGGCAAAATATACAAAAAAAGAAAATAAGATTGAATGAAGAAAATAGAAAGAATATAAAACTGGATAAAAAGGAAAAAGAAACAAAAAAGCAAATATGAAACAAGAGAAAAATATGGAAAATTCATTCGAATTCATTCAAATTGAGAAAGTTAAAGATGACAAAAACTTCCGGGTTCTCATATACCGTTTTCTTTGTGGATTTTCATATTCTTTCTTGATTTTTGGAGTTATTCAGAATTCGTTTCACAAATCATATATGACCAGTTGAGCATTCTAAAAGAAGCTTGCTGAGTTTTCTTCTTCTTTCTAATAGATTCTTTTGTAATTCATTTAACAGCCACGGTGGATTGAAATAAGTAGAAAGGAAGATAAAAAATCGCAATTGAACTAATGATTTTAAAAACCACTGTTTTTTTTTAAACCCATCCGCAAATTGAAAGCCTCGAATGAATTAGTAAAATACAATTAAAAATCAATTTCGAGAGCCCAGAACTCTAACTAATTCAATTTTTTACATATTTGATCAAAACCCATGAGATGACTGTTGTAAAGTATGAAACAGAAAATAAATTTCAGTCTTTTAATACACAATTTACAAAAAAAGATGTTATGCATTTTTGCACACTGCGCGTTTAATTCGTTTTTGAGTTCTTAGCTTCAAAGTTTTCTTTTGATTAGTATTTAATGCAGTATAAACTTTAATGTACAATTAACTTTATGATAGCAATTGGAGGAAATTAAATCATACCAATATTAAAACTCTAATTGAATTTTTCAAATAAATTTTGCTATTGAAGTAATATTTGAGCGACCGAAAATAAAAGTCGCAAGGATAGAAGACGATTCGCAAAACCCGTTTCAAACATATAAGAATATAAAAATCGGAAACAAACTTCAAGCATAAAAATCCTTCAGTATAAGAATCGTTTAAAAAGTTCGCGCCCGTAAAACTCGGCAAGGATGAAGCTCTAGTATAAAAATCGTTTAAAAATAAATAAATCGCTCGTAGGAGCATCCGCATATCTTGATATTCAAGATTAAAAATCGGCTAACATAAACTATTTTGTAAGAATCGGATATATTTTTTTCCGGTTTTTTATACTTAAGATTTTTTTATCCGACTCTTTCAAAGGAATGTCCCAGTCCGATATTTATGCTTGAAGTTTATATCCGGTTTTTATATTATGATATATTAGAAACGGGTTTTACGAAGCATGTTCTGTCCTTGCTACTTTTATTTTCGCTCGCTCATTTGACAGAATCATTCCTTCTGTTCAAAGTCTGGGTCCCTTCCACAACTCCGGGAAGAAACACCCCGTCCCCTCCCCTTTCGGCGGCCCTGGTGTTACGTAATCATACGATTTTCGTTAAAATGCTTCCCGCCACCAACATTATATGTGCAAGTGAAAATGTGTGCGGAAAATACAAGCGTTTGAAGATCCTCCCAGGACAACGTGACAATATTGAAGTAAAGATAAGTTTAAGTATATTAATACTTGCATCTTAGCCATCTATATACAAACTAATTATGTTATTGTTGACTTGTAAACCGCAGATCAAAAGATATAATCAATGCATCTATTACCTGTGTCCGTTCTGTTATAACCCCAGAGAGCGCAGGAAATTTTTCACGGAATACGACCTGTTGTTATCTAAGCCATGGAGTGAATAAGCAGCAATTATGCACACCTTCGTACTTCAACATAATAAAATGCTGTTCTTGTCTCCAGTTAGAATGAATACAGTGCACACATATTTCGCCTTTTAAAGGTCCATGTGACATACCATTCATGTTCATGCAACACGTTCCCCTCAAACAGTAAATACATCTTTTTCCCCAGGAAGTACCATTATCTTTAGAGGAGAGTAAATTTCCCCTTCCAATGCAACGTGCAACATTTCACCCCAGTCTATGTTCATTGAAATTACTTATGTCGCTCGCCGACATCAACGATGAACTCAAGGGTTCCAACGTTTTGCGGCCATTTGGTAGCGAGGCTGTTGCGATCTGCCGCCCCTTCATTATGAAAGTGGAACAAAAAAGTCGAAGGACAACGGCTGCAACAGAAGTAAATTCACTGTGGTACGCGCAAAATTCAATTTACCACCTCTTCGATTGAACTTAAGTACACCCATCAATGCGAATGATGGGATAACGTGACGGTGAGAGTGCGGTAAAGGGGTCAATTTCGAAATATGACAAAAACACAATCTATCTTACTGAAGTGTGTTTGAAACGGGCCGTTAATGTTATAGCATTAATTGTCAGTCCGTTGAAGTGCGAATCCGGTTGGGTAAATGCAACAATATCGTCCTCACCTTCAGTAACCCGATGAGTTCATCTCCAAGGTAATTCGAAGAAAAGAAATCAACGACCGTCACCTTGTTTGAGTTAATGCTCCATTTACCAAGCATCGGTGAGTTTTAATTTCTGTTGTTTAGAGCGTTCATAATGGAACAGAAGTGTATCAATTTTCCACTTTTATAAGCCACATCCAAGAACATTTTGCAGCAACGCGACGATGCACCGGATCCGAATCGGCTTTTCATCAGTAGCAGATCAGTCCAGTGCCACTTTTGTCAATCGCATCACTTCATTACCGTTGAACTCTGCAACCGCGCATTTCGCCAGTAGCAAAATATGGCTGCACCACCCACACCGGGTGGCATCGCTATTTTGGGGGATGCCTCGCGAAAATTCAATCACCGACCGGCCGGTTGAAGGTGGCTATTTTCACTCGTTGAATGGTGTAATCAATCAGCGCTCAATGGCAAAAGGCGCCTTTTTTATCGCGCAAAAATCAAACGGACAGGAGTTATTTTCCGTCAAGCCCGTAGCGGGCGTTGATTGGAGCAGCACGTGGACCACGCGGCACTATTTAATAATTTTGTGCTAAAAAGCCTATAATTATAAAATTATAATCATGCGAGAAAAACACGCTCATGCGAGCAATGTTTGTGAGTAGGTGCCTTTTATGTGTGTTTGATCTCGTGGGTCGGGCTTTTACTTGTTTTCTGGGTGTGAATGGATTGCAATAAACTCTTCAAAATTGTTAGCGGATCCCCAAAATCATATTATCATCATTATTCTTCATAGCGGTTAACGTTAGATCTACAATGCAGCTTCATTATGATATCGGACTGTAACGCACCTAAAGGTGAGATGTGGTGCTCATTATACATTGCACGGAATGCTGTTCGATGAAAAACATTAAACAGTAATTTTAGTTTCAATCCCAAACTCACATCCGCCCGAAATACAGCAAACGAATGAACTCAATTTAAAAAAATCTTACTGATATCCATGAAAATAGTCTACAATTAAAAAATAGGAGAACATAAGGAGACTTTACCAGGTTTTCCGTTAAATCTACGCAAATCTATAAAAAAAAAGTCATTGAAATGTAATGTGCAAAAGTATTGTGCGCATTCATAATTTTTGGCAGAATTTTAAATAACCTTTTTCCAAAGTTATAAAAGTTTTTTCTGTGATCGATTTTTCTGGTCAAGTCTGTCTTGAGAGACTTGGCCAAGAGAATTTTAAAAAATCAAAGCTGAAATTTCCATATTGCCGAGATTCCTATACACCACCAAAAACATAAAAGGGTTTCATTTCATGAATTTTGATTTCTTTAAATGCATTTACTTTTTGTTATTGATAGTACTGCTTACATTGCATTATTTTCGAAATTAGTCAAATAGTCAAAATGAATAAAATAGACAAGATGGGTGAAATCCATGAAATGAATGCGCTGAAAAAATGAGTAAATAATGGATTTATTTGATATTTAAATACCGGGGTGACATTGATCACTTTTCGAAGTAATCATTACATATTTTTAGATGCAACACATTTATTTCAAGTTTAATATTTTTAAACCATGTACTGATGTATGGAGAACAAGATTGGATGCACTATGCTATATTTCACCCTAAGGAGGAAAATTTGGTAAAACCAAAATTTCTCACTAGGGTGAAAATTTGTTGGTAAAAACCAGTCTTTGTACAGGAGGCCGACAATGTGTTAGTGTCGGTTTCTGATGAGGCGAAGCCGAAACGCAACATAGTATGAAATAAGGATTTGTGCCCTCCTGTACAAAGACTGGTTTTTACCAACAAATTTTCACCCTAGTGAGAAATTTTGGTTTTACCAAATTTTCCTCCTTAGGGTGAAATATAGCATAGTGCTTTCGCATAGGCCTGCTAAGCCAAGACAAGTTTCGGCTTCACTTGTGTCTCATCGGCATAAACAGAACTTCTGCTCGAACGGGACATCACGTTTGATCAGTCGTTTGATTGAAACACATAGTGTGTTTTAGTTTTAAGGGATTTGCGTCAAGCCGGCGCTAATCTATTCCGACAATGTGTTAGTGTCGGTTTCTGATGAGGCGAAGCCGAAACGCAACATAGTATGAAGATTGGATGGTTTTACATAAAATTGTCCGCTTACAGCTATTTTTTCAAAAATGATTTCAAGTTGAAGTCCGTTTTCGTGTTCCGGGGTGACTTTGATAACCTGCATGTTCACCCACATTATGTTATTGATGTCAATGCTTTTCATGCTAATGTTTGTTTGAACTAATTCTGGAAAGATACTCATTGTTAAATAGATGTTAATTGGTATTATACAAAGATTTCAATGTACTGTAAAATTCGAGTAACCAAAATTCGTATAATTTGTGTCCAACTAGAATAAAAGATTCTGAAAACCTTTAAAACGGCTAAAATTGTTTTGTTTCAGTGTTTTATCAATGTACAAAAAGTTTCATCCATTTTAACACGTTGGAATATTGAACAATAAAAAATGTTGCGAATTATAGCTTAAAATAATTTGAAATAATTGACAACTAGTTTCACAAAAAGTGTAGTAAAAATAAACAAACTCTTAAACCTAAATTTAGCATATCCCAATTTAAATTGTGTTTTGACACAATTACCTTGTCTATACTAAATTTAGCATATCCCAATCTAAAGGAAAATAAAAACTCGCTTGTAATTTATTACTCTTGCTCAAATCTGAGATTTATTTGTTTTATAAAAAATAGATACTAAATCGGGTAAAGTCAAATTTCGGTTTTTTGTAGTTTTTGTACCCAAAAACCGAACAATACGCTCAAAAAGTACAACAAATCAGTATTTTATAAGTTTAGAGTAAAAATCATTTCAAATTGAAATGATTCGGTAGACTATTCTGGTTTAATAAGCGATCTACGAAAAAAGTTTCGAGTGATCAAAGTCACCCCGATGATCAAAGTCACCCCGATGATCAAAGTCACCCCGGTTTACGGTACATATTTGAATAAAGTAAATTAATAAAACGTATTTGAGAACCATTGTTTCAGAACGTTCTGCAAAGTTAGTGAATATCGCATTCTAGGGTTTCCATTCTTTTTTGTTTTCACTTTTTCGTTTTCTTTCTTCTTTTCGTGACGGTGTGACGGGTTTAGTATTATGTGATGTTTCTACTTTATTGATAGACCTGAATTAATTATCAGGAATCTCTAATGCTCAGGTACGGTATTTTAACGCGTGATTGGAAATAGTAAACTGAGTTAAGGTCAAATGTGCATCCGAGTTTCTTGAACAGACAGCAACAGAGAGAGAATGTGATTCATGAATGAGACAGGTAGATATTTCAAAGTATTTATTTGCATTGAAGTAAATAGTGCGAATAGTGACGGACGAACGTGAGGTAGTCGAAAGGTAGAGGCAGCACTACGATGAACATCTGAATGGTGCGCAGGCGGACAATCGGGCGTTCGAGGAGGACGATTATGTCAGTGTACCGGATATGTACCGGCGCCCACTATGAATGAGGTTAACGAGGCTATTCAACAGCTCAAGAACAACAAGGCAGCTGGTAAGGATGGTCTAGGAGTGGAACTCTTCAAGGTGGGTCCGAAGAAACTGACGGAAAGCATGCACCGAATAATCGAATGAATCTGGGATAGAGAACAGCTACCGGAGGAGTGGAACGAAGGGGTTATCACCCCGATATTCAAGAAAGGCGACAAATTGGACTGTGAAAACTACAGAGCGATCACAGTGACAAATGCTGCTTACAAAGTGCCATCCCAGATTCTGTTCCGGCGCCTATCACCGCTGGTAAATTGATTTGTCGGGAGTTATCAGGCCGGTTTCATCAACGGCAGATCAACAAACGACCAAATCTTTACTATACGGTAATTCCTCCAAAAATGCCGTGAATACCAGGTCCCGATACATCACCTGTTCACCCTTAAATGCATACTGTTGCCATTTTGCAACATACCGAATTCCATGATATAAAGCCTTAACAAGAGGTATATATCGTATCCATCCAGAAAAAATGAGTACCAAAGAGAAATGAGTTTCATGCATTTAAGGGTTAAAGCCGCATATGACACGGTGGACCGTGTGGAGCTATGGAAAACGATGGACGAGAACGGCTTCCCTGGGAAGCTGACAAGACTAATGAAAGCTACGATGGATGGTGTAAGGTGTTGTGTCAAAATTGCGGGCGGCCTCTCGGGTCCATTTTAAACACGCAGGGGACAAGGCGATGGGTTGTCCTGCCTGCTGTTCAATATAGCGCTGGAAGATGTAATGCGAAGAGCGGGGTTCAACATGCGGGGAACGGTTTTCACGAAGTCCGGACAGTTCGTGTGCTTCACTGACGACGTGGACATAATCGGTAGAAACAAGGAGACGGTAGCAGATCTGTATACCCGACTGAAGCGCGAAGCAGCACGGGTAGGACTGAAGATAAATGTGTCTAAGACGAAGTACATGCTGACTGGCGGAACCGATCGCGATAGGGAACACTTGGGCAGTAGTATTACGATCGACGGCAACGAATTCGAGGTGGTTGACGAGTTCATCTATCTAGGCTCATTGGTGACTGCGGACAATAACACCAGCCGGGAGATCAGAAGGCGTATTATCTTTGGAAGTCGTGCTTATATGGGCTCCACAAAACTTTGAGATCCAGGAAGCTTCACCACCGCACAAAATGAGCCCTGTACAACACACTAATTTGACCGGTGGCTATCTACGGGCACGAAACGTGGACAATACTCGAGGAGGATCTGCAAGCACTCGAAGTCTTCGAAAACAGGGTGCTGAGAACGATCTTCGGTGGTGTGCAGGAGGATGGCGTGTGGAGGAGAAGGATGAACCACGAACTTGCGCGACTCTGTGGTGAGCCAAGTATCCGGAAAGTAGCTCAAGCTGGAAAGGTACGGTGGGCGGGGCATGTTGTGAGGATGCCGGACAACAACCCCACCATGTTGGTTTTCACATTTTCAGACAAGTAATGTGGCATATTTAACTCAATTTTCCCCCAAAATTGCGTTTGTCATAAGATAGCACAACAGTGACGAAATGCGGAATAAAAATATAATCTTGTTAGAAAGGTATTTTTATAGGGTTCTAATTATATGCACATAGCGTGACTAAATTGTGTTTTGACACAATTACCCTGTCTATACTGGCTTCATTTATGGACGACATACGATGAACATTAAACTGGTTCAATTTTCGACTTTTAGCTCCACCAGGCTCTACTAATTCCTTTCATGGCCCTTAGTAGTTGTGCAAATTTTGGTGCCAATCGGTTGTGTCTACGGACCCTCCAAAAATTTCAAAGTTTATATGGAAATTAGTATGGCCGAAGGCGGAAGGTTCCAGCTTTCAAAATATAAGGTATATAATTGTATATATCAGTACATTCAAATAAAGTTAGTCCGTATTTTAAAAACGCGAGTGCATTCAATGGTCTACCCGCATGCTGTTCGTCAATTTCTCGATTGAATTAATCAGATCTCAACCGGGATGATCTAAAACACACCCATATCTCAGAAGTAAACAACATAATAAAAATACATTAACATAACAAAAATAGCGTGAAATTGTTACGTTAGGCCTTTCATTCGAGACTAGTTTCGTTAAGATCGGTTCAGCCATCACGATCTGTTTGCCATTAAAATCGGATAAAATAAATAAATAAATAAATAAATAGTGGGTGGGCGTAGCGTATTGGTAAAACGATTGCCTTGTACGCAGCGCACCTGGGTTCGATTCCCAACCCCGCACATAGGGTTAGAAAATTTTCATAAGAGATTTTTCTAACCCGAAGAGGCGAATGACCTTAAGGTTAAAACCTCTATAATCGAAATAAAAAAAATAAATAAATAAATAAATAAATAAATAAATAAATAAATAAATAAATAAATAAATAAATAAATAAATAAATAAATAAATAAATAAATAAATGAATAAATAAATAAACAAATAAATAAATAAATAAATAAATAAATAAATAAATAAATAAAAAGATAGGTAAATGTGTTCGTTTGTCGGCACACTTTTGGTTTTTGGCTCACAACATTACTCCAATTGTACAATATATGGGAATAAGCATATTAATGGAAAGCTAGAGGCCTGAGCTAATAACTCATAAAAGAATTTAATTTATTCTGTCAACATGACAAAATTTATTAACAATTTCGTAAAATGATTATCTTTTACCATTTTGAAAAATGTGGTCGGTTGTCGGCACTCTCAAAAAATTTACTAAAAATGGAAAAATATGAATGATAATCATTCAGTTTCAAAGGGAAAAGAAAATTTATTCATTTCAACAACCATCAAAGGCATTTTGAATATCATTCTTCATCACAACTACAATCTGTATATGTGAAAAACTGGTACGAATATTACTGCTAATGCACTGACGGATCGCATTCACAGAAATTGAGTAAGTTTTAGGCAGCCCATTTTTTGATAAAAGCTTCAGAAAAATCAGATAGAAGCCAAAGAGGGAGGAGGCTACAGGGTAACCCCGTTACACCTCCCCACCCTTAATTTTTTGGTCGTGGCAATCTGGTATATATAGTGCGACCCAGCGGTGAAAACACGACCAGGTGGGTTTTCTTTATGTAAATCTAAACACTAAACCGGAAATCACTTTCCTGGGTTTCACAATGGTGCCAAAGATCGATCTCTGGTATCTATTCGTAAAACCCGTTCTAAAAATACCTATATTGAATAGGTTATTGAGAACTCAGCATTTACCATAAAAATGGGGTGCCGACAACCGACCATGTTTGGGTGCCATCAACCGATTTTAGTAACCTTTTCGAAAACTGAACAAAAAAAATGTGGCGAACTTTTCGGTGCTATTCAATGTTGAATCACAAAATTGAATTAATTCACATCGTAAATATTCAATGCGCATACTTTTTTGATCGATTTGCTTCTTTCTATAACACTAAGCAAATCATCAAAAAAAACTTTTAAGTAGAGTTTCTTTTGTTCAAAAATTATATTGGTTGTAGAACAGAGCATTCGAGTCTGTTTGCTTTAGCAATCGGCACAAAAAGATCGTGCTAATATAATACATCAATGATATTTCTCAGAATGACCATGTCTACTTTCCGTCAAAAGTTGTGTAGGGGTGCCGACAACCGACCACTTTCCCCTACTGATACTAATTTATACGCATTCCGTCGATTGTAGACCGAGTAATTTACTGCAGAATACTGCCAAAATTGACTCATTCATTACCCTATCAACTTATTCCTAGTATGGTGAAAATAGGCACTTTACCCTATTCCTTTTTGCCTTTCTCATATAGAAAGGTTATGAAATACCTTTCTATATGAGATACCATTCGACTCAGTTCGTCGAGATCGGAAAATGTCTGTGTGTATGCATGTGTGTGTATGTATGTGTGTATGTGGAAAAAAATGTTACCTCTGTTTCTTAGAGATGGCTGGACCGATTTGCACAAACTTAGTCTCAAATGAAAGGTACAACCTTCCCATCGGATGCTATTGATTTTTTTTGTTGATTTGACTTCTGGTTCCGGAGTTACAGGTTGAAGAGTGCGGCTAAAATGCAAGAAACGTCGAAATTTGATACAAACACGAAAACAAAATTTTGATAAAAATTGATTTTTTTGGATTTTGGCACATTTTTGCCTTTCTCATATAGAAAGGTGATGCAATCACTCTGAACATGACCAACTTAATCCCGGGCCAAACTTTTTTCTGGGTTGTGCGGTGAGAGATTGCCCCTCCTCTCCCCACATTAAACAGCACCCTTTCCTAAACACCTTCCCCCCCCCCCCCCTCAAGTTCCCCCAGCCCCCCGTCAAGCCACCCCATCAAAGCTCTCCACATTAAACAGTACCCTTCCCTAAACACCCCTCCCCCTCAAGGTCACCCTCCCCTCCGCCATCAAGCCACCCCATCAAAGCTCTCCAACAGATATCCCTCAAACAACCTCCTCATTCACCCTCTTCAGACCCACTTTTCTCTCATCCCAATCACCTTCTCCCAGTAGGCATAACAAGATAGGCTGGGGGGTGGTTCGGTTATGGGTTATTCATCCCCTTCACACACACCCCCCCTCATGATAAAATAAAAAAGACGACATTGAGTTAATGCTGATTAAGCCAATTAAATATTATAAATTTTTGTTTACAGCTGAGGCGGATCTAGAATAAAATTTCCTATTGGGCTTGAAATTTCGATTTTGAAATGAGCATATTACGTAACACGCAATAACCGCATTAATTAAAAACCAATGAAAAATTTGGTTTGAAATGGTTCAAACAACTTTAAAATTGAAACTAGTTTAAAATTTCTTAACAAGTTCTCCTCCTAGTTCCGCCTCTGGTTTCAAGTATTTCAGTGTGGACACATAGCATCTGAAGCTCGTGGCTGTCGATCCATTTTATATATGTGAATATTCAATATACATTTCCACCATTATATTGAACATAACCAGCCATTGAATCATAGTTTGGACAAATGAGAAAGGCACAATTGCATTACTAGGTGGTTTAAAGCAGGTTTTGAAGATTTATTTAATTTTCGCTTTAGTTTTAGCATGTCAAAAGTATACGCTTGTACATCGGCTTCACATTTTGAATTTTTCAATCAAATATGACCGTTCGTCATGCAACATTTTCGCAATTAACTGTTAAAAATATCCTTGCTGCATGAAATATTAAATAAACAAAACTGCCTATTCAGTGTGATCAGCAGCCAGAGAAGATCCTAAAGATCTCATTTTATTCTAATAAAGAAACTGTCTTGTTCGGTTTGTACACGAATGGCATCCTGAGCCATTTCTCTTCAAAAATGATGCTGGAGGCAAAGTTAATATACTTGCAAGCAATATCGAAACATGATTGAGGACTGGTTGCATCTAAGTGTTGTTACACAATATTTGGAAGATATTTCTAGAGAAAATTTTCAATATGACGTAAGTAACAATGAGAGATTCTCTTTGAGGTCTTTCTCTTCTGTTCATTACTCGGCCATTTCAACACATACTACTCTACTCTTTGCATAATATTGTAGTAAAAACCGTCGGCTTTCGATATATACTGGAAAATTAGTACAAAGTGTTGTAATGACGTCGTAATAAACGAAAGAGAAAGTAAACAAAGAGAGGCTCTCAATGTTACTTACGTCCTATTGAAAATTTGCTCTAGATTTTGTCTAAATAAGATCCATCGAAAAAAGCTCGTTCTTGCGATTTGACGTCCATGATTTTTTTGGTCTTTGCTGTATTCCACTTCATGGGGAAATATTTAGGTGAAAACCAGTTCCAATTTCTATGTTTATTTGGTGCTTATTTGACCAACTAGGATATAATTGCATGGGGCATTAGGTATGCGTAAGGAGGACGAATGGTCTTCTCTGAGTGGTGTGATGATTTTAGGCATGTATGACTAGAATCTTTTGACTGCAATTTGCATACAACGTTTTTCTCTTGAGATCCCGAGCAAAAATTTTAAAAATGTTAAACTCTTCTTTAATTGTCACACGATGGAAGGGAATTTATTCTGCTTATGAAAATGAAAACCCGAGTATGTTGAAAATGGTAAAACCCATATGAGTGCAGTACTACAAGATTTTTAAGGATATTTGCCTGGTATCCGGAAGGTGCCATCGTGTCGTTGAAGCGATACAGTGGACCAGAAATTGCGTCAGGACGTCATGAAGGCTTTCACATCTAATCCAGGACTTAGGGGCGTTGATGTTGGCCAACAAACTGGGAGCTGTTCGCCGTACAGTTACTTGGGAAGATTACTTGAAGTACCATGCTATTAAGCAATCGAACTGGACCGGATAGCGAAACATTACCGCCAAAACCGCGGGTCTGAAAGTTGTATGATCAGAATCTAACCGAATTCAATAATACATCTAAAAGGATGATGACAAATACGTCAAATTTCACTTTAAACAGCTTCCGGGATAGAAGCTTTATGTTGCCATTGATCACGGAGATGTTGCCAAGAAATATATATTTGTTTTTGCAGGAAAGTTTATCGGTAAGCTAATGATCTGGCAGGAAATTTGCAGTTATAGCCATTAGACACAGATTTTCATCACAACCAACAATATGAACCGAGTTATACATCAACGATTATCTGAAAATCGTATATTGATTCATTAGGTCTCATCAGGGCCCTCCAAAGTTTTCACCAGATTTGGCGAGTGGCCATCACAATAAGAATACACAACAGCGGTATCGCAATAATTGCGCCAACGTCCTTTGGGAGGGGATGGATTCCCTAAACTGTTCGGAATTCCATATAATCGAAATATATAGGAATTCCACCAATTTCATCACGAAAACTGGAAAAAGCAAAGATCCCATTAATTATGAAAATCACGAAACCTTCGTTTGAGTTTGAGACCACTTTCTGTATATCGAATTTGCCCATCACGTGAATTGCATCGATTCCTGTATCATCCGCCGCCTAGTTACCGTTGTCGATAGGGATTATATATGGCTCCGTAATAATTGCCACGGCCCTTATCGTTTCTGTTATCGACTGCCACTACAATGTTGACCAGCAGCTTGTGAAGAAATTAAAGGCACGTATTAGGCCCGAAGATCGTAATTTCATTCGAGAGGACCAAAAGTCGCAAACCCTACAATGTTTCTTGAAAGTACGATATAAATTCATCATTTAATTCTAATAACGTTGTATTCTAAATCATGCTTTCGATTAAAAGCGTATAGTGACTCCAAATTAGCTTGACTTATAGCATAAGTCAAATGCAAAAAAAAAATTAAGGATTTTCCGGAAGGCTCATTCGAAAACGCAACTTCGATTATTCGTTAAAAATTCCATACATCAATAGTTTACGAGTTATCAGTGATTGAAAAATGGTCAATTTTATTAATTATCTATTTTATTATCATAAGTTTGCCCAATAGACCGCGAGAAATTTTGTTCGGAGAAGTTGTAAAATTGAATTGTAAATTTGAAGTGGAATGACTCATATGTTTATCGTTGATTTTTAAGCCTCATTGAAATAGAATCTTAATAAGAAAAACCTATTTTAATCCACCTAGCGGTGCAATTGTGCCTTTTTCAATTATGAATCACGAGAATGTGTGCGTTGTTTATATTCATTAAAAGAGTTCGAGTTCTAAAATTTTGAAAAAAAAACAGCCACGGTAATATTGAACTGAAAAACCTATTTTAATCCACCTAGCGGTGCAATTGTGCCTTTCTCAATCATGAATCACGAGAATGTGTGCGTTGTTTATATTCATTAAAAGCTTTAATTGCATATATTACATTTTATTATTATACATCACATGACAACTATATACAGGAAAATAAATCATTATTCGAGTTCTAAAATTTTGAAAAAGAAAAAACAGCCACGGTAATATTGAACTGAAAAAAGGTGCAAAATCGGCAAAGTCCCAAAAAGTCTATTTTTATAAAAAAAAAATTTCGAGATAACATAAAATCTCGACGTTTCATGCATTTTAAAGATGTTTGGCATCAAAAATACGAATTCGATTTCTGAAATTTCATGGGGTCCCCCCTTTGAAAAAAAATTTGAGTTCCGGCTTATATGGGAATTTCATATGTGACCGGACGGTTTAGTCTATATTTCCGGAACCATATAAGCGATCCGTACGAAATTTTATAGACATCTATGAGGATATTATAGCTATCATTTGGGACTAAGTTTGTGAAAATTGGCCCAACCATTTCCGGGAAACTGATGTGAGTTCGCAAATTTTGAAAGATGGCCGCTTTTCCCGGGCACTACCGGAACCGTCTATGGTGGTTAATGTAGTCAACGAAAGTTTGGTTGACCTAGAACAGCAAATTTAAGTTCTTTGAGAGACATTTTAGCGAAATTTTTACCTTTTTTGCTTTCATCGGAGTATCGGTTTGAATCACAATTTGCTATGTGATCGCACGCCACAACCTGTAACTCCGGAACCGGAAGTCGGATCGGGATGAAATTAAATAGCCATTTACGGGGACGCAATACCTTTCATTTGAGGCCAAGTTTAGTCGAATCGGTCTAGCCATCTCCGAGAAACCGATGTGACTGTTATTCTGAATTTAGATACTTCCGCCGGGGCTTCCGGAACCGAGGATGGTGGCCAATGTGGCCAAATAGACTTTGAATGGATGTTAGTGACCTAATACTACAAATCGAAGCAGTTGTGGTCATATTTTGGAAAATTTTTCACCTTTATACATTCATTGCAGAATTTATTAAAATCGACATTTTCTGCGTGTTCGTACTTATCACCCTGTAATTCCGGAACCGGAAGTCGGATCCATTAGAAATTCAATAGCAGCCTATGGAAACGTTGCACCTTTCATTTGAGACTAAGTTTGTCAAAATCGGTTCAGCCATCTCTGAGAAAAATGAGTGACATTTTTGGTCACATACACACACACATACACACACACACACATACATACATACACACATACATACACACACAGACATTTGCCGAACTCGACGAACTGAATCGAATGGTATATGTCACTCGGCCCTCCGGGCCTCCGTTAAAAAGTCGGTTTTCAGAGCAATTGCAATACCTTTCTATTGAGAAAGGCAAAAAGGTGCAAAATCGGCAAAGTCCCAAAAAGTCGATTTTTATAAAAAAAAATTTTTCGAGATAACATAAAATCTCGACGTTTCATGCATTTTAAAGATGTTTGGCATCAAAAATACGAATTCGATTTCTGAAATTTCATGGGGTCCCCCCTTTGAAAAAAAAATTGAGTTCCGGCTTATATGGGAATTTCATATGTGACTGGACGGTTTAGTCTATATTTCCGGAACCATATAAGCGATCCGTACGAAATTTTATAGATATCTATGGGGATATTATAGCTATCATTTGGGACTAAGTTTGTGAAAATCGGCCTAACCATTTCCGGGAAACTGATGCGAGTTCGTAAATTTTGAAAGATGGCCGCTTTTCCCGGGCACTTCCGGAACCGTCTATGGTGGTCAATGTAGTCAACGAAAGTTTGGTTGGCCGTCGGTGACCTAGAACAGCAAATTTAAGTTGTTTGAGAGACATTTTAGCGAAATTTTTACCTTTTTTGCTTTCATCGGAGTATCGGTTTGAATCACAATTTGCTATGTGATCGCACGCCACAACCTGTAACTCCGGAACCGGAAGTCGGATCGGGATGAAATTAAATAGCCATTTACGGGGACGCAATACCTTTCATTTGAGGCCAAGTTTAGTCGAATCGGTCTAGCCATCTCCGAGAAACCGATGTGACTGTTATTCTGGTATGCCCTATCAGTATACCCCAGCCGCCTTCAGTGGACAGGTGCTATCGGTGCCTAGAATCCGGCCATAAAGCTTACGAATGCAAAGGCCTAGACAGGAGTAAGCTATGTCGTAGATGCGGCGAGGAGGGGCATAAAGAGCGGGGGTGCACTAAGGCATATAAGTGCCTTATCTGCACCTCTAAGAAGCAAGCCCATAAACATGCTATGGGCGGACCTTCGTGTCCCTTCGGCGAGTTAAATAAGAAGAAGCCGTGAGAGTCACACAGCTAAATCTTAACCATTGTGCAGCAGCCCAACAGCTGCTGTGGCAGTCGGTCTCGGAGTCGAGGACAGATGTCGCCCTCTTATCAGACCCGTACAGCATCCCTGCCGGCAACGGCAACTGGGTGTCGGACGGGTCTGGAATGGTGGCAATCTGTACAACGGGAAGGTTCCCGGTTCAAGAGGTAATACACCCCTCCGCCGAGGGTGTGGCGATTGCCAAGATCAATGGTGTGTTCTATTGCAGCTGCTACGCCCCACCAAGGTGGCCAATAGAACAGTTCTACCAGATGATCGACAGGCTCTCGTCGGACCTCGTGGGCCGGAAACCGGTAGTAATAGCGGGAGACTTCAACGCTTGGGCAGTGGAGTGGGGCAGCCGCTGTACAAATAGCAGGGGTCAAGCGCTAATGGAAGCGTTTGCGAAACTCGATACTGTGCTAGCTAATGATGGCTCCGCTAGTACATTCCGTAGAAACGGAGTGGAAGCGTGGATTGATTTGACCTTTGCCAGCCCGAGTCTGGCTCCAGGCATGGAATGGAGGGTAGACGAAGGCTACACCCATAGTGATCATTTAGCAATCCGCTTTAAGATCAACTATGGTGTGCAGCATCCGAGGGCGGGAGATCCCTGTCAGGTAAGCGGGTGGAAGTCCAATCACTTCGACAGCGAAGCTTTCACCGCGGCCCTGGGACTGGAGGCCAACACCGACAGTCTAAGCGGGGATGCGCTGGTAGCTGTTCTATCACGCGCGTGCGACGCCACTATGCCGAGAAAAACACTGCCAAGAAACGGCAGATGCCCGGTATACTGGTGGAGTGCCGAGATTGCAGCTCTACGGTCAGCCTGCCTCAGAGCTAGACGTAGGATGCAAAGAGCTCGCACCGAGGATGCAAGAGAGAACCGCCGTGAAGTGTTTCGAGCTGCGAAATTAGCCCTTAACAAGGCTATAAAAAGCAGCAAGAGAGCGTGTTTCGACAACCTGTGTGAGAGTGCCAACGCGAATCCGTGGGGTGACGCCTACCGGATTGTGATGGCCAAGACCAAAGGGGGCTCCTCACCCCCAGAACGGTCTCCGGACCGGTTGGCAACGATTATCGAAGTACTCTTCCCGTCTCGAGCCACAAGCCCCTGGCCACCTGCACTACGAGACAGTGCGGGCACGGTCGAAATGGTGGCTCCAGTGACGAACGAAGAACTACTCGCAGTGGCTAAATCCCTAGCAATGAACAAAGCTCCAGGGCCGGATGGAGTTCCGAACAACGCTCTCAAGGCAGCGATCATAGCGAACCCGAACATGTTCAGGCTAGCTATGCAGAGATGCCTTGACGAGTGCCGTTTCCCCGATAGATGGAAAAGGCAGAAACTGGTGCTGTTGCCGAAGCCCGGGAAGCCGCCAGGCGACCCATCGGCGTACAGACCAATCTGTCTGATAGACACGACTGGCAAACTGCTTGAGAGGATCATCCTCAACAGGCTCACCCCGTACGCGGAAGGTACGGACGGTCTGTCAAGCAACCAGTTTGGCTTTCGGAAGGGTAAGTCCACAGTGGACGCTCTCAACTCAGTGATAAATACTGCCGAGATAGCGATCCAACGAAAAAGGCGAGGTATTCGATACTGTGCGTTAGTGACACTTGACGTGAAGAATGCATTCAACAGCGCAAGCTGGGATGCCATCGCGCTCTCGTTACACCGGCTTAGCCTACCGGTGGGTCTGTACCGGATCCTGGAAAGTTACTTCCAAAACCGCGTACTGCTATACGAGACCGATGCCGGTCAGAAAAGGGTTCCGATTACCGCCGGAGTCCCGCAGGGCTCGATCCTAGGCCCGGTGCTATGGAACCTCATGTATGACGGGGTTCTGAGACTGAAGTTCCCTCCTGGGGTCAAGATCGTCGGCTTTGCCGACGACGTAACCTTGGAGGTCTACGGGGAGTCAATTCCTGAGGTAGAACTAACCGCAGAACACGCGATTAGCACGGTGGAGGAATGGATGAGCGCGAGAGGCCTGGAGCTCGCTCATCATAAGACGGAGGTAGTTATCGTCAACAACCGCAAGTCGGCACAACATGCAGTTATCCATGTGGGAGAAGTCGCGATCACTTCACAGCGAAGTCTGAAGTCTCTCGGAGTCATTATAGACGACAAGCTGACCTTCGGCAGCCATGTCGACTATACGTGCAAGAGAGCGTCGACTGCTGTTGCGGCACTATCGAGAATGATGTCCAACAGCTCAAAGGTGTGCGCCAGTAGACGTAGGTTACTGGCAGGCGTTGCCGTATCTATCCTCAGGTACGGCGGCCCGTCATGGTCAAGAGCACTGAGGGTAACCAGTTACCTACAGAAACTGGAGAGCACCTACCGCGTGATGTGCCTCAGAGTGATATCTGCCTACCGCACGGTATCACACGATGCATCCTGCGTGATAGCGAGCATGATGCCAGTCGGGCTGGTCATTCGGGAAGATGAGGAGTGCTTTGAGCTACGTGGAAATAGGGGAGCCCGCGAGCGCACCAGGGTGACCTCGGTCGCCAGATGGCAGCGTGAGTGGGACAACTCCTCGAAAGGTAGGTGGACCCACCGGCTGATACCTAGCATATCGAGCTGGGTGGGAAGACCCCATGGGGAAGTTCACTTCCACCTGACACAATTCCTGTCAGGCCATGGCTGTTTCCGTCAGTACCTCCACAGGTTCGGACACGCGGAGGTCCCAGTCTGCCCGGACTGCCCAGGTGTAGATGAAACTGCCGAGCACATACTGTTCGTATGTCATCGGTTCGACGTCGAAAGAAGAGCAATGCTTGACGTCTGTGGCTGGGACACAACCCCGGATACCCTTATCCAGCGGATGTGTCAAACGGTGGAGAAGTGGAACGCAGTCTCGGCTGCTACCATCCAGATTGCCAGTAGGCTACAGGTAATCTGGCGAACCGAGCAACAGACGGCGGGCACGGCTAACTAGTGATTGGTTAGTTGGAGCGAAAAAGGCCAAGCGCAAAATAAGAGAGTGAATGGTCTGTTCATGCCGAGGTAGGTTGGCGCAGCGAATGGCAACCGCGTAAGGGGTAAACCCAGCCACCCCGAAGCAAGACAGAAGAGTGAGTGTATAGGCGTATAAGTGGACTGCCTCATGCCAAGACGGGAGGGTCGTAGCGTAGTATGTTGGAACTAAGCTATCGATGCCTCATGGCGTGGCAGAGGAGTGAAAGGGTGAGCATCCAAGTCAGTCTCACACTGCATGTTAAGGGTGAGCATAAAAGTCAGCCTCACAGGTTGGTAGCAAGCAAGGAATGAAAAAGGTGAGCACAAAAGTCAGCCTCGCATGGTATGTCAGAAGTGGGGCCTAAGAAAAATGTCCCACATGGGATGCCAGAGGGAGTGACAAAGGTACAATAGAGTGGCACGATTGAGAGTGAATCAGGTGATAGGGTGAGCACCCAAGTCAGCCTCACATGTATGGGTAGGGCGAGCACAAAAGTAAGCCTAGCAAGGAATGAGTAAGGTGAGCACACAAGTCAGCCTCGCATGGAACGTAAAAGGTGAGCACAAAAGTCAGCCTCATGTGGGAGTGTTTGAGAGTGAATCAAAGTGTGATTGAGAGAGCACCCAAGTAAGCCTCATACAGGATGTATGATCGCGCGAGTGAGAGTGAATGAGTACATTGAGTACAGCCATCCCCCCAGAAGTAATACCGAGAGGTAGTTCCTGGGAGGAATGATGGCGGAGCCCAATGGAGTTTAGTCGGTATTAATGGCTGGTCACCATTCGAGTCCGACACGCCCCCAGTGCACCCCGTGTGGTAGATTGGACCCTACCGTTAGCACGTGTACTGGGCTAGGACATAAAGGTCTTCTCCATTGTAAAAAAAAAAAAAAAAAAAAAAAAAAAAATACACACATACATACACACACACAGACATTTGCCGAACTCGACGAACTGAATCGAATGGTATATGTCACTCGGCCATCCGGGCCTCCGTTAAAAAGTCGGTTTTCAGAGCAATTGCAATACCTTTCTATTGAGAAAGGCAAAAAGGTGCAAAATCGGCAAAGTCCCAAGAAGTCGATTTTTATAAAAAAAAATTTTTCGAGATAACATAAAATCTCGACGTTTCATGCATTTTAAAGATGTTTGGCATCAAAAATACGAATTCGATTTCTGAAATTTCATGGGGTCTCCCCTTTGAAAAAAAAATTGAGTTCCGGCTTATATGGGAATTTCATATGTGACCGGACGGTTTAGTCTATATTTTCGGAACCATATAAGCGATCCGTACGAAATTTTATAGATATCTATGGGGATATTATAGCTATCATTTGGGACTAAGTTTGTGAAAATTGGCCCAGCCATTTCCGGAAAACTGATGTGAGTTCGTAAATTTTGAAAGATGGCCGCTTTTCCCGGGCACTTCCGGAACCGTCTATGGTGGTTAATGTAGTCAACGAAAGTTTGGTTGGCCGTCGGTGACCTAGAACAGCAAATTTAAGTTGTTTGAGAGACATTTTAGCGAAATTTTTACCTTTTTTGCTTTCATCGGAGTATCGGTTTGAATCACAATTTGCTATGTGATCGCACGCCACAACCTGTAACTCCGGAACCGGAAGTCGGATCGGGATGAAATTAAATAGCCATTTACGGGGACGCAATACCTTTCATTTGAGGCCAAGTTTAGTCGAATCGGTCTAGCCATCTCCGAGAAACCGATGTGACTGTTATTCTGAATTTAGATACTTCCGCCTGGGCTTCCGGAACCGAGGATGGTGGCCAATGTGGCCAAATAGACTTTGAATGGATGTTAGTGACCTAATACTACAAATCGAAGCAGTAGTGGACATATTTTGGAAAATTTTTCACCTTTATACATTCATTGCAGAATTTATTAAAATCGACATTTTCTGCGTGTTCGTACTTATCACCCTGTAATTCCGGAACCGGAAGTCGGATCCATTAGAAATTCAAAAGCAGCCTATGGGAACGTTGCACCTTTCATTTGAGACTAAGTTTGTCAAAATCGGTTCAGCCACCTCTGAGAAAAATGAGTGACATTTTTGGTCACATACACACACACATACACACACATACATACATACACACATACATACACACACACAGACATTTGCCGAACTCGACGAACTGAATCGAATGGTATATGTCACTCGGCCCTCCGGGCCTCCGTTAAAAAGTCGGTTTTCAGAGCAATTGCAATACCTTTCTATTGAGAAAGGCAAAAAGGTGCAAAATCGGCAAAGTCCCAAAAAGTCGATTTTTATAAAAAAAAATTTTTCGAGATAACATAAAATCTCGACGTTTCATGCATTTTAAAGATGTTTGGCATCAAAAATACGAATTCGATTTCTGAAATTTCATGGGGTCCCCCCTTTGAAAAAAAAAAATTGAGTTCCGGCTTATATGGGAATTTCATATGTGACCGGACGGTTTAGTCTATATTTCCGGAACCATATAAGCGATCCATACGAAATTTTATAGATATCTATGGGGATATTATAGCTATCATTTGGGACTAAGTTTGTGAAAATTGGCCCAGCCATTTCCGGAAAACTGATGTGAGTTCGTAAATTTTGAAAGATGGCCGCTTTTCCCGGGCACTTCCGGAACCGTCTATGGTGGTTAATGTAGTCAACGAAAGTTTGGTTGGCCGTCGGTGACCTAGAACAGCAAATTTAAGTTGTTTGAGAGACATTTTAGCGAAATTTTTACCTTTTTTGCTTTCATCGGAGTATCGGTTTGAATCACAATTTGCTATGTGATCGCACGCCACAACCTGTAACTCCGGAACCGGAAGTCGGATCGGGATGAAATTAAATAGCCATTTACGGGGACGCAATACCTTTCATTTGAAGCCAAGTTTAGTCGAATCGGTCTAGCCATCTCCGAGAAACCGATGTGACTGTTATTCTGAATTTAGATACTTCCGCCTGGGCTTCCGGAACCGAGGATGGTGGCCAATGTGGCCAAATAGACTTTGAATGGATGTTAGTGACCTAATACTACAAATCGAAGCAGTAGTGGACATATTTTGGAAAATTTTTCACCTTTATACATTCATTGCAGAATTTATTAAAATCGACATTTTCTGCGTGTTCGTACTTATCACCCTGTAATTCCGGAACCGGAAGTCGGATCCATTAGAAATTCAATAGCAGCCTATGGGAACGTTGCATCTTTCATTTGAGACTAAGTTTGTCAAAATCGGTTCAGCCATCTCTGAGAAAAATGAGTGACATTTTTGGTCACATACACACACACATACACACACACATACATACATACACACATACATACACACACACAGACATTTGCCGAACTCGACGAACTGAATCGAATGGTATATGTCACTCGGCCATCCGGGCCTCCGTTAAAAAGTCGGTTTTCAGAGCAATTGCAATACCTTTCTATTGAGAAAGGCAAAAAGGTGCGAAATCGGCAAAGTCCCAAAAAGTCGATTTTTACAAAAAAATTTTTTTTCGAGATAACATAAAATCTCGACGTTTCAGGCATTTTAAAGATGTTTGGCATCAAAAATACGAATTCGATTTCTGAAATTTCATGGGGTCCCCCTTTGGAAAAAAATTGAGTTCTGGCTTATATGGGAATTTCATATGTGACCGGACGATTTAGTCTATATTTCCGGACCCATATAAGCGATCCGTACGAAATTTTATAGACATCTGTGGGGATATTATAGCTATCATTTGGAACTAAGTTTGTGAAAATCGGCCCAACCATTTCAGGGAAACTGATGTGAGTTCGTAAATTTTGAAAGATGGCCGCTTTTCCCGGGCACTTCCGGAACCGTCTATGGTGGTCAATGTAGTCAACGAAAGTTTAGTTGGCCGTCGGTGACCTAGAACAGCAAATTTAAGTTGTTTGAGAGACATTTTAGCGAAATTTTTACCTTTTTTGCTTTCATTGGAGTATCGGTTTGAATCACAATTTGCTATGTGATCGCACGCCACAACCTGTAACTCCGGAACCGGAAGTCGGATCGGGATGAAATTAAATAGCCATTTACGGGGACGCAATACCTTTCATTTGAGGCCAAGTTTAGTCGAATCGGTCTAGCCATCTCCGAGAAACCGATGTGACTGTTATTCTGAATTTAGATACTTCCGCCGGGGCTTCCGGAACCGAGGATGGTGGCCAATGTGGCCAAATAGACTTTGAAAGGATGTTAGTGACCTAATACTACAAATCGAAGCAGTTGTGGTCATATTTTGGAAAATTTTTCACCTTTATACATTCATTGCAGAATTTATTAAAATCGACATTTTCTGCGTGTTCGTACTTATCACCCTGTAATTCCGGAACCGGAAGTCGGATCCATTAGAAATTCAACAGCAGCCTATGGGAATGTTGCACCTTTCATTTGAGACTAAGTTTGTCAAAATCGGTTCAGCCATCTCTGAGAAAAATGAGTGACATTTTTGGTCACATACACACACACATACACACACACATACATACATACACACATACATACACACACAGACATTTACCGAACTCGACGAACTGAATCGAATGGTATATGTCACTCGGCCCTCCTGGCCTCCGTTAAAAAGTCGGTTTTCAGAGCAATTGCAATACCTTTCTATTGAGAAAGGCAAAAAGAAATGCGGGAATACTTTGGCTGTTTTATTTAGAGAAACAAGTTTCTGGATTTAGGAAATAAGTTAAACAACGTAAGTTTCAAAAATTAAATAATGTTACTGTTTTACTATCAAGCCCTTGATCAAAAATCTTTCTGTTAAAGAAGACTTGACATAACTGCTAGTATTTAAGCTGTTAGCCCCCTCCCCGGTTGCAAGCCATACACGCACTTGTTCGAGACCATAGGCACCATAAACGTTGAGATTTACAAATCTGTTTCGGGGGCGGGCATAACGTAGATGGTAAATCGATTGCCTTGTACGCAGCTTACCTAGGTTCGATTCCCAGCCTCGCACATTGGTTTAGAAATTTTTCCAAAGAGATTTTTCTACCCCGAAAAGAGGCAAATGACCATAAGGTTAAAATAACTACAATCGAAATAAAAAAATACAAAGCTGTTGCTTCCAAAAACGGCTTTTGCGTTTTTTTTAAATAATTAAAAATTGTTGTTTTGACCCGATTGGGCATCATGCCACTACTCTAAAACCGCGTAGGAGTGGTGTGTAGCTAATTCAGCGAATTTTGTTCCGAATAACACGAAGCCACCAAACTATCCTCGAAACATATTGGGCCATGATACAGCGCGATCATCCGAAGATCACAGGAGAAGTAATTGACGAAAAGGAAATGACGATGAAGGGGGAAAATGAGAAAACTCATCGAAAACGACAGACTCTGATGGAGTGTGTCAATTGCTAATGTCACGCATTTTATTCAAACTAATCTTAAAATTTTACCGATGTGTGTGCGCTTAAATTTATATTCAGTACTACTTGAATTTCGATAACTACGGTTGATTTGCCAGTCAATCTAAAGTGTTGCAACAATTATCGACTCACCCTTCATCTGAATTGTGATACGAAGCGTTTACATTGTGTTTGTTGAAAATGTGTAGTCACTATCATCGTCATATAATGGTAGTTTTTTGTCAGAATACCCATATAGAAAGTAATCGATTAATCGGTCCAATTCGCTCAGAAGACGCTTAGGCATTTTAGCATCAAATTTGCAACTCAAAGTTCATAAACAATCGAAAATTTTCCACCCTATAAACGTTGCGATGCAACTGCGAATTCGGGCATTGGTTTTGTTGCTACGGTATAATTGTACGCATGTTATCGATTCTTCTCGCACACGATCACTCAATCGCTTTTGACGATGCCCCTACCGCCCGCGGTGTAAAAATTGGTGAACGAAATTGGCAGCCTTATAAATGGATTGTATAGATCTTCAGAGGACTGCATTTGCTTGCGATCGTTCATCGGGTTTTGGCTTTTGTGCCGTGGTCGAATTAAAAGGTGGAATACAGCCATGAAGGTGTGTGAAACAGTGAGATGTCTCAAGGACCAAGCCAATTTTCCAATTTTGAAGTGTACAGTGACTAATGCTTGTTTTCATTTCTCTTAGTTGTTCTTAGTATTATCGATGACACTGGCCATAGCTTTTGGAGCGGCCGTCGAGAACCCCACCAAGGAAGCGAAGGTGGAACAGGATACAAAAACCTCAGAGAGTACTAAAGTGCAAGAAAAACGTGGTCTCGAGCAATTTGGATTTGGAGCAGAGCCCTCCTTGGAGGGAGGGTTCAAGCCCTCATTTGGATACGATTCGACTGGTGATGGTGCAGCTGATCGTTTTTTCAACGTTTTCGATAAGGATGAAGTGCAGCATACGGTGATTAAAACGGTGCCAGTCCCATATCCAGTAGAAAAACATGTGATTCACGAGAAGAAAGTCCCAGTTCATATTGACCGTCCCGTACCGTACCCAGTCGCGGTAGAGAAGAAGGTTCCATTTTTCGTCGAAAAGAAAGTGCCTGTGCACATTGACCGCCCTGTTCCATACCCGGTCGAAGTTCCTTATCCAGTGACAGTCGAGAAAAAGGTTCCAGTTTTCGTGGAGAAGAAGGTTCATGTAGATCGTCCTGTTCCATACCCGGTCCATGTGGAAAAGAAGGTTCCAGTTTACATCGAAAAGAAGGTGCCAGTGTATATCGAGAAGAAAGTTCCGGTTCACGTTGAAGTTAAAGTGCCGGTAGTTCACAGAGTCGAAGTTCCTGTGCCTAAACCCTACCCAGTCCATGTCCCGAAGCCATATCCGGTGTACATCGAGAAAGAAGTTATTAAACATGTTGATCGACCTGTTCCAGTAGAAGTAGAAAAAAAGGTGCCTGTCCCAGTTGTGCATAAAGTGGAAGTCCCAAAACCATACCCTGTGTTCATAGATAAGCCAGTGTATATAAAGAAACAAGATAGCCATCCCAATTACGAGGATCACTATACAGGTCAGTCGGAAACTAGCTACGAACATGAGCCCGTTCACGTCGCGGAAGATAGGCAACACTACGAAGGGGCACAAGAACAACAAGAAGAGCATGAACAACAAGAACAGCAGCAACAACAACAACACGAACAACAACAATTACAACAATACGAACAACATCAACAATATGAACAACATCAACAACACATACAGCAACAAGAGCATAACCAAGAACAGCAAGAATATGCAGAATCTTCTCCGCAAGGAGTGAAAAGTGCAGAGCCTGCCCCTAAATCAAGTGATGCGAAGGCCACCAAAAGCAGCAACAATCAACGTAGTAATAACGACCAGTAGCTTTAGTCATAATCAGTGACTCGCACAACAAGACACGAACCTTAAAATATTCTCTAGTCTATCTGTTGCAACAGTGCAATCTCAATTCGATTGCCAATCTCACACATACAAATCAGCGTAATCTTAGATATAAAATAAAAATTGATTATAATAAAATGTGTACGATCTCATTTTCCATTGGCCCACTTTTCTCGCCAACATTACACAACTCGGGCTTACTTCATAGCGCATCGGGGTTTTCCTTTTTTTTCGCAGACCACCTGTTGATATGCGCCACACCTCTCGAAGCATTTAAGCCTTCGGTTCGTTGCGCTTCTTTACCCAATTGATACGTTGATGCTGATATAGCAAGATAGTATTGCCATTAGGTTGGGGCCACTGGGGAGATTCCAAATTGATTTGAGTCGCGTGAAAATGACTGGTTGCGGGGTGCCAGAGAGTTATATGTATGTACGCACTCCTTTAATTGTCGAACCGTTGCCCGTGTTATGTGCCCGATGAGCGTTGATCCGTGCTCGATTTCTTGGCGGATTGACGATTGACCTTGGGGAGGGTGCTGCTGTGATGTTTTATGTAGTGTAACATCGATGAAGGGCACCAAGTCACTGTCGCCGCATGCTCCGTTTGTTGGTGTAAGGTCAAATAGATTGTTCGGAATATTAGTTTTAAGCGATGACTTTCAGGTACACGAATGCTATACCTACATGACACGGTTATCTATTATATGTGGAATCAAATTGTACACAACATTTGAACAGAAAATGGTTCGAAATAGAAATGTAATTATTACCGTAGCAATCATTTTAATAAAAGGCATTTTTGATATTTGTGTTTAGAATGTCTAGTTTTGGATGAGAATAACTGATTAAGGGGGGCGTCTGGTGTAGAGAGAAATAATAATCGACTTTTTTTCATTCGCCTAATTGTTAGTATTGAAGCTCTAGAAAGATCTCCTGAAATCTCGGTGGCCACGCTGAACTTCTTTTGTTTTAAATAGCCATGCATTCCACGCGCGTATTTGTTATAACACACGCAGATTTCAATCTATCGGAAACAATTTTCGAAAAGCTGACAGCAATAAAAATACAGTCTAAACAATACACTCTTAACTACTTCTACCCAAATTTTCAAAAGAAAATACCCAACGGGTCAGTTTCTTCAGCGTTTTTTCCGTGATACAATTTGATGTGGGACACCCTTTAAAAGCGTTTTTTTTTCTCGAAACAGCGTTTTCAAATTTTTACAAATTGGCGAACACGATAACTCAAAAACTAATCAACGAATTGACTTGATTTTTTTATGAAGATGCCCAATATGTGTAACCTGTCGATGAACTGAAAAATAAATTTCTTCCTATGATTTTGAATAACAATAAGCGAATTTTACAGTAAAATATGAGATTTTTCGGTTTTCGTGAAGCCATTTTCCGAAACTCGAACTTTTTTCTATTTTTTGTGGTTCATCGACTAACTACAAGTCTAAGCTTCACAAAACTTGTTAATTTCCCATATCAGACAATTTTATCGAGAATAATCGTGTTCGCCGCGGCACTCCTCGACTTGGAAATGGTTGGACGTCTACTTTTAGAACGCTCGTATGTGTGGCTCTGTGTGACAGAATTTTTTTTTCGTGCGCTATGAATATATAAAGCAATTCTAACATTACCTAAAAGATCTATTGTTGCTTTGCCTTCAAAATCGTAAAAGAAAATAACTTTCGTTTTGAGCACTTTACACCAGACGCTCCCCTTAAGCCTTACCTAGGAAACATAAATCACAATATCATTTACTTTTTTCAAGCCAAATTGATTTCATATCGTCATTGAAGTGTATATTTGCTACGTAATGACTTGTTCGATTGACCGATTGATTCGAGTATCAAGATCATATCAGCTAATGAAAGTAGTCTTGATTGCAAAATATTTTTTGGATGTACCTTCGTGAAAAGGTTGCTTGAGCATCATTTTCGATTTAGCCTTTTAGAAGAATAAGCTAAGTTACCGATGTTCTATTGGTTTGAGGTACATAATGCGCATTTCTCTGGACATGGCAGTTGTTTGAATCTATGTTCTTTTCAATAGAACTTTTTATGTGGGCGAGCTAAATTTGAAAAATAATTTTATTCCATCAATGAGCCACACTTCATTTTGTTACACTACTCTTGAGGAAATTAATAAAAAAAATAGCTCGGCCGCCCGATTTTGCCTGTTCACCTTCCAGGCCAATTTAAAGTAATACATGGTTATATTCACGGTCATACTGTTCGAACAATAGTCCTAGTATAATTAATATATTATTTGTGCATTTGTGGGGGTGCAAAAGAATGGTTTTGGTGAAGCAATCGCGCAATATTTCAACAGACAGAGAAAAAACAGAACACTACTTGTTGCTTTATGCCAAACCGTCTACAGGGATATTAGTATTAGACTACTAGTTTTGCAGCATTAAATATTCAGACAATCTCATAGTAGAGCTTTTAGAATATTAGTAAAAAACCAAATGAAAAAGGTGGGTAGATAACTAAATTGGGTATTTATCGTTTCTTAAAGTAGCTAGATGAGGGTAATATAGAGGAGATCGTGGCTAGCTAAGACATCCCGAACCGGAACGTCGCACAGAGGAGTATTTGACTGAAAAAGCTGGCCGAAAGTGAAAATTTCAAAAATCGTTTGTAGGACTAATAAACTTTATCTTTATATTCTCGAATAATTTTTGCATTCGATGGCAACAATGTTGCATATATTTACTAAAGATTGGCAACAATGCTAGCTGTCAAAAGTAGAGGTTTGCTAATGCTGTTTAGCTCGTTAACCACTGCGCGTGGAAACAACATCATTCAAACGTTAGTAATCCGAATCGTTCCTACTCAAATTTGCTATGGATTTAACAAATCAAGATAAGAGTCATATTTTGGGATAGATAGGAGGTATGTTTTCCCAAAATACTAGTTCAATAGAAGACTACAAGAGAGAACAAAAAATGCAATTCTGTCAGTTTTCAAAATTGAAAAAGTTCATGTTCCCAATCTGTCCAGGTGAAAATTCTTTTATCTTAATTAAATTCAATCCAAATACTACTATCTCGGCGAAAAAAACTTGCTCATGATTGTTCTATTTTGAAATTGAGCCATCTAAATAATTAAGTATTTTTCACATTTTTTCCACGTTTTACTTCATTATCCGTGCGAAGTTCAAACTTTTACAAGGAAGTAATGGTCAAGTCAAAGCAAGATTCATTTCAAGATAGATTTAGTTATCAGGAAAACAAAATGATAGATTTATTGAATTGCCCACCGGGCAGTACCAAAGTGGGTTAATTCTGCACGCATTAGAAAACGATTCAACACAAATAGAGAATGGCTCCAAAAACCTATTTCATTCACCAGCTGGAATGTTCCATTGCACATTGGGCGACCAACTAGATGTTTTGGAGAAGGGAGTGAATGTAGCAAAAGAAAAAAAAACACAAAATCTTACAGAAACAATTCCTGTTGATGAGTTGTCGTATGTAGCTCAGATGAGTCAATGCAGTGCAGGTAACCCAGTTGTTTCTAAGATTATGAAAGTTATTACATTAAGCCCAGAAAAAGCCATCGAAATCAATCACAGCTTGAAATTTGAATCCAGCAACAAGTTAAATAAACATTCTCCAGAACAAGCTCTTTCCGTATTTATTGAGGCAAACTTGACAAACTTGCTGATTATCCAACGGAGTCCCCAATACACGTCACAGAAACTTCCGCCAAAATCGAACTTCAGGCATTACTAGATCACACGACATTTAGATTGTGTATGTATCTAAGAGATGTTTTAATTGGACTATCCTTAAATGAATTAAAAAATATGAAGCAAGTGGGTTTGCGATGGTTCCAAACAAGTAGAGTATAAACAGAAGTTTGAGAACAATGAAGACACAGAAGCCAATATATACCAAAGTAGTTATGGCAGAATTTTACTCCGCCTTCAACGCGTTTTTGTAGGCCAATTAAAATTCTATTCGTTCGTGAAAATGCTCAGTTAACTGTCAAAGAGTTGGATTACGTCGAACGTCAAGTTAAGGGTCTTTCTCCAACAAAAGCCAAACTTGACTATGGAACTACTGCCATAATTAAGCATACGCTAATGCCTACCATGGTTGATGGCAAGGTTTGCAATGCAGCAACTGCAACGTCTTCGACAATGCGATGCTATATATGTGGGCAAACATCACGTAACTTCAATAAGCTATCAACTCCTAAGGAAGTGAATCCCGACTCATTAAAATATGGATTATCTACTCTACATGCTAGAATAAGTTTTATGGAATTTATACTCAACTTAGCAAAAAAAAAATCCCTATTCAGAAGTTGCAAGCAAGAACGGAAAATGAAAAAACAAGCAGTTTCGGATACTAAACTCAGGCTTCAAAGATCTTTAAAATTGGAACTAAACATACTGGTCGATATGCCAAAACAAGGCGGAGGTACTACAAATGACGGCAACACTTCACGTATCCTATGGCACCAACAATTTATAAAATTTTATTACACGGAGAACTTGTAATTGAACACGCATTATTGCCAATAGGGCAGCTCTCTGAAGAGACTTTAGGGGCACGAAATAAGCATTTCAGGACTTACAGAGAAAGCTATTTTTTTGTCCTTAATAGGCCATTTATCCATTCCTCAGTAGCATACGTCCAGCATCTAAAAAAAATCGACAGATGGTTTCATCAACTGCTATAGAGCGACTTGTATCCGAAAATGTTGGAGACGCTGTTGATTCAAGTTCAGATCAAGTCTCGGAATCTGAGGAATGATACAAATGCGATTTTGACATTTGAAAGAAATTTTCCTTCATTTAAAAAATATATATTTTCCGCTCAAAATACGTTCCTGTTTTCTATAATTAAAACTACTGTACACGTAATAAAATTTGAAATCATAGTATTTTTCTGTACTCAATTGAAAACGAAAGCTTTGGATTAGAAATTTATTATTACACTTGTATGCTGCCGCTATACAAATATTTGTCGATGTCTATGTTATATGGGAATTCCTATACACATGAGACAATTATACGTATAACGGCAGTATATCAATGCAAAGTGTCGGTATAAACCATCAAATGGAGTAGCTTGCAATACTTTGACATGTTTCTGCCAACGTTAATAATTATGTTTAAAACTAAAAGGCACAGCCCTATGGGGTTGCACGAACTGTGGACGTAGGACTACATTACTTAGCGTGAAATATTTAATTTCTTAGTGCATATGGAGTAATAATAAATCAAGTATATTCAAGTATAAGTCGTAATATAACCAATCAACATCGAACGTTACATATTTAACCAAACCTGCTTGCTTATCAGGTCATTTTATTTGTAGTAGGCAATCGAATCCGTTTAAAATTATTTGAGAAGACATGAAGAAAAAAGACAGAAAACTGCGGCCGAAAACCGAACCAATAGCTGAAACTGCTTTAAATCTTAATAGGACAATCTCAACTGTGAACATTTGTGAAAGCTTTTGGATTGTGTGAAGTAAAAAATCCAGACTCAAATTTTAGGCAGTCAAATTTCATGTGTGGCTTTCTAGTTATATTTTGCCATTATTGTAATTTTCCTAAAGTAGACATTTAAATGTAGCGAATGCAGTGGTTTTATTCATATATCGAATCACGTAAAATATTGTATTGGTAGAATCAAAGTAGATAGACGTGGAATCAATGAACGTAAATAATAAGCCTTCGTTGCGCTTTCCATCGATTCGCATAAATTTAGTGCTAAGAAATAATTCATCTGTTCACAACGAAAGCAAAGATTGTTATCATAGACGCATGCAACCGCGTATACACATTTGCCTCAAGCATTGAGCCGGAGCGAACGGTGTACAGTTGTACAATGCTTGAAGCAAACAGCTGTGTGAGTGCATCGTGTCCTTACACGAATGGAAGATATGTACCAAGCAAAATTAGTCAACGCTAGTGACGATGGGGGAAGTGAAAGAGACAACTAGCTCCACGAAGGTATGTTAGCAGTGTTTGCATATGTAGCTCGACTGTACAAGCGATTGTGCACGTTATTTATACGAGATAATGCGTCCGATTGTACATAGAATGTGTGCTTTAATAACATCTATGTGTTTGTCCATTAGAATCTGTTCTTAGAAAAGAATTTTTGAAAAAAAGAAAAAAAAAAGAATTTTTGAAAACATAGTCGGCCCACTACTCCCGAGTCGCTGTCCAGTCCCACCAGGAGTACTTGCTACGAATTTGAAGCAAATCAGGCAAGTCTAGCTACCGGATAAACGGGCTTGAAGTTTGTGTGAGATTTTTAGACAATTTACATGCAGAAAACCCACTAGCTCGCATTTTCGCCACCAGGAGGCAATGAATGCATCGTACTATCACTGTAAGTAAAAATACGAAAGTTAATTTAATTGTACATAACATTGTCGAAGACTGCTAGTCAAATCGGTTTTGTTTAATGAAGTTATTAAGCTTTTCGCGAAGTGATGTCTGAGTTAGTTTTGCATGGGGCCTAGCAGTACATGTTTCTGTATCAGTACTCGTTTCCGACGAACTATCCTGTTTTTGTGAAATAACGGTTAGATTCAGATGAATAGTATGTTCAGGAGAATAGTAGTACATACCACAAGTTATATTTTGGTTAGAAAATTTTTGTTCCACCTAAGGCCGCATAGAGGGCACCAACACAAACAATTCGTATATTTTTCGAAAGTTTATTGTACGAAACTCATTTGTAACAGATTTACGGCTTAATATTTTTTCAAGGTGACTGATAATTCCTGGTGAAATATTTTATTTTTCTACATTTCTGGACCTTCCCAGAAAGATCATAGGCAAAATATCAAAAAGAAAAGAAAACGGATACCTTCTACTCTGCCCATAAAAGCATGAGAGTCCCATATAGATTTTTGTCGAAAATGAGTTATCTGTTGGTTTGTATTCTGTATCACCACTGAATCACGATGCACAATTAAGGTTGCACAGAGAATGCGCAAAATTCGCAAACGAAAAAAGCAGTTTTTTTCCACACCGTATGTCAGATCTTCATAAAAATCAATCAGCAGTACTGTAACAACATTCTACACACGCTGATTGATTTTTATGAAGATCTGACATACGGTGTGGAAAAAACTGCTTTTTTCGTTTGCGAATTTTGCGCATTCTCTGTGCAACCTTAAGATTACCAGGTTTGCTTAGAAAATCTTTAAAAAAAAGATGGGTGGGTAATGTCAGAGACATAACCGGAGTAAAGTAGAATATGCTTGGGATTATTTATATAAATATGTAGATTATCAACGGGATTTTTCGGAAAAGGGAAAGACTTCTAATTAATTCTTCATTAAAATAATGGTGTTCCTGAAAAGGACCGTTTATGTTCGCTTTGGCAAATGATGGGCTGGATTCGATTCTCTTTGGATGCTGCTGACTTCTGCTCTCTATTTCCGGATTGAACTGTTGTCCATGGGTGCGATACCGACATGACTGACATGACATGACGTTATAAACCTTTTATGATTTCTTCAGTACGTTTGTCGTCGGCGACCCGCTTCGTTAGTTCCTGGAAGGAATACGACCCGTTAGCAGCAACGAACAAAGGCGCTCTGAAAATTGCCTCCATCACTAGACGTGTACAGATGTCGCATTGTTTTTGCAAGGAATCGGCGATGTAATCACAACAAACGGTCCTTATTAGGACCACAAAATCATTCTCAGAAAAATTACAAATGAAATTTCCATTTCGTGCTTTGGAAAATAAGTTCCCTCTCATCGGGTTAGTTGTTTTCTATAATAATATCCGAAAAATGTGCGATAAAACAAATAAACTGACCAATTGGACGGAAGCAAGAAAATACCTACAAAAAATTGAATCAGAAAAGTGACATTGACGGAAAAATGCTTCGATCGTTTCTAAGCGTTTGGCAACTGAAGTCGCCGATTTGTTTTCCAAAGTCAATTATTTACGCGGTGCTGTACAGAACAAACAGATTTTTGCGCGAATTGTTGGGAAATAATCAAAACAATTGTGTAGATTCCATAGAGGATACGATTTGTTACCATTTGTGTGTAGTCCTAAATAAGTCGATGGTATTACAGGATGTATCCACAAATATTATGGCTGGCTCACAAAAATGGTTGCATTTTTAATGTCATCGTGGTCCTTTCTTGTACACAACACTTTATTTTTTTCTTTATTCATGCAAGTTATACATAAGTACAAATCTTATAGAAGATTCCTGATTATTTTTCTGACTGATTAGTTTAAACATTGTGTATTTTCGTTAAGTACAATGAAAGTTGGGTGGGTAATGTCATGAAAGTTACAAACTTTCAAAACGCGATCTTCGGTTTTTTTCCGAAATTTTGAAATGGGGCTTCTATTTTGAAACGTTAGTTGTAGTCACATTAATAGTTGGCGAAAGAAAAGATTTTCAAATTTAATTCTTTCTAATGGAATGATAGCGCTGATAAGGGCTAATTTGTTTGCCGAAGAAAATATTCTCCGGGTAGGAGATTTTTGTTCCAATTGTTCCTGCTTTCTAACACGGAATTGCTCAAATTAATCCTCGGAGATGAATCCCAATAACCACCTTCTCTCCCGGTGCTGACATCTGACAAGTGGACTTGCTGAAACCGACTGAAATGACAATTCTTTCAGACCAGATTTGCGACTTGGTTCATGAAATTAGCGGGAATTAATCAGGAACGAGCTTCAGTCAGATGATTTGAAATCGGTTTTTTTACGTGTGTGTATGCTACCTTATATCCATTAGAAATAAAAATGATGGCTTCTGCTAGTAGCACGTTTCAACAAAAACTGATTCATCCACCATTCGTGTACAGTTCACAAATATTTCTCGGTATTGTACAGCCATCCGTTCGCGCCAAGCAACCAAATACGAATATTGATAGAAACAAGTCTGTAGCGGACCTATATTTAAAACTTTTCATCATTTAATTGTTCGGTTGGTGCACCATATTGACGGCTCTGGCCGAGATGAACTGAAAATTTTCACCATTTTCGGTAGTTTTTGAAAGATTTTTTAAAACAGTATTTTCGGTATTAATGCATGTTATACATACTCCAAATTTTAATACTACATTGCGGAACATAATTTCGATAAAATTGCCTTAAACCTCAAATCATTCTATTAAGTATGATGGAAGTAATTAACGTTCAAAATCTGACGCGACTGCCACAGCCGATATTTTGAAACGGGCCTCCATATTGAAACGTTAGAAGTCTTCTACTTCAAAATACTAAAACATGGTTGTCCCATCCATAAAGCTCAATGACAATGTAAATCTTGAACAGCGTTTTTCTCGGCTTGCTAATTTTCAATATAGGAATCTTATGCTTTTATGGGCAATACTATCCATAATCTTTTTACGTCTGTTCAACTATAGGGACACCATAATTCAATAGTGCCCAGGAGCCTGAGCGGTCTTAAGACGACCCTGTATGTAAAGCTGATAAACATTCATTATATTAAACGCATTATTACCAATACTGCGAATGTCGAGGAAGAAATTCCAATAAGAGTAATAGAGACCACTTGACCCATATTACTACACTTCACCGTGTTACCACATAAATCTTTGGATGGCGCTAACAGGTGTATCGGGGACACGAAGCATTATGTCGATTGCACAATCCATCATATAGACGGGAAACTTTGACGTTATCGTGTTCAATAAAGTGTTTCGTATTATTCTTGTAAATAAAACCATTTAGTGCATATGAGTCGATTTTGGAATTGTACCAGAATCATATTCCGTACATGTTGGAACTAAATAAGTTGATCTTAGCAATGGTCAATACGCATTTTCTCTGTCAAAAAGTCCGCCACTACTCGCACGGACGTGTGAATTTTTTAGGCGTTGAAGTCAACCGCTGTGAAACAACACCTTAAGCTGTACTCAGGCTGAGAAAACTCGATCGTAATGCTCACAAAAAATATTGGTACTTTTTATAAAATTTCTATAAATGGCGCACATGAACCAAACGGCCAAGCAGAGGATCTCCAAATTTCTGCCTTATCTGGGACGGTGGTTGCACTATATTATCCATAAAATATCAACGAAGGCATGGTTCAAAGGGTTAGAGGTAAGTCGAAACTTAATTCGTGTGATGTCTAGGCTTATGTCCAACCATTATAGGTTGAATGCGCATCTCCGTCGTATTGGGATCGCAGAAGATAATCAATGTGCTTGCGAAGAGGGTTACGAAGACATTGAACATGTTGTTTGGTCTTGCACTGAATATCGTGAAGCCAGATCCCAATTAATAGACTCGTTACGAGCCAGTAGAAAACCACCCTGTGTTCCTGTTCGTGATATGCTCGCTTTACGACATGGACCATATTGTTCATTTCCTGAAAACTATAAATATTCAAATAGGTATAATTATCCCCACTATGTTCCTAGTTTGTTCCTCTTGCAACCCACACACAATTTGGATTTCTTCTCAGTTAGTTAAGTTAGATCAAACAATATTAATAAAGGAAAGAAAATAAACAAAGACTACAGAAAAACTATCAGTAAAAAATATATAAAGTAAAAAAATATCTAAAATTATGCTTATCCTCAGTGTTAGCATTAGAAAGTGAATTTTTATTATAACGTGACAGTCTTAAGAACTTTTGTAACATGTTATGTTTAAAAGAAACCCCGGCGGAAAAAGCTTTTGTACATGCCGCGTCAAATAAACGTTTTATGAAAAAAAAATGTATGCCCTGAATGATGAATTACAATAGGGAAAGCCTAAGGCTAAAAAGACGAACAATTTAATGCAAGAGGCGAGGCTCCGGGTTAATTTCAGAAAGTTCATGTGCATAAGAAAGATGTGTGAGAAAGCACAAATAGTCTCTCGGCGTAGCAATAATACGATGCAGTGATGTGGGTAGTTGGCATGCAGAAGAGCACTATGGGGCAGTTTCCTGAAGCCTTTTGAACCTATTTAAAACTAAACACATAAAGATATTGTCATAATTCGTTGTGCTGAGTGTATATGATTATACTCTCCGGGCTTCGGAAAATGTCTTGAAAGTTTGAATAAAATCCATGCATTTCTTATATAATTTAGAGTAATGAGACTATTGTGGTATTGGACAAGGATCCGCATCGTTAATTATTCATTCTTCAATGTATGGGATGCCAGTAAGATAGTATCAATATCTCTGCTTCGTTCCCAAGAACCAGTATATTAACAAATAATAGCAAAATGAATGCTATGAAACTCCGATCGGGTGGCCCAATTTCCGATTTTCTATTTAACCGTTTGCAATACGTGGACGGCAGACACTTGAACGACTTCAATTGGGTAGTGTAATATGCTAATATGAATATAGTGATCACAGGTTCATTACCCTACCGCTTGAAATTGATTTTTATTTCCATGCATACTGACCTTATGCCTGTTTTCTGTTCAAAAGAGCGCTCTGCATCTGCGTTCTTTGCTTGAGTAATTAGGAAAAGAAGACACCGATACGCGGAACAGAATGTGAATTGATGACGAAGGATATGTATTGGATCCGCTCACTGGAGAATAACAAGGTCTTAGAGCATCATAGTAGCAATAGCAACATTGAAAGTCGTGATGTACTGGCTGTAATAAGTAGGTACAATAGCTTCAGAATGATTTGAAAGCAAAAGATTCAATAGAAATTCTGATTTTGATAATATAAATAGGTAAAAGTAATCAAATAAAGCTACTCCCATCATATATTTTTCTTTATTAATTTTACATATTCAATTTGACCATTTTATTCTACTCTCAAACAGCTTCTAAAACGAAATGATTGGATAGCTTTCATCGATGAAAGCAGCTGCCCACACACTTTTTTATGCTGAATCAGGCAGTCGTGCATCTTGTTCGGTAATTACGATCATTTTTAGGGCATACGAATTTTTCTCAAAAGGAAAACACGATACACGTTTACACTAAGAACCCACTGATTTGCTATAATGAATGCCCCAGATACACTGCTTTTATCCATAGACTCATTAATTATTTGGTCATATTCTATTCATTTATGTATGTAGACTTCAGGTACAGCTTTCCCCATTTTTAGTTTGATTGATTGTTCAACAGTTCAAATGGAACAATTGTTGTCTAATTTCAGGTACGCTCTTGACAATATCTATTGTTTAAAATCAAATAATTTCGATGCACAATTTTTTTTTTAAATCACAAAACCTAATAACAATCTAAAATATAGTGGGCGGGAAATATTAAACACTTACAGCAGGTATGCGTTCGTGGTTTTATCTTTTGTATTTGTATAAATGGTACATGATACGCGTGAAAAGATGATTTATTCAAATGGAAAGCGGACAGTTTTCTGAAAATACATTTGCTTTTTTTTCGACTGAGTGTACAAGTTCTATAGAACTGCATGTTTTCGTTCGCTCGAAATGATGATTAAAAAAATATTGCTCACATGTTTCGCTGCTGGTTTTATAGAAACTAATGGCGTGTAAACTGAAACCAAATAATACCTACCGTTCGTAGTTTTGTTCACTGGTAGCACACTTATTCTGTAATAGTTGTTCCTCTTCAATGTAAATGCATGTGCAGAGTAGCTGATGGCGAATCAGTATTAAATTTCAAATAGTTCTCGCAACATGGTATCCATTGTCACGGATAAAATAAGAAAGTATCTTTAGGCACTACAACTGTGCTGTCAGTGTCGGGGAATTGGCTTAATGAAGCATTTAGTTTTATTTTACCCTGATTTGAATGATTGGCACTTGAATGTAGCGCCAATGCACTCAAATAGAGCGAGGTATGGCACTGGAGCATTGATGAAGTGTTCTGGAGTTCACACGAGTGTAAAATCTATAATAAATACTTTTGGGAACCATTATTTTTTGGAACTGCTAAGAAGAGGCAGAAACCCCGGATATTCCAACATGAAAATGAACCAGAAAGTAATATCTAGAATTAAGAAGAATAAATCAAAGTCGATACGTAATTTGGTCAATAAAGCGGGAACGAGCGTCGGATTAATCCAACGTATTAAGAAACGGAACAACATAAAGACCTATAAAAGAAAAGCATCGCCAAAAGTGCAGCACAAAAGTAACATGCTGCAACGTAGGCTCGGACATTGGTTCGAGAGCTTTTCAGCGAACGAACGCATGCATTTGAATATCGTCGAAGGGGAGGATGTAAGCGGTACAACGGTCGAATCGATTCAAGTGGTAAAATTAGGTATAAAAAAGTGCTAGTATGGCAAGAAATTTGTGTCTGGGGTTTGTCTACAATTTTTCACATTATCGGAGCTATAAATCTGGAAATCTATTAATCAAAAGGTTCTGCCTGCATAATACGCTTCCGCTGTTTTGGACGGATTTAAAGGGCGAACACGAAATTATTGCGACACCGAAAATGTCATGCCAATTTTCTTATAATGTTTAAAATCAAACCAAAATTTTAGGGTAGTTTTATACATATATTTACTTTAAAAATCAAAAGAAAAGTTGATCGGTTTAGCCTTGAGTGTAAAATTGAACGCATTTTCGCTTGATTCCCTCCATCAAAGTCTTTACAGTGTCATCCGGTACCAGTTTCTCAGTTTTTTTTCCATTTTCTTAACATGTTCTTCTCGTCTTTGACTATCTTTGTAGGTCTCGCCATTTACTGTGCCCTTTGTCACGAAAGGCTCACTCCTCAGTCCGCAAGAGCAGATGGCCTGCCAAATGAGATATTTGGAGGCGAACTTCGACATTTTCTTCTTCTTAAATTTGTCTTCCACATAGAACTTGGTCTTGCCGGTGAAAAACTCCAACCCCGGAATTTGCTTAAAATCGGCTTTTACGTTTCGTCGTCCATCACACAGCAGCCACATTTTGTCAGCATTTTCTCGTAGAGCTTCCGTGCCGGAGTTTTAGCCGTCGATTGTTGCCACTCATCGCTGTTTGGGAAGTTCTGTACCTTGTATGTATGTAGTCCAGCTCTCTTCTTTGCATTCTGGATGAAGCTCTGCGTCATGCCGATCTTTTTAGCCAAATCACGGCTTGAGACGTTGGGATTTGCTTTAATCATCCGCTTCACCTTTCCCTCCGTCTTTTTGTTCTCCGGTCCCGGTTTTCTTCCAGGTCCTTTGCCGTGGTCCAACGTCAACCGCTCCTGGAACCGCTTTAACACTCTGGAGACGGTTGAATGGTGCATGTTCAACATTTTTCCCAACTACCGGTGCGACAGGTCATGAAATTCCAGGTGTTTGGAAAGAATTTGTTCTCTCGACTCGCGTTGGTTCACCTCCATTTTCGTTGAATCGAAAAACACGACACATCAATGAGAAAGTGTGCAAAATTTGGTTGATTTTTACCCAATGGCAAAAAAGCTATGCCCTGTTGAATGTGTCGCAATAATTTCGTGTTCGCCCTTTAGCATCGGCGCATTACACCAAAAACTGATGCACGGAAAAGGTTGTTTTGTTGAGAAAGACATCCGCGGAATTGTCTTCAGCTTCGGCCCGTCAAAACTTACTATAAACACTAGAATATCCATTGTTGTAACGAGATTAAATAGTAACTGTAAACAAATAATAAAAATCAAATTCAACATCAATAAATCGCTGATGTAATTTCTTGTTGCAAAGAACATGTTTTTAAGATTGTCTTAGATTTGGAATTGCACATCGGTGTAGCACCGGATAAAAACTAAAATGCAATTAGTCTTTATTCTAAGAACAAGGTATATTTGATCTTGATTGCTTGGAATCCATAGGATTGCTATGATTTTTCTTTGCATTAGGAATTCAATCAATCCTATTGCCGAGCTATCAACTGCGCACCTGATTAATTTGCTGGTGTGCAAACAAACGAACGTTAAATTAATTTCCTCAAACAAACCCGTCTCATCGCCTTAAGGAAGATTTGTACTTTTTCCTTTATATTAAGTTTGTGGATTGGAGATTTCCTCGTTCGAAATAGTATAGTTACAATACGTTAGCGTTGCAATCCGATGATGATTTTGGTGAATTGCACGCTGACTTCTTAATGTTTATCTGCTGATTATCTGATAAGAGTTGCTTTGGAAATAGTCAGTAGGAGTTAAGAACGCTTTGACCCATATTAAAACCTCAACTGAATGACAGTCACCAATGCCGATTGCCCCCATCTCTGCCTTTCACGAGGAAGGATAAATGATGGGGTAGGCGGAAAGGGTTCATGCTATAGCTACTTGATGCCGCGTAGTTGTATATATAGAATTACTCCCTATCTATTGCAACACTATTCCGACAGATTTCATTATTTAACTCTAGAACGGTTTTATGTCATTAGGATGAAAAAATAGTAATAGACAACGTGTACTCAGAAAAATTGTTGAGATTGTTATTTAAAGCAACTTTGTTGAAGGTATGTAGCATATCAAGCTATTGAACTATATAGACGAAATTTTCTCAAATCAACTTTTCTTCAAAAGAACTTTTTATTTCGAAATTCAGAAACTCATGTCTTGGACAAATTGTGAACTTTATTGTTTATGAACGGCAGAAGAGATTTATGATATACAGAAATATCAGCTTATTTTAAAGGCTTGCTTACATAAATATTGCGGTACCCTAAACACATGGAGCATTCATGTCTTCAAAAAAAATTCGTAATAACGCTATCGAAAACTTTACTGAAGACATTAAGTCTCGAACTAAATTTGTTTGAAAAGGAAATTCTCCATAACTTCTTCTAACTACTTCTAAGAGGATCTGAGGCCTTTTTTTTAATTTTAAATAGTAAATCTCCAAAGTCGACGGTTTCAAAATGATGTGATTTTGACCTTAACCCTTTCATGCCAAACTTTTTTCTAGTGCATGTGGGGTTTCAAAACTATTTTTCTTTGTAAACGGTGGGGTCAAGAAACACGAAAAGTCTATTTTCATAAAGATAGGTGCTTCCATGGCAGTGCTAGAAGCTGGTCAATTTTTACCTTCTAATGCTCAATACAATTCTTCTAGAATAATTACAATAGTCCAATTACGTGGAAAACGTAGCCAACGACAGTCTAAATTGATAAGTTTTATCAGTTTTCAATAATATTGCACCATAACGAAGATATATGATAAAATCATTTTCCGTCGTCAACGTAAACTGTCCCTGGCAGCACTGCTCTATCGGAATCCAATCAGACTAATTGCAATAACTTCAGTTCTAGAGCTGATGCTTGTAACTGTTAATACTCAAATTAAAGGCAATAATCACATTAATGAACTTTACTTGTTTTTGTGGATAAATCTCGCCTCAATCAAAAGTTATAGCTGTTTAAAAACGTTGTTGTCCACAAACAACATGAGCATGAATGGGTTAAATATTCTTATCGTTGATAATATAACAAAAATCGAATGCTCATAAAATCAATTCTGTCTTACTAAAGGAAAACATAAAACATCTTTTTATAATTTTCTTTCAACTATTCGAAAGTGCTACATTCGTTATTAATCAAATCATTAATTTATTATCATAATCACTAATCGTAAATTTTCGTCGCTACGCATTCTTAAAACAACATTTTCTGCAAATTTTGAAATATATGCAATTTCATATGCATTCATTTTATTGCAACTTCGCTTTCTATTGGAAAAATGTCACTGGCCCATATTTGGTACATCCCTTAAAAAGTGAGCTCAACATGATTGGAAATCTTATTGTTATGATTAGTTTCAGAGCACCGGAATTAATTTCTATTGTCTTCTCATGCAAAAACTTTATCTGATACTGATATGATTTAACAACTATGGGATCCCGACTACAAGATCAGATAAAAGGTCCTATTTCCACAATTTTGCATGCTTAAAACAATTGATCAGATAATTTTTATTGTGAAATTAAATCAGTCAGCATCAATGAGTTTTTTCTTCAATCCAATTAATTCTGGTTTGGAGGGAGTTTCAACTCCCAAAACGCCCTCTTGGCTACGCCGCTGAGTACAAATTTACCCCACAAAATAGTTTACGTTAGTGTTTTGTAATGGGTACATAATTGGGAAAATTAATTATATCTCTTTTAAGCAAAATATACATGGCATTTGAAAGCTATAGTTACGGGCCTTTATGGCAATATAACCTCGGCTAGAACTATTGATGCCAAAATATCCTCATCTTGAAGCCCAAAAAAATTGCAACGACTGCTATTTGATTCATTAATCAAGCATCGAAAGTTATCGATTGCGATGAGAAAACATCCATATTGGCTCGATCTTCACTCAATGCTGAGCTGCCTCGAACAACACGTAGTAGGAGTCTACAGCATTTATTGACGATTGAAAAGTTCTTTTTGACGCGTTAGGGGGCATACACTAATTACGTAAGGGCATTGAGCGTTTAAAGTGAATCAGTATCGGTTGTAGGTCTCATCAAATGCAACACAAAACAATATTTGTAAAATGTTGAATATCCCCAAAATTATGATTTATAGCAGAAAACCTATTTTCTGGGTTCTTTGAGGATTCCATGAGAAGCTGGTCGACTGCAAAATATGACCATCGCAAATTATAACGAAACTTTGCAGTTGTGTTCGGTTTATTAATCTCCGTGATTTTCTCTGACAATTACAGTACTTTGATACAAGAGCAATTTTTCAAAAGAGCGTAGACGGTTCTGCGCACATTATTTTCAAAAAAATACTGTATTTTAAACAGCAAAATAATCTCAGAACGAGTTACAGCGAATCAATACTTCTGTACAATAGAAAAAACACGAAAAAGAAAATGTTTTGTCATGTTTCATAAAAACAAAAATTTATGTTAAAAGTTTAAATTGCTAAAAACCTGAAGAGAAAATAAACATTTTGAATGGCATTCCATGATGGAGAGCGTTGCTAATTTTTTTTCGGACAATAACATATTTTTAAATTTCATGCTAATTGACATACAAAACAATAATTTTATTACGGAGTATAACTTGCCGAGATATTTTGAATTTTGCTCCAACAAAACCAATTAATTCGTGTAATTACGCGCTTTTCAAAGGCTATCCGCGTTTCCCCATCATAAAATGTCGACAATCTAATATTTATCGTTTTAAAGACGTAAATGAATCTTTTGCAGCATATTTGAATTATGGAGAAGCTTTCAATAAAAAGTTTTCCTAACAACAACTTTTGACATATTTTTATAATTCATACTATTTGCAGTCAAAAATACAATTTTCTTTTTGAATATGATTCTAAGCGCCATTTCAAATCAAAATGCTCATAACATAAATTTTCTGAAATATAGTAGTTCTCGAGATATTTTAAAATTTGTTTTAACAATACAATTATTTTGTTTTATTACGTTTTATTCGCGTTCTCCATCAGCAACAATAAATTTTTCAAAATGCCCATAAAATTCCCTTCGACACAAAGCGATATTGTAACCCATTTGAGAGTTACACGAAAACAATTAAATTATTGTTCAACCACAGAGTCTGATGATTAAACTATATAGTTGAATCATATTTGAGTTGTTTTCATGTAGCTTTCAAATGGTTTACAATATCGTCTTGATGTCAGCGGGAAAGTTACAGGAAATTGTACGGACCTTTTGAAAACCATATTATTGTTGATGGAAAAACGATAATAACTTATGAAAAAGTCGTAATAGAACAAAATAATTGTGTAGTTTAAACAATATTTAAAATATCTCGAAAACTATCACATTTCAGAAAAATTTTGATATGAGAATTTTGATTTGAAGTGACGTTTAGAATCAAATTCAAAAGAAAATTGCATTTTTGACTGCAAATAGTATTATGAAATTATGAATATGTCAAAAGTTAATTAGTCCAGATGTTTGCCTTGCGACTTCGTCTCTTCAGAACCACGGTACTTGACCAATGCACCCGGTTCTGAAGAGATTAAGGCGAAACGCAAACACTTGGACTAATTACACGATGCTACAGTGGTTTTGTACTTTTCAAATGACCTAGTACAGATTGTAGATCGCGCCAAATGCAACACAAGACGATGATTGGAAAATGTTGTGCACCCTCAAAATCTTGATTTATTAAAACAAGAAAAAAATTCCAGACTTTTGGCATTGAAAAATTCGGGTATTTTTCAACCTATTTTAAATTTGGGTGTTCTGGAAAGAAGAAGAAATGACTTTTCCAACGGTATGCTATGTTATGTTCTTTTGTCAAAGATACTTTGCCGTTTTGGGTCAACAACATGAAAACAACTATAATTTTGCGATTTTGCCATGAAAATTATGAAAATTAGTTTTTAATTTGGAAAAAATAATAACTACCGTTTTCAACCGATTTTAATCATAAATAGATCGTTGGATGCGGAATTAAATGTTCTCCCTAAATTTCTATTTAAACAAATACACTTCCTAATAAAAAGTAGAGGAATTTTAATTTGTTAAAATAAAAAAAATCGCGAAATAATGGGTATTTTTGTATTGTTGTCCCAAAGCCGCATAGTGCTTTTTACAAAAGTATATAACATAGCATACTGTTGGAAAGTCATTTCTCCTTCTTTCCAAAACACTTACAACATTTAAATTCGGTTGAAAAATAACCGCGCAGAAATTTTTTCGTGCTGAAAATACTGAAAAATGTTTTTTTTGCTATAAATCATGATTTTGAGGGTATATTAAATTGATCAAACGTGGTTTTGTGTTGTGTTGACGAGATCTACAACCTTTAACTGCAAATTTAAAAGTACATTCAATTTGTTTTATTTTGTAGCACAGTGTTATAATAAGGTTTTGTGCCCTTCATGCATAAAGACGGTTTTAAACCAATTTTCTCCTTAGAGTAATATAGCATGTCAAAATTTGTTGTTATGAAAACTTTTTATTGAAAGCTTCTCCATGATCCAAATACACTGAAAAAGTTTCATTTATGTCTTTGATACGATAAAGATTATATGGTAAACATTTTATGTTGGGGAAACGCGAATAACTTTTAAAATAGCATAAACATGAATTATTTTTTTATTGGATCAAAATTCCAAATATATCGACAACTATCGCATTTCGGATGATTTTTGACATGCACTTTGATTTGAAATTATACTTAGAATCATATTCTGTAATAAAAATATGGCTTTGTATGCCAATTGGTATGAAATTTGAAAATATGTATAAAGTTATTGTTAAAAAAAACTTTTTTACTGATAAGTTCTCCATTTCGCATGTAGAAACGCATACACCCTTTTAAAATATTGCTCTTGAGTCATTTGGCAATGGTAAATGGTGATTGGTTATTAAAGTGGAAACTGTGGAGTTTACATCAAACGTATTTTCGGACTATAAGTCTTACAAGTTAACGTCTTCGGAGAAGTTGTGGAGATTGCTTTCACGAATGTCTATAAAAGAAGACTCTTCTTTAAATGCTTAAGAAGTTATAGCTCGGTATAGTTGAAAGACACCAAAAAAAATTTGTTTGAATATCTTAAATTATCATTCTTACGGGTTCCTTATACAAAGTTATTTCAATCGTCAAAATACCCAATTTTTATTAACACATAATTTTTCTTATCTCTAGTATTTTCGAAGATATTGGCCATTTTTTGAACAACAAATGGTTTTTTTTTCAAATCATCTGTAAATCTACTGGGCACAACCAGAGACAAGTGAGCTCTATTGCGTTTTATAGTGTTGAAGTAGCATTTCTAATTGCAACTAGGGCTGGTTACCCATTTTTGTCCGTTCAAAAGTTATTACCTAAAGAACTTTTGAAAATTTTACCGAAAAACACCCATTAACTTCTAAGTCGCAAGAGATAGACCAACGATCTTTTCATGAATGATATGTATCTTGGTAATACTACGTTCACACTACAGAGTTAAAACACGTTATAATAATTAGCAACAAGAAAAATGCCATCAAGATAGCGTTAAAACAAACGAAAAAAACGAACAACTTTCTGGAACATGCTGAAGCTTTATCTATGATATTTAAGAAGCTATGTTAAAAAAAACTAAGGGGTTATTGACAAACAACGGTCAATAACTTCGAGTGAACTATAAATAGAGATTTTTGGTCTTCAGTAAACTGCCCATGTAAGCATAAGTGTCCCATATGGGTTTTTGTCGAATATGAGATATCCGTTAGATTGTATTCTGTATCACCACTGAATCACAATGCACAAATAAGATTACTAGGTTTGTTCAGAAAATATCGAAAAAAATACCACAACAATGTCCCATCCATAAGGCTCAATGAAAAATATAAATCTTGAACAGCGTTTTTCTCGGCTTGCTGTTTTTAAATATGGGACTCTTATGTATATATGGGCAGTAACGATGTTCACAAAAACAATTTTTTTAAGATTTCAGAAGACTTCATCTTATTTTTCATACATTGAAAAAAAATTTAGTGAATATTTCACTTCATCACTAATGAATGAAGATCTTGGATAATCATGAAATATCCCAGAAGACATCATTGCTGACCGCAACCTCTTGGGACTACATTCCTCGTATCAATTTACTGACCATTATGAAATTGTATCAGCTAGTTCGAGCATAATTTTTTTTTGAATGACCAATGATTTCTGACTGGAAAACTCAATTTATGTTGTGCTTGAAAAATAGATTGGGCAATAGCTTGTTAAACGAATTCAAATAGCCGAAATTCTCGATAACTTTATTATTCAATCTAAAAGAATTCGAGATGTTGGAAAAGAAAATCGAACATATACCTGTAACCCACAGATTTTCCCAATCTCATGGGGCAATCCGATCGTAACCATTTGTAGTTTGTACCGTAAGCCAAAACACACACCCATTCACAATCAATCGTCGGCAGTCATAACGATATAGATCTATGGAAATGCGTTTTACCATGCCTGGGTGACTCCGGTTGTGGGACAACTCTAAATGAATAGCTCCAAAGTGTTATGGCGGGATCGAGATGTGTGTGAGGTAACTTTGACGTGTTATTGATGGTGATGTCTTTGCGCTCATCTAGCTCATTTGCCATACGCTGGATCTTGACCCTTCAGGTGTGACAGAAAGTTTATGTGCAGCTCGTAGACCCACAATTGGTAATCTTTGGTATAAAATTGTAGACAGAGCTTTGCTGTCGAACAGTTGTTTGTGGTCATTGTCGGAACGCAGTGGTATTGACGTGCCGTTTATGGAATTATAATTGAGGTTGATAAATCATGAAGGTAATGTTTTGAAGTAATGAGAAAATAGAATTGATTACGATACACTTTGTTTGAGATATATAGGTTTTCATCATTATAACTGTGCTAATTTCCATCGCGGTTGACGTCCATAGTCAGGAAAAAACTGTTGCAAAACGCGGACTCTGGGAACTGGTATCTTACGATGATGATTATAATTCTGACTGGGAACGATCCGACGACAGTCACCATCACCAACTAGCGACAAAGGTGGGAAAGGTTGTGCCTGTGATTATCGAAAAGAAGGTTCCAGTATACGTGGAGAAAAAGATTCATGTTCCAGTTGATCGACTAGTTCCAGTTCCGTACAAAGTCCCAGTTGAGGTTCCTGTGATACAGAAGGAGTACGTTGCAGTTCCAAAACCATACCCAGTCTACGTGAAGAAGAAGGTTTATGTCGAAAAACCAGTCCCAGTGACGGTTCATATCAAGCATCGGAAGCATTAGGCGTGACTGAGTGAATGGAGTTGCGAGTGATGTGCGTTAACGTGCGTTGTGTTCATTATTGTATAGTGGCGAATGTAATAATTTAAGCGTGTAAATATGGTATTTATAAATAAATAATTAATGCTAACGAGTTGTATTTTGAATAATATGCAGTAGGAGTTGGATGAATTATATATTTAATTAAAGTCAATATCTTTAAGCATCGTTAGGTTTTCACCACACCGACGGGCAGAACTGATATCCACTTTGTTAATTTGGCTAATGCAAAAAACCTTTTTGAATATATTTCTTGACTCTGGAATCCGATGTGCACAACATGGTAGTCAGAAGTCGCCATCTTCGATGAAATTCTAACACGTTTAGCAACAGTCTACTTTTTTCTTCTGCATGTTTAATTGTCCACGATCTACTAAAAAAATAAAAACATAAAAAATCAGAATTTATAACACCGGCAACGTATTGCGCATATAATTTAATGTAAAAATATCGTATGCACTCACTTTGTATTATAAATAAAACTGATCGTATAACATGGTCGATGCGTGATTGAATCTTACTACTGGCTGAATGAATTCAAGCTTCAATAATTGTTAAAAAGCAATCCGCCAATTTTACTTATTTCCCGATTTTCAAGGAGATGTTAACGAACGATTAACATCTTGCTCAACAAATTGCCCCACGAGGACTTGTTTATACACTCCCTGGTTGAAGTGTAGTAACCTCGTCGTTATCGGTAAATCAGCAATTTTAAAACGTCCCATTTGTTGGTGGGAACGAATAACGACCGCTGCACCACCAGACTACCAACTACACAGTGGGTTACAGCATTTGCCAAATATTGCGCAGTCGCAACTATGTCTTTGTTTCAGCTAGCACAGCGACCACCCGAGTCTATTCTTTTTAGGACTATAAGGATGAATTATTCTCTAAATACTATTCCCTAACAAACAATGAATTCATAATTTATACGAGCGAAACCAGAATCTAATAACCACTGCAAAAGCTCGCTTTCAGTAAAAAAAAGCCATGGAAAAAATCGCAAATAGCAACTGAATGCAACGTTGTGTGCGGCATGGAAATCTTTTTCCACAGAACTAGAATACTGGCCGCAACGGAGTTGGTGTTGATATCTTGCGCTTAGTCATGTGCGGCAAACTAATAGTAGAATACTTTAGAAATTTTATCGTGCGAGATGTTTTCAGAACATGTTTTTAGTCATCCAAAACATTATTCTGGGCAAGGATACAATTCTTTCATCAAATTTTACAGTTCGAAAAGATTCAACGATTTTTCAACCGCACCGTACACTGGAACAACTCAAAAAGAGTACCCACAAATCCTGTCAGCGTAATACGGGCCTGGAATGTGGTTCACAGCAATGAATGGTCGAAAGTGTGCACTCGGCAAGAAAGCTGCGAATTTGGATCGCGCGAATGAAAAGCTGCAAGAAATTTGTGAATGCCGAAATGGAATGACGTTGCAGCGGTGCAACCAAGCGAGCACAGACGGGCGAACCGGGAGCTGTATCCGTGCCACGCGGAGAGTTCCCGTTCCAGAAGGAAGGAGGGTGAAAGTTTGGGTTGGAAACGGGGGTGGTTGTCCAATAAATTTTTTGATTCATTGCGGCCCGTTTTTATTGCTCCGACAAACGAACGCGACCGAATATTGCTGGCTAGTGCCAACCCATCGACAGCAGTCTGGTGGGTAAGGAAGATTGGGTCCCGGTTTTGAAAGCTGGCAATTACATTACAGATGATGAAAGCACGAAGTAAGAAGTAAGAAGTAAGAAGTAAGAAGTAAGAAGTAAGAAGTAAGAAGTAAGAAGTAAGAAGTAAGAAGTAAGAAGCAAGAAGTAAGAAGTAAGAAGTAAGAAGTAAGAAGTAAGAAGTAAGAAGTAAGAAGTAAGAAGTAAGAAGTAAGAAGTAAGAAGTAAGAAGTAAGAAGTAAGAAGTAAGAAGTAAGAAGTAAGAAGTAAGAAGTAAGAAGTAAGAAGTAAGAAGTAAGAAGTAAGAAGTAAGAAGTAAGAAGTAAGAAGTAAGAAGTAAGAAGTAAGAAGTAAGAAGTAAGAAGTAAGAAGTAAGAAGTAAGAAGTAAGAAGTAAGAAGTAAGAAGTAAGAAGTAAGAAGTAAGAAGTAAGAAGTAAGAAGTAAGAAGTAAGAAGTAAGAAGTAAGAAGTAAGAAGTAAGAAGTAAGAAGTAAGAAGTAAGAAGTAAGAAGTAAGAAGTAAGAAGTAAGAAGTAAGAAGTAAGAAGTAAGAAGTAAGAAGTAAGAAGTAAGAAGTAAGAAGTAAGAAGTAAGAAGTAAGAAGTAAGAAGTAAGAAGTAAGAAGTAAGAAGTAAGAAGTAAGAAGTAAGAAGTAAGAAGTAAGAAGTAAGAAGTAAGAAGTAAGAAGTAAGAAGTAAGAAGTAAGAAGTAAGAAGTAAGAAGTAAGAAGTAAGAAGTAAGAAGTAAGAAGTAAGAAGTAAGAAGTAAGAAGTAAGAAGTAAGAAGTAAGAAGTAAGAAGTAAGAAGTAAGAAGTAAGAAGTAAGAAGTAAGAAGTAAGAAGTAAGAAGTAAGAAGTAAGAAGTAAGAAGTAAGAAGTAAGAAGTAAGAAGTAAGAAGTAAGAAGTAAGAAGTAAGAAGTAAGAAGTAAGAAGTAAGAAGTAAGAAGTAAGAAGTAAGAAGTAAGAAGTAAGAAGTAAGAAGTAAGAAGTAAGAAGTAAGAAGTAAGAAGTAAGAAGTAAGAAGTAAGAAGTAAGAAGTAAGAAGTAAGAAGTAAGAAGTAAGAAGTAAGAAGTAAGAAGTAAGAAGTAAGAAGTAAGAAGTAAGAAGTAAGAAGTAAGAAGTAAGAAGTAAGAAGTAAGAAGTAAGAAGTAAGAAGTAAGAAGTAAGAAGTAAGAAGTAAGAAGTAAGAAGTAAGAAGTAAGAAGTAAGAAGTAAGAAGTAAGAAGTAAGAAGTAAGAAGTAAGAAGTAAGAAGTAAGAAGTAAGAAGTAAGAAGTAAGAAGTAAGAAGTAAGAAGTAAGAAGTAAGAAGTAAGAAGTAAGAAGTAAGAAGTAAGAAGTAAGAAGTAAGAAGTAAGAAGTAAGAAGTAAGAAGTAAGAAGTAAGAAGTAAGAAGTAAGAAGTAAGAAGTAAGAAGTAAGAAGTAAGAAGTAAGAAGTAAGAAGTAAGAAGTAAGAAGTAAGAAGTAAGAAGTAAGAAGTAAGAAGTAAGAAGTAAGAAGTAAGAAGTAAGAAGTAAGAAGTAAGAAGTAAGAAGTAAGAAGTAAGAAGTAAGAAGTAAGAAGTAAGAAGTAAGAAGTAAGAAGTAAGAAGTAAGAAGTAAGAAGTAAGAAGTAAGAAGTAAGAAGTAAGAAGTAAGAAGTAAGAAGTAAGAAGTAAGAAGTAAGAAGTAAGAAGTAAGAAGTAAGAAGTAAGAAGTAAGAAGTAAGAAGTAAGAAGTAAGAAGTAAGAAGTAAGAAGTAAGAAGTAAGAAGTAAGAAGTAAGAAGTAAGAAGTAAGAAGTAAGAAGTAAGAAGTAAGAAGTAAGAAGTAAGAAGTAAGAAGTAAGAAGTAAGAAGTAAGAAGTAAGAAGTAAGAAGTAAGAAGTAAGAAGTAAGAAGTAAGAAGTAAGAAGTAAGAAGTAAGAAGTAAGAAGTAAGAAGTAAGAAGTAAGAAGTAAGAAGTAAGAAGTAAGAAGTAAGAAGTAAGAAGTAAGAAGTAAGAAGTAAGAAGTAAGAAGTAAGAAGTAAGAAGTAAGAAGTAAGAAGTAAGAAGTAAGAAGTAAGAAGTAAGAAGTAAGAAGTAAGAAGTAAGAAGTAAGAAGTAAGAAGTAAGAAGTAAGAAGTAAGAAGTAAGAAGTAAGAAGTAAGAAGTAAGAAGTAAGAAGTAAGAAGTAAGAAGTAAGAAGTAAGAAGTAAGAAGTAAGAAGTAAGAAGTAAGAAGTAAGAAGTAAGAAGTAAGAAGTAAGAAGTAAGAAGTAAGAAGTAAGAAGTAAGAAGTAAGAAGTAAGAAGTAAGAAGTAAGAAGTAAGAAGTAAGAAGTAAGAAGTAAGAAGTAAGAAGTAAGAAGTAAGAAGTAAGAAGTAAGAAGTAAGAAGTAAGAAGTAAGAAGTAAGAAGTAAGAAGTAAGAAGTAAGAAGTAAGAAGTAAGAAGTAAGAAGTAAGAAGTAAGAAGTAAGAAGTAAGAAGTAAGAAGTAAGAAGTAAGAAGTAAGAAGTAAGAAGTAAGAAGTAAGAAGTAAGAAGTAAGAAGTAAGAAGTAAGAAGTAAGAAGTAAGAAGTAAGAAGTAAGAAGTAAGAAGTAAGAAGTAAGAAGTAAGAAGTAAGAAGTAAGAAGTAAGAAGTAAGAAGTAAGAAGTAAGAAGTGCCAACGGCAGAGTTTTCGCACGGAATTTCACACGAAATTAGACGCGGAATTTCGCACGGAATTTTGCACGGAATTTCGCACAGAATTTCGCGTGGAGTTTCGCACGGAATTTCGCGTGGAATTTCGCACGGACTTTCGCGCGGAGTTTCGCACGGAATATTACACGAAATTTCACACGGAATTTTGTTCGAAATTTCACACGGAATTTCGCACGAAAATTCGCGCGAGATTTTGACGGAATTTCGCACGGAATTTCTTACGGAATTACGCACGGAATTTCACACAGAAATTTTAACGAAATTTCGCACGAAATTTCACACGGAATTTTGCACGAAATTTTCACTCGGTATTTTGCACGGGATTTCGCTCGGAATTTCGCATATAATGTCACACGAAAATTCACGCGAAATTTTGCACTGAATTTCGTAAGGAATTTCCTGCAAAATTTCGCACGGAATTTCACTCAGAACTTTACATGGAATTTCCCGCGGAATTTTGCATGAATTTTTGTACGGAATTTCGCTCGGAATTTCGCACGGAATTTCGAGCGGAATTTCGAGCGGAATTTCGCACGGAATTTCGCACAGAATTTCGCACAGAGTTTCGCACGGAATTTCTCACGGAATTTCGCACGAAATTTCACAGGGAATTTTACATGGAATTTCACCCGAAATTTTGCACGAAATTTTGTATGGAATTTCACTCGGAATTTTGCACGGAATTTCGTTCGGAATTTCGCATAAAATTTCACACGAAAATTCACGCGAAATTTTGCACCGAATTTCGTACGGAATTTCCTGCAAAATTTCGCACGAAATTTCACTCGTAACTTTACACGGAATTTTGCATGTAATTTTGCACGGAATTTCGCTCGGAATTGCGCAAGGAATTTCGAGCGGAATTTCGCACGGAATTTCGAGCGGAATTTCGAGCGGTATTTCGCACGGAATTCGGAGCGGAATTTCGTACGGAATTTCGTGCGGAATTCCGCGCAAAATACTGCGCGATATCCGTGCAAAATTCCGCGCGAAAATCCGTGCAAAATTCCGCATGAAATTTAGTGTGAAATGTAGTGCGAAATTCCGCACAAAATTCCGTTCAAAATTCCGAGAGAAATTCCGTGTGAAATTCCGAGAGAAATTCCGTGTGAAATTTCGTGTGAAATTCTGAGTGAAATTCCTTGCGAAATCCTGGGCGAAATTCCGCGAGAAATTCCAAGCGAAATTCCGTTTGAAATTCCGCGCGAAATTCCTTATGAAATTCCATGAGAAATTTCGCGTGAAATTTCGTGCGAAATTCCGTGCAAAATTCGGTGCGAAATTTCGTGCGTGGTTCCGTGCGAAATTCCGCGCGAAATTTCGTGCGAAAATCCGAACGAAATCCGTGCGAAATTCCATGTAAAATTCCGTGCGATATCCCTTACGAAATTCCGTGAAAAATTCCGCGTGAAATTTTGTGTAAAATTCCGTGTGAAGTTCCTTGTAAAATTCCGTGTGAAATTTCGTGCGAAATTTCGTGCGAGAGAAATTCCGTGAGAAATTCTGGCCGAAATTTCTTGCGAAATTTCGTGAGAAATTCCGTGCGAAATTTTGCGCGAAATTCCACTGGAAATTCCGCGTGAAATTTCACAAGATATTCCGCGGGAAGTTCCGTGCGTAATTCCGCGCAAAATTCCGAGCGAAATTCGTGCGAAATACCGAGCGAAATTCCGTGTGAAATTCCGCGCGAAATTCCATGTAAAATTCCGTGTGAAATCCCGTGCGAAATTCTGTGCGAAATTCCATGTGAAATTCCGTGCAAAACTCCGCGTGAAATTCTGTGTAAAATTCCGTGTGAAATTCCGTGTGATATTCCGTGAAAAAATCCGAGCGAAATTCCGTGCGAAGTTCCATGTGAAATTTCGTGCGAAATTCCGTGCGAAATTCGAGCGAAATTCCTCGAAAAATTCCGTGAGAAATTCTGGTCGAAATTCCGTGCGTAATTCCGCGCAAAATCCGTGCGAAATACCGAGCGAAGTTCCGTGTGAAATTCCGCGCAAAATTCCGTACAAAATTCCGCGCGAAATTTCATGTAAAATTCCGTGTGAAATCCCGTGCGAAATTCTGTGCGAAATTCCATGCGAAATTCCGTGCAATATTCCGCGTGAAACTCTGTGTAAAATTCCGTGTGATATTCCGTGCAAAATTCCGAACAAAATTCCGTGCGAAGTTCTGTGTTAAATTCCGTGTGAAATTGCGTGCGAAATTCTGTGCGTAATCCGAGCGAAATTCCAAGAGAAATTATGGTCGAAATTCTGTGCGAAATTTCGTAAGAAATTCGGTGCGAAATGTCGCACAAAATCCGCTTGAAATTCCGCGTGAAATGCCACAATATATTCCGGGGGAAGTTTCGTGCGTAATTCCGCGCAAAATTCCGTGAGAAATTCCATGCGAAATTTCGTTTGAAACTCCGTGCCAAATTCAACGTTCGAAATTTCGCCCGAAATTTCGTGTGAAATTCCTTACGAAATTCCGCGCGAATTTTCTCACTGGTTTTCGAGTTTTGACCGAATTTTGCACGAAATTTCGCACGGCATTTCGCACGGAATTTCGCTCGGAATTTCGCACGGCATTTCGCACGGAATTTCGCTCGGAATTTCGCACGGCATTTCGCACGGAATTTCGCTCGGAATTTCGCACGGAAGCTTTCGCGGAATTTCACACTGCCTTTCGCACGGAATTTTGCACGAAATTTCGTACAGAATTCATAGAATTTAGCACGGAAATTCTTTAGAGAAATTCGCAGGAAATTTCGCACGGAATTCTGCACGGATTTTCGCACGGAGTTCCGCACGGAATTTTGTACGGATTTTCTCCGCAAAGAATTTCGAACGGAATTTCGCACGAAATTTCACACAGTTCTGTTTGCCCGGGGAATTTCGGGCGAAATTTTGCACCCAATTTTGAGCGGATTTTCGTACGGAATTTCAAACGGAATTTCGAAAGGAATTTGGCATGGAGCTTCGCGCAGAATTTGAGCTTTGCGATGAACCATATTTGAACGGGCCAGTGCAAACTGATATTATAGAAAAGAATTGGAATTGTAGTATTATTGCAGTACTCAACTTGTGTATACAACGGTATCCAGACGGCTTACTGGTAAAAAAACTCTGCTGTACTACTCACTAGCTAACGGAAAATAAAGAAAAAAATACTGAAACCTCGACGAGGCGCAAAATACGCAAGATAACCTTCGAAGCGGATTAGCACTATTCTTTATAATGTTTCACTGCACGGATTGGAAGGATAGACGAATCGGTCCGAGAGTCACAGAACGAATGTTTATTTCATATAGAGTTTTGTGTCTAATTACAAGCTGTACATAACAACTGTTCAGCGGTTTAGCTCTGCATCTTTGTTCCTTTTTGTTCTCATAATAGTTGCTGTTTGGTTAATTTTTGTGATTTGTTTCTGCTTCTGCCTTTGTAGCATTGTGGTAAAGATACTGAACTACGTTCACATGTATCTATTTATACTTATTCTAACACATGACTCATCCATGATTGGATCGCTGCTGCACGTCTGTTCGCTCGGTTGGTGTCGTGTGCAAATCCCGTTACGCATTTTTTTTACAATATCTCTCTACATTTCACACATCTTGAAAAAATGAAGTTACGATACGGTGGCACAATGTAATATTTCAAATACAATACTTTGACTAATCCAGACTGTTCTTAAATGAAGGACGCTCTATTCGGACCACCGACAATCAATTTGTTTCTCCATGAATGCTCGCCAGATTTCATGGTAAAATAGCCTATTCAAAGTGGGCATGCAATATATCTCACTATCAACGAAATGATAGGCAATGGACCGGATTGCCATACAATGAATTTATGCACATACTCTGAAAAATTGAAATAAAGCCAGCACCGGAACAGGACTGGTTTCACTTTCAGCCAATCGTTCTGCAACAGCAACGCCTGGGAGAACCCTAACAAAGCAGTAGTGGTAGTCATTCAGAACCGGCACTTCTTGGGCCTACCTGAACTGCCGACATGGCAAATCGGTTCGCTAGCGGCCGTGTTCGGTGTGTCTGATATTGGAGCCAGGGAACCACTATTGCCCACAAGTAAGCTATCGGTGTTGGATGTTCGGTTGAATCTAATGTCACCACTGCCTGCAGGTATCCGAACGAGCGGACATTTTCTGCCAATTCATAAAAATTATTCCAGACTGGTTCGTCCTTCTGGCTGGCTGGCCCAAAAGCCGAAAGGATGCGGTTTTTTGCCACGACACATCTGGGCTAGCTATTACCGACATACCAGCCAGGGCAGCGATTTTTCTTCCCATAGCATAGCTCTGAGCAGGCATGTTGTTGGATTTTTGTCGTGAAATCGGACTCTGGTGTTGCAACCAAAGAATGGAGGGTATGGTTTTTTATTTACACCAATTATTATTGCTCCATTTTTCATTTCGTTTTCCCATTTTCACATGAATTTATTAGGCCAAAATTGGTTCTTTCTGTTTGCATGTCTTAACGGATTAGTTTAAAAACTGGTTTTTAACCATCGATTTATCAAATACTGCATTAACAATGTATATTTTTTCGGGCACATGAAACAATTTAAAATTAATCATTAAAGTAATTGAACGAAAGTGGTGGGTCCAAAATTGAATGCAAGACCTTGTCACTCATAGCACATACCTCACGAGTTCTATATCCAATCGTTGGAATCGGCAATCTTATGGTGGTTCTGATTTTGTTTAGCTGTGCTTCTGGCTGAAGTTTAGGTTGTTATATTTTTGTTTATGCCGAATGGTTTAACGTATGACTTTTGCTTCACTTGTGTAGAATTGATGCTTTAGCATGATAAAACATATTCATTTCAGTTGGAACTAACAAATGTAATGTACGCTTCATATACAATCTCAATGTTGTTTGGAATCTGTGGGGTATGTGATAGTATTTATTATATTCAACTGCACACTAGTGAATAGGAAATTGTATTGTATGCTATAATTATGTGCAGTTCGATTTGGTGTGCACTGTGCAATAAAAGATGGGGAACCTCAGAATCACACTCCTCAGCTAAGAGAGCATGATTTGTCGTGGTGAGTAGCGTAGTTCTTTTTAATATTTCTGCAAAGCGCTTTTTAAGGGAATGCTTCAGATTCCTCGGACGCTGTTTGTACACGTAGCATGGTTACTTGGAATCTCCAGCCAAAGGTCACTTTACAGGAGTTTAAAAGGATTCGCCATTTTGTCCCGTGAAGTGTGATTGCCAGTCAAAATCTTTGCTCGTTAGAGCAAGGGGTCCTTGAAATAGCCTACTCCGTGCTTCAATAGATCCGCGCATGACAAACTCGAATCGGTGATTGCACCGTCGATCTCAACGTTGTGAGCGGGCATGTAGACACGATAGTCCTTCATAAAAGGCTTGTCGCCAGTAACGTAATTTGCTCGCTTTAATCGAAATAACTCAACTCAGTCTATCTGGGCGAATGTCACGATGGGTATTTCAACGTCATGCGAATTGTTTATGATTCAAAAGAAGATCAGTGTTCAATGTGTATGATTTTTCATCAACTTTACACTCCCTCGCAGACAAGCCCGTTCAACAAACGCCTTACGCCGATCCACTGCGTTCGATGTTTTGTTGGATGTAGAGCTAGTTTCTTGACGTTACACGCAACGCTATATACATTATAAATTTCTATTTTGATTGCACGAAAATGCACTTAATTTTGTTGATCGATTGTGTCATACGCCGATTTTCAACGAAACTTTCAACGTATTTCAATAAAAATCAAATTATCAAATTCCAATATATTCAGTTTATGTTGATTGAATTTTGTCTACTTTCCGAATCAGTAATAAGTTTTGATGTAGGCGTTCATTTGATAAAGTTATAACATATTTGTCGAATTAAGATTCGTCAAATCGTTGTAACGTCACGAAAAAATGTGTCATATACAGATTTGTGGCTGGAATTTACATGAAATGAACGATAGTCAAACACGAACGAACGTTGGTCGAATCTTTTGAAAATCGGGGTTTCTGTATTTTTACCAGTTTCCAAGCATCGGAAGTGAATATATCGAACGGTTGAGGAAAGAACAAATATTCAAATAAAGTCTTCGAATTGTTGTGTGATAGAAGCGGGTTGAATTCCCTAATAAATCAGCTAAATAAACTTATCTACACATCCAGTCTTGCGGAACGATTCTCTATCCGTCGCCTTCAAGTACCAAGTACCTATCTCTTAAAGTCTTCCGAAAAATGTTCCATCCGTAACCTTTAAACACCCGACTCTTGATATTTGAGACAAATCTGCATCGAACTTATATTTAAAATTTTGTTTCAACTATAGTATTTTTGTTGCTTCATATTGATGACATTACTTTCCGGTTAGATTGGTTAGGGGCCATGCACAAATGACGTAGCTTTTTTCGGCGATTTTCAACCCCTCCCTCCCCCCTTGTAGCATTTGGTCACAAAATTCAATCCTCCCCCTTCTAAATAACGTAACATTTTCCAGGATCCCCCCCCCCCCTTTTGCAACACTAGCAACAGGTGAAAAAATTCAATTTTTTTGTATAACACTTTCAAATATATGTCCTTAAATTTTTTTTGACAGTTTTAATCAAAATTTTTGTAATAACAGCAAATTGCATACAAAATGAATTTATTTCATGACAAAAATTGTGTTGTTTGTTTGTTTTGAACTTGAAGAGAATTCTCTCAGTTCACAATCCTGCAGTTGCTACAGTTTTGATTCCAAAAAGCGAACGTTCATCTATGTTACTAAATTTTGTTTGGTTGAACCAGAAGAGAAATTTAATTCAGCAACCAAACTAAATCTACTAGTTAGGAAGATAAACCTTTCTTGTTTGGCTCCTGTAAAGTTTCTTGTTGGCGGTGAACACGTATCTCAACAATTTGCAACCGTATACAAATAAGTTTTACGTTTTTTGGAGAGTTTGCAACATCGCGAATTGAAAAACTTGCTACATGAAAAATCGCGTGAACAGTAATTTGTGTTAATTTACATTTATTTCTCTTATGAATAGAGGAGTATTAAATTGATTTCTTTAATCAATGGATGTAAATGTGAGTCAAAAAATTTGAATTTAATGCTACGTCGCAAAACTACTGACCCAACCCTCCCCCTCGTCACACTTCGTCACAAAATTCGTATATCCCCCCTACCCCCTAAAATGCTACGTCATTTATGCATGGCCCCTTAGATGAATGCCGCAAAGGGTGCAAGACTGATACTCCGCCAAAGGCGCCAAGTCACGCTACTGCTCTGCCTATTAGGTTCTTTACTGACACCATTAACCTCACTTTTCTTGTCAGTGTTCGCTTGTACTGTTTACATGGTCTTAGAAAAATTTGTGGACGACTAGATTCGCTCGAGGCAAATCGTAAAGAATTTTTCTAAGTCCATGTAAACAGTACAAGCGAACTGTTAAAAATGAACATCGAGTTCATTTGTGACGACAGCGTAAAGTATTCAATGGTAACACAATTGAATACTTTACGATGACGTCACGAATGAACTGAATGTTCATTTTTGACAGTTCGCTTGTACTGTTTACATGGACTTAGAAAAATTCTTTACGATTTGCCTCGAGCGAATCTAGTCGTCCACAAATTTTTCTAAGTCCATGTAAACAGTACAAGTGAACTATCAAGAAAAGTGAGGTTAACTGTGTCAGTAAAGAACCTAACTAGGTTTTAAACTGAAACAGTTAAACTCACTTTTATTGATAATACTGTTTACATAGACTTAGAAAAAATTAGTGGACGACTAGATTCGTTCGAAGCAAATCGTAAACAACATAGAGTTCATTTGAGACGTCAGCTTAAAGTATTCAATGGCAGCTGCCGAGCTATGAAAACCGTTGCCAGCTAATATACCTCGATACACTCAGCATTCGGAGGGACTGCTCTCGAGCCCTGTTCGTCTCGGACTTACTCTCTGCCATAGTGGATTGTCCTACAATTCTCGGACGTCTGGATCTTCAAGCCCGCGTTCGAGCTCTACGTAATAACTCTCTTCTGCGAGTTCCGTTCAGTGCTGTTACCGGACTCCAGCAAATTTTTAACAGTGTGGTGACGGCCTTTGACTTCAACCGGACGCGGAATGCGATAAAAGCTAAAATATTGGCAATTTTAAAATGTAATTAGTTTAAGCTAGGGTTCGTCGCGGTGCGGATGTGGGCGGTAAATGGATTGTCCGCACCGCAACCGCAAAAAAATTATGAAACCGCACCGCTTACCGCAACCGCAATTTATTTACCGCACCGCACCGGGCGGTAATGCGGTAAATGCGGTAAAATTTTTATATTTTTAAAAATTGTGTTGAAAAATTGTACAAACCATATAAAATAAAATGTTATTCTTATTCACACGAAATTTAACTTTAAGAGACTCCTCAGAATGTAATGTTTATGAAAAAAATCAACTTTTGTATTTTCTATTAATAAAATTCCGTACATTTTAAGGCAAACATTATACATTCAAGAACGTTCTACTGCAGTAATAGGAAAACTTTTATTTTAGCAACCCCTCAGTTAATTGAAAAATGTGGAATAAAAATGTAATAAGAAATGAAGTTGCATATTTTTTTCTTTAAATTTTCATATTTTCAATGTTTTTGACATATGAAAATGAAACGGATGATTTTCGCATTTACGTAGTAAAAACCACCGTTCATTCTTAAAGGAATCTCACCAAAAAAATAAAGTCGAAATACCAGTACTTCTATATAGTAGCGCATATATTTCAATACAGTGATATAAAAACATATTGTATTTCATCAATAAGAACGACGCCAAAAAAATGCTCTATACATTACATCTAAGCAGGAGTCCGGTCTCAACCAGTACAGAATTATTGAACATTAGAAAAACTGCAAAAAATGTATGGTTTTTAAAAATAGGGGGTTTTACGGACAAAATATCCCAAAACTCTAACTTCCGCATTCTTCAAGAAACAGATGTATTCTCATTCAAAAACTAAGATTGCTTCCTTTAAAAATGTATGAAGTGTAACTTTTTAAAGGCTAGTTCGAAAGTTCTAGCATTTAATGTATTTTCCTATAATATTTTCCCAAAGAGCCAATGGCAAAAACTTCAATTGAAGTGAACCGGAGTCAAACTATGTGGTATTTGACAAAAAAGCTTCATAAAAGCTACAAAATAGTCTTAACTGAAAAATATTAGGACTTAATTTGGTAGAAAATTATAGTAAATTTGAATGGAAGTACGCAAAAAATGTTATGTAGCATACTTTTTGAGAAAGAGTCCAATAAAATTGACTGTAGAAAATTCACATTGAATTTACACAGCAATCAAAGAAGATAGAAATACGACGTTGATGAACGAATGATAGAATAATCATCCTAATTTGGATCCCTCCTTATTTTGGACGCTTTCATACATTTGTATCCTTTACTGCCAATTACTCCAAAGTCGTTTGGTTTGATGAAGAGGGTTGTGTTCAAGTCCTAGCACAATTAGTTCATCTCTAATTCCATTAAATTAGTCAAAATTCATAGTTGAAAAATTGATATCGAAAACGATTCATAATTCCACGATTTCCAATAGAAATCGGGAGAAGTAAAGTACCCAAGTAACAATTGAAGTTTTATAGCACGCTACAAGTGCAATCTAAGTTTTATCAGTGGCTATAAAACTATCATAAAACCACAATTGTTACTAGGGTAAATAGGATTTAAGAGTACAATTTTATTGTTTTAAATGAACTAATCATTTTGTCTCTTTTGGGTTCTTGAATTTTATGTATTTGAAATGGTTAGTTTGTGAAGTTTTACTTAGAAGTATAAAATAACTAGTCCAAAATATGTCGTAAAAATAATGGCGTCAAAATATTTCGGACACAGCTAGATTTTCTTTCGTTATAGCAGTCTGTTTATCAATTTAGAATAATCAATATTATTACTTTATCAATTTTTTTTTGCGGTGCGGTTGCGGTAAAACCGCGCGGTAAAGGCTCTTTCCCGCACCGCATCTGCGGGAAAATGTGTCTCACCGCACCGCAGATTTCGCGGTGCGGGTGCGGTAAATACCGCGCGGTTGCGGTAATTACCGCAACCGCGACGAACCCTAGTTTAAGCAACCACCATTGGGGCCAAGAGGCCTGTTGGTGAAGGTAATAAACATAAACAAATAACTTCACTCGAATGAATAACCATTATTATTGAATACTTTGCACTGACGTCACAAATGAACTCGACGTTCATTTCTGACAGTTCGCTTTTACTGTTTACATGGAATTCTTTGCGATTTGCTTCGAACGAATCTAGTCCACCAAATTCCATGTAAACAGTTCTAGCACAGAAAACAGACGTTTAGGCTAGAACAAAATTTCTTCAAAAACCTGTGTAAACTTTCAAATTGATAAACGTTGGAAATCCGTGTTTCACTATTGCCATCTGCGCAACTGTTTGCTATACGTTTTTGACAGCTGCACTCTAACTTAGGGTGACCATATCAGACGAGTAAAAAAACAGGACAGTCGAAAGGGTACTGCATCCCCCCATTACCTCTCAATCGACATTGCCTTTTCCGCATGTTTTCGGCAGTTAAAAAGTTCTGGGGTCTGGCAGGCAGAGCTTCGACAGTAAAAAAGTTCTGGGAGGCTGGGAGGAAGAGCTCGGCCAGAAAGTCTTTCATCGGAATTCGATTACCGAGAACCTTTTTCGGATTTACACAAAGGCACACCACCATCAGCAAACGTTTCATGCTGAGATGGTCGGTGCAGGACCGGCGAGGAGCTTTCAGTACTAAAAACACGACATTGACGTAAATCAGAAACATCAACGATCCCAAGTAACTGCCCTGCGCTATGCCTGGCAATCTCCAATATCAACCATTATCTCTCGATTTGAGAGCTGTAAAACCTGCCATTGTTACCACAAATATCTCCGTTTAAACGATTGTTATATGAAAACTGGCGGATAGTTTGGTGTAAATAATATCGAGTTTGAAAAAATTGACATCCCTGCGTGAACTTGAAAGAAAACAAAATTCAATTCCTGCCCGTCGCGATGAATGAAATGTTTGGTTCGTTTCCCTCGTCAAACAGAATTTTGTTTCCATTCTACCTATGAGATGGATTATTTAGAAAATGTGCACCAGATATAGATTATGCAGTTCACTTATGCTCGAAAATGTAGAAGAAGCCAATTTCTGCCTACAAACTGTCCACATAACAACAAATAAATGCTTTCGTTGGTGAAGGAATTTATATTTCCTCTGCACTTAAGCATTCCATTCTGCATGAAGTTTCAGTCAGTTGAGAAGTTAATGAATCAGGGAGGGAATTTTGGTTTCGGTAAATACAAGCAGAAATAAGTAACTGATTTTGAAATTTCGCAGCACTGGTTTGAGCCCGACATTCCATACTCCCTGTTATGTAGGATGCTAGACTAGTCGCTGCTAGTCGCTGTTCAGTGTCCAGGCGTGAAGGCACGTTAATTGTCCATTAACTATTTTATTTATTTGACACGCCTCAATGCATTACCTAAGCCGTTGGTTTAATAGTATTATCAATGTGCAAATAAAAATAAATAAATCGAATTTTAAAGTTTCACGTAGTGGTATTATATCTCAAGAAAATGAACTTTGTAGTTAGCGTTGGGTCAATTAATCTGAATAGCTCTACTAATACAATCAACAAATGTCTTTTGGGGGATTTTGTGAAAAATAATGATATTGATATAGTTTTTTTGCAGGAAGTTTGCTATGCTAATTTTTCGTTTGTTCCTTCTCATAATGCATTAGTCAATATAGGAGAGAGTGGTTTGGGTACCGCAATATTGATACGAAAGTCGTTTGAATTCAGTCAGCCTTTAATGGATCCGAATGGGAGAATATCCTCTGTGATAGTTAACAAGGTTAACTATATAAACGTATACGCATATTCAGGTAGTAATAGAAAGAAAGAAAGAGATCAATTGTTCGTAAATGATTTGACTGTGCACATTAACAAAGGTGGGAAACACTTTGATGTTATTGGTGGAGATTTCAACTGCATTCTGAATAGCTTTGATTCAAATAGTTCAATGAAGAATTTTTCCACGGGATTAAAGAAACTTGTAGATATGTTCAACTTAAAAGATGTTGCTTTGGAGTTAAAGAAGAACACACCTACGTTCATAAGAAATGGTTCTTCAGCAAGGTTAGATCGATTCTATGCCCCGTTGTGTCTCGCGAAGGATGTTCATAGCTTTTCGACGATTCCTGTAGCTTTTTCGGACCACTTCGGGATTCTAATGACTATTAAAGGGACGTTTGATGATCTTGCGCCTGTAGGTAGAGGATACTGGAAAGTGAATAGTTCACTAATAAAAGATAACAGTATTTGTGAGCAATTGGCGGTAGAATACGATGGATGGAAAGCGCGTGAGTGTTATTGGTTGGACAGAAGTAGGTGGTGGAGCGAGGTGGGAAAGTATAAAATTAAACAGTTTTTTAAGCGGGAAAGCTTTCTCTTAAACAGCCGTATCTCCAGTGAGAAAAACTATTTCTATGGTAAAATGAATGAGTGGATGGATAAACAAAATGCAGGTCAGGAAACGCTGTTGGACATAAAATTAATTAAATCGCGGCTGATGGAAATAGAACAAGCAAGGTTGAAACATTTAGGAAATCATATGGAAGGGTACAGTTGCATGCAGGGTGAAATGATTAACATATTTCAGGTTGCAGCGCAAATTAAACGTGTTCAAAGTAATGGTAGTATCAAAATCCGGAAAGATAACATTTTAGTTATAGATCCCGTGCAAATTGGGAAACTAGCGTTCGATTACTTCTCAAAAGTATTTCAACCAGATTTGATAAGTGCGGTTGAACTGACTGATGTAGATCCACTGAGTCATGTTAAAAGATGTTTATCAGATGATGATCGTGCTGACTTGGTGAGACAGATAACAGAGGAAGAATTAAAAAAAGTTCTACTCAATTGCAGTAAGAAAAAATCACCTGGACCTGATGGTCTTACATATGAGCTTTATCTAAATAATTTTGATACTTGCAAACAGGATTTACTCCACATTTTTAATTTATATATGGCAGGCACAGTTAGCCCTCCCAAAAGCTTTGCCGATGGTATTATTACGTTGATCCCCAAAAATAACAGTAGTCGGACAACTTTCGATGACTATCGCCCGATAAGTTTGCTTAATTGTGACTATAAAATGTTCATGAAAATATTAGCAGGCAGGTTAACGAAGTTTCTTGATAAACTGCTGGGACCAGGACAAGCTGCCTGTATATCGAATATGTCATGTTTAAATAATTTAAAAGATATTAGAAGGTTAGTTACTAGATCGATTGAAACGAAACAATTTAAGGGTTGTATAGTAAGTTTAGATTTAAATAAGGCCTTCGATAGAGTAAATCACGTTTACTTGTGGAAAATACTGGAAAAATTTCAGTTTCCCCAAACCATCATTGATTGTTTGAAGAACATTTACATGAACGCATCCTCTAGAATTTCAATTAATGGATTTCTTTCTCAAGAAATTAAAATTAATACTTCGGTTCGTCAGGGATGTCCCATGAGTATGGTGCTCTTTGCTCTTTACATTGAGCCCTTAATAAGGCAAGTAGCAGATAGCGTTCCAGGAGTACTTGTATATGGCAAGTTCATCAATGTAATCGCTTATGCAGATGATATTGTTGTTTTTGTGAGGAATGATTTTGAATTCGATCGATTGCTATCAATCTTTGGTTCATATGGCAGATTTGCTCAAATTAGACTTAATTTAATGAAATCATCATACATGCGGTTGAATAATGTTAGGGTGGGCCCTCAAAAAATAAAGGAGGTGTCAAACGTGAAAATTTTAGGAGTCTGTTTTGAAAAAAGCTGGAGTTCTATGGTGGAATCAAACTATAGAAGACTTGTAACAAATGTTAAAGCACACTTGCAGATCCACAATGTTCGCCAACTGAACATTTTTGAACGTAGCATAGTGTTAAATGTATTTATCTTATCCAAGCTATGGTATGTGGCACAGATTATTCCGCCATCAAACCGACATTTGGCTCAATTAAAGTCGGCATGTGGAAAGTTTATTTGGAACGGTTTTATCTTCAAATTGGCCAGGAATCAGCTGTATTTGGATTGTCAAAAAGGAGGTGTTCATCTTGTTGACCCTGAAGCTAAATCGAAAGCTCTATTTCTCAAAAATATATTCGATAATGGTAACCACATGGAGGAAAACTATCTATTGAACAGCCAATTATGTGCGAAGTTTTCTCGTAACGCTAGAGAGTGGATAAAGGAAGGAATAATTCTGAAGAACGATTTTAATTTGCAAACAACAAAAGTATTGTATAGTTATTTTATTGATAATAACAAGACAGTTCCTGCAATTGAAGCTAAATAGCAGCTTGATTGGATGAACGTGTGGGAGAACCTAAGTGTAAACTTCTTGCCACTTCAAGACCGCGCGTATCTGTACATGTTCGTAAATGACCTTATCCCAAATAGAGAAAAACTCAAGGCTTACAACATCGGAAACTTGAATTCAACCAAATGTGAGAAGTGTGGTTTGGCTGATACCAATGAACATCGAATCAAGTATTGTACGAAAGCTAAGATAATATGGGATTGGTGCAGCCAAATCATTATCGAACGAATGAAAGTTAATGTAGCGGACATAGAGGATGTTCTCCAACTAAAAATCCCACCTTCTTCGAAGCAATTAAAAGCTGCTTTATGGCTGACTGTAAGGGCGACTTCGTTTAATTTGAGGGCACACGAACCTTCTCTGTATGTTTTTAAAAAAGAGATAAGAGAGATGAGATGGAACAAGCGAGAGAGGTTTATTGTCGATTTCGGGAATTTTTTAGACATTTGTTGATCCAAAAAAAGCTTTGAATTTTTTTTAGACATTTGTTGGTAGTGCTACGTAGACTAATTCTTTGTATTTTTTGGCTAAAAATGAATTGTATTGTACTGCTTAATATTAAATAAATTTATTAAAAAAAAAAAAAAAAAAAAAAAAAAAGTATATCCATCGGATCTTGTGTACGCGATGTGTTACTTTGCGCAAAGATCTTATTTCTTGTTGAAGATCTATTTATGTACTTCATAGCCTCTTGTTGCTTGTGGACCACTTTGTCTGCTTTCTTTCGGTTTAGCGTTTTCATTGCTATCCTCGCTGTTAATGTTGTATGGGCTTTCACGATTACCTGGTTTGAGTTATTTGTGGGGCCTACTGGTCACGATCGCTTATCCATGTTCTTTTTTATTTATTATATTATCGGGGGTGCTGGCAGTTGATTGGGAAGTAGTAGGAACATCACAATGATCGTTCACGTTGTGCGTAAGTTCTGTTGTTCCAGTATTCGTTGGTGCCTGAGCTGCAACTTCGGTGGTTTGTGATTTAGTTGATGTTGATGAAGGGCTGTGTGATGGGTATGCTTGCAGTTGATATTGCTTCGTTAGAGGTTTGTGCACGTGGTTTCTCGTAGTGTGTCTTCTTGTGTAACAACGTAGGGCACGCAGGGGTCTGTCCTTCATACGTGCACAGCGTGATTTGAGATTTGGTCATGCGTTTTGCTTAGAATTGAAAGTTCAGATATGAAGGAATAGATTCCGTCACTCGCATTCTCACGCAACAAACACCGTTGGAAATATCTAGAAAAATTTTCTCCAGGTTTCAAACTTGTCCTTTAAGTGTTTAAGTTTTAGTATTACGTATTCCGACATGATGGTTGTAATAAATTTATTAATAGTACCCAAGTGTAGATCGTGCAGATGCATATCAATCTTATCATTGTCAATATAAACGGGTATCTTGGTCCTAACATTATCATGCTCAACGACGTATTGCATGTTGTCTTCCATAGCGTAGCTTTCCGGTATGGCCAAAGTTTTAAACGTTATCAGAAACGAGTGTGGTGGGCTTGTATAACGACGACTTCCGTTAGTCTAAACTGCATTTGCAAATTTGCTGTTGAATTTTGCTGTTGAGTTTCAAACATCTTGAAATGACTGATCGATATCGCACCAATGAAAGTAACGGTGCTTTATTGTTCACACTGGCTTGGGACGAATTTTATTATTCGACTGGTTTGCTTGTTTATAGTACTGGCACGGTACATATAGACAGTAGACATTCGGTGGAAACGTTCGTTTGATTCACTGCACTGTTAACAAGCAGAGCGATTGATCAGGTACTGGTATCGACTAGAGGCGCGCCGCGCCGCCGATTTCAGGTAAAAATCGGTGGCGCGCCGGCGTCACGCCGATGTGCTTACTATTTTTACATGCAATCGTCGGCGCGGCGGCGTAGCGCACACCTCTAGTATCGACTCTGTAGTAATTACATGATCCCCAGCTCGAGAGAGCGCTCAATGAAATTATTCCACGATAGTTGCTATTTTTCTTTTTATGTAATGGATTTCCAGTAAATCGAAAAAAGCCATTAGCAAGAGAAATCAAGTAGAAGCAGAAGCACCAAAACGCGGATGTGTCTTTTGAAAGGTACCAAAGGGGGTCCCGGATTGAAAGACGATTTAAGCCGAGAAGAAGCGCTGGTAACCATTATTTCATAGATATTGACGAGGCACTCTTAAGATTAAAACAAAAAACATCGGAAGGTAGAATTGGGAGATTCGACTGTATTAAGTTTTGTTTGTCGCATTCCGATTGAGGATGAGTATACGTTGCAGTTATGGTTGTGGTCGGTTGTAACTGCGCATAGTGAAAATCGAAGACTGAATAAATAGAAATATATTAGGCTTACAGGCGAAAAACCAGGACAAATCAAGCATTTTCCTCGACTTCCCAGGACACCAGGACAGTAAATGTAAAACCAGGACATGTCCTGGGAAACCAGGACGTATGGTCACCCTACTCTAACTGCATTGTATCGATCACTGCGCCATCTACAAAAGTTTGCCAAACGTGTTGCAGACGTCTGATTTATTCGGAATCTCAGTAGCGAGTATTTGCACAACGATTCAAATCGAGCCTAAACGTCTGTTATCTGTGGTTCTAGTAAACTGTCAAGAAAAGTGAGGTTAACAGTGGCAGAAAGGAACCCAATACTAAAGTGTCCATTCAATTGAAAACGACCTTCCGTGTATCTGGGAACTACAAATTTTTTCGTGTCTGTTGAATTTGATTCCTCTGTGGAAAGATTAGCGGTTATCGTGTTAAATTTACGAAGGAACGGATAACTTTAAAATGAGCGACAAGGGTGAGCAATTTGCATTTTAATTCGATTAGATTGAATGATTGAAAATGCGTCAGTAGCCAATGATTATTAAAAAAAAATTGAATTAAAAAATTAAAAAAATTAAAGATAGTGTCCATCTTCTGAATAGGATCTGGAAAAAGGCTACAAAGCTGTAACAAGATCTTGACGATAAAATGGAAAATCATATCGGCCCGATGGACCAACATAGGAGTGCATGAAAAAAGAACTTTTAAAAGAATTAAAATGCCCGACCGATAAATTGATTTTTATAAAGCAAATCTTATAATTTCGAATTGCAATGTAAGGACAAATTGCAAAAGGATTCTTACGATGTAAATAAATTTATACAACGAAACTCGAAATGGTTAAATAGATCCACTAGTTTACCTCAGAGAGACAAAATCCCATTTCGAATGCTGATCGCCCAAGTGTCAAGTTTGTGGATTCGTGTGACCGTAGCAAACGACGTAAGGCAGAACAACGATCTCATGAACCATAGAGAAAAATCCGGACACCTCCAAATGCGGTCTATTGACATTACACACGAGAATCCGTTTTCTTTAATGAATTTTTCACGCTGGATCCAGATTACCAATCAGCAAATGGCAAACTCGTACAGAGGTAGAGAAAAGAATCGTTACGGGAAAAAACATTCAAAGAGAACTTGGCGAAAACTGGCCTTTAGGTGGATCTACCAAAACGGGACCAGAAAACACAAATAATGAGAACATGTCAAGAAAAAAAAATAGCAAACCACGTTACGTTTGGTGAAATTACAGGAGTAGATGAAAGGCCAATCTATCGTTTCAAGGTTATTCTCGAAACGTTTACTTGTGACTTCAGTGTTGACACTGCAAAAATTGCGATTTATGCTAAGAATACTGCAGAATTATACGTATCGATATACGGATGACATCCAATGTCACTGACAGTTCATAAAATTTTGATGTATGGAAAAAGTGTAATGGAATATGCTCTATTGCCTATCGGTAAGAAGCTGCCGAATCTCGGAATAAACATTTCCGGGACAACCGCCAGAATTTCGCGAGAAAGTGCTCGAGAATTGGTAACAATAAGGACACTATGCTATAGTTCTTCTTAGTGGAGAAAAATTTAGGAAAAAGAGAGTTATTAGCGTTCAAAATAGTGACGCAAACATGACATCGATAGATTTTAGAATGACACGCAGTCTCAGACTCATTATAGGAAATTCAACGCACCATCATCTTACAACAATCTGAAGAATATATATGATTGTTTGGTTCTTTACCAACCGTAAAATTTATTTCTGATGTTTGGAAACGTGCAAAACAGCCTGATTTTTCAAAACAGTTGACCTTAAGTCTTTCCTGTTTAACTCTGGTTGCAAATCTCAAACTGGTTATTTGTAGTGTTTGAAGACGACAGAAGGAGCTATTAATTGGCCTGTATATTAAGACCGGTATTTTGAGGACAATTAATGGCAGCTGCGACCTGGTTGGAAAATTGTGGATCATTTCGCACATTTTTAGCATTGAAGTCAAGGTACAGAAATGAAACTTCGTTTATGTACCAGATAATGACTCCAGTCCACTTTTTGTGATAATGTGTGTGATGTTTTGCCAGCAGATGCGTACTTGAGATCAGTACTCATTGGAAAAATGTCCTGAAAGTCGGTGAACATCAGCTATTCGCACTAAAACGACAATTCCTTGTTAGAACTGTTGAGCTAAAGCTGGTAGCTCAAAACGGTCATCTACATTTCTTTTAGAACTGAAATTTTCAAACGCTTCAAATAATTATTCTAAATAACAATATTTATTATCAACAGGATCATTCCACGTCAATCAACCGAGTTGCGTGTGTACAGGTAGACTAGAGAAAGAGTAACAAGTTTATGTCGTTGCTAAACGAACTATCAGTCCTGCATTACTGCTTGGATTCGCGCTTATGATGCATCGGAATGTGATGATGTTGTTCATGATGATCTTCACTCTGGTGCTGATGCTGCTGCTGCTGTTGTTCAGCTTCATTTTGATACTGATGATGTTGCTGGTGCTGGTGCTGCTGCTCATGTTGATCTACCTCATGCAGCTGCTCATGTAGTTCGTGTTCACGCTGTTCATGTTGCGTGTGGTATTCTTCGTTAGCATCGTGCTCATCCTTGTGCTGAACCAGGTGTTCAGCATCATGATGAGCGTGATGTTGTTGTTGTTGGTGCTGGTGAGAATGGTACTCTCCATCATGATGTTCCTGATTGATTGGTTCCGAAATGTATCCGGTCAACTTGAGAGCAACAGGTTCATCATCATGTTCTTGTTCATGTTGGTTATAATGCTGTTGATGTTGCTTCTCAGCTAGAACCGGCCTGTGAATGTATACAGCGTACGGTTTTGGAACCTCAACCTTATGGACGACAGGAACTGGAACCCGTTTCTCAACTTCTACCGTTACTGGACGGTCAACGTGCTTGATGACTTCTTTCTCGATGTACACCGGATATGGCTTCGGGACCCGAACGGTGTATGGCTTAGGAATTTCGACTTGAACCTTGTGGACTACTGGCACTTTAACTTCCACTGGAACGGCTACAAAGCGTTCAACTTGGACTGGCACTTTCTTTTCCACGACGACTGGAACTTTCTTTTCCACTTCGACGCGGTATGGGACTGGACGATCAATGTGGACTTTTTTCTCAACGTACACTGGAACCTTCTTTTCAACCTCTACTGGGTATGGCACCTTAACCTCGTACGGGACTGGACGATCTACATGAACAGGAACTCTCGTTTCGTAGTAGACTGGAACCTTGCGCTCAACCTCGACTCGGTATGGAACTGGACGATCCACATGAACTGGAACCTTCTTTTCGATAATGGTATGCTTCTCTACCTCAACTTTGTAGGGTACTGGAACATTTTTAGTGATATAGGTAGTCTTACCTTTCTTCCAGTCGTGAGTATCGTGAGTCTGATAAAGTTCATGTTCGAAATGTCTCTGATCTTCCAGATTATCACCGGAAAAGTAACCATAAGAAGGCTTGAATCCGCTCAGCATTTCCGATTGGTGTCCGAACGCATATTTGTAGTCACTAAGTCCTCGTTTTTCGTGTAGTTTAGAATCGCTACCGTCCATCTTGATGTCCACTTCTTTCATCGGTTTGTCGATGGCCGCACCAAGCGTAATGGCCACAGCCATTGATAAAATAACTAATATCTATCGAAGAAAATGCACCGTAAGTTATTTGAAGATCATTTCAGTAATTATCAAAAAACTCAAACCTCCATACTGGTCCCGTTTGCACTTATCGAAACTGCACTACCAAATCCGGTGAACGATCGCAAACGAATGATGCTCTACGGTGACGATCACGTACCGTTTTATAGTGAATCAATTTCTTCATCCCGAACTCTTGGCTAATAGTGCTGTTTCCGTTGGCATTTTTGCTCTAACGAAGGTACGGGTGAAAGAGTTTATTGTAGGCCCAGATAGCAACGAAAGAAGAAAAACACACGTGAGTTTATTTTTTCGGACCAAGGCCACACCTAGCGACGATGGCAGGTAGCACAACTCATTGATAAATCGCCGAATCGCCCAAAGCGATTTGGGCTTTGATGGTGCGGAGGTGACCGAGGTCAGGTAACGTGCTGCCCGATATAATGTAGTGTGCAATTTAATCACATCACTTGGTAGGAATCTATAAACCATGGCTTCAGCCAAAAGTTATGAATAGTGTATTTTTTTCCTTTCTACTTTGATAGTAATCGTCAATTTTAATTATTGTGCGAAGCTTCAGCGGTGATATCATGTACAAAAGATATTGAAGTCATTCAGTCATGCAGTGAAATTGCCAATTTTTACAAGGTGCTGTCTATATATCATTCAATAATCAAAGTGGAAAGGTGATTTTTATGATCTTTTTGACTGTTAACAAAACGCATCTGAGTATAGAAATTTCATTCCGATGTACTACCTTCTCATTCACGAATCTTTGTATATCAAGATTGAGTTTGTCATACGCTGACCAACTCTGACAAAAAAATCCGTACACCATACCGCAACGAAACGAAATCGTTCACCACGCTCAGGCAAACAGTTTGCATAGCGTACGGATTTTTTTGTCAGAGTTGGTCAGATACCCTTATCAAAAAACCACGAACTAATGAAATTCGATTTCGTTAAAAAATATTTTAATTAACCTTTCTTATAACAAGAAATAAATAAATTCTATATTTAATTTGCAAAAGAGCGAATAAGATTTGTAAACAAACTTTTATTTTGATGGTTTCTCTTAATTTACTATAATTTAAAAGCAGAAAACAATTGAAATTACTTCTACGAAGGGTAAAAATTTACATTAACGCATATTTTTCATGAAATTCCACTCTGCAGCAGACTAATGAGCGAAACAAGTTTGTTTACAAAAAACACTTTCGCCTTTTTGACGAATCAATATTGAATTGTCAATTTCATTATTTCGCATAATTTATTATAAAACAGTCTGCAGTATTGGGGGGTGGGCGTAGCGTATCGGTAAATCGATTGCCTTGTACGCAGCGCACCCGGGTTCGAGTCCCGACCCCGCACATAGGGTTAGAAATTTTTCATAAAAGATTTTTCTAACCCGAAGAGGCGAATGACCTTAAGGTTAAAACCTCTATAATCAAAATAAGAAAAAATCGGCAATATTGAAATTACACTAGTTCATATAAAAAAACTCCGAAATAATGAAATTCGATTTCGTTAAAAAATATTTTAATTAACCTTTCTTATAACAAGAAATAAATAAATTGTCAATCTTATTCAATATTTCGCATAATTTATTATAAAACAGTCTGCAATATTGAAATTACACTAGTTTACGAGATAAAAAGAAAAAACTGATCTGCAATATTTGACCGCCATTTATCATGTAATATCGTGGGCTGGATCCGAAAATGAAGTCAAAAAAAATTGCGGTGGAACAGTTTTCGAGTTACGGTAAAAACAATTTCAGCTTTAAGATTAATAATACGTTCAGTAAAATTCAAATATCTTCGGATATAGCAATTTTTAAAAAAAATGGGTTTGGTAAAGATTTTGGGCGCGATGAAGTAAGGCACTTATTAGTTTAAATCGGATGTAAATTCGTCCCTGTTGTTCTATCTTATGACAAGCACCATTTCGCACACTTCGAGAAAAACGAATTTGTAAGTTTGAAATACAATATTTTGCATATTTTGAATATTTTTATTACAAATGGTAGAAATATTTCAGAGAAGACAATTATTGCTTCTATCTATTCTGCATTAATCTCAAAATTATTACGAAGATCGGTTCTTTATATTGAGTTTACAGTGTTGCCAGTTTTGCTATATTTTCAGTTTGAAACTTACACTGCATTTTTCTCACAATTCGTGTATTTTTATTTTGAAAATGTTATTGTTTATGCCATTGTGATTCTCAGATATATTTACACAGAAAAACATTTAAAATATCAAGATAACTTGAGGTAATCCCAAGACAAAAATCACAATTTCTCAACTCGTTTCTCGGTATATATCAGTAAACCAAGTAGAGCGTCAAAATTCTGAAAACGCCACTTTGTATAGATTTTTCAGACAAGTAACGTGGGATATATAACTCAGTTTACCCTAAAATGGCGTTTGTCATAAGAAAGCACAACAGCGACGAATTGTGAAAGTTATTAAATTTTTAGTCTTTGAGGTTATCTGGGTCAACTTATTGAAACGTCTCAATCTCAATTTTCAGGCCTTTTTATGAAAATACTGGGTATTTACAGTTAGAATTTTGGTCAAAAAATAAAATGGAGAATTTTCAGAAAATTTTATCTAGGTTAATATTTGATCTCTAACACTAATTTCAGGCTCAATAAAATAATAAGCCTTCGAATGATTCGTATGCAGTACCGCCTGTAATATTTAAGCACGTCATACGGATTATGATATTCTTATGATTCAATATTCGTTGTGAACTAAACCCAACAAAAGTCATATTTCGAAACTCTATCTGCTCAATTATGTTTTGTACAATGTAATACAAACTCCGCGAATCCGTAGACACGTGTCATATCACATACCACTTGTTACGACACGTGTTGCACAACTGACAATTTTTTGGCCTTTATAGAACATGTGGAAGATTGTAGATTATTTCTTATGAGAACAAACGGATCTCTAAATACACGCAAGAAAAAACGCGTCGGGTTGGTGTTGTGTTCAAAAACGATACGTGGGTTCTGGGTTGAGTGGTCGCCTAAGGAGTAGTTACCTCAATAGCGTACTAGCTGCGTAGTGTCGGTTTAAATACGTATTAGATGCGTAGTGTCGGTTTAAAAGGAGTAGAGGGTGTATATACCAGCTAACAGGGTTGAAGTATGTGGGGTCGTTTCCGATTCGAGTCTGAGTTGTGAGGACCTACTGAAATATTGGACTGGTTGTTTTAAAGACCCCATGCTTACCTCAACTCAGACTCTTATCGGGTGACCTTCGCCGTTTCTGCTCTACCAAACTACCTCCTCTTTGACAAGGTTCGGCTACCGCCTCTTTGTGCCGCGGGTCATGAACTGTACTAATTGCAAACAATTGGAACACACAGCCTCCTATTGTAACAATAAGGCCCGTTGTAGGAAATGCGGTGGGAATCATGCGAATGATTCCTGTGGAAGGAATGTCGAAAAGTGTCTCTACTGTGGGGGAAACTCACATGATCTTCCGACATGTACCGCTTACAAAAGCGCGAGGAAAATCTTAAGCGTTCCCCTCAAGGACATTCTAAGCGATCTTTTGTAGAAATGCTTAAGAGAGCTACGCCACCGGCCTCTACGAACATCCCTCTGCTCGACATAGCTGCGGTTAGATTGCATGTGGAAGGTAGTCTCTGATCCCCACGGCAGCGACCATCTGCCAATCTTATTTAATATGGCTAACGGTTCAGGGCCACCGAATACAATCAATGTTTCGTATGATCTCACACGAAATGTTGATTGGAAGAGCTACGCGTTCGCGATATCCGGAAACGTAGAGTCGACACATGAGCTTCCACCGGAGGAAGAGTATGGGTTTCTGACTGGCTTGATTCTCGATACCGCGATTTAAGCTCAGACTAAACGCGTACCAGACGCGAACTCTCATCGGCGACCTCCAAACCCATGGTGGGACAAAGAGTGCTCATACGTGTACGCGGAGAAGGCCACCACGTATAAGACCTTCCGGGACGACGGCTACCGACAGTACGCGATGGCAGAAACACGCATGAAGAGTTTGATGAAAGCCACTAAATGTAGCTACTGGCGCCGGTTCGTTGACGGATTAACAAGAGAAATATCGATGAGTACTCTTTGAGGCACGGCGCAGCGCTTACGAAACCGAAACAGGACTAACAAGAGTGTGGAATATTCAAACCGTTGGATATTTGATTTTTCCGCCTACAACGGCACAGAAGATCTACCGCGCCGCGCTCCCTCACGATAACGCGAACGAAACACCGTTTTCGATGGAGAAATTTTCAGTTGCTCTCTTATCATGTAACAATAAAGTCCCCGGGCCAGAATCAAATTTAACTTGTTAAAGAATCTGCCAGACTCTGCCAAGAGACGCTTGTTGAATTTATTTAATAAATTTTGTGAGGGTAATATTGTCCCTTATGACTGGAGGCAAGTAAAGGTCATTGCCATCCAAAAACCAGGAAAACCAGCCTCCGACCACAGCTCGTATCGACCGATTGCAATGCTCATCACACGGATTAGCTGCATAGGTCTTCCCCAGGGCCCTTCTCTACAACTTTTACGTGAATGACATTGACGAATATCTTGTCAGTTCCTGCACGCTAAGGCAGTTTTCAGATGACGGTGTGGTCTCTAATACAGGTCCCAAAGCTGTCGATCTACAAGGACCATTACAGAATACCTTGAACAATTTGTCTGCTTGGGCCCTCCAACTGGGTATTGAGTTCCCCGCGGAGAAAACTGAGCTAGTCGTATTTTCAGGAAAGTGTGAACCAGCGCAACTACAGCTTAAATTAATGGGTCAAAGTATAGCTCAGGTTTCAACTTTCAAATATCTCGGGGTCTGGTGCGACTCTAAAAGTACCTGGAGATATCACGTTAGGTAACTGAAACTAAGGATCAACTTTCTCCGTACAATAACCGGAACATCGTAGGGTGCTCACCCAGGAGACCTGATCAGGTTGTACCAAACAACAATATTGTCGGTGATCGAGTACGGAAATTTCTGTTTCCGCTCCGCTGCGAACATACATTTCATCAAACTAGATCGAATCCAATATTGTTGCTTGCGTATTGCCTTGGGTTGCATGCACTCGAAACATACGATGAGCCTAGAAGTGCTGGCGAGCATCCTTCCGCTGAAAAATCGATTTAGGAACCTCTCATATCGATTGCTCATCCGATGCGATATCTTGAACCCGTTAGTAATTGCAAATTTCGAGAGGCTAGTCGAGCTCAATTCACATACCCGATTGATGTCCTTGTACTTCGATTACATGGCACAAAATATCAATCCATCTTCATATTATCCCAACCGCGCCAATCTCCCTCATGCTTCTGATTCAACTGTATTCTTCGATACATCCATGAAAGACGAGATTCGTGGAATCCCGGATCACATACATCCGCAAGTGATCCCAAGCATCTTTCCCAAGTAACAATTAAAGTTTTATAGCACGTTACAAGTGCAATCTAAGTTTTATGAGTCGCTATAAAACTATCATAAAACCTCAATTGTTACTAGGGTTCATAGTAAATTTCGAGAAGTCGACTGAAACAAGATGTTTTACACCGACGGGTCGAGCCTCGACGGCTCCACTGGCTGCGGTATATTCAATCAAAACCTCACCGCCTCACTCAAACTCAATGATCCTGCATCAGTTTACGATACAGAACTTGCTATTCAGTATATCCTTGGGATCATTGAAACTTTGCCCACCGATCATTACTTTATTGTCTCGGATAGCCTCAGCTTAATCGAAGCTCTTCGTTCAATGAAACCTAGAAAGCACATTCCACATTTTCTGGGAAAATCTGGAAGCGCCTGCGTGCTTTGTCTGTAAACTATTTAGCTAAGGCGGGCGCTTTAGAAGATGACATATATTAAAGACCAATTTGCTTCAGCGAATTTTTCAGTATTACTCATCAGAGAACCCTCGAAAGTTGGCAATCTTCATGGAGCAATGGGGAACCAGGAAGGTGGTCGTCGTCGATACCTTAGGTGATAATCCCTAAGGTATCGACGAAACCTTGGTTCAACGGGATGGATGTGGGCCGGGATTTCATTCATGTGATGTCTCGGCTCATATCAAATCACTACACGCTGGATGCTCATCGTCGACGTATTGGGCTTGCAAATAGCAGTATCTGTGCCTGTGGCAACGGTTATCACGATATCTAAAATATTGTCTGGGCATGCGCTGAGTGCTGTTCTGTCAAATCTCAACTATTGGATTCCCTTTCGGGCCCGAGGAAGATCACCCAATGTCCCGGTTCGAGATGTACTGCAAGCCGCGATCTCCTCTATATGCCCCTCGTATACACCTTCCAAAAAACCATGAATATCCAGATTTAACTGCCCCTATCATTTCTCTTATCATTCCCAGAAGTGCCCTCCCCCGCCTACCGTACCCCAACGATGGTTTGATGCGACTCCAAGACGACACAAAACATCTCTGTCGAATGACCCAACAAACACGAGACCTACAGTACAACATCACACGCGCTACGAAATCGTCTGGAGAAACCCCTGCTTGCTCGAGGAACACCACCCGGCGTCCCAATACATGATGCATTCGTCCGAAACTGTAATCCTTGTCGTTAATTCCCGGAAACTAAAAATTAATACCCCCCCCCCCCCCCCCCCTGGCAGCTGTGTCTGCCCACTCTCCGCTGTCTCGGATACACAGATGTAGGACTTTATCCCCCGTCTCCTCCCGCATGATTATCTTTCCAAAACATATATGCCCCCTGGCTTCTAGTTTTAGTTGATCAATATATAATGTCGTTAGGAAATGCCTTACAGTACCACTACTGAAAAATAGCCCGAATTAATCCTCCTAATCTTAATAAAATTGAACCACTCCCTCTAGTTATTTCTAGTTATAATATGCGTGTAAAATGTTCTGCTTAATTAATAATTAATTGTTTTAATAATATCATTTCAAAAAATCCTAAAGAGCATTACTGTACAAAAAACACACAAATGACCGCCCCCTTAATCTTACAAATATTATATTATCCCCTCTTTTATATGTATAAGTTAGCTGTAAAATCTCTTCAGTTTCATTATAGAAAAACAAAATTATATTTAAATGTGTAATCCCATAGTTTTAAGAAATTCAAAATGTAAATCAAAGAAAAAATAGCTCCGTTAAGCTAACGCAAACGTGTCTTATCAAATAAACGAATTGAATAAAAAAATAACAAAAAATCAAACTAGGTAAACTTTCGCAAGCCCTCCCCCTACCGTCCTCCATCGTACAAACGTAGACTTTTACTAGACTCTCTCGGCCTTCCATGAGTCTAAGTGGTCCCTAAGTAGCAATGAGAGAAGCTCTTTGGTAACTTACTCTTCTGTGCATTACTCGGTCCTTTCAACATGTACTACTCAACTCTTCGCATAATACTAAACATACTACTTCTACTAAAAAGCGTGCGCTTTCGATATGTACTGGAAAATTAGCGAAAAGTGTTATAGTGACGTTGTATTAATCGAAATAGAAAGTAAACAAAGAGAAGCTTTTAACGTTACCTAAGTCCAATTGAAATTGTTCTCTAGAATTTGTTTTTAAAATAATTTAGGGTATGTATTAGGGTGGGGCAAAATGATCGTTTTTCCAGCAAAGCACTTTTCTGGTTCCTTTTGGGGTCCCAAACAACTGTGCAAAATTTGGGGTCGATTGGTATTGACTCGGCGTAGCGCATTGCGTTTGAAATTTGTATGGAGATTAGTATGGGAAAACCTACATTTTTGCATTTCTAATTCTACAGACTATAATTTTTCCTGTAGTATGCCAACAAATAGATAGAACTATAGTCCAGAATATGCTGAACAACTTTGCCGAAGGTTGTATGGTGTTAGAATGTCTCTAAGCCATGTTATAGCTGTTCAAAGTTCGATACATCGAATTAAATGCCAAAAATCATTTTTATTGCCAACACTGCCGGTGTACCAATGGTATTTCATATAGAATTACAAAATAACATTATATATTTTAGTTTTACCACATTGGTATGTTTGAATGAATTATTCAAAAGCCTTAGATCAATTTCATGAGCGTAGGTAGTTGAGCAATAGGGCGTAGTGAGGGGTGAGTGGGATGGGGGGGGGGGACTTTAATATGTAGAAATTCCAACTGAAAAGTTACACAATGTCCTACAATTACACAATGTCCTACGCATAATAGTAACGATGAAATAAAACATACTGTATCCCTTTGCCTTGACTTTTATCAATAGAAGTTACGTTACAGACTGAATCAACTGATGTCGAGTTGACATATCAGAACAATCTCCATACAAATTTCAAACGCAATGCGCTACGCCGAGTCAACACCAATCGACCCCAAATTTTGCACAGTTGTTTGGGACCCCAAAAGGAACCAAAAAAGTGCTGTGCTCGGTTGATGTGACTATGATTACGTGTTTCCATATAACAATGCCCCACCCTAGTATGTATTGAACGGATGATCGTGGTATACCATTTATATTTAGGTTAAGAAGGAGAATTTATATTTGCATTTTCGGATTAATTCCTTTATCAGTTTTTACCATAATTTTGTTTGAATCAAGTAGAATTTTTGGTGCGAGATCTCATAATTTATTATTATCATTAGAAATAAGTATATTTTAAGGTAACTCTCTAAAACATGAACCCGAATGGAGTCAATACCATAAGAACATCAAATGACATGTTGCTAACTTTGAGATAAAGTAACAGTAACAATATGGTTAACACTGCTCGGTTTATTTCAGGATATTTCGAGCAAACATGATGTTGTACGGACAATTTTTTCACATTGCTTTAGTAGTTCGTAGTACTTTTTAAAGAAATCTTTTTAAATTTGTAAGTATGTAACCCAAAACATCTAAATATTATAGGTAGGTAGGACAAAGATGATTACTATTCAATTTAGTGAGTAAAAGGATCATTTTACTCAGGACGGGCATAGCGTAGTTGGTAATCAATTGCCTTGTACGTAGCTCACTTGGGTTCGATTCTCAACCCCGCATATAGAGTTAGAGATTTTTCCAAAAGAGATTTCTCTAACCCGAAAAGAGTGTGCCACCATGGCACAGACCTCACTGAAAGTTTTTAGTTCAGTTTGCTTTTTATTCGTTTCTCTCCAGCATCTCCAAGCACTCATTTTCATACTAATTAACAAATTTATTTTCTTTTTTCCTTTTTTATTTCGACTAATAGTTACAGTTCCGATCTGTATACTTCACATCCTTGCTCTCACATGAGTACTATGGCTATAAATTTTCATAACTTTCCCTACCCAGCAATCTCTAGCTGATTGAATGTCGTTAAAAAGTAACACGTTTATTTTTATCAAATCAATTAATTGATAAAAAAAACAATTATCGAAACATCAAAACATCACACAGTCTATATGACGATTCAAAATGCACTTTACGACCTCGCCTTTTCCTTTCCACTATCACTGACGTTTCATGTTAGATGGGATTAGACATCATTCCTACTTGTACAAATTTTACGCCTTGTGTAATTATTTAATGTGGTTTTCCTTCCATCCTAATTTATGTTGATACTAAATTTAATTGGTGTCTCCAGAGTCGTAATAATAATATATGTTGTGCTTTATGGGCTGCCCTATTTTGCAAGCTTGCCCATCCCCTGGTTGCTAGTGCATATTTAGATCATTGTGTACGACATCGCTTCTGTTCACCATATCGGTAGAAGTCGAAATCGTTTTCCTGGAGACATTTTCAGGAATTCGTATCTATGGGTACAAACGGTACGCCTGCTACTAAATACGTGTATGCTTAGGGTGACATTGTTTGTCTACTAGCGTGCCCCGTTCCCGTTTTCCTGTACATATAGGGTTCGTTCGTAAGAGGTTCAATCGTAACTAGTTGAATAGGAGACGTCTTTCGGGCTCTATCTCAACAACGAAATCTATCGTCTCAAGCAGCAGACTTCAAAAACAAATTCACTCGACGGACCGTATCACCACAGAGTCGATGAACGAACCTTCCGCTTCGAAGCTGTGTGTAGCTAGTGTAGGTACTTTGGCTTCATACGGCAATATTGTATTCGTAAACCGCTCGAGGACAGAAAACCAACCCATTACGCTATACATGAAGAGGTAAACGAAATCCTCAATGGAGCAGCATGGTAAATCTCATAAAGTGAGCTCGAAGGGCTTTTCTTTTGGCTTTTCGTTTTCTTTCTCATTCTTCCGAATTGCCCATACATACATGCACGACCAAGACCAAAACGTTGGAAATCGGGGATGAATTTACCGGTATTAATTTCTGAGCACACCAAAAGCATTTGTCGAGGTTGCATCGTCACTGAAGCAACGGAAAGTCATCCTACTCCCACATGCTGGCTCCTATCTATGTAGGTACATACAATATCGCCTTTTTGCACAATGCAACGGGACGAGCTAATTGAGCAAAATAGGGAAGAAGAGCTGTAAATTATTACATTAATAGCAATTAAAATTTTAAAACTTTCTCCTTGTACGTAGGTACCTGTACGTACAGCATGCTACTCGTTCTCGTTGGTAGATAGGCGCTTGAGTGGCCATAATCGTCAGGGTAGTTAGACATTCTTAAGTCGAAATAAGCTGTACCCACGATTAATCAACACCATCTAAAAAAGGAAACGGATCCGATTAGTTTGCGTTACATGGAGCTAAACCAGTTACAATGTAGAAAATCTATGTAATAAACTTAAAAATATGCAATATTATTTAGGGGATCCTGCGGAGACTTGATCAGGTTTTCAATCATCAGTGGCGTAGTAAGAAAAATTTCCGGGAGGGGTATATTAATATTGTGTGTAGGTATTGTCACCGTTTACGGGATCGCGGCTGCACTCAACCTCCGAGGATGGTCGTTGCAGTTCCTGAAGTGAACCGGTTTAAGCCCCAACGCCTGGTATGGGCGTTCCGTTTTTTAGGTATGGGAGGGTTTTTGAATCTGGATAATTGATTCGGGATGTTATGAGCAGATAATATATTCCTACTCACAATTTAGTTTATACACCATTCTACGGTGGCGGCGGTTTCGATGGTGGCTTTCTCTGGTGGGTATCAATCTCGACGAGGCGATGAGCAATGTTACGGATGTTAATCCGTTCAGCGGTAAGTTTTCAATGGTAGTACGGTTGTTGGTCGTAGATGGTTTGCGACCAATCGCACTGCAATGGCGAACTCACGGATCACGCGGTCGTTCTTAGCTTTTAGCGGGTGGAGCGAATACCGATTATCAATCGGGGAACCCGCGACGACGACCTGCTATGTCCTCTTACGTTTAGCCGTACTAGCTCGAAAGCTGATCAGAGCGAGACAGGCGTGGTTTTGACTGGTTCTTTGCGTTTAGCTGGCCGTCGAAGATCTTACCAGCGACCAGGGCTGTTACAGCCCGTTTCACCGTATCCAGGTTTGATCGAATAACTAGCAATTAATTTAAGCATGTCTTCTCGCTTTCACGGTCGAAACCTCAAAACCGAGGAAGCGAGATCGTGATCAAACGACCCATCTCATTTCATTTTCCATCCGTTCCGCGATCATCCAGACCCTGATCTTATTACTCAGGGAGTGGAGTTGGTAGAAGGCTGACCTACCAAAACTTGCGTCCAAGTTCTCCTGAGTAGTTTACTTGGACTAGCTGCATTTACAAATCACAATTCTTAGCTGATGCCACTACTGGCTCGTAATTGTACTGTGCACATTGTTTGTGCTAGTCGGATGCCACACGTTCCCTTCAATGGAGAAAGTAACCTGGTGGCAATTCGACGGCATCTTCCTGCGCCGCTTGGGGGCTAGCAATTCCATTCGCATTTGCTACTAGGGCATTAATTGCAGCACGATGTCTAGCAATCTCCTCGTCCGCGGGCAAATTTGGTGGGACCAGTTTACCAAAAGTATCCAGCAGGCATATAGGCCGATACGTTGCGAGATCTTCTGGTGGTTTCCTTGGCTTTGGCAAAAGAACCATCTTATAGATCTTCCATCTAGCTGGTAGATAGCCTTCGTCCAGGTATTTCTAAAGTACTGTCCTGAACATGTCCGGAAACGCCAGGATCGCGGTCTGCAGTGCCACGTTGGGGATACCATATGAACCGGGAACTTTATTCACTTTAAGTCCTTTTTCAGCTGTAGGGAACCGGTCGTTGGAGAACCGATTTTCACCAATATTTCCACCGTCTACATAGATGTACGATGTAGGCTTTCGTGTGGTTCAGTAGTGATCTTGGCCAACAATATATGGTAATGGTTGTCCAGGGGTTAGCGTCTACTACTCTGCACAGCTCCTTATAGCCGGTGGACTTGCTCAACACTATCTTACGTTTAAAAGCGGTCCTGGCCACCCGGAATATCACCTTACGCTCGTCTCTTACTGCCCCTGATCTTACTATCTGAACGCGTCTTCTGGCATTTAGGCAGGCTGCATGGAGGGCGCTGAGCGTTTCGTTCCACCAATACGCTGTACGCCGGTAATTCGTCAGTCCCAACTACCTCGGCATTGCTACGTCAAGTTGCTGGTGTTTTCGTATCGGCGCTGGAAATTAGAGCGGTGCTGTCTGCACGAAGTACTTCGGCTCTTGTCGAAGTCCTCCTGCTACACGGCTTAATGAACCAGTCCGTTTTTTTTGTTAACTGGTTTTTGTCATGAGTTAATATATTAATTATCTTCTAGATAAATCGTTCAGCTCAAACCTTTGTGGGGGTATGAGGTGGGCCATCATCATGAAACAGATGTACAGTACAGTTTCACAGACCAATGGTCGCCTTGTGGTCGTTATGGGTGTTCATTAGACTGCCCAGAAAAATAATGAATTTTTGAAAACTCAATCGGCCCACACCTGAGTTCATTCCTAGTCCTACCAGGAGTACTTGTTCCAAATTTGAAGCAAATCGGACAAGTCTAGTTACCGGACCAACGTGCTTGAAGTTTGTATGGGATTTTTCGACAATTTACATGGAGAAAACCGTTTTGCTCACATTTTCGCCGCTAGGTGGCACTGTATACATCAGATAATCGCCAAAAGTGAAACTTAAGAAGATAATTTTATTATCTACAACTTTGTTGAAGACTGCAAAGCGATCCGACTCCAATAGGAAAAGTTATTAAACTTTTAACGAAGTGATGTCTGAGTCAGTTTTGCATGGGGCCTAGCAGTGCATGATAGTGTATCAGTACTAGGTTCTAACAAACTAAACATTTTTGTGGATTAATGGTTAGATTTAGCTGAATAGTATGTTCGGATGAATTGCAGTACATAATACGAGTTATGTTTTGGTTAGAAAATTTTAGTTCAATCTGTGACCGCATAGATAGCGCCAACACTAACTTTTCAACGGAGAGAGATAAAATATCGAGATGTTTGGAAGAACTACTGCAATATTCTTGTTCTACAACTTTGTAGAATACACCTGATTTCTATCTCTTTTCGTTGAAAAGTTAGTGTTGGCGCCATCTATGCGGTCAGATGTGGAGCTACAATTTTCTAACCAAAACATAACTCGAATTATGTACTACAATTCTTCCGAACATACTATTCAGCTAAATCTAACCATTATTCCATAAAAATGTTTAGTTTGTTAGAACCTAGTACTGATACACTACCATGCACAGTGGCGGATTTCCCTAAAAACCTGGCCAAAAGTCGAAAATGGTTTTGATTGACCTGCAAAGGTACATACCACGGTTTTTGGGGCGCAGATTACGAGTTTGATGTTGGATTTTCAGAATTCAAAATGGCGGATACAAAATGGCCGACATATTAATATAAATATAAGAAAATTTTCACGAATGATTGGTTTTAATGATTCCAGTGTATGTCATTAAAGTTTATAATGTAGCTTTATAAGAATTAATGTTATTAGTCATTTCATACTATGTATTTTGAAATATTATACAACATAGTTATAATACTTTTCAACTCTCTGTACGATTATTATTCAATTGCTGTCCGATGCACATATTTCTCAAAGAACAAAAAATAGTATTTTTTAAATTATAGAAAATATGCCGATTATACAGAATATGCCGATGCATGGAGTGAAAATTGACAACAAGTTTGCATGCAAATTGTAGTAACTAAAAAATGAATAAGACAAAAATACGAAAACAAGTGAAATTCACTAAGATTTATAGTTTTATTTAAATTGTTAGACCGAGGATTTGTCTAAAGTCCATTATTACGATGAAGCGTCTATTTAAATCCTGGTAAAGTTTTGAGCAACCACGGTTTGTTGTCATGTTTGCTGACATACCACGACTGACAACCTTCTCAAAAAAACAAATTCGTCAAGCTGGAGTGTACGCCAAAGTGGCCAAATCACAGCTGGAAATCCCAGTGTTCTTTTGCACTACTCTACTGATTTTCGCTCGTAGAATCCACTCGTATATTCCACCTCTAGATTTGTTTTGCTTTGCATGATCAAATGTCATAGTTTCCCGGTAACGTTTAACCATGGTATTCGTAATCGATTTTTGAAATTTGGAACCTTTGGCGATCACTTCTGTTGACCTTGTTGGTTTTCAATATGAACTGAAATTATTTACGTCTTTTGCGTTCCACTTTTGATAACTTTTGAAAATGTTTATGAATCTCGCTGAAAATTTCACCAGTAAATACACAACTCTTCCTGTTCAAAATGCAATATTGTGCGACTCGCCACGACAACCGAAGGTGCAGCAGTAATTAAGAGTGCGAGTGTTAATTTCAAACTGAAAATCTTATAATCCGTCTCCGTCTCCACTTAATCAAAGATTACTCAAAAACGGGCAAATTCGGGCAAGAAATCTATAATATTCCAAATAGAGAATCGTTCAAGAAACACAAATTGCCTTAAAACATAGTGGACATACCTGGACAAAAAATATTTCAATAATTTAACAAAAATGTGTGCTGAAACCGTCTGCTACAAAATAGTGAAACTTATTGACATTTTATACAAACAAACAAAATTATATCTTTTGACATCAATGCTTATAAATAAAGCACATACCTTCAGCCTAACTTTCCAATATACCATATTCAAAACCGGCTGTTTTATCAAAATCCAGCTACATTTGAATAATACTGATATTTCGAGCGCTCGATAAAAAAATATGAGCAAAACGCGGTAGTTTTAACTGTTTGGATATGTAAACACCTTAAATATGGAAATTTTGGAACGTTTCACTTAAAATAGCATGCGGCAGCACCAACTGAAGGACAATATATGTACTAAAACCCAAAATACTACCATGCAATTTTCGACTTTTGGCCAGGTTTTTAGGCAAATCCGCCACTGTGCCATGCACTGCTAGGCCCCATGCAAAACTGACTCAGACATCACCTCGTTAAAAGTTTAATAATTTTTCCTATTGGAGTCGGATCGCTTTGCAGTCTTCAACAAAGTTGTAGATAATAGAATTATCACAGTGGTCGGAAACACACTGAGAATTTGTTGCAGAATTTTTCGTAAATCAGTTTTTTTGTCGAAAAAAATGTGGTTTTTGAGGTCGCTGATTACGATTCTGATAACAGAATTTGAATTTCAAAATGGCGGCTACAAAATGGTAACCATCTTTTACGAAATTGGGCCCCTAATAAGAATTTTTAGACCAATATAAAAAACATGAAATTTAAACAAGAACAGTCGCCATAATGGATCCGCCATTTTGAATTTTACATTTTCGACATCAGAATCAGCGACCCCGAAAACCTATATAAAGCTAAAAATAACAGTAATAATGAAAAAAATATCGCGTCTCAAAGGGTTAAATAAATTCAACAAGCGTCTCTTGGCTGAGTCTGGCAGATTCTTTAGCAAGTTAAATTTTACTCTGTCCGGCCCTGGGGCTGTATTGTTACATGACAAGAGAGCAAGTGCGAACTCTGCCATCGAAAATGGTGTTTCGTTCGCGTTATCGTGAGCGGACGCGGCGCGGTAGATCTTCTGTGCCGGGGCGGAATCCGGACAAACCTTCTTGGCATAATCGAATATCCAACGGTTTCAATATTCCACGCTCTCGTTAGTACTGTTTCGGTTTCGTAAGCACCGGACTGTGCCCCAAAGATTGCTCATCGATGTTTCTCTCGTTAGCCCGTCGACGACCCTGCGCCAGTAGCTACGTTTTTGGCTTTCATCAAACTCTTCATGCGGGTTTCCGCCATCGCGTACTGTCAGTAGCTGGCTGCCAGCCCGTCGTCCCGGAAGGTCTTATACGTGCCTTCTCCGGGTACACATTTGAGTACTTTTTGTCCCACCATGGGTTAGGAGGAAACCCGCGAGGGTTCGCGTCAGGTACGCGTTTAGTCTGAGGTTGAATCGCAGTATCGAGAAACAAGCCAGCCAGGAAGCCGTACTCTTTTTCCAGAGGAAGCTCGATTTTTTCGGATATCGCGAACGAGTAGCTCTTCCAATCAATATTTCGTGTGAAGTCATACGAAACATTGATTGTAATCGGTGGCCCTGAACCGTTAGCCATATTAATTACGATTTGCAGATGGTCGCTGCCGTGGGGATCATAGACTACCTTTCACATGCAATCTAACTGCAGCAATGTCGAGCAGAGGGACAGGTCTAAGGCGCTCGGACGCGATGGAGAGGCAGGAATCCGTGTCAATTCACCCGTGTTCAAAATGGTTATATTGAAGTTGTCTCAAAGCTAATGGAGTGGGGTAGATCGATTATCGTTATGAAGACAACCCCATGCCGTACCGTGGGAGTTGAAGTCACCTAAAACTAGCCTTGGTTGCGGGGAGGAGCTCTGCAATATCGCAAAGCCGTCGGTGGCTAACTGAGGCTCTATGGGGGATGTAGGTGGAAGCAATGCAGAGGTATTTGCCCTTGATTATGGTTTGGCAAGTGACAGCTTCAATACCTGGTATCGATGGGAGATCGATTCGATTGTCGGAATAGCACTTTTTGATCCCCAAAAGTACTCCTCCGTAAGAGTCTTCTCGATCAAAGTGAATAATTTTAAACTCGTAGAAGTGTAGGTCTATTTTGAAGTAAGCCATGTCTCGCATAGTGCAAATACATCCCATTTCAAGTTATTTAGTAAGATTTTAAAAGAATCGATTTTCGGGATAATGCTTCTGCAATTCTACTGTAGAACAGTGATTAAATCCTTGACCTCGTTCTATGAATTAGGCATCGAAGGATACAAACGCTGAAAGGAGAGGCCATTTCGCAGTGAAATGCATCAAAAAAAAATTACTGCGGGGAGAAAGCTTATCAAGATGCTTTTAAGAGGATCAGAAATATTTAGTGTTGTGAAAATACGGTCCACAATGTCATAGAACTTCATCTAGCCAGCGCTGGTTTCTTTAACTGGCTGAGATATGGGAACACTTGGGGTTTTTGATGTTCCTTGAAGTGCTGAGAACTCCTTTCCTTAGATCAGGTTTCTGAGACCGGGAGCGACTTACTTCGTTTTTGCACCAGTACTTCCTTGAGTGGTTATTTTAGGGGGGACATGAAGAGACACCTTCTGATTTTCACGACAGAACACAGTGGGATGGAATCAAAAAAAGCCGGACATTGATATTTGCGACGAAACTATTGGTTATAGCACTTTGATGTCTTCGGAAAGGTTTCTCAATTTTTTAAGTAGTTTAACATAATGTTGGAAAATTTTGATTTAAGGGGGTATATAGGCAGATCAAAAATAACTTTGCAAGTTGTTGAAAGTTTGTAGACGAAATGATTTTATGAAACTTTGTTGAAGTAGCGAAATGGCTTTCTGTTAAGCGAAAAAAGTTTTTGTATGAAATTTAAGTACATGTCGGAATACCTAGCTAGGGAAAGGAAATGTTCCTCCTTTTTCTATTGCTTCTAGGCACAGCAGAAGATAATCCCTCCTGGGGTTCATCGCAGCCTCCTTCGTCAATAGACAAGTTGGTATAGATGTTCGTAGAGGCCGGTGGCGTAACTATCTTAAGCATTTCTGCAAAATATCGCTTAGAGCGTCCTTGAAGGGAACGCTTAAATTTCTCCTCGCGCTGTTTGTGCGCAGGACATGCCGGGAGCAGGGTTACCACATATACAGATTATTCTGTATTTTACAGATTTTTCTAGATAATTTACGACCAAGATTCTGTATATACAGATTACAAATTTTTGGCTAAAATACAGATTTTACAGATTTTCAGTGTAGATATGTAGTACCGAGCCTATTAGAATTTCGAATAACACTTAAAAGGCACCCTATACAGTTCTGATCTTAAGAAACCTTTGAGCCGTGGAACAAAAGTGCCAAATTTTGACACCATTTGTTCTCCAGACAAAGATTAATTAATTTTTTTATTGTCAAAATATTATTTTTTGGGAAGCTTCTAGTTATTTTTTGAATACAGATTTTCGATACAAAATTTTTCTCCCGCTGTGCAGATTTCCAGATTTTTTCACGAAAAAATACAGATTTTAATGTGGCAACCCTGGCCGGGAGATCATGTTGGTTTCCCCTACAATAGAAATACTTTTCGACATCCCTTCCACAAGAATCATCCTCATGATTCCCACCGAATTTCACACAACAGGCCTTATTGCTACAATGGGAGGCTGTGTGTTTCAATTGTTTGCAATTAGTACTCATGACCCGCGGCACAAAGAGGCGAACGGGGAGCCGAACCTTGCCAAAGAGGAGATAAGGTAAAGCAGAACTGGTGAAGGTCACTGGATAAGAGTCTGAGTTGACGTATGTTTTCTTCCAGACTGATGTTTAATGCAAACGTTTGCACTCCAGTATCTTCACTGGCTTAAGCATGGGGTCTTTGAAACAACCAGTTCCATATTTCAGCAGGTTCTCGCAACTCAGACTCAAATCGGAAACGACCCCACAGACTTCAACCCTGTTAGCTGGTATATACAACCTGTACTCCTTCGTAAAGGGCCCATAGCCAGCAATATCGTTTGCTTGAGTTAAACTGTTTACAACAACCGAATCTAATCATTTCGGTATTTCTCTCACGGCCGAATACAGATCCGTCAGAACACTCAAACACTTTTTGTCTTTGGTCCGGAAGATGATCACCAAGGGCCCGGTGGCAGAGCTTGGATATACTTTGAGCCGGCGAACCGATTTTGTTTCGACGTCCATCACACCTTGAGACCAACCGCCGCGCCGTCAGGGGAAGTCATTTTGCACGGGCCTATCGCCCAGTACACGTTAGTAGGAGAACCAAGAAGGGGAAACGTAAAATAATACTTAACTTGTGTATATAACGCTATCCAGACGGCTTAGTAGAAGAACACTGCTTCACTGGACACTAGGCCGTCACAAAAAAATCGATGTTCGAAAAGTCATGGTGCTTAGCCCTATAATCAAAGATAAACATATTTTAAGCACTTTTGTAGAACAAATCAAGTTTATAAAAAATCAAGTAGAGGTTCCGCAAATGCGATTTTTGAAAAATGGTCAAGTTTTAGCAAAATTGCCGTATGTAAGCGGTTTTCGCAACTTTTCAAAACTCAATTATTTTTTAAATATTTTTTTTTTATTTTTCTGTAGACATTAGAGAACATATCCCATTTGAAAGTTTTTTACAAAAAGTACTTATATCCATGATAGAACCTTTTAATCATGGTGAAAAAAATGTTTTAGTCGATTTTGAAGAAAATCCACACAAAGCAAATAACAATAATTTTTTTCTATTAAATCAAAAGCATGTATTGAAAAGTACAATTCACTACAAAAAATTTCGTGGATAGATATTGTGAAAATTCGGCGGGGGGGGGGGCTGAGATATAGCATTTTTAGTTTATGCTTCCAAACCATGAAACTTTGCCACATTTTTTTAATTGATCAATATCTCAATTGTAACTTGACCAGTTACAGGGGGTGTCAAATAAAAAGGATTTCTCTTTATCTTACCAAACTTTTGCATATATGCAAATTTACTAGCTTATTCTAAGGTAGTTATTGCGAGATTTATGAAATTGAGCATGATCAACAACTTCTTCGAATAAGAAGTGATAACACCAATGATGATATAACCTGAATCACATTCACGATTGATAAGATTTATTTATTAATGTTAATGTGTGCTAAGTTTTGTAATAAAACAATCAAATTGAATCCATTGAATATGTTATCCAATAAATATGGCATGACTGAAGTTTCAGAAGACGGCTTACTAGAAAAACTTTGCTTCACTGGTCACTGACCGGCTAACGGTACTCAGAAACAGAAACACAAAAGAAGGGAAAAAATACTTAAATCTCGTCGAGGCGGAGATAACCTTGAACGCGTATTAGCACTACTTTTTGTCGCTACACATTGCACGGACTGGCAATAAAACACTTGTGTCTCGACCGAGCGCTCGAAAACGAATGGTTTTATATGTCCTTAATTTTAGTCTAAACAGATTTTATTTTGTCTAAACCTTGGCAGATACAGGATCATTCAACATAAGGTTTTTAATAGGGCATTTTCTAATGGTTAATGGGTGTTAACAGAAAACTGTCATGCTATTGTAGTTCAGTATTCTTTGCACTTTTCACAATGGATCGACTTACACTGGCTCACCATCTTCTAATTATTCAACTACATCACGAAAAGCAGCACTCTATGAGGAATGCATACGATACTCCGTACCATTATATAGGGATAACCGGCCAGCTGAAATCACTATTCGTCATACAATCAAAAGGTTAAAGTCACAGTTCTCATTATTGGATGATAATAGGGTGACCATACGTCCTGGTTTCGCAGGACATGTCCTGGTTTTTCACTGACTCCTAGTGTCCTGGGAAGTCAAGAAAAACGCTTGATTTGTCCTGGTAAGCTTTCAATATTTATCCATATTGAGTCTACACTGTATTCATTCTTGTCCAGCTCGTAGTTACGACCGACCAGAATACGACAAACAAAGCTTAATACACTTGAATCTCCCAATTATAGTATTCGATGTCTTTTTAATCCAAATTTAATTCAAAAGTGACTTGTTATTTCTCTTTTCAACTTTCTTTTCTTACATAGAAATTGAAAAAAGAAAGAACGTTCGTATGAACGTTGGATATGAATGAGGTGCAGTACATTTGTAATAAAATTTGGCAGCCGAATAAATCCAACCGATTCCAGTTGTGGACCAAATTCTGACCGATATCAATATCAATGAAAAGAGCTTCTTCTCGACTTAATTCGTCGTTTAATCCGGGACCTGAGGAATTTCCTTTGGTCTATGAGAAGACACATCGACATTTTGGTGACTCATCTTCTGCTAGAGTTATCTGCCCAATGACATTTTTTCATTTTTGCTGGAGCTTTGCGAACATGCTTCCAATCCTTAAAACTGGAAATGGCGAAACATCAATAACTATCGTGAAATAACTTCATTGCGCTCTGTCGATCTGGTGATTGTGTTCGGTTGTCGGCACACTTTTGTTTTTGGCTCATAACATTCCTCCCATTGCACAATATAGGGCCATAGCCATACCAATTGAAAGTTAGAAACCTTAGCTAATAACTGGTGAAGGGATTTAATTTATTCCGTCAATATGAAAAATTTTACTAACAATTTAATAAAATGATTATTTTTTGCCCTTTAGAAAAAAGTGGTCGGTTGTCGGCACCCTAAGAAAATTTGGCAAAACTAGCAAAATAGGAATGAAAATCACCAACATTCAAAGGGAAAATGAAATCTAGTTATTTCAACAACCAACAAAGGCACTTTGAACATCATTCCTCATCAGAAGCACAATGTGGGTATGTGAAACGCTGGTGTGCATATTACACACCACTAACGCACTGGCGGATCCTATTCATTGCAATTGAGTGAGTTTCAGGCGGTCATTTTCTTGACAAAAGCTTCAGACAAATAGGACAAAAGTCCATACAGGCACGTAGTTAGAGGGGGTGGAGGTAGACGATACCCCCCCCCCCCCAATTTTCTAAAAAAAATGAAATGGGCACAAATAAAAAACTGAAAATTGTAAATAATAGACTTGACAATCTGGTGTATCCAGTGCCACTCAGCAGTGAACAGACTGGTAGTTAGACATGACCGATTTAACTCAAATTTGGAGCAGACATTCTAGTGGGGATAGAAATCGAATTGCAAAGTTTTAGGACCATCTTTTCGTACAATGTGAATATTTTTGGTTTGCAAAGGTTGTAATAGTAGGTTGTTTACATATCCAAAACTGATATTCACCACCATACAAAAATCCAACATCTTGAAGCTATATTTATAATGACGGATTTTTACTACAGACAAATCTGAAAACCTCCCATGTGAGTACTTTTAGAATAGAGATGTCGCCTGCTTGGATTTCAAAATGGCATCACACATCGATTTTTTGCAACGGCTCATGAAAACCGTGTCGGAAATACTCATATTGATTGGGATAAAGAGAATTCCGCTAAAACAGAAGTCGCCATCTTGGATTTCAAAATGGTATCAAAAATCAATTTCTGGCATCCACTCGTCAAGCCCGTTCCGAAAATACCCATATTGATAACGTTATAGAGAATTCAGCATTTGCCACAAAAAAGCAGTGCCGACAATAGAATTTTGTAACCTTTTTGAAAACTGCAAAAAAATGTTGGAAACATTTCGGTGTCATTCAATTTTGATTCACAAAATAGAATAAATTCACTTCTTAAATATTCAATGTGCATACTTTTTTGATCGATTTGCTTCTTTTTATAACACTAATCAAATGATAAAAAAAAACTTTTGAGCAGATTTTCACTTGCTCAAAAAATATTTTGTTTGTTTCGTTTGCTTCGGCGATTGGCATAAAAATATCGTGCTGATGTAAAACACACAAATAATAATTGTCATTTTGACCATGTCTGCTTTCTGTCAAAAGTTACATAGGGGTGCCGACAACCGACCAGTGCCGGCCACCGAACACTTTACCCTACCTAATCTACGATTAATATGGCTTCACGCCTGGACGCTTAACAGCGACTAACCTACCGAGTCTAGCATCCTCCATAATAGGGAGTATGTGATGTCGCGCTCAAACTGATTTTATTTACATCAATCGAGAGATGGAGATTGCTACGTACTTCTTTTTACATGAGGAATAGTGGATGGAAGCTACTTGAGACCGTTAATGTTTCTGCTTTATTTCAATGACGTGTATTTTGTGCTTCGCCGGTTCAGTACAGACGATCTTAAAATATTTCGTCTCATTCGCTCAATTCAGGATTGACGATTTTTCCAAAAATAGCATGAAACCTGCGCTGAATGTGTTGTAGCAAGAGCTGGGTGGGTTTAAATCCGAAAAAGTGCCGGGTAATTGAATTCTAATGGAAGACTTTCTGGCCTACCATACCCCACCACTTTTAAACTACCGAAAATCCACGGAGAAAGCACAGTCGATTGTGAGGTAACGGGGGGAGGCAGTCCTCTTTCGACTGTCCTGGTTTTTTACTCGTCTAATATAGTCGCCCTAGATGATAAGCGAACATATCGACCACATCTAGTACGCAGTGAAAAAAACATAGCGGCGATGGCCGAGACTGTACCCGATGATCGCGAAGAATCCATTCGACACCGTTCTCAACAACTTGGCTTAAAAGAAAGATCTTGGTGATCGTGCCATATTAATAGACTGGTTACTGCTCGAGCTTGTAGCCCGTAGTCTGGATAACATTTGGTTCCAACAGGACAGTGCCACGTGCCGCACATGTAATGTAACAATGGTTTAGTTGCGTGAGAAATGCGGTGAACGTCTCGGCGTGAACTTGTCAATTGGCAGATTCACACCTCTAAACTTTTTCCTATGTGAAGTCAAAAGTCTATATGGCTAAGCCTGCAACGTTTAACCAAAGTGACTATCTTCGTCTGGCATTGGCACTAAACATTCCACCATTCCAACTTGTCTCAATCGAGAATCAACGTCCCAGTTGAATATTTTGAAATTCTGGAATTCATACTGGCTTTTGCCAGAATTCTGCCTCCTGTGATACAACTGATTCCGAATGGATTTGACTGGATTAGGCTCTCGGTCTATTTGGTAACCTTAAAGTTTTAGAAGATAGATTTTTCAAAAAAAAAACTTGGAGAATTCTATTTAAAACATTAGGCACATTTTTGTTTTGCCCTACTACAGCACTGTTTCCAGTTAAACGTAAGGTTAAATACAAAATACAATCATACAATAATCATCAAGTTTTGTTGGTAAAAGTTTTGTACATATTTAGGATTTTGGCAGAAATTTTCTGATCAAAAGGTTTTCTATAATCGTTTGAGCAATTGAAAGTGAATCTTCAAGAGGCCGCCCAAAAACATGTAGTGTACACCATAACTCAAATTCTCATGGACCAATCGTTCTGAACTTTTGCACGGGGCATCATTTCTATTCTCTCTGGTCATGATTTCGAATCACCATTTTCTTGTAATTCAATAGGCCGGCTCGTATTTTAGCTCGGAGCACCGTTGTAGACGGCATTCTCAGCTTGCTTGCGAGATCTCAGACGGAGGGGTTAGGGTTTTGCATGAAATAGCTGGTCACTCTTGACGTAATTTTTTCGCACTCCGACTTTCGACTTTCTTCCAATCCACTCTTCCTGACTGCCGAGAAATTTTTATTGCGTTAGTTAGAGTTGATTTAGCCACACTCCATAATTTTAGTAATTTGGCGTGCAAGTAGTTTGGATGCATGAGCAAAATTTTGCTTCGGTGCTTTTTTTTACTTCGACGTTATTTTCAGATCTGAAGCGCAAATGTCAAACAGTAGGCATGATGCTACACACATGCACCTTTAAAACGAAGGTTGTGCAGGATTTTTTAAAGAACTATGGAAAAAATGCGTCATGTTGAATTTGATAAATTTTCGATAGTAACACCCTTTACTGCGAGTGCGAATAAGTCTATGGAATTTGATTATCACAATTAAAATTCCAATTTTAATGCGAATCAAAATACTTTAGCAGACTCACTTGTCAAACGAATATATGCGCAGTTATTGGTCAATTCCAGCATCAAATGATTCCAAAATATACCTACAATCATTTATAGGGTTTCGATAAGCACTGTTATTTCCAGCTATGAACCAATTTGCAGCTAATTCGTCTTGCCAAATCAAATCAATGTTCATCGTTCAAGTGCTGACAATAGCAAACTTCGATTGCTGCTCTTCAATTGTATAAATACAGTATATCATCTCCGATCAACCAACACTCAAAGCTCAACAGCAGCAACGGCACAGGGCCGCAAGGACTTCTCCCAAAGCGAAGTCCAACGATGAAGGTAAGTGCTGTGAAATTAACCGTTCGTAGCTTGTTAAACAATGTGCAATTTCTCAATCGCCTTTAGCACATCATTCCACGGTTGGGTCCGTTGATGCTGCTGGCTGATGCTATCGATTTCAGCTGGATACTCGAACCCAGTCAGTGGCGAGCGCCAGCGATGAACCAGTGAAGCGTAGAGATTTACTCTATATCGACCCAATAATGGTAACGCCCATCAGCACACGTCGGCCTATAGTATTAGCGAAGCCAAGAATTCCGTTGCCCTATCCTATCAACACCGGTTGAAGCAGTTTTCGAGATGTGAAACGTGTCCCAACGATCGCAACCAAACCTACCCCGGCCGCAACAACGTTCATCTACTACACTCATTGCAGCCAGCATTGTCATGATTCCCTTCACGTACAGTCCGTCACTGGCCGACAGGCACCAAACTACGGTGGACATTACGAGCCTAAAGAAGGTGCCTCTGTTTATGCATCCTATTCCGAAGAGTATCGTTATCGTTAGGAACTGAATTGTGTGCTTCTATGATTATTACTATTATCGTTATTATCAGTAAGGAAGAGTATTTGCTTTAAAATTTATGGCTTAATTGCAATAAATTAGTTAGAAATACTTGAAACCAAGTCTGCGCGTGGCTCAATGGATGGTGAACATGCCGGTACGGCTTGGTGTCGTGAATTTTTCAACAACGTAGTCAAGTGGTAATTATATTGATGAGTTTATTGTTACGCTAATTGCAACAAGTTCGACAGTACGCGTGATACAACAGTGGCGTCGCTGATGTGCGGCAGCTGCGTAGGCCCAGTGCAAAGCGACTCTGGCTGGTGAATTATGATCACTTGAGAATTTAGGCTGGGATAAGGAAAGGGTTCACGTACTTATTCACCCAAAAAAGTGTTTTAAGTATTTGGGAATGTGTTAAATATTACCATTGGTTTATTTTTTTATACAGTTTGTTTGAGGATTCTGATTTACTTACTAATATTTAAATGTATCAAGTCTCGACAAACCTATGATTACGGCGTAAAAGCCAACTGTCAAAATTCATAGTTCACAGCAGATCATGAAAGAGAAAACTATTCTCTTTTGTTTACTAACCTACATATGTGATTGGCAAGTAACGGTTTGTCAGGAATACGCCCTAATCATATGTTTGTCATCTCTTTCTTCTGACAAATTTGCCGTGATTCACAGACCAAAATAAACTAGATAGACCAAGAATATGATGTTTCAAAAATTTCGTACAGAGCGCCGAGAAACAATTCGGAATCAAAATGTGCAAGGCGCAGGATTTCCCAAATCGAACTTCAGCAGAGTGTCAAAACACGCACTCTAGGACTCTATACGACGCTGCTAACCAAATACCTACATCAAAGCGGTTTTTAAGCAGTTGCCGGGATAGGAATATTTAAATTTATAAATCTGATGCCTCTAACAGGGATTTTTGTCCGTTTTGGGATATGGTGATCGAAAACTGATATTTTGGCCCCATTTGACTTCATACTCATACTGCAAAACCGTAAAGGAGTGGTAAGCGGCTAATTCAGTGAATCTTGTTCCGACATACCAGGCCCGCACGCAGAAAATTCTCAAGGGGAGGGTTTTGATTTTTTTATGTTTCTTATAAAAGAAAGGTGTTAAACTTTGAAGATATTTCCGAGACCTGGAGGGCCGAGTCTTGTGCACCAATCAACTCAACTCAATAGATTGGGTAAATGTGTGTTATCGAGAAGGACTCTTCTGCTGATACTGCTGTCTGCTGGCTCGTGGTAGTGTCCTATTGGCTTTTAGAAGTTAGGCTTAACGACTAAACCTAAACCTCTTGTCAAAGTCGTAGCGTGGTCTTCTGGCGCCCTTGGCGGAATCTCAGTTTTGCGTCACTTTGATGTTTACTTTGGCTTTCTTTTTCAGTTCGACAATCAAATAATAATTTATGTACATGGAAATAGCCCACCTACTCCTTATTTAATTAATGCTTGACTGCCGTTCATGTCATGTAAATTCCAGCCAATGTACTGGATTCTAAGGTTTGGCAATGCTATATTGCTCTTGCTTAATTTCTGTAAATTTATTATGTAATAAATTTCGACTCCATATAGTTTCCATATATCTATTGTCCACGTGCTTTGTAAAGATCGAGCGAGAGAGCATTGCCACATCTTAGAATCCAGTAGATTTAATTCCAACCACAAATCTTTTACTGTATATTTAGGAAATCAGTTCACGCTAGGTGTTTAAAGGCGACGGAGGGAGCATCTATTCAGACGACTGTATATTAGAGTGCAAATGACATGTATGGAAAACAGGCGATCATCGAATTTAGTAACCAGATGCACCTCAAACAAAAAACCCTGAATTTTGTTTTCAGATAGCCTTTATGAAACTTGGATTTGTGTTGATACTGGGGTTTGAAAAGGCTGGTTTTAATTTATTTTCTATGCAAAATATCTTAGAACTGCATGAAAAAACGGATCTGGTGTCTTCTTATAAAAATTTTTTTTTGACAAAAATTGCCTACCTGGTAATTTTAATTTTTAAACTGAGATTTTCAAATAAAAATCAAAAAACTTGTTTCATTCCGAATTGACACCAGATTTCGATATTTCATTAATTTCGAAAACATTTGACATACACAAACATTTGCATTGTCCCATTTCAATTCAAAAATAGTGCTCATACCACAAAAACATTTTTTCAACATTACACCAGATCTCGTCGCTTCATGACATTATTTATTGATTGCGCTCAAATTTTGCATGGAGACTTTTTTTTGAGGTACCAACACTTTTGAGGTGTGTCCGATTTAAAATTTCAGGAAGAACTTAAATATTGGCACTCTACCCTATATTAAGTGTACTCTTCAATAGACCCAAAGGAAATTAAAATGGATGTCGAACAAGATGCGTCGCCAAAGATCCGAGCTTCCATTTAAAATCAAACATAATAAACTGGGTTCGACCGTATCCGATTTTTTTTCGGATCATAGGTAGTCCGCGATGTATTCTAATATTCCGCAAGACGTAGAAATATTAAGTTGTGCCAGATATCTCGAAAGTTCGACTAGATAAGCCAGGATTGTGATATTTTGTCAAAAGCAAACAAATGACGTTACTGGCGACAAAATTTTCAAAAAGAACTAACGCGTTTACATACCCACTCACAAAGTTGAGATCGATGGTGTAGTTATCGATTCAAACTTGGCATGCGTGGATCTGCTGAAAGGCGAGATTGTCTGTTTCCATGACCCCTTGCTCCAGTGAGCGAAGATTTTGAGTGACAATCGTACCGGACCTTCAAACTAGTGTCAGGTGACCTTTTCACGAGACTGCTTTGCGTCTTCTTCGACATGATTGGTTGATTGTACCGCGCGTCATGCATGTAGTGCATATTGCACTAATTACAAGCAAATGAGTCTTCGTAACAATATCTTTTTCTCTTTTGAAAGTCCGCTAAATATACCAGCAAGAAAAAGCTCTGCCGCAAATACGAAGCAAACAGCACCTGGTCAATTCAGAAGAAACAAAAAGTTTCCAACGATTCCACGAACACTAAAAACCATGTGACATTTAAACCAGAGGTTCAACTTAGTGCAGGCTTGGTTAGACCTAGGTTGGGAACCGGCAACTTTGTGATATTACGGAAGGGAGAAGGCATGAACGAGACTTCAATTTTCATGGTACGGCATGAGGTTATCTTTTCGATGATAATTGATCTAGCTTACTCTACGATCTTTGCTACAGCTTTAAAAAGGTTGCCTGCTTTACTGATAATGACCATATTTCCATTCCCCTTGTTCCTATGAAACTGAGAAAACGTGCGCTATTTTTGTTGAAATTTGAAGTCTTTGTCTTGTTTGTGTTTATTCTGGGCTAATAGGCAGTCTCCTTACGCCTTTGGAAGAGTCTCAGTTATGCGCCTTTTCGCTGTCCGCTTTGGCTTTCTTTTTCAGTTCGACTTTCAAACAATAATGTGTACCTGGAAATGATACTCCTATCTTGATTAATTTTATGACTTAAGCTCACTTATTTCAAAAAGCAGATCCAGATTTTAGCGCCCCCTAAGGATGCGCCCTTTGCGGGGGCCAACCGCACCCGGGCCCCGTGGTGGTGGAGGAACGCTACGTGGGAAGCTGAGCTGCAAGCAACCGGGCGGGTCATAGGTGGTGGATAATGCTTAATCGCGATAGCAACTAGTTGTGATTCGCGACCCGAACCAGCAGCGGGGGCTGACTGCGGGTGTGGTAGGACGAGGTAATGGGCCCTATACGTCCTAGGCCTAAATACCACATGCCCTAAAGCAGCCCTGACAAGGCGAGCCAGTGCCGCCTTTAAATAAGCGCTTAGCCCAAATCCCTCTCCTCCCGTTATCCTTCCTTCCTTCCTTCCTTCCTTCCTTCTGCGGCTGTTCGCCCATCTAAATATGGAAGCTGTTCTTCAATGTCAGCTTCTTTCACCGAACAGCCTAGATAAGCCATGTAGTGTCGGTAGTGGTTGTTTCAACCGGCTAAGAATTACACTACGGACTACCTGTTTCAGTGGTAAAAATCTACCAAACAGGGAACCCCAATTCCATAGTGTCATGCGACCCGTGCTATGGGTAAAATTGTTGAGGGGGTTTAAAACATTCTCAATGGCGAACGGAGCCTGGGAAGAGTCGGGCGAACTCCCCAGTATGCTGCATTACGCAGCGGAACGTTCACTCTACACACCGATTTTTTCACCGATGATCCACTTAATTTTGCCGAATTTTTGTTGGCTGGGGGTTTGCAGAGACTCTCGGCTGATGGTAGTTCGGTGAAGTTTTGTTGAGTCTCGATTATCAAATTTCGATGTGTACAGATGAACCTGCCCAGAGGCCGCGTGGTATCCGGCCTAGAATTGAGCCACTGGAGTCCTGCTGCCATGTCGTAGGAGGCGACTGAAAGTAGGAGACCCTAAGTCAAGGTGTAGTTCCGTGCCGAGGACTTAATGATTGGAGGGTCTTAAATATGCCAGTCGCGCACGGAGCATTTTGGGTTTTGCCCTTACTGTGTTATGCGAATCTCTGACACAGTGGACCATTATTTTCTTCGCAAATCATGGGAATCAAATTATCGTGTCCAATTTAAACCTGATATGGCTCGCTATATGCGTTAACATCCCAACTCGCTTGGTGTCCTCTAGTCGTGCTATTTATGTTGGAAATGAAATGTACAGTTCTCTAATCAACAATGGTTAGAATAGCACAAATCAATCCCCAGCATAAACGTACAGCAACTATGAATTTATCTCGACTCATGCAGGAAGGTAAAGCTTCCATAGCATTGGTTCAATAACCGTATTTCCATAAAGGAAACTTCTATTTTGGAAAGTTACTTAACACTGCCTTCATTGCTTACAACAAGACAGGCATGACTAACCCACGTGAAATGCCTCGTGCTTGCATTCTTGCAAATAAGGCTATTGACGCGTGTCTCATATCGGAGCTCACAACTCGCGATATCTGTGTTGTCACAGTTACATTGACTGTCGGAAACGTAGACAAAAAATATATATATTGTTCAGCATACCTACCGCATAACGAATCATCTCCTTCTGATGATTTCAAAAGCGTTGTATCATATTGTAGCAGAAATGGGCTTCCGCTCATTATCGGCAGTGATGCGAATGCTCATCATATCATTTGGGGCAGCTCAGACATCAATCTGAGAGGCTCTGAACTGATGGAGTACATAAGTAGTACAAATCTCCATATTCTGAATGTGGGAAACCGACCAACTTTTGCGAGGTCTGGGAGGGAGGAGGTGTTAGACATAACACTTTGCTCTGATAGAATTTTGCATGAACTGGGAAATTGGCAGGTTCCAAATGAAACTGAACCGTCTCTATCCGATCATAAATATATATTTTTCGAGCATTTTGATGTCACCTTCAATGTGGTGACATATCGTAATCCTAAATCTACAAACTGGGACCTCTTTTTGGAAAACTTGGCGACTAAATTTCATGGATATTTTCCAACAATTAGTCAATTAGACGACTTAGATGACGTCGTGGATACGACAAACTCATTCATATTAGCATCCTACGAAGAAGCTTGTCCACTTCGTACTGTTAAATCGACTAGGGGAACCCCTTGGTGGAGGGCTGAGCTTGATAGAATGAAGAAAGTTATGAGAAGAGCTTGGAACCGGCGTCAGCGTGATGACTCCAGGGCTTTCAGGTCAGCTCGTAGTGCATATAAGAAATGTCTTAGATCTGCAGAACGGGCTGGCTGGCAAAGCCTATGCACTAATGTCTCTAGTCTGAACGAGGCTAGCAGATTAAATAAAATTCTCTCCAAATCGAATGATTTTCAGATGAACTCCTTGAAAACCAGAGATGGTGTTTATGTGACAGACGAAAAAGATGTTCTTAATTGTCTCTTCGACACACACTTTCCAGGTTGTATCGATCCGGAGTTGATCAATGTTCACAGATCTCATTCTGGTGATTCGGACTCGTGGGCGTTAGCACGCACATTGGTTTCCACTGAATCGGTCAAGTGGGCAGTTGACAGCTTTGCTCCATACAAATCACCCGGAAAAGATGGAATACTTCCCGTGCTACTGCAAAAGGGATTTGATATTCTTAAACATGTCTTGAAAAAGATTTTGCTTTCCAGTCTTGCTACCGGGTATATCCCGAAAGCATGGCGAGAAATAACTGTTAAATTTATTCCCAAAGGGGGGCGCTCAAGCTATGAAGAAGCCAAGAGTTTTAGGCCTATCAGCTTAAGTTCTTTTCTTCTGAAAGCTTTGGAACGGATAATCGATCATCACATCAGGAACGTTAGTTTAGTTGAATATCCACTGCACAAAATGCAACATGCATATCAGTGTGGGAAATCCACGATCACTCTGCTTCACGATGTTGTTTACAACATTGAGAAAGCCTTCTCGCTCAAGCAATCTAGCTTGGGTGTATTCCTAGATATTGAGGGTGCTTTTGACAATGTGTCCTTCCAGTCTATTCTGGAAGCGACGCGCGGTCATGGGATACCTGCATGTATCTCAGGTTGGATAAACGCAATGCTTAGTAACCGCATACTTTGCTCGTCACTGCGACAGGCTGAGATACGGAAGTTGAGTATTTGCGGTTGTCCTCAGGGCGGCGTTCTGTCACCTTTGTTATGGAACTTATTAGCTGACGGCTTGTTGAAGAAACTCAATGAGCTTGGATTTCCAACCTACGGGTTTGCTGTCGATTACCAAATACTAATTACTGGATTTTGCATCGGAACAATCTTTGACTTGATGCAACAGGCATTAAGAGCTGTCGAACAGTGGTGTCGACAAGTTAAACTATCAGTTAACCCAAGCAAAACTTCAATGGTTCTTTTCACGAAGAAGCGAATAACAACCGGGGTTCGTCCCTTGCAGTTCTTTGATTCTGAGCTGCTGTGTGCAGATCAAGTCAAATACGTTGGAGTCATATTGGATTCCAAACTGAATTGGTCTGCTCACATTGAGTTCAGAGTCAAGAAAGCGTGCATGGCCTTCGGGCAGTGCAGACGAACTTTTGGAAAGACCTGGGGTCTCAAACCTAAATACATCTATTGGATTTACACGACAATTGTACGTCCAATACTGTCATACGGATGCCTTGTGTGGTGGCAGAGGGGAGAGGCGGTGACAGTCCAGTCAGAGCTAAACCATCTGCAAAGAATGGCGCTCATGGCGTTGACTGGTGCTTTCACCACGACTCCGACTGCTGCTCTTGAGGCACTTCTAAATATCAAACCATTACACATACACTTAAAACAAGAAGCACTATCATGTGCATACAGACTGCAGGTTACTGGGCTTTGGAACAGTAATCATGTTGATCTTGCTACCAGTCATACACGATTGTGGTCACAAATGGTTACATGGGGTGAAGATATTCTTGCTCCCAGCGATATTACACTCACTTGTAGTTTTCCTTACAGGACATTCCATGTGAAGATTCCCTCTCGAGAGGAGTGGTTGTCTGGCTTTATGGAAAGACAACAACAAACGCAAGTGGTTTGTTATACTGACGGTTCTCTGATGGAGGGACGTGCCGGTGCTGGTGTCTACTGTCGTGAAATGAGATTGGAACAATCTCACTCACTAGGTAGATACTGTACTGTATTCCAAGCAGAAATCTTTGCGATTATGTGCGGAGTGCAATCGGCCCTTCAACTGAGTTTGTCCGGCAGAGTTATAAACTTCTGCTCCGATAGTCAGGCTGCAATCAAGGCCCTTAGGTCAGACAAATCCCGGTCCAAGCTAGTGATCGCGTGCCGAACCCAAATCGAAGAACTAAGCATTGTCAACAGACAAGGTAGATAGTGTTGACTCAACACTATCTACCTTGTCTGGGTGCCCGGACATTGCGGTATTACTGGAAATGAATGGGCTGACGAATTGGCCAGGGCAGGTTCAGCGATTGACTTCGTTGGTCCTGAGCCCGCGCTGCCAATTTCGACAAGTTGGATAAGGGAAAAATACGGTCCTGGGCTTCGTCCGAGCACCGCAATTATTGGAGAAATCTACAAACGTGTCGCCAAACAAAGGCGTTTCTAGAACAACCATGCCCAGTGGTTTCGAAAAATCTCTTACATTTTTCGAAGCTCCACTGCGGCATGCTGACCAGGGCTTTAACCGGCCACTGCAAACTCAATTATCACATGGCAACTATTCAGCGCGCTGAGTCTTTTTCATGTGATCTTTGTGAATCCGACTACGGAACTTCATATCATCTGATATGCAACTGCCCAGCGCTAGCGCAATTGCGATTACGAGTCTTCAGCCGTCCTTATATAGACGAAACCATGTTTGGTCGACTGAAACTCAGAGACATACTAAAGTTTCTTATCCAATGTGGTAAAGAGCTTTAGGCTTATTCGCAGGAAAGTTGAACTACTTGTGAGTTTAATTTACCTGTTGTTTATTTTTTGTTTTGTGCTGTTTCTCCCACCCTTCCAAGTCTACTTCCCCACACCTCCTTGTCCTTTCCTTCCGCTCAGGAAATGATGAAAACACACGGCAAGGCACAAATCCCCGACTATGTACGGGGAACGTGCCATTTGAGCCAATATATTCTGATTCCTGATATTTCCATTCCCCTTGTTCCTATGAAACTGAGAAAACGTGCGCTATTTTTGTTGAAATTTGAAGTCTTTGTCTTGTTTGTGTTTATTCTGGGCTAATAGGCAGTCTCCTTACGCCTTTGGAAGAGTCTCAGTTATGCGCTTTTTCGCTGTCCGCTTTGGCTTTCTTTTTCAGTTCGACTTTCAAACAATAATGTGTACCTGGAAATGATACTCCTATCTTGATTAATTTTATGACTTAAGCTCACTTATTTCAAAAAGCAGATCCAGATTTTAGCGCCCCCTAAGGATGCGCCCTTTGCGGGGGCCAACCGCACGCTACGGTTCTGCCTCTTGTATCTCGCAATCCTTATCCACCTGGGCTACTGTTAGGTACAACTACAATAGGGAATGTGCTTTTGCTAGGACTGGGCAGTGGGACACTCAAGTTGGCGCCGGCACCAGAACGAGGCGGCTTGTAGCAGGACGCTCGACCGAGCGAGCAGGCAGCTGGACTTTCGAACGAGCGGACATGGATGGTCGACGGATGGCATCGAGCGAGATAGCCGTGGAGTCAGGTCGGGACACAGTTGTTCAACAGCGACACCCAGATAAACCAGCTTCGGTGGAAGCGCCGATTCACGACACTGACTTGCTAAGGTATGCTGCAAATATTGTCACCTGTTGAGATACGAACCGATCCTGAGGTGTCGACCATAATGCTTTACATCTCTTTATAACGCAGCGGTTCTTATTATTCTTGATACTATTCGCTCCTATTTATCTGCTAGCTGGTGCTGAGACTTTTCGAAGGCGGTATTTTCCCCTCCTCGGTATATGCCCATTTTTGCGAGCTATTTAGTTACCAGCCATTCCGATGGAGAAATTATTGACGGTAAAATTTCTCCAGACAACGATATCCCTCTTTTCTCCGTTTTTCTGCTTTCCGCCTTAGCTCCCGTTGCTGGTCCTCTGACCGACCTTTGTTGTGTAACTGGTCTACTCATAATTGTTGCTAATATTGAAACTTGTCAAAACGTGAACCTATCCAGAGAGGCCGATCAACTTGACGTACATCCCTTTCCAGCCCCCTTCACAAGTCCTTTGTTTCCTCAACAGCTTGATTCTAGAGTAACATTTTACGTGTTAAAACGGCTCGCAGTATATTTTTTCCCAAATATATATATTTTTAAAAATTATCCAACACCCTCATGGGAGGGGTTTGAACCCCCAAAACCCTCCCCTTGCGCACGGGCCTGCGAAATACATAAACCAGCTGAACTGTCCTGACCTTCGTCCGATCACAACCTATTGAGCTATGATGAAGCGCAAACTCCGGAAGACCAAAGGAGTGGATAAGGACGAAAAGGAAATGATGAAGAAATGGAAAAAACTGAAAAACGTACCGAAAACCAATTTACCAATCAATTTAAAGTATCGCATTACGGGATTATATACAAAGCTGAAGGGGAAAAGTGAGCTATGTTGATGATTTTTTAAAGGATTCTATGCGATTTTTTTAAAGTGAAAGGCAATTTATTGGTAGTACTGTAAAGTATTAAAAATTGTCGGAGTCATGGCCTCGCTCCCGAAACGATTTTTTTTTGATAGAGTCTTGCGGTGACAACTCTCCCAGACCAACCGCTCAACTGAAACCAAAAATATAAAAAAAATGTAGAAAAATGAATTGTGATGTACTTGAATGGTTCGGTTTCCCAAAAAAATCTTACAGTAAAAAAACTGTGTTAACAATAAATCGATGTTTTATGTATTCAAAATTTAGTGTACGGGGCTTTTTGGACCCCCTATTCCATCAACCACCGCTCAGCGGCTTGCGGCTGTGCACATGTCGCACATACAATAGCAAAGAAAATAACATGGTGCGCCAATCGACTGTTGTGACTACTCAGATTAGTTTTTTTAACATAATTTATTTTTTGTTTGCTTCTTAAGGTGTTTCTTCAATAAAGATGTCATAAGTAAACAAGATTTCATTGTAAAAAAATCTAAATATCCCCGTAGGGAGGTCAGAATTACCCCACCATTGTTAAAGGATGGAAAAACGTAGTTTTGCGAATCATCACCTAGCCCTGCCATGGAGTGGTTCATATGATTTTTATTGTTCCAAAATGTAGCTGAGGTTTCAAACTAAGAATTAGGACCGATCAATTTTTTCTCATCTATCTACCTAAAAGAGCGATATGCCAAGGTACGTCCGAATAGCTTCGGGTCCCCCTATAACCCCTAAATAAACGGCTCATCTTTTAAATTTCTTTCTTATCGTTCCAAAAACCTGAACGATATCAATAGTGAATTTTATGCATGATGAAGCTGAATAAAGTTGGCCAAAGTTCCATTTTCTCCCTTCTTCCTGTTCCCTCTCTCTATCAGATAAATGGATATGGCAATATTTTATGTCGACCGCAACGGACTAGGTCGGTAGAGTGTTATTTGCCCTTTTGAGTTTCAATATTTTTTTATTTTTCAGTTTTTTTATTCGGGTTGTTGTTTGTCAGGTGTACTAGTGGTGCAAGTATTTTAGACAAAAATTAAGGCAAATTCCGTTGCGATGTATTAGTTAATATGTCGGTAATTGTAAATCGTCTTCGGACAACAAAAATTGAAGCTCGCCGCAAATTTAAAAATCATCAATCAGTGTGGGAAGCTGTTTATAAGTTTTCAAAGTAAAAGTAAGCTGAATGTTTATTTATTTATTTATTTATTTATTTATTTATTTATTTATTTATTTATTTATTTATTTATTTATTTATTTATTTATTTATTTATTTATTTATTTATTTATTTATTTATTTATTTATTTATTTATTTATTTATTTATTTATTTATTTATTTATTTATTTATTTATTTATTTATTTATTTATTTATTTAAGAAAAAAATAAGCCCTTGCTATTTTGGTATCCCAGATGGCTGACCAACATTAAAGATGGCGGCATATCGCTACTAATTTAACCCTTTATAAGGCCCAGAATTTAGGGCTATCAATGAATGTTATATTAATAGATACATGGTTCTTTTCCGTAGTTTAGAATATATTTACATTTATTTCGTAATAAAAACTGTTTTGAAAATATACTTGTTATCGACGGTTAGAAAACGTCAGCCTTCGTAAAGTTTGATGTATTTCCAACGAGATTAGGGCAAATATAAAGACAAATCGAGCTGGATCAGAAATTCAGAAAGAAATTACGATGGGTTACTGGTTATTACCCGATAAACAGTAAATAACGCCTGGATTCTGAGGATAAGTTAAAAAATGAGACCACAGATTACAGACGTTTATTTATTCATTTTATTTTTTCATTGCTATTTTTACCATAAAATTTTCGGATTGAAAATGGTTGTTTTACAAATTTGCATCACCAACTAATAGGGTTTAGAGTATTTTATTCAAAATCTAGCTAATTTTATTGTCCAAAAGGATATCGTCGTATTTTTTTTTTTAAAAAACGCTTCACTAATCTTTTCACTGTACAGGTCGGACTCGATTATCCGGGGATTTCAAAAAAATCTCACCCCGGATAATCGAATCACCCGGATAATTGAATCAAACTTTTTTTGCGTTATTTTATGAATTTAAGCTTCATTCGGGGAGAAATTGGAAATAAAATGGTCAGGGTGAATTTTCCTATTATGGTAAATGTACCTATTTTGGCCCTAGTCTATTTTTCAGACATTCGGGGTGTGATTTGTATTTTCAGTTGGTTTTCATTTATTATTCATATTGGTAACGAGTTAACGGTATGTATAGCTGTATATCAGTTGTTTATAGCTATTTGTGTAAGAATTCTAAGACAAACTTTTTAATAAGGAGTGTCTTTTGCAATACAGGTCAAACTCGATTACCCGGGCTTCAATTTTCCAAGGTAAATGATTCGATTACTCGAAAAAATAAAAAATAAAAGTAAGTAAACTGGGGTCGTTTGTTTCTTGGCTCCAGTTTAATTTACGTGGTGGTGTTACATATAATAGCTAACATGTCTTTTAACCCTCATTCTAGTTAGAAGAGTGCGTGTTGCGCCCCCATAAAGAGATCCTCGTCCTTGTCCTTGTAGCATCATTTAGTTGACCTATGTTGTACCGGATTGTCAGGTAATAACTACGCGTGCAGTCTTCGCAAACTCTCCCACTCATACTTGTCACTAGCGAAGAACTACCAGGTTACGTAGATGATGGGTTTCCTGGCGCCTCAGCGAGAAGTACTGCTATCTATCTTTGCTTGAGCTACCCAAGAAATGAAATCACCTCCAGGGATGGGCGGGTCTCTTTTGAGAATCTCGTTAACCATTTCTTGACCAACTTTTTTGTAACGCGTATAGGGTCGCACAACTATTTTTCATTAGAGCTGTTGGCGTCAAGAAACACGAAAAACCTGGTTTAATAAAGATAGGTGCTTCTTGTGCAGTGCTAGAAGCTGCTCAATATTTACCTTCCAATCTAGTTCAATTGCATGAAAAAGATAATTGGGGGTTATCTAAATTAGAAAGTTTTAGCAGTTTTTAATAATATTGCCAGTCTAAGAAAATATTCCAAAATTTATTTTTCGCCATTAACTGAAACTATCCCTGGCAGCACTGCTTCAGCGGAACCCAATCAGATTAATTGTAATAACTTCTGTTCTACTGATAATATTTATAACTTTTAGAGCTCAAATGAAAGACCTTAGTCGCTTTTATTAGACTTACTTGTCGTTGTGTAAACTAGAAGTTATAGTCATTTGGAAACGTGGTTGTTTATCAACAAGAAGGGCGTGAGGGGGGTTAAAGATGCCATTGGAATTCTGAGCAGGAATCAATTGTTGAAGGGGATAATGGGAGAAGAGCAATATTGTGTCAAAGTCCACTGGAACTCAGCGCAGGATATTTACACTGGATTGCAATGAAAATAGGACCATGATTCTAGCAGTATCTGAAATAAATCATAATCTTCAGCGGAATTCTATCTTGAAAAGGATTTCATCAGACATTTAAGAAGCTTTTCTCTAGAATCCTGCATTAAAATTCAGAGAAAAAACCATAGAAATACGGACGAATATTCAATTGAAATTCTGAAATAGATTCCATTGGGATGCTAAGAAAAACTTCGATCAGAATCCTGGAAAGTATCCAATCAGAATCCTGAGAAGCATGTCATCATTATACCAAGAGATAGCCAGAAATCAACCGAGCAATGTAGGTATAATGACATTTTATGTGGCCTGTGTATTTATGTGTATTACGAGAAAAATGTACTTTAAGCGTAAAATTAAAAAGTTGCATATTTGGTAATAAAGGTGTTAAAAAATTATCTCGCTGATTGATTCTAATGCAAACAGTACTAGAGATATGATTCGAAGAAAAACAATTTTTTAAACCATTTGTTAAAATTAAGAGTGTTCCTATGGACTGAGGGGCTGTTCAGACGACACAACAATTTAAGTTATTATATATTGATATAGGCGCGGATTCAGAAAAAATTCTGGAGGGGTCTGAAATTGCGATTTTAAAATAAACATTGAACAATTCGTAACACGTAAAAACCTTAGTTAATGGATATAAGTTTTATTGGTCAAATCAGGTTTGGAATGATTTTAAATTTGAAACTAATATAAACTTAAATCTAATTTAAAATTACTAAACAAGTGAAAAAATTTCGGAGGGGGTTCGGACCCGCAGGACCCTCCCCCTGGATCCGCCACTGATTGGCTAAATGAACAATTTCTTCAAAACTAGTTCCAATCCATGAAGGTCGATTCCAAGTTTGGTTTTTTAGGTCACTTTGCGCAGAATAACCCATAAGCTATTTTTGAGGTAGGTCAAAATTTGAGAGGAGATTAATCCTAGACCCCCCAATTACCCGAAAAAATGTTCTATTGACTGCAATAATCGAATTAGCACTAAAATAAGACATTATAGTTGAAATCAGATTTTTTTGCAAAACACCCGGATAATAGAATCATTTTCCCCGGATAATCGAATCACGAATAATCGAATCCCCGGATAATCGAATCTCCGGATAATCGAGACCGACCTGTATCTCAATATCTCAATAAAAGTAATAAGATGAGTTGCCAAACTCTTAACAAGTAGATTTCATAAGATTAGAACACTTCACACTTCATATTCCTGCCTTTTAAACGAAACGAAAATGTTGCAATATAGATGCCACCGCCTTATAAAGGATAAGCACCACAGATGGCTGAACAGTTTTAAAAATGATGGTCTTTTTATGATAATATATCTACTGTAACCGTACAATGTGGATATATTTTGTTCAAGAAAGATGTTTGAAAATTCAAAACAGCCATGGAGTTTTATTTATAGAAGATTAAGCAATTTGAATGATATATTGTTGCGGCGCAACGTAAATCGTGGACGCTCCCTTTCGAATATCAGCGAAATTGACAGGCAGCTCTGCACTTACATCCAGGTATGGGAAAAATACATTCGAAATTCATTCATTTGTATTCATCTTCTGATACATCTCATGCTACCAACCGTTGTGTTTGTCTCACGAAGTAAACGCCAGGAAGTATACACTGAGCTTGTCGCAAAGCTCATTAGCGATAGCAGCCGTGCGGCACTCAATTGACTCCCGTTCGTTCTAAGTCGGAGAGCCTCTCATTCTCTCAATATTTTCTAAGAATGATGTTTGGATGTGAGGAATCGGATTGGAATATTATTGTTTTGGTTTGCGAGCCACTCGATGAGTCTAATCTTGATTCAATCATCATATCCAATCATTGAATCGTTCAATCGGTTCTCTATCCTTTGTAGAGGTAATATATGGGTAGAAGTGCAAAGGTAAAATAGCTCTAGATGCAGTATTTTTAATTTTTACATACGCAAGCTTATCGTTTAACGGCTAGCGTGACCTACAAGTTACTGACTTTATTTCTTCTGTATCATGTTGAAGTACTTTTTACTATTTCAGTAGGGGAACCGGGGGAAAGTCCGACACCCTAAGCGCAATCATTTTTTCTAAAATACCACGAAGCTCCAAATTGTATATTCTGGGCATAATCCTGGTTTAGATGGTTCTTAACAAGATATAATTTTTTCAGTGTTTCAAAAAATTGGATTCATTAACAATTATTGGTTACCAAAAGGAGAAAAATACCATTTTAAAAACGCTGCGGGTAAGACCGACACCCCGAAGTGGCAAGAGCGATACCCTTGTTAGCTTTCTTTTTGTCCAATTTTTTTTATTAAAAATGTGTTGTGTATGTGTGATAAAGTGTAATTATGTGTATATGAGTATGTGTGATGCAAATGCATGCTTTCTGGAATATCATCGCGTAGCAAGAGGAAAAGCATATGAATGTGTGGTGTGAATAAATAATGTTCAACACTTGGTTTTCCCCATTAATCTTTTCTAGCTTTATTACCGCTTGTGAAACCATTCTAAGAAGTAAGATCCGTTCTGCAAGAAGAATATATCCCCTGTTACTAAGATTCATTCACTTAGAAGTGACATACCCTTTTGTAGTGAGCTATCCGGTTCGTGTTATGATTTTTCGGAACTCTGTTGATCAACAATCCGGCAGAATAGATTAGAATGTGCGGCAAAATACTGGTAATTTTCAAAGCTTTTGTGCTGTTAAAACCTTAAAATGTTTCAATTAAAAATAACATTCAAGTGCGCATCAACTTTGCTTTCGTATATTTTGTTTATTTTGTGACGTTGGATGAATTTATATGGCATATATGTGTCTCGAAATACTCAAAATAATCATACTAATGATATCCTGTTATTATTGAATGATTTAAAATTTGATATCTGAGAAAAGTTATGGGGTGTCGGGCTTACCCACGGTGTCGGACTTGTCCCCGATTTCCCTATTCATTAATCTGTCTATCTTTTGTGCAGTTAAAATATTATCGTTACAGTTGAAAACTGGAAAATCCTATCAGCGACAATTTTTTTCTCTTTTGTTCAATGCTAATTCACGACGTCGGGAGTAGTGTGTTCCATTGCTAAAAACCATTTTCCAGTTTTCAACTACAACCACAATATTAAACAATGGCTTTGGATATCATGACGCACATGACATTCAAGGTTATAAAGTTCAAAAATAGTGTACGAGGTGTTATAACGACCAAAGGGTGAATTTGAAAAAAAAATACATCAAAGCATCTAAAATGATCCCAACGGAACATACCTGTAGATACTATTAAATCCTAGTCAAACCAGCCACAAACAGTTTTAAATGAAGCAATGAGCCGCGATCGGTTGTTTTATTTGATTCGAAATTCTGACAGAAACCTCAAGCCAGCTTAAATTCTGAATGTGCTGTACTGGAATGAAACCAGCTTCTTCGGTAACTACCGATCGAGCTAACCCCATATAGTTTAAAAACTCTTTAATCGCGTATAAACACCCTTAATTGCTAAATTGGACAATATCTTTTGACAAACTGAGTTTTATTGGATTCTGAGATGATTATGACTTTCATTGGTTTAGTTTTCGATAAAAATACACTAAAAAATCAGTTTGGGCAAACAAAAGTTTGTTTCAAATAACTTTTTTTTCTTGAAAGTGCCCAACTAATGACTAATTTTGCGAAAATAACTCCTACAACATTTTTTGTAGGATTTATCATTTTTAGACAAAAGCCATTTGAAAAAAATTGGTTAAAAAAGTTTGACCCTCTCAAAAGCTTGTCTAGATCATTTTTGGAAAAACAAAGTATGCAAAGTGGCTTTTTGTGACAAATTTCTCATGTACACAGAAAGTTTCATTAAAATCTGAGAGGGTGCTGCCAACATTTGTTCGAGTTGGCGCGAAATTCGTCATATTATAAATGGATATGTCATAAAAGATGGATGAACTGACCTGACCATTAAAACGTTTCTGTTGGAAAAGCCTTTGCACTCCGTAACACAATTAAAACTACTTTTAGAAAAATACTAAAACAAAGTGGTCTAATTCTTAAGGCTCAATATCATCAATATCAAGTATATCATGTAGAGCTTTTTTTCGGCTTGCTTTTTTTTTCATTGTAGGACTTATCGACTCTCCAAAACAAGGTTATTGGATGCGTGGTACGCAGTTTTTGAACACACCCTTTTATTTTTACGAGCACTACATTCATTTGCTTTTACACATAAATAACGAGTATAATCCATAACAATAAATCAAGGAGTTAACATGATTTTGCGAAAAAACATTTTTGGCGTAAAGTAGCCCCCTTGTGGGGGTGACTTTACGCCAATTTTAGCTCTTTAGATTTCACGTTCAATCTTGATTTTCCAAAAGTTTTTTCAATGCCTTTGGAGGTACTTGTGCCATATGTAAAACATCGAACAGTTTCAAATTTGAAGTTGCGTGATCGTAGTTCTTGAGTGCAATGTACAAAACGTTCTATTTTTGGCGTAAAGTAATCACCGATGACGGTATTTCGTTCCAAAAACAAAGATAATTATAAAAATATTGATATCCGTCATTATCCCGACGAACTAGTTATGAAAAAAAGTTCAACAGACGTATTTTTGGAGTCAATACGTTTTTATGTACAACGTATCCAACACTTAAATTTATTTAGCGCAGCTCTGTCTACAAATCAATATAATCTTAACAATAGCAAAACAAACTTTAATTTCGTTTTTACTCTTAATTTACTATAATAAACAGCTGTGCGATTACTACTACGAAGGGTGAGGAAATTACGCTCCGTAGCGGTATAATGAATTTGTTTATATAAACATCGCGTTAGCCTTTTAAAAGAATTAATTTTAAATTTAACAATTTCTATCGCTTTCCGAATGCGACGATACTATCTCAAATCATTCCCAAAAGCGACGTCGAGTCCTTGCCTATGAAGCAATGATTATTATAGAAGTCATATGTCACAGACACAGTATTCAAACTGTGCTATATTTTCATGTAATTTCCCGGCTTATAATCACCAAAAAACTTCCGAGCCGAACAAGAAGTTTAAAAAAAAAAATCTAATGCCTACAGCTCTGCGTAAACGATATATACAGCGCCTCATACTTATTATTGGAATTACATACAAGGAACCCTCTGAATGAGTCAACAAATGCATTCGATGAGTGAGCGAATTTTGATTCATCCAGAATTGAAGTCCTGCCTGTTTGCTGACGTTCGGTTCGTTTCAAGTATTTTTTTAACCACTGACCGTTCGGAGTGCACAAACATGGTGGTGGAGAGAGGATTCATCGCATTCTCTCATGGTTCGTTGCTCCATGCTCACTATGATGATTGTGTGCGGCTGAACCAAGGATGAATGGCTATCAGATGCAATCAAACGAATGAGTGAATTTTCCCATGCCTGCTTACATCTAGGTAGTATGAAATATTTACGTTAGTGTAGGTAGACGGTGCAATACTTCACAATGTCTTGCATCAGATGAAATGTAAATGATCTGTAGAAAAAATCCATTGTACTCTTAGTTCGACCACCGCCATGTGCGGTTGGTTTCTTTCGGTCACAAATTGAAATAAATCGATTTCCTTAAGAAACCGTTTCGAATTAATTACGCGATGTGTCGTTGAGCCGCCTAGAATTGTACCTAGCATATTTCGCTATTCCTCGCCGTTTCTACAGCCTAAAGGGAAACAAATGAGTGTCGACTGGTAATCCTAGCGTCATGCCTGAACCACTTAAAACACAACGTAGGACCTATCACTGGCGCGATCATAATGGTGCCGTGACCAGGATGACCAGGAACCCCCAAAATGACTACGCATCTGTGATAACAGCAATCGCCCGATATCGGTTTATATATTCGTCATTTCATAAATGAATCAGCTATCGAACCAACCCGCCGCAATTCAACTAATGTGGCGCAACCGCCATTTTGTAACCTATAACATTAGGTGAGTCACGATGAGTTTTGTCTACTACAATGTTTTAAACTCGGAGCCCAGCCCTCCGTGCATTGATCGGAACCAATCCCCACCCGTAGGAGCCAAGACCTCCATTGTTCGGAGCCGAGCTCTACCCGCAGGAGCATAGTCCTCCACTGTTCGGAGCCAAGTCCTCCATCGTTCGGAGCCAAGTCCTCCATCCGCCGGAGCATAGTCCTCCATTGTTCGGAGCCAAGCCCTCCACTGTCCGGAGCCAAGTCCTCCACCCGTCGAAGTGTCGCCTTCCATTTGTCGACTTACCTTCCATACCAACTTCCATCGCATTTACTTTGGCAGCATCCTAATAGGAACGCAGGTCTCGGACTGTACGAAGTCAGGCTTGGGTTGCCTCGTGCGTATCAGCGAGCAACCACCATAATCCCGGTCGTCTCCTAGTGGCAGTTATTTCTCACCGGAATCATCTTATTCATAAACCAATGCAATCAAGCGCAAGCAATCTTACAGCAATCGTATAAGTTTTTGGATTTTGCAAGAATCCTGGAAGCCTAAATCATCCCGTAAAAGGCATGCATTAAGTGCAGCAGAATGTAAACAGTAATCGGTTCCAGAAAAGAAAACAACATTTTAGCGAGTGAAACAAAGCATATTATCAGCACAAGTGAATGGCGTCCCCAACTTCCGTCACAATGTAGAAGTTTCAAATCTCACAACCTTCTGCAGCCGTTGGATGATCGTTTATTTAAAACCGTTGGTTTTGGCCGGGGAGTATGTTGCGGCGCAACGTAAATCGTGGACGCTCCCTTTCGAATATCAGCGAAATTGACAGGCAGCTCTGCACTTACATCTAGGTAGTATGAAATATTTACGTTAGTGTAGGTAGACGGTGCAATACTTCACAATGTCTTGCATCAGATGAAATGTAAATGATCTGTAGAAAAAATCCATTGTACTCTTAGTTCGACCACCGCCATGTGCGGTTGGTTTGTTTCGGTCACAAATTGAAATAAATCGATTTCCTTAAGAAACCGTTTCGAATTAATTACGCGATGTGTCGTTGAGCCGCCTAGAATTGTACCTAGCATATTTCGCTATTCCTCGCCGTTTCTACAGCCTAAAGGGAAACAAATGAGTGTCGACTGGTAATCCTAGCGTCATGCCTGAACCACTTAAAACACAACGTAGGATCTATCACTGGCGCGATCATATATGTTTCAATATAGATAACCTTTTGAATTTCATCAATTTTATAAAAACTACATTGCATTATTACAGATACACTTGCACAGATTTTTTTTTGTTGGAGACGAACCACTGCGACCAGTATTTAGGAGTATCTGTGAAGAAAATTACTGAACCTGGGTGGAGACTAGGGCCACTTTGTTCCCAGATTGACCGTTCAGGCTCCATAAATTTGTAAGTAGTTTCCAAGTTCGACATCGCATGCAGCCAGTCTTCATCTGCAATGACGAGTTTATTTATAGGGAAAATCTTTCAGAACCGCATAATGTCCTGTTAAGCTTCCAGATAATAATTGTTTATGACGACTTATTTTCAAGGCACATTTCTCCGCCTCAAGTTGTATCACCTGATGTAGCGGAAGGAGATGCAACATTGCATCTAATGCTTTTGATGGAGTTCTTCGCATGGCACCGGTTATCGCTCCACAAGCAAGCCTTTGAAGTTTACCTAGCTGTTTTTGAGTTGATGTCTCTTTTGTTTTAGGCCACCAAACTAGCGAGGCATATGTTATTCTTGGTTTGACTATTGTAGAGTATAACCAGTGAACCATACTTGGTCTGAGATCCCATTTTTTACGAATTGTTCTACTTCACACCCAGAGAGCACTAGTTGCCTTGTTTACAACCTGCTCAATGTGCGCATTCTAGTTTAGTTTTTTATCGAGTATCAATCCCAGATACTTTACCTCAGAACACATTTGAATTACTGTTCCGTTGAGCAAAAGTGTTGATATGGAATATTTGCTTTTTCGAGTAAATGGGATTATGATTGTTTTGGAGGGATTTATGTTGCCCTCCTTTTTACACCACTTCGAAGTGAAGTTCAGTGCAGATTGCATTCTATTTGAGATAATATAATCACATTTCCCCTCACAAGGATTACAACATCATCTGCAAATCCAATCACTTCGTATCCCATTTCAGTTAATGATTTCAATAGCTCGTCTACAACTAATGACCACAATAAGGGTGATAGAACTCCGCCTTGAGGACATTCCTTATCTATTTTCATAGTTAGTGACGTGTTTCCAAGCGTGCTAGTTATTTCACGGTTTGTAAGCTTTGAGTTGATCCAATTTATTGTGTAGATATCAAACCCATGTCTTCTTATAGCATTCCGCAGTGAACTATGAGATGCATTGTCGAAAGCTCCTTCTATGTCTAAAAAAAGCCGCAAGTGAGATTTCTATTGTTTCAATCGAATTCTCCAGTTGTCCAACCACCATGTGTAATGCATCTATTGTTGATTTGTTGCTTTGATATGCGAATTGAAATTCGCTCAGTGGAGAGTCTTTCCAGTACTCCGCTTTAATGTGTAAGTCAATCATTTTCTCCATTATTTTCAGAAATATGGAGATTAGGCTGATTGGCCTAAAAGATTTTGGAAGTGATGTATAGCGCTTCCCAGATTTGGGTATAAATATTACCCTTGTTTGTCTCCAGCTTTTAGGTATATACTTTAGTATTAGACTTGCCCTAAACATTTTCGTTTGGCATGGAATGATATACTGTTTGCTTTTTTGTAGCATTATTGGCAGTATTCCTTCCATCCCCGGCGATTTGAATGGTTCAAAGGTGTCGATCGCCCATTCCACCTTTGCATCTGTAAATATAGCACTGACTATTTCGTGTGCTTCGGTACTAGCTTCATATGAGTCAGGCTCTGCTTCAATTTGATTCTGTGTTTGTATATTATTAAAGGGAAACGAACCAGCAAAATGGTTCTCCATCATGATGCCAAGTGTTTCTTGGAAATCAATGGTGAAAGTTCCATCGTCTTTCTTCACACTACCTAACCCGTTTGTATGATCGTTTGAGAGAGTTTTTTGTAGTCTTGCAACGACGGGAGTTTGCAGGGCCGGCGGAATACGTGGGTAGTACTACCCACTCAAAAATAACCGAGGGGGGAATTATCCACTCGAAAGTTTGGAACAAACTCAAACCTAAGATGAACCATGTATGTGTCTCGTGAGCAAAATGAATGCGTCCGAAACTCTCGATGTACAACAATTACAAATTTATTTGCTTTACAATTTCAATTTCTCCAAAATGTGGGATAATAATTAGGATGCGATTGAAATTTGAAATTGATTTTTATTTCTTAAAACGAGGAATTCTAATCGATGTGCAAAAAAATATTAACGCGTTTTAATTCAGAATAAAGGATGCAGCTAAAACCATGTTAAAAGACTAAATATATGATTCGCAATTTTTCAAAAAGAATTATTATTTGATTTAAAATTGAAACAAAGAGAAACACTTTTATAAGGAAGGCAAAAGACATACACAAAAGGGATTAATTTCAATATCAAAGTAGCAGAGATCGTGTCAGGGGAAGTGAAAAGAGGGCGGAAATTTAACTTGCAGCTTTTTGTAAACGGAAGATCACTGTCAGGACATCATGAACCGAATCGCCGACTGACCTCCATGAATCCGCTGGGAACTCCTTTCTTTGGGACCTGATAGCCAGGTAGATGTCAACATAACTACCAAGAGAGAAGAGATAACTAAATTTGAATATCTATGGTGATTAAAAATATGTATATGAGAGACATATAGGTGAGATCGAGGATAGCCAGCACATTGTAATGAGGCCGAATGTATTCACTTAACAGAGATCTGGCATTAGAACACTAGGCGCACGACCAGACAACATATTTAATGTCGTGATAAGCTCTCTTCACGACCCCAATATCATGGAGATGCGCATTCAACATATAATTATTGGACATGACCAGAGATATTACTCGAAGAAAGTTACAAACCTCATCAATCCCTTTTAACCATGGTTTGTTGATACATTTGGGATCTCTAATCCTCCATGGTTCCATGAAATTTGCCAATTTTCCAGCGTCCTCTGACAAAAATACTGAATAACTCGTTGAAATTACGCGATTTTTCACAAAAATGATATTCTAATGTCTAAGTATCCACCTTCTCATTACCCGCAATAGAGCAGTGTGAAGGAACTCAAACTAATATCTGTAACTTGTAATCTGGCATGATTTTTTAGATAAAGCACGCAGGAACTCTCATATTTTCCCCAGAAACTGTAACGATGTGGTCGCCCTCGCCACTCCACTACTGTCAAAATAAATAGCATAGAAACTATGCATAACTGACATCTTCTGATGAACGTTACGAAAATATGCGCACTGCAATGCTTAGCGCGAGCATTTATGCTGTCAGATAAAAATGTGTGTTTGAAAAATAATCATTTCGTTTAGATACAACATTATCATTTCATCATGAATCGTCGATTTGAATCGTGATCTACACGGATTGCTGTTGTCATTTAAAGATTGGTTGCGTGTATTTCGATCAAAGGTTGAACCAAATATTCAACGTAGGGCCTAGCCATCAGTTGAAACATTTATACTCTCGTTAATCCGTCGACGAACCGGTGCCAATAACCCCGTTTTTCAGCTTTCGTCAAGTTTTTCATTTGTGTTTCTAACGTCACGTATATTCGGAATAATTCGGGCGATTCGACTTTCAAAAAGTCCTTACAAGACCTTTTCGCGTACAATTCTGAGCACTGTTGCTCGCGCCTGGTACTCGTTTCGTCTAACATGTAATCGCAGTGTATAGAATCAAACTAGTCCAAACCTTGTATGCTTCCACCACAGGATTTTCTTGTTTTGATTCGATTGTTTCGGATATAGAGGACGCGTAGCTCTTTCAATCAATGGGCTCACTAATTGTAGCGAGGTCGAGCACAATAATAAATCTAAAGCGTTTGGCCGTGCAGGTGGAGTAGGAATTTGTGTCATTTCCACCGTATTCAAGATGGTCATATTGAAATTGTCACAAATATCACGCAGCTAGATAGATCGGTTAGCTTCGTGAAGACAATCCCAGAATTGAAGCCTTCAGAAACCAGCTGAGGTGCGATGTATATGTAAACAATATCAATAAGTCTTTGCCTTTGATTCGGACTTAATAAGTGACAACTTCAATCCCTGGTACCGAGCATAGGTTAATCCGATTGAAAGATCAGCACATTTTGATCCCCAGAAATATTCTTCCATAGTGTTTTCTCGGCCCTGGCGAATAATGTAAAAATTTAGAAAGATCTACATTGGAAGTTAACCAGGTTTTACAAAATGCAACTGCATGGTGTAAACCCTGAGAAAAAATATATGAACTGAAATGTAGGGACACTTGGCTTCTTTGATGTCCTATGTGCAAAATCCTGCTCTTTTCTAGGATTCCCGAGACCAGGAACCACTTATTTTGGTGTTGTAACAGCCCCTTCAAGAAACTGTCTCAGGGTTTTACGAGGAAGTTAAGGAGAAAAAGCAATTTTGTTCATTCCAAAATGAATATGGCGCACTAGAAAATGTTCCCACAATGGGATGGTCAGACTCTCGCTCTTTAGGAACGAGGAAGCGTGTGAATTAATCATGGCCGGTAGCGTAGGCTTATTAAGCAATTCTTTTCGGAGCGTTCTTTGAAAGAGTGCTTCAATTTTTCCCCAAATTATTTATATGTGGATTATGTTGAGAGACCACACGGAGTCTCTCCACAGTAGGAAAACTTTTCATAGTTCTCTCCGCATTTCCACACCGTGCCTTGTTTCTGTAGGCCCAATGGTTTGCGACGAAGGCAGTTCATGCCTCGCGGCACAAAAGGCGAACAGGTAGACGAGCCCTATTCAAAAGAACAAAGTGTAGAAGAACAGATCCTGCGAAAGGCTCAATATTAGGCTGATGGAAAATCAGTGGTTTTCTTACATTTCTCAAGTTTACCGAACGCAACTACTTGCAAACCAGAATTTTTCCTGACTAAAGCAAAGGGTTCGTAAAGAATACTTCGCAATTAGGACCCCCGTAGGTGACTACACCGTCAATCAGGGTTACCATATTCACAGATTTTTCTGCAATGTTACAGATTTTTTTCACAATTTTTGATCACAGATTCTTTTTCACAGATGACAGATTTTTGGCATTTTGATAAAAATTTCACAGATTTTCAAAGATTTTTGAAAATTGTGTGATTTTTCACAGATTTTTGGGAAATTTATCACAGATTTTTTTTCCTGTTTTAGTAATCACAGATGGTAAAAAGATTTTTTTGGTCGAAACACAGATTTCAATGTGGCATCCCTGCCGTCAATCTGTACTTCCCAGGCGGGTACGTAGACAAGACTTCTACCTACATGGCCGTACAGTTTAGTTAGATCCCGCATATATCGATGATGTTAAATGGTTTATAGTTGCTCCGGAAGAAGACATTCCTGGCGCCGGTTGTAATAGATGGATATAATTTGTATCGAAAAGTGGACTAATCGCCATTATTTTTGTAACCGCAGAAATATCCAAATCGACCTGCATTGAGCCTGAGGGTATGTCGGTCGTTGGAGATACTTTGCCGTTAGCCAACACTATCATGCAGGCTTCAGTACCCGCGAAAGGTTTTAACGGTGGGAACGGAAAATTAATGCAACGAAATTTAAAAGGATGGAGTAATTGGTAGTTAACTATGGAACATTTGAAGTATCGGCAATCAACGAACACATTTTCGCTGAGCCGTCAGCCATACAGCCCGTTAAAAAAGAATGTTTCCAAACAGCCACCAAATCTTATCCGGAAATTTTCCTGTTCACTTAGGGATCATCCATAAATGACGTAGCATTATATACACGCAGAAAAATTTAGCATATTTAAACCAAAAATATGTGTTATTGAATTCAATCAATTATTGTTTATCACTTTAACCAACAAAATTATTAATTTCACAATATTTTTTTATTAGAAAAACAATGTATTTTTTCTTTCAATAAAAGCATTTTTAATTTTAATAATTTTCTTTTATTTTCAATCAAAAAAAATATTAGAAAGCAAAACAATAAACTTTTTTATTGAAACAATAAATAAATTTTATTGAATTCAATAAATAAATTTTTTGTCTCCCGACCAATAATTTTATTTATTGAATTTAATCCATATTTTTATTGAACCTACAAATCTTTTTTTTGCGTGTAGGGGTGGGGGAAGTTTTGCATTTTATGTGTGACGACGGGGGGTAAGGGGTCATGTCAGGCTACGTAGCTTTTTTAAAGGAGAATAACTAACATCGTTTTTTATTTAAAAAAAAATTACGGGGACAGGGGGGAGTGTTAGCGTCAAGCTACATAATTACCAGGGGGCATTTAGAGGTTTGAGACGAAATGCTACGATGAGGGAGTGGGGTGTTAAAATTACTCAAAAAATACTACGTCATTTATGGATGGTCCCTTACACACGTCAGGTCTGATCTTTCGTCCCCACGGGTAGAAATCACTCCGAATCTTAGTACCCACTCGGGAAGAGTGGGCCCTGGGAGTTTGTTCAACCCGTTCGCACATCAGCCTCCAACTTTTTCTTCGTGATTACCTAATTTCTAGGTTATATGCCGAGAGAGACTTTTTATACTCATCCCACTGTCCAGTCCGTTTAGCCCGGTTGAACAGTTTCTTAGAAATTTTCCTGAGCATTTCTAGGGTTTTGTTCCACCTTGGTGCGTCCATCCAATAAACGCATTTTAGCTGGACAGCTTCTATTATAAGCATCCATAAGTTTAGATGTTACAATATTTGAGGAGATCTCCAATTCTTCTGCGGTTTGGATTTCTGCTTCAAAACATGCTTTTGCGATCAACAATTGAGAGCAGAATGAATCCCAGTTTGTGGTTCTGGGATTTCTATATATAATAATTTCAACACTTTGCATGAGAAAAAATTCGCTTATCTTTTTCTCTGTGCCTATTTAGTGAACATCATTGGTTTTCATAAACTGTACAAGCTTCTAGGTTGTGCCAATCAATGGTACAAGCTTCTAGGTTGTGCCAATCAACGAATCGAATCAAAATTTACACTGATGCAAAACTAAATGTCCTTAAAGTTGACATACTAACTAAATTTAAAGTCTACTTACACAGCAGAATAATTCCAGTATAAAAAATAGGCATTCAATTTTCGCACAACAAATGCAATTACCACATAGATAGGCGATATTTTTTATTGAGACATTGAAGCGATTGTGGTAAACTCGCCGTTCAACAGCGTCTTTTAAGTACGCGTACCTAAACATATAGGTATACAATTTCCCTTGCCCATCAGGCTGTGATGATCTTGACGATCCCTCGCCTGCAGTTACACTGTTTATACAGCCGCAGTAAGCAAACAATCCATAAAGATATATCATTGGAACGGAATTGCTTCGCCGTGCGCTATCAGTCGTTTCCTATCAGTCTGTAGACTTAATTCATTATCCTTTAATTGGAATTCCAGCTGAACGGCGCGGCCGGCGCACCGAACGTTACAGCTCAGGCATCGGGGAAGCCAGGTGTCTGCTAAATATGCCAGCCCCAGTGAAATTTGTTTGTCGGGCACTGAAACATGCTACAGGACATAATGGTGCTCGATGGGTTGGAACGGTTTGGCTTAGTAGCCTGTAAATGATGGTCGTAAAGGAGGAGACTTTGTCTTTTGATTAGGATCTAGTAAACCGCATACAAAAAGCTCCAGGGCCCTTGGAAGAATTGCACGCTTCGAGAAAGCTTCCATGATAGTGGAATTGGGCAAGGTTGCTAGCGTCATACAAAATCTGCGTATTTTTGAAACTTACAAAAGAGCTCAACATTTTCTTCTTTAACTTTCTTCTCGGACGCTTAAAAATACGGTGTATGTACGGCATTCAATAAATACATATTTTTTGTAATTATGGCAGCACTTCCCACAAACGTTTAGATGAGAGTCTACCTTGTTCTTTAGAAAATAATTTACTAATAATTGCTCTTAACAATAAAAATTAATAATGCAATCAAGAGGGCTCTTCACTACAGAACAATACCGATCTGCGTTGTTAATGAATTGAGTGCACTCAGGCTGCTGCTGTGTCCGTTAGGGGGAGCATTAGTTTCGCAAAGAAAGCACAGGGTTTTTCGAGATGTAGACCTCCCCCCACCCGAACAACACAAAAGCTTCGTCGGTTTTTCACCTCCACATTTGATTCTCGCATGTAGCGTAAAGCGATTCAGCAGTTCAATAGCTCACAAAAAACCTTTAACAATCGACGGAGGTTCAACATTACAGCCGGCACTCGAGTGCAATAAATTCACGAACAGAAGCGCAGCAGCACAGTGAAGAAGAGGAGCGTCTTATATTCCAATTTTCGAAGCATGAATTAAAATAACGAGCTGCAGAAAGCGATCGCCGCTTCTTTTGCATGTACCGTACGAATATTAGAGCTTCATTCCGGCCCCGGGAGTCTTATCTCGATGAAGATATGCTAATACCCACTCACGATGTGCTTGCGCCAAATGAAATACGTGATTTTCGCATGAAAACGTTCTTCATTCATTATGCTAGGGTAGTAGCGGTGGTGTAGTGAGTTCCGATTGTGGGTGGTACCATGGCAAGTCGAAATGGCAATGGGAATTCGGGTTTAGCGGCCCTTCCATGTGGCTCTTGGCATTAAACGAGCTGGTATTTCGTTTGCGGAGGTGTAGTTTTTTTTGGACGAAATATAATCATCATCAAAGGAAGATAGTAATTAATATTTCAACTGAAAGGTGCATAACTAACGGCTAATACCTAAGGCTACACGCTTCACGTAATCACATGAGGTCATTTAGTTTTGCGGAGCGTTGAAGGCCAAGGACTTAAGCAGTCGTAGTGCTCGAAGGAACCGCCTCCCCGGGTCTTCCTCAGCTTCCGCATGACAATAAACACAGCTCTGACATAGGTTCTTTGGACAGCATCAGCATGTTTTACATTTCTTACAAAAGAATTGTATAGGATTCGCTCAAACTTTGACAACTTTTTCCGAGGCCGGAGGGCCGAGTCTCATATACCAATCGACTCAGCTCGACAAATTGAGACAATGTCTGTATGTGTGTGTGTGTATGTGTGTATGTATGTATGTACAAAATGTCATGTAATTATCTCAGCAATGGCTGAGCCGATCTTAATGAAATTAGTTTCAAATGAAAGGCCTAACGTTGCCATTTGACACTATTATTTTTGATTTTCGATATGTTGTTTACTTTCTGAGATATGGGCGATTTTGTCAAAACACGGCAGGTTTTTTGCAAATAACTTTCGAACAATACAATATTGTCCCACAAACTGCACATAAATAGAAATCTTGTAAAAATACCTTTCTAACAAGCTACAGATTGTCTAAATCTGTGCACGAGCGGCGGAGATATTAGACATTTTGTATTTTTAGTCCTCGCTTACCAATTTCCACTAATTAAAAATGAGATTGTTTCATACAGAGTATTGCTTTACTGGTGTTTTAGGGGCAAAACTAAACCGATTTTGAATATCGGGGTATGAAAACACATCTACGTGATTCAAGGAATTCGATGTTGAGAACATTTTGTGAATTACCTTTATAATAAATTAACTATTTCTCAAAAATCAATATATAAGTTCGCTTCAAAGACAAAATAATGTGTTGATAAAGAAAAAGTGAGTTCTAGTATTTATTCCTTGGATTAGGCATTGCGTTCAATCATGAGGTAAATGTTGGATGGTATATCAATACACAGATCAACAAGTAATTCACCTAGTAGTGAGATAAAAGATTTCTAATATATTTATACTTGTGGCGTCGCCGAAAGCAACTGTATGTTTGAAGCCCAAAAATCTAGCGAAAATTTAGCTCTTTTGCAAGATTTAGGTTATACTGGTTATGGAGCAAAAATTACTACTTACATTATTTATGATAAGAATGTAAGAATCAATATATCATAATAATATACCTATACAAATAATGTCACTGCATTAACCATCATTTGCCATTCCTCACACGCCCCCCCTCCCCTCATCTCTCTCTCTCTCTCTCTCTCTCTCTCTCTCTCTCTCTCTCTCTCTCTCTCTCTTTCTCTCTCTGTCTCTCTTCTATCGCATCTATCTAGCTATTTCTGTATGCATTTCTAAATTGTGTGATAAGATCTTCTGCCAATCTGAAATATTTATTAATTGTAATTGCGAAGGTTTGAGAAAACAAAACTATTTTTTGTCTGCTGCTACATCAACTCAACTTTAATTCAATTGTATTCAAAGCCTGTATCTACACTATAATTAAGGAAGTTCATGGCTATATCAGAAAAATATTTGGCTTAACTGGGTAATATGAAAGTTTGACGATGGAAATTTTCAAAAGAGACATTCCACGTGCGATATTTAAACTATTCGTATCTCTATTGAATTTTTAATGAAATATATACTCAAAGACTGAAAGCTGAAACCAGGATTTCGAAGACAAAATACATGAGAAAAAGAGGTTCTAGAGACGACAATGTGAACCTCCCACCCGAGTTCGGATTGACGGTGAAATCGAGATGGTCGACGAATTCATGTATTTGGGCTCACTGGTAACCGACGACAATGATAACAGCAGAGAAACTCCTGGACTCCAGAGGACGCTCCGGTCGAACAAAATTCGCCGCCGCACGAAGTTGATTATCTTCAAGACGCTGATTAGATCGGTGGTCCTCTACGGCCACGAGACCTGGACTATGCTCGTGGAGGACCAACGCGCCCTTGGAGTTTTCGAACGAAAAGTGTTGCGTACCATCTATGGTGGCGTGCAGATGGAAGACGGAACGTTGCGCAGGCGAATGAACCATGAGTTGTATCAGCTGCACATTCGTTGTATTGGTACGAACTTTCATGAAAAATAACGGATCAAAGACCAAAAATATCCACAAATTAGATCCAGGAAAAGAAGTTTCCCAAAGTACCCACTCTCGATGGGGGATGCAACTACAATGTGTCTTCTAACTTATCGTCGTCCATATTTGGATATACTGAGTAGTTTGAACCATTTCTTGTTCACAATATTGGTCTGTATAGGACTTATTTATCCATATTTCCTGCACGAGAATTCGGAACTAAACAATATGAAAGCTATAAGGATGAATGGAAAGAGACTGCATTGCAATCAACTGATTGCACGGCTTTTATGCTATCGACATAGCCTAGACATTTCACAATATTTACTTCAATGCAAATAAAAACTTTGAAATATCTACCTGTCTCACTCACGAATCGCATTCTCCCTCTGTCGTTCTCTGTTCAAAGGGCTTGAAAGCACATGTGACCTTGTCTCACATTACTATATTCAATTGCGCGTTAAAATACTGGACCAGTAAATTCTGTTCTGCACATAAATTTTTTTCGGGAATATGTGACTAAAAAGTAAACTTTAAATTCGTCAAGTAAAGAAGCATGAAAACAAAAAGAATAAAACCAAAAAAGAAGGAAGCCCCAGAAAGTCCATTGCATATTTATTAGCCTTTTCTCAGAAGTTGGGATTTTCAAAAACATTTCAAAACTTTCTGATGCAATGCTTTTCAAATTCGTACAATCCGGTTTATTCATTTTCTTTATTCAAAAATGTGTTTGGCTTCAAATATATGACCATTTCATTTTAATTAATTATTTCATTCCGCATCTTTTTATTCGTTTTGTTCATCTGCGTTCATTTTACTTATTTTATTCGTTTCATTCTTTGGATTCACTCTGATCAGTTTATTCTTTTTGTGCATTTTACTCATATCATTCATTGTTTTCATTGTATGCATTTTATTAATTTTTTTCCAGTTTATTCATTTTGTTCAGTTACTTCATTTTAATAATCTGACTACTTTTTCAGTTTTAATCATTTCATCCAAATAATTTATTTGATTCAATTTATTTCTTTATATTAATTTATAACCTTTTACTGTTGTTCAATTTTTCATTTTAATCAATGCATATAATTATGCTCATTTTTCTTCTTTTTATTCATTTTATCACTTCAGCTCATTTTGTTTATTTGATTCGTTTGTTTTATTTATGCATTTCATTTATTTTTTACTTTATTCATTTTGTTCATCCATTCTTTTTATTCATTTTATCCATTTCATTAATTTGATTCATTGTATTCACTGGATGAATTAAATCAATTTGATTCATTTAATTCATGTGATTCATGTGATTCATGTGATTCATGTGATTCATTTGATTCATACGATTCATTTGATTTATTTGATTCATTTGATTCATTTGATTCATTTGATTCATTTGCTTCATTTGCTTCATTTGCTTCATTTGCTTCATTTGCTTCATTTGCTTCATTTGCTTCATTTGCTTCATTTGCTTCATTTGCTTCATTTGCTTCATTTGCTTCATTTGCTTCATTTGCTTCATTTGCTTCATTTGCTTCATTTGCTTCATTTGCTTCATTTGCTTCATTTGCTTCATTTGCTTCATTTGCTTCATTTGCTTCATTTGCTTCATTTGCTTCATTTGCTTCATTTGCTTCATTTGCTTCATTTGCTTCATTTGCTTCATTTGCTTCATTTGCTTCATTTGCTTCATTTGCTTCATTTGCTTCATTTGCTTCATTTGCTTCATTTGCTTCATTTGCTTCATTTGCTTCATTTGCTTCATTTGCTTCATTTGCTTCATTTGCTTCATTTGCTTCATTTGCTTCATTTGCTTCATTTGCTTCATTTGCTTCATTTGCTTCATTTGCTTCATTTGCTTCATTTGCTTCATTTGCTTCATTTGCTTCATTTGCTTCATTTGCTTCATTTGCTTCATTTGCTTCATTTGCTTCATTTGCTTCATTTGCTTCATTTGCTTCATTTGCTTCATTTGCTTCATTTGCTTCATTTGCTTCATTTGCTTCATTTGCTTCATTTGCTTCATTTGCTTCATTTGATTCATTTGCTTCATTTGATTCATTTGCTTCATTTGCTTCATTTGCTTCATTTGCTTCATTTCATTCATTTGATTCATTTGATTCATTTGATTCATTTGAATCATTTGAATCATTTGAATCATTTGAATCATTTGAATCATTTGAATCATTTGATTCATTTGATTCATTTGATTCATTTGATTCATTTAATTCATTTGATTTATTTGATTTATTTGATTGATTTAATTCATTTGATTCATTTGATTCATTTGATTCATTTGATTCATTTGCTTCATTTGTTTCATTTGATTCATTTGAATCATTTGATTCATTTGATTTATTTGATTGATTTAATTCATTTGATTCATTTGATTTATCAATTTATCTGATTCATTTTATTCATATTTTTAATTTTATGCATTTCATGTTCAGTCATTCGTTTTATTTCATTCAATTTGTTAGTATGAGTCAATTTATTCTATTAATCTTATAACTATTTCTAAATATAATCTTAATTTTTATGTAATAACCTAATCTAATTTGATTCGTGTATATGGATCAAAATTATAATGATTTCCATTAATTTTTCTACTCATTTTATGAATTTAAAAACCTATTGTTTCATTTTTTGCTTTACTTTTTTATTTCGGTCGTTTTGTTGATTTCTATAATTTATTCAGTTTATTCGTGATTTTATTCGTGCAGGACTAGAAACTGTTTTCATCCCACCTCTAATTGGGTGCCTACTTCTCGTGAGTTCTGCAAACTAATCCAATAGTGAAATGTGTAAGAAATGTCTCATCTCACTGCTAGGTGGATTAAATCGGTTTTTGCAGACAAACCACTTAAGGACCTTTTCCCAGTAATGCGGTCAGAGTAATCGTGTTACTTGAGAAGGAGAAGACTTTTCTCAGTCCATCATTCATGAAAACTTCATGAAGGGTTAGATATTTTTAACATAGAATGTGTATGCAAAGTTTGAAAGAAATCGGTTAAGTAATTTTGGAATGGCAGGTAACATCGCAAATCATGTTTTTCCAGAGACGTTCTACAAAAAGCTTCGTCACCGAGTCATTTGTCGATATTTTTGCATAGAAAAATTACAGCATGTTATTGAAATGATATACTGTAATGTACCAAAGTTCTGTTCAATTCACTTTACGCAAAGTTCTAAAAAAATCGCCTAAGAAATAATTTTTTTCCGCGCTAAAACCCTTACCCCCCTTAATAAAACTTTTTGTACATGAGAACTTTGTCGTAGAAAAGATTTTCACCAAATTAGTCAAATTTTTGAATAGAAATATTGAAAAAAATTCTCCATCAACTCTTACGCTGAAAAAATCGATATTAAAAATTTAAAGTCGATTATACAAAAAACCTCATCTTTGATTTGGATGAAATTTTGTTCCAAGATAGGTAATTATGGTCTCTACCTACAGTCAAAAATTAAAGTTGGGCACTTTCAAGGAAAAAAAGTTATTTGAAAGTTATTTTATCCTTGTCCAAACTGAATTTTTTTAAGTGTATTTTTTTCGAAAACTAAACCAATGAAAGTCATAAACATCTCAGAATCCAATTTCCCAACTACTATTTGCCTGATACATGCAAAAAGTAGCAGTAACGAATTTGGTATATATTCATAACAAACATGAATGAAGACTGGAAGACTAGAAGACTGGAAGACTGGAAAACTGGAAAACTGAAAAACTGAAAAACTGAAAAACTGGAAAACTGGAAGATTGGAAGATTGGAAAACTGGAAAACTGGAAGACTGGAGGAGGCAAATGAAGATCATCGCCATCCAAAAATCAAGAAAACCAGCCTCCGACCACAATTCGTATCGACCGATCGCAATGCTGTCCTGTATCCGGAAGTTGTTCGAGAAAATGATCCTATTCCGCCTTGTCAACTGGTCGAAGCAAATGGTTTACTGTCAGATACAGATTTAGCTTCCGCAAAGGCAAAAGGACGAACGATTGTATTGCGTTGCTCTCAACAGAAATTCAAATGCTAGCAAAGAGCAGATGGCATCAGTTTTCTTAGATATTAGGCGGGCTTTTGACTCAAATGAGGGCTTCTACGAGAAACCGGCCGACCACAAAATAGGACCATCGCCGATTCGAACGAAACTTTTCAGTTGCAGTTCGGCTTAAGAATCTCCATGATTTTTTTCTGGCAATGACAATTTTGATACAAGAGCTATTTTTCAAAAGGGCATAGACGTTTAGCATTAATTTCAATTTTTTGGCTTGATTACATTATTTTAAATTATCTGAGAACGAGTTATAGGAAATGAATTGATCTGCACGAAAAAAATATACACTGAAAAAAATGTGTCATTTTTCACAAAAACGAATATTTAGGGGAACCCGGGGCTATTCGGACCTACTTAATCAAATCGCCCTTTTAGGTGGATAGATGTGAAAAAGTTACCGGTCAAAAGTCCTAACTGTTGGTTTGAAACCTCAGCTACATTTTGGTGCCATAAAAGATTCATTTGCACCACTCAATGCCAGCGCTAGGCGACGATTTGCAAACCTTTACGTTATTATTCCATCGTTTTACAATATAGGATTAATTCGGACCTCCCTAAGAAGCAATTCAGACCGTCATTTTTCTTTATTTTTTTTACAATGGAATTATGTTTACGTATTAAATATTTACTAGAGATTTACAACTCCTTAAGAAGCAAAAAAATGCTTCACAAATACTTAATTCGGTATGTCACAGCTGTCGATTGGCGGCCCATATATTTTCTTTGCTGTGGCGTGTGCAATGGTGTGCCCAGTCGCAAGCCGCTGAACGATGTTTGACGGAATAGGGGGTCCGAATAACCCCGTACGCTCATGTCGCACAAAAGCGTTTCGAAAATATCTGTGTTTTAACCCAAACAAAAATAATTCCATAAAATAGGAGCCTCAAGCTTTCCAAAACATTCACCTTTTATTTTTTCACTTTTATTTGTTACTTTAATCACGGTTTTTCCATTATAATGATTTTTGTTTTGAGAATTGCAAAACAACGAAACACGTTGTATCTCGTTTCTACAAAGAACAAAGAATCAAATTTAGCTATCAAAATTCATGTTTCAGAAGAGCGGCTCTATCAATATGTACGGTAGTCAGAAAGTTTTGCTATTTTCAGAGAAATAGAGGAGGTCCGAATTACCCCCACTGTCTTAATAGCCCCGGGTCATGTTAAAAATTCAAATTGCAAGAAACTCATTTTGAAATATTTCTTATATTTTGTCAACAAAAACTTAAAGAGAAAAGAAATATTTCAAATGTGATTGCAGGATGCAGAAGTTATCGGTAAAGAAATTTTTCACACGATAACTTTATAAAGGTTTTTAAATTGCATACTTATTGACATATAAAACTGAAATTTTATTACAGAATCATTTCAAATCAAAATGAATTTAACAAAAATCTTCCAAAATGCCATGTTTCTCCGCAGTGGAGCCAATTTTTGCAAAAAACTATTTTCTCTTCATTAAGAAGAAAATTGTTTAAAACCATATCTGCGCGTGAAGAGCACGAAACCTATAACCTAATTAGTTAAGGAATTTGCGTTTCGATTTCGTCTCATCAGACTTTGACACTAACTTAGTGGCAGGACTAAGCTAGCGCATGATTGATGCCAGCTCCACAAACGGGGACAAGCGGACAAATATTTCGATTTCATTAGTTCTCATCAGCTTACAATGAGCTCCTTTTCTTGCGAGACATTACGTTTGACATGAGCTTTGCTCAGGCACACAAATTGTGTCTCCATTTTTTGGAGCTAGCGTGAATCCGGCACTAGCTTAGTCCTGTCACTTAATTAGTGTTGAATTCTGATGGGACGAAGTTGAAACGCATATTCCATAAATAATTGAGATTTATATTCTGCTTCAAATGGCTCCAAAAACAATTAATTTGTGTAATTGTGCGCTTTTTAAAAGTTATGTGTATTTAAAACATATTGCAAAATTTGTGTTTAACTGACAATAAGTCTCAATGGATAAAACTAAAAATAACTAACCTAATGTAACAGCAAACGGTGACGAAATTATGATGAATTGGTATCGAAGCCTTAGTGCTCAGCAAACTCGTTGAAGTGACGAACCATCGCTATAATCGAACTTTTGGCAGCGTAGTTTGTAATAGTCATTTCGATGGGTACTAATGTTCGGGGGCGAAGTGCTCGGGTTGGGCCGTAGAAGTTGATTTGTCCAAAGAGATCGGGTACATCGTACTCAGCCAACTTAAACTTAGATATGAAAATGGCCTGCGAAGCGTGTCTACGTTCATGCAAAGTATGTAGTCCTAATAGCCTGCAACGGTTGTCCCACGGTAGCTGGTTCAATGGATCATTCCAATGCAATTGACGTAAAGCATATCGTATAAATTTGCGCTTGGCAGCTTCAATCATTTCACTCCAGGTTGCGTGATAAGGGCACCAGACAATGCTTGCGAATTCCAACTGCGAACGCTCCACTGAGCAATGCAAATCCTTGAAACACAATGGATCCCGGAATTCGCTGAATATTTTGAACGTAAAACCCAGCAATCGATTCGCGTTGTCAATAGTCGCTGATAAGTCATTGATATAAGTTAGTCTTTCATTGAGAAAAACACCAAAATCTTTTACGTGGTCAACGCGTTGCAGCTGAGTTGCAGCAATGTTATTGTTGAAATTAGGCATGTCCCTTGTACGATGTAAACTGATGACAAAACATTTCGCAACACTAAAGATCAATATGTTTCTTTGACATTTGTAACATGTATCAATGAGACACTATACCTCACGACAATCGGCTTGATTTTTTATGATAGGAAATATTTTCAAGTCATCGGCGAAAAACAGTTTCCTCCACGCATTAGAACAAAGACCGCATTATTCACGAACAATGATAATAGTAACGGACCTAGTATACTACCTTGAGAAACTCCGGAATTATTAGAAACGGATTCAGACGCGTAGTCACCGCACCCATTTGCACGACGACCTCGCGTTTCCCCATCATAAAATTCCGCTAATCTAATTCTATCATTTTAAAGACGTAAAAGAAACCGGTTCAATGTATTCGGATCATGGAGACGCTTAAAAAAAAAAAATTTTCTAATAACAACTTTTGTCATATTTGTATTATTCATACTATTTGCAGTCAAACATACAATTTTCTTATGGTTTGTTTTTTGTGTTCCGAATTCATCTCGCCAGGGCACAAAACCTAACTTTAAAACAAAAATCTGTTTTAATCCACCTAGCGGTGTAATTGTGCCTTTCTCATTTATCAAAGCTATGGTTTAATAGCTGGTTACGTTCAATATAACATTGTGGAAATATCTATTACATTCTTATTACACTTGGTAAGTATATATGGGAGCACGATTGCCCCGAACCTGACAAGCAACATGTCGACGGTGACACACTTGAAACAAACGAAAACAAAATATTTAATTAGCTTAATCAGCGTGAGTTTGATGTTATCTTCATTTTAGCATAATTTTCAATGTGGTAGGGGGATAATTATTGGGAGGAGAGGATTCGTTGGGAACAACCTAACTTGTTTTTGTATAAAGGTGGGTGAAGGGAATATGGGTGTGAGGTTGATCTGAGATGGAGTGGGGGGGGACAGAGTTGTGGAGGGAAGGGGTGGATGCCGGGTGCAACAGTTAACTTCACATCATACTTTCCATTTGACACAAGGTTAGTGAAAATTGGTTTAGTCATCACCGAAGGGGCTTTAGTTCTTGAATATGTTCGGAACCAGGAACTTCCGAAATTATCGATAGTGGACAATTTATTCCAAGAATCTTTGATTCGCAATCAGTGATCTAGTCCAGCGAAGTAATTTGATGGTCATATCAATAGACTTTTAACCTATGAGGTATTACAATTGTACCGGTTTATAAGAGAAATTCCCATGTGACCGTAATAACCTACCTGTAACTCCGGAGCCAAAAGTCAGTACTGAATGAAATTCAATAGTAGTCAATGGAAATATTATTTCTTTCATTTGAAATTAAGTTTGTAAACATCGGTTAAGAGTTCGCAGGAAAATAGGTTTCATATTAGCTTAGGAACTTAGGCGAGTTTCTCGGGGACATCAAGAACCGTCATAGGTGGCCAATGTGGTCAAAGTTACTTTGATTGGTCATTAGTGACCCGCAAATTCAAGTAATGTTAAAACTATTACAATATGTATCGTTCGGACACAATTGTGTTACCAGTTTATAAAGGTATTTGCTGTTTGATCGTACTTTTCAACCCGTAACGCCGGAACCGGAAGTCGGATCAACTAAATTCAATAGCAGCTTATGGGAGCGTTATACCGTTCATTTGAAACTAAGTTTGTGCAAATAGGTTCAGCCAGCTCTGAGAATATTGAGTGACGTTATTTGACACACACATACACACAGACACTTTGCGATCTTAACGAACTGAATGGAATGGTGTAAGAGACTCGACCCTGCGGGCCTCGGTTAAAAGGTCGAAATTCTCGCTCGATTGGTTAACCTTTCTCTATGAGGATAGCAAAAATGTGCGAACTCAGCAGTCCCAAAAAGTCTGTTTTCTCAATTTTTTGGGATAACAAAATCTCGACATTTCATGCATTTTAATGACATTCGGCATCAAATTTTTTTTGTGACAGGACGATTATTTCTATATTTCCGGAACCATACAGCGATCCGTACGAATTTTCATAATTCATCATTTTCTATAGAAATAATATTCCTTTCGTTTAAAACTAAGTTTGTGAAAAACGGCCCCAAGAAACTGATGTGATTTTTTTAAATTTGAATTTTCCATTTTTCCGGGCACTTCCACAACGGTCTACGGTGGTCAATGTGGCCAACAAGATTTCGATGGGCCACCAATAACATTGAACTGCAAATGCAAGATGCTCCTATTTTAGCATGGTGGTCGATGGTGACCAATGTAGCCAAAGAGACTTTGAATGAATGTTAGTGACCTCGAGCTACAAATCCATGCTGTTGTGGTGACATTTTGGAAAAATTTCACCATTTTACATTCATCACCGTATATGTTGGAATCGGAATTTGCTGTGTGTTCGTACTTATCACCCTGTAATTCCGGAACCAGAGCTCTGATCAATTAGAAATTCAGTAGCAGACAATGGGAATACTGTACCTTTCATTTGAGACCAAGTTTTTAAAAATCGGTTAATAATTCGCTGAGAAATAGTTATGACATTAACTTAGGGACTTGGTAAGTTCCCCGGGGGAATCAAGAGCCATCATAGGTGACCAATGTGGTCAAAGCGACTTCGATGGGTCATTAATGATCAAGATACGCAAATCTAAGTAATGTTGCACTCATTTTAATATGTATTGTATCATTAGGACATCATTGGTGGTACCAGTTTATTTGGGAATTTGCTGTGTGATTGTACTCTTCAACCCGTAACTCCGGAACCAGAAGTCGGATCAATAAAAAAATGATTAGCGACCTATGAGAAGGTTGTACCTTTCATTTGAGACTAAGTTTGTGCCATCTCTGAGAAAAAACGGTGAGATTGTTTGGCACATACACACATACATACATACATACATACATACACACACAGACACACAAAAAAAAAGAAATAAAAAAAAATTAAAACAAAATTAAAAAAAATTAAAAAAAAACATAAAAAATGAAAATAAAAAAATAAAGAAAAAAATAAAATAAAAATGCAAAATAAAAAAAACACCCACACAGCGAACAGGCGCTTTCGAGGAGCCAAGGGGCTTTAAGAAAGAAGAGGTGCAAGAGCACAATCCCCTCTCGAAATAATACTCAACGGTGGTCCTGGGAGGAAAAGGATACGGAGATACAGGAGGTTAAGGTTTAGTCGGTAGGCTTGCTGGAGAAAGAGCTGCAGCAAGAATCCGACAGTATCACGGCCAAGTCGGTAGTGGTCTCTTTTGAAGATTCCCCCTCGATAAAAAAACACAGGCACACACACATACAGACTTTTTCCGATCTTAATGAACTGAGTCGAATGGTATAAGAGATTCGGCCCTGCGGGCCTCGGTTGAAAAGTCATAATTCCGACCGATTGCATAACCTTTCTACATGAGAAAGGCAAAAATAGTGCCCCTAATGCGCAAAATGGTTTAATCCAATTTCCTTTTTTGGGGTATTTATTGCATTTTGCCAGGCGTTTGGTTCTTCTACCAAAAGCCAAGAGTTCGTTTTCGCATTCTCGTCACCAAGGCAGAGCTTCTGTATTGGCCAGTTGCTTTGTACACTCACATGTGTCGTGTGAACTGGTTAGATTTTTTGTGTCTAACTAGTGCTAATTGGGGTACTAGGGTAACAGAGGTATTTTGGCCATCTCACATATTTTGGTCCACCCAACCTCTTTTTTTATATTTATTAAATGAATTTACATAAAATTTTGAAAATCTAGTAGTAGTTTTGTTGAAAAACTCTTATTACAGTTATTGTATATCAAGATGATTTTTGCAGATACATATTACCATTATAAATCACAAAATTGTGGAAACTCATCAACCGCTATACAGAAATGAAGAAAAAACTAGAAGAAGTAGCAGTAGGGGAACATGGGGAGACTTGACCAGGTTTTCAACTAAAACTGCATAAATCTCTAAAAAAGCCTTCAATCCCTCAAAAGTCATTCAGATATAATGCGCAAAGTTATTGCCACCTAGCGGCGAAAATGCGAGCTAGTGGATTTTATCCATGTAAATTGTTAAAAAATGCCATACAAACTTCTACAACTACAACTGGTCCGGTAGCTAGACTTGTCCGATTTGCTTCAAATTTGGTGCAAGTACTCCTGGTGGGACTAGGAATCGACACAGGGGTGGGCCGATAGGGGTCATTTTTTCCTGTCACTCTACTCAGCATTGTCAACTACCACAATCTACTATAACCACCGACGAAATTTCGGAAATTTTATCCACTGAGTAAATAATGCTGATCAAAGCGCTGTAATAAGTTTCTGTCTATGGCATCTAGTGACACCACAGTAATTAAAAGGAAGTGAGTGAGTTTCATGATTCAGCAGACTTTGTGTGTGAAGATTGGAAAGATTTTTATTGGGGCATTCTTTACGCGGTGAATAACGACTCGTTTAAAATTTGTCTACAGAATAACATTCAAAAGTAAGTTTTTATGCTCTTTTAATAAATGCTTCCAGAGCTCAAAATGAAAATTAACAATCAGCAAATAGATTTCTAATTTTTACATCTCAAGCTCCGAAATAGGAATTGGCATAATGTGGTGTACTGACTAAGCGAAAAATACAAACCTAGGTCACTGGTAGTTGTGCAATCCTTCAAAAGCCATGTCGGTTGTTTGTTATTTGGTTCTTCGTCGACTGCTGACTATATGGCGCAGTGGTTTTCAACCGGGGGTAAATTTTTCCCCAGGGATGAATTACACTTTTGTAGGGAGTGAGTTGTGCGGAGTAAATTTTGGCTTGTTTTCCTAACATTCCCATCGAATTTGCGTTTCATCTGTATGGTAGATTAAGTTTTGTTTTTATGTACCAAGAATTAAGATGCTGGCTAACAGTGTTCAGGAACAGGGTTCATGGCGATGACCAATTTTCGGACAGAGATGCATCGAATAGAAAAAGGCTGAAAACCGCTGAAATAGCGTATGTTCCAAATGACCTACGCAAATCATAGCAAAGTAGTATAGTCCATAGCAGGCGATTAGCCGTATTAATGCCAAACAACTTCCTTCACCGTTGCAGTACTTTGTCCGTGCACTACGTATATAGGGAAGTGGGTAACTCTGCATCGGTCATATACAAATTCACAGTACATACACACAGATAACTACGAAGAGTGTGCAAGCGGGTCTGAATGCTACGATAGCACTGGTTAATCGAAACGTCACTTTTCCACGGGGTATATAGACACATAGGGGCAGGTTTCAAACCATGCGAACGAAACAAATCCGAATGAAAGAAAAAGTGTTTAACATAATTAGTGGCACGAGGAGGATGGCGGTGATTAATGCGCCATGCGCTAACATGTGTACGCTTCCGACCAAACATGGAATCATTTTCACGCGAACGCGGCACGCGTGCGGTGCGGTCGGTAGCGTACGAGCCGTCTCTTCCTTCTGCAAATTCGCTTCGGGTGGCGGCTGTCTAGTGTAGCAACAGACGGATCGCTTCATCAGAAAAAGTGTATTATTATATGATTGAATGATTGATTTTTAATTGGATAACATCATGTTTGTTTTTGAGTGAATTTTATTATTGATGCACCGGTGTCTGGTGTGGATCCAAAATATGGATGAGCACGTGTACCCTATTCAACAGATTAATTTTCAAAAGAACTGTGTTTCGCTTGTTTTTTAGTGTGGTGAAATCTGTAGATCTGTAGATCTCAGAGATGCTGCTTGTAAAATCATTCGCTACAATTGCAGACAATACAGGAAATGTCAAACACTGCTTAACCTGTTAATTTTTTGTGTTAATTTTTTGTAACGAAAAAGGTTTTAGCGGGCCATATTGACCCGGATTTCAACCTCGGTTTTAAAACACATTTTTTTGTCAAAACTATATGTACTTGTATTGATATTGTTTGTAATAGTTTCAAAATTTTTGTTCTGTTAAATATTACTAACATTGTTCAGGTAAGTCAGTGGGAATTGGTGCAGAATGCAGTCATGTTTAGACTTTATAGATGTATGCAGAACCGGCATCATAAACCAAGGTTTATTGTCAGAATACTAATAATAGACAAAAACAAAACAAAAATGACAATGTATGCATTAGATTTGTATATGTGCGTCCGATCTTGGATGATCAGGATAATGATTCAGATACCGATTCTGGGGGCACTATAGTGTTTCTCATAATACTGAACAAGCGACAATGTCAATCAATGAAACTGATCCTAACATTTTGTAATATTCTTGAAGGCTCATACTAAATCTCATCTAAAACGATATTGATACTTTGAGTACTCTGAATGCTACGTAAAAAAATTCCGGAAGATCCGGAACATTCGCATAACTGGTCAATTAATGAAACGAGTCCTAGAGCTCTGAGATATTTTCGAACCACCACCATGATGATCTTCCGGAAGATAGCCAATATGTAGCCAAAAACATGTGTAGGTCAAGTATGAATTCACACACATCTTCTGATAAAATAATTCTGGCGATCAATCCTTCTATAAGTAATTATGAAAGATTTACTCTTCAAACAAATTTAGTTCGAGGCTTAATCTCTTCAACAAAGTTTCCAAAAATACTCTTTCAAACAACTTTGTTGAAAACATGAAAAATCCGAGTATTCAGGGTGTCGAAATATATTAGATCATATGTGAAAGAAAACTTTTAAAATAAATTATTTTAATATATAGTAAAGACCCGTTTTTATCAGCCCCTTGGTGAAGTTTAGGCTGATAAAATCGGAGCATTGATAAAATCGGGCCATAGGGGAGAGTGAGGACACTTGATCCTTGGGGCTATTTGATTCCCTGGCCATATCTCATAATCTATACGCATAAAGTTATCACAATATAAAAAGAAAATGAAATATTTGCTCGTTTATGATGTTTAAAAAACAAATCTGATGTACTACATTTTGTTTGGAAAAGTTGTGTAATATTTTAGAAAATATTGGTTTTAATCCATCTCGAAGATCTTTTTACAAATTTTTCGAACGGTTGTATGATATCGTCGAAATAAATATTTATGAAAATTTATAAGCACGTTTACTTTCTAAGAGCTTTGGTGTAGAAAAACACGTTTTTCGAATATAAAGTTTCACAACACATACAAAAAATTTAAATTTTGTTCACCTCATACAACAGGTATCTTTGATCCCTGTAATACTGGGTATGCTTGATCCCTATCACTAGTTCTCTCAAACACTTTCGAAATGTATAGAAATAGAATAACATCATTTTCATAAAGTATCCTGGCATTATTAATTGATATAAAAAAGTTTCCATGAACAAATCATGGTATAAGTTATTCAAGGTTGGAAAAGCCAGTTAAACAGCACCGATTTACCGCAAATACTTGTCTTGACTTTCTACTGTGGATAAAGTTTGTCGTGCGTCAAAAAAGGTAGTCTTAATATTTAATATGTCAGGATAATTTGGGAGCTGAACTTTCGTGTCTGTAGGTCATAGTGTGCTTTGTTTCTTTAGCCCTAGTAGGCAGGGGATCAAGTTACCACACGTTTTTACAAAAACCTCGTTTTGGTACGATTTTCAAAACTGTTCATATTACTGACAGGACATAGTATTCGGATTTATACATTACTCATAATTTCACAATTCGAATTGACTACAAGATGGCGAATTTCGCAATTTAAATTTTTATTTCATTGAAAAGTTATAAGAAAAAAGCAAAAGTGGGATCAAGCGTACTCACTTTCCCCTATATTTTTCTTTCTTTTCAAGAAACCGAAGCTCTTTAAATATTCTTCTTTAGTCCCTAGATGTAGCTTCATAAACTTTCTTGATTATTTAGCTTAAACTTCCCGCAAGGGGGTCTGACAGCGCAAAATAAAAAAATTGCATATTTCGGATATCTAAGATAAGAAAAATATGCTCAAGAAAAAATTTGCTCGAATTCAATTTGGTTCGTCTACTAGAGCCCATCAAACTACCAACTATCAATTTTCATGTGAAGCTCATAAAATAGGGTCAAAAAGCTGATAAAAACGGGGGATGATAAAATCAGGTGCTGATAAAATCGGATCTCCACTGTAACTGTATTTGATAAATATCTTCGCTGTTTAAAAACAAAAAAAATCGCATTCCATTCAATGAGACCCTAAAGCTTATAATAAAAAGTTATATTGAAGAGAACTGGCTATAAGCAAATTTATTTTATTTATTTATATTTTATTTATTTCTTATCTTCGGTAGACACCGTACAGAAACATTTTAAAAATTTACTAAATATCGTTTCATACCTCGGCATTCATTGTCAACAAAGTTGTTTAAAATGACTTTATCAACAACTATGCTGAGGAAAGTAAGTCTCCTACTATTTTTCGAAGAGTTTTAAGAGGGTCAGATATATTAAAGTTAAAAAACGGGCCACAATGTCAGAGAACTTTATTAATCCATCGCAGGTTTCTTTCTCCGGCTGAGACATGGGAACACTTGCGGTTTTTGATGTCCCAGAAAGTGCTGAGTACTCGTTTTCTAGGCTCATGTTTTGGGGACCAGGAACGCCTTGCTTCGGTTTTGCACCAGTACTTCCTCGAGTAGTTATGTTCGGGGAGGCTTGAAGAGACACCTTCTGACCTTTAAAACGAAGCTTGGAGGAAGGAAATGTTCCTCCTTTTTCTAGAAATCACAGCAGAAGATGTTCTCTCCTGCGGTTCGTCACAGTCACCTTCGTCAGTAGACAAGTTAGTATAGATGTTCGTAGGGTACAATGAAGTAGCTACCTTTAGTATTACTGCAAAAGATCGCTTACAGCAGCCCAGAAGGGAATGTTCAATTTTCTCCTCGCGCTGTTTGTACGCGGGATGTTTCGGGAAATCATGGCGATTTCTGCCACAGTAGAGACACTTTTCAACATTCCCTCCACATGATTCTCGCTGAACTTTCCATATCGAATATTATTGCTAGAATGAGAGGGTCAAGGTCACCAGTTAGGAGTCTGAGTTGACATATGTCTTCTCGTTAGCTGCGACTGATACTGAATGCAAACTTTTCCACTCTAGAATCTTCAGTGCTACACAGAATCTTCACAGCCAACTCCATGTGTCAGCAGATCCGGGCAATTCAAAGTCGAACCGAAGACGACCCCAGAGATTTCAACCCAATTAACTGGTAACTACACTCTGTACTCCTTCGTGTAGGGCCCGTAGCCAGCCATATCATTTGCCTGCTTTAAATTATTTACCAACACCCGAAGCTTATCAGGACGAATTTTAGGTATTTCTTTCACGGCCGAATATTATGCCGCCAGAATTCGAGAGAATCTCAATAGATTTAAAAACTTTCTGTCTTTGTCCTCATCTATGATAATGCTCTTAATTAACACATGTTAAACTAATTTCTAAAACTGGAACTGACGGCGTTCTAAACAAGGGAAGATACGATTTGTCTTACAAAAAAAGTTACCATGACCTAAACAATAGAAATTGCAAGATGCTGAACCATATTTGGTCGGTGTTAGATCAGACTGGACTAAGTGACAGTGCATTGATTTCGAGAAAAACGCGTTTAAAGTTTGAATTGCAGCATCCTTTACATTATAATTGGAAAATAATTTTTATCTTAACTCTTGTTTATTGTTTCATATTACAAATCTGGTAAAAGTGGAATGTAGATGAAGAAATTCTTTATCCAGTGCTATCATTAACTCATTTGTTGATTTTTTGCGACTTAGTCCGGTCTGACTTAACACCGACCATTTATGCTTCTTTGAACATGCCCGTTGTTTCAAAACTTCACCGCGTGTTGGAAGAGTGCGTCGTATAGCAAAAAAGCTTCATATCTTTGGTTTGAAAAAAAGGGAAACATTTCTTTGCGGATTATTGAAAGTGAACTTTTATGCGTCATTTCACATATTATTCAATTTTTTTGTAGCGCCGAGAGCACAAAAAAATCGTTTATTAAATATGTCTGTAAAGAACTATTTCTCAAACTAATGAACCGTAATTATTTATCTATAAAACAGTGCAACCAGACTTATTGTAAACACTTCAACACATAATGAGGACTAATATCCCAAGTAACAATTGAAGTTTTCTGGCATCTTACAAGTGCAATCTAAGTTTTATGAGTGGCTATAAATCTACCATAAAACTTAAATTGTAACTAGGGATCCGTCCCTCAGGATGAGGTAGAAAAGAATTATTCAACGAGAGCATATCTACCGTTGTGTGTGAGGATCCGAAAAATGAAAGAGTTCCTCTCTTGCTCATCGAAATGATTCAGAGAAATATTTTATTACGCATAGGATATTCAGATTTATTTACGCATAGGATTTTGAAGGGTTTCAGAAAGAAAAAAAATCACTTTCTTGCGATTTTTTTTGGAACTATGGGTAAAGCGAATTGACCAAAACTTTTGTGTGTTGTAATGCATCATTTCAATAACATTCTGTAATTTTTTCGTGCAAAAATATCGACAAGCGGGTCGGTGATGAAGCTTTTTGTAGAACGTCTACGGAAAAACACGATTTGCGGTGTTACCTGCCATTCAAAAACTACTTGATGAATTTCTTTCAAATTTTGCATACATATTCTATGAAAAAATACCTAACCCCTACGTTGAGTTTTTGAGAGATTTTTTCAATTAAGGGGGTTGCCAAAACTACATCATAACTCATTGCACGGTGCTATAGTGATTTTTAACATTTCAAATGCGCTAGCATAGGTTATAGTGCAACACAAAAAAGGTTCGAAAAATGTTGCTTGCCCCCAAATTGATTTATAGCAGAATTTAATATTCTTCCGAATTATTATTAGAACCAAGACGTGCCTTTGGAAGAATGTTGAACCATTTGCATATTTGTCATGGAAAAATGCAAAAAAAATGACAATTTTCTTATTATTGTCCCAATATAGCACAATATTTCTTTCATAACAGAATAATATAGCATACCTTTGGAAAGGTGTATTTTTTCTCTTTCTAGAACTTTCTAGAAATCGGCTAAGACAGAACAACGTAGCTAATGTTTTGGTGCCAAAGAACCCAGAAAATGTTTTAGCTGTAAATGAAAATGATAAGGAGTAATGAGCCTCCATATTTTCGAATTTTTCATAGCACTTTGAATTCAATACATTCGTTAGAAACGGTTAACATGTTATTTTAAAAATAATAATAATTTTGTAATGCACTCCCGTTGTTACCTGAGCAATGATGTAAGAAAGAACTATGCAAAATTTCTAAACGATTGGTATAGGAGGTTTTAAGTTAGTGTGTACACCTGAAGATTCACTGTCACTCACCCAATTTTCAATGAATGAAAATTTGGCAAATATTGTACAAATGTTGGATTATTGTAATTAAATTACAATAGGCGAAGGCTAACGCATATCCTACATATTTCAATAACTCATCGTTTCATTACATTTGCTAAACAATATATTTAAAACAATATTTCACATGTAGGGGGTTTATTCCAATTATTGCCCTACTTTTTGAACCAATGCTTTGAATAAAGATGGGAAAAGCTGCTCTAACCAACGGCTACAAATTGATAGTGTGATAAAAGAAACTGGTCGAAAGAAAGGTCATTACTTAAGCGTTAAAAGAAGATAATGGTATGAAATTTTCGACTTTGTATAATTTTAAATATTGTTGTCGATAATTATCTGATTTTAAAAATGTATTGACAATTGGAAATTTATGCGCATAAGATTTCTACTTTGACATTTAGTAACAAAAAACAATTAACTATTTTTTAACCCTTCATTATCCATATCTTGGAAACTAACCAGCCAAAACAATCTATAATAGAGATAGAAACGAAATTATTTGATAAAAACATTTTTTGCCTTTCTCAATAGAAAGGTATTGCAATTGCTCTGAAAACCGACTTTTTAACGGAGGCCCGGAGGGTCGAGTGACATATACCATTCGATTCAGTTCGTCGAGTTCGGCAAATGTCTGTGTGTGTATGTATGTGTGTATGTATGTATGTGTGTGTGTATGTGTGTGTAGGGTTCGTCGCGGTGCGGATGTGGGCGGTAAATGGATAGTCCGCACCGCAACCGCAAAAAAATAATAAAACCGCACCGCTTACCGCAACCGCACTGCATTTACCGCACCGCACCGCGCGGTAATGCGGTAAATGCGGTAAAAATCTGTATTTTTCAAAAGTGTGTTGAAAAAATATTAATTTATTTGTATAACTATATATAATTTCCTATTTACACGAACATTAACTTTGACGGACTCCTCAGAATGAAAAATTTATTAAAAAATGTCAACTTTGCAAGTTTTATTAATAAAATGCCGTACATCTTGAGATAAATACTTTCGAAACAAGGTAAACATTAGCATAGCACTGAAGTCCTATGAAATGTAGCTGTATTTCATCATTATACATACAAAAACATTTTTCAGCTGCAATTAATAGGAAAACTTTTAATTAATATCAGATCAGGTATCCATCCCATCTCAACCGGTACAGAGTTGTTGAAGGACATTTGCAAAACTGCAAAATATGTATGATCTACAGCATACAGCAGAAATGTTTATACAAATAGGGGATTTAAGGAACAAAATACGTTAAAACACTTACTTCGTATTTTTCAAGAAATCGATGTATTCTTATTAAAATACTAAGATTGCACCCTTAAAATTGTATGAGTTGTAATTTTCTAATAGCTAGTTCGAAAGATCTACCTTTTTATGTAGTTTTTCTAATATTTTTCCATAATGCCAATGCAAAAACTTCAATTGAAGTTGGTAGAGGTCAAAAATTGTCCTGTGCAAAATTTGGTATCTGGGCTAACTTTGACACTTGTCGCAATATGAAAAGAGGCTTTGAGAAACACAAAAAAATCGAAATACCCTATACTTACTTCGAAATCTTTAATTTCAAAAAGTTACAAAATACTCCTAACTGAAAAATATTAGTTGTTAAATTGGTAGAAAATATTCCCAGTTGGACGAACAATGGACGTATGCGAAAAAAAGTTATGTAGAAGGAGTCTGAAAAACGAACTGCAGGAAAATTCATTGCGAATTTACACAGAAACCAACAGAGATAGAAATACGATGTTGAAGAACGAATAATAAAGTTATCAGCCTAATTTGGACCCTTGCTTATTTTGGACGCTCTTCAAACATTTGTCTCCCTTACTGCTGATTCCTCCAAATTCGTTTGTTTTGATGATGATAATTTCATTCTTTGGGTTGTTTTTAAGTCTTAAGACTTTTTTAAGTTCATCTTTAAGTTCTCCAAATTAATTAAAATTTACAGTTGAGAAAACGCCATCGTACACGATTCATAATTTCACGATTGCCAAGAGGAATCGGGAGAAATGAGGCTTTTTTAAATTGAATTTCACAGTACAATTCAATTGTTTTTCAATGATTGGATTGTGCATTTTATATATTTGAAAAGGTTCGCTTGTAATTTTTTCAAAATGTTCAAAATATGTCGTAAATATAATGGTGCCAAATTAATAATGTAAGTAACGATGGGTTGAATATAGATTATATTCAGATTTCTTTTCAAATCATTGTAAAGTCCATGGAAATTAGAGCAATTAAATGTTTATTATGTTTCCCTATTGTGAGGTAATAATTTGCGTCGTTCTTAATAGCTAAAAGTCAAAGTTTTAATTCACTTTTTGAAGCAGACTTTATCAATTATTTTTTAAGTGCGGTTGCGGTAATACCGCGCGGTAAAAGCTCATTTCCCGCACCGCATCCGCGAGAAAAAGTGTCTCACCGCACCGCAGTTTTTGCGGTGCGGGTGCGGTAAATACCGCGCGGTTGCGGTAATTACCGCAACCGCGACGAACCCTATGTGTGTGTGTATGTGACCAAAAATGTCACTCATTTTTCTCAGAGATGGCTGAACCGATTTTGACAAACTTAGTCTCAAATGAAAGGTGCAACATTCCCATAGGCTGCTATTGAATTTCTAATGGATCCGACTTCCGGTTCCGGAATTACAGGGTGATAAGTACGAACACGCAGAAAATGTCGATTTTAATAAATTCTGCAATGAATGTATAAAGGTGAAATTTTTTCCAAAATATGACCACAACTGCTTCGATTTGTAGTATTAGATCACTAACATCCATTCAAAGTCTATTTGGCCACATTGGCCACCATCCTCGGTTCCGGAAGCCCCAGTGGAAGTATCTAAATTCAGAATAACAGTCACATCGGTTTCTCGGAGATGGCTAGACCGATTCGACTAAACTTGGCCTCAAATGAAAGATATTGCGTCCCCGTAAATGGCTATTTAATTTCATCCCGATCCGACTTCCGGTTCCGGAGTTACAGGTTGTGGCGTGCGATCACATAGCAAATTGTGATTCACACCGATACTCCGATGAAAGCAAAAAAGGTAAAAATTTCGCTAAAATGTCTCTCAAACAACTTAAATTTGCTGTTCTAGGTCATCGACGGCCAACCAAACTTTCGTTGACTACATTAACCACCATAGACGGTTCCGGAAGTGCCCGGGAAAAGCGGCCATCTTTCAAAATTTACGAACTCACATCAGTTTCCCGGAAATGGTTGGGCCAATTTTCACAAACTTAGTCCCAAATGATAGCTATAATATCCCCATAGATGTCTATAAAATTTCGTACGAATCGCTTATATGGTTCCGGAAATATAGACTAAACCGTCCGGTCACATATGAAATTCCCATATAAGCCGGAACTCAAATTTTTTTTCAAAGGGGGGACCTCATGAAATTTCAGAAATCGAATTCGTATTTTTGATGCCAAACATCTTTAAAATGCATGAAACGTCGAGATTTTATGTTACCTCGAAAAAAATTTTTTTTATAAAAATCGACTTTTTGGGACTGCCGATTTCGCACCTTTTTGCCTTTCTCAATAGAAAGGTATTGCAATTGCTCTGAAAACCGACTTTTTAACGGAGGCCCGGAGGGCCGAGTGACATATACCATTCGATTCAGTTCGTCGAGTTCGGCAAATGTCTGTGTGTGTATGTATGTGTGTATGTATGCTTGTGTGTGTGTGTATGTGCGTATGTGTGTGTGAATGTGACCAAAAATGTCACTCGTTTTTCTCAGAGATGGCTGAACCGATTTTGACAAACTTAGTCTCAAATGAAAGGTGCAACGTTCCCATAGGCTGCTATTGAATTTCTAATGGATCCGACTTCCGGTTCCGGAATTACAGGGTGATGAGTACGAACACGCAGAAAATGTCGATTTTAATAAATTCTGCAATGAATGTATAAAGGTGAATTTTTTTCCAAAATATGACCACAACTGCTTCGATTTGTAGTATTAGGTCACTAACATCCATTCAAAGTCTATTTGGCCACATTGGCCACCATCATCGGTTCCGGAAGCCCCGGCGGAAGTATCTAAATTCAGAATAACAGTCACATCGGTTTCTCGGAGATGGCTAGACCGATTCGACTAAACATGCCAAACATCTTTAAAATGCATGAAACGTCGAGATTTTATGTTATCTCGAAAAATTTTTTTTATAAAAATCGACTTTTTGGGACTTTTCCGATTTCGCACCTTTTTTCAGTTCAATATTACCGTGGCTGTTTTTTCTTTTTCAAAATTTTAGAACTCGAATAATGATTTCTTTTCCTGTATATAGTTGTCATGTGATGTATAATAATAAAATGTAATATATGCATTTAAAGCTTTTAATGAATATAAACAAAGCACACATTCTCGTGATTCATGATTGAGAAAGGCACAATTGCACCGCTAGGTGGATTAAAATAGGTTTTTTTAATTTAATTGAGAAAGCACGCTAAAAGTGAATCGAATATTATGCGCTTATTTTACTTGGAAGCGATTTCGTGTTGTATTAGATATTAAAATTATAATACACCAAATTCTTTTTTGCACGGGGGATGCGTTCCGTGCAAAAAAACCGTGTAAAAAAAATCCGTGTTAGTTCGAGAAACCGTGTAAATAAAATCCGTGCTATTTCGAGAAACCGTGCAAAAAAATCCGTGTTATTTTGAGAAACCGTGCAAAAAAAATCCGTGTTATTTTGAGAAACCGAGAAAAAAAAATTTGATTTTTTTTTAATTAACAGCTATTTTCTTATGGTATTTAACAATGAATACTGTTGGACATTTTAAATGCACAAGGGGGCTGTCAAAAAAGTTAAAATGGTAAAATGTTTCATCTATTTAGAGTTTGTTAACTTTTTTGTAGATTACACTGCACAGTGGTCCAGATCGCTAATTTAGGAGGAATTTTTACTTTCTGACAAACCTGTATAATTTAGCCGTATCATGTCTTAGGATGAATTTGTGTACTTTAGAAGATGCTTTTTTTTATTGGAATAGTTATTAGGGTGGTTCTAATTTATCTAAAATACGAAAATAAACTTTTTACTGATGAAAGATAGAGCTCCACAGTCTTCCACAAAGTTGTAAAGTAACTTATTTTGAATAAATTTGTTGAACATATTAAAGCTCTATCTCTTTTAGTTTTTGTTATACAAGAAATTTAAAAAAAAAGATTAGGGTGTTCCTGAAAAAAACGTTTTTTTAGTATAACTTTCGTATCTTTTACTTTTTGTTAACACAACCTTTGAACAGCTTATTGAAAACTTCAAGCCGAGTATTTTTCTCCAAGACACCGAAGGTCTAACTTTTTTCTTTAAAAAGTTATGGACACTTTTCGTTAAAAAATAGCCTATTTCAAGGCTCAATATCGCTGATGCGGGCACCTAAAATTGAATTCTGTTTCCACCACATGAAAGACCATACTTATTAGTATATTTGAGCAAAAATTGGCGAATACGATATTTTTTAAAATTTGCAATTTAGATTTAAAGTTTGTAGTTTTGCAGGTTCAACGCATTAAAGCATTTACACACATATCGTTGTATTATGAAAAAAGCCACTTTCAAATATCATTCTCTCATCGCAGCAAGCTTTGCATAAGTGAAACGACTGTCAAAAAAGGTTTCTGATTTTATTCGTTTTAAATAAAACTAGTAAATATGGATATTAGTCGAAGAGAGTTGGCGAATTTGCTTATTGCTGGTAAAAAGACAGATGAACTGCTTAAGTTCATTACAAGTAGTAATCCAAATGTAAAATTGAGACTTGTTAGTGCTCGGAAGAAAATAAAAATCTTCATGTTGGAATTTAGAAGGTTGTGGATTCGGAGTAAGCGCACGCAAATTCGGTTTGAGCTGGAAAATTTTGTGTGGCTTGAAGGAAAGCTAAGATTCGAAGTCGAAGGTAAAGGTAAAGGCCGAAAGAGGAAACCATTTTCCGAAATATGTCGCAGAGCCAAAATAAAAAGATTAGGAAAGTTGCGCGATAAGTATTCCACGGAAGAACTTGGTTTAGCGTCAGCCGTCAACGCTAATTCTACTGGTTTCCGTTTAGTTGGCAGACAAATCGAACGATTGTCGAAAAGTCCCGTCAGATCTACCGTAGAGAATTTAGGATCTATGGCTGTCCCGATTGCAGAAGCGTTTACTGCGGAGGAGGCACTTAGATTTATTTGTGAAAATGATTTTTCTAAGGCGCAGTACCAAAACATACGCAGCTCAGTTATGCAGAAGGATTTGGGCATTTATCCCGCGTATAATAAAATAGTAGAAGAAAAGAAACTATGCTATCCGATCGGTATGTACTATTCTCAAAGATTCGTCCCTGAATCAACAATTTTTTTCAGGAATTTCTGTTCAGCCTTCTTGTGCGTATGTTCCCCTTCAAGCTCTTGTTAACCATACCGTGGAACGACTCATCTCGTTTCTGAATATTGGAGTTCTACCACTGCATCCTGAGGATAATACGTTTGTTATCTTTAAGTGGGGCTGCGATGGAAGCAGCAACCATTCCCGGTAGGCAACATTATTTTTCTTCTAAACTTTGACTGACAGTCTCTTTTCCACTTGAACATAGATACAAGCAAATGTGCGTTGACGAAGATGAAAATGGAGAACTATTCGAGTATAACGATTCGCATATATTTGCTCTATCTATAGTACCTTTACGTGTAGTTAGTCGCCGGAAAGATGAGTCAAGAGATTGCATTCTTTGGAATAATGATTTTCCATCTTCAGTATCCCTGTGCCGACCAGTAAAATTAATTTTCAAGAAGGAAAATCCTGAACTAACAAAGGATGAAGTTGCCGCGATGAACAAGCAAATCGATGAATTAGTCCCGACTATAGTAAATGTTAATATGCGCAAGATTCCGATTAGTTCAAGCTTCATATTTTCAATGGTTGATATGAAGGTAGTGAATGACGTAACAGGCACACCGTCTCAAGCGTGTTATATATGCAAACGCTCCGGAAAGCGATTGAATGATCCTTTACTGGAAGCCAGCGATCCACCGGATAGTTTATATGTTTTTTCACCTTTACATGCATTAATACGAGCAATGGAGTTACTATTGAATATTGCTTACCGTTTAGCTCTAGCAAAACCGCGTTGGCGCGTAGGCAAAAATACCAGCGAGCTTAAGGAACGACAAATAAAAATACGACAAGCGTTACGTGACCGTTTAGGTCTTCGTATTAGCGAACCTTTGCCAGGTGGCGGAAATTCTAACGATGGTAACACAGCTCGAAAATTTTTCAGAAACCGAGATGTCGTTGCAGAAGAAACCGGGTTGGACGAAATGTTGCTAGAACGTATGTATGTGCTATTAACAATCATCAACAGCAAATTGGGAATTAACGCGGATGCTTACCGGAGTTACGCCGAAGATACACGATTGCTTTATGTACGCCTGTATGGTTGGTACGCTCTCTCACCAACCGTGCATAAACTCCTGGTCCATGGAGGAAGCATTATTCAACATAACATGCTGCCAGTAGGTATGTGCAGTGAAGAAGTTCAAGAAACCAGGAATAAAAGTATTCGCAGATTCCGAGAATTCCACACACGCAAATTCGATCGACTCGTCAATCTTGATGACGTTTTCAAGAGACTTCTTGTTTCATCAGATCCTATAATTTCTCTTAAATGTAAACGTCGAATTCAACGAGCACCGCTGGATATACCTGAAAATGCAATGCATCTACTTTTGAATTAATTGGCATTGAATAAATTCTCCTTATATAAATCATAAATTGTTGTCATAGCCAAATTATTTTTAATGAACACATTCTGTATTGTTGATATGTAAGCAAAACAGAAAAGGAAATACAAAGGCTTTAGGCAATTTCTTTTATGTCGCTATGCGATAAAATTTAAAACTTTGGTTAGTAAATTTAAAATTACATGCTTAAAAAAAATAATATTTTCCAATTTTTGCTCAAATATACTTAAAAGTATGTTCTTTTCTATGGTTCAATCCGAACTTACTTTTATTTGCCCCAATCAGAGATAATGGCATTTGAAAAAGGGCTATTTATGAGCGAAAAGTTCCCATAACTTTTGAAAGTATAAAGTTAGACTTTCAGAGTTATGAAAAAACGTGGATTGAAGTTTTCTAAAAGCTGTTCAAAGGTTGTTTTAACAAAATATAAAATTTCTTTCGAACATTAACAAGTCTCAATTTTACATTTGGATTACTACTTGTAATGAACTTAAGCAGTTCATCTGTCTTTTTACCAGCAATAAGCAAATTCGCCAACTCTCTTCGACTAATATCCATATTTACTAGTTTTATTTAAAACGAATAAAATCAGAAACCTTTTTTGACAGTCGTTTCACTTATGCAAAGCTTGCTGCGATGAGAGAATGATATTTGAAAGTGGCTTTTTTCATAATACAACGATATGTGTGTAAATGCTTTAATGCGTTGAACCTGCAAAACTACAAACTTTAAATCTAAATTGCAAATTTTAAAAAAATATCGTATTCGCCAATTTTTGCTCAAATATACTAATAAGTATGGTCTTTCATGTGGTGGAAACAGAATTCAATTTTAGGTGCCCGCATCAGCGATATTGAGCCTTGAAATAGGCTATTTTTTTAACGAAAAGTGTCCATAACTTTTTAAAGAAAAAAGTTAGACCTTCGGTGTCTTGGAGAAAAATACTCGGCTTGAAGTTTTCAATAAGCTGTTCAAAGGTTGTGTTAACAAAAAGTAAAAGATACGAAAGTTATACTAAAAAAACGTTTTTTTCAGGAACACCCTAATCTTTTTTTTAAATTTCTTGTATAACAAAAACTAAAAGAGATAGAGCTTTAATATGTTCAACAAATTTATTCAAAATAAGTTACTTTACAACTTTGTGGAAGACTGTGGAGCTCTATCTTTCATCAGTAAAAAGTTTATTTTCGTATTTTAGATAAATTAGAACCACCCTAATAACTATTCCAATAAAAAGAAGCATCTTCTAAAGTACACAAATTCATCCTAAGACATGATACGGCTAAATTATACAGGTTTGTCAGAAAGTAAAAATTCCTCCTAAATTAGCGATCTGGACCACTGTGCACTGTGCTACAGTGATTTTAAACTTTTAAAATGAACTAGTATAGCAAATGCGATATAAAGTAATGTACACACGAAATTTTGAAGCAAAAAAACATTTTTTGGGACCTTTGCCACAATAAAATTAGCGTATGTCATTTTCAGCCGATTTTCGGTTTTGTAATATTTTTTGAACGAAGAAAACTAGACCTTTCGAACAGTATGCGGTCATATACAGTTTGGTAAGAAACATTGTTCGATTCTGGGACAACAATATCAAAATTGTATTTTTTTGCGATTTTTTCATGTAAATGGTTATCTTCTCATTAAAAGAATTTTCATGAAAAGTAAAAAAAAAATCATTTTGATGCAAAGACTCTCTTGCGCAATTAAAATGTCAGAAATTGTCAATTTTCAACGGACTATTGATTGGCTTTTACTTAATTAAATACTCTTTCCTGAAAAGAGGCAGCATTTGCCATTTTGCAATGTTGACATTTTGTAATGTTTGATTAAAAATTCTTTCCTGAAAAGTTGAAAAATTCGCTATTTTTCACATAGCGAATCTAGTTTTTTTAACGACTGCAACCTATGCCTTGGTGGATATCGGTCCGTCTCGCGAGGCAAACTTTGCAAAATCGTACGAAATTGCGACTATCTGCCAATTAAACACTGATCTTCAAGAGGACGATAAAGTTTTGTGCATGTGTGTCTCAAAAAGTGTGATGTCCTCTAATTTGTCTACTTCTAAAAAATATTCTCCGGCCAGTGCGTTTGAGTCGTCTATATCAATCTTTTCTTTCGTCTCCTAGGTCTGAAGCGGATCAATCGACTATTAATAAATATGATAAAAGATGCCAGCAGTATTGGCCCTTATTCGCAAATACTTTATTCACTACAACTGTGCTATATTTCTTCTCGATCTTATAACAGAATTTGAAAATCTCTGTTCTAAATAGTCGATATTGGTAGTTGTTATGATGTACAATACATTAGGAAAATATGCTAGAGTAGTGACAATATTTTTCAGTTCCACAGATACAATCTCTCTTTATTGGATACTTCAGAGTTATTCGCATCTACTCTCGGAGGCCACCAATCTTCCAAACACATTTCAACCACTGAGCATTTAACTCGAGCATATCACACCGAGGAAGCGATTTGTTAATTCCAAGAACCAAAGCTCGAGTGAAACAATCAACATTCTCTCAGGTGCCAGTCCTGCACATCTTCTTGGAACCAGCTAACATATCCAAGCTCGACAGCTAACAGAAGTCACATATATCTCCACCCAAGCAAAGTGATCAATTCACTTCTAAGTAGGACCACTCATCCATAAACCAGTCATGAACACATCCGTACCAACGAAGACGAAGGCCACATGTCCAGCACCAACTTGTCCCATCTCAGTAAAAATAGACTTGTGCCTGTCCCTAACTCTTTGAAAGCTCTATTTAATCAGAGATCACTAATTGGTTGATAAAAAGAAACATCAGTCGACATCTACTCAGACCAAACAATACGTATTGCGTGTCCCTGCATATTAAAATTTCCGCTATCAGTTTCTAGCTTATCAAACTGAACAAGTAAAATTAATATACTTTGTGTAGTGACACTACCCGGGGGAACTTGGCCATATACCAATTGCTCCATTGCCAATGCGATGTGATATATGAACCGGAATATTATTTGATGATATCTAAAAAGCATACAATCCTATAAAAACCATTGCCCAATATTATTGATTTTCAACTACCATAACTTGAATTTTGAATAACAACTCATTTCCTAAAATTGAAAAATACGCGATTTTTACACATTGGCAGATCGTCCCCATTTGCATTGCAAATATCCAATGCTATTTATTTTCAGCTGCCGTTACTAAATGCCTATTAAATTTTTTTTTTGCACGGTTTTCGAAATAACACGGATTTTTTTTGCACGGTTTTTCAAAATAACACGGATTTTTGTTGCACGGTTTCTCAAAATAACATGGATTTTTTTTTGCACGGTTTCTCAAAATAACACAGATTTTTTTTGCACGGTTTCTCGAAATAGCACGGATTTTTTTTGCACGGTTTTTTTTCACGGGATGATCAAATCATTAAACTGGTATATCGAAATAGGTATTTTATACATAAAAATCGTGTTATTTTGCAAAACCGTCCAAAAAAAGTCGTGCAAAAAAACCGTGCAAAAAAGTGCGTGCAAAAACAGAATCCGGTGTATATATTTTCTATGATGGTGTTATTGAGTTTGACGAATAGGATTGATTTTAAATTTCGGAGCTTAGTTTTGTGCGATCGTTAGTTAGTATTTTCCCGAGACCAAGTCCTCGCTCAATTGAAACCTATTTGCAAGGAGTGCTGAAGGTCGTTTGGTACATTAGAGCCTAGTTTGGGTCCTCTATCCTCTTGGATTCCCACCATGTGATGATATCCGTATTCCACGAAGCACTGATCTACACCACAAAAATTATACTTATATTCGCATCCTACGCAGCAGACAAAATTACAAAAATTACACTCTCAGCATTTTGGAAGAGGAATTCCAACCCATCTTCAATCAGTTTGTGCTCTCGCCTTTCCTGTGTGATGCACTTAACCTCCTCTAGTCATTGAACAAGTCATCACCTCTGATGATGAGTTTGCTTGTTGAGTGGGAGAAGAGTTTTTTTCTGCTATTGAAGAGGTGTGTGAAGTCCTCCTCCGAATACTTCTCACCACATTTTGGCATCATGAGTGATGCTCCAGCAAGCCTGAGTGTAACCATCGTTCTGTTAGTGCGTAAAATTACATTCAATTATCTAAAGAAGTTAAGTTATGAGAAATAACCAATTTAAAAAATTACAATTTTTTTGTTTTTAAACACTTTAAACAAAGCAAGAAGTTTAAACGAAATATTCTTACAGAAAGTAATGCTCTATGTCCCCTATGCAAATTTTTTTTCAGTGAAATCGGTTATTTAGTGGAAATTTCGTGGCCCACTTGGCGTGGTCTGACTCCAGTATAAAAACCGAATAAAAATAAATATTCAAAAATAATTCATGATTAAAAGTTGGCTGAAAATAACATCTTTATAAGAACCGGCTGCATTTTTTCCGGTTTTTATACTCAATGTTTTATAACCGACTTTTACACCGGAGAGTTCCAGTCTGACCGCAAATTTCGACTAGTAACTCATTCAATGCAAGAAATTAAAAAAAAACTTTTCAGTTTATTTCCGACCCTCAGAGACACCAGTCACGATATTCAGTGTGCTTCTGATTCTGTCCGAGCCAGTTCCAAGTGAACAAAAAAAAACGATTACTTATGTGCATTGTCTGAAGAACAAAGGATACTGTTACTTTTATTCTCTTATTCAAGATGACTAAGTCTCATTAACAAAACGTGATTATTCGGCATAACACGGTGGCCATTGATTTCAAGTTTTTTCGCAAAAGACCGAGTATTGGTGATGTAGAAAATGTGCTTCGGTTTTCGGAAGTCACCTTTATCCAGCTTTAGCATGTCAGGCACGCGGTGCTGATAACCTTCAACAAATTCGCCCAGGCGAAATGATTCATTTTAAGGAACAACTTAACACTCAAAAAGGCAAGCTAAAAATGTAACGTTAAGAAGTATCGCTTCTAAGACCCGATGAAATGAAAAGCCTCTTTTTTGTCGTTTTATCGGTAAGAGAATCGAAAGCCCGATAACGCCCGATCATTTGTATTTCAATTTCATTGAAACTAGAAAACTGTAACTAGCCGGGCCCAATGTTGCTTTAGAATCTTCTTCGCAACGAAGCACGGTGAATATGAATCAGCTGCATTCGTCCCATATCGTTCTTCGCTCTTATATTCAAGTTGCTGTTGATATTCACCCACGAATGAAGCCGACGGCCAATCCGTGTTCATCCGAATGCCTTATCCATACGTTCTTACCTTGCTACTCATCGAGCGACCGAATGAACTGCACGAGGAAGCTATGAAGTGAATGACGAATAAACGAATCAGCAAACCATTCCTCACCATAGCGATGATCGTTTACAACTGTTGGCGAAGATGACTACAATTTCATCTTCGCAGAATGATGACTGGCGAAGAAATATATTTGTATTCTGATGCGTTGTACTTAGGGTTCGTCGCGGTTGCGGTAATTACCGCAACCGCGCGGTATTTACCGCATCCGCACCGCAAAATCTGCGGTGCGGTAAGACACTTTTTCCCGCGGATGCGGTGCGGGAAAGAGCTTTTACCGCGCGGTTTTACCGCAACCGCACCGCAAAAAAATAATTGATAAAGTGATAATTTTGGTTATTCTAAATTGATAAACAGACTGCCATTACGAAAGAAAATCTAGCTGTGTCCGAAATATTTTGACGCTATTATTTTACGACATATTTTGGATACTAGTTATTTCATACTTCTAAGTAAGACTTCACAAACTAACCATTTCAAATACATAAAATGCAAGATCCAAATAGAGACAAAATTATTAGATCATTTAAAAACAATAAATTTTTACTCTTAAATACAATTTAAAAGTGCATCACTTCTCCCGATTTCTGTTGGAAATCGTTGAATTATGAATCGTTTCCGATATCAATTTTTCAACTGTGAATTTTGATTAATTTAAAGAAATTAGAGATAAACTAATTATGCTGGGACTTAAACACAATCCAAAGAATATAATTATCTTCATCAAACCAAACGAATTTGGAGTAATTGGCAGTAAAGGATACAAATGTATGAAATCGTCCAAAATAAGGAGGGGTCCAAATTAGGATGATTATTCTATCATTCGTTCATCAACATCGTATTTCTATCTTCTTTGATTGCTATGTAAATTCAATGTGAGTCAATGCAGTCAATTTTATTGGACTCTTTCTCAAAAAGTATGCTACATAACTTTTTTTCGCGTACTTCCATTCAAATTTACGATAGTTTTCTACCAAATTAAGTCCTAATATTTTTCAGTTAACCCTCCATCACTCGCGCGAATGGTTCCCCGAATGAGCAGCCGCTGTTGCTGAAGGAAGGTTTCACGAGAGTTTCGGAAGGTGTTTCACAAAATATAACGGCGCGTGTGCTGGAGGGTTAAGACTATTTTGTAGCTTTTTTGAAACTATTTTTGCTAAATACCACATCGTTTGACTCCCGTCCACTTTAATTGAAGTTTTTGTCATTGGCTCTTTGGGAAAATATTATAGGAAAATACATTAAATGCTAGAACTTTCTAGAACTAGCCTTTAGAAAATTACACTTCATACATTTTTAAAGGGAGTTTCTGAATGAGAATACATATGTTTCTTGAAAAAATGCGGAAGTTAGAGTTTTGGGATATTTTGTCTATAAAACCCCTATTTCATTTCTGCTGTATGTTTCATACAGTTTTAGCAGTTTTTCTAATGTTCAATAATTCTGTACCGGTTGAGACCGGACTCCTGATTAGATGTAATGTATAGAGCAATTTTTTCATCAAATATGGCGTCGTTCTTATTGATGAAATACAATGTTTTTATTTCACTATATTGGAATATTTGCGCTACTATATAGAAGTACTGGTATTTCGACTTTAAATTTTTTTTTGTTGAAATTCCTTTAAGAATGAAGGTGGTTTTTACTACGTAAATGCGAAAATCATCTATTTCATTTTCATATGTCAAACACATTGAAAATATGACAATTTAAAGAAAAAAATACTTCATTTCTTATAACATTTTTATTACATTTTTTCAATTAACTGAAGGGTTGCTAAAATAAAAGTTTTCCTATTACTGCAGTACAACGTTTTTGAATGTATAATGCTTGCATTTTAAATGTACGGAGTTTTATTAATAGAAAATGCAAAAGTTGATTTTTTCTTAAACATTACATTCTGAGGAGTCTCTTAAAGTTAAATTTCGTGTAAATAAGAATAACATTTTATTATATATGGTTATACAAATGAACAATTTTTCAACACTATTTTTAAAAATATAAAAAATTTACCGCATTTACCGCATTACCGCGCGGTGCGGTGCGGTAAATAAAGTGCGGTTGCGGTAAGCGGTGCGGTTTTGATATTTTTTTGCGGTTGCGGTGCGGATAATCCATTTACCGCCCACATCCGCACCGCGACGAACCCTAGTTGTACTGTTCGGAACAAGGCAATGCGCTACTGGTTCTTAGTACAAAACTATGGGTAAAATTAACAAGGCAATATATGTTATACATATATACGACAATCTTAATAGAAGCCTTGTTCATCAAGCATTCAAAGGAAATTGAATCCATGTCTGGTGATAAAATTCGGCATGAGGCAAATAAAATGAGGATGAAGTTTTGATTTTAATCTGCACATGGTGATATACCATAGTAATTTAATCTATTGCTGATGTTTTGCTAGTATCACGACGAAATCGTTCAACCAGCACGACTGTTTAAAAATAACATATCTTAAGAAGTAAAATGAACAGTTTTTAGTGGGTGAAATATGGATAACGCAAATATTATTTTTTGCTCCCCCATGCGGGAGACTTGACGAAGAGTGTTGTGTAAAAAATAAAAATCATGCAAATAAAAATATAAAATGGTTGCATTTCAATGAAGTTAGATTTTTTAAATGCATTTCCTTTTAGGGATTAACTATACAGCATACATTGCATGCGCACACGTCTCAAATACAGCCATAAGACTAACTGCTAACTTTGTTAACTAGTACTATAAAGATAGATTGATGTTTAGGGTGAGATTTTTTGTGATGTGGTTTTCATTAACAGCAGGTACAAAAATTTTGTATCTTTCTTCAGCCTATTACACAGTGGTCGGAAACGCCAAAAAGGTAAACTTAATTCACTAGGGGCCAAACCATCGAATATATCACAGGGCGTCTTTGGAGGAATTGTTCGTATGAATATTCCCACAATCTGATAACAATTGAAATTAGGCACGGCTTACTATGATCGAACTATAACAATTAACTTTTATATTGATGAGGTATAAAGTTGGTGTCTTCAACAAATTTGGAAATGCTCGTAGTGAAGAATTTTGTTGAAGAACTTGAGCTTGTAGGACTAAAGGTTATCGATTTATAAGGCGTTTTCTATGGCAACTTGTAATTGAATATCTAGTTTTTTTTAATATAACTTTTTTCATTGTGTTTTTTTCGTGCAAACAATGTTCAATACAAATATGTAGGTATCAAAACTACATAATATTGTCGAAGACTGTATGTAAAAATACTCATTCGTTTCAAAGTTATTGAAGATTTTGACATTTATTTACACCAACTTCAACTACGTATAAGAAAGAAAGATGCAAACCAAAATGCACGAACAGGCACTTTTTCCACTGTCTAAACTATGCACAATAAATGTAAGAAGGTTTGGTGCGTGGCACTCTACAACCCTATGAATAGAGTAAGATTACTTTATCATTTATGATTTCAATTTTTATTAGATTGTGGGGAATATTCATGCTAACAATTCCTCCAAAGACACCCTGTGATATATTTGATGGTTTGGCATCTAATGAATTAAGTTCACGTTTTTGGCGTTTCCGTGTATTGCCACGTGGTTAAGTCTTGCAATAAAATCTTGGTCATGTCTCCCCAACATTTCCTCATTGAACGCAAATTTTAGTAGTAACTATTCCAATATTCCGATATATGTAAAATCATTTCACTGCTTCATAAGTAATAACATGATATGAGTTCCATAAAAAGTAATTTACTCGAATAAATACACAAAGTTTGATTTAAAAAATACATCATTAAACGCAAATTTATTGATTACAGAATATTTTCTATGATGAAAGGATTTTCCATTTCAAACTTTTAAAAAAACCTTATGGGATCGAAACAAGTATAAAAGGATTTTTTTTTAAATTTAAGTGCCAAATAGACTACGTTACAGCCAATTATAGAATCTTACGTCAAGTCTCCCCATGTTTCCCTACTCTATTGTCGGAGCAAATAAATTTACGTACATTTTCGAAATATATTAGAAGTACCAAGTTCCAATCAATCGTAAATCTAAGATTCACCCACATAAAATAAACAACTTGATCAAACTTATCAACTTAAGCTTCAAGATAATTTACACATTTCTTATTAAAATTACTCGACTAAAACACATTTCGCGGGCGCATTTTCACGTTGGACATTTTGAATTTATTCATGAAACCGTAATGAACCTTTTCTTCATTAAAAATATTGCTGTTTAGTATATCAGTAGCATGATTAGGGCAAGTAAAGGTTATTTCTGTTTCATCTTCATAGTAGGTCATGACTTGTAGTACACTTGAGCGATATTGGATAATATTGATATTTTTTAACGTCCATTTCTCAATTTATATAGATTATATAGATAATTACCGCACCCTAACGGTATTTACCGCACCAGAGCGGTATTTACCGCACCCGCACCGCAAAAACTGCGATGCGGTGAGACACTTTTTCCCGGGAAATGAGCTTTTACCACGCGGTATTACCGCAACCGCACTTCAAAAAATAATTGATAAAGTCTGCAGTCTGCATTAACAAGTGAATTAAAAGTATAACTTTTACCGTTTGAGAAGGACGCAACTAGATTAATTTTCTTAACGAATGCTTAGCAATGTCATTATTAGGAAATTCCCTCTATCAGAATGTTCGAGTTTTACTTATTACCCTACAATAGAGAAACATAATCAACATTTAATTGCTCTAATTTCCATAGACTTGACAATGATTTGAAAAGAAATCCGAATATAATCTGTATTCGACCTATAGTTATTTGATTTCTTACATTTTGGTTATTCTAATATTATAAAAGATACTGTTACTGAGAAATAAAATCTATAATCTGCGTCCAATATAATTTGGCACCACTATTTTTGCGACATATTTTGAACACTATTTATTTTATACTTTAGAGGTAAAAAATTACAAACGAACTTTTTCAAATACATAAAACTCACAATCCAATTATTGAAAATCAATTGAAATGTACTATCAAATCCAATTTAAACATGCATCATTTCTCCCGATTCCTCATGGCAATCGTGGAATTATGAATCATTTTCTATGACATTTTCTCAACTGTGATTTTTGATTAATTTGGAGAACTTAAAGATTAACTAATAATACTGAGACCAAACCAAACGAATTTGGAGTAATTGGCAGGAAAGGAGACAAATGTATGAAAAGCGTCCAAAATAAGGAGGGGTCCAAATTAGGTTGATTATCTTATCATTCGTTCTTCAACATCGTATTTCTATCTCTTGATTTTGTGTAAATTTGCAATTTTTCTGCAGTCCGTTTTATAAGACTCCTTCTCAAAATGTATTCCACATAACTTTTTTTTCGCGTGCGTCCATTGTTCGTCCAACTGGGAATATTTTCTACCAAATTAACAACTAATATTTTCAGTTAGGAGTATTTTGTGACTTTTTGAAAGTAAAGCTTTCGAAGTTAGTGTAGGATATTGCGGTGTTTTGTGTTTCTCAAAGACAGTGACAATTGTTAAAGTTAGTCCAGATGCCAAATTTTGCAAAGGTTGGACAATTTTTAACCCCCGCCAACTTCAATTGAAGTTTTTGCCCTTGGCGTTCTGAAAAAATATTAGAAAAATACTATTATTAGCCTTTAGGAAATTACAGCTCATATATTTTTAAGGGAGCAATCTTAGTATAATAATAAGAATACATCCATTTCTTGAAAAAATACGAAGTTAGGGTTTTGGGGTATTTTGTTCCTAAAATTACCTATTTGTAATAACATTTCTGCTGTATGCTGTAAATCATACATCTTTTGCAGTTTTTCAAATCTTCAACAACTTTATAGGAGAGACTGAGGAGACTTGATCCCCGGGGAGACTTGATCCCATCATTGTAACTCAAAGGCGGATCAGAATACATTAATCGAATATACTATAAAGCTGCGTAGTTTTATCTAAACATAATATTCATTAACACAGAAAAAAGAAATTGGACTTTTGTGTAATCGAATTTTTACCGACTTAAAAAAAGTCTCAGAAGAACTGAAGAAGATTTATTTTTCAAATTGTCAAACTTTTATAAAATTGATAAAATCACCCACTACATACTCTACTTTTGCATACAGAATTACAGGAGAATGTCAATTATATGAATACGTTAGAATTGAGCTGATTCTTTTGTTCAACTATATTTTTACTAAAGTTTGCTGAAATAGATGCTGATCCCTTCAAATTCGTGGAGATTTGATCCCCTTCGACATACTTCATACACACCACTGAAAATAACCAAATTCACACCAGAACAATTGAAGTCATTGTTGTCATAAAAAAATGTCAAAAATGAACGCTTCATCGTAAAGAAACATAACTGTAATTGTTTACTACAGTATACGTAGCAACCATTCATCCCACATTTGACGTTCCTCAACCATAATAAAGACAGCTTTCAAATAATTGTACGGAGATTTGGGGAATTCGTAAAAAAATCAGGTGAGAGATACGTAATATGTAGTAACAAAAATAACAATATCTAATCATAACAATTTAATCAATACTACAATCCATTTATAAAATTGAATGGGGTAATGTACCCATTTTTGCCCTATTAAGAAGGGTACCATATTATTACTACAATAATTTTATTATTCCAGAAATGCTCATAGCTCATGTAATTCCATGTAATTTTTTTATGATTATTAGTCATCCCTAAAAACAATATAAAACTACAACAAAATACATAGTTTTTTATCATTCCACGGAAAAATAAAAAAGGTGATCGAGTCTCCTCAGTCTCCCCTACCGGTTGAGATAGGATTCCTAATGAGATATTATGTGTAGAACGATTTTTTCATTAAATATGGCGCCGTTCTTATTGATAAAATCCAACATATTTTATGTCACCGTGCTGGGATAATATATAGAAGTACTGCTGTTTTCCTTTAATTTTTTGGTGAATTTCCTTTAATAATTAAAGGTGATTTTTACTACGGAAATGCGAAAAACGTTCATTTTATTTTCATGTGTCAAATTCATTGCAAATATGAAAATCGAAAGAAAGAAATATATAACTTCATTATTCCATTTTTTCAATTAAGTGAAGGATAAGTAAAATAAAAGTCTTTCCTATTAACTGCAGCGAAAGAACGTTTTTGTATGTATAATGATGAAATACAGCTACATTTCACAGGACTTCATTGCTATGCTAATATTTAGAGGAATGACAATGTTTTACCTTGTTTCGAAAGTATTTGTCTAAAAATGTACGGCATTTTATTAATAAAACTTGCAAAGTTGAATTTTTTCATAAATGTTACATTCTGAGGAAACCGTCAAAGTTAATTTTCGTTTAAATAAGAATAAGATTTTATTATATATGGTTATACAAAATAAACGAATAATTTTTCAACACAATTTTTAAAAAATACGTGAATTTTACCGCATTACCGCGCGGTGCGGTGCAGTAAATGCAGTGCGGTTCCGGTAAGCGGAGCGGTTTTATTATTTTGCGGTTGCGGTGCGGACTATCATTTACCGCCCACATCCGCACCGCGACGAACCCTACTGGTTCGGGTTACTAATTTAATCTGACGATGATTCGGCTAAGCTTGGTTTAAATCAGAATGCATTGAATTGACAAAAATTTGTAAATGAGCTCGATTACACTTCTATGGACACAGAAATTGTTTTTGATTACCTCGACCATTATGATTCATTGAAGTTCCAATAGTCTAGTGGATTCATAATAGGAAACATGGTGTTGATTAATTTCCACCCGCGAGACATCCGCAGATTTACAAAAATAATTGATTTGTTTTGCTTTGCTTACGAAGCTCTGATCGTTGACCAAAAAACATCAACAAGCAATCATTATGTACTACTAATGCTTCTTTATAACAAAAGTCATCCAATTTCGAACATATCAAGCAAGCATTTCTGTACAATTTCGGTCAAGAAACTGACCCTTCCAGCAATGAACAAGGAATTTGTTTTTCTATGACGCAATGCAGGAGGAATGAAGAACGAAGAATCCTAAGCGAAGAATGGCCAGTGGCGATTATCATCTAAGCCATTCGTGTGCCGATCGGCATGATGCGTGAAGATGAACATCGCATGAATGGCTAAATTCAACAAACAACGATGCGAACAAGCAGCGAACAGCAGACATCAGATTCGAATTTTTTGTTTCTTTGTGTTGTTCATTTTCGGTGATTCGGTGCCTTCGTGCGGCGAACGGGGTAGCGTTATTCGAGGCATGGGTGAATAACATGAACGAATGAGCTAGTTTGGTGAAGAACATTTGCAACATTGGCCGGGCCTCTGGGGCCGTTGCCTTTTTGAGGGTTAAAACACGTGCTTGTTTGTGACAATGCTAAAATCAACATCTCTATATATGTACGGATAATGGAAATATCGAAGTCAAATTACATGATCTGGCTCCACTTACTTGCACAATGGTAATTTCGGAGAAGTGGAATCTATTACTAAGTTCCAGATATTTCAAATTGTGTTTTTGTGGTGAGAATGCGAGTAGACCATCGATCGATTCCCTCCTACCTTACCCTGCAGTACAAAACAGAAGGGAGTGACATCACTACTGGAACATTCCCTTCCAGCTGGAAAGCAGCGCACATGTTTCCAGTTCATAAAAAAGGAAACAAATCGAACATTGACAATTATCGGGGAATCTCGTGTTTAAGTGCCGTATCAAAACTGTTCGAGCTGGTTGTGTTAGATCCTATTTTCTTTCACTGCAAACAGTACATTGCAGTTGACCAACACGGTTTCATCATACTAAACGATCGACAACGACAAACCTGCTCTCGTTCACAACATATGTAATGGATTGATTCCCTGACGGATTGCAAACCGATGCTATTTACATGGATCTATCTGCGACCTTCGACAAAATCAACCATGATATCGCAATAGCGAAGCTGGACAAACTCGGCATTCATGGACAACTTCTGCGCTGGTCTCGTTCCTACCTCGATGGAAGGCAACTCCAAATCAGCATTAAGGATTGTCTATCTACACCATTCTTCGCTACATCCGGCATACCACAAGGAAGTTATCTCGGTCCAGTAATATTCCTACTCTACTTTAATGACGTCAATATCACATTACAAGGACCCCGCCTAGCTTTCGCCGACGACATGAAAATTTTTCAACGTATTCGAGATAAAACCGATGCCGAGCTTCTTGAGAGGGAACTGGACAGCTTCTGTACGTGGTGTGATCAAAACAGAATGGTTTTAAACCCGAGCAAATGCCAAATCGTTACGCTCACGCGAAAACGCCATCCGATTCAGTTTAACTACCATTTCTTCGGCTCGAGCATTCCAAGACATTCTCACATCAAAGATCTCGGAGTCATCATGGATTCGGCACTAATGTTCAAACCACATACTTCATACATCGTGGATAAGGCATCACGACAGCTTGGGTTCAGCTTCCGAATAGCGAATTGTCTTAAATCGCTTTACTGCGCGTTGGAATCCGTACTACCAGAACGGGATTGACAGAATCGAGGCTGTCCAACGCAGGTTCATACGCTTCGCCCTTCGGCATCTCCCATGGCGAAACAGATTTCAGCTGCCGAGCTATGAAAACCGTTGCCAGCTAATACACCTCGATACACTCAGCATTCGGAGGGACTGGACTGGAGGGAGTGGATTGCCCTACAATCCTCGGATGTCTGAATCTTCAAGCCCGCGTTCGAGCTGTACGTAATAACTCTCTTCTGCGTGTTCCGTTCAGGAGAACCAACTATGGTTGCAAGAGCGCTGTTACCGGACTCCCGTGAAGCGAGAGAGAGAGAGAGAGAGAGAGAGAGAGAGAGAGAGAGAGAGAGAGAGAGAGAGAGGGAGAGAGAGAAAGAGAGAGAGAGAGAGAGAGAGAGAGAGAGAGAGAGAGAGGGAGAGAGAGGGAGAGAGAGAGAAAGAAAGTAAGAGGGAGAGAGAGAGGGAGAGGAAGAGAGAGAGAGAAAGAGAGAGAGAGAGAGAGAGATCTTCGCTCGCAATGGTAAGTCGAGCGCACGAGATTTTACAGGTTCTAAATGAATATAATTGTATTTTTTTATTTTTTACAATTTGTAAATATGTAAAAGACTCACGGCTTATCTAAGCTAATGCATTGAGCCGTGTCGAGTAAACGAATTAAAAAAAAACCTTTTTATGAAACAAAGCATAATGATTTCTGATAGAAAATAAACTGAGTATATCACACATATTCCACTTCTAATGATTGAACCAAAACTGAAAAGCCTGGGTAACTCGGACGGAGGAGCCACATCATACATACCTACGATCGTTTGTGGAAATGCACTGAAAATGGAGTTGCAGTTTGCTGCCAACAAGCCGTGAAGATGTTATGTTCAGGTTCAGCCAGTTGTCTCAAAGTCTGTAAGTTCCAGAAGATTGCGAACAAAAAGGTGAGATACTGCATGAATGCAAGCAACACAAGCACACTGAACTGGAAAATCTATTTTTTCATCTACTGAGCAAAGAAACACCTGATGATAATTTATTTATTTTCTTCCCTTTTGTCGAACTACACTCGAATTTGGACCATGGCAGGGTGAGTTTATTTATTTGATGGCACTGGCACATGTGAGCTGTCCATCGGATCCATATATTCGGAGACAGTTTTTGTGTTAGTTTATTTCCGAAAGTGCAAACCTGTTCAACCGTTGCAAGGAATACGGAATGGAGTGCAAGTAGTTTGATATGCTTTTCCCTGCTTGTTCCCGAGGGATGGACAGACAGGCAGACGATTCACCCTCCCTAGAGGATCGCCGGGTAAAGATTATAGAAGGATTTGCACTGTTTGTCTTTTTGTCCCTAATGGCAGGATGGCAGACGTTTTCATTCGTGTGAGACCGAAAGTGCATCTTGATTCCAAATGATGTGGAACCTTGTAGTCCGTTTAGCAGATAGTTGGTATGTCGAAATACGTAGGAGCTTGAATGTGGTCTGTTGATTTTGTTTGACAAATACACTGCTTCGGAAAATTGTGTGGAAAATTTATAAATTAAATTGGATGTGACTGACCATCCAAATTTTAAACGAAATAATTCAATAATCCTTACTAGCATTTTGAGAAAATGCCGTACACAGTTATAGCAAGAATAATAAAATTGATGCTAATCCATACTTTATACGTTATTGGCGGGATAATAACTGATTTCTACCTTTAACAAAAATCTTTTCTTTTAACTGACACTCAAAATCCGTTAACTTGTATACGCATGTTCTCTATCACGAGGAAGGAGCAAAGAACCCTGGCTATTTGAAGTATCCCGTTAGCTGATTCCATATCATATCATCTGTCGTAGAAATAAACATTCCCATTACAAAATTTGATACAGCTCTTTTGTGACTGCATTCAATTGCCAGGGGAGTTTGGCAACAATAATAATAATAGTTACCAAGTACCAAGACAAGAGCTCTGCCTGTAGCCCCTCGGAGCATTGCACTTTCTGAAATTGAACCATCGCTATCTGGGCAGCCACCTCTAGTAGTTCTCAGATGGCCATCGTTGCAATTGCTGACCCGCATCTCGGATTGCGGACAGAAAGTTCACCAAACGGTCAACTCGGGTTGGCGTGGCGTAGCGAGGCACGTGTGGGCAAAGCTTTTATTTTATTGACATCGTTACAAAATGATAAAATCGCTCTTTCTCGGTGTGTTTCGCTTTCGCCATTGTGGTTCGGTGTGTATCTTCCCTCAGTTCCACGACAGAATTATTGCCGATCGTGTCGTGCCATAAAGGAGGGCAGCCACGGTGTGTTTTTGCGCCGGCGTGAGTTGATCGAAAATAGATTTCATAATTTAATTGCAAACAAATTAAACTTTGTCGGTGGGCAACGAACAGCAGCAGATTGAAACAATGAAATCAAAGTGTTGTACATTGCTTCCCTATTATGTCATTTGGGGAAAATAATAGAAAATTGGTACAGAGGAGGGTCACGCTAGGGACCGCTCGTAAATCATAAGACTCATGAGGATTTATTCTCGAGTCACATGGCAAAACTTTTTTGGTGCCTATTTTGGTACTGATCGACTGGAAAAAATGAAGCTTGTTTCCAGAATTCAATTCCCTTGTACACGAACCATATACTATAATATCGCCCCTAATATATTTTTAACGCCTCAGAGGCAAATTCGTACCTTGACAAAACACATTTTTCCGAATACCTCTGATAAAAGATATAATTTTCAGTTTGATGATTGTGAACAATAATTTCGAGCAGCATATTTCCCACCGGTTAGGTACTGTAATGAAGAGCCGTTTCACTGAATGGCCAAACAGTAAACAATATCCGAAAATTCTCAAATATACCTATATTTTATAAGTGCTAGGTTTTTTCTTTCTTCTCAGAAACAAATCGGAATTATTTTCTACCTCCTGAAACACATCCTTGTTACGCGCTCTTTATGTGAGAGTAACACGTTAATATTTCTTCGAGTAACGTTGAGATCGCAGGTATTGTCACCAAATGAAATCACTGTCGAGGCTCTAGTAACATGAAAAAATAGTGTTCTTAGCCTACTCTAGTCTAGTCTACACATACACAGCAGATACATGTAGGGATCCTAGAAAATTGCAAACATTCGCCTGTAATTTTTCTTTTCAATATTAATGTTTGTGGTACATATATCATGTGTTTTTTGAGGAGGGCCAATAAGCATACTGTCAAAATTCACTTTGAGAGGAAATTTTGGACAAACCATTAATCGCCGATTATGAATCACAGCAATAGACGAAAGAGAAAATATTTCTCTTTCTTAAAATGTTAACATCCATTCATGGCGAGTTACGGTCTGTCCGGAATTTTCTCTCTAAGTGAAATTGGACACCATAATTATTGGCGCACGGATCATTTTGGGTTTGTCCTTACTGTGTTCTGCGAATCTCTGACACAGTGGAACATAATTTTCTTCGCAAATCATAGGAATCAAATGATCGTGTCGTATTAAAACCTGATATGGCTCGCAACATGCGCTAACATCCTAACTTGCTTGGTGTCTTTTAGTTGTTGTGCAAAATATGTTGGAAATGAAACGTACAGTGTTGTAATCAACAATGGTTAGAACAGTATAAATAAATCTCTAGCATAAACGAACAGCAACTATGAATCTATCTCGACTTATGCAGGAAGGTAAAGCTTCCATAGTATTGGTTCAAGAACCGTACTTCCTAGGAAACTTCTATATTGGAAAGTTACTAAATACTGCCTTCATTGCTTACAACAAGACATGCATGACTAACCCACATGAAGTGCCACGTGCTTGCAATCTTGCAAATAAGGCTATTGACGCATTTCTCATATCGGAACTCACAACTCGCGATATATGTGCAATCATAGATCATAGATATATATATATATATATATATATATATATATATATATATATATATATATATATATATATATATATATATATATATATATATATATATATATATATATATATATATATATATATATATATATATATATATATATATATATATATATATATATATATATATATATATATATATATATATATATATATATATATATATATATATATATATATATATATATATATATATATATATATATATATATATATATATATATATATATATATATATATATATATATATATATATATATATATATGGTCAAGGCTTCTGTCTGTCACGTTACATTTTTACGCATATTTCATAAGATAAGTCAGCAAAAACAATAAAACCATATTCTATCACAACTGCACATTATTAAGGTCACTAAACCGCACATATTTTCTTCAGAAAGTTTTTTTCTATCATGAACCGTTTTCACTTTATTATCATTTTGATACGTCTGTCACGTTACACAATTTTCGCAGTTAGTTTGGAGATTGCCCGACAAAATAGAAAAAGTCTTTTCCGTTGGCCCCCAAATTTGCATGAAAACAGTTTTAAGTTGAAGCTTAGAAAGCAAGGAAGAGTTTGAAATATAGTTTTCCTGTCGAATGTCGAAAGAAAATCCAAAATAACTTGAAAACATCTGCATTTTGAAAAATAATTTTTCGTGAGCATTTTGAATTGAAAACCCATTTTGAAATACATTTTATAACTAAATTATTCAAAGAAAAAAAATTAAATGAAAATTCAAAATTAAAAGAATTATTGAAATATGTTAAAACTTTTTATTGTTATTTTCTCTACGATGCAATTATATCGTAAAGTTATTTGCAATTAAATTTTAAACGTGTTATGTTTTTTGCATTTGGTATTTGTGAGTAATTTATTAAAAAGGCATATTTTCACTACTAGATATTTTTGTGGAAAAAAATCAAAATATTTCGAAAAAAATTTGTTAAGAGCATTTTGCTTCGAAATTATATTTAGTATTAATATTGCATAAGAAAATAATATTTATGACTGGCAAATACTAAGAAATTTAGAAGAATACTTGCAGATAAAAATGCTTTCTTACTAATAACTTCCTAATAGTGCAATTATAGTTTATCAGTTTACAGGCTTCCCGCATAAATCTGTACCATATTCCAACCATTGCATCAAACGTCGAAAAACCATTTTCAATATGGTACGTTCAACAATAGATTAACCATTGCCTGGTATATTATCGAACATAACCAGTGTCGTTTTTTCCATACTCAACCATACAAACAACAAGTTGTTAAGAACGGTCACCATACCAAAATATGCTTTTTTCCATATACATTTTGACAACATTCCATTCAAGAACTATACAGATTATGGTGACATGCATATTTTAGATCTAGCGATGCATAAAATATTGGTGGAGAAAAAAAACGTCTTCCCATTCCACATCATTTTTTTTGTTATATTTGCATTCTTTACATTTTTTGAAAAATTTCACCAAAAAATATTCAAACAGAACAATTAATTCCCTAGAACTCGCTATCATATAGATTTGCTGCACAAATGGCGATTTTCGAAAAATATATATTGAAGGTAGTACATTCAAGATCTCATACGCCCTTTTTAAATATTACTTTTGAATAAAAATTGTTTGTTTGATATTGAAAATTAAAAAAAGGGTTTCATCAGAATCAAAGATGGTCACCATTATTGACGCAATTGAATCAAACTTGATAGAATTGCTTTACAGCAGAAAAAATCTGTCACGTTACATAAGATAAACTGTGATTTCTTAAAAATTAATAAAACTTTAAAGTTTTCACAATACAGTTTCAAAAAGTAGACTCAAAGTAGTAAGAAAAAATGCAGGTTAGACATTGTATGCGTGCTGTTGGTGTGGTCCACAAAACTTTTTTGAATTTTTAATCTGTCACGTTACAAATTATTTGGTTTCCATTACTTCACAACTGAAAATAAGCAATAATCCATATTCATCAAAAATTTTCAAGCAATATTATGAAATTTAAATTAGACTGCGATAGAAAAATGTGGTGGCAAGCAAAAAATTGAAAATATGGATTTTGTTTATCTTTTTATCTCCTTACGGTCTTTTAGTCACTTGCAGGTCATGCAAGTAGCATCAACAAACTTTCATAAATGACAGACATGAATTTTTTTTCTGGGATCGCCGTTCATATTTTTTAATATTAGAGGTTATATACACACGGAAAACAAACAGTTTGGCGCAAAATTTGATAAAAAATAATTTCGCATGTGGTTGCCATTTTCGGAGCCTTGACCATATATATATATATATATATATATATATATATATATATATATATATATATATATATATATATATATATATATATATATATATATATATATATATATATATATATATATATATATATATATATATATATATATATATATATATATATATATATATATATATATATATATATATATATATATATATATATATATATATATATATATATATATATATATATATATATATATATATATATATATATATATATATATATATATATATATATATATATATATATATATATATATATATATATATATATATATATATATATATATATATATATATATATATATATATATATATATATATATGTACAGCAATTCCATGAAAAAAAGTTATACCATCTCTCAAAATTCTGCAATATTTGATAGAATCATTCCCTACCGAAAAATATTAGATACATATTTTTTTATTTCGTCATGAGGGTTTCCCTTTCAACATTAGGCTGGCTCAAAAAATTCTGATTTTTCAAAAATTGATTTTTTTTTAAATTTATAACTTTTGAACTGCTAAACCGATTTTCATGGGTTATAGGTCAAATGAAAGGTATTTAAGTGTAGTTTCAAGAAAAAATTATCAGCTTTACTTCATACTTTTTTATTTTTATTTAAAGATCATTCAATTCTACACAGTATCTCCAAACATATTTTTGAGTTAGATCTAGAGATTTCGGAGATATAATTTTTTGAAAATAAAAAATCTATGTATATACCCCACATGCATGGAAATAATGAAACCGCATGGTAGTTCACCATACACCTCCAGCGAGTCACAGCAGCTATAGATAAAGAAATCGATGATTTACTTACAAGCTGGGTGCAACATTCGTTTTAACCTGGGGGCTGTCCATTAACCACTTATAAAAACGTTTAGACATTGCGAACCCTCGCGTTAAAAATATTTTTACCGAGTGTCATCTTTGGTTAGACATTCCACTTCATTAACCCTCAAAAAGGCAAACGGGTCTGAGAGACCCGGCACGTTATAATTTTTTAGTTACAAAAAAATGTGTATGCAGTATAAGCTTGAGCATGGAAATTTTGATAAGTAGCTTTGAAATCTATAACAAAAATAAAGAATTGTGATATTTTCATCTATGGAGTGATGCGCAGCTATGTTTGAATTTTTTACATGCACAAAAAGGCAAGCCGGGCCTGGCAGGCCCGGTGTGCATGCAATATTTATTAGGAATACCACGGGTTTTATTCATTAATATTTATCTGAAAAAAAAACATTTTGATGAGTTCATCTTCATATTAGCAGGATTTTTTCATGTTTTGATTGATTTTATCTTTTTACCTTTTCTTATAAGAAAAAAATCTTGAAAGTTTGAGCGAATTCTATACATTTCTTTTATAAGAAATGTAAAAATAGCATACGATAATGACGTATGTCATATTTTTTGGATAAATACTTTTATTTCACCCACTGTGGTCTACTTGACAATTATTTGGATACTACATAACCTAACTCTGTCGTTAATGTCTATTTTTGTTGTCTATTCTTTGTGTTATAGTTGTCGTAATTATTCAAATTGTAGGATCTAAAAGCAACAAAAAATTGGAATGGCTATAAGATGATATGCCCATGATTTCAATCGTCTCAAAGAATATGAAATAATGGAAGAAATTCGAGCAAATTCAACAGCAGACGATTCCGAAACAGATTTGCAAAGCGAGGAAGAAGATGTGAATGATATTGCTTCCGACGATGAATCTGATGCAGACTCGGAAGTTAAATCTGAATATGTACTCCGGTTATGCATCAGAAGAAATTAATAGCAACCCAGCAACATTTATTGGTCGTGTTCAAACGAAATGAAGCTCAGAACCAATCGACAGTCAACGTGATCTTCCGAGTACTCACCTTTTGGAAAAATTGACCTTTTTACATCTATCGCCTTATATGCTGAAATCGGGATTTGCTGCGTGTTCGTACTCATCATCCTATAATTCCGGAACCGGAAGTCGGATCAATTAGAAATTCAACAGCATCCAATGGTTTCATTTGAAACCAAGTTTGAAAAAATCGGTAAAGAATTTGCTGAGAAATAGGTGTGACATTATCTTAGGAACTTGGTAAGTTCCCCGGGGCATCAAGAACCGCCATAGCTGGCCAATGTGGACATGCAAAGCCAAGTAATGTTGCACATATTTTAATATATATATATATTGCATCATTTGGACACCATGGTGGTATCAGTTTCTATGGAAATTTGCTGTGTGATTGTACTTTTCAACACGTAACTCCAGAACCGAAAGTCAGATCAATAAAAAAAATCAATAGCGTCCGATGAGACTAAACTTGTACAAATCGGTCCAGCCACCTCTGAGAAAAATCGGTGAGATTGTTAGCCACACACATACATCCATACATACATACACACATACAGACATTTTACGATCTCGACGAACTGAGTCGAATGGTATAAGAGATTTGGCCCTGCGGGTCTCGGTTAAAATGTCGAAATTTCGACCGATTGCATAACCTTTCTATATGAGAACGGCAAAAAGGAGCTTGAATTTAGACGGGCCTGAGAGGCCCGGCTTGCCCTTTAATGATAGGATTTTAGCTTGCCTTCACAAGGGTTAAAAATCGTGGTGGTTTTAAAATGGTCATATTTCGGCATTATTTATATTTGCATCAAAAATTCAGAAGAAACATGAAGAGAAATAAGTAAAACATTTTTATAACTTTATTCGTTTTATTTTTCACGAGGCATTTCATTTCTGTAGCTATAATTTAACATAAATTTCTTCCTTCGAAAATGAATACCGTTTGACAATAATATAGTTTTCATTTTGAGGCTTAAACTATGGAATGACTGTTTTCGAAATTTGCTTTACACGTGTATAACGACTTTTTAAGTTTTTCTCCATTTTATTGTATTCGGATTCCGAAAAAAGCTGATAGTGTATTTTTGAATCTGGCTTAGAAAATCGTCCAATTCTTCGTCTTTAAAATAAGTGAAAGCCTTGAACTGCATCCTGCACAACGAAAGAATAATAATAATCACAGATAATGATGCATTCTGTAGCTTTCAAATTGCTTTTGATGTGTTTCAAGTGGGTCGTTTGTTGCTCAGCTATAAAGTTTTGCGGCAATAATTTTTCTAAAAAAGTATCAATAAATTCTTATGTGTCCGTTTCAACTAAGTCCATAATGCATCTTTCTACTTGACGCCATTGTTTGAATTTTAATGATTCAATATTACCGTTACTAAGAATACTCATTAGTTCTGTCGCTAAAATTTGCGTTCCAGGGAAGTTTCCGCAACACTGCAGTCAATATGGTTCGCTCGAATTTTCACAAATTATTTTTGGAATCAAATCATGATAGGAGTTAACACCATCTTGAAGTGATTTACTGCTTTGTGATGTTTTAAAAATAAGTTTAATGTTTTGATGGTAATATTATTATAATAATATTACAATGATATGCTGATAATATTATAATGATATTAAAATAGGATTTTTCATGTTCGCTAGTAACCGTCCAAAACACTGCATTTTGGCAGGGACAAGTGACACGCATACCGTATGCGTATGTATACTTCATCAAAACATTTAACAAAAAGATTTTGGCATATATAACAACAGCCCAAGAACATTATAATTTCGCTATTTCTAAGCCAGCTATTAGCTTTTTTCGGAATCCGAAATCGTGGTACACGTGTAAATCAAATTTCGGGAACACAGTCATTTCATAGTTTTAAGCCTCAAAATTAAAACTATATTATTGTCAAACGGTATTCTCAACGGAAGAAATATGTGTTAAATTATAGCTAAAGAATAAACGAATAAAGTTATAATAATGTTTTACTTATTTCTCTTTCTGCTTCTTCTGGATTTTTGATACAAAAATAAATAATGCCGAAATATGACCCTTTTAAAACCGCCAGAATTTTTATTGAAGTGAAGTTTTTAACCAAAGATGACGCTCGGTAAAAATATTTTGAACGCGAGGATCTGCAATGTCTAAACTTTTTTTCTTAGTGGTTAATGGACAGCCCTCAGGTTGAAACGAATGTTGCACCCAGATTGTAAGTTAATCGTCGATTTCTTTATTCATAGCCGCTGTGACTGGCTGGAGGTGTATGGTGAACTACCATGCGGATTCATCGTTTCCATCCATGTTTTCAAAAAATTAGATCTACAAAACCTCTAGATCTGACTCAAAAATTTGTTTGGAGATATTGTGTAGAATTAAATGATCTTTCAAAAAAAATATAAAAATATGGAGTATTCAAGGACCCTCGCAGTGAAAATCAAGAAAAACGTATTTTGTTCATACAAAACTCAATATTTTTTAAAGCTAGTATTTTTTTCTTGAAACTACTCTTACATACCTTTAATTTGACCTATAACCAATGAAAATCGGTTCAGCAGTTCCAAAGTTATGAATTTTTAAATAATTCAACTTTTGAAAAACCACAAATTTTTGAACCAGTCTAACGTGGAAAGAGACACCCTAATGACGAAATAAAAAAATATGTATCTAATATTTTTCGGTAAGGAACGTGTTCATGCCGAAGTGAAAATCGTACCAGATAATTATTTTTACCCCCGAAATCAACACCCACAGATAGTGTGCCAAATCAAATATTTTCACCCCCGGGGAACAGATAACATTATTCTTCAATTTCGATCAGCAGGCGCACACGCAAACCGAAAGCAAACTAACATCATCGTTACCCAGCTGATTGCTGCCAATTGCCACGGTGATTTCCACGCAAATTCGTCGCCGTAGAGGCACCAATTGAAGATGATCGCATACATTCGGGGCGATCTTGATAATTTACCATGCCTGTGGGAGCGGTACTAAACAGTACTAAGTTTATCGCCGAACAACACAGTCCAGCAAAACTGACTGTGCGTCGCGGTCGTCGTGCATACGTCGCACGGCCGGCCGTATCCCCACAGACCGGGACTTAGAAATATAAGAAGTAGTGAAATTTGAATGTAACATATGTAAATAGTATCAATAAATGTTATGTTATAAGCGACTTTCTGGTGTTGTGTGGACTGGAAAGGTCCGAAGAAGGCAGAAAAGAACGCCCTTTTGCTGGTCCGTGCGGGTCCAGCCAAGCTTGTTTTCCTAACTGGTGCTGTTCGTCCGCCCTTTGTTTCACTGCTTTTCTCGGGCTTGAGTATCGGCCAGATCTCGGCGTAAACAGAACGATTCTATCAAATATTGCAGAATTCTGAGAGATCGTATGACTTTTTTTCATGCAATTGCTGTATAAATATACTAGATGACATCGCGGATACGACAAACTCATTCATAGTAGCATCCTACGAAGAAGCTTGTCGATTTCGTACTGTTAAATAGACTAGGGGAAGCCCTTGGTGGAGGGCTGAGCTTGAAAGAATGAAGAAGGATATGAGACGAGCTTGGAACCGGCGTCATCATGATGACTCCAGGGCTTTCAGGTCAGCTCGTAGTGTATATAAGAGATGTTTTAGATCTGCAGAGCGGGCTTACTGGAAAAACCTATGCACTAATGTTCTTAATTGCTCCTTCGACACACACTGAAATGAAAAAAAAAATTCTTAATTGCTCCTTCGACACACACTTTCCAGGTTGTATCAATCCGGAGCTGATCAATGTTCACGGATCCCATTCTTGTGATTCGGACACGTGGGCGTTAGCACGCACATTGGTTACATTTCCCTTATTGTTTGCAGTAGTTTGTAACTTTAAATGCAAATATCAATTACCAGATGACTGCTATGGGGCGCATGCACATTTCTGAAGATTAGTAAAATGCACAGCGAAATAGTACTACCGCACGCATAGAGGAACAGTAGCGGATCTACAGTAAGAAGCAGGTTCGTTCTGCTAACAGGGCGGGACATTTGAAGCCTGCTCTCTACTATGTACAAGTCTGGATTTACCCATATTATACTTTACATCTCTCCATATTTGAAAATATAGAATTCATTGAAAGTAATCCCGTTTCTGGGTCATATCATCATGTACTCGTCTCCCTATGAAAAATAGCAATTTCTTTCACTTTATCCTGAAAATATCCGAAGCCAAGAAAATATGTTGCAAATTAAATTTTTAGAATTTTGCCTCTAACACAATTCAATTCTGAGTGCATTTTATTTGAAAACGTCATTCTGTAATCCCACTGCGTTCAAAGTACTTTCTTGGAAAAAAATATGATCCCAGATACTCTTGTACGTACAGTATCGCTTTTAAAAGCGAAACCCATCGTGTAGCCAACGAAGTGCTTTTCATATCGACCCCAGCAAAACGAGGAAACGATTCCCCCATCAGCTTGTGCAGCCCCCTCGCAGCAGTTGCCATTGGAGACAACCCATTGAACGCATCCAATTGAATCCTTGGTTCCTCACTTGCAACGCATCCCGGCCCGGCGCCTGTATGCTTCTGATGGCTCCGGTTTTTGGGGGGCAGGGGATTTGCGCATTGTGCAGCGCTTTTTCCCAACACAATGGCACAATCTTTATTCCTATCCTCCTATTATTGCATATTAGGGCAGGAGTACTCGACGACGAGAGACAGGAAAGATTGCTGGGCGGTTTCGCCGGAAGTAACATTTCACAAACTCGTCATACGTACAATTCTTTCTTTCATCTGGAGGACTTGCGGTAAACGTACTCGCATGATATTTCTAAGCTCCGGTTTGATGTGTGTACAACTGTGCACGCTAATAAAGTGGCAGGAAGTGAATTTGAATGCTATGCTAAGCTATGATGTACTCTCAATAGAAAAACAAGTCCATCACTCTTTGATTGCTAACACAAATTGAATGATCGAATTCATTCTTACGGAGTCGTGCAATGGAAGATTAGAATGTTTTACAGTTTTTGTATGCAGGGTGCTTGATGAATTTTTGCAGTCCTAAATGTATTTAAAAAATGCACCAGTTCATTATATTTGCAATTAATATATTATGGCTTATTTTCAGTCGCAACAAATGGGAATTTTCATTAATTTCTTTTAAAAATCACCCTTCTTTCCGATAACTCCTATGGAATGCTTCTGACAATTGTCGTAGGTATGTTTTAGATGATCCAAAGATGTCATTACCGCCGTCTTCACTGCAAGGGGCCAAATTTATTTCTGCCAACACGACTGGACATTTTCTGTAAGCCGTTTCCGTAACACGATGAGCAGATGATCTATCCTGTTTGTGGATAAAATGACCGCCAGCAGCAACCTTCTTCATCCACAATACACCAATATCCTGGAGAGCCCTCAAATATACATCGTCCGTTGCTTTTAGTCCTTGACCAAAGAAATGCAGGAGTATTGCGCCTTCGATTACGGTCTGGTGCAAATCACCTGTCATGCCTTCGATTCACCTTTTGATCCTGGTTGAAGTTTTTTCATCAGAGAAAAGATAAAAGGTTTCTTATGAAGTGGATGCTTTAACTTGCTTAGAAGTTCTTCGGCTTTCTCCAATCGCCATGATTTGGTCTCTGCATCCATTCTTTTAGTTTATTCATTACTCTTCGGTTGAGGAGACTAAACTGGATTATTTTTAATAATTGTTTCTTATATAGAAAAGTTATGCAATCACTCTAAAAATCGTTAACCTAATCCTGGGCCCGGAGCGCCGAGTGTCATATGCCATTCGACTCAGTTCGTCGAGATAGGAAAAGGTCTGGTTGTATGTATGTATGTATGTGTGTATGATGAAAATTTACTTTTTTGGACTTTGGACAGGTTTTTTGACCCGGCTTTGTTTAGTCGTATTAGAAGGGCACTTGCATTTCTTCTGGGTAGATTTGTATAACAGTTAATTACTTTCCCAAGCCTTTTTATGTAAGACACTGTTCTTTTACACATATTTACCGACCGAACTATCTCGAGTACGATCGCAGTAACCATCGAGGGCGAAGGTGATTTTTTTTCGCAGTTGTCATGCGTTATTCGAATCCCCTTCAAAAGGCTGAGAAGTCCCCAAATATACCAGGTGGCCACAAGTGTCGTTTTGACAGTGTTCAAGGTATTTCCGTTTGCGTGACGGATAGTGGTCAGTTGTCGACAGCGGTAGTCTTTCGTCCGATTTACTAAGATTGGGGTCAGTAATTGATGAGTTTGCAGTAGAACTGAAATAAAGCGCCAAGCTACTGCTGACTGGAGGACAGCAGAAGAAGAACCTCAGATCAATAAACGACTGAACACATTTCACAGCATGAAGTCATTGTGGAAAACTGAAAAGTCAGGAGACCAGTACAGGTACATGTGGGTACTGGCAGATATGAAGGTTCCCGGTGCGTCTTTTCCAACTTTCATATATTATTAGTAAGTTATCGGATAGCGTGTTGTACAACTGGCGACATATTAACGGATCCGAACGATCCAAAACAGATTCTCGGTTGTTGTGTTTCACGATTTTTTAGTTAAACTTTCAAAACAATAGCTTTCATCCGAACATATTATATAGATTGAAAAAGTTTAATTCTAATTTATTCACGGATCGTATCAAAGGGAGTATACTAATTGGAATGGGCTACTCAGGATTTCTACAAGAAAAAAAGTCATTGCTAATATTAAATCAAGGTTGGTATAAGGTAAAAAGTTAAGATACTTTACAAACTTATGCCTTAAACCCGAGTAAATAAAATTATATGATGCACTAAATACGCGTCAATTCCTTGCAGACGCTTTCGTGGCAATGTTCCAAAAGTTTGTTTATAATACTGATATAATTGTAGCTCAAGTGTTATAACTAAGCGGGGCTTGCCGTCGGGAAAATGGCCTCGGAATGTACCGCTAGGTCACTATCATTCTGAAATGGGTCATTGGAAAATCGGTAGAGCTAACACCTACTACTTCCTGAGACTAAGTTGTTTGCATGGGGTGATTGGACCGTAATACAGAAAACTTTTTCTCGATACCGCTGCCGGCCAGTGTGATTTAGAAGGTTAACACACAGACACACACACAATTACTGTCCGATTTCTCTCCTTTACTACTGAATCTGGACGCAATATAAGGACAACGGCTTACCGATTGTTCCCTTTGTTTCGACATCTCTACGTTTACTCAACACAGATCTGACACCCGAAAAAATGAGCTGTCCACGGCTGTTAAATATGTCTGAATCATGTTCTGCAAGCACCAGAAATTGTTACTTATACTTACTGCAAAAATAGGTAACGCACTCTGTATATCAAAAATGATTTTCTCACATCCATAAAGACTTTTGTCCATCTTCATTTTTTATCAATTTCTATGAATACCGTAAAATGGGGGAACATTGATCACTTTTTTAAAAAAAATTCTTCAATTCAAGTAGATGTGACTGTTTGCATTTTTAAAACAAGTAGTGATACCCAGAGATTGAAAATGTTTAAATTTTTGGGTATTTTATTTCGTTTTACTATTAAAATGAAATAACTTTGTTGTAAATTTTCACTTGTTGTTTTCGGGGTAACTGATCAGCAAAATATGAGTATCGAAATGAGAGGTAACGCCCGAAATGTTGTGCAAATTGCATATCCGCTGGCAATTTCATGGCCGAATATTGTGTCGTTTAGTAAGAAAACAAAATTGCGTAGAACGATACAGCCAACATTTATCGAACTTTTTCAGGAAAATAGTCGAAATTAAATAGTTACCAACTAAACACTCGGATTTTTAAAATGAATTAATGGACAAAAATATTTACAGTTTCTGAAAAAGCTTTCTGTTCAGTCGCAATTGATTGATTTCATTAATATTCAAGGTATTGTTTGAACAGATTGAAATGATGCATGAGAATTGTATCATTTTCAAATTGAATTTGTTATCATAAAAGGTACAATAAATGACGAAATAATCGTTACCGATAGATGCTGAACAAGTTTAGAATATGGTTTGTTTTTTGTTTCGATTATTTTATTAGATGGAATCATCTTATCGTACGTTACTGAAAAAAGTTTCACTTGATCAAACTTACCCCGGTGATCAAAGAACCCCGTTTTACGGTACATTGATTTTTTTTTTCCTGGGGGAGTGTCAGTAGAACATAAGTAGTTATATGAGAATAGGGAATATCATCCATACAGTATATAAAAAATTGTTTCCATTCCATCACAAAATCAGTCAATATTCATGAAGGAATCGTTCAAGAGTACGTTCTTATTTATTGGTTTTATTAATTATGCACTAGATCATCAAATTCATTACAAAAATATTTGCATTTTTCTTTTTGCAAGAAATGAAATAGTAGTAGGTAATAAAAAAGAACAAAAAAGTTAATTCAAAAACAGTTAATTACATTTTAGCGTACATGCTCAAGTTGCTGTCATTTTATTTAACATAACAGTTATATCGTTCTTCAGAATAAATGGAAGCTCATAACATTCGATATTCTAAATATTTTAGACAGTAGCTTTCCATCACTAACGAAAACACGACACGTGAACGCACTGAAAGAGGTCATGAATGGTGACATATATCTCGAAAATCAACAAATTTTGATCAAATCCTTCATTTTAAATATTTAAAAATAATTGATTTTCAAGAAACATGGAAGTAGATTTGTTTTCACAACCTATTTCAGATAAAAAAATGGTGGAATATTTGTTTTTGTTTAAGCATTTATAATTTTGCGAACCATATATATTTTTTCAATAGGCTCGTATCTAGCTATAGCCAATGTAATGACAATTACAGAAAAATCAACCTTTTCCAAGTTTCAACGGAAAAAGCTTGCCACGACGTCGGGTCCAATTTTTTGCATAGTCGCGGTGGTTACAGGTGGTTATCGTCAGTAGTGCAATTCATCCTAGCCCCTTATACAATCATTTAAAAAGTTCTTGTAGACACTTTATTTATGTCTGATACCAAAATCAGGCCCAAAACGATTATTTTAGTCTTGTTCGACGAAATTTCCCTTCTCGAGCCCATATTGATCTTTTTTAACAAATTCTTCTGAAAAAAACTTTTGCTATTCAAATGCAACACTGTCCTTCAAACGGTATTGAAACATCCAATTCTGAATTGTTTACAATATTAAGTGGATTTCAAGTTCGTTGTCTAACTGCTTTATGGACGTAGGAGCCGTCAAGTTTTACATATTTTTTTTTTCAAAATGGGCTAGTCAACAATTGGACTTCTAATAAAGGGTGTTTTTAATTTTTTTTTTCAGGTGGGATTTTCTGACAGCTGAGTTGACGTACGTCCCTAATTCTTTTTTTGATTACTTTAAATTCTTCTTCAGATTGAAATTTCATAATGCAAAAAATATACGTATGATCAACGTTTCCAAATTTTGAATTTTTTTATGAAAAATGGCCGTTTGGTCTTGACAAACTTTTCGCAGGTTGCTTCCGAAGTATTAAATTTTGTGTAGCATTTATCTGTCAGTGTCATTCCAATCAGGCACGAGACCTGTACATGGCCCTAGTTCGTGAAGGATTCGAAGCGATTTTCTTCGGATTGAGTGCTTTTGACAAGTCTCGTGCTCGATTGACATGGCACTGACAGATAAACATGGCGTCTTTATCCGCAGGTGTTCAGCGTCTTTAATGGGTATGTGAACAAAATAATTTGCTTGTAATAGAAATACATATTACGAGCAGAGTTTCGGGAATTTCGTTTCCGTTTTTTTTCAGTTTTGATGATTCTTTACCATGTATTTTTATAGGGAAAAGTGGGTCAATTCGGACCCCCAGCTGTTTCTCAGCTATAGTAATATTATGAAAAGCGTATATATCATTTTCATATCTGCCCTATCTCGTAAAATTTTGAGGTTCTCACTTTTCGCTTTTTTTGAAAAATGTGTGAAATAAAAAAAAGATTTTTATTGGCAACAACAATTAATTAAATCAAGTGCATTATCGTGATTTTTGATCTGCCGAACAATATATTTTATCTAATATCTTGTTTTGGGCGAGACTATCAACTGTTTTTGTTTAACTGGAGTGTGAATAATACAATATGAGTTGGTCCAATTAGATCCTTTTGCAAGTATATACGATCTGATACGCGATCGCAAAAAACTATTTGAGAGGAAAGTTTGCGTAGTCGGTCGAGTTTTCAGGAAAACATAAGATTTCCCAAATCGGTTGACAGATTTCGACGTTATAGCTCATAACCTAGTGTTGCGGCGCAGCATCATTGTCGGTCCATCCCTTAATTCGGCGCCACGGTGTAGCCATTCTGATCAGTGGGTACAACTTTGATCTCTAGCTGTATTGGATGCGCATACTGTCGACCGTGTTACTAGTTGCTCAATACTTTTTTATGTTGTTAACTGTAAGAATTATATGTTCAGTTATTCTCTTTGTAAAGTTAGAAGTTATTCGACCACCGTCGTAGGCGGTTGGTCTTCTGTGTTCGATGAATAAATTGTGAGGTAAAGGTCGAAACGAGTTTTGATAAGGCTCCCCCCGTACCTTAAACAACTGCTGTATAATCGGTCGTGCGGCAATGGCCGTCTTATTGTGCATAGCAACGAACTTCTTGGCATCTTCATCCCCGACGAAGAAGTAACCTGAGGAAACACAACGTAGGCCCTAGTCACTGACGAAACATTGGTGCCGTGACCAGGATCGGAGGTGTACCAAGGATTTCTTATGTGCTTGACGGATCATTAACTAAACCATCCATGCAAGCTACGCTCTAATATGAAAGTGGCATCCATGCCATTGTTTTTCGCCATGAGAAGCATAGTTGGCTTCCGCGCCATTGTTGCAATACCAATTAGTGTGGATACATTTAGTTCAACGTGAATCTCCGCACCATCACCATCAAATCTTGAATCGTATGTACTTACCGTCGTTTAAACTCTATCGTACGGAAAGCAACCTTGTCATCGAAAGCCGTTCTTCAGTCATCGCCGTTCATCGGTCAAAAAAATCACTCAGCCGTTCTTCGGTCAATGGATCAACGCCGTTTACCGGTCATCGCCATTCTTCGGTCAAAAAGGGAAGAAAGTGCAGTTTAGTGTATCGCAAAAACTGAAGAAACCATCATCTCGTCATACTGTGAATTATTTTAAACAACGGTCTTCTAGTAGCATCAATGAACTCCTTACATTAATGGCATTTTACGTGCACCATTCTTTGACCGAATCGTAGTACCTAGTGCGACAATAGTAAGCATTTTAGAAAACGAAAACCACGAACCGCTACGGAGCCATACGTTTCATACATCAACCCACATGAACAGTGCACTTGAACATCATCCCGCTCACGAAAGCCATATCTAACGAATTCTATCCATCGTACCTACCGTATTAAACAGAACGAACTAAACTTCCATCGCAAGCACTAATGTTCTCAACGTCAACTGGAGTGAAAATGTTGATCTAGTTTGAATCAAACAGCTCACTAATTACGACAGCAGTTTAATCCAACTCGACATCTGGGCTCCGCAGCTGATAATTTGATCAGTAATCAGCATCGTAAAATTTGCAGCAATGTGTAGTTACAACTATTGTATCTTCAGAAAACAGATGCTATATCGTGCCGATATCAACAAAAAAGCAACAATAAATTGAGTATGGATAAGGAGCGCATCCATATACTACGTATCAATTGCCATGACATTCATAGTGGATACAGTTACAATTGTCATCATCATCATCAGTTGGTTAGTCAAATATAAAACCATTGGTTTTGGTGGGGAGGATGTTGCGGCGTAGCATCATTGTCGGTCCATCCCTTAATTCGGCGTCACGGTGTAGCCATTCTGATCAGTGGGTACAACTTTGATCTGTAGCTGTATTGGATGCGCATACTGTCGGCCGTGTTGCTAGTTGCTCAATACTTTTTTATGTTGTTAACTGTTAGAATTATATGTTCAGTTATTCTCTTTGTAAAGTTAGAAGTTATTCGACCACCGTCGTAGGCGGTTGGTCTTCTGTGTGCGATGAATAAATTGTGAGGTAAAGGTCGAAACGAGTTTTGATAAGGCTTCCCCCGTACCTTAAACAACTGCTGTATAATCGGTCGTGCGGCAATGGCCGTCTTATTGTGCATAGCAACGAACTTCTTGACATCTTCATCCCCGACGAAGAAGTAACCTGAGGAAACACAACGTAGGCCCTAGTCACTGACGAAACACCTAGTTTTAGGTAATTTGGCCCAGTTCTTACTTTTTATTCTATATTTAAAACAGAATAACTTAGGCCAATATAGAGCTTCATTACTACTGCGAAAAATCGAAATGGGTAGTCCGAATTGGAAGAGGGTTGGGATATTTCGGACCCTTCATGTACTTTTGCGCAGAATCGTTTATACACAATTCGGTAAAGGATCGGAAAAAGTCCTTTGGGAGATATAGGGAAACTCCGATTTGGACCACATAAAGTTGTAATAAGTGGTTTAGTTTCGTCCAAGACTGTTGAGATTTTCACGTTTCGTAATTTCGTATGATATATCGTCGCTGTTGTGCTATCTTATGACAAACGCCATTTTGGAGTGAACTGAGTTAGATATGCCATGTTACTAAGTTTTAAAATCTCCATAAAGTCGCGTTTTCAGAATTTTGAAATTCTGCTGGGTTACTGAGATATAGCGAAACACGATTATGACAAGCGCCAATTTCTCGAGTGATCGAGTTGTGCTATCTTATGACAAAGAAAAAAGAGACAACATTCTAGGTTTATTGGCTTGCTATAAGCCGAAAAGCTTATAGCAAGCCAACAGATGTCTCTGATGACATAGGTAATTCCTATGCAGATCAACCATAACCATTAGCTAGGTTTTTGTCTCGGGAGCAAAACTTTTCCTACCATAGTTTTTTCTGGGAATTGTTGGCTTATATATTCATGATTATTGAACAAATTTCTTTTTGAGATTTCCACTTGTTTTGGAAAGCATACCGAAATGTAGTGATGGATTATGCAAGAAGAACATTTGTTTCGTCTAGTCACCTGCCAACAATAACATTGTTTGATATACATTGTCTCTAAATTGTCAATGAAACCAATTTTTGTTCATTGTTTTTTCTGAATAAAGGAGGAAAATTGGAAAAACTTTGTGTTCTAATACCATCATTTTGTAACCTGATATTGCTGCTATCGCATGGAAATGTATGATATTGGACATAGTGATCTATAACGCATAATTTTACGAATCAGTTATAATTCATTTTTATATGAAATCTTCTGTACACATTTGTGACACGTCATACATATTTTATCATCAATACACAGTTATGACACGTATGTGAGCGACTTTGGTTTACATTTTAAGCAAAAACTGTAAATATAGTCAACCGATCTTCGCACAAATCGATAGTTTGCTTCAGAAAAGATAGAAGCATCGAATGCCTTCTCCGAAAAGCTTCTAACATTTATAAATTTTAAGATATTCAACCTCTAACTTTAAAAATCGTTTTTCTCGAAAAGTGCTAAATGGCGCTTGTCATAAGATAGCACAACAGCGACGATATGTGTAGTGAGTGTCAAGAAAATAAATGTAAGATCTGACGCAGCCATTCATCACACGCAGCAGTTTACTCCACCTACCACTGGCAGCGCACATCGAAGGAAGTAGGCAGCCATGGAGGGTGGCGATAACTACACAGCTATATAAAGATAATGGGGCGGAATGTGTGGACGACTAAGAGGATCAACGGTCGAGGTTCGATATGAACGAACTTTCCCAAGATTGCCATTATCCTAGTAACTATCAAACCAACAAGGAGTCAAGTTTAGTTGTTGGAAAGATTTAGAAGAAAATTTGGATAACGTAAGAGCGTTAACGCTGATAAAGTGAACGGAGTACGAAAAAGTGGCAAGAAGAAAATCGAATCGTTAAGGAGAAGCAGACAGAAAGGTAGGGGAATTATAGTTAAAACCGACACCTTAAGCTTAACACTTTTTCTGGGTTGCCACAAAACCAATAAAATTATAATTTGTACACAGGCTTAATTTTGTCAGCGCTTCAAAAAATGAATTTCATTAAAAATGATTGGTTGCAAAACTTGGAAAACAAAGTGACTTTTTGTAGGCACTGCGGGTAAAACCGACACCCCATATGGGTAAGATCGAAACCCCTTTTAATTTATTTTCTCTCCATTTTTTTTATTAAAAATGTGATATATGCGTGACTAATAAAGCGTGAGTATGTGTGATGCAAACATGTGCTTTTTGTAGCTTCATCATGTAGTGAAGGGAAGAGAGTTCGAAAGCGTATTGCTATAAACAAGAGTATTTTATGCTATAGGAAAATTTCTTGACAAGGGTATTTTCAAATAATCCTTACGCACATCATTGCAACCTTCAGTGTCATTTTATTTCGTAAGAGATGATTTGCAAGTGTTCTACATTCTGCTACTCGGATTCATTCGCTTATAATTGACAAACACTTCTTAGTAACACTACCTCTTTCAGACTTGATTTTTCGGGCTCTGATCATCAACGATCTACTGGGGTATACCAAAGATCATTGTCTCATTGTGATAAAGTTTGTCTATGATAAACCAAGAGAACACTACAACATCGGTTTGATAAGATTTTTGCAGAAAGAGCAAAAGCTTCGATAGAATCTGACAAGCAAAAATTCCAATTTTTATTTTTAAGGAGTTTAATAATAATAAACACAATAAAAGTATTTCTGTGTATTTCTGCTAATACTATAGTGTGCTAATAGTGTAATTGAAGTGTCACGAAGATCCCCAGCCTTTTGTAATGAACCGCATGTAAACGTAGCCATCTTAACAGCGTGGCGGTTTTACCCTAACCAAAGGGTGTCGGTTTAACCCCAACAGTGCACATTTTTTTTAAAAGCTATTAAAAATATTGAATTTCTCAAACTTGTCTTCGATGCACCCAGTTGATCAAAGGAAAAACCAATAATAATAGGTACTGAAAAATGTAATGATTTGAAAAGCTTTTCTTCCGCTAAAACTTTAAAACCCACCATGAAAATTTTACATCCAGACGAGTATGAACGCTGCTGTCGTATGTTTTGTTTATTTTTTTACATTCGGCGAACTAACGTAAATCCAATTTGTCTTCAAATGCTCTACATAATCGTATTAATAATAAAGTGTCATTATGAAATGAACAAAAAATTGATTTCTAGGGAAGGTTGTGGGGTGTCGGTTTTCCCACAATTCCCCTAATGGCAACCATCAATAAAAATATTCCGACCCTCGGTTTGCCGTGACCAATATTTCCGTAATACCACCATTCCTCTTTGCGTCCACAAGACCCCTTCGGTATACCCTTGAAACCCGCCTGAGTGTGCTAGTGCCAGATCCACAAACCGCTATAAAACGCGCAGTATAGTTGTGACTGCCATCGCGAAGTCAGCGCTGACGCCATTCCAATCGGCAAGCTGCCTGGATTCGTTACAACATCCAGGCCAGCACAGCAGGGTTACCGAGGTCCTTCTGCAGGCAACGACGTTGTTTACCAGTCGTCAAGACACCGTGGCCGCCAGCGAGTTACGAGAAAACCGGCCATCAACGAGTACGACGAGGAGAAGCAGTAGCAGAGGGGGCCCCGAATCAACAGTAGCTGTAGCCCCGCCATCGGCACGCGAGGTAAGAGTATCTGAAAGTGAGTGGCAAAGTGCACAATACAACCAGAAGAATAAAAGTGACATCGATATCCGGAAATAAAGTGGGTTTGACTTTAAGGTTGAACAAGTGTTTCTTGACAATAGTTCGCGATCACAAGCCTTCCCTAAGAAGTGTAGAGGGGGGTCTCATAAGTGCTGGGAGTAACGACCCCGCCAGTTACAAAGTAAAATACATTTCACACTCTGGAGATATTTGGCCTACAAGATCTTTGACAATCACATGACAGAACATTTTCCGGATACCTTGCGGGTTTGAAGCGAACATATAAAAAGAAGGATGCTGGCCTAACAACACAAAGGGTATTATTTCTTATCTTGTAAGGCAGATTGTAACCCCAGTTCCCGGTCAGAACAATGTAGAGTCAAGAAATTGCTATAAAGACTCCGCGGTCAGTCGTTGGGGGTCATATTTTTTCGATACTCATAAAAACCTTAGGGCTATTAATCCGTTAGTCGGTAGGTATGTATTTGATTGAGTTAGGTTAATATTGATCCGGACTCAGGGATGGGACGTTCAGGAGTCATTTTCTCCTGCTCATTCTATTATTTATATTATAAACTTTGTGAGAAAACTAACGACTGTTGGTGGAGTTCTTTTTATAGGGGTTATGTTCGGCTTCCAGTCTTTGAAATATTTAACAAACGGAATATTCACTTATCATCCGACGTTTCGGTTGCATGTATTGCGCCTTTCTTCACGATAACACGGTAATTAGCTTAATTCCTTGAGAAAGGCGCAATACATGCAGCCGAAACGTCGGATGATAAGTAAATATTCCGTTTGTTAAATATTTTAAGACTGGAAGCCGAACATAACCCCTGTAAAAAGAATATATTATAAACACTAAACAGCAGAATCTAAATCAAATCATTAGCCTTTTATCCGCATCTACCATTTGAAACTAGTATAGTTAAGATCGATCCAGTCATTTCTGAGAAACACGCATGACTTTAGGGAACCCACAAACTCTAACACAAGTGGTTTTCATTTCTTTTATAAGAATGATAAACAATAGTTTTTAACCCTACATGCACTCAAGTATATTTAATGATGAAGGTCTAGAAACGTGCCTGAGGACTTTAGCAATATTAAAACTCAAATTTCAAAATTTTCCTACGCTCCAAATAATGCACGCAGTTTATAGACCCCGATTATTCAGTAATAAATGTTCAATTGATTTGGATCAACATTAAATTTGGCTTAAAGAGCAGAGAGGGTACAATAATTAGCTCATAATAAGTTTACTATAACTTTCCATTCATTTTAGAACTCCGAAAGTAAAGTGCCCATTTTGAACTACCACACTATTTCGTTGATTGCCTGGCCAATAACCGATAAATTGTAAGTACTCAGCAAGAAAAAATCTAAAACTGGACAGAGATAGCAGGCATTCAAAATGATACGGCAGCAGAAGGAACTTGTCGGAATTGAAATCCTCACACTACATAAAGTTCCCATGGCGTTTTATTTCCAAGTGTACAGTGCTCGCTTATTTCCACAATTGTTCGAGTTGGTAAACATCGCGAGCTGCTGAAAAGAAAACCGTTTTAACACGTAAACTTGGCCGGCCTGGTTACACTGATACTGACGATTGCTTAGGGGAACTTCCGCCTATTGCAGGTACTCTTTATCATTGTTGTTTATGTACACATTTTGTATTCATTTTCACTGTACATATCGCCAATCACGATGAATCGATGAAACATAATTTTTTTACACTTTGGAGGAATTTTCTTTTTGTCACAAATTTTCATTAAAACACTTTTCTCGTAATATTTGCCTATGTAGTATGGCTACTTAAATATTTGAAATCTATTATTACTGACATAAATAAATATTTACACTAGCACGTAATCTTACAAGGACTTGAACTGATTGTCCGACAAACAATCAATGCCTATATCGCAGTACTTTCACCGTGTTCTTCTTAACGCGCTTGGTTGGCGACATCTCCGTTTGGGGCACGTGTCGTTGTATGTACACTGGGTATGGTTTTGGAATATGTATTGGATATGGTTTCGGTACCTCCACTGCCATTTTATGAAAAACAGGCACTTCAATCGGCAGCGGATAGGGCACTGGCCGATCCACTTGCACTGGTATCGGTTTTTCCACGTAGATCGGAATGTTCCGCTGGACAAGGATGGGCACGTGATGGCGAATAGCTACCGGAAACGGCACCCTCACCGGAATGGGAACGTGACGCTCGACCTTCACCGGATACGGAACAGGAACATTTTTCGTGATGGTAACCTCGGTGAACTGTTTGTGACCCCAGTTTTTATTATCCTGACATTCGGTGTCGAATGTGTGAGTCGTCTCGATTTGCTCACTGACATCAGAAGGAAGCGCGCGTTTTTTCTGCGGCGCCCGTTTGTTTACCTCTCCGGAACTCCATCCTAAGGTAAGAATCAGGAACATCAAAGCCTGCTGGAAAACTTAGAACGAATGAAGGTCAAAACTGGAAACACTTCCTACCGCTTGTTACCTTCATTTTGCTAAAACTCCGATCGCGATCGTTGGAATGCAGCAAAAATGCACGCAACTCTTTCGATTGCTAAATGGGAAATGTTGCTTGCCTAAGCAATGCGTGATGTATTTATGTGTTCGATCGAATTGTTTTTTCACTTTCAGTTTAGCGCCAAGGGTTAGCCTTTCTTTTGATAATTTAGCACATCGATACTAGGAACGGCCTAATTGTTTTTGTTTGTTTCAACACCGGGCCGATATGGTGTGCGTGGTCGTTAGGTCTAGTTTAGTTTGAACCAAAGCTTCTTAATTGTTCAAGTAATTTATTGTATGATTAGCTCTTGGAAAAATTAAAAACCTACTGCTAATTGGAGTTGTTACCCGAGAATTTTGTGGATTTCGCATGCATAACTTAAACTACACTGATATAACCTTATGTTTATGATTATACAAAGAGCAATCATTTGTAATTCAGCCATCCTTGGAAGTACATGTTCAATGATTTTAGTTTACATAAACAGGCAAGGGTTACGTCGAAGACAGACACACCGAGTAAGTTGAACACCTTCACAGTATACGACATATTTTTCAAATAATTTACCCAATACAGTTTAGTTAACCACACATCACATCTCTAATAATAAATTTAATTTTATCGTACAGTCGAACATGTTTTCAAGACTAATTTCTTAAAACCGAACATAAAACCAACAACACTTTAAAATTGCTTCTAAAGAGCCCCTCTTAAGACGAAAAAATCCCAAACCTAAGAAGCTTCTCAAAAATATTTTCAAGGTTCTCTTCTAACTTTTGGGTTTTATTGCAACATTTTTATAATGGTGTCGAAGATCTGATATAGTTTTAATCAGATAAGATAACCATAAATTTTCAAAGTTTTCTTCTTCAAGAACACTTTTAGTCCGCTATAAACCAGTATTGTTAGATAAGCTTGTTTGTATTTGAAAGGAATCTGTTTGAGAAAAACCGATTTAATCCACCTATCAGTGAAATGAGACATTTCTTACACATATCACTATTGCCTCATTAATTAGTTTGCCGAACTCACCCGAAGTTGGCAAGCAACTAGATGTGAGATAAGCACAGTTTCGAGTCCTGCACGAATATTGCTTCGAATAAACTAAATAAATTTTAGAATGATAATAAAACACATAAAATAAAAATAATTAATGCAAAAAAAATCAAAAAAAGTTATTCATAAAATGGGTAGAATGATTAGTATAAATCAAATTAATAAAATAAATAAATCAAATTAGCTCAAATGAAATTTTTTTAAATTGTTCCAAGCTAACAAACTGACATCCAATAATAGAAAGAACTGACTAATCCAAATTTATAAAATGAAGAAACTGAATAAAATATATGAACTGGGAAAAATTAGCAATTTAATAAATAGATTGAAAAATGAAATGAATAATATGAATAAAACAAAAAAAATGAATTAATAAGACAAATAATATGAATAATATGGATAAAATTAATTCTATCATATCAGGGTTCCAAAACCTTCTTAAAAGTGTAAGCACGAAAAACCTGTTTTGATCAAGATAGCTGCTTCTCTAGCAGTGTTAGAAGCAGCTCAATTTTTACATTCCGATTCTAAATACATATCTCCTGCAAAGTTTTCAATTGGGCAGAAAAGGTAGCCAAAAGTAGTCTAAATTGACAAGATTTATCAGTATTCATAAATATATACACGGATCACAAATTGGACGGCGACTTTGGGCCGACAGGCGTGCTGTTCTACTCCCTGAGCAAGGCAGGATGACACCAAATTGAAATGGCGAGTGGGCGAACAGCACGGCTGCCTCCGTCCCAACAAAACCCAGGCAGGTCTCCGTATAGATAATAATGCGATCACGAAAGGAGAAAGGAGACGCGAGCAGAAGCCGCTCTTAATGAGAGCTAAATCAACCGAAAAAGCTCTGATGGAAGCCGCAGAACACGCGACGGCAGAAACTGAGGTGACACCAAAGAATCACCACAATATTCGCTCGGAGAAAAGAGTGAGAAACACGCCGGGGGAGCAAAAGGACCCGAAAATGCAGAAGAGCGAGCCTGAGGGCTCTTGCGACCAGAGGAACGTTTGGAAAGACCGTGGTTGGCGCATCGTAGGAAGCCAGCAGGCGAAGCGGAGGGAACGGAAACAAAAGGAAGAAAAGAAGACGGAAAAGGAGAAGAAAGAGACATGGAAGCCTTCGCGGAAGAGGTACAAGGGCAAGGCATTGATCATCGAAGCGAACGATACCACTTCCTACGCCGCTCTTCTCAAGAAAGAGAAAAAAGCTTAAGAAGGATCCTTCCGTCAAGAGCTCGACCTATTGCGAGCTCGTTGCTAAATCCTTGGGCAGCGAAGCAAACGTGAGAGCTCTGACGCAGGAAGCCCTAGTCGAATGCAAGGTCTAAACGAGATAACGTCCATAGAAAAACTTAAGGGTGCACTGATAGAGCAGTGAAAATAGGACGTACCGACGGACTATCAAGATTTGGAAATCGTATGAAGGCACTCAAACGGCGGCGATTCAACTACCATTGGTCGTTGCCAACAAACTGGCGGAGATGGGTAAGATAAAGGTCGGATGGTCGGTGTGCTCGTTGAGAGTCACTCCGCGAGTTGCTTGGACCTCGGGCATGAAGCGAGGAACTGAAAGGGCCCGGACATATTTGTACTGTGTAGAAAATGAGGAGAAAAGGGGCACGTTGCTAGAGACTGCACGAAGCGGCTTTAAATGCCCAGAGTACAAAAAGGCGAAGGCAGGCCAAAAATGATGGAAATAACCCAGCTAAATCTCAACCATTGCAACATTGCACAACAACTGTTGTGGCAGTCAAAAAAAACGAAGTGCGACGTTGCAATTATTGCAGAGCCGTATCGTGTTCCTCACGATGGCGTTAACTGGGTGGTGGATAGTGCAGGGATGGCGGCATTCCAAGTAATGAGCGGTTTTCCTGTCCAAGAGGTGGTGGATAACACACACGAAGGCTTCGTGATCGCCAGGATCAACGACGTATTCGTCTATATCTGCTACGCTCCCCGAAGATGGACACCAGAGCAGTACAACCGGATGTTGGACGCATTAACTGACTCGTTAATCAAACGAACGCCGGTTATTAAAAGAGGAGATTTTAACGCTTGGGCCCTGAAGTGGGGTAGCAGGCTGATCAATGCAAGAGGTTACAGCCTATTGGAAGCACTGACAAAGCTGGACGTAAAGCTATGCAACGAAGGTTCCGCTGACACATTCCGTAAAGACGGCCGGGAATCTATCATCGACGTAACATCCGGCAGCGCGTCGCTGATGGATAACATGAATTGGCAAGTTAGTGAGAAATACACACACACAGTGACCACCAAGCGATACACTACATCACTGGTCGTTGAAATTGTACGGTAACTCCGAGAGTGAGGACTGGCGAGCGGAAGTGGAAAATAAAGGACTTCGACAAGGACCTTTTTGTGGAAGCATTTCGTGCTGACAGCGTCACTCCAATTCTGAGTGCTTATGAGCTGTCGAAAACAGTAGTTAGGGCCTGCGGTGTAACAATGCCAAGGAAAATGGAGCCGAGGAACTACCGGCGTCCGGCGAACTGGTGGAGTGAAAGGCTAAGCATCCTACGGGCTGCTTGCCTAAAAGCCAGAAGACGCGTCCAGAGAGCAAGATCTGAGGCAGTTACAGAAGAGTGTAAGGTAACATTCCGGGCGGCCGCTTTTAAACGTGAGATAGTGCTAAGCAAGTCCACCTGCTACAAGGAGTTGTGCAGAGAAGTAGACGCTAATCCCTGGGGCAATGCTTACCGTGTGGTTATGGCCAGGATCAAGGGTTCAATGACACCAGTCGAAATGTGCGCCGTCAAGCCGAAAATTATCGTGGAATGCCTTTTCCCGAAGCACGACCCAACCGCATGGCCGCCCACACCGTACGTTAATGCAGATGGTGGAAATGCAGGTGACAATCAAGTTTCCAACGACGAGCTCCTAATAGTGCAAAAAGGCTGAAAGCGAAGAAGCGAAGGATAGTCTTATAGAAATGGCTGAACGATAGCTACTTCCCGGATAGATGGAAGATCCAGAAGCTGGCGTTGCTGCTAAAACCAGGGAAACCACCAGAAGATCCAGCATCTTATCGGCCTATATGCCTGCTGGATACTCTGGGTAAGCTCCTGGAAAGGTTCATCCTCAACAAGCTGACGACCTACGCTGCAAGTGAGAACGAACTATCGCAGAGGCAGTTCGGGTTCCGGAAAGGGATATCGACGGTGGACACCATCCGTACTGTCATCACGAGCACGGAGAAAGCATTGAAGCAAAAGAGAAGGGGTAATCGCTACTGCGCCGTGGTACGAAGTTGACAAGCACGTTTCGCCTAATGGCTGTTCGTGTTGCGAGTGCGTACAGAGCGATATCGGTATGCGTAAATGCCGGGATGATCCCCATCTTCACCACTCTAACTTAGGACGTGGAATGCTACCAGCGGAGAAATGCACGTAAGGCAAGGAGACTGGTCCGAGCGGACGCGTTGGCTAAGTGGCAGTAAGAGTGGGATAACGCGGAGAGAAGAAGGTGGACCTACCGACTCATTCCAAATGTGTCTGCTTGGGTGCATAGCAAGCATGGAGAGGTGAACTTCTATTTGAAGGGTGCATAGGAAGCAGTTTTTGTCCGGACATTGATGCTTCCGGAAATGCCAACATCGGTTTGGACACGCTTCGTCACCCCTTTGTGTGAACGTGCAAGAGACACCGGAACACGTAGTATTTGAATGCCTTAGATTCGAAGAAGTTCGAAGGGGTATGCCTGGTGTGGCAGTGAACAATATCTTCGAAGAGATGTGCCACAACGAGCACATCTGGGACGCTGTCAACAGAGTGGTTACGAGTGTACTCTCCGTGCTGCATAGAAAGTGTCGAAGAGACCAACAAAGTTGCGCAATTGGTTAGAACGCCACCGGGAAACCACAAATCGTGTATCGGGAGAAATTCCGCCGTCAGGGAACTCTCCGACGGTGTAGACTAGGGCCATCGCCGGGGACCAGTTGAGTAGTATGCGACATAGTACCCGGCTTGGGTAGTCGGGGCGCCACTGAACTGGATGTCAGGCTTCACCGGAATCGTCGGACCGACCTCGACACCCTACCGGGTAGCTCGTGAGTAGGCTAGACCGAGTAGACTGTGTCGAATAGCTAGCAGTTGGTTGTTGGGGCGCCGGGAGCTGAATGGCTCGCGGAAACATGAGCCAAATGGCTCAAGGAATCAGCACCTAAACAACTCACGGGACGAGTGCTAATGGTGACGTAATAGATGGAGCCAACAAGTAAGAGAAGAATCGAGAGTTAAATCAAAGCTCATAGGTCGAGCCATTCCATGAACCAAGTGAGGCTTCGAGATAGAGCAGAAGAAAGAGGTGCGACAGAAGCACAACGATCCCTCTCCCCACGAAGTAATACCTTGACGTAGTTCCGTGGGGAAGAAGGGATGTGAAAAGTAAGGATTGTTTTTAGAGGTTAGGCACGACCGTGAGTCGTGAGTCCCACACAGTGCCAATACACTACAGGCCAGGCTGTTAAAGCTTTTTAAACCTTACTATAACAAAAACACACACACACATACATACGCACACACATACATACTTACATACATTTGTCGTAGTCGACGAACTGAATCGAATGGTATAATTCACTCGGTCCTCCGGGCCTCGGTTAACCCTCCGGAAGTTGCGCAAATGGCCCACTGAATGAGCAGCCTCTGGTGCGCTTACACTAGCGCGACTACCGGAAGGTTGAAAAGTCGGTATTCAGAGGAATGTCAATACCTTTCTATTGAGCAAGGTAAAAACGATTTCAACATTAAATTCAAAATGGCGGCCAAATCCAATATGACCGCTCCAAAATTCTATTGGCAAAAATAATAGTTCAATTTTCTTCCTTTCCAACGATGTTGTCTTACGAAGTTATCCGCGCATTACTTTTCGAGTTGTGAAGGTTGTTGTCAACAATGAATTAAGGAAAATCGAGGTTTTTGAATAGATCAAAGGGGGATACTAATACGTTAAACAAATACTTTCAATCCCTATTCCATAGAAAAAATATAAAGATTGTTTATTAACTCATTTATGTATTCAAAACCGCTTGTACCACATGTACCAATAGTGGTACAATCGCCAATTTCGGTTTCTATTGTTGCAAATCCCATTGATTCCTTATGGGACTTTCAACTATAGGTACATTAGATCAACTATAGGTGCAAGGGAACTCAAAATTCAAAGAAAATCAATTTTTTAAATAGTTATTTGAGGAAATTTCAAGGATAACAGTTTTATTATCGCATGATTTTAGTGCGATGAACCAATAAAAAAATATTTGGTTATAGTTGGTACCTTAGATAGGCGTACAACCCACTACTACAATTATTGGTACACCTCAACTATAGGAGCACCCACCCTAATATGTTTAGCCAACTAGACTATCGATTTCCGCATCCAATACCACATTCTTAACCAAATAACTGGGGACCATCGTTTTGTGAAGAATTGATTGTGATTTTAGTGGGAATTCTCCCAAAATTTCATAAATATTTAAAAAAACCCAATGACCTCATGAAAATCTTCTAAATTTTGGCTGCAGTATTATTTTATGAATTTACGCTTCTTGGATTTTTTGATTTCTATGTTTTTCGCCCTACCCTGCCGTTTAGCCATCTCTGTCGGAGATTCTCCAAGAAACCTATGTGACTGTTATTCTGAACACAAATCCTTCCGCCGGGATTTCCGGAAAGGTCGCGGATGGCCTATATGATCAAAGTGACTTTAAGTAGTCCTACCTGACCTAGAACTACAAGTTCGAGTAATTTAGCTTCCATATCAATAACATTTGCACATTTTTGTAGCTATTGCAGAATTTGTTAAAATTATCTGCGTACACACTACCATGTAATTCCGGAACCAGAAGTTAAGTAAAAAAAATCAATGGTAACTGATGGGAACGTTGTACCTTTAATTTGAAACTACGTATGTGAAGTCAATTCAGCTGTCTTCGAGAAAATGATGGGACATTATTGGTGAGCTACACACACATACACACATTTTCGAACACGACGAACTAAGTCTTATGGTATATGCTTCGGGTTTCAGTTAAATAGTCTAAAATTTAACTGAAACGCTAAAAGGAAACATAACTACAAGCAGAATTTGAAAACTGCGTATTCACCGTTCCACCACCGAAGGAACATATGAGGAACTTGCCATCTGAGCCAATTTATCCTGAAAATTGATTACCGACCTGGCACTGAACGGAAAAGTCTGATAGGCATTTTCGATGATGATTGGTGGAAAGTGATGTAGTTTTTGATAGTTGACACATCTCGTGTTTAATTTTATTTTCTCTTTTATGTCATAAATAAAAAAAGTTAAACTGTGGCACAAAAATTTCTTAATAAACAGCAGCACGTAACTGATAAAAATGTGATATAATGAAACAGAGTTAAGCGGAAATAACCTGGTGCTCGCCGCAATTCGATTAGATGTCAGGGATTATATTGTTTATTGATTGATGTTAACATGTACATATCTATAGCACAACGAAGAAAGTTGCATAGAAAACGCTCAACACAGGTATGAAAATACAACATAAACAATTGATTGATTGTTTGGACATGTAGAGCACCAGGTTGATTTATTTAATAGAATTGATTGAACTGTAATAATAAATATCTATGTCGAATGTTGTAACTCTAGGATTGCTAGAATGACTAAAACTGAGTGGACTAAAGGCGAAGCGATCTTATTAGTTATAACCAGAGTGATACGAACTCAATTATGTTATGCCTTTCTTATAGAAAGGGCAGAGTGCCTTGTGTTATATCGTCGCTGTTGTGTCATCTTATATAAAGATAAATATTGAAAAGGTCATAATAAAACCGATTTAATCCAACTAGCAGTGAGATGAGACATTTCTTACACTTATCACTGTTGGATCATTCATTAGTTTGCAGAACTCATGCGAAGTAGTAAATCAAAATTATAAAATACACGAATCAAATTATATTAGCTTAATTAATGAAAATTTAGACTATATTTAGAAACAAGTATAAGATAAATAGAATAAATTGACTTAAACTAACGTATTGAATAAAATAAATAAATGGAATAACTGAACCTGAAATGAATAAAATTAAACATATGAACAAAATGAATTAAATGAATCAAATGAATCAAATAAATCAAATAAATCAAATAAATCAAATAAATCAAATAAATCAAATAAACCAAATGAATCAAACGAATCAAATGAATCAAATGAATCAAATGAATCAAATGAATCAAATGAATCAAATGAATCAAATGAATCAAATGAATCAAATGAATCAAATGAATCAAATAAATCAAATAAATCAAATAAACCAAATGAATCAAACGAATCAAATGAATCAAATGAATCAAATGAATCAAATGAATCAAATGAATCAAATCAATCAAATGAATCAAATGAATCAAATGAATAAAATGAATCAAATGAATCAAATGAATGTAATGAATCAAATGAATCAAATGAATCAAATGAATCAAATTAATCAAATTAATCAAATGAATCAAATGAATCAAATGAATCAACTGAATTGAATGAATCAAATGAATTAAATGAATTAAATGAATTAAATGAATTAAATGAATTAAATGAATCAAATGAATCGAATGAATCAAATTAATCAAATGAATTAAATGAATCAATTTAATTTAAGGGATCAAATTAATAAAATGAATGGAATGAACAAAGAAAATACAATGAATAAAAAATAAATTAAATGAATCAAACGAACCAAATAAACAAAATGAAGTGAATTGACAAAATGAATTAAAAAAAAAGGAAATGCATTGATTGAAATGATAAATTAATCGATGTTGTCAGTTTATAAATTAATAGAAAAAATAAATTGTGTCAAAAGAATTATTTGGATGAAATGAATAAAACTGAAAAAATAGTCAAGTTAATAAAATGTTCTTCATTTTAAACAAAATGTATGAACTGGAAAAATGAATAGAATGCATTGAATGAAAACAGTGAATAAAATAAGTGAATTGAATGATATGACTAAAATGCACGAAATTAATAAACTGACCAGAGTGAATCCAAATGATGAAACGAATAAAGTAGATTAAATGAACGCAGATGAACAAAATTAATGATGCTGAATGAAACAATTAATTAAAATACAATGATCATTTAAAGTTAAAAAACATTTTTGAATAAAATAAGAAAATAGATAATCCAGATTGTACGAATTTGAGAACCATTGCATCAGAAAGTTATGAAATGATTTTGAAAAATCTATCTTCCGAGAAAAAGCTAATTAATATACAATGGGATTTCTAGGGATTCTATACTTTTTTGTTTTAGTCTTTTTGTTTTCACGCTTCTTTACTTTACGTCGTTTTAAGAGTATTTAGTGTTTCAACATTATTGATGGACATTAATTAGTTATCAGGAACCTGGAACAATCAATTTTCTTTGGAATTCAAAGTTTACTTTTTGGTCACATGTTCCCGAAAAAAAAAGTGCAGAATAGAATTTGCTGGTCCAGTAATTTAACGCGCAATTGAATATAGGTAAAGTGAGACAAGGTCACATGACACATTCTTTCGTGACGTTTACAACGATTTGACGAATCTTCATTCGACAAATATGTCATAACTTTATCAAATGAACGCCTACATCAAAACTTATTACAAATTCGAAAAGTAGACAAAATCTCACGAAAGCCCTTTGAACAGAGAGCAAAAGATGGAGAATGCGATTCGTCAAAGAGACAAGTAGATATTTCAAAGTTTTCATTTGAATTGAAATAAATAGTGTGAAGTGTCTAGGCTATGTCGATAGCCTTAAAGGCGAGCATTCAGTTGATTATAATGCAGTCTCTTTCCAGTCATCCTTATAGTTTGCATATTGTTTCGTTCGGAATTCTCGTTCAGGAAATATAGATAAATAAGCCGTGTACAATCCAATACTGTGAAAAAAAAATGGTTCAAACTGTCAGGATGGCAAAAATGTAGTCAGATCAACTATCTGTCCAATGCATAAACTCTGATTGTAATCCTCGCTAATTTACTTGTACAATATGGAAAACTCGAACGAAACGTGTGCTGAATTATCCAATGCCTCACAACTAATTGTGACTTCCAATGAAACTTCAATTGAAGTGTACTCAGCATAGAGCAGATATGGACGACGATAAGTTAGAAGACACCTTGTACTTGCATCCCCCATTGAGAGTGGGGACTTTGGGAGACTTCTTTTCCCGGATCTAATTCGTGGATATTTTTGGGCTTTGATCCGTTATTTTTCATACCAATATAATGTATGTGCATTTTCAATAATATCATCACAAAAAGGTGTTCTTAGTTTTCACATGACATATTTGAGCATATGTTTTATTCAAAATTCAATAGAGATACGAAGAGTTGAAATATCGCACGTGTCCCACCTCCCAGTTAAGCCACACATTTTTCTGAGATAGCCATGAATTTCCTTTATTATAGTGTTTATACAAGCTTTGAATACAACTGAATTAAATTTGAGTTGATGTAGTTTTCGATGGTCACCTGTCTACCCATGGTGCAACGTTTCGAAATACCAATTTCGCCTTAAAAATAGTTATAGTTTTCCCATAAGGCAAATATTTTGCAAATTTTCTCGGACTACAAATATTTTATTTGACATGTAGGATGTTTTATTCAACTTGTTTCCGCGAGTCTCTTGTATACTAAAATGCAAAGAAAATAATAGGGTAACAGACAAAAATAGTTTTATTTTCTCAAACATTCACAATTACATCGCACACATGAAATTAGCTTGAATATTAATAAAGATTAGCAGAGAATCTTATCACACAACTTAGAAATGGATAGAGAAATAGCAAGATAGATGTGAGTCGTGACAGTTGCCACTAACATGAAGAAAGAGAGAGAGAGAGAGAGAGAGAGAGAGGGGGGGGGGAGAGAAAGAGAGTGAGATAGAGATGGGGAGGGCATGTGAGGAATGGCAAATGATGGTTCATGCCGAGACGTTTTTATAGGTATATTATGCGATATATTGATTCCTTAGATCCTTATTATAAATAATGTAAGTAGTAATTTTTGCGCCTAACCATTATAATCTAAATTTTGCAAAGAGCTAAATTTTTGCTAGAGTTTTGGGATTCAAAAATACAATTTCTTTCGGTGATGCCACGAGTATAATTGTATGAGAAGTCTTATCTCACTACTAGGTGAATTACTTGATGATCTGTATAGTTATATACCATCCCTTATTCACTTCACGATTGAACGCAACGCCTAATCCAAGGGATAAATACATGATCTCTAGAAAAAAAAATCACTATGAACGCATTATTTTGTTTTTGAAGTGAACTTACATATTGATTTTCGATAAATAGTTCAATTATTATATAGGTAATTCACAAAATGTTTTCAAAATCGAATTCCTTGAATCACGTAGATGTGTTTTCATACCCCGATATCAGTTTAGTTTTACCCCTAAAACACCAGTAAAGCAATACTCTATATTAAACGGTCTCCTTTTTAAGTAGTGAAAATTGGTAAGCGAGGATTAGATATACAAAATGTTTAATATATCCGTCGCTCGGAACGGATTTTGACAATACAGGTAATCTTCGATACAACGTACCCGCGATATAACGTACCCTCGATTTAGCGTTACTCGATATAACGAACATTTTTCCTCGATATAACGTACAAAATTTTTAATTTATTTTTCAGGTCCAAATTTCTTTTCAATTACGCATGTATTCCATATTTTAAAAATTCAATATGTTACACACAATCTTAAAACGTACTAATTGGGCTTCCAATGTGCATGTTAGCAATTGGCTATTTCATTGAAGGCCCAGAGAGCGATTTTTTTTAATTTCATTTGCGGATGATCGTTATTTGTTAAAACCAAACATGTATCTCCATAAATAATACAAGATCAGTAATTTCTAACTGAAAACAAAAAATAACTATATTGGTGGGACCATTGTTGGTTGGTTCGGGACTGCGGAGTCTGATTCTCTGGGCCGAATGACAATGTTTAACCCATTCATGCCCATGTTGTTTGTGGACAACAACGTTTTTAAACAGATATGACTTTTGATTGAGGCGAGATTTGCTCACAAAAACAAGTAAGCCTCATTAATGTCATTAATTACTTTAATTTGAGTATTAATAGTTACAAGGATCAGCTCTAGTACTGATGTTATTGCAATTAGTTTTATTGGATTCCGAAGGAGCAGTGCTGCCAGAGACAGTTTACGTTGACGACGGAAAATGATTTTTTCATATATCTTCGTTATGATGCAATATTATTGAAAACTGATAAAAATTATCAATCTTATGAGAAAAGTTGTTTCACACTGCTAGGTTGGTTAGATTTTCAAAATTAGTTACGCTTTATCAAAATTCTACAAAATAAAGTACCATGAACAACAATTCTGTGAGGATTTTGCATGCTTCGATATAACGTACAATTAGATATAACGTACAATTTTTAAACCGAGATGTACGTTATATCGAAGTTTACCTGTATATAGCTTGATAGAAAGGTATTTTTACAAGGATTCTAATTATGTGCAGGTTGTGGGACAACGTTGCTTTGTTTGAAAGTTATTTACTAAAAACCTGCAATGTTTTGACAAAATGACCTATATCTCAGAAAGTAAACAGCATATCGAAAATCAAAAATAATAGTGTCAATTGGGCACGTTAGGCCTTTCATTTGAAACTAGTTTCATTAAGATCGGTTCAGCCATTGCTGAGATAATTACATGACATTTTGTACATACATACATACACACTAGGGTGGGGCAAAATGGTCGTTTTTTCAGCACAGCACTTTTTTGGTTCCTTTTGGGGTCCCATACAACTGTGCAAAATTTGGGGTCGATTGGTGTTGATCCGGCGTAGCGCATTGCGTTTGAAATTTGTATGGAGATTAGTATGGGAAAACCTACATTTTTGCATTTTTAATTCTACAGACTACAATTCTTCCTTTAGTATGCAAACAAATAGGTAGAAGTGTAGTCCAGGATATGCTGAACAACTTTGCCGAAGGATGTATGGTGTTAGAATATCTCTAAGCCATGTTATAGCTGTTCAAAGTTCGATACATCGAATTAAATGCCAAAAATCATTTTTATTGCCAACACTGCGGGTGTACCAATGGTATTTCATGTAGCATTCCGAAATAACATTATATATTTTAGTTTTACCACATTGGTATGTTTGAATGAATTATTCAAAAGCCTTAGATCAATTTCATGAGCGTAGGTAGTTGAGCAATAGAGCGTAGTGAGGGGTGAGGGGGGATGGGGGGACTTCAATATGTAGAAACTCGAACTGAAATGTTGTCGAGTTGGAATGTTCAGATGAATTATTTCAAAACAATTACACAATGTCCTACGCATAATAGTAACGATGAAATAAAACATACTGTATCCCTTTGCCTTGACTTTTATCAATACAAGTTACGTTATAGACTGAATCAACTGATGTCGAGTTGATATGTCAGAGGATTATATTTCGGTTTAATATGCATTATGATTTGATAGCATGCTCATTTCTATGCTGTTCGATCACGAGGCGTGAAGCTGATTTCTGAATTTCAACATGAAATCCACCAGATCCCAACAACAATTTTTGCTTCAGGTGATCGAACATCATCGAAATTAGCATCCCATCAAATCATAGTGCCTATTAAACTGAAATATAATCAATGCAATCCTCTGACATATCAACTCGGCATCTGTCGATTCAGTCTGTAATGTAACTTCTATTGATAAAAATCAAGGCAAAGGGATACAGTATGTTTTATTTCATCGTTACTATTATGCGTAGGACATTGTGTAATTGTTTTGAAATAATTCATCTGAACATTCCAACTCGACAACATTTCAGTTCGAGTTTCTACATATTGAAGTCCCCCCATCCCCCTTCACCCCTCACTACGCTCTATTGCTCAACTACCTACACTCATGAAATTGAGCTAAGGTTTTTGAATAATTCATCCAAACATACCAATGTACTAAAACTAAAATATATAATGTTATTTTGGAATGCTATATGAAATACCATTGGTACACCCGCAGTGTTGGCAATAAAAATGATTTTTGGCATTTAATTCGATGTATCGAACTTTGAACAGCTATAACTTGGCTTAGAGACATTCTAACACCATACATCCTTCGGCAAAGTTGTTCAGCATATCCTGGACTATACTTCTATCTATTTGTTGGTACACAGCAGGAATAATTGTAGTCTGTAGCATTAAAAATGCTAAAATGTAGGTTTTCCCATACTAATCTCCATACAAATTTCAAGCGCAATGCGCTACGCCGAGTCAACACCAATCGACCCCAAATTTTGCACAGTTGTTTGAGACCCCAAAAAGAACCAAAAAAGTGCTGTGCTCGGTTGATGTGGCTATGATTACGTTTTTCCATATAACAATGCCCCACCCTAATACACACACATACAGACATTGTCTCAATTTGTCGAGCTGAGTCGATTGGTATATGAGACTCGGCCCTCCGGGCCTCGGAAAAAGTTTTAAATGTTTGAGCGAATCCTATACATTTCTTTTGTAAGAAATGTAAAACAAAATAATTGTGTCATGAAAACAAAATTTAAAATATTTCGAGAACTACTACATTTCAGAAATTTTTTGTTGTGAGCATTTTGATTTAAAATGGCGTTTAGAATCATATTCAAATATATTTTTGACTGGAAATAGTATGAGTTATAAAATTATGTCCAAAGTTGTTGTTAAGAAAACATTTTTATTGAAAGCTTCTCCATAATCCAAATACACTGAAAAAGTTTCAGTTACGTTTTTAAAACGATAAACAATGGATTGTTGACATTTTATGATGGAGTAACGCGAAGAACTTTTAAAACGGGCATAATTACACGTATTAATTGTTTTTGTTGGAGCAAAATTCCAAATATCTCGAAAACTATCGCATTTTGAAAGGTTATTTTTAAATGCATTTTGATTTATAATGATACTTGGAATTATATTCTGAAGTATACAGTTTTGTATGTCAATTAGTATGACAATTAAGGTTGTACAGAGAAAGGTCAAAATTGGAAAACGAAAAAAGCAGGTTTTTTCCATACCGCGTGTTAGATTTTCAAAAAAATCAATCAGCAGTACTGTAACAACATTCTACATAAGCTGATTCATTTTTATGAAGATCTAACACACGGTGTTGAAAAAACTGCTTTTTTCGTTTTCGATGTTTGCCCATATTCTGTCCAACCTTAAGAACATGTATTAAATTATTGTTATAAAAACTTTTTACCGATAAGCTCCCCATCATGCAATCACTTTCAAAATGTTTCTTTTCTCTTTAGGTTTTTATTGACAAAATATAAAAAAATAAAAAAAATTGTTCTTTTTGTAATTTAAATTTTTAACATAAATTTTTGTTTTTGTGAAAAATGGCGCAACATTTTTTCAGAGTATTTTTTTTCGCATAGAAGTGTTAATTCCCTGAACCTGGTTCTCAGATAGTTTTGCTGTATAAAATAGAGTAATCGACTAAAAATTTTGAAAATTAATGCACGTAGAAACTTCCACGCCCTTTTGAAAAATTGCTATTGTATCAAACTACTGCAACTGCCAGAAAAAAATCGTGGAGATCCATAAACCGAACACAACTGCAAAGTTTCATTCGAATCGACGATGGTCACATTTTGCGATCGGCCGGTTTCTCATGGAATCGCTCTTGTGCTAGTATGAATCTGCTGTTCGGTAGGACTGATCAATATACTTCGTAGGGCCAACATAACTTTTTTCAAGCTGATTGCTAAGTACCAAGCTAGCTCAATTCGCTTCGCGCTGTAGAATTGTTGAAAAATCGATTTTTTATAGGTCTAAAACGTGCTTTAAGGTCTTGACAATGATACATCAAAAACACAGGTAACAATAATTGCTAAATGTTCAATTCCGCTTCAACGCTTCTTATGTATACACCGAGGGTATTGAAAACTTTAGCCGCGTTTTTCTCGAAACCACATTTTTTAAGCTGGCCGGAAACGTAACTCGAACAAATGGTTTTTGATCGTTCTCAAAATTTTACAGTCCTGATTTCTGCAGCTAAGTATGTAGAATTTTATTCATTTTTTAATGGTTAGTTTTTATAATTAACAATTTTGTGTGCATTTTTATGACATTTTCAAATCAAAATATCGAAAACGTACATCGCTTGCGAAAAAACTTTTGTTTTAAGCTCAAGATTAAAAATTACGGGAGTTTCCGGCCTTGGACTCTTTCCAAAAAGACTGCATGATAAACGTCGACAGGTTTTCAGTGGTGATCTTGCGTGGCTTTTCTTTTGTCTGTTCTCACGGTAAAGATGGACAAGTCTGTCTATGCCAGGAGATATGCTGTGAACTCGAGTGATTCGTAGTTATGCTGCCTAAGCTCGACCCTCATTAGCAGAAGACAAAAGATAAGCCAGTACGATATTAAGGTGAAGATATGTGGAAGCCACGTTGCTAGGCACCGACTCGCTTGTTTACATTAGGAAAAACTGAAATCTGAAGTGAAAATTCAAACGCACAAATGACAGTTTCCGAACATTTTCCTTTGGTCATCTGCACATTGGCAGAAAATTTGAAGTTTTGTTAGTAAACGATTAAAGTTTCGCGAGTATTTTTGCAGTGGTGTGTGAAAAAAGTGCGTTTGAAAAAGTGCAATGAACACGAGAAGGAGAGTGTTTCGAAAGGAAACCCCAAGTGAAAAGGGGTGATATTTTCGCACAAAATAGGAGCTACAGATGGCATTCCGTCAAAAACTCGGGTTGATTGTATAGGAAAATATTCTAGCTTCCTTAAGTAGCAGTTTCGTGGCACACCAGCAAGGTTAGTGTGTTGAAAAACGTATTTTTATATTTGCTCATGTCAGATACATGGTTAGGCAGGGGAGAGGGGTGTGTGTGGCGTAGGAGCTATGTTGTGGCTCGCATGTATAATGTCCTTAAGCCTGTTTTAATGACCCTGCCACTTCTAGTTCTCCGATCTGTATACTTCACATCCTTGCTCTTTCTTGAGTACTATGGCTCTAATTTTCATAACTTTCCCTACCCAGTAATCTCTAGCTAATTGAATGTCGTTAAAATGTAAAAAAGAAAATGTGACTAACATAGTCGAAATAAAAAAGGAAAAAAGGTTCATGGAAATTTGATGAATTTTTTTCATGACAAAAACCATTTTACAGTATTTTCGAAACATGTTGCAATTGATAAAAATTATTTTATCCAATATTGAATGGTTTACTTTGATGCAGGCTCGATTTTAAGAAATGTGCGGCATTTCTCCCCAAATTACCCTACTCTGAAGGTATACATTTCCGGAGAATCGCTAGAGAGACTGTCGGCTATCAGAGAGCTTTGCGTACACCTGGACTATTAAAGTTTACTGATTCACATTCTTATTAGACATTGTTTCACTTGTTCGACCTGTAATTGAAGCTTCAGCATCCATTTGGTGTCTTTGTACGAGCATTTGGTCTGACTTAGATCTTTACCGTGGGGTAGCCCCGTCCCGATTTGTTATCCGACTGGAGCCATCTCTAAGAACATAAGACAGTTATGCGAAAGGCGGAAGTACAGTTCTTGAAAATAAAAATTTGTCAAATATAGCAAGCTGACAAAATCGGGTCATCACTATACTATTTTGAGCTTAATGTAAAAGTATAAAGAAGATACTGCTTGTAACCATCAATCCCTTACATGCACGTTGCATAAAACATCCAATCAACGTGCGGCATTCGTGCGATTGCTTTTGAACAATTTATTTATTTTTGCTTGTTTACACAAATCTGACTGTCAAATCAAAGCGCATTAGCTTCAACTAAACTTGTGTAGAAAGAAAAAAAATCGAACCAAAACATGCCAGTTGAATACATAAGCCAATATTATGCTGCAGCTTTAGTTAAAATCACTTAATGCATTGTTAAAACCATCAATTATGAGTTTTACTGCACCGCTTTACTGCATACAGGTGGAACCTCCTGAACAACGCAATAAAGGGTTACTGTGCCCTAATTCATCTTAGCTCCTCTATTAATCCTACTCTTTTGAACACAATAGTTAGAGCAGTGTCTGCTATATCCATTCAACGCATTAGCTCAAATGGTAGGATGAATATGGGTACGTTATACTCGACATTTCGCTTCGCTCAAACGCGAGCATTTTTCATTTTTCTGGCAAAAATATTAACTGTACTGCTTCCCAGGAACGAAGCAAAGATGGTGATACCTATTTAAGTACAATACAGTCACTCTAAGTCGAGTTATCAACGAAATAGTGCGTGACATCCTGACTAATGAGATGAATAAAGGCTCGTTTACCTTATCTGTCCCAGTTATGATTGTCCGTTGTCGAATACACCAAAGCACCTAGTCTGTGCAACAATGTCTGTTGAGCATAAAAAGATTTCCGAAACTACTTGAATCGAAACTTCTTCATTGTGTCACACTTTGTATAAATGTTTTATTTAATGGTAAAATAATCTGGTACATTTCGTTCCATTGTTTTTTTCTCATAACATTGTGCTTCCGAAAATCCAACAACTTAGTAAGCTGTATCCGTGCACTTCTAGATACCTAGGCACATGATTCTAAAAAATGTTTGACCTACTAGAGATTACATAATAAACGATCATAGCTTATAGGATTGGCGCTGGAATACAAGAGGACAGGGAACAATTCTGTTTACATATTTTTCTAATAACCTGGTGTATTATCGATTCAAAATATTTCAGTAAGCTGGTCTTAGCCCAAAAACCCACTATGTGAGAGCGCTTGACGTGTATGAAACAATCCCTACACATTCCAGTTAATTCCTCTGCAAACGGAAAACGCGTTGCACTTTTCTATCGGCTAACCGAATTTGTTGGGATTTGGTATTTTGCAGTGATTTCTGTGTAGGTCGAGCTTCAAAAATACTATTCACCCCAGCGCACTGCACGTGGATATCAATTGGGTTGGCGGGCAGATGACGGACGAGGCGTTGAACGGTTTTGGCAAAATCAGGACAGCAGGTTCGATTGTTCGGCATCATGCAAATTGGCCGCATCTCACGGATGTGAGTGCAGTATAGTTTAGAATATTTACCGCAAACTACTGCAGCAGTGGTGGGTTTCGTCTCGGAAATGGTTTCCCATAACGATTAGCATTTATTGAAAATATTTTGCAGTTGCTGTGGTTCCATGTTTCTAAATTAAGTTATTAAGTGCACTGACCGAATTATGGCAATTTCAATAACACTTCAACGATCGATAATTAATGCCATTCGAGTTTTGCATAGAAATATGCTATGAATTAAATTAGGGCCATATTTTGCGATTAAAGCGAAGCTGGGATGAAAAGCGGTTACGATTACTCGTTCAGGTACTGCTCGAAGAACGACAAAGCCCGATTTAGGTCAGTGCAGCAAACTATGATGTACCTAGCAATTATAATTTTACGAGGTGATTTGGTTAAATTTGTGTTTAATATAAACGGACTGATATAATCCATATGGTTTACTCAGAATAGATTAGAGATTTTGCATAGAAATACTCCATTTGATATTCTACATATTTCTTTGGTAGCGAAAAAAGACTAAAATTTTGTCGAAATGAAGTTTCCTTTCTCGCCTATGCATGAATTGTAACTAAACTTTTGTAAGATCACAGAAAACAGACTTTCAGTTCAGGCTGGCTTCGAAGTGTGTATAAACACCCGCCACTGAAATTCCGAGTAAAGCGGACGTCCGAAACAAGTTTGGTAAACATACATACATTTGCGTGCGCACGGGGGTTATTCATGCTGTCAGTAAAGGCATATATCGCACTGAAAAATGGACAAGTTTTCAATTTTCCGATATCAGCAGGTATTGCATGTTAAATTCTTTTCACTTTCAACTTTCTTCTAAAACTATTTGACTTGACATAATAATATCATCGAAAATCTTTAGGAGTCTGATAGACATTATTTATCTGGATTACAGCTGATTCTACTTTTAACGGTATAGTTAAAAAAAACTTTTGGTGGGTAGACTATACTTAAAAAAGTTAGTTTTGGAATCTATCTGAAAAGAAACTGAATAAGTTTGCAGTTTTAATTTTTTGATAAAGCAATATATTTGATTGTAAACTGCTAAGTAAGCAATAAATCGTGACGATACCTACAACCACAAATATTGGGTTATTTGTCATAGCATATAATCTATATTTTGAAGCTATACATTGCCTTATTTGAGGAAAAAATCGCTTTTAAAACATCTGCAGATATTCCGATGAATACTTAGAAAACTGAAAAAATTAGGATAGTAAATACAATAAAATAAAGATGATTCAAAATTATACAGTAATCAAATTATTCGTTCAATGAATAATTTAATCAACGGATTATTTTGAACCTTGAATAAGGAAGAAACGTGGACAACCGTACACAACCGTTTCAATTTGATGGGGGTATGATAAATCGTTGGGAGTGACTTTGCTAAGAGGGTTAATGTCACTCCTTTGGTCCTAGGTTCCTGGGATGGGACAGAAGTATTTAGTCCTGCCCTGGCTAATGAGCCAGGGTTATAGCGCCCTTACCCGCTCTCTGAAACAATAGAGAAAATTGGCGAAATCGGTTAATTAGTAGTAAGATAAACAAAAAAACGCATAAAAATACAAACCAACAGACAACTCACCTTCGACAAAAATCCATACAGGACTTCTATGTCCTAATAGGCAATACAGGATCATGAAAACAGAAACCTTCCGCGTTCGTTGAGCGTTGACATAGGAAAACACAAATAACTGTAGCGTATATTTCACAATAGGCCAAACCGATACTAAAAATCGACTGAGAAGTCATTGCTATTTCTATTTGGTTCAAAACAACCATAGTTATTCCTCAAACATACAAACACGAAAGATAAGAAACCATAACCAGTAACATTAGGAAAAAAAATCGTTATGATACTTGTATTACAAAATCTTTTAAGAATCAAGTATTATAATGCTGGAACCAATTACCAACTAATACAACAATAAATTAGACAAGTTGATGAAGAGATTACAGTGTTTAATATTGAAATGTCGAGCCAATGAATCAGATGAATAGAAACTCCTAACTTCAATCTTTCCAAAAGCCAAAATTAGGGACTTAATATATAAGAAATTTAAGCATCCCATGATTCAGGATTTAGCTAATTTGTATATTTTTGAGAAATCAGGTCTAGACAAAATTTGGTATCCGTGGGTTTAAGCAGATATCTAGTAATTTCCTATTTGGGATTTTAGCAAAGAACTTCAGAATTCCACGAGTCTAGAAATTTTGAGATATGTTACTCATTTCAAGCATAAATAAGCCTTAAAAACGGAAGCGCAATATTTACAGAGTTCTACCGACTTACAAAACTGAGAATATACCGCAGCCACCAACCTAAAACTCCGGACCCAATTAGTATGAGATACACAATTCTTCATTTAAGAAAAATGTTTTTGAAGAACGGCCAACAACCAACCGATTGCCTGAACGTAACGCACAGTGGCACCTGTTCATACAAAGTTGCGACAAAATTATAAAAATTGTTCTATGTAGCTAAAATTTGTGGTTTTAACTAATTTTGGGTCGCTCAATCCATTTCTGCTATCAGCTTTGAAATTCCATATTTCATTTTTTCGACTACTTTTATTTAAACCCATTTGAATGCGTTGGTCGTTAAAGAGTTAATATAAACATTAATCATAGTAGCCAATCACATCGGATAGCGGAAATGGTTGACAAAACTAGTAAAAATCACTAATTTTTCAGTAATATGATGTTGTTTAGGCAACCAATTTGTAAGGAGATTTATGAGCTACAGAGTGTCTCCATATGGGTATTTTCAAAAACATAGATATACCAACTTTGGTGCAAAAATGCGCAAGATGAGCCCAGTATATCTTGAAACTACACTAAATTTTGAGTCAGATTCATGATAAGTGACCCATGAGAGACCATCTCAAAAATTGTAAGACGTATAAAGATAAATTACTGATATGATATGAAATTTTTGATGCAGAACAAACATAAATCAGTTTTGCACAAGAATCTCACATCTATAGTTTAGCATATTCATTCTTCTTTCCAATGAACTTAAAATTGCTCCAATTAGCTGTGTAGTTCTTGAGATATGGCCATTTGAAATTCTAAGGTACTAACAATTCTAATGAATTGAATTGAACAGAAATCCTCGACATCACTTGCTTCAACGACATGTTAAAAATTAATTTTTCATCCGATTATAGTAAAATTTTGAAATACCTTTATTCAAACTAAGTAAATAAAATAAATATTTACAAGACATTGATTTTTGGTGTTTTGTCACTTGCCGTGGCACTGTGCAACGTGGCAGAAGGTTCAGAAAGTGGTCAGTACAGCAGCCACATGAGCATTGTATAACACACGAGGAAATCAGTGCAACGACTACTTCAATGTGGAGTGCCAACGAGCAATCTATGAGCAGAATCAGACTAGGAGCTAATTGATCACAGTGGTTACATACATGTAACCGACATGTCGGAACCAGTGGCGTAGTGGCGGGGGAGGAGGGAGTTTGGGTACAAACAACTCACGCCCCCAGCCCCCCCCCAACCCCGAAATATTTTGAAGAAATTTGAAAATAAACATATTGAATATGTTCAACAAAAATATGCCTAATACTTTAAATGGAATTCTCAAAATTTCATTTGCAAAAGTTATCTTGAAAGAATATTTCTTTTCCATTCTATTCTATTCTACTCTAACCCTTACACAGCCAGTGTTGAAAAGCATCCTGGAAAACACTGCAGTTATTCTGAAATGTTTTTCTTGGCAAGATTAATATTTGAAGCAGATTTTCATATGTCGCAAATATTAAAACGGCCAGGCCCACTGTGCAGAGTTGGGTTTGAAGATGTTTCAAAATTAAACGGCAATTAAATTATGCATTCAATAAATAATTTTATTACGGATTATTTTGAATCGTAAAGTAGTAAGAAACGAGGATAACCGTACCAACCGTTTCAATTTAAAGGAGATATAATAAATCGTTGGAAGTGACTTTGCTAAGAAGGTTACTGTCACTCCTTTGGTCCTTTGGGATGGGACAGAGGTATTTACACCTTGCCCTGGCTAATAAGCCTAGGTTAAAGCACCTTTACTCGCTTAATTTTTTTCCATTGCGCGTTCAATACTTTTGTCTATACTCTCTAGTATTGATCAAAACAATGAACGTGCCGCGGCCGCTAAAGATCACTCTGCAAAAAGGAAGGCAGGCATTAAAATATCAAACTGTTCAATTAAAATTAAGTCCCAACACAAATACACACGACTTGTCGTGCTTTCTTCAACGCATTTTATTATAATTTTACACGTGGATTGAAAATAACAGTTTCTTTAAACGGAAAACCAATGCTCTTCAATGTATTTTTACTCGAATATTGTTGTAAAATGAATGACATGTAATATTACACGAATGAAAGTGTAAAATTGTATGCTGTTTGATGCTCCAATTGATTTTAACGTAATTTTCAATTAAATTTTGGATTCAATCGTTGTATGTTTACATTCGTATTGATTTACATGTCGTTTAAATTTCATTATTTTTGTGTGTGTATATGATAACGAGCACTCTGAGATTCAACAAAAAAATAAAGTAGAATAGATTCATGTAAAGCTTTATATCCAATAACCCATTCAAAATCGAACTCCTCCGTACAACGGGGCATTGGCAAGAATATGTACAAATCACTAACACGTCAATCGGAAACCAATATCGATTGCACAATTACTTTAAAACGTTTAATATAATGTCATTTTGAAGATGACACGACAGTTACACACACATACATTAGTTGCTAGAACTATATAATTGACAGATGAAAAAGAAATATGAATTGGATTGATCTCACCAGATAAATGATTTTAATGCACATTAAAACTCTTATGATTCCCAACAGCTACGTTTGATGATCAGCATCAGCATTTATTCTTGAAAACAGCACACATATTTTCACTTTTACGTTTCTTGTGAGACTGATCTCCAGCAAAATACTGTATGTGAGCATGTATCCTTCGTTGGAGTTCCTCCACCACGAATCGTAAAACTTTTACTTCGATTTAAAATTTTGGACAATCATACTTGCTTTACACTCTCGTCTCTTACATTTCTCGACACAAATAAAACATGGTTGATGGAAAAATTCAAGTTGCCTATCACTAAAACTGATGCTTTTCATCGCGCATAACATGTACTGGTTTTCATAAATTTCAGAAATTCACAACAACAACTCTTTTCGTAATAAAACAAACATTGATCTTAAAACCTTTTTAAGTACAGTTCAACGAAGTATAATTAAAGTCTTGAAAATAGTATCAATAATTCTGGAACCTTTCGAATTTTTTAAAAATTTGACGTGAGCAAAGAAACGTATTCGTGTCCGTCGCGTATGGCTACTACGATCCGAATCCCTTATCTTGAGAGAATATTTCTAGAGAAAATTTTCAATAGGACGTAAGTGACATTGAGAGCCTCTCTTTGTTTACTTTCTCTTTCGTTTATTACTACGTCATTACAACACTTTGTACTCATTTTCCAGTACATATCGAAAGCCGACGGTTTTTACTACAATATTATGCAAAGAGTAGAGTAGTAAATGTTGAAATGGCCGAGTAATGAACAGAAGAGAAAGACCCCAAAGAGAATCTCTCATTGTTACTTACGTCCTACTGAAAATTTTCTCTAGATTTCTTTGTAGTGAAAATTGGCGGCAGATAACGACACCTACCAGTCGGCTCGGTCTACCGCTGAGGACTACAACGAGTAGATCGCGACGAAGCGGGGAGCTTAATGGCTCGTGGTATCGTGACAAAACTGGCAGCTTAGTGGTTCACGAAACGGACATCGGTATCAGGAGAAATTCCGCCACATTCTATAGTCCTTGACTGACGGCGGCGAATATAGACTGGAGCGTGTGCAAGATGTATCCCCATAGTGACCACCATGCGATTCGCTACCGCATCGGCCAATGGAACCCTGCTGCAGCACGGACGGAAGGACGACCGGCAAGCTAAAGTGAAAGACGAAAGTCCTCTTCGTTGAGTCACGTCGGCGAACAGCAGAATCAAGTACGTTGATGCGGCTGATTCAACAAGACGGATTGTGACGGCTTGTGAAATTACAATGCCGCGAAAACTGGAGCCATGCAGTAGACGGCATGCAACTTACTGGCTAAATGAGTAGTTCAGTACGCTACACGCTGCTTGTCTTACACCCAGAAGGTTAGATTATAGAGCAAGATCGGAAAGTGAGAGAGGAGCGCAGGCGACGTTTCGAGAAGGTAGGACGCTTTAAAACGGGAGATCAAGCTTAGCAAAGCCAATTTGCCATAAGTAGCAGTGCTGAAAAGTAGACGACAATCCCTGGGGGACGCGTATTGAGTCGTCATGACGAAGATGAGGGTCCATCGACACCAGCTGAAATATGCCTGGATAAGCTAAATATAATCGTTGAGAATCTCTTCCCGAAGCACAATCCAACTACCTGGTCATCGTACGGCGAAGAAGAAGAAGGAGCAAACACAGCCGAGTGGGAAGCGACTAACGACGATCTCAAAGAAGAGTCGATGTAAATAAAATCAGAGAAAGCCCCCGGCCGGGATGGAATACCAAACGTGGCGCTAAAAGCTTCGATACTGGCATATCCGGACAGGTTCAGCATGCTACTGCAGAACTGTTTAGATGATGGAAAATTCTCCGAAATGTGCAAGGTATAGCAGCTGGTGTTACTGTTAAAGTTAGGGAAATCACCGGGCCATCTGGCCTCGAATTGGCCAATGCCGCAGCGCTACACAGAAGAATGAGCTAGATCTTGAAGAGCTACTTCCAGAGTAGAGTACTGCTGTACGAGACAAACGAAGGGCAGAAGTCAATGCGAGTCGCAGCGGGTGTTCCTTTGGGCTCCATTCTCGGTCCAACTCTTTGGAACGGGATGTGCATTTCGCGGAAGACGTGTCACTATCGGTGATGAGTGAGACACTTGGAGAAGTGGAGGACGCGATCGAGAGCTGGATGAACGAGGTCAAGCTGCAAATATCTCACCACAAGACAGATGTGCTGTTGGTCAGGTAATGAAAAGCGGTTCAGCGGATACAGATCACTCTCGAAGGGCACATGACTGCATCGAAGCGTGCACTGAAGCAATTGGAAGTGATATTCATCGATCGATTGAGCTTTAACAACCACATTGATTATACCTGTTAAAATTCGGTCTGTTATCTAGTGTTTCGAGATCTATACTGCGATATGGGCTTCCTGCCTGGGGTGCGCTGCAGAAAACCAAAAGGGAACTGCGAAAAGCTGAACAGGACGTTCCGGCTGGTGGTCGTACGAGTTGCGATTGCGTACAGAATTATATATTCGGAGGCAGTATACCTTAATATCGATGTGAACCCCATCTGCATCACCCTGGTGGAGGATATCAAGTGCTACAATGAATAAAACGCCAGAAACGTAAGGAAGATGAAAATCGACCCGATGGTGACGTGGCAGCAGAAATAGGATAATGCGGAGAAAAAAAAAAGTGGACCTACCGGCTCATCTCAAACCTGTCGACGTGGTCAATAGAAAGCACGGAGAAATGACCTTCCACCTGAAACAGCTCCTGTCAGGCCATGAATGCGTCAGGGAGTATCTTCATCGGTTCGGGTACGCAACATCAACATGAAAGAACGTCGAGGAGACACCGAAGCATGGGGTCTTCGAATGTCCGAGGTTTGAAGCGACGTGCAGAGAGCTACTTAAAACGGGTGGACCGAATAATGTAGCCTACATGATGACAAACGACATAAAGACGTGGAACGCAGTCAACAGAGTTATGGTGAAGATCATGACCGTCGTACAGCAGAAACGGCGTGATGAACATCGAACAACGATTTCGGGAGAGCAATCACCGCCAGGGAACTCTCCGCAGGAATAAGCTAGACCCACCGCCGATGACTAGTCGAGTAGACTGCAACAGAGCACCGAATATGGGTTGTCGAAACGCCAGCGAACCAGACGCCACGCTCCATCCGGAATGGGCAGACCGACCACCCCGCCGGTTATTCCGATAGAAATATAGCGAAAAAAGAAGATTCGGGATTGGGAGATCTTTTTTCGTCAGGGAACTCTCCGTCAGCGAAAGCTAGATTTACCGTTGGGGATTAGACTGAGTAGACCGTTGCGAGACACTAGCAGTCGCGGATACATCGGGGCACTAGTGAACCGGACACCCTACTGCACCGGAATCGCCGAACTGATCTCGGCACCTAGCTGATTGGCTTCGGGAGAACTTCTCTCGCCTGGGAACTCTGTCGGAGTAGGTCATGTCCATCGTCGCGAACAAGTCGGGGAGCTGAATGGCTCATCAAGGAAGTAGTGCTCAATGGCACGAGAAGAGAACTAAAGGGCTTAAAGGAGTTGCAGTGATAAATGGCACCAGACACGGAGCCAAAAGGTTCGAGAGGTTGTGGTACTAAACCAAAGAAGAATCGGTATTGGAAGAACTTCTTTCGCCGGGGAACTCTCCTTCAGCGTACAGTCAGATTCATCGCCGGGACGGCCTACACACTGGAATCACGGAACTGACCTCGGCACTTGGCTGGTTGGCTCGCTTTCGAACTTCTCTCGCCGGGGAACTCTTCATCGGAGTAGACTACATCCATCGTCGAGGACTAGACCGAGTAGTTTGCGAACAACTCGGAAGCTCAACGAGGCAGTGGTACTAAACTTATCTTGACCATGTTCTTGTTTGCGAACATCTGATTTCATCCTTGTTTCATACTCTTACGGGCCACGAGTGAGGGCTTCCTAACCTAACTAACTTGATGCTGTTTAACTATGATTTATACAATTGACCCATAATGATAATTTCACTAGAACTGCTCTTCACAACTGTTGTTACTAGACTGCTTTAAGACTTTAGTTTTGTTGATTTATAATGAAGTCCATTTCTTCCAAATGTGATATAAATCTGGTACCGGTACAAGTATCAGTTATTGAAGCCGAGCATTGATATTCTCGTCGTCTAGCGGCGTGACTGGTTTTGCCTAAGCTAATTTGTTGAACGCCAGCAGTACTGAAATCCTGACATTATGGAACTCGATAAAGGCGACTTCCGTCAGCATAACCTCCATTTTCACCTTTAGCAAGTGTTTGTTAGGTATCGTGAACGGTATTTTTGGTGGTTCGAAATAGCAATCTTCCTCAACATTATCTCATTAATTTGTTCAAACCAAACAAGATACAAATTCGAGTTACGAAAACATGTTTTTTTTAAATTAATTTTTCAAAAATTCCCCTAATCGCTGCCCGGCTGGTATAAAACTCTCCAAACATGCACATTGAGTTTGGATAGCTAGTCCCAGACTCCATTCGTTGATTTTCCATGTAATTTCGCTTGTTCATGTCAATCACGACGTAGCAACTACGAATTGTACGGTCATCATGCTCAAGCTCTTGTTCATGTTCATGCAGTAGTCCAGTAGTGCATGATACACATTCTAAGGTAAATTTTAGATTACTTTTCAGTTTCAAATCTGATGATACGATCGATACGATACATTCTTCCAAAAAACTCAGCGTGGAAACTAGATTCTAAAGCAGATATTTTTAGATAAAAAATATATATTTTTATTTAGCCTTGAAATACAGTTGTTTAAGAACTTAAAACAGCTACCAATGTTAACCCTTTCATGCCCAACTTTTTTCTAGTGCACGTAGGATTTCAAAACTATTTTTCCTTGAAAACGGTTGGGTCACGAAACATGAAAAGCCTTTTTTCATAAAGATTGGTGCTTCCCTCACAGTGCTAGAAGCTGCTCAATTTTTACCTCTCAATGCTCAATGCAATTCTCCTAGAATATTTACAATAGTCCACTTACGTGAAAAACGTAGCCAAAGATACTCTAATTTGATAAGTTTTACCAGTTTTCAATAATATTGAATAATAACGAAGATATATGAAAAAAATATTTTTCGTTGTCAACGTAAACTGTCCCTGGCAGCACTGCTCCATTGGAATCCAATCAGACTAATTGCAATAACTTCAGTTCTAGAGCTGATCCTGGTAATTGTTAGTACTCAAATGAAAGCCAATAGTCAGGTTCATTAGCCTTACTTGGTTTTGTGAGCAAATCTTGCCTCAATCAAAAGTTATAGCTGTTTAAAAACGTTGTTGTCCACAAACAACATGGGCATGAATGGGTTAACTATACTGAAAAAACAGTTCCCAAATTTACCTGCTAACCCCTTAAGTTATATGTATTACCTTTGTTGAAATAGGTAGTATACAAAAGGAAGCAAACGGAAATGTCAGCGTTGCATTCCTATTGCACAATGGAAAAGATCTGAAGTCTAACTTCATACACGTGGTCCAACTAGATTATGATTTATTGCTTTCCCATAGCTCCGATCGCTTTCGCTTTCCAATTCTAGGTGGTATCGAACCATCATCCATAGGTAACGAACTAACATCAAATAGTATATGTATGGAATTGTATCAGTTGCACAAACATCTGTTTCTCTCTTCGTAACGCTTAATTTCTCCCCGAAACAAAGTTAGTGACTTTGATTAAAAGCTAGTTGCTAGGTGGCCATAACATTGCCATGGTGCAGGTTGATTCATCTGAGCCGCATGTTTCCGAGTTGATGAATCCGATTGGAAGCGTATTGATCGGAGCCCGTGATCCGGCTGTCGGATATTACGTGCCACCGTCAACACTGCCACCGAGCTCCAACCGGGAAAATCATAATAAAATATAATTGGATTATAAAACAAATTTATAGCGTAGAATGTATGTGTATCGGATATACACAAAAGGAGACAGCGACGGAGGTTTAATTAAAAATCAATAAGTTAATTAAAGAGCACACCTGTCCCCGTGGGGAAACTGTTTGCAGTATCGGCTCCTCCAAGGAACGGGATGTTCGGAAGAAACGGACGTGCGAAAGGATTGAATGGTATTTTGTGGTTTGAACGGGCGCTTTAGTTCTGGGAATCGAGTACACTGTGGTTGGTAGAGCGGTAGAGTATAAAAATTAATGAGTCACCCTTCGCTTTCAGTGTGCTTAACTGCACTTTTTATTGAACTTTGTGTAAAATCGAAGCCTTTAATAGAGTGCATGTGATGGAGAAGGAACAGGCTAGACTTTATAGCATGACTTGGGTAGCACTGATCCCCGTGTCAGTATTATAATATACCTAGTTAATTATTAAATTAGATGAAGTCAATAACCTTTGTGAAAAGTTTTAGGTGTCATTCAACTGACCATATCAAGATATATCTATCCTCCCCAGTAAATAGCTGATGGATAGCAAAGCACAAATTCCTCGTCTCCTCCAAAACACAATCGACAGCTTCAAACCCGATTATCAATTTGCATAGTTTGCTGTTTTATAAAATATTGCATGGGAAAATTTTTCGTTTAAACAGCAAAAGTTTATCCAAGACTGCACCCACAATCGAATGTTATCTTTCCCACACTCTCCACCAGTATTCTACTTGTACAATCAAAATTTGTCAACCAACCGCACGTTCCATACCGCAAAATTCATGTACCATAGATAAATTTCTCCAATGCATAGAACTTACAGCAGCAGCAGTAGTGTAATCGCAGTGCTTAATGAAGTTGAAATGTGTTAATTTGGAAACTTTGTCCCCGATGCCAAATCGAAAAAGATCGAAAGTAGAAATGGTATGCCACCAAATATCGTGTGTATGCATATTTTCTGTGATTCAAACCAAACCGAGAAAGTCAGCATGTATGAGCGGGAATTTAGTGTGAGCAACAGAATGTTCGCCCACACCCACACCTAACTACTGTGCTTCGGGGGGTCGAATCTTGAGGGCTTCAGCTCTTGTCGCTTCGAAGTGTGGTTGATATATGTTCGACGCTGCTGGTTGAGACAAGGTACATGATTCGGGTGAGAATTTGTGAATGTGAATTGTTTTATGCCGGGGTGCTGCACAATCGTTGAAAAGTCCTGATTGTGAACTCCAACACGGAACGTGGTATTATCGAAGATAATACCGTGTTAGTTTCCAGCATCGGCGACGTGTTAGTTTCCAGCATCGGCGACGAAATCCACCGGTATTGTATAAGATCATCCGCGCATGGTGTATCCGTGTCGGTGTACGTCGTGTAAGAAATAATGGTGGCAAAGAGTTTCTCTACAAATTTTCAAAGAATTTCGATTAGAAGCTTTCTTTATGTATACCATAGAAGTTAATAATTATTCTATAAGATCCACTTGCATCATTACTGCAGAATTTCGAGTAACCTTTTTTGCCTTTCTCATAGAGGACGAATTTCCCGCTAAATCGTATTCAAAGTTGGCAGCACACTCTCAGATTTTAATGAAACTTTCTGTACGTGAGAACTTTGTCACAAAAAGCCATTTTGCATACTTCGTTTTTTTTTTCAAAAATGATCTAGACTGTCTTTTGGAAAAGGTCAAACTTTTTTAACCAATTTTTTTCACATGGCTATAATCCAAAAATGACAAATGCTACAAAAAATGATGTAGGAGTGATTTTCACAAAATCAGTCAAATTTTTGAATAAAAATATCGAAAAAATTCTTCTTTGACTCCTACACTGAAAAAAATCGATTTTAAAAATATAAAATCGATTTACAAAAAAAACATCTTTGATTTGGACGAAATTTTGTTCCGAGATAGGTAGTTAGGTTCCCTACCTTCCGTCAAAAATTCAAGTTGGGCACTTTTAAGGAAAAAAAGTTATTTAAAAAAACTTTTCCTTGTCCAAACTGAATTTATTTTTTCGGTGTAGTTTTATCGAAATCTAAACTAATGAAAGTCTTAATCAACTCAGAATCCAATTTCCCAACTGCTAGTTGCCTGATATATGCAATGGTATGGTTATGGTATATATTCATAACAAACTTGAGTGAGGGCAAAGATGAGCCACTTGGCCGTCTACGAAGAAGTATCTTGTCTATGTATCCGCCGGGGAAGTGGAGACTGATGGTGTAGTCTCCAACAGGAGCCTTAATTGCGAAGTATGGGGTTCGCTTCTTCAAGAACTTTTTATTTCAGCCAGTGAAAATTCTGGTTCGCAAGCAATTGCGTTCCAGAAAAAATCAAGTAGTAATTGAACACAACTTATTTTCCATCAGTCTCATGTCGAATCTTTTGCCGAATCTTCTCTTCCAAACTTTGATCTTTTGGGCGGGGCTAGTCTACCTGTTCGCCTTTTTGTGAGGCGATGAATGAACTTATTGTAGAAACAAGGCACGCTGTGGAAAATGCATATAAATTATGTAGGGACAAAATGAAAAATTCTGTTAAGAAACACTCCGAAAATGCAAAAAAGCGCTACGCCACCGACTAATTTCTACATTTACTTGTACACTAAAGAGCGAGAGTCTGACCATCCCATTGTGGAAACATCTTCCAACGTGCCCATAAATTTCCGAAAGAGGAAAATCAGTTTTATCTCCTAAGCTTCCTCGTAAAGGCCTGAGAGTGTCCCTTGAAGGGTTCTGTTACAAAACCGAAGTAAGTGGTTCTTGGTTTCGGTAATCTTAGAAGCTAGCAGGAATTTCCACATGGGACATCAAAAACCCCAAGTGTCCATATATTTCAGTCCCTACATTTTCCCCCAGGTTTTACGCAATGCATTTGCATTACCATTAGAGGGCGGACGAAACGAGTACACGACGCGAACAACCGTGAACAGTCTACTATCTCGTGGTGGGCATAGATTGCTTAGAATTATACGCGAAAGGGACTTTTGAACGTCGGATCGCCCGAGTTTTCCTCAATATACGCGACGCTACAAATGGAACTGAAAACTTGGTGAAAGCTGAAAAACGCGATTACTGGCCCCGGTCCGTCGACGGATTAATCAGCCTCCGATTTTATCAGCCCCGATTTTATCTGCCCCCGATTTTATCAGCTTTTGACCCGATTTTATCAGTTTCGTATGAAAATTGATAGTTGGTAGTCTGATGGGCTCTAGCAGATGAACCAACTTGAATTCGAGTAAATCCTTTCTTAAGCATTCTTTTCTTATCTTGGAGATCCGAAATATGGAAAAATAAAAATTTATTTTTTTATGAATTTTGCACTGTTAGACCCCCTTAAGAGAAATTTAAACAAAATAATCAGAAAGGGTTATGAGGCTATATCTAGGTACTAAAGAAGAATAATTTAAAAGTTTCAGTTTCTTAAAAAGAAAGAAAAATATTTGTCCCGATTTTATCAATGTCCCTGCTTTATCAGCCTAAAATTCGCCAAGGGGTTAATAAAAACGGGTTTTCACTGTATAGCCATTTGAAAAAAAATTGGTAAAAAATAGTTTGACCCTTTTCAAAAGACAGTCTAGATCATTTTTGGAAAAGCAAAGTATGCAGAGTGGCTTTTTGTGACAAAGTTCTCATGTACAGAAAGTTTCATTAAAATCAGAGAGGGTGCAGCCAACATTTGTTCGAGTTGGCGCGAAATTCGTCATAGAAAAGTTATGCAATCACTTTGGAAATCGTCAACTTAATCCAGGCGTAGAGGGCCGAGTGTCATGTCTCATTCGACTCAGTTCGCCAAGATCGGCAAAAATCCGTATATGTGTGTTTTTTAAGAGCATTAAAACACTTTCAAAAAGCCCTGAGACAGGAAAAAAAATGTACAAAAAAACCCTAACGACTCAAGGAATGAGCTTGGGCTTGCCATCACCCGACCCGCTAAAAACACTGCTCTTTGCCAGAACCTGATTCCCCACCGGCACTACCTTACGGCATTACATCGGGGAGAGGTTTTTATATGCATGGTACCCACTCTATTTCAATTACTAAGTAGATAGTTTCTTCAGTAGGGTTACTGCACCACTCCTCGACACACCACCAGCTCACCACCAATCACACAGACCGCGGCAGTCGGAGAGACTTATGGCAATTTCGTTTTTGACTGTGCACTACACCGGTGTAGTCGGTGCTACACTCATTCAAACTTGGGTGTAATCAGTTTATCTCTTTTTTGCACTACACCGGTGTAGCACCAGGAAAAAACAAAAACGCTATTAGTGCTCTTCCCCTACGGAGACAATCTAGGGGCAATTTCAGATTCTCTAATTTACCGAGTCCCTCGGCTCTCTTGTGCCAGTCAGCACAGCAACTCCCTTCTCGTACCATTCAGCACCATTTACTCGTTGAGCTCCCGACTTGTTCGCGAACTACTCGGTCTAGTCCCCGACGATGAACCTAGCCTACTCCGAGGGAGACTTCCGGCGAGAGAACCGAACCATCAGCTAGGTGTCGAGGTCAGTTCAATGATTCCGGTCGCTGGTGCCCCGACCAGAGCCGTAGCAATTCTCTTTTGCGAGAGAGGGCAATTTTTTATTACATATAACTAACTTTTAAAAAACAGCATTACATGGGTATAAAAAATCTAGAAAGCTATTTGCGGCATCATATGCCTGCATAATGTACGCAAGAACATCACTCACTGATAGCGTTTTCGTGGGAACCCTCTCTGATCACTCTGAGAGCACCTTCAGATTCATTTCTGAGCAGGTTTCAGCAGCCATTATCAGAAAAATCCGCTCTCAGAGTGATCTGACAGAAAGCTAAGAATTTTACCGCCGTAAATGAAATTCTTTACGGTGACTTCACATATGAACTCCAGTCTTGAGCGTTTTTTCAAAACGTCATATCTGCAATGAGTTACTCTCTGTTTATACTTTCTCTTTCGATTTTTACGGCGTCACTATAACACTTTTCACTTATTTTACAGTACAGATCGAAAGACGGTGGTTTTAACTAGCATATTATGCAAAGAGCTGAGGGATAAATGTTAAAGTGACCGAATTATTAACAGAAGAGAAAGTAAACAAAGAGAGTAACTCATTGCAGATATGACGTTTTGAAAAAACGCTCAAGAAGTGTTCATTTTTGACAGTTCACTGGTACTGTTTACATGAACTTACAAAAATTCTTTGCGATTTGCTTCGAGCGAATCTAGTCGTCCAATTTTTTTTTCTAAAGTCATGTAAACAGTACTGCGATGAACTGTCAAAAAAGTGAGGTTAACTGTGTCAGTAACGAACATGATGATGAGTTATGTTCTACCACAGACCATGCGGTAGACTTGGATGCAACCCCCAACTCCTATTTAGCAGAAAGCAAAGGATTCTTCACATTTCCTTTCGATCATGTCCATATGAGCCTGCCTAGTCCTAGTTTTCCGTTCTAAGTTTATAACTGATTCGCTCTACAATATCTATCCGTCTTTAAATATCTTTGTTTTCGTTTCTCTTAGTCTCAAATTTGCCGAAAATAGCCAACAAATTCTATACAGTAGAACCTTGCGGCAATTAAAACATAGTAACAAATCAAAAACAATTTTGGAGTATATGTCAAGTTTTAAAAAATGTGAGATTTTCAATACAACTAATTTTTTATTAAATAGCACAATTTCTCTTAAAAGTAGCTGAAAAGGTATAAAATTTTCCAAATAATTCCAGTATGACACTCCTCTGTCAATAAAGGAACTTCCATATTTAGAAGCACGATTCGCGAATTTTCTGGATTTCGAGCTTTTGAAAGGCTGCAACAAAAATTTGACAATGAGATAGTTTGTTTCTTTTACGGTCGTAAGCTCAAACATAAATTGACAGCATCTCGTTTCGGCGAACTTCTCGCATGGATAACCGAACAACTGACGATGTATGTGGAAAACTCGCGAATATCTGTTAAGGTTGAAGACAAATCGTACGCCAGCATTTGAAAGAACGTCTCGATAGGGAATACGCAGAAGCTTCTGTCAATAGAAAATCGCAGGACATGAAATGTGGAAGAATTAAACTTATAAGTGATTTAATCTTCATGTTCATGTTTAGAAACGAGGCTGTGGTACATATTGCTCGAAGACAGTCATAAATTTTCCCACACTGCTCAATATGTGTTTGTGCCAATCTAAATTGGACTAAATTATTATAACCAAGCTGACAGCATTGTCAAAAATAACGACAGATATGGCGTTGAGTATCAGGATTTTGGTATTCTCGGTTATAATGATTGTTAATAAATAGCGCATGCGTCTTGTTAACATTTATAACCAACTAATTTGTTGATGGCCATTGCTAAGTTCTGTTCAGTTCATTGTTAATCAAATTCGAAACTTCATCATCCAAATATTCTGCACACTAGAAATACAGCTGGTCATCATCGGTAAAAAGGTAAATAAGACAGTGCTTTACAAGATCGTTAATGTAGAATGAAAACAGTAAACAGTATGGGCCTAATATAAATCCTTGAAGAACCCCGGATTTCATGGAAAGGAAAGTAGAAAACGATCCACTGAAAATAACCGTTTGTATTCGTCTCTTCTCGGTAAAGCGCTAACGCACACATGCGCCGTGCCGTGATGTGTTTGACATTTTGCGGGCGTGAAATTTCAAGTCGATACGAATTAGCACATTACTAACACATTAGTATCTACATATAAAAATGAATAAGTGTTCCATACTACAGATGGGCAGAACAGTTCACTTCGAAGAACAATTCCCGACTGAACAGTTCTGTAAAAGAACTAGTTCACTCGAACCGTTCTTGCTTTCAGCTGATGCTTTACTTGTATCTAGCGAAAAAGTTTGGAGCGGCGGAAAACGCGTGGTGGGGCCTCTTAGGTTGCTACGGCTCTGGCCCCGACGTCCCGCGACTGGTGGTGTCTCGTCGCGGTCTACTCAGTCTAGTCCCCTGCGGTGACTCTAGCTTACGCCGACGGAGAGTTCCCCGGCGAAGGAAGTTCTCCCGATACCGATTCTTCATTGGTTTAAGCACCACAACTCATTGAGCCTTTTCGCTCCTTGTCTGGTGCCATTTAGCACCGAAATCCGTTGAGCCATTCGGTTCCCCACTCGTTCAAATTTCACTCCACTTCCCCGGCGGTGGACATAGCCTACACAACGATCCAACCAGTAGGTGCTGAAGTTTATCCAGCGGTTCCGGGTGGAGCGTAGCTTCCGGTTCATTGGTGCCCCAACGACCCATTGCTAGCTATTTGACGCGTTCTACTCGGTCTAATCCCCGGCGGTGGATCTAGCCTACTCAAGAGCTACTTGGTAGGGTGCCGAGATCTGTCCAGCGATTCCGCTTAAGCCTGACGTCCGGTTCACTGGAGCCCCGACGACCCAAACTCGGTGCTACGTCGCGTACTACTCAGCTGGTGCACGGCGGTGGACCTAGTCTACAGCGTCGGTGAGCTCCCCGGCAGCAGAATTTCTCTCGAAACTCTATTTGGGGCTTCACAACGACTTTCTAGCCAATGGTAATACTTTGTTGGTCCCTTCCTCTGCAACTCGGAGAATATACTCGTAACCACTCTGTTGCTCGTCGTAGCACATGTTTTAGACGATATTGTCAACTATCACATCTGGCATACCACATGTTCTGTTGTCTCTTGCGCGTTCGCAAACTCCGGGCAAAGGGGTGACGAAGCATGTCCAAACCGATGCAAGTACTTTCGGGAACGTCCGTGCCCGGACAAAAACTGTGTCAAATGAAAGTTCACCTCTCCATGCTTCCTATGCACCCAAGCCGACACATTTGGAATGAGTCGGTGGGCCCACCTTCCTTTCTCCACGTTGTCCCACTCATGCTGCCAATTAGGCAACGAGTCCGCTCCGACAAGTCTCCTTGCATTACTCGCTTTTTTCCTCTGGAAGCATTCAACATCCTTAGCCAGAGTAATGCAGATGGGGATCATCCCGGCGATGATGCATACTGTCTCCGAATATATTGTTCTGTAAGAACTCGCTACTCGTACTGCCATCAGCCGGAATGTCCTGTTCAGCTTCTTGCGGTTCCGCCTGGTTTTCAACGCAGCACCCCAGGCAGGAACCCTATATCGGAGTATCGATGACGAAACATGGGATAGAAAACGTCTCGGGCCGCCGACGTTTGGCATGATTCTCGCTATTGCGTTCATTGCCTTCGCCGACTTTTCGCAGGCGTAGTCGACGTGGTTGTTGAAGCTCAGCCGGTCATCGATTATCACACCCAATTGCTTCAGCGCATGTTTCGATACAATCACGTGCCTCCGACGTCGATCTGCATCCGCTGAACCGCTTTGCAGTTGTTGACCAACAACACCTCTGTCTTGTGGTGAACTATTTGCAGCTTGACCCGTACATTCAGCTCTCGATCGCGTCTATTGTCTCCGTCACCGACACCTCCATTTCTTCAAGTGTCTCACCCATCATCGTTAGTAACACGTCGTCCGCGAAACCCACGATTTTCACTTTCCTGGACAGCTACAGTGTTAAGACCCCTTCGTAATCCTGTTCCAAAGACTCACATTGACTTCTGCCCTTCGTTCGTCTCGTACAGTACTCTTCTCTGGAAGTAGCTCTTCACGATCTGGCATAGATAGTCGACAACCCTCATTCTGTGCAGCGCGACAGCGATGGTTTCCCAGCTGGCGCTGTTAAATGCATTCTTCACATCTATCGTGACCACAGCGCAGTATCGATCTCCTCTTCGCTTCTGTTTAGATGCCCTCTCAGCACTCTCGAGCACTGTCCGAATGGCATCAAGTGTCGATGCTCCTTTGCGGAATCCAAACTGCATCTTGGACCGGCCGCGCTCACCTTTCGTGAATTTCGTCAACATGTTAAGAATTATCCTTTCCAGGAGTTTTCCGAGTGTATCCAGCGGACATATGTGTCTGTACGAGGCTGAATCGCCAGGTGTCTTCCCTGGCTTTGGTAGCAACACTAGCTTCTGGACCTTCCACATTTCGGGGAAGTTGCCTTCATTTAGACAGTTCTGCAGCTCCGGATATGCCAGCTTTCAGCACCACGTTTGGTATTCCATCCGGACCGGCGGCTTTCTTTGATTTCAGGCGCTTCGATGCTTCTACGAGCTCGTCGTTCGTCACTTGCCGATCGTCCGTGTTTGTTTCTCCTTCTCCGCCTTACTGTGTTGGTGGCCAGATAGATGGATCGTGCTTCGGGAAAAGACGCTCGAAAATTATCTTCAGCTTGCTCGGGCATGTTTCGACTGGCCCTTCATTTTCGCCATCACGACTCGGTATGTGTCGCTAAGTCTGATCTCCCGTTTTAAAGCGGCCCTAACTTCCCGAAACGCTGCCTTCTGCTCATCTTTATCTGGCTCAGATATTGATCTCTGAGCTCGCCTTCTGGTTCTGAGACAAGCAGCGCGTAGCATACTAAGAGTCTCGTTCAACCATTTTTTGAGAGATGGCTAGACCGATTTGCCCAAACTACACACCAAAAAAATCTTAATTTTATCGTTTTTTTTTTTTCTATACGTTTATTTGACACGGCATTTGCAAAAGCTTTTTACGCCAGTTTCTTTTTTTTACATAGCACGTTACAAAAATCCTTAAGACTAATTTTAACTATACTAGTACTTTGTCTAAAACTAACACTGAAATCACTTTATTATTTGCTTTTTTCCTTACATTGTTGTATTTCATAATGATCTAGTATTTTCGGGTGTATTTATTTATTTTTTTTTCTGTTATTGTCTAAATTTAAAAACTAAATATTCTAGGACACTTTAATTGGTGAATGATTAGCCTTGGATGAGAGTATGAGGAGATGAATTTAATTAAATTTTGACAGATGCTGTTTTTAGAAAATTATAGATAAGTTCCATGTATAGAGGATCGCGATACGCCAGGATGTCTCTAACAGGAACATGGATTGGTCTTCCTCGGACTTGTAAAGAATCTACTAATTGTGATCTGGCTTCACGATATTCAGTGCAGGACCAAACAACATGCTCAATGTCATGGTAACATTCTCCACAAGCACAATGATTACCCTCAGCGAGCCCAATACGACGGAGATGCGCATCTAAAGTATAATGATTGGACATGAGCCTAGACATCACACGGATGAAGTCCCGACTTACATCCAATCCTTTGAACCATGCCTTCGTTGATACTTTAGGGATAATTGAGTGTAGCCATCGTCCCATATCTCCATTGTCCCAAGATGTTTGCCAACTAGCAAGTGTCCTCTGTCGAGAAGCGCTATAAAATTCATTGTAAGCGATGGGTCTTTCATATATTTCACCATCTAGTGCACCAATTTTGGCTAAATTATCAGCTTTCTCATTGCCCGCAATAGAGCAATGGGCGGGGAGCCACACTAGGGTAAATTTATAACATTTTCTTGTCAGGTTACTCAGAGATTCTCGTATCTTCCCCAAAAAGAATGGATCGTGGTTATCAATCCTCTTTGAGCGTAGAGCTGCAATTGTGCTGAGACTATCAGTGAGGATAAAGTAATGGTTCGGGGGTAAAGTATTAATTATTTGCAAACTATAGTGAACTGCTGCTAGTTCCGCTATATAAACAGAGGCGGGTTCTGCAAGTTTGAGAGAAATTGAAAAATTATTGTTGAAAATACCGAAACCAGTGGCCTCACTGATTCGTGACCCATCAGTGTAAAACATTTTAAGGCAGTCTATGTGTTGATATTTACTTGTGAATATTTTAGGGATCTCCCGCGAGCGTAGATGATCCGGAATTCCACGAATCTCTGCTTGCATGGACGTGTCGAAGAATAAAGTGGATTCAGGAATATCTAGTATATTGACGTATGTGGGAACATACCTAGCAGGCGTTATTTCTTGTGACATGTGATTGAAATACACTGTCATGAATCTGGTTTGGGGTTGGAGCTCAACAAGTCTTTCAAAATTTTCAATTACCAGTGGGTTCATAACCTCACATCGAATAAGTAAACGAGAGGAGAGATCCCAGAATCGGTCTTTTAAAGGAAGAACTCCCGCTAGTACTTCAAGACTCATCGTATGGGTCGACTGCATGCAACCTAGGGCAATTCGTAAACAACGATACTGTATCCGTTCCAGTTTAATAATGTGAGTGTTCGCAGCTGAACGGAAACAGAAGCACCCATATTCCATTACTGAAAGTATTGTTGTTTGATACAATCTTATCATGTCACTTGGATGAGAACCCCACCATGATCCAGTTATTGTTCGCAGAAAATTTATCCTTTGTTGGCACTTCTTTATCAGATACCTAATGTGGCCTCCCCATGTACCTTTAGAATCGAACCAAATTCCGAGATATTTAAAGGTCATGACTTGGGCTATCGTTCTACCAACCAACTGAAGCTGAAGCTGAGCTGGATCACGCTTCCTTGAGAAAACGACCAACTCTGTTTTCTCCGTAGAGAAATCGATGCCCAGCTTTAAAGCCCAAATTGATAAATTATCCAAGCTATCTTGCAATGGTTGTTGTAAATTTATAGCTTTTGGTCCTGTAACAGAAACCACGCCATCATCTGCAAGTTGCCTTAGAGTGCACGGGCTGACAATACAATTATCAATGTCATTCACGTAAAAATTATAGAGAAGGGGGCTTAGACAAGAGCCTTGTGGGAGGCCCATGTAACTTATTCTGAGTGTCGCCAAATCGCCATATGAAAAATGCATGTGCTTTTCTGACAATAAATTGTATAAATAATTATTTAATATCGGTGAAAGACCACATTGATGTAGCTTCTCCGAGAGAACATCAATGGAGACTGAGTCGAATGCTCCTTTTATGTCTAAGAACACAGACGCCATTTGTTCTTTTTTTGCGTAAGCGAGTTGGATTTCTGACGAAAGTAGCGCCAGACAATCATTCGTTCCCTTTCCCCTCCGAAAACCAAACTGGGTATCTGATAGCAAGCCGTTCGCCTCAACCCAATTGTCGAGACGTCGTAGGATAATTTTTTCCAACAATTTCCTGATGCAGGATAGCATTGCAATCGGTCGATACGAGTTATGATCGGAGGCTGGTTTTCCCGGTTTTGGAATTGCGATAACTCTCACTTGTCTCCAGTCGTGCGGGACAATGTTCTGCTCAAGAAGCTTATTGAATAAATTCAACAAGCGTCTTTTTGCTAGGTCAGGCAGATTCTTCACCAAGTTGAATTTAATTCTGTCTGGACCCGGAGCATTATTGTTGCATGAGAGGAGTGCAATTGAGAATTCCATCATTGTCAAAGGCGAATCTATGAAATCGTTACTTGTGGGAGCAACGCGAGTGATTTTCTGCGCAGGAGCAGAATCGGGACAAATTTTCTTGGCAAAATTAAATATCCAGCGATTCGAAAAATCTTCGCTTTCATTAGTCACGTTTCGATTCCTCATTCTTCTGGCTGTGTTCCAAAGAGTACTCATTGATGTTTCTCTTGACAAGCCATTAACGAAGTGTCTCCAATAACTAGATTTTTTGGCACGACGTATACTGTCAAATTTGTTTTGCAAAATGAAATAATTTTCAAAGTTCTCACGTATACCCCCTTTCTATTTCATAATTTCTTTGTAGGCAACTTGTTTAGCTTCATATGCATCAGAGCACTCTTTGTCCCACCAAGGATTAGGGGGTCGTCTATTTATTGTCATTCCAGGATTGCATTTCGTTTGGGCTTGTTCTGCTGCTTCAATAATTAAACCCGCTAAGAATTCATATTCTTCGGTAGGGGGTAGCTCTTCTGTCGAAGCAAGAGAAGTGGAAATTAATGTTTCGTATGTTTTCCAATCAATATTTCGTGTTAAGTCATAAGGAACATTGATTGAATTCGTAAGGCTTAATTCACTGTTAATTGAAACAACGATTGGCAAATGATCGCTACCGTGAGGATCAGGAACAACCTTCCACGTGCAATCTAACCGAAGTGATGTCGAGCACAGAGATAGATCTAATGCACTTGGACGTGCAGGAGGTCTGGGGATGCGTGTTGTTTCGCCAGTATTTAAAACTGTCATATTAAATTCGTCACAAACATTGTATATCAAAGAGGATCGATTATCATTGTAGAGGGAACCCCACAATACTCCGTGCGAGTTGAAGTCTCCCAGTATCAGACGCGGAGCAGCCATGGATTCCACTACCTCAAAAATTTGACGTTGTCCAATTTGAACTTTGGGAGGTATATATATAGAAGCGATAGACATGTCTTTGCCTTTAATATTCGTTTGGACTGCTACAGCCTCAATGCCAGCAATCATGGGGATGGTAATTCTATAGAAAGAATAGCACTTTTTAATTCCTAGAAGCACTCCTCCATACGGGGTGTCTCGGTCTAGGCGAATAATGTTGAAATCATTTAAGTTGAAATTAATGTTTGAGGTAAGCCATGTTTCACATAGAGCAAAAGCCTCGCATTTTAAATTATGCAGTAAAATTTTTAAGGAATCAATTTTAGGTATGATACTTCTGCAATTCCACTGTAAAACTGTGATGGAATCTTTCATTGGAGGAGGTGAATTACCCATTGAAAGATACAATCGCTGCAAGGATGGGCCATTGAGCAGTCAGCTGCTCTAAAAATGTTCTAATTGTTGGGAGGAAAGCTGAAAGTATACTCTTTAGTGGTTCAGAAATATTGAATGCTTTAAAAATCCAGTCAACAATTTCAGAAAATTTCAATAATCCTACCCCCGGCTGAGGCTCAGAGGAAGTCGAAATTTTATTATTTCCAGTAATGGTGTTCTGTTTGGATTGTACGTTCCCAAAACCGGGCGGAATTGATTTCGGTTTTGAATCGGAATTTTTCGGTTTTGGGCGCAGTTTATCTATTGGTGGAGAAATTTTAACGCCTTTTCTTGGCAGCTTGGGAAAAGAAGACTGTTTTCTTTTTCTGGAATTTCCGGGTAAAACAAATGATGTACCTTCGCACGCTCCGTCAGAGTCAGACTGTTCCGAAAATAGAGATGCGTAAGTGTTTTCTAAGAAGATGGGTTTAGGGGTAGCATTTTTCAACATTTCTGCATAGGAGCGCTTAGACCTCTCCTTCAAGGATCGTTTAATTTTATCCTCACGCAATTTATAAATGGGGCATGCAGGGAGCTCATGTGAGTTTTCTCCGCACATTAAACATTTTTCTGAATTTTCATTGCATGTATCCTCTTGATGAGAACCCCCACATTTGCCACACCGTGCCTTATTGGAACAGTAAGTGGCTGTGTGGCCAAGCTGTTTGCAATTAAGGCAATTCATTACACGAGGGATAAAAAGGCGAACAGGGAGACGAATCTTATCGATAATGACATAGTTGGGCAGCGCAGACCCAGCGAAAGTCACTCGAAATGAGTCAGACAGTCGATAAACTTTTTTATCTCCTTCGTGTGATACTGAATGCAATTGCTTGCATTCAAGTATTTTTACGTCTTTAAGTATGGTGTCTTTGAAACGACCAACCCCATGCTTAACTAAGTCATCAACAGTCAAACTCGATTCTGTGATGACCCCATCAATTTCAATTTCCTTTGAAGGAATATACGCTCTATATTCACGCGTAAAAAGCTCGCAAGAAGCAATTGCATTGGCTTGTTTGAGACTACCAACGACAATGCGTATTTTATCTTTATTAACTTTGACGATCTCTTTTACATCCGAGAATCGCGAAGTCAAATCTTTAGAAATTTGAATGATATTTAGCGCCTTTGCTTTACGCCTAATAAATACAATCCATGGTCCCGTTGACGACTCTGGGTAAATTTTAATTCTAGTCGGATTTACATTTTCAGCATAAGGCTTAGGGGGAGGGTCTGTTACTCGTTCTCCCATCTCTTCATCCATTTTACCTAGTAAGAAAAACTATCACAAAAAGGAATGAAAAATATACCTGTTATCTACTATCTATTAGGTGACGAAGACACCGGTAGAACACACCTCATGTGTTACGTTGTAAACTCGGTGCCCGTTGTTTGTCAATGTGACACTTGCTGTCCTTCTTCGTCGCGTTGCTTCTTCAGTAGAGAAATAGTGCAGGTAGGACACTTCAAAATTCTCTCCGATTAAGCTGCTCGTCGGTATCACCACCACAAGCGCGCTCTCTCCGTTTCCACCACCTCGGTAGACAAATGTGGCTACCTGTGGCTTGCTGCGAAAATCCCACTGTCGATGCGGCACTTTTCGGTGCCACTTGTTTTCCTTATTCGTCGTACCACTTCTGCGGTAGACAAATAGAGCAAATGGGTCTACCTGTGACGCTCGTCGATTAGAATTGCCCAACGACACCAATACACTATATTTTTTTTTCTGTGTGTACAGGCACGATCTCTGTCGATTTCTGCCACCGCGGTAGGCAAATTCGTCTACCCGCGGTTTGCTGTCAAAACACCACTTGTCGAGGATGCCGTTGACCACGCCTCCGACGTATCAACTGTCGACTCACACTTAACAAACTCGTCTCTCTCTCTCCCACGATAACGCATACAGCGTCTCGCACTCCGTCACTCTCTCGAGAACAAAACCTTCCACCTGGAGGCACAACCGTCTCGGTCGGTTGCAAAAACTGTTATGATAATTTTATCGTTGACGTAATTGCAAACATGACACAATTCAACAAACCGTAATTTACGAAATGACAAAACATTACCGTGTTCCATTTAATTTTACATGAAACATATACTTTACATGCGCAATGACATAAAATTACACTTCCTACCATTCAGAACAAACGCTGTATGTGGAGTAAAATTACATGATTTACGAAATTAAACGTCATGTAAAATTAAAATCAAACGTAAAACTAAGTCATTTTTGATGCTCGTATACGTCATGGTCAGGAGACGTAAATTTACACTATTTTTTCTTTGTGTAAATCTGAAATAAAAGGTACAAGCTACCCATCGGCTGCTATTGAATTTTGTGTAGATCTGAATTCCGGTTCCGCAGTTAAACCCCTCTTAGACACATTAGGCTAACTAAGTATATTATTTTGTTTTGTGTTTGTAGCTCATCATGTTCGTAGCTGGCGAGCCAAAGTGTATAGGTGCAAAGTGTAGTGCAAATGTAATAGATTTTTCTACAATTATATTGATTATTAGCAATAGTTTGGTGAAATGACAAAGGCACAATTGCACCGCTAAGTGGATTAAAACAGGTTTTTTAATGTAAAACCTTTCAATATGGCAAATTCGTGGCACTATTTAAACCTTTTATTTCAAACTTTTTAGTACATGTAGGGTTCCATAGCTATTGTCTCTTAATCTGTAAGATATAAAGAAACACCAAAAGTTGTTTTGATCAAGATAATAACTTCTCTACAGTGTTAGAAGCTGCTCAATTTTACCATCCGATGCTCTCAAGGACGTAGCCAGCCGAAGGGCCCGAACCCTCCCGAAACCAAATTAAAAGAAAACTTTTGGAGCCGAAAAAAATGTTTGGGATTCCTAACAACCGGGAGTGCTAATTAAAAATATTGGAAGTTGGCTACACAGATTGAAATCAAAATGTGTATGTGGATATGTATTTTTACAATGATTTTGTAGAAACTTTAAGCCACTAGTTATATTATGTTTAGATTAGCGATTCTCAACCTTTTTCTTATAAATAAAATATTATACTTTACGAACCATAGTTCATCAGGCAGAAATGAACTTTGATGAATACACCATAGGCACGCCCAACTTCGCTTCTACGTCATGCCTCAACCTGATTGGTCGACGCATTGATAACAACATGAACCACGTTTTTCCTATACCAGTTTTAAGCAGTGAAGTGCTAGATTTAGGTAGGCTAGTTTTTAAGTAATGAACAATAAAGAATTTTAGACAGTTGATACAGTGGATCACCACAAGTCAGAACAGAATCTTTACTTTAACAAATGTGAAAGTCACCCATGAAGAATGAAGATTCCAAACCATGGACCCCTTAGAAATCACCTTGGGTTGCTGCGAACCTCCACGGATAAACATCGAATTTTCTTGAATTGACATATTTGCTATATGCTGGACTATAAAAGTACTTGGAACATGTTTTGAATGAAACTTTTTGAGAAGTCACTGCTGAAATTACCATCAGTTCATAAATGATGCCAAGCCTTAAGAACTTTCGTAAACGCAAACTCTTTCCACCACAACTGTAGGAACATCACATATCACAAGTCAAAGCGTTATGATGATGATTTTGGCAGATTGCACACTGACAGCATCATGTTTGACTACTGATTATCTAAAAAAGCTATCGCAAATCACAAGTCAAAACGATGATAAAAAGTACAAAAGAGGTATATCCCAATCCGAGCCTCAATCGCCATTGAAGTATACATACATCATGACAGCAAAGAATAAAGATAGATATAAGATACTCCACTCTTACACCGCCTCCCCCCTCCCCCAACCTAAGCCAATAAAGGAAATCCCAAGGAGCCATATCATTCTTTATCGCTATTGTCCCACCCATCATCCATTTGACTTTGCTCCACAGTGTGAACTCATATTTTTCGCTTCAGTGGCGCCCGGTGCGAAGCCAAAAGAACTTTTCCAACAATGAATGACCAATTCACTATAGACGTAAGCAGGGTTTATACCCTTGTCTTCTAAGCGTGTAATTGGCAAATACATAGTGCGGGAAATAATTTAAAAATATTTATCTTTCATGCGGTTAATACTTCGCCTTTGTAAACGGAAAGCTGGAGAAAAGAGTGCAAATAGGTGTGGATGATTTTTCTTCTGGGAGTTTCAATCGAATTGAATTACGGTCGCTGGAATATGTTGACCGAACCTGCGATCGGTTTGTCGGTCATAATCCTTGTTATATCCTCGTATGTTCGTTGTTAGCAGTGCTGATGGGAATTTATATCTTCAGAACTATCGTATTTTATCTGCTCAGCAGGTGAAAATGAACCCTCGCAAGATAAACTGCTCAGATTTGCAGCAAATGAGCTTCACTACCTACCTTTTCCATAGCGTACAAGCAACGGGAACTTTTTTCATCATACCGAGTAAAGGGAACCTATATGTACTTCCAAACCGTTTCCCACCAAAAGCAACGCGAAGCATTTGTCAAAAATATTAGTCATTCGCTTTTATAGAATGCAGCAAAGTGGAGTCTAATGTGTAGCTGTAGAGCATAAAAAAGTTTCGGGAAAATTAGAAGTGTCTATTACCTATACGTGTTCAGTTTATGGTGGTAATTCTATTTGAAGCTCTTGGTCCCGCAATATCTTCGAATTTAAAAAAATAAGGTTATAGGTAGACCGGACTAAGTGACAAAATGCTGTTTTAGAGAAAAACGAGTTTAAAGTTTGAATCGCAGCATCCTTTACATTATAAATGGAAATTAATTTATGCCATAATTCTTGTTTATTGTTACATATTTCAAATCGGCATAAGTCGAATGCAGCGGACGAAATTTTTTATTTAGTGCTATCATTATCTCATTTTTTGATGTTTTACGACTCAGTCCGGTCTGACTTAACACCGACCATTTAGTGAAAAAAAACAAGTTCCCAATGTCGGTTATATAGAAGTTTCATAGCGTTCAATAGTAATTTCAATGTTATATATAGTTAACTAGTTTTTAGACAACCGTAAACCAGGGTGACTTTGATCATCGGGGTGACTTTGATCACTCGAAACTTTTTTCGTAGATCGCTTATTAAACCAGAATAGTCGACCGAATCATTTTAATTTAGAATGATTTTTACTCTAAACGTGTAAAATACTGTTTTGTTATACTTTTTGAGTATATTGTTCGGTTTTGGGGTACAAAAACTTAAAAAAACCGAAATTTGACTTTAGCTTATTTTTACGAAGCTTCGTTAAGTGTCTATTTTTTATAAAACAAATAAACCTCAGATTTGAGCAAAAGTAATAGATTACAAGCGAGTTTTTATTTTTCTTTAGATTGGGATATGCCAAATTTAGTTTTAAGAGATTGTTTATTTTAAATACATTTTTTGTACAACTAGTTGGAAATTATTTTAAATTATTTTAATCTAAAATTCACAACATTTTTTTTTATTGTTCAATATTCCAAAATCTTTTATTCTAGTTGGACAAAAATTATACGAATTTTGGTTACTCGAATTTTAAGTACATTGAAATACTTTGTATAATACCAATTAACATCTATTTAACAATGAGTATCTTTCCAGAATTAGATTAAACAAACATTTGAATGAAAAACATTGACATCAATAACTTAATATGGGTGAACATTAGGGTGACAGGAAAAAATGACCCTTATCGGCTCACCTCTGCATCAATTCCTAGTCTCACCAGGAGTACTTGCGCCAAATTTGAAGCAAATCGTACAAGTCTAACTACCGGACCAATGGGCCTGAAGTTTGTATGGGAATTTTCAACAATTTACATGGAGAAAACCCACCAGCACGCATTTTCGCCGCTAGGCGGCACTGTATGCATCGTATTTTCACTGTAAGTGAAAATAAGAAGGATAATTGAATTGTCTACAACTTAGTCGAAGACTGCAAGTAAATCCGACTTTGTTAAAAGAAATTATTAAACTTTTAACGAAGTGGTGTCTGAGTCAGTTTTGCATGGGTCTAATAGTGCATGGTTGTGTATCAATACTCGATTCACACGAACTAAACATTTTTGTGAAATAATCGTTAGGTTTAGCTCAATGGTATGTTCAGAAGAATTATAGTAAATAATACGAGTCATGCTTTGATTAGAAAATTTTAGTCCCACCTGATACCGCAAAGAGGGCGCCAACACTAACTTTTCAACGGAGAGAGATAGAAATTTAGTGTCTTCTACAAAGTTATAGAACAGGCATTTTTCAGTATTTCTTCTGAACATCTTGATACTCTATCTCTCTTCTATGAAAAGTTAGTAGTGGCGCCCTCTATGCGGTCATTTTCTAACCAAAACATAACTCGTATTATTTACTATAATTCTTGTAAACATACTATTCAGCTAAATCTAACCATTATTTCACAAAAATATATAGTTCGCGGGACTCGAGTACTGATACACAACCATGCACTGCTAGGCACCATGCAAAACTGACTCAGACATCACTTCCTTAAAAGTTTAATAACTTCTTTTAACATAGCCGGATTTACTAGCAGTCTTCGACAAAGTTGTAGACAATTAAAATATCTTTCATATTTTCACTTACAGTGATAATACGATGTATACAGTGCCACCTAGCGGCGAAAATACGAGCTAGTGAGTTTTCTCCATGTAAATTGTTGAAAAATCCCATATAAATTTCAGGCACGTAGGTCCGGTAGTTAGACTTGTCCGATTTGCTTCAAATTTGGTGTAAGTACTCCTGGTGGGACTAGGAATCGAATTAGAGGTGGGCCGATTGAGTTTTCAAAAATTCATCATTTTTCTGGGCAGTCTAGTGAACATGCAGGTTATCAAAGTCACCCCGGAACACGAAATCGGACTTCAACTTGAAATATTTTTTGAAAAAAATAGCTGTAAGCGACAATTTTAGGTAAAACCGTCCAATCTAGTTCTCCATACATCAGTACATGGTTTAAAAATATTAAACTAGAAAAAAATGTGTTGCGTCTAAAAATATGTAACGATTACTTCGAAAAGTGATCAATGTCACCCCGGTTTACGGTACGGGAGTTACAATAGTATGCAGTAATATTGCACAGTGTTTTCAAACGTCGTTTTCGCGCTCAAAACTAATAGCGTCTAAACCGTAAACTTTAGAAGTATAGTTTGTTCGGAGAAGTTGTTGCTGTTATGATTGCGTATCCGCAGGAGTATACCTTTCAGTGATTATTTCACCTATAAGTGATGTAAGAAATTTATTTTCCAAACTAATTAAGATAGAGACTTTGTGTATTCGACAAAGTTGTAGAAAATATCACTACAAAAGAAATTGCTGAAGTCAGCATATATCTAGGTTTAATAGTTTACAAGTTATGGAACATATTATAAGACCCCCTAAAGTTAGTTTTTCATGATAACTTTTTTGGACATTCCTTTGAATCGTAGTGCTTTACATTGAAAACGATCGTTCAATAGTGAAAACTGTTTGAGCCGGAGTGTGCTTCAAAATAATCATCGGTCCTTATTTTTTCAAAGAGGGAGAAACCATCGACGGCGCACGCTACCGTTGGATTTTCGCGCACTGTGTCTGTCCACAAATGCAGAAACAAGGTCTAAAAAACAAGACGGGGCACCTTGCGACACCACAGCCGCTACAATCAAATTCTTATACAACAAATTCCCGGATTAACCTGTACCAGACTTTTTTTCTGTGGGGTTACTTGAAAAGTAAAGTTTATTCTAGCAAACCTAAGAACCTTGACGAACTCAAAGGTAATATACGAGCTGAAATTTCTGCAACTAAGCCCGAAATGATGGCCAATGTGATGCAAAATGTCCGCAAAAGAGCTACTTTTTGTGTATCAAATGGAGGTGGTCATTTAGTCGACATTGCATTCTAAACCTGGTTTATAATAAATGACATAAAAAACTTGTCTACTTGTGAATATCGGCTGACAAATGGCGGAGTTGTTCAATGTTGAAAAAGGATACACCCAGCTGGAGCACCCCCAAGTAACAATTGAAGTTTTATAGCATGCTACAAGTGCTATCTAAGTTTTATGAGTGGCTATAAAACTACCATAAAACCTCAATTGTTACTAGGGCCTGTAGGGGTCTCGTTTCAAAGTTTTTGAACGTGAATAACTACCGTTGTACTGAATGAAGTTAATAGACATTTGCACCTCCTGGTAGGAAATATTTATAGCAGCTTTTTTTAAGTTGTAGAGCCTTGATTCCACTGCGACCATTTAAAGGAATATTGTGGTATGACTCAATTTGATGTTATGCACCTCAGCTTTCCCTTCATAATTGAGATACGAAGGGCCTTGTCTGATTTTGCATATTATCCCAGTTAGAATCAACTCGTTTTATGAATCTGATTACCTTACTAGCCATTGCCAAATCTCAGAGGGCTGTAGGAGCCCTTTTCCAAGAATTGAATATCTATAATTAACAAGAGCGCTGCAATCACAAAGTAGATGCTCCGCTGTCTCATTCTTAAATTGACAGAAACGACAAATCGGACTTTGAATTTTTCCCATTTTATGTAGATGATATCTACTAGGGCAGTGACCGGTAAACAAACCAGTTATTATTCATAGCAGTTTTATAACTAATTCCAATTATTACAAATAACGAAAATAATCGATTTTATGAAAGCAGTCATTGACTGTGCCGTGATTGGTGGATAATGTTCGATCAACGAGGGAGAATTTTTTTACGTTGAGTCCCTCCTATTTGATGGCGAAGGATGCTCGTGACAAGTACAAGCAATGGACTATTTGAATTTCTTGTCATTCGTTCACCGCGTATTAGCAAAAGTAGCAGCAATAGGGAGTGTCTCGTATATGACCCACAGTAAATGATCCGTCGGATGGAAGGCTGCCCGCAAGCACTGGAATTTCATTTCAGTTTCATGCCTACACAGAGATTAGGTATAATAATTGCACATGAAAACCTTATGAGGAGCGACTTTGTGCAAGAGAATCACGCTCTTTTGCTCTTAAATTCTCTGTTCAGATAAAATTTCTATTTGATATTATTCACCAATTATTTATTTTACTTCTATAGATTCAATCTTGACGAAAAAGACCTCAATTCGATTTTTACGCTTGAAACTTAATTTCGATTGTTACTTTCTATTATAATCGAAGCGGATTTTACGATGCATGATCTATTCATGCCACTTTCATTGCCGGTCGCTTAAATATAACTAAAAAATTCTGTTGTGAATAAAAATTGGTGTTTGAAAGGTATGAGTTGCATTTCAAATAATTTTGTAATTTTTTTATCGGCTCTCTTATTAAAACTTAAGTTATAATATAATATAAGCTAATTTCTCGTTCTTTTCAAACAGTAACTGTTCGATAAAATATTAGCAGCTTTACTGCTTCTGTACACATTTCGAGGATAAAAATTCAGCGATCAAAGCTACTGAAAATGCAGCAATTTAAATTTAACCATTTGACAGACTGAAAATTCAGCAATCAAATTGTCTTACTAACAGCACAGTAGCCACATTTTCAGTAATGTGTATTGCCTATTTGAAAATTGACCGATTTTTTGCAAAAAGAATCTGTCAAATAGTTTAATTCAAATGGCTGAGGTTCAACAACTTGGATTACTGAAGTTGATAACCAAAATTAGGTGTGTGCGCATAATTTCCATTATTCTCATTCAAAATCCACGTGCCTTCTACCTGAAAAAAAATTCTAAACATAACGGAACATCACGTAAATATTACTTGACTTCATATCGATCTCACCAAAATTTCACGTAAGAAATACGTGACAATCACCTCTTATTTACCGGAACCTAAATTTTATTCGGTTACAGTCAATTCCGGTAATAGTTACATGAAAAATAGGGTGGATGTTTTCAGGTAAATCGAACGTGAACATTTTTCAGAGTGACAGTAAGCTGCATGCCGCTTAGTGGGGCAGAATGCTACTTTCGACGCTCAAAACCTCTAGCGCCATTGGTATGTTTCCAGGAGGATTAGTGTCTTCAGCAAAGTATTTTGGGTGGAAATGAGCATTATTATGAAAACTTTAGTTTTTCTAAAACAGTTCTATCTTTTGACAGAAGCGTTCTATCAAAAAGGTTTCTTCGGCAAACTTGTTTGTATTGATATTTTGGCATATGTATCAAAGGCACTTATACTTTATTACCTATGTAGATGGCGCTACATGTCATTTAACAAAAAACTTAAATTTAAAAAATTTTAACAAAAAATCCCTGGATTTCAGAGAGTGACAAATGTTATAATGACATTTAAAGGGTGTTTTCATCATAAATATTAAAGAAATATGTTGCACAAAATTTGTATTAACCCACGAAGCGGCAGATGGCGGAAGTTGGAATTTCGTTTGTGACTACTAGAGACCTTTAACTTAACCATGGAGAGAAAAAAGTAGAACAAGGTAGGGTTTTTTTCGGCACACACATAAAATAAAGAAAAAATATATAATTCACTTAAAATAATCCCTATTTCGCTTGAGAAGTTTTGAGTAATCCAAAAAATATGCAAATAGTTTATTGTTTTTGAAATCAAATGTAATATTTTGGACTGAGAAGAAATTTTATTCAAATACTTTCTGTTTTTCAAATTGTAGCTAAGTCATAAGGTAGTGATTATTCTTTGCAAGAAATATTTCGTAAGAACTTTTTGAATTAATCCACTTCCGCTGAATTTTTGAACACTTACAACAGCTTTTCTCACTTTTTCCTTGCAGAATCACTTTCAAGATTCCACTTTTTCTCAATCTGCTTTGGTACATGTAAATACCTTTCACTCCAAGAACCGAAAACTTTTTGTCGTAGAAATAAGTCGTTTTCACTTAACCTTAAGGTCTGTAGATAAAAAGCCCCACTTTTTTACCCACTATTTAAAAAAATAGAAAAATATTGTTAAGTGCAATATTTTATCATGAAAACGAAACTTTATTTTTTATATTGTCCACCGTGAAAGTAATTTAAACATATTACAAACACACCAAAAAATTATGAATTTTATCATTGACGTAATTGCAAACATGACACAATTTAACAACCTGTAATTCTCGAAATGACGAAACATTACCGTGTTCCGTTTAATTTTACATGAAACATATACTTTACATGCGCAATGACACAAAATTACACTTACTGCCATTGAAAACAAACGCTATATGTTGAGTAAAATTACACGATTTACCAAAATCAACGTCATGTAAAATTAAAACCAAACGTAAAACTAAGTCATTTTTGATGCTCGTATATGTCAGGGTCAGGAGACGTAAATTTACACGACTTTTTCTAGGTGTGAAGGGTAAATTCATGAAAAACAATATTTTAATATAACTTTTTCAGTTTTCATTTCTTTTCAACCTATCCTTCAGATGTTTTTCAGAGTTTTTGAAAACGAACATTTTCTTCTAACACGGAAGTGGCAGCAATGGCGAATCACCCGGACGTGTTGTCGAATATTTTTCAAAGTTTTTCAGTGATATACAGTATATTCAACAGGAAAATGAAGTAATTCATTTAGTAGATAGTTTTTCCTGTGGAGTTACGTGTTAGTAGGTTGTAATATCGCGAGAAAAGTGTGATTTTGCATAGTGATTTATCGTCACAACTTTGCCATTGAAATATGTAAAGCAAGTCGCGAAAAAATACAACCGTTCGTTCCACTTAGCGCCTGCAACGCCGTCTGGACCTAAGTAGCTGATGCAATAATTTCGCGGATAGAGGAGAATTCTTCCCAGAAATCTTATGAATTTATTTATTCAGAGCTGGTGAGATCGTTTCAAGTTATTTTTCCATGCTTTTTGTAAATACGTGCCAGAAGAATTAAAAATATTTTTCATTCTGGAAGTGCGAATATATTGCAAAGATCCAGTTGATACGTGGATGCATTCGCGCGGGGCTTATTGTATAAGATGGCGGCCTCAGAATGTACGTGTAGGAACCGACATTCTTGAAATGGGTCGTTGGATGTACAGTAGAGCTATCGCCTTTCATTTCCAGGGCAAAACATGTGTACATCTATCAATGAAAACAAATATATCATTACATAGATGCAGACAAGTTTCTTCCATAAAAGCACTGCCGGTCAGTGGGAAATGGATTGTATACACACTCACACAAACGAACATTTTCTTCTAACACACCAACTCTAGCTTCTATAATTCAAAAGATAGAAGCACTTAATATATCAAAAATATTTTTTTTAAATCGATTTTATGAAATTTTAAAAAATATCGCTTTCGCCATTTTTTGCTCAATTATAAATCGGCTTTTTTATGGTTGAAAAAAAGTTATCTTTTGTTTGCCCCAATCTGTGGTATTGTTATGCTAAAAACATTTTTGACGAAAAGGTGCTCATAACTTTTGAACGAAAATAGTTAGATGTGGGGTGCCATGAAACAAATTATTCGCAGCAAGCTTAAAGTTGCCCGAAGACTACTTCGGTTTTAAATCAATACCGCAAAAGTTATTTGAATAAAACAGTTTTTCTAAGAATCACTAAGAAACATCCTAACTTTCGATTTTATATTTTCTGTAAAATAAAAAGTATGATAGCTAGAGCTTACATGTCTTCAGCAAACTTTTCCAAAATTTGTCGTTCTATAACTTCGCTGGAGGTCGTTTAACTATAACTAGAATGATTAAAAAGTAAACTTTTTGATCCTGATAAAATTAGAACCACCCTAACTGTTGTTTTGACCCAATTCATGCCCATGTTGTTTGTGGACAACAACGTTTTTAAACAGCTATAACTTTTGATTGAGGTAAAATTTGCTCACAAAAACAAGTAAGGCTAATATATATGACTATTGCCTTTCATTTGAGTAATAACATTTATAAGGATCAGTTCTTGAACTGAAGTTATTGTAATTAGTCTGATTGGATTCCGATGGAGCAGTGCTGCTAGGAACAGCTTACCTTGACGACGGAAAATGAATTTTTCATATATCTTCGTTATGTTGTTCAGTTTTAGTAAAATTTCAAAATTTATTGCTAAATTTGCCATTCTGGACCACTGTGCACTGTGTGCCGTCTACTGCATGGCTTCAGTTTTCATGGCATTGTAACGTCACAAGCCGTCACAATCCTTCTTGTTAGATCAACCGCATCAACGTACTTGATTGCGCTGTTCGCCGAAGTGACTCAACAAAGAGGTTTTTGTTAAAAACGTCTTCCACTTTAGCTTGCCGGTCCTTCTCCGTGCTGCAACAGGGTTCTATTGGCCGATGCGGTAGCGAATCACCTGGTGGTCGCTATTGGGATACTTCTCGTACACTCTGCAGCCCATGTTCGCCGTCAGTCAAGGACTACAGAATGTGACGGAATTTCTCTCGGTGCCGATGTCTGTTTCGTGAATTAATAACTCGCAGTTTTGTCGCGATTCCAGGAGCCATTTAGTTCCCCGCTGCGTCGCGATCTCCTCGTTGTAGTCCTCGGTGGTAGACCTAGCCTCCACAACGAGCCGACTGATAGTTGTGGTAGTTCTATTTAAAATATTAGGCATATTTTGTTGAACATATACATTTTTTTAAATTTCTTCAAAATACTTCACTACGCCACTGCCACGCTTTATTCTGTGAATGAGTAAAGATAGTTAAACTTAAAAGTTGTTAAAAAAAATAGTTTGAACCTTTGCCTAATACGGTTAAGGTAACTTTGTGTACTAATTTAGTATTAAAATAATACTGAAAGATTTATGCATTAATTTTTAGTACTACGGTTCACAAAACGTCAAAAGTTTGTATTGAATTTATCCCATAAAATCATGATATTTTTTAAGCATTTGTAAAATTATCATAATTACTGGTTGGAACAGCACGTAGAATCTCGTAGCGTGGCTCGGTACTCAAACTTATCACATATAATAATAATCTTGATCCCATTTCCCTTCGCCATGGGAAGTTCGCAAAGTTGGTACGTCGGAAGCAAGGGAGTCAGTTTTCAATTTATAAACGAAAAATCGCATATGCTTCTATGTTTATTAAACATAAATAGAGAAAAGCAAAGGTGCTGATGCACGCCCTGTTGTGAATAGGAAGCACCACCGGTTAGTTGTTAGTTAAGGCACTGCCGGAAGGAATTATTGTAATAAGGTTGGGATTTTGTATATTTTAAGATTAAAATTATAAAGGCTTTCTTCAAACTTTTCAACCGTTTTATAGGCATGCATCGTCTTCCGTTACTTAATCGAAATTTCAATCAGAAGAAATTGTTACTGTCAGCAGTGTAACAGCGTAACTGGGATCAGCGGGAGCCCCACGTTGAATCATAAATATTATGTGATGAGGCCTGATTGAGTTGAGCAAATTGTGGCATTCTGGGCTGGGAAGAAGCGAAGAAGTGGCGTCGGTGGAGCTGCAGAGGAGTCTCGCATCGTCAGCGGCGGTAGCAGCCACCGACAGTCTGCATTTATGCATCTACAGCAATCTCTGTAAAAGCATTTACAATATTTTAATGGAGCATCATCATCATCCACATTACCATCGTCATCGCCATCAACGTCATGCTCAGGGATGCATATCAGGTGCAGCGCGAACAGTGCTTCCTATGCATAATAAAATTAGACTCCAACTGCTGCTGTGATGTGTACCTATGCTTGATGTTCGCATATGAAGAGAAACTTCAATTTTGGCATAAGTTGGCATATTTTGAAAGGGTTGATTCCGTGCAGGTAATATTTAGGCAGCATTTTGAATTCCGTTGCAGCAGTGCAGATACACCAATAGTCGCGAAACCAAGGAAAACTTTTATTAAATCCAAAAAAGGTATATTAAAATTGCATTTTGAACTTATTTTTTATTTTGAACCTCTTGATCCATAATATAAATAAGCCAATAGTTGTGCTATTACCATTTCCATCTACTATAGTTGTAGTCCCATTGATTTCTCATGAGGTGGGAACTGCAGTTGAAAGGGGGTCAAGTTTACTTTTAAGCTAAATGTATAGTTTATGGCTGGTAGCATCTAAAATAGACGTATCACACCCAAGCAAAGATGTTGGGCCAGTTCCCTTAAAAGAATTTTGTGTTCAGTATCCAATTTTTGGTCTGAGCACAAAGTCTCTATAAGGTCCTAGCAGGCGTTAAAATTGTGGGTAGTGGTGAACAGAGACAGCCTATAAAACGTAGTAAAGATGACGTCGACACTACCAAGTGTCTAAGAAACTGTTACACATACTAGTTTTTGTCTGAGCATATGGATTTAGTGATTGGTACCAATAATTGTATTAAAGAAACTAGCCCACTTTCCACCTTTTGTCAATATTCCTAACAATGTGCTTGCTCACTCACGTATTCGGACGGTTTTGGGTTGCATAGAGATTCTGAAATTTACTTCTATGAGAATACTCTCATTCGCACCTAGATCAAATTCCGAGTAATATGTTTGGCAATGATTTCCCCCAGATTGGGCCTGGTACACCGCAAGTTCCACAAATCCAATCACTGCAACAAGACTCGATAAGCATTCGGCGCCTACTTGGAATTGGATTTCGTTTTATATGGGTAGCATGAAATGGTACTTGACAAATTTAAGATTAAAAAAAAATGACAAATTTAAGATTAAAAAAATAAGACTAATCTGACTATGTCTCAATTAATTTTGATCGACATCAAAATATCAATATTAAAAATTTAACAAAATATTCGCTCCAGAATGGTTCATTAGATGTTGGATATGCCTTTGCCTTAAACCAGCCCGCATGAATGCACCTTTCAATATGCATCAGTAGCGCGATCGAAACCCCAAAACCAACAGTCGGCTGTAATCCACGTAATCCTCCGGGAATCGCGCAGCACCCAGCAAGTCCAGGAAGAACCACAACCTCGGTCCCCGTTCGAATTGGGTTACGAATGCACGAGACGAGATTTCGAAAAGTACCATCGCCCCGATTAAATATATAAAGAAGCATTAAATGAATTCTCACGATTCCGCTCACGAACTCAATGTAAACTATACAGTAGATCGAGGTGGAAAAGTGGAGGAAAAGATATCCTTTTTTTATTTTCTATCACGACAACACTTTCCACAGAACTCATTTTTTTCTACCTACTTGTGCGGGGGTAGTATCCAATAGCCGTACAAAGCCTACGGTGCGAACCTGACGCTTGGTGCTACTTTTAGTAACTGTATATGGCACAGAAAACCTATGAACCAAAATCGGTGAATCGCTTATAAATATGTGCGCCCCTTTAGGAAAAATAAGGTTTGATTACATTCATACTAGTGGTGATGACCCAATAGTGAATGAACTACGCCAACGGTCAAATAACTGACTATTCAAATTTACGATTAAGAAAAATCTGTTAATTTGTGTTCAGTCTCTATTGCTTATATTGTCGCTCTATCTGTTTTTCGCGTTAATCGGTTTTGCGAAATTTCATGACTTTAATCAGCATCATATCTGATAGCTGCAAGTCAGTGGCGTAGTAAGAAATTTGGAGGGGGGGGGGGGTGGCAATGAATATTTTTGTACACATATATACAATAAATGTATGTATGTATATATGTTTATTAGAAAGCAGAATTTTTTTTTTCAAGGGCCAACAACTCAGGAAACGAGTTTGGGTAGCCACCCTACCCGCTAATATAACTACTCTTGCACGCAACCTGATTCACGGTGTGTCGAAAACCATTATTAACTAAAAAAAATGACCATAAATTTGGCATACGGCATTCGAAAGATACAGTATCCAAGCATTTTCTCAGTGAATTTCAAAATGATCCATCCAGAGATTCGAGAGATATTGCAATTTGAAGTTTTATGATACGTTTCATAAGGCTACCTGCAAACACCCACGGGTTTGGTCCCATCTTTAAAAAAATTGTCTACTTATGTTGTACTTGGCATTCGAAAGATATAGTAATCAAGTATATCCAAGTTTGAAAATATTTCATTGACGGAATCGAAAGTTAAAACGATTTGAATGCGGTATGCGGTCATAGATGGGTTTTCTACCAGATTTCAAGCATGAAGCCATATTTGTCCATTGACTATTTATATTGTTTATACGTGTCGCGGTTTTAAAATAAAACCTTACCATTTAATTACATAAATATAATCTACAAAAGGTATTATTTGTATGGTGCACTGAAAAAATATAAAAATAGGGTTATCTACCTAACATTAACTATTACTGCGTAAATTAAAAAAAACGAATAAAAGCTTGAATGTTTACTTAAAAAGGCCATATCTTAGTGGTTTGTTGACCGATTCTAATTTTTTCATTATTGAACAGGTAGACGTTTCATCAATATTTTTATTTAAGAAGAATTTAAAATAGGGTTGCGTACCTCAAATAATAGACAATATAAATGATCTCAATCTCTGAATATTTTTGTATAAAAAATTACGGCATGTCTATTTTATTCACTAGTTGATTGCAATTGCTGAATACTACAAATTGTGGATGTATGGAATGTTGAAACTAACACAGTCGTGATTCGCTGGTTGGGTAATTTTTAACGCTTTTTAGTTGGACCTCCGCTAGTTGGTCCATTGTCGAACTAAAAAACATCTGAACGCCAAATTCTCTTGTTAAATTCATTTAGACAATAACACTGACAATAGTTAGAGATGTGAACAGATGCATTTGTATTGATAACATCCCCAGTTTTTGACATCTGTCAACCCAACGAGCAAATCACGAATGTACAAAATTTTCAACAAAAACCGTACCATAACATAAATTGATCTGAATCAGCAAATACCTTCATATTTTTATATGTATATATTGAATTTATGATTTAATTTTCCATGATTTTTAGTTTGCGTTCGCTGCATTGAACCAATGTATAGAAATCGATATGTCGATATAATAAAAAAATATTGACTAAATAATGATAATACATATAGGTTGAGATCATTTATATTGTCTATTATTTGAGGTACACAACTCTATTTTATATTCTTCTGTCGGAAAATTGTTGATATACGTATGCCAGTTAAACCTTGTGCAGGCAAGCTAAAATTCTAACATTAAAGGGCAAGCCGGGCCTCTCAGGCCCGTCTAAATTCAAGCTCCTTTGTGCCGTTCTCATATAGAAAGGTTATGCAATCGGTCGAAATTTCGACTTTTTAACCGAGACCCGCAGTGCCAAATCTCTTATACCATTCGACTCAGTTCGTCGAGATCGTAAAATGTCTATATGTGTGTGTATGTGTGTATGTATGTATGGATGCATGCATGTGGCAAACAATCTCACCTATTTTTCTCAGAGGTGACTGGAACGATTTGTACAAATTTAGTCTCAAATGAAAGGTACAGCCTTCCCATCAGTCTCTATTGATTTTTTATTGATCCGACTTTCGGTTCTGGAGTTACGTGTTGAAGAGTACAATCACACAGCAAATTTCCATAGAAACTGATACCACCATGATGTCCAAATGATGCAATATATATATTAAAACATGTGCAACATTACTTGGCTTTGCATGTCTAGATCATTAATGACCCACCGAAGGCACTTCGACCACATTGTATCACTATGGGGAGGCATGTGGCCAAAAATCGAAAATTGCATCAACTCCAATTTAACTCAATTCAATACTGAATGTTTATATATACTCTAGCTAAGAAATACCGAGAGTATCTCGGAAATATATTCGACTTAACTGTGTAATATGGATGTCTAAAGATAAAAATTATGAAAATTAGACATATTACGTGCATTTTCTCAACTGTTCGTATCTTTGCTAAATTTTTAATGAAACATATGTTCAAATATGCCATTTTAAAGCTAAGAATGCCAGCTTTCTGTTTACATTATTAGAAATGCATATATATATATCGCATTGGAATGGAGTTATATGAAAAATAACAAATCAATGTCCTAAAATATCCACAAATTGGATCCGGTAAAAAAAGTCCCCCATTGTCCCTATGAAATCTCGATGGGAGATGCCAGGACAATGTATCTTCTAACTAATAGCGAAGATTTTAGCTGCCCGAATTTGCCCTTAGCTGAGAACGAATCACTTGAAGTTTTAATGGCTGTCTCAACTAGTTGACCAGAGAAAAATAATTCAGTACATGTTTCGTTTGAGTGCTCCATATTCCACAACGAAATGAGCGAGAATTACAATTAGAGTCGATGTATTGAAAAGAAAGTTGATCTGACTACATTTATGCCATACAACATTACTGTGTAGCAATAACCGGTACTGAGTTATACTGGAACCCCCAAGTTGACGTTAACACGATCAATTTGACCAAATGCTGGAAATTCTGAATATACCAAAAAGTATGATTTGCTTTCAAGAATTTACATGCTTATATTAATGGGTTCCGAAATCGTCAAAAGTAGTGTTTGTGGCCAAGAAAATTTTTAATGGCCACTCGCCATACCAACAATGTATTTTAATACCTTTTGATAGTTTTAACCATTTCGTTTTCATGATACTGGTTTATATAGGATTCATTAATCTGTATCTCCGGAACAAGAATTCCAAATGAAACAAAATTAATTGCATACTATAAATATAAAGAAGATATATCGGCATAGCAATCAACTGAAAGAGCGACATTACTTTTAAAATTCATTGGTCATATCGACATTGAAATAATCACCAAATAACCTATGCACTTCACACTCCTTTCTATTCACTTCTATGTAATTAAATAAATTGAAATATTTATCTGTCTCTTTCGCGACTTGCATTCTCTCTCCGTCACTATCTGTTTGAGCGGTTAGAAAGTACATGTTTCCTGAGTTTTTCTTTTTTGTTTTTTGATTTTTAAGTTTTTCGTAGCACTTGAAGCCAAAAATTCCATTTTCGCTCAAAAACATCTACTAACATTTTATTGTAAAAATAGTTATAATAATAATTTTATCGAAAGGAGAATGATGTGAAGAAGAACTGTGCAAAATTTCGAAACGATTGGTCCGGTAGATTTTGAGTTATGATGCACACCGTATTTTTTCGAGGTGCCTTCCAAGATTCCCTGTCAATCGCCTAATGAAAATTTATGAAAATATTGTTCAAATGTTGCACAATTATATGGAAAGTGATTGAATTGACAAAAACTCTCTGTATCGCAAATTTAAAAAAAAAATCGCCTTGAATACTTTACACTGACCACCTTCCATCCTCTCCCCCTTAAGGTTTTTACCCGGATACGTCTATTATGAGTGTCCTACATTAGTAACAACTCAAACAAGCATTTTGCAAAAGAACATGAGACAAAATATTTTTGGCCACCTGTTTGTATGGAACCTTCCCATAGTGCATTGGCCAGCTATGGCGGTTCTTGATGCCCCGAGGGAACTTACCAAGTTCCTAAGATAATGTCATACCTATTTCTCAGCGAATTCTTTACCGATTTTTACAAACTTGGTTTCAAATGAAAGGTACAGCATTCCCATTGGCTGCTGTTGAATTTCTAATTGATCCGACTTCCGGTTCCGGAATTACAGGATGATGAGTAGGAACACGCAGCAAATCCCGATTTCAGCGTATAAGGCGATGGATGTAAAAAGGTCAATTTTTTTTCCAAAAGGTGAGTACTCGGAAGATCACGTCGACTGTCGATTGGTTCTGAGCTCCATTTCGTTTGAACACGACCAATAAATGTTTCTGGGTTGCTATTAATTTCTTCTGATGCATAACCGGAGTACATATTCATATTTTTCTGCATCAGATACATCGTCGGAAGCAATATCATTCACATCTTCTTCCTCGCTTTGCAAATCAGTTTCGGAATCGTCTCCCGAGCAAACGAAAAGCCCATAATTCCCCCTTGCTCATGGGGTTTGACATGGGTGTTTGAAATGGGTTCAACCCATGAAAACACCATCACCATGGTCCGGTGGATCCCATATAAAATACCATACGTTGGTATATTTATGGGTAAGACCATTTTATGGTGTCTTGATGGTTGTGAATTTTGGCACGGACCATGTTTATGGTCTTGTCAAGGGGCTATGTGGTGTTTGAACCCATGAGTATTTCCTCGGGCTGCTGTTGAATTTGCTCGAATTTCTTCCATTATTTCAGATTCTTTGAGACGATTGAAAACATGGGCATATCGTTTTATAGCGATTTCAATTTTTTGTTGCTTTTAGATCCTACAATTTGAATAATTACGACAACTATAACACAAAGAATAGACAACAAAAATAGACAATAACGACAGAGTTAGGTTATGTTGTATCCAAATAATTGTCAAGTAGACCACAGTGGGTGAAATAAAAGTATTTACCCAAAAAATATGACACTCGTCATTATCGTATGCTATTTTTACATTTCTTATAAAAGAAATGTATAGAATTCGCTCAAACTTTCAAGATTTTTTTCTTATAAGAAAAGGTAAAAAGATAAAATCAATCAAAACATGAAAAAAATTCCTGCTAATATGAAGATGAACTCGTCAAAATGTTTTTTTTCAGATAAATATTAATGAATAAAACCCGTGGTATTCCTAGTAAATATTGCATGCACACCGGGCCTGCCAGGCCCGGCTTGCCTTTTTGTGCATGCAAAAAATTCAAACATAGCAGCGCATCACTCCATAGAGGAAAATTTCACAATTCTTTATTTTTGTTTTAGATTGCTACTTATCAAAATTTCCATGCCCAAGCTTATACTGCATACACATTTTTTTTGTAACTAAAAAGTTGTAACGTGCCGGGCCTCTGAGACCCGGTTGCCTTTTTGAGGGTTTAGTAATGAAAAAACAATTAGAGCCAGTCAACAAACCACTGATATATGGCCTTTTTAAGTAAACATTCCAACTTGTATTCAAATTTTTTAATTTACACTTTATAGTTAACGTTAGGTAGACAACCCTATTTTCATATTTTTTCATCGCAGCATATAAATAAAACCTTTTGGACATTATATTTGTGCAATTAAATGGTAAGGTTTTTCTTTACAACAGCGACACGTATAAACGATTTAAATGGTCAATGAACAATGGGCTTCATGCTTGAAATCTGGTAGAAATTCCATCTTTGACCGCATATCGCATTCAAATCGTTTAACTTTCGATTCCGTCAATGAAATATTTTCAAACTTGCAGCGAATATACTTGATTACTATATCTTTCGAATGCCAAGTACCAAATAAGTAGACAAATATTTTTTGTTTATAAAGATAGGACCAAACCCGTGGGTGTTTGCTGGTAGCATTATGAAACGTGTCATAAAACTTCAAATCGCCATTTCTCTCGAATCTCTGGATGGATCATTTTGAAATTCACTGAAAAGATGCTTGGATACTGTATCTTTCGAATGCCGTATGTCAAATTTATGGTCATTTTTTTAGTTAATAATGGTTTTCGACACACCGTGCGATTTCTTCCAGGCATTATGGCATTACTTTGGGAAGAGGTTTTTTATGTGCACAGCACACAACCCTATCCAATTACTTAGTAGTAAGTTATTTCAGTAGAGTTACAGAACCCATCCTTTACACACTACCAGTTTTCGACCATCAACACAATGTGGCAATTTTTGTGTGGTATTAGGGAAGCTTGCTGTGGGTCGAGAATCAGTGCTCTTCTCCTACGAGGACAATCTGGGCGGCAAACTTCAAACTGTCTAATTTACTGAGCCCTTCCGGCTTGCTTGCGAACTACTCGGTCTAGTCCCCGACGATGGATGAGTTCGCCGGCGAGAGAAGTTCGAAAGCGAGCCAACCAGCCAGGTGCCGAGGTCGATTCGACGATCCCAGTGGAGTACGGCGTCCAGTTTGCTGGAGCCTTGGCGCGACTGGTGGTGAATTTATTTAAATATGGTACAATAATTTTTTTAAGAATATTGTCTGATCATTACATTAAGAATCTATTGTTTAAGACACCATGAGGATTTATGGTGGTAAGAATTGGATGTTGTAACTGAACTTTTGGCCGAGATCCTATAGTTGTCAAATTTTCATGAGTTCTTTTTAAAGGGATGTTCGCAAAGATAGATTAGGCACAATGCTTCCAATGGGAAGCGAAGTTTGATTAGGTTGATTGTCTATAAACACAAACTTCCTCACCGAAAAATTGGAGAATTTTAAATTTTTGAAAAAAGTATTTTTTGAGAATGCGTAGAGTTGACATAAAACTTCAGTGCGATTTGCAACGATAATTATATTGTGGAAAATAGAAGGAAAATGATGAAAAATTACTTTATCCGTTTGACCGGTTTTTATGAGAATTTGATTTTTGTTGTGTAATCAATTATATAAAAAGCCTTTAAGCAGAAAACAGAAAACAAGAAGCCTTTAAGCAGGGGTGGGCGTAGCGTAACCTGAAAAAAGAGCCGAAAGACCCTATGGTAAACGCCCTTATAAAATGAAAAGAAAAACTTTGTTGAAAACATTCCATAACTAAGTTTGAAGAAGACATAAATACTCCATGTGTTCAGAACATCGAAATATAATAGAACATATAGTCGGTGTTAAGTCAAACCGGACTAAGTAATATTGTATTGATTTCGTTAAAAACGAGTATAAATTTTGAACCGAATCCTTTACATTAAAATTTAAAATTATTTTTGCTCATTGTAACATATTTCAAATCAGCTAAAAGTCGAATGAAGCTGAAGAAATTCTTTATCCAGCGCTATGATTATCTCACTTTTTAAGATTTTGCGGCTCAGCCCGGTCTGACTTAACACCGACCATATGCGAAACAAAACTTTAAAAACGAGTTGTTCTGATCTTACTGTAATTGATAACTTTCTGCTGCTGTGTATAAGCAATAAAATTCACATTCTATTCAAGGTAGTCTCTAAAGTTTGTAACCCATCAGGGTAACAATTTAGCACTGGGTGGAAATATACCCTGCCACCCCGGCTAAACGCTAAGAAATCGAATTAACGACCGTTCTCACTGTAGAAGATAAGTCAAACGAGCGAAGCTCTCCTCTACAGCTAATCGTCAAGGAGAACGAAGCAGGGCGGACAAAGGTTCCCCCTGGGAAGTGCACTGTGGTGACTTCCGGGATCGTTTACGGCGAGTAGACGATTCGGCGACTGTCGGCAACGTCGCTAGGGAGGTTCCAACAAAGGAGGCAAGCTCACCTTCCTGGCTAAATGGCAAGGACTGCAGCCGGAGCAGCGAACGACATTCCGGGAGAACTCGGTCGTTGTAGTCCCGGTCGGTCGGAAGAAATCACCTTCACGCCAACGATATCAGCAGATCGCCGAGATCCAGCAGTACACAGTGTAGCAGAGGAGAAAAAAAGTCGGTAAGCTCATTAATTTATTTTGTTTGTTTATCTTTTTTATTGCGAAACGAAAATCCGAAATTCTGTAGAACCACCTAGGCCGCCCTGAAAAGAAAGATCCGACGGGCAAACAACCACGAGTAGTGGGCAAACCGCTACTTACAATTACTTACAAGTTTTATTGAAAAGTACTAGCTTTAAGAAAATTTCTTGAATATTGTTTTGTATATGGATATATTGCAGGGGGAGGGGTTATTGTTAGCATCGGTTTAATGGGGCGTCTGGTGTAGTGGACTAAAAAAATCGACTTCTTTTTTATCCGCTTTATTGTTAGTATTGAACCTCTAGAATAGACTCCCGCAATCTCGGTGGCCACGCTGAACTGCTTTTGTTTTAAACAGCCATGCAGTATTTGCTGTAACACACGCAGATTTCAATCTATCGCCAAAAATTTTCGAAAAACCGACAGCCAAAAAATGCAGTGTAAACAATACACTCCAAATTACTTTTACCCAAATTCTTAAGAAAACATACCGATTGGGTTATTTTCTACTCATCATTTCACCGTTTTCAGGCATTTGTGTTATTATGTTTGTTCTTAACAACGAAGCAAAGCTGTTGATTAGGGTGTCCCAAAATGACATCATGTTAAAAAAGTCATCGGGCTCTCTTCTTAAATGAATGGTTAGGGTATTGGGACCACTTTCTTCTTCGGAGTGAGTTTACTAAAACGCTTCCTACTGGTGGCGACTTTTGATTTTTTGATAAATGGACCGATTTTGGATAAAATTTCAAATTTATGCCTGTTGAATGGTCCTGAACTGTCTTAGATATTTTTTCAGCATTTTTTATTTTTCTGGAGATCCAAACAGAGAAGTTTGGTTAGTTAGATTGTACAAATTTTGAATTATAAGAGCGGCAGGGCCATTAAAACTTAGTAAAAAGTGAAATTTTTGGTGTTTTTCAGTATTTTTTCTTCAAAACTGGGTATCTACAAAATTTTAAAAGTACAGAAAACACTTTATATAGTTGAGCCGAATTCAGGAGCGTAATTTTGCTGAAGAAAGTGTATAGCTATGGCTAATGGGCTATGAGTTATTTAAGTTTTTGTTAGATAACCTTTGACATTTTTAGCAATTTATCAAAAATAATGCTGTTCCAAAAAGTAAATCAGTTCTAATGTGCTTTGACCACACATTGTTTCTCGAAAATTAGAAGGAAAATTATGTAAAATGACGTTTTCTGTACGCCTTTAGTATGTCAGGACGAGGTTTAATGAGCATCTGATGATTTTTTTGTAACTTAAATTATAAAAATAATAACTTTGCTAATGACGCCAAGTCTCTAATTATTTTTTGAAGAGTTAATTCTCCATAATTACTTCTAGGAGGCATCTTCAACAAAACGATTGTGTCAGAAGATGCGCTGTATTCTGTTGTAAAACTTTTTCGAGGATTTGACTATTTCGGAATTATGTGACCTAAACAGTAAATACATATCAGTACTCACCTCACTCTTCTGCATTTTTCTCCACTTCAAAGTTCCTCACATGAAAATTAGACTTTATATACAAACTGTAAGTACGTTAATTAATTCAGCCTTCAAATATACGCCATAGCTTGCCATTAACTCGACATAGCTGTTTAATTTTAGTAATTTTCAAACCCGCTAGGTGGCTATTAGTATACAAAATATTTTTTAAAAAAATCGTCAAATGCTCATAAAAACCGATTCTGATGTACTAGAGACAAGCGAAAAACGCCATTTTTCATTATTTTCCTTCTATTTTCCGAAAAATAATATGCGGACTAAGTTCACTTAAGTTGTTTTATTTTGTAGAACAGTGTTATTTTTCATGAATATCATAAAATGTCAAAAGGTTATTTAACAAAAACGTAAATAACTTATACCCCATTGGCCGTAGCTATACACTTTCTTCAGCAAAAGTACGCCCCTGAATTCGGCTCAACTATATAAAGTGTTTTCTGTACTTTTAAAATTTTGTAGATACCCAGTTTTGAAGAAAAAATACTGAAAAACACCAAAAATTTCACTTTTTGCTAAGTTTTAATGGACCTGCCGCTCTTATAATTCAAAATTTGTACAAACTAACTAACCAAACTTCTCCGTTTGGATCTCCAGAAAAATAAAAAATGCTTAAAAAATATCTAAGACAGTTCAGGACCACTTCAACAGGCATAAATTTGAAATTTTATCCAAAATCGGCCCATTTTTCAAAAAATCAAAAGTCGCCACCAGTAGGAAGCGTTTTAGCAAACTCACTCCGAAGAAGAAAGTGGTCCTAATACCCTAACCTTTCATTTAAGAAGTGAGCCCGTTGACTTTTTTAACATGATGTCATTTTGGGACACCCTACTGTTGATACTAATTTATACGCAGTCCCCCAATGATATGCCTAGTAATTAATTAAAAAGTGAGGACACTCCCTAATATGGTGAAAATAGGTACTTTGCCATTTAATAATTAGTATGAGAAATAGTGACGTCAAACAAAATGTTCTAAAGATTGCCACTTCAATCAATCTGTGAGAACACAAAAAAAGGATTTGGTTATTGAACAAATCCGTTGAAAAGTACGAGTTTTCCGAAATTCGTTGGGTAAAGATATTGAGTTAAAAATCTTTTGAAAATGAATTCGCTAAAATATAAAATTAAATATTTATAAGGAACCGAATTCACAACATACACCAAAAGAACTTAGTGGAGCCTTGTAAAGCCGATATTGAAAAACTGAACTAGTCGAGTGTGTAACTTCAACCACTAAACCAAACTAGAGCTAGCACTATCATTCTTTTAGCCATCCAACCCAGTATCACCCAGTGAAAGCTTTCGCTAAGAGCACATGAATTGAAAGCGGATATACGTAAGCCCTTCGAAGCCTGTCACTGATGAAGATGCTGCTGTCTCTGCTACTACTGGTGGTGACTGGTTTAGCGTTGACTTTACTCGCTGCTGCTTGATTGACGTATGGCTAAGCTTGATAGAATCTGTGTCCCGTATTGGCACAAAAAACCCTCAGTCGGCATTGGATGGCAACCTCGTCGGTCGTATGAATGCAAAGCTTAAATTGAAATTAATATTTTTTAACTTTTCTCTGCTACAACAAAAGATGTCTTTGTACTGCGGCGATATTATGGTTCCATGCATCGTTTTGAAAGATTCATGCAAGGTCAGACTGTCTCTCGAGATGATGGGTTTCATTCAAGGAATAAAAGATATATGGAGAGATTGTGTATGTTATGTTTGCTCGATTGGGATAAGCATTAGATGAATTAGTCGTTATAGTTTTGAGCACAATTACTTTTATTTCTGGGATGTTCGAATTAAAGATGAACTGTTTAAGGTCATCTCATAAACGTTTATTTGAATTGTACATGTATATTTGAAGTACATTCGACTGCAATTATCACATTCTCAGTTTAAAACTATTCATAATTTATTAAAAATAGGTAAGTGCACTTGTTTTCATTTGTCACAATTACGTAGCTTGTACTTTTAAATTCTCGCTTCCATTAAATTCGTTGTCAATAACCTACTGTCATCAGTAGATTAGTTTTTTTTCTGAAATCATGCACACTTTTATTTTACCTGTCTTTTCTCGCATTCGCCAAATAATTATTCGTGTGTTATTAAAATAGTGTAAGTATTCGTTGAAATACCTCGTAAACAGAGTAAGATGCTATACCTAAACCTCGACGCACTCTACCATTGCTGTACGTAAAATAAGTCCTTACTTAAACTACCATTTGTGGCAAGTTGTATTTGGCGAATAACCTCTTCTAAGACATGTGAAGTCTCGCGATGGCATTTGGAACTAACCGCTTTTCAGTTTCCTCTGCAACGACCAGAATCCGATAAATTTGATGGCTACAAACTGCACCGTCAGCATCACAACGTTGAAAAAGTAGTTTTCCGGGGTCATTCCGAGGTCTTTTAGGATCGTTGATGCCTTCCTGTAAGAGGAGAAAATTAAATATGTTACTATAAAACTTTCCAGAAGAATCTCTGAGTGTGCAGCTGGATTAGAGTACACATTTTTCGTCTATATTTGTTTTATTTGTTACTTGCTAGCTCTATGTTTATGTGAAATGCATCATTTGTTTACATTGGGGTCAATGATGCAGTCACGTGTACCAAATACAAATATAAAATAGTTTCCAATTCAGTAACTCAAGTTCCCTGTTGTAAATATAGACTGTTCACTTCTTCCATATCCTTGGATGAAGAATGAATACCGGGAGGCTAGAACCAGAGCTGCCATTTATACAGATTTATTTGTATTATACAGATTTTAAGTGAAGATACACACCTGATACAGAATACAGATTTTCAATACACAATACAGATTTATACAGATTTTTGGAAATTTCAATTGACCATGTTAATGGCGGACTGCACCCGTTTTCATTAGGAATAGCCATTTCTTCAATTTATTGTCAACTGAACCATAACACTTTTTATATTAAAAAATCAATTGCTCTTGAAATGGAAAATGTACAGATTACTGCAAAGTACTCATTTTAAACGCCTTTTTAATGTTTGAATTTATAGAACACAACACCTAAAACTTTTAAATACGCATCAATTATCAAAATTATTTTTCTTCAAAGAATATAGAGAAATACAGATTTTTTATAGCGAGGATAAGGATTTTCAAAAAAATCATCTGGCAGCTCTGGCTAGAACAAATGTTCTGCTTGCGTACAAGCCACGCGACGTTTTCTCTCCATGTTGTTTTCTCTTTGCTATAGCGCGGACTTTGAACTTACAGGAGATACGAAGTGCCGATTTATTTGTCATGTTCTTGTTTTTTCAACTATTTGACCCGAAGATCGCCAAATTTGGTGGATGAGATGGTTAGATGCGAAAGACCAACGAGGAAACGAGAGGTGGATCGATTCCGAATACACTGTAACCTCCATTTACGAACCATACCATATTTACGGATTCGTAAATTGAAATATTTCGTAAAAAAGTGTTCGTTATTTGTGATTTAATTCGTAAAAAAAAAAGTTTTCTTCACATTCTTATTAAAAATCGTTGGTTGAACAATATTCTCGATAACCCTAATAATATGGGTATTAGACCTGCAACAATTTCTACAATTTTTTTTCAGAAAACTGCTAATTCAAACGGTAATTGGATGCACAAATTATATGCAAAACATATTGATTGGAGGTTCCCCGACAAAATTATTTAACTTTGAAGACCAACCGATTTTTTTGGAATTTCTTATTCTAAGCATGTGCGAGAAAGAAAGGCAACACATAACTTTATATGACAATATCTTTTTACTGCAAAATCGGATCAATTGGGTCATTAAGCTATATGTAGTTTTCCGTTCCATTCAATAAATTTTAGGTCCAATATACATAATATAACATTATTTAAAAAAAATTCGTTGTAATACGTAAAAACGATTTTTTTTTGCTTTTTAAAATAAATCTTATGTAAACTTGACAACCATACATAGGAAAACTGCGGTTGTTTACATCTGGCCTATCAGGACAACACCCAAAATGAAAAAAAAAACTATATGCAATGGATGGTGTTTATGTCAAATAAAAATAACCCTCCGGGAAAACCGAGAAAACATGCCCTAATTTTTTCTGACAGGGCATCATTTGTCGTGAAATTCGATATGTCAAATCCCTCCTATAGTGTCAAATCCAGACTGTCAACATATTTCTTTATTTTAAATTTGAATATTATTTTCACGTTTCCTGAGTTGGAAAAAAACATTGTTGCAATCACGAAAATCGGCTTAATCGATGTAAGTAATAAAAAACGACATTTTTGCCTTTCTCGATAGAAAGGTATTGCAATTGCTCTGAAAACCGACGTTTTAACGGAGGCCCGGAGGGCCGAGTGACATATACCATTCGATTCAGTTCGTCGAGTTTGGCAAATGTCTGTGTGTGTATGTATGTGTGTATGTATGTATGTGTGTGTGTATGTGACCAAAAATGTCACTCATTTTTCTCAGAGATGGCTGAACCGATTTTGACAAACTTAGTCTCAAATGAAAGGTGCAACGTTCCCTACTATTGAATTTCTAATGGATCCGACTTTCGGTTCCGGAATTACAGGGTGATAAGTACGATCACGCAGAAAATGTCGATTTTAATAAATTCTGCAATGAATGTATAAAGGTGAAATTTTTTCCAAAATATGACCACAACTGCTTCGATTTGTAGTATTAGGTCACTATCATCCATTCAAAGTCTATTTGGCCACATTGGCCACCATTCTCGGTTCCGGAAGCCCCGGCGGAAGTATCCAAATTCAGAATAACAGTCACATCGGTTTCTCGGAGATGGCTAAACCGATTCGACTAAACTTGGCCTCAAATGAAAGGTATTGCGTCCCCGTAAATGGCTATTTAATTTCATCCCGATCCGACTTCCGGTTCCGGAGTTACAGGTTGTGGCGTGCGATCACATAGCAAATTGTGATTCAAACCGATAATCCGATGAAAGCAAAAAAGGTAAAAATTTCGCTAAAATGTCTCTCAAACAACTTAAATTTGCTGTTCTAGGTCACCGACGGCCAACCAAACTTTCGTTGACTACATTGACCACCATAGACGGTTCCGGAAGTGCCCGGGAAAAGCGGCCATCTTTCAAAATTTACGAACTCACATCAGTTTCCCGGAAATGGTTGGGCCGATTTTCACAAACTTAGTCCCAAATGATAGCTATAATATCCCCATAGATGTCTATAAAATTTCGTACGGATCGCTTATATGGTTCCGGAAATATAGACTAAACCGTCCGGTCACATATGAAATTCCCATATAAGCCGGAACTCAAATTTTTTTTTCAAAGTGGGGACCAGAAATCGAATTAGTATTTTTGATGCCAAACAAAATTTGTTGATTTGTCCACATCGGTTTCTCGGAATTTTTTGAACCGATTTTGACAAACTTAATTTTAAATGAAAGGTCCATCAGCTGCTGTTGAATTTTGTGTGGATCCGAGTTCTGGTTCCAGAATTACAGGGTGATACGTACGATCACGCAGGAAATTTCGATTCTAACGAATTTTGCGATGAATGTAAAAAGGTGGAAATTTTTTTTCCAAAATGTACACAACTGTTGAATTTGTAGATCTAGGTCCCCAACAGTCATTCAAAGGTTCTTTGGCCACACTGGCCACCATCGACGGATCCTGAAGTATCCAAATTCAGAATAACGGTTATATTGGTTTCTCGAAAATGGCTAGACCGATTTGATCAACTTAGTCTCAAATGAAAGGTGTCGCGTCCCCGGAAACTGATATTAAATTCCATCTCCATCCGACTTCCGGCTCCGGAGTTACGGGTTGTGGAGTGCGATCACATAGAAAACTCCGATTCAAACCGATACCGCGATGAATGCAAAAAGGTGCTCTTATATATGTACTTGCCAAGTTTGATAAGAATGAAAGAGATTTCCATAATGTTATATTGTACGAACCAGCTATTATATCATAGTTTGGAGAAATGAGAAAGGCACAATTGCACCTCTAGGTGGATTAAAACAGGTTTTTTCTCATTTAATTACCCAATTGGCAGTCTTCGGCAATGTTGATCCTTACACCTAAAGCTATATATCTGCAGATTTTGGGATGTAGAAGACGATACTGGTATTTTTACTGGATTTATTGTTTCTATAGCCAATTTTTCATTTGTTTTCACATAAAAACCTGACAACTCTTGTGAGTGAACTAGAGTTTTCGGAAAAGTCAAAATTGTTGCCGGTCTAATGGGTATTTTTGGAACTGGCTTGACGTGTAGATAATAAAAATGGACAATTGGAACCTTTTTGAAATCCAAGATGGCGATTTCCGGTTGAGCAACCTTAACAATATGGGTATTTTTGGGATAGGCTTGACAAGTAGATGATGAAAATGAACCTTTTTGAAATCCAAGACCTACGCGTCAAAGCCGATCCAAAAATACCAATATTGTTAGGGTTATCATGAACCGGAAGTCACCCGGTTGAGCAATATTCATGATAACCCTAACAATATGGGTATTTTTGGATCGGGCTTGACGTGTAGGTGATAAAAATGGACAGTTGGACAATTTTTGAAATCAAAGATAGCGACTTCCGGTTGGGCAATATTCACGATAACCCTAGCAATATGGAAATTTAAACCGGAATTCCCCATCTTGGGTTTCAAAAGAGCCACAGATAACGATTTTCGTCATGTACTAGTCAACCCCGTGCCAAAAATACCCATATTGTTAAGGTACTAGAAAATTTATCCAAACCGGAAGTCGCCATCTTGGATTTCAAAATGGCTTCAGACATCGATTTCCGTCATTAACTCGTAAGAATATATAAAATTATATACTGTAAAGACCCGTTTTTATCATCCCCATGGTGAATTTTAGGCTGATAAAACGGGGACATTGAAAAAATCGGGACATATATTTTTCTTTCTTTTTAATAAACCTAGGCTCTTAAAACATTCTTCTTTAGTCACTAGATATAGCCTCATAACTCTTTCTAAATATTTAGTTTAAGTTTCCCTTAAGGGAGTGTGACAGTGCAAAAATTAAAAAAAAAATGAACTGTTATTTTTGCATTCGGATCTCTAAGATAATGCTCAAGAAAGGATTCACTTGAATTCAACTTGGTTAGTCTACTTCGCTAGAGCCCATCAAACTACTAACTATCAATTTTCATATGAGGGGGGGGGGGGGGTCAAAAAGCTGATAAAATCGGGTCTTCACTGTACAACTCAAACTTTTTTTACAAACTTGATTCTTAAAAAAGAGTTTGTTATTTCGAATTTAGTTCGTAAAGTTACGTAAATCGAATATTACTTAAAAAAGAGTTCGTAAATAAAGGTTTAAGTGTAGCTTCGTGATAGAATTTCCAGTTTCAAACCCCCAAAAACTCGTTTAATCTGAGGATTTATATTTTCCCTGTTCAACCATTTCAAGCTGATCAGTGGAGGTAGTCAGAGTGTGGTGTGTAGTTTCGTGACTTCGTTTGAGGTTTGTCTTGAGCATATGAGATTATTTTAATTTTGCAAAGTTGCAAAAGTATCGCTTTATTATAGGGTAAATATACTATTGGTCGCCCCCCCCCCCCCCCCCCTTAACTATCTGTGTGCAGAAAAACGGAAAATTTTAACAATGTTGAACTGCTACAACTAATATCAAATAATCCTGATAAAAAGTTATTTAAAACATTAAATTAACGAAAAAATAACAATGCTCTGCATCAAGATGTGTTTCACTTTTTGTCCCCCTTAATTTAATCTTCGCCACCCTCTTGCTCTATTGCAGGGCCGTCAAGAGCCACGCCGGGCCCCAATGGTGGTATTACTGACGGCCCTTCTTAACCTAATTATTTGAATCTTGATTAGAGGAATTGCATTCAATTGTTCAAATCAAACTATGTTGGATCTGTTACTGTTTCTGTTGATCAAAGTCTTATTATATTGGTACATAGTGCTTGTACAGAAATGAACGAAATCAAGGAACAAAAAGTGTGATTGTGGAACATTATAACAGCAATGATGGCTTTCCTACACGTCCAATCTTCAGCGAGGTTAAGCATTTGCTGATGTTGATAGGCAAAGTGCGACCATTAGGGTGCTAACCAAGTTGTCTAATGGAGAAATCAGAACACAGTTCGTAGATAAAAAAGAATCGTAGACACTACAACGAACGGGAAAACGTCGAATACAAGATTTCCATATATATCGAAGATAGTGCAATAGAAGTTCAACTACATGACGTGTTGAACATAATAAAGTACGTCTACTTGGAGATTTTTTTTTACTAAAAATAAAGCATTTGGCCGCTGATGCTCTCCAGACCCGTGCAAAGAAAATTCTCAAGGTAAGGGTTTTGATTTTTTTGGTTTATTTTAAAGAAAAGTTTAGAAACCCTCAAACTTTGAAAAAAATATTCCGAGGCCTGTCTACGCATCGACTCAGCTCAACAAATTGGGTAGATGTTTGATATCGAGAAGAAATCACCAACTGACACCACTGCCTGCTGGCTCGTGGTGGATTCGGATTGGTATGTAGTAGCTAAGCTTACCGTAGGTAGTCAACGTTGATGGTGTGAGTGCACATCGAAAGCAGCGGATATATAGCACAGTGAGTGAAAGCCAAAATTTGACTACAAGATGAAAATATTGTTAACAGATACCAGTACTGCCAATATACACTCGCATGTGAAAAAGTTGAGGGAAAAAAGCTCTCTCCCAACCGATCTAACTACCGCTCCAATCCAAAATTCTCAAAAATAATAAGATAGGAGCACTGTCCAAACGTAGTAATCTTATATAGTTGACCAACTGCCATTACTACAATACCACAATAGATCTAAATGTTGGTCGCAGTGGTCCGTCTCCAACAAAAAAAAATTACCATTACCGTGAAATATTGTTAGTGATATATTGGACAAAAATTGCCACTTTTCGGACCAGAAAAATCCGTTTTCACACAATCTAAATGTACATTTTTCGTAAGTGGTAATATTGAACGACACGTTGACACCCATCTCGATCATAATATATTTACTCAATAGTCATAGACTATAAGCAATTCTTCAACCCTGTCGAACCTGACATTCTCTCGTATGCAATACGAATCATCATTTCGTCGATGTAGTCAAGTAAGAAAGGCTTTGAACGATGTTTGATATTTTGTATTTCTGTTTTTGTTTCGTCTAGTTCTTAGTTTTTAGTTAGCTAAACAATAATTATGATTGAAACCGCTATAATTTTGATTATGGGGGTTTTAACCTTATGGTCATTCGCCTCTTTTCTGGTTAGAGAAATCTCTTTTGGAAAATTCTCTAACTCTATGTGCGGAGTTGGGAATCGAACCCCGCTCGAGATTCCGTGCGAAATTCTGTTCGAAATGTCGCGTAAAATTCCGCACGAAATTCCGTGCGAAATTCCATACGAAATTCCTTGTGAAATATCGCGCAATTTTCCTCGTGAAATGTCGCGCGAAATTCCGTTCAGAAGACCGTGTAAAATTCTGTGTGAAATTCTATGCAAAATTCCGTACGAAATTCGCGTGAAATTCCGCGCGAAAATCCGTGTGACATTCCGAGTAGAATGCTGAATTCCATGTTTAGCGGAATTCTCTAAAACTCAAACAATATGGGTATTTTCGTAAAGATCTTGACGAGTAGACGCCAAATGTCGACGCCCGCATTTAGGGGAACATGGGGAGACTTGACCAGGTTTTCATCTAAAACTGCATAAATCTCTAAAAAAGCCTTCAATAAAAAATAATGACACAAAACATACTGTATTTATTATTTCCATATTGTCGAGGCCTTAGGTAGCAGTAGAAAATATAAAACGGTTGCATTCGATAAATTTCGATTTTTTTAATGCATTTCATTGTAAGGATTAACTTTACTACTTGCATTGCGTGTTCACACGTCACGAAATCAGTTCTACTGTTGCTAACTTTGTTATTAATACTAAAATATAAAGACTTAAGTTTGAGGTGGGATTTTTTTATGGCGTGATTAACATTAACAGTAGATACCAAAGCATAATAAATATCAGGAATTATGCATCTTTCTTCAGCTAATTGCCATATGGTCAAGTCTCCCCATAACATCTTGGTCAAGTCTCCCCAACATTAGTTATTGCGTTCAATGTCATGCAAATTCTAGTAATAACTATTCCAATGTTCCAATTTATGTAGAATCATTTCACTGCTTCACAAGAATTAAGATGGTATATTAGTACATTAATAGTCATCAGTAGTCGAGTAGATATGTCCATACAAAGTTTGATAAAAAAATTACATCATTTAATGCAAATTTATTAATCACGTAATATTATCTGCAAGGAAAGGATTTTTCATTCCAAACTTTTAAAATTACCTTAAGGGACCGTATAAAAATATTTTTGAAAAAATTGTAAGAATCGAATAGAAGACGCCGTAGCCAAAAATAGAATATTGCGCTTGGTCAAGTCTCCCCATGTTCCCCTAATGCTGTTTTTTACGCAGTATGCATACATCTCCAGTGTAAAAAAACCTTAATGCTCGCGTCCGCTCGAGGGTAGAGTTATTGTGCACTGGTTAAAAGTCGACATACTCAGAATTCAAAATAAGAACTCCTAGTTAAAAATCGACTTATAATAATCTATAAAAGCCTAAATTAATGTTAAATTAATCCAATGCAAGAAAACTTCTACTCACACATAATGACAGTAAAGTTCCTCCTCTGGACAGACCATGCTGGAGCGGCCATTATCGTACATGGCCAGCACCAGACCTTCCAGCCCGTACCGCAATGTTGACAAATAGCTAAAAGCTTTCATCAGCTCCGACATGTGACTGAACAGGATAAGAAAACCGCAGAATACCAGCATGTAGCAGGTCGTGATAGCTCCGATGAATGTCCCGTTCTGCAATAATAACAAACGCATATAGAGATACAGCATTAACAAATCATGTTCGCTCGCCAGTGCCGGCCGAAACTCGCTTACGATTTGATTAAGGAATGTTCCGAGGAAGATACCATATCCATCGGCAACGATTGTGGTCAGTATCAGCACGGCGAGAAACATCAGAAACCGGTCGGACTCCAGCGGCTGCGAAGTCAACGTGAACACTATCGTGCTGTACACGACCGAGAAGAAGATCTGCAAATGGCGCTTGTGGTGACTTTTCGGTTGGACACAGTAAATATAATTAAATACACACCTGGATCGGAAGACTGGTTAGCATGGTCGCTATAAAGTACGTTCTAATTTTGTACCAATTGTTGAAGGATTCTTTTCGTAGAATCTTCATTTCGGACGGAACTGAAAAATAGATGGTATATTTATGGAGCACTTCATAAAATATAAGGACATTACATTTGAGTACCCCCGGCATCAAAGTCGTGTACCACAGATACAGAATGTGAACCAGGAAGGAGGCGACATTGGACACACTTTTCGTGCCGTTTATGCCGGCGTCACCGAACATCAGGCCAACCACTATGGCACACACCACGTGGAAGAATAGTTTCAGGTGGGTCACTGTCTGCGGGATAGAGAAAGAGGTAGAGAAAATCAAACCGCTTGTTGTGGTTGTAGGACACCCCGGCTAAAGATCCACTGTTTGAATAGTAGAGGGCAGGATTTTCATAATTTTCTATTTAATTTGTATAATCCAAATCATTGCCAAAACATTTCAATTTACCAATCGTAATATAAAAGATTCTCTCAGAATTAATAAACAATTCTTGGGATGGATTAAACTGAACTAAACGTACTAAAAATCAAATGACCTGTTTTTGTTGTATTACGCAAAACCAATCATTCTTATCCGTCATCTAGTATCACATCATTCCCGCATTGGCAAATAGATACGTACCCAATCGCGGTACAGTTGAACGTTGCACCGCCTCATCAGAATCAACAGTTTGGCGAATTCGTTTGGCTTCCGTAACCGTTGCTGGGGGAATTGCTTGCTATAGAAACCATCTCCGACGCTGCTGATCACGGTGCTGTTGTATACGGGCGCACCGTTGTGATTTTTATCGTATGCCAGGTAGAGCGGTGGGGTGGCCACGGCGATACACGGTTCCGGCTTCCGCCAGTGACAGTCGATGGCCGCTTTCGAGAGCGCGTTAATGAAATTGCCGTACTCTTTGTTCGCTACCTCTAGCACTATTCTCGCGCAAAACGATGAAGAACCATATTGAAAATAGATCATTTGATTATCACAGACGGAGCAAATTATTTTCGCAGTGGCAGTGCAATTTTGAAAAGATTGGTGCTGAAAATCTTCAGAAGGGCCCTTGGAACAAACTTCAAAAGGACACGGGCCAATAACAAGGTGATGGCATACTTACAGTAATCGGCCGCGTTGTGATACTGGGGACACTGAAGACCAACGGATCGTAGATATGGGACAGTGTTCAGTGCCGAGCCCTGGTAGACACAGTTCCCTTCGGCAAGCACGTACACATGGTCGAACATTTCATACACTGTGGCAGATGGCTGATGAATTGTACAAACAATTGTGCGACCTTCCCGAGCCAATCTCTGCAGCAATTTGATTGTGTACAATGAGGAAGAACTGTCCAAACCACTGCGGATTCAATTTAAAGCGCGACCGTGAAGGGTGCATATGTGTCAGTTCCGAATGCAGGCATGCACCAATCCCCGTCGTGACCCAGCCGTAACGCGTTGTGATTGTAGAACATGCAATGAAACCAGAAAATATGTATATTGATTTAATATCAGTTCAGAATAACTTTTTTGGCTCATTAAAATGTGGAACGTTTTTCGTGAGAAATCCCTAATAGAAATGATACATTTTTGATTAATTTTTTTCTATTCAGTAAGTTCATTTGACAAGAAACTAGGCAGTGTGGTGTCCGGCGAGCTAAATTTTTTTTGCACTAGTTCATTCAAGAATAGCACCACTGGAAACCTGCTCCCATGTCGAAAGAGGCGACTAACAACATGCTAAGCCTCCTAGGTATTGCTCCGTACCGAAGACTTAACCTGAACGGACCTTAAGGTTTTGCATCATAGCCTTTATCCATTCTGTATTGAGTGAATCACTGACATATAGGGTTTTAGGTTTCTTCTGGCGGTTGTACAATAGCAGTAAACGATGAAATCTAATTCTACACTAAGTATCAGCATATAATAATATACCAGCTCTTCCACGCCATAATAACTTTCAAAGTTTTGGTTTAAAAACCGTATTTAGAAAACAAACTTTCATGTAGGGAATTTTTGAATCGGCCTAAGATTAAGCTGTCGAATTTCACAACAAGTTTTTTGTGTGGCGAGCGAGCTGTAGATGTGTCAAAATAAGTCAGTTTTTTATTAAATCTGGAACCGTCTGTTGTGTTTACGTAATAGGATGAACCCCTTTCGATGCTATAAAATTATCATGTACGGTAGTAATAGAATAGGATCAGTAGATTTATTATAGCAAACGAGTAGTGATCAGCAATAAAGGCAGACTCGATCTCTTTTAGTTCATACCTCCAAGCTGATCACACGTGCTTTATTTAATCTACCGAAATTCCTCTATAATACACATCAGTGGCGACGAGGATAAAAGCAAAATTGGCAAATAAGTTAAGTATTAGTTACTTGGAAAACTGAGGTTAATCAAAATTTCAGTAGAGAGTACTTGAATTTTCATAGCGGCAATAAAATTGACCGTGTGTGAAGTGGGCAATAGAACTGACGCTTGTGTCCCCTGATCAATTGTTCACTGTTAAAGTATTAAACACAGTGAATAATTTGTTCAAGAGGTGTTGGATTCAGTTCGTTTCTTCGATAATTGATAAAGTAAATCTATTAAAATTATATTTGGATAAAAAAAAAAATACTAACACGTTTACTGAACACGTGTACGGTGAAGACAGTTTGATGCGCCATCTTTAAAGATCCTTTGTGAGGCTGAAACAGTATCTGCGTCGTTATCATACAAGGCCAGCAATATAGAAGTGATCATTAATCCCCGTAATTAGTGCAACAGAAAATGAACTGTGCATCGAATAGTGAGTAATAGCACCATGTGTCCGTGAGCAAACTTAAGATCTATTGTGTGTATAACATTTGGACTGACAGTAATCTATATTCATGCGAAGTAAATTTAGTGAGTCAAAACGAAATAAGAACCGTGTGAAGAAGGTCAGTACCAGCCATTTGGGCGAGGTGTGGAATATAAAGCTATCGACGAGAGCGTCATATGCGAATTCTGGAGGAATCAACAACATCGTAAACCAAAGGTCACGTAAGTCGTTCTACTCAAACACTTATTTCCTATTTTTTAGTTTCTATTGTTTCCGTGTATCTACATCGCTATGTCTTCTTTAATTGGTACGGTCGACCATTTTGTTAGAGGGTCCAGTTTCGCCCAATATATGGAGCGCATGGACATTCTCTATCAATTGAACAACGTGGCAGACAATATGAAGAAAAGCCTTTTTATAACAATGAGTGGCCCGATAATTTTTGAGGAAGTGAAATTAATTTATCCGGGGCAAGATGTGATGGCTATTGATTACAACGATATGATCGAGAAGCTAAAAAGTCGGTTTGATAAAATTGAGCCTAATATGATGCACAGACATAGGCTACATCTGAGAAGGCAGGGAATTGACGAACCAGCAGAAAATTATGTGCTAGGTATTAAACTTATTGCAGCTCAATGTGGTTTTGGGGCACATAAGGATGAGGCCATAAAGGACGCTATTATATTTGGTTTGAGAGATCAGGAATTGAAACAAAAATTACTTATGAAAGATGATATTACATTAGATGAAGTAGAACAAATTGTTATTAGGACTGAGTTAGCTAAACTACGGGTTAAGGCACTTAACGGGCAAGAAGACGGTGCTCGGAGTATAAACTCAGTGAAATATCGTTTGGGTCAGGCTTATAGTGAACATGATGTGAGTTCAGGTCGTAATGGTAGGCCACAAACACGCAGGTATGGGCGTAGGTTTCGTAGTAGTAGTTGGGATAGCAATCGTAGCCGTTCCCCAAGACGAGAACAAGCAGTTAGTAACCAGTATCGTTATCAAAACCGCTTTGACAATAGGAATTATCCTACATCGTACCAACAACGTCGTAAATCAGAAAATGATGATATTCATGCAAACGTGATCTGTAATTTTTGTAAAAAGCGGGGCCATGTTAAACGTAACTGCTTTAAGCTAAAAAACAAACGAGCCGTTCATTTCGTTGAGGAGAAAGACTCAGATAAGGAAGAGAGCTATGATTTTAAAAGATTAAATATTCGTGATTCGGAGGATTCAGACAATGACTATCCTTGTATGATGATTAAATCGCGAGCAAAAGGTGGAGGACCTTGCATCGTAAATGCTTTGATAGAGAACAGGAACCTCAGAATGGAAATTGACTGTGGGGCAGCCGTTTCCGTGATAAGTTTGCCAACCCACAGAAAGTTTTTCGAGAATGTGAAAGTTTTGAAGTGTTCTAGTCGGTTAGTCGTAGTCAATGGTCAACAGTTGAACATATATGGTAGAATTCAGGTTACAGCCAGCGTTAACAGCATTGTAAAACAAGTTCCCTTGATTATTCTGGATTGCTCAATCGATTTTGTACCACTTTTGGGTAGAAATTGGTTAGAAGTGTTTTTTCCGTATTGGAGAAACGCTTTTGCTAACGCTATGGTCATCAACTCACTACAACCAGAGAACATCAATACATATAATACGGGTAACTTTGAAAGCTTTATTAAGGCAAGATTTCCAAATAGTTTTGATGGTGATTTTTCCAAACCAATTGTAGGTCACGAAGCAGATTTGATACTCAGAGATGATCAGCCAATCTTTAAAAAGGCGTACGAAGTGCCATTTAAACTAAGGGAAAGGGTGTTGGAGCACTTGAATGCCCTTGAAAAACAGAATGTGATTACGCCTATTCAGGTTAGCGAGTGGGCCTCTCCCGTAGTCATAGTTTTGAAAAAGGACGACGATATACGTATGGTTATCGACTGCAAGGTATCTATTAATAAAGTTTTAATACCTAATACCTATCCCCTTCCACTGGTACAAGATATATTTGCCTCTTTATCTGGATGTAGGTGGTTTTGTTGCCTTGACTTGGCGGGGGCGTACACTCAGTTACAACTTTCAAAAAGGGCTAGAAAATTCATGGTGATAAACACAATAAAGGGGCTATATATTTACAATCGTTTACCACAAGGAGCCTCTTCGAGTGCCTCTTTGTTTCAGAAAGTAATGGATCATATTTTATCAGGCTTAAAGTACGTTCGATGTTACCTCGATGATGTTCTTATAGCAGGGCGCACGAAGGAAGAATGCTACAAAAATTTAATGTTGGTGATGGAAAGGCTTCAAACAGCTAATATAAAAATAAATTTAAAGAAGTGTAAGTTCTTTGTGAATTCTCTTCCTTACCTAGGACATTTAATAACGGAAAATGGGTTGCTACCCTCACCGGAAAAATTGCTAACCATTAAAGAAGCGAAAGTTCCTAAAGGTGTATCGGAGCTAAAAGCCTTTCTCGGTTTAGTCAATTATTACGGAAAATTTATTCCAAGGTTATCAGCTAAATTAAGACCTTTATACCAATTACTAAAAAAAGATAACAAATTTGTGTGGGACGAGGAAAGTCAGTTAGCGTTTCAGGGATGTAAAAATGCACTGCTTTCAGCAGAAATTTTAGAATTTTATGATCCTAGCAAACCAGTTGTAGTGATTTCCGATGCATGTACTTATGGGTTAGGGGGAGTAATTGCCCATATAGTTGATGGACAAGAGAAACCGATAAGTTTCACGTCCTTTTCTCTGAATGATGCACAAAAAAAATACCCCATTTTGCGCCTAGAAGCACTTGCATTAGTATGTACAGTAAAAAAATTTCATAAGTTTTTATTTGGTCAAAAATTTACAATATTCACGGATCATAAACCATTGCTGGAAATTTTCGGAAAAGAGGGAAAAAATGAACTCTGTGTGACTAGACTTCAGAGATATGTAATGGATATGGCAATATATGACTACGAAATCTTGTATCGACCTTCGACACAGATGGGCAATGCGGACTTTTGTTCCAGGTTCCCTTTGGACGTAGAGGTTCCAAAGTGCTTGGATAAGGGAAGCATAAAAAGTATAAATTTTTTTGATGATTTTCCGCTTGATCATTCATTAGTAGCAAAAGAAACAAAAACAGACAATTTTTTGTCTAAAATCGCACTTTATTGTAGCAATGGTTGGCCTCAAAGGATAGAGAAAGTTTGGCAAAAGGCTTACTCTTTGAGGTTTGATCTGGAGCTGGTTGAAGGGTGTCTATTATATCAGGACAGAGTGTTTATACCTTCAACGCTACACGAGGCAATTCTTAAGTTACTTCACTCAAACCATATTGGTGTCGTCAAAATGAAACAAACGGCAAGGCGTTGTTTATTTTGGCTAGGGATCAATGAGGATATAGAGTGGTATGTCAAACAATGTAAGATATGTTTACAAATGTCCGCCATACCTAAATCAACCTGTAATACATCATGGATTCCAACAAGTCGACCTTTTAGTCGCATCCATGCCGATTTTTTTCATTTTGATCACAGAACCTTTTTACTGGTAGTGGACAGTTATAGTAAATGGTTGGAAATAGAATTAATGAACACTGGAACGGATGCCTCTAAGGTCATCCGTAAGTTTACGGCGATGTTCGCTAGATTTGGACTACCAGATGTACTAGTTACTGACGGAGGCCCCCCTTTCCAGGCCTATCAGTTCATATCCTTTATGGAAAGGCAAGGCATAAAGGTTTTAAAAAGTCCTCCGTACAATCCAAGTAGTAATGGTCAGGCGGAAAGAATGGTGAGAGTAGCTAAAGATGTTTTTAAGAAATTCCTATTGGATCCTTCGACTAAGGCCCTCGATATTGAGGACCGTATTGTATATTTTTTATCTAACTATCGTAATTCTGTTTCTAAAGCGGATGGAAAGTTTCCATCCGAAAATATTTTTTGTTTTAAACCAAAGACTTTGACGGATCTTTTACATCCAAAAAAGAGTTACAAGGAACATTTAATTACCCATTCTGCCAAGGAAATGGCCGAAAGCGTGGAAAATGCACACGGTACGCCCTCCCAAGATCCATTTCTCGCGTTAAACCTAGGAGATAAAATTTATTATAGGAACTATGATAAAAATACGATTGAGAAGTGGATTGTTGCCCAATATGTGGCTAGAGTTTCTACTAATGTTTATCGAATTTCCATCGGTAGGAACACCCTAAATGCACATCGCTCACAACTGAAGATCATGGAGATGAGACCAACAAGTTCACGAATGAAGATACCAATGCAGCGTGTTAAGAGAGCGAGGGAGGAAACGAGTGACTCCGAACCGGAAGACATTGGTATGCCGGATGTACCTGTGCTACCGGACCAAACAGAAGGAGATCGAAGACGTTTCAAGCAGTTGAAGCGGAGTCCGATTGTTACGCGAAGTAAAACGCGTTCGAAGTTAAGCGCAGACTAAAACCATCAGATGATTGGGGGAAAAAAAAAAAAAAAAGACTACACTAGTTAAGGAGCTCAACAGAACAGGTGTTACAGTTATTTACGTTCTGAGATAAATGGGAATCAGTGAATTCGTTTTTAATGTTAAGGCATGGATATATTGCAGCAAGTTTTTTTTTGCGTTCTGAATGGAAGGAAAATATTTGAATTAAATTTTATGTGATTTGTCTTACATATTAAGTAAACATAAAACTAAAGATCAATAGGCATGTACATAATTTACATTCTCAATTAAAGGGAAGAGAACTGTTGTGTTTACGTAATAGGATGAACCCCTTTCGATGCTATAAAATTATCATGTACGGTAGTAATAGAATAGGATCAGTAGATTTATTATAGCAAACGAGTAGTGATCAGCAATAAAGGCAGACTCGATCTCTTTTAGTTCATACCTCCAAGCTGATCACACGTGCTTTATTTAATCTACCGAAATTCCTCTATAATACACATCACCGTCTACCGACAAATATACATTGACGAATACCTCCAAAAGTGACTTCTTGGGGTCTCATGTAGGTCTGACACTAGCTTCATATTGCTCTTGCTTTCCTAAGCAGTGGTAAACATTTCAACACTCCAGAACTTCACTCAGCCAGAAAATGAAGAACCATCATAAGCAAAAACTCCACAATTATCCAGTGCAGTACTCTGCGTCACTCTTTCGAGTTTGAACCGCTCATATGGTAGTCGGTCTTTGCCAGTATTGCTCTTCTCCCATCCATTTATCTTCTGGGATCAGGAGCCCTTGTCGTTGTGTTGATTATATATCGTCGCTGTTGTGCTATCTTATGACAAGCGCCATTTAGCACATTTCGAGAAAAACGATTTTTAAAGTTTGAGATTGAATATCTTGAAACTTATAAAAGGTATAAACAATCCAAAGAAGACAATTGATGCTTCTATCTATTCTGCATTAATCTCTCAAATATTACGAAAATCAGTTGACTATGTTGCGAGTTTTTACTATGAATGTAAACAAAAGTCGCACTCACACGTGTCATAGGCGTGTATTGATGACAAAATTTGTATGACCTGTCATAATCGTGCATGGAAAATTTTCCCTAGAAAAAAATCATCAATTTTTAACTTTTCTTCATATCTTTGCGTTCATTTGGTCTATAAACAATCGGTGAAATGCATTTTGAAGGAAATGAGTCAGGGAATCTAGAAAAGATTGTTATTTTTGATAGCAGTGTTGCCAAATATGCTTTATTTCCAGTTTAAAACTAAAACTGTGTTTTTATCACAACTCGTGTAATTTCCTTTTGAAAATGTTTATGTCATTGCGTTCCTCAGACATTTTTACACATAAAAACATCTAAAACTTCAATATAACTTGAGCAAATCCCTAGATACAGTGATTTGAAGCAAAAAACTCACAATTTCTAATCACGTTTCTCGCTATATCTCAGTAACCAAGTAGAATTTCAAAATTCTGAAAACGCCACTTTGTAGAGAATTTTCAAACAAGTAATGTGGCATATCTAACTCAGTTTACCCCAAAATGGCGTTTGTCATAAGATAGCACAACAGCGACGATATGTTACGCATAATAAACATGTCGTTTCCAATTTGGCACTTAACTCAATTATGGAAACGTGTCTGATAGGGGGAGTGGAGATGCCATCTTGTCATTAACATTTCGCAATGAATTTTTCACATTCATTTGGGATATCTTTTATACTGTTTGTACGCTTGCTTTGTACTGCAAACTTTGGAAAGGTTCATTGAAATGTTAATAAGAAGCAATACTCCCGATGGTCGGCTGTTCGGAGTTCAAATTGCTCGTTTCGAATGCTCGGAAATTAATTGCAAGCGATTTTCGTACATAGTACTAAGATCATATTGACTATAGACGAATAGATACCTCTATAATATTCCATGTGGCTTTGTTCCTTTATGTAATGCCCCGCGAAAGAATATTCTAAAATTTTTAAAATGCCTATTCGAACGGCATTCATATTTCTACTGGAGATCGAACACCTAAAAACTTTGATTTGAAATGAATGGACAAAGCGTACGAGTATTTAGCTTAATCACAATATCTACCAAGATATATTCTGATTCATTTCCCTACCTACTAACACCAATCCTCTCCTGCGACACATGTGGATGATGCAAAGAATTCCTCGGTCATAATAGTCACAAGTGTTGAACTAACATTCCTTCTCATCCCAAAATTGACCTGTATAGGCGTGGCCATCGACGTTATTGATCATACATGATCTTAGTCTCTTGAGGTTGAGGCACGTTGAGTATGATGTACTACTCCCAAGTATCATGGAGCCCAAACTACAATAACGGCGTTCAGAGAATAGAGATCGTTCAGCGTTGCTTTTTACGTTTTGCGCTTCGTAGATTACCGTGTAGAGATCCTGACCGACTATCTAGCTATGAAAACCGGTATCAGCTGATTCAACTGGAGCCCTAGAATGCTAGAAGGAATATCGAAAGAGCATTGTTCATCGCTGACAAACTGCAAAGTCCCAGCTATTTTAGAACAAATCAACATGAACGTCGCACCTCGAGCATTGTGCAACAACATTATGTTCCGATTACTATTCCGACGTACTAATTACACTAGTTTACAAAATAAAAATAAAAATCCTACCTTCAATATTCTAACACCATTTCTGATGTCAAATTTCGTGCTGAATCCGAAAATGAGGTCCAAAAAATTTACAGTAGAACAGTTTTCGAGTTACAATAAAAAAATAAAAAGTGCGTTCAGTAAAATCCAAATTACTTCGGTTGTAGTGCATCGATATGAAATATTATAATGTTGAATTAAATTAAATTAAATTAAATGCACTTTCGATCGTTAGAACATTTTGTTTTAATGCGACTACTGGTTCTGACTTTATTTACGAATCCATTAAACTTTTTCCTAATTTTTCGTGATTTTTTGAAGAAAAATGAGCGTTTGGTCAATATTTTGGGCAAGATAATGCAATCCAAAATTTTTTATTTTTATGGGAAGTTAAAGCCTGCTAATATCTAATGAAAATAAGTACTTATTGGTTTAAAATCGGATGTAAATTGCGAAAGTTGTTCAATTTTTTGAAAAATGGAGATTTTTGTGTTTCTTTGGGTCAACTTATTGAACCGTCTCGTTTCCAATTTTTTTAGGGTTTGTTTCATAATATATGAGGGAGTCTCTGTCAGAATTCAGTTGAACAAGTAAATGGAAGAATTTTGAAAGATTTTAAAGTGGGGTAATATTCGAACTCGTTTATCCAAATGTTTCAAGACTTCTGATAACAATAATTTCAGGCTAAATAAAATTATAAGTCATCGAATGATTGGTATGCAATACTGCTTGTACTCTTTACAAGTGCATTACATAAAATAACACTCTTATGATACAAATTTCGTTGTAAACTAAATCCTCGCATGTCATAAAATTCGATTTTTGAACCGCTAACTGCTCAACTGGGTTTTGTACAATGTTGATACAAACTATACGAATCCGTAAATATATGTGATACCTACTACATACGTCAAGTATTATAAAATTAATAATATGTTAAACTTTTAATTTATTTTCCTTCAAAGAACAACTAGAAATTCCTGTTTTAAATTATGTAGGACATCGAACAAGACTTATTTTAGGTTTAAAATCTCAAAATCTGATCTTCAGAATGATTTGAAGAGCGTTGAATATTTTTTAATTGCACTTAGATGTTTTACGCAATATATTGCAGTATATTGAAGTTTTGTGAACCAGTACAGTAAAATCGATACATCGTGGAAGCCAGTGTGAATCCAATATAATATCAAATTATAAACTTTAAGACGTTTTAATAACGTAAAATAAATTGTTAGTAGAACAAAACGTGAAGAAATCGGTGAATAAATCATCATTCGTGAAACGTGTCCGAAATTTAACATTTTGCACCGTCATAAGCTTCCGATGTCTGTATCAAGGCGTTGTGGAGCGTGAGGTTAACAATATTTTGAGGATATACGATTCTGTATGACACATGTAAATATTATGCGTATTTTTAATGCCAAATTTTTGATGACATTACTCCACTGAGCTTGTAATTATTGTCAGAAGTCTTGAATCATTTGGATAAACGAGTTCGAATATTACCCTACATTAAATTCTCTCAAAATTCTTCAAGTTTCTTGTTTAACAGAATTCTGACCAGAGATGCCAGATTTGAAGATTAGTCTTCATTTTGAAGACATTTGAAATGTTGTGAAGACGTGTTTTTCATTTTGAAGACAAATTTGTTCGGATGTCTGACTGATTTCTGGCAGAATTCTGGCTCAAAATCAATAACCGATTCAGAATCTTGGCCGTTGAAGGCAAATGAAGACATTTTTTTTATGAAATGTGAAAACATTTGAAAAATTTACCTGGTATCCCTGGAGCGATCTGTCGCAGTTTGACAGTAGTGATCGCTTCATTTCAAAACAATCGTTATTTTGTATGGGACACTTTTCAAATGCCTCTGTCATATCGGTTCGTCGGTGGTAAATTTCAACAACAAAATGAAATAACTTTCACAATCGAGCCGCGACCAAAAATCTAATTAATAATTACGGCTTGGCATATCCGAACGTTTTGAGGTGTTAGTCCCCACCCTCTAATGGAAAAGGCTGCACACGGCTGTCAAGGTTTTGAGACGTAAATTTACATGATTTTTTCTAGGTTTGAAAGGGAGCTAGATTTGAATAAGTTTATTATAGCGTTTTCGTTTTTTCCTGGTGCTACACCGGTGTAGTGCAAAAAAGAGATGGACTGATTACACCGGTGTAGTGCACTGTCAAAAACGAGAATGTCATTAGATTTAGTTGTCAAAGCCATATACAAGATGTTCAAACGAGTAGTCGATAAGTCGGAATGTTTAACCTCTTGCTGTCTCGTCCCTTTCTACACTAACTACTTTTAGTTTGGCTACAGAAACTATACTAGAAGCCAGTTTTTGGTTTTTCTAGATAGCAGCTATAAAATATCAAGAGCACTCATTAAGACTATTGCATCATGTCAGGCGTTTCTATACTCTATAGCTTCTCGAACCGTTCGTTTGCCATAATCGGCAGAGCTGCAAGCTATAATATGTTCGATTCGTTACGAACAGCACTATACGACGAACGGCTATCCTTGGATTCGAATGGCGTAAAGGCACGTGCGAGAACGCTTTCAATACACAAATAGTCAGTGCACGAGACTGCTTTACGACTGATTATATCGTTTCCCAGCATACTAGCAGCGCATCTACTTACTGGGAAGGGTATTTCCCGTCTCGCGCTAATTTCCCACAGTCAATTGATTGGTTGGCCGTAAAAATATATCCACTTTGCAGAGTGATTGAAATGCTCACTCGTGTTTTTTACCTTCAACGATTAGAGTAGAATATAAGCTAGAAAAATACACTCACGTTGTAGGCTCATCCAGGAAGAGAACCGGCGGATTATCGATAAGCTCCAAGGCGATTGATAGGCGCTTCTTCTGTCCACCGGAGAGATTTCCACAGCGCGTCTGTTTGGTAAACTTGAGATGCAAAGTGTCGAGAATGTTGTCAATCTGCGAAAGGAGAAAACATAAAAGTTTGCATCAGATTGGTCGGTTTGCCTCGGACAGATCCGGACTCTGGTGAACTGGAATATAGTCGCAGCACTCGTCATCCATCTCTGTCCGTAGCGGAAGCAACAGAAGGAACGATAGACTCACCAATCGCAGTTTGTCGTCTTGTTTCAAGCTTCCTGATGATATTTTCAAATCACAGGCCATCGTCATTATCTCGTGGACAGTGAAGAAGGGATGGAGATTATCTTCCTGCAGGATATAGCTGCACAATTTATTGCCTCCGACGGTGTTGCCGATGTTGAGTGACCCTTTGACGCCAGTTTTTCTGATGGTGTAACGATGGATGGCATCGGAGCGACAGGATCAAGGCACAAGGAATGAAATTGAAAATTCGATTTAGGCTTACACATGTACGTCATTTACTCTGGGCAAAGTGGTAGGGAAATTGCGGAGGCCTTCTGCACTTCAGGCGCACAAATCGTCTTACGTGTATCCGGTGAGAATATTCAATAACGAAGATTTACCGGCCCCGGAAGGGCCCATTATCGCCGTCAGCTCTCCGGAGTTGAACTTCCCCGTAACGCCTTTCAGGACGGATTTTTTGTCTGGAATTAAAGCGGAGAAAATTGGATCGAATTATTAAGCGGATCAGGAATCTCAGTTTACAGAGATTGGTACAATGTCGTAACGAATGGAACATCCGGATTGCGGCTGCTGAGCACTTATAGGCGAACTTCTAGCGAAAGTTCACACATTTCATACAGACGAGCCTAGGTAGTAGATGATTATCAATTATTCAAATGAATGCAAATGATGTGAAGCACTTTCAACGCCAAATAGAAGAAGACGTAATCGCATTTGTTCTATTACGACAATTACTGTCCACGCTTTCGCTACAATCTGCTGTAGTGATTTCCATCACGGAGAAACCTCCTACGTTCGAACAAATAAATATAAAATACTCGGTTGAAGCTTTGAATGAAAAGCCGGTTTTAAAATTAGCGCCGTCTTTCGACTGCATCCAAAACTAGAGGTTTAACTGCATCGGGCTACTAAAAGGTTGTTTAGTTAAACCCAGTTTCGAGTTACGCCACACTGATAGAATATATTCGTAAATCGCTATGCATTAGTTTCGTACAGATAATTTTCATAAAATATACGAATTTTTCGTACATATAATTAATCGTTCGTAGTTCTATTGAAACACATTTATTTTTTATTACGAGTTTTTCGTGAAACCCACGAAACGAATTTCGTTGGCTTATTACGAAACAGCTTCGTTCGGCAAACGAATTGTTCGCTGCTATATACGAATATCTTTATAATATTTACGAGCACCATTCGTCGAACCGTCAACGTCAACAGATCTTCAATAGAGGTAGAATATGGAGTCATTGTTGCTATACGTCAGATAATTGTTGATGTTCACGACGGTCTCGATCTGGCTATTTAGTAGCCGTATCCGTGTCCGCCGGTTTCAGGAAGATTTTCTGAACCTCTTCCGCTTCTAGTTGATCCCGAATCCGGAGCAGTACGGATTCAGTTGAGCCATCGCTCGATGGTTTTGCATGAATAATTTTGAGTTTTTCTCTGCCGGAGCAATGTAAAAGAATATGCTATTAAATACGAAAACTTCTCTTAGATGAACGAAATGAATTCGTGCGACCAACGAAATTGTTCGTAATTCGGACGTTTATTAAAATAAACAAAACATTTCGTTTCATTCACAAAAATTAATGTCGTTTTCAACGACAGCATTCGTGCAATGTACACTAAATAAGTAAAATTCACGAAAACTTTCGTTCATCAAGCGACCATATCACAATAAAATCGATTTTGCCAGATCTGTTTTTTTAACTAAAATAATCGGTGTTGTCAAACATCGATCCCAAAAGATCGAATGAAAAAATAAGAAGATAATAAATACGAAAACTTTTCTAAGACGAACGAAATGAATTCGTGCGACCAACGAAGTCGTTCGTAATATACACAAACATTTATTGAAACAAACGAATGATTTCATTTCATTCACGAAAAATAATGTCGTTATCAACGATAACATTCGTGCCATGTACACTTGATAAGTAAAAGTTACTAAAACTTTTGTTCATCAAGCGTCCATTTCTTCACACCACAATCTTTCTAGTACCGTAAACCGGGGTGACATTGATCACTTTTCGAAGTAATCATCGCACATTTTTAGACGCAACACATTTTTTTCGAGTTTAATATTTTTAAACCATGTACTGATGTAAGGAGAACAAGATTGGATGGTTTTACCTAAAATTGTCCCCTTACAGATATTTTTCCAAAAATGGTTTCAAGTTGATGTCCGTATTCCGGGATGACTTTGATAACCTGCATGTTCACGCACATTAAGTTATTGATGTCAATGTTTTTCATTCAAATGTTTGTTTAAACTAATTCTGGAAAGATACTCATTGTTAAAAAAAGGTTAATTGGTATTATACAAAGTATTCAATGTACTGTAAAATTCGAGTAACCAAAATTCGTATAATTTGTGTCCAACTAGAATAAAAGATTTTGAAAACCTTTAAAACTGCTAAAATTGTTTTATTTCAGTGCTTTATCAATGTACAAAATGTTTCATCCATTTTAACACGTTGGAATATTGAACAATAAAAAAAAAGTTGCGAGTTTAAGCTTAAAAAAATTTGAAATAATTGCCAACTAGTTTCACAAAAAATTGTAATTAAAATAAACAAACTCTTAAAAGTAAATTTGGTTCATCCCACTCTAAAGGAAAATAAAATCTCGCTTGTAATTTATTACTCTTGCTCAAATCTGAGATTTATTTGTTTTATAAAAAATAGACACTTTATGAAGCTTCGTAAAAATAAGGTAAAGTCAAATTTCGGTTTTTTGTTGTTTTTGTGCCCAAAAACCGAACAAAATACTCAAAAAGTATAACAAACCAGCATTTCATAAGTTTAGAGTAAAAATCATTTCAAACTAAAATGATTCGGAAGACTATTCTGGTTTAATAAGCGATCTACGAAAAAAGTTTCGAGTGATCAAAGTCACCACGATGATCAAAGTCACCCCGGTTTACGGTACTCAATAATGATGAGCAGGTTGAAATAGAATCGAATTTACCAGATCGATCTTTTTAACTAATAAAAAATCGGTGCTGTCAATCATTGATCCTAAAACATCGAATGCGACAAACGAAATCGCTTGTAATATACATAAACGTTTATTAAAATATACGAAACATTTCGTTTCGTTCACGAAAAATAATGTCGTTATCAACGATTACATTCATGCAATGTAAACTAAATAAGTAAAATTTACGAAAACTTTCGTTCATCAAGCGGCCATTTCTTCGTACCACAATAAAATCGATTTGGTCACATCGATTTTTTTAAATAAAAAAAATCTATGTTGTCAAACATCGATCCCAAAAGAGCGACTGAAAACAATAAGAGGATAATAAATACGAACACTTTTCTAAGCTAAACGAAATTAATTCGTGCGACCAACGAAATCGTTCGTAATATAAACACACGTTTATTAAAATAAACAAAACATTTAGTTTCATTCACGAAAAATAATGTCGTTATCAACGATAACATTCGTGCAGTATACATTAAACGTGTAAAATTTACGAAAGATTTCGTTCACCAAGCGGCCATTCTTGTTCATGAAATGAACGAAACCTACTATTTAGAATGCACGAAAATACTTCGTTGCAGAAAACGACGAATGAATTCGTGTATTGTATGATCGATTTCATTATATTTACGAATTTATATTATCAGTGCACTGTATTTTGCTATGGTAGAATCTCAGGTACAATCGAGTCAAGTGGCGTTACTAATAACCCTCAAAAAGGACATAATTACATGAATTGTTTTTGTTGGAGTAAAATTGCAAATATCTCGTCAACTATCGCATTTTGGAAGATTTTTGTTAAATGTATTTTGATTTGAAATGACACTTAAAATCAAATTCTGTAATAAAATTGTAGTTTTGTATGCCAATTAGCTTATCTTGTAGCTTGTTGGCTATAGTGTCCTCTCGCCAATGCCAGGCGTATCGTAGAGCTCCATCTTTGTCGGTCTTGGGCTGCGTCCTTCCAGTTCCCCCGCACGTTCAGGGAACTCAGGGCCTCAACGTCCACCCTTCGTGGTCATAATGAGCGACATCCTCCCGATTAGTGTCTTACATAACGCGAATTTTATTGACGTTTGCAGGTTGCGGGACCTTAGCTGGTTACGTAGACCGTAAAAGACCCTGTTGACAGCTGCAATACGCCTTTCTACCTCACGGGAAACATCGTTGTCGCAAGTCACAAATGTACCAAGATAAACGAATTCTTCTACCACTTCAAACACGTTACCATAAAGCACTACCTCGGAACCAACATCAATCGACCTGTCCATATACTTTGTCTTGGCTGAGTTGATGACTAAGCCTATCCTCGCTGTCTCCCACTTAAAAGGCACGAAGGCCTCTTCCACTGCTCTATGATCGATTCCAATTACATCAATATCGTCCGCAAAACCAAAGGGTATATGCGACCTTGTGGTGATAGTTTCGTTCCCTTACACGCCAGCTCTCCTAATAGCTCCTTCAAGAGCAATATTGAACAACAAATTTGAAAGTGCCTTGCTTCAGAAAATGATAAAATTTAATAGCAATGACCAAAGACCCTATAACTTCAACTTTTCGTGTTCGGGCAACGATCGCAAATGTTGCGTTCGATTTCTTGTATGGTTTACTGCAGGGAGTAGAAAAATGATTAAAAATAGGAGTTTTCGGTGACAAAATGATCTAGTACCTCACTTTCCCCTATTTTTCGAGAAACGTAAATACCTCCATTGAAATTCCAAGACTATTTCCTTAAAAAGAACAATGAATTGTAATTTTTAAGTGCTACTTCAAAAGTTATAGCATTTATTATATTTTTCTCCATATTTTTCCATAGCGCCAATTTCAAAAAGTTCAAGCGAAGTTGGCGGGGGTCTAACATTGTCCAAATGAGGTGAAATTTGGCGTCTTGAAATTACTATCGGATTTTTCACGAGGAGTAACGTGACGTTATGAACTAAATCTAAAATTAGCAGTAGGGGAATTGTGGGAAAAACCGACACTGTGGGTAAAACCGACACCCCACAACATTTCCTAGAAATCAAATTTTATTCATTTCATAATGATACATTATTATTAGTACGTTTATTTAGAGCATTTGAAGAAAAATTGGATTTACGTTAGTACGCCGAATGTTATAAAAATTAACAAAACATACGATAGCAGCGTTCATACTCTTCTGGATGTTAAATTTCGTTGGTAGATTTTAAGGTTTTAACCGAACAAAAGCTTTTCAAATCACCACATTTTTCATTACCTATTATTATCGGCCTGTCCTATGATCAACTAGGTACATTGAAGACGAGTTTGAGAAATTCAATATTTTTAATCGCTTTTATAAAAAAATGTGCGCTGTTGGGGTAAAACCGACACCCTATGGTTAGGGTAAAACCGACACGCTGTTAAGATGGTTGTGTATACTTGCGATTCATTTCAAAATACTGGGAATCTTTGTGACACTTCAATTAGCCTATTAGAACACTATAGTATCAGCAGAAATACACAGAAATACTTTTATTGTGTTTATTTCTTGTAAGTCTCTTTAAAAATCAAAAATTGGAATTTTTGCTTATCTGATTCTATCGAAGCTGTTGCTATTTCTGCAAAAAGCTCATCAAACCGAATTTCTAGTGTTCTCTTGGTTTGTCATAGACGAACTTTATCACAATGAGACAATGATCTTATGTATACCCCAATAGATCGTTGATGATCAGAGTCCGAAAAATCAAATCTGAAAAAGATAGTTTTACTAAGAAGTGTGTGTGTCACTTATAAGTGAATGAATCCAATTAGCAGAACGTAGAATGCTTGCAAATCTTCTCTTACGAAATAAAATGATACTGGAGGTTGTAATGATGCGCGCAAGGATTATTTGGAAATACTCGTTAATAAATAATCCTATAGCATAAAATACTCTTATTTATAGTACTACGCTTTCGAACTTTCTTCCTCTCACTACATGATGAAGCAATAAAAACCACATATTTGCATCATACATACTCACACTTTATTATTTACGCATATATCTCATTTTTAATAAAGATAAAGATTTTAATAAAGTGGAGAGAAAATATATTAAAGGGGGTGTCGATATTACCCCTATAGGGTGCCGGTTTTACCCGCAGTGCCTACAAAAAGTCACTTTGTTTTCCATGTTTTACAATCAATAATTTTTAATGAAATTAATTTTTTGAAGCGCTGAAAAAATTAAGTTTTGTTAAGAATTTTCTGAAGAAGAATTCTGCATAAAAACTATAATTTTATTGGTTTTGTGGCAACTTAGAAAAATTGTTAAGCTTAAGGTGTCGGTTTTAACCATAATTCCCCTACCTGATGGTTTTGTAAACTGTTTCACGAACACTCACTTTGCAATGTATGTGCGCAGAGCAGTATTCGTTTTCTTTGAGGACATTACACTGAACTTTATCAAATGAATCACGAAATTTCTAATAGTCCTAACAGGTTTCGTATATCTTCTGCTCGTACCTATGATCGATCGCTAGCAGCTGGACACAAACAACTTTGTAATATTTTATGAAACAGTTCACGGACCAAACCATGAATTAAATTAAAGATGCATGAAAGTGACAATGATTGGAAATATCTTCGAAATTTGTTAACTTCAAATGCAAGCAAGAACTAGTTCAAGAATCCGTGAATAACAGTCTGAGTTCGTGATATTGTTAATGTAAAAATATTCAGATCAGGAATACAATTCCATAAATCATGGCAGTGAAAACGTATTTCATGATTTTGGTAACTAGTTCTTGATCATGAATCAAGAATTAGAACACGAGGCACGAATGGATTCATGCGTAATATTCAAAATCACATAAAACAATTCATGAGAAAACATCAAAACAGTAAAAGTTTTGTGATCTAAATTCAAAACCACGAAACCCGAATCCCGATCAATACGTTATAAATCATGAATCAGTTGACGTCGTACAGTAGGACCATACACAATGTACCTAGATTAATGGATAAAATTACTAAAAAACAAATTGTTCATGAGTAATGTTAATAAAGTTGTGAACAAGTTTACAGACAAAAAAACGATTTGGCAAGGACATAGAGGAAACCATAAAATAATTTCACAAATAAACCAACAATTTCCATAAGTAAATCATGTTTTAGTTACGTAGTAATCCTGTTTTAGTTACGTATAATATTCATTGCACTTTATTCACGAATCTGAGAACGATTTTTTCCGTGCGGTGTACTATGGTCCCAAAACCGTTCTTAGGAAGACAAAACTGTGCGCCCAAACCGTTGGTTCTAGATATATGATTTTTTCGGAAAACTCTTAGTACTTTTTAATCGATTTCTTATATTAGTTAAATTAGGATGGTCCTTGTGATAAGGGCGTTCAACGTATCAACATGATATGTGAAATTTTGCTACATAATGTTCTTAAAGTTACGAAACAATTAACTTAAGCAACTTTGCTGAACAAACTATGTAGCTATCACCAATGGTTCATGTCTTATGATTTTTTATTGAATACAGCCTGCTGATGCAATTCCAAGAATTGTTTACATGCTATGATTGATGTTTTTCGGTGATGATGAAAGTAAAAACATTTTCGTAGTTAACGTTTCAGCTTACTTTATTCATATCTTCAGAACTGTTTAATAAGTTTAATAAGAGTAATCAAAAAAGTACAATCAATTTCACATTTGAATATCTTCTTAAAACTATCCATTCATATTTTAACTCGTTCACCTGATGTTCTCACTGTGGCAATCACGTTCTAACTAAATTTGAATACAGGTATACCTCGATAGTACGTACACCTTCACTTCGTTTAGTGTACGTACTATCGAAACGTACGTACTATCGAATCACAAAAATAAATTTCAAAATAATACTTTTTATGTTTAAAATTGCATAAAATCTTACAAAAATAATATTTATTACTAAATAAATCCTCATATTAGTGATAAACCGTTCTATCACTGGGTATTTAAAAACGGTTTCCTACAACCAGAATGGTGAAAATAGAATGTAAAAGCATTTTCTAAGACTCGTAGAGTTGCTTGACGTATGTACGATTTTTCTGAAGTTCGTATAAAATATTTCCGTTTGTAATAAAAATTCGAAGGCAATAAGACGCCTCTGAATACTGCAGGATCTCTGAGATTTTCTGATAAATTCTTTGGATTTGGTAGCACTTCCTTGCGGACGATGTCATTAACAATTCTTCTCAGAACGGGATTACATATTGTTTTCTATTCCTTATATTTTTGGTTGAAAAACGTTTAATTAATTATATTTACAAAGACTATAACAACAATTGAGCTTATATAAACCATTGTTTCGTGTCACACATTAATCCTTGAACCACGCCAATATGTTGAATACTTTTTTAATCACTAGCACAAGATTCACAAAAGAGCTATGGAGAAACAACGCTGCGTTTGTCTATATCTGTAAGTCATACGAGCCTCCATCGAAGCCGCTAGGCGTGCTTGATCCGAATCTCATCCATTTCATTCAAAACATTGTGGCTCTTAGAATAATATTTGAACATCTACTAGGAAAAAACTTTTTATTATTTTTATTACCTTCAAAGTTGCTAAAATCTTGTTTGATGTTCGGGAAAATTCTTTAAATTTTACAGGTTATCTTGAAGCTATACTTCTCTGATACTTTAGGAACATACCGTGCATAAAAGCATGCAAAAGCTTTCGGTTAGACTTTCCCAATTTTGTTAGTTTTACTTCATTGAAGTTAACTGTGAATTTGAAAACTTGCAGACACTCCTTGATGTTTTAAGGATCTTCCAAAATTATTTTAAATATTCTTGAAGCTTCGTGAACTTTTCAGAGATTCTAAAGATTTCATTCAAAGTTGAAGGATTTTTTGTTCACAGAGTTCGCAGAATTACCTCGAGTTTGGTAAAATATGCGTGAACATCGTACATCGAATTTCGTACAAATTGTCTAAAGTACTGAGGATCTCCTTGTAAGTTAGCAAAATCCCGAAGCTTATAAGACTTTTAAGATATTTGTAAAACGTCCTTAAAGCTTGTAAGATTTTTTTCAAAGTTCATAAATTTTAAATAAATGATACATTTGTGGTTTACTTAAACTTTGGAATACTTTGCAGTTTGCAGAAATACTCTGAGTGAGAACTACTCTGAGTAGCACAGAACTCTTGACACAACCTTTCTAAAGCATGCAGAAGTAACATGAAACCCGTAAAACTTCTATAAAATGTGTCGCACTTTGTTGAAGTTTACAAAAACAAACGAAAAAAAATTGGTAGGTGTACGTACTATCGAGGCAAAATGTACGTACTATCGAGGGTACGTACTATATAGGTATACACCCAGGTTTTTCACGCGGGGGATACGTACCGCGTAAAAAAAATGCGTTAATTGGAAAATCCGCGTGAAAAAAACTAAGAAGAATTTTGGCAGTTTTTATTTTGTGCGGATTTCGCAATTGACACGTTTTTTGCAAAAAATGTTCTAAGTGCTTTTGAATGCAAAAGACTTAGAAGATTTTCGGAAAGATGGAAGAGACGGGTCTGCAAGACTCCTTATGGCGAACGCCCCAACAATATGGGTATTTTCGGAATGGTCTTGAAGAGTAGATGCCAGAAATTGATTTTTGACGCCATTTTGAAATCAAAGATGGCGACTTCCGGTTTAGTGAAATCGCTATAACCCAATCAATATGGGTATTTTTGGAATGGTCTTGAGCAAGTGCCAGAAATTGACGCCTTTTTGAAATAAAAGATAGCGACTTCCGGTTTAGCGAAATTCGCTATAACTCAAGCAATATAGATATTTTCGGAATGGTCTTGAAGAGTAGATGCCAGAAATTGATTTTTGACGCCATTTTGAAATAAAAAATACGCGACTTCCGGTTTAGAGAAATTCATTATAACTCAATCAATATGGGTATTTTGGAACGGGCTTTACAAATAGATACGAGAGATCGATCTTTGGCACCATTCTGACTTCCGGTTTAGCGTTTTACATTTACATGAAGAAAGCTCACCTGGTCGTGTTTTCACCGCTAGGTAGTACTGTATATACCAGACTGTCACGACCAGACAACTTGGTGGGGGGGGGGTTTACCCAGTAGCCCCCCTCTCCCTTTGGCTGACTTCTATCTGATCTATTTGAAGCTTTGGTAAAAAATGAACTTCCTGAAACTAACTTAATTGCAGTGAATTCGATCCGTCAGTGCATTAGCAGTGCGTAATTTTCGCACTAGTTGTTCACATAAACTAGTTCTGATGAAGAATGATGTTCATAATGCGTTTGATGGTTGTTGAAATAAAAAAAATTCTTTTGACGTAGGACTACGTCTTTGTTTTCGATATGGGGGTGCACTCTGCAAATTCTACAAAAATGGTATGTAACGAAAATCGGTCCAATTTTAAACGCATATAATTCAGCCATCTCACGATAAATTTTCAATTTTTTTGCCCAAATCGCCCCGAAATACTTCTAAGAATAGATTCCAATAGATAAACCCAAAGATTTTTGATATCATAGCATTAACCCTTAAATGCGTAATGTTGTTTTAAAACAACATTGTAAAAACCATCTCAAAATTATCGTAGCAACGTATTAAAGCCGTGAGACAATTTTCAGAGAATTTGAAAAAAATTGGTTTGCGCCTTTAAGGGGTAAAAAATTAAATAATATACAACCTTGTCAAAATATCGCGCATTAACACACAGAAGATAGCGCTTCCCAAGCCCTGTACGACGGATTGGTGTACCTAGCGCGCAACGCTTCTATGAATGACGTCATCATCGACTATTTAAAGAACGGACTTGGCCAGACACGCTCAGTTCCCTGTTGAACGGCTGGCGAAGCAGATCACTGCGCTGTGTTTTTTACAGCCAGTGTAGCTGACTTAGAAGTCCGTTACACTGGCTGTGGAGGGACGCTACCCTGTGTCGTCCAACAGGCGACCGCTCCAACTGCTTCCTAAATGCCGCTGTAATGTTGCCAGTAAATTTTTGGTTTAATTAGCACATGTATTTGCTATTTGCGCTTGAAATTAAGTAATGTAGTGGTAGTAATAAGCTTCCCATTTTGGTTTAAACGCAAGGACAGTTTTTAAAACAGGATTTGATTAATTAGTTTAGCTCATCTAAGCAATTTTATTAATTCTGTAATTTAAAATGAATTTCACGGAACTTGATGAATTCGGCCCCACTTGCAACTGGTATAATCAACCTGCACAAAGTGTTGCATAACGCAGGGCTGTTTTTTTGGAACAAAATGTGTTATCATTCAGCCCTTCGCTATGCAAAATCACGATATTATGACAGATGGGCTAAGCGCGGCCGTTCCTTTCAACCGGGAAAGGCCGCGTGGAATTTTGGTGAAATGCGCTAATAATGTCGTGGTGGTACTAGTTGTCTCTTTCGCTCTACCCATAATCATCAGCGTTGACTCATTTTGCATTGTACGCTTGGGTTCAATATTTGGGGCGAATGTGTAAGTAGGTAGCGGAACTGGCGATAAAATGAACACGTTAAGCAAAGTCATTATTTTCTAACTAATAAGTGAATGAGATATTACAATCACCTTATGTTTCTTATTAGACATGTTTTGTACATATCTGGTAAAAATACTTCGTCATAAACACATTTTTTCAAACATGATTCTTGATTTCTAAACATGTCCAAAAATGAGACATGTTTATAGCGAGTGGGTAAAATGAACATGTGGCGGTGGTAAAATGAACAGATTCTGGAGACCTGCACAATGTCCTTTATGTATGCAATGCGCAGCGTTGGAAAGCATTTTCCGGTCAATACTAATATCCCAACAAATCATGAGCTTTGCATACACACAAGACATTTTGCAGGCAAAAAAAATTGTCACGGAAGAATTGAATTTTCATGACTTAATATTTACCATTTTACAATCCTGTGGCATCGAAACACATCTACAAACTTGGGGTTATCCATGGGTGTTTGAACTTTTAGGATCTGTTTGAGAGCATCTAGAAAGCTTGTTCTATACATGAGATGTGATTATATTGTCTAAAATTTGATTTTTCTTCACCGGTCCGAGAGTTTTTTCCCACACACTAAGTACTAAGAAAATAAATATGTAAAAACATTAAGTAGTGTAGTCCTACGTCTACAGTTCGTGCAACCCCATAGGGCTGCCCCTTGTAGTTTTTCCCTTTGAATCTTGATGATTATTATTCGTATTTTTGCATTTTTAGTCAATTTTCTTAGGGTGCCGACAACCGACCACATTTTTCAAAATGGTAAAAAATTAGCATTTTACTAAATTGTTAATAATTTTTTTCAAAGTTGACAGAATAAATTAAATTCTTTCATAAGTTATTAGCTAACGTTCTAGCTTTCCATTGGTATGCTTATTCCCATATATTGTTCAATTGGAGTAATGTTGTGAGCCAAAAACGAAAGTGTGCCGACAACCGAATACATTCCCCTAGTATTTCAGTTGCCAGCCTATTTGCTTCGTTGTTGATTTTCTCCAATACACGCGTCTTGGAGAAATCAAACTGATGCCCATGTTCCATCACATGCTAAGTTAAGGTTCAACTCGGAAAGCTTGGAAAAGCGGCCATCTTGGAAAACGAAAAAGCAGTTTTTTCTCACACCGTTAGAAAAATCTTCATAAAAATCAATCAATGTATTCGGGGCTTTAGTAGAGTATTATTAATTGATTTTCATGAAGATTTTTCCAACGGTGTGTGAAAAAACTGCTTTTTTCGATTTCCAAGATGGCCGCTTTTCTAGGCTTTCTCGGTTGAACCTTAAACCCGTGATCGACGTGCTTGTGCGTATGGAATTCTTATGTTGCGTTATGCGTTTGTCCAGTGTTTGTAATGTTTGTCTAATGTACGCTCGCTATTGTCACAGCCGCCACAAAGGATGGAAACGACAACATTTGTTTGTTGCATTTTTGGGATTTTGTTCTTCAGTCGGGTAAAAATTGTGCGTTTTATTTTGTCGATCGGCTGGTACGCTGCGATGACGTCATTTTTGCGCAGAAGCTTTCCGATCTTCTCACTCAAACAGTATAGAGCAAATATGGACAACGATAAGTTATAGGAAACATTTTACTTCCCCTATCGAGAGGGAGGTTCTTGGGCGTCTTATTTTCCCGAATCTAATTTGTGGATATTTTTGGGCTTTGATCCGTTATTTTTCATGAAAGTTCATACCAATACGCATTTTCAATAATATCATGACAAAAAAGGTGTTCTTAGTGTTCACATGACATATTTGAGCATATGTTTTATTCATACTTCAATAGAGATACGAAGAGTTTAAATAACACACGTGGAATGTCTGTTTTGAAAATTTTTTTTCTTCGAACATCCATATTACCCAATTAAGTCAAATGTTTTTCTGAGCTAGCCATGAATTTCCTTATTTATAGTGCATATAAAAGAATTTAATATAACTGAATGAAATTGGATTTAATGTAGTGTTTGATTTTTGGTAACCTACCTACCAATACTGCAACGTTTTGAAGGGATTTCCCTTCATCTTAAGAGTGTGAACATTTGAAAATAGTTTTAGTCTTCCCGTAATACAAACGTTAGGCACATTTCCCCATGACTACAAATATTTTATTTACCATGTAGATTAGCATATCTCATCACACAACTTAGAAACGGATGGAGAAATAGCAAGATAGATGACAGGTGCCACGAACACGATGGTTGAGAGAGAGAGAGAGAGAGAGAGAGAGTGAAGAGTTAGAGATGCGGGGCGTGTGAGGATAGGAATATGGGAAATGGGAAATGAAGGTTAGCGCCGTGACCTTATTTTTAAAAGTATATTTTGCGATTGATTTTTATTAATTCCTTACATCCTTATTATAAATAATGCAGCTAGTAATTTTTGTGCCATGACCCGTATAACCTAGATCTTGCAAAATAACTGAATTTTCGCTAGAATTTTGGGATTCAAAAATGCAGTTGCTCTCGGTGATGCTACGAGTGTAATTATATGAGAAATCTTATGATCTGTGTATTAATATACCATCAAAGATCTACCTCACGGTTGAACGCAACGCCTAACGCAAGGGATAAATACATGAACTGTAGAAAAAATCACTATGAAGTGAGCTTGCACATTATTTTGTTTTTGAAATGAACTTACATATTGATTTTTGAGAAATAGTTTATTTATTATTGAGGTAATTCACAAAATGTTTTCATAATCGAAGACTTTGAAACACGTAGATGTATTTTCATACCACGATATTCAAAATCGGTTTAGTTTTGCTCTTAAAACTCCAGTAAAGCAATGGGGGAGAGTGGGTACGCTATATCCCACTTTTGTGTTTTTCTTATATCTTTTCAACGAAATAAAAAATTCAATAGCAAAATTCGCCATGTTGTAGTCAATTCGAATTATAAAAGCTATTAATAATGTGTAAATTCGAATACTATGAATATATGAACAGTTTTGAAAATCATGCCAAAACGAGGTTTTTGTAAAACGTGTGGTAACTTGATTCCCCGCCTACTAGGGCTAAAGAAACAAAGCACACTATAGACACGAAAGTTCAGCTAACCACCTATCCTAAAAACTTAATTATTAAGACCACCTTTTTAGACGCACGACACACTTTAACCACAGTAGAAAGTCGAGTAAAGTATTTGCGGTAAATCAGTGCTGTTTAACTGGCTTTTTCAACCTTCAATAACACTAGTTTACAGTATTTCTGAACTAAATAAGCTGGTGGTCATTTTCAATGTAAAATCGTGAGCTGAATCCGAAAATGAGGTCCAAAAAATTTACTGTAGAACAGTTTTCGAGTTACAGTAAAAAAATGAATTTCACCTATAAAATTAAAAGTACGTTCAGTAAAATCCAAATATCTTCGGTTGTAGTGCATCGATATGAAATATTATAATGTTGAATTAAAGGTAATTGAATTCACTTCCGATCGTTAGAACATTTTGTTTCAGTGCGGCTACTGGTTCTGGCGTTATTTACGAATTTATTGAACTTTTTCTTAATGTTTCGTCATTTTTTGAAGAAAAATGGGCGTTTGGTCAATATTTTGGGCAAGATAAAGCAATCCCAAACATTATATTTTTATGGGAAATTAAAGCCTGCTAATAACCAATGAAAACAAGCACTTATTGGTTTAAATCGGATGAAAATTGCAAAAGTTATTCAATTTTTTGAAGAATGGAGATTTTTGTGTTTCTCTTGGTCATTGAACCGTCGCGATTCCAATTTTTTCCAGGGTTTGCTTCATAATATATGAGGGATTCTCTGTCATAATTCTGTTAAAGAAGTAACTTGAAGAATTTTGAGAGAATTTAACGTGGGGTAATATTCGAACTCGTTTATCCAAATTATTCAAGACTTCTGAAAATAATTACAGGCTCAGCGGAGTAATGTCATCAAAAATTTGGCAATAAAAATACGCATAATATTTACATCTGTCATACAGAATCGTATATGCTCAAAATACGTTGCAAACCTCACGCTCCACAACGCCTTGATACACACATCGGAAGCTTATGACGGTGCAAAATGTTAAATTCGGACACTAGCTTCACGAATGATGACTTAGTTACCGATTTCGTCACATTTTGTTCTACTGACAATTTATTTTACGTTATTAAAACGTCTTGAAGTTTATAATATGAAATTATATTGGATTCACACTGGCTTCCACGATGTATTGATTTTACTGTACTGGTTCACAAAACTTCAATATACTACAATATATTGCGTAAAACATCTAAGTGCAATTAGAAAATATTCTACGCCCTTCAAATCATTCTGAAGATCAGATTTTGAGATTTTAAACCTAAAATAAGTCTTGTTCGATGTCCTACATAATTTGAAAACACGAATTGCTAGTTGTTCTATGAAGGAAAACAAATCAAAAGCTTTCCATATTATTAATTTTATAATACTTGACGTATGTAGTAGGTATCACATATATCTAATATAGCTACTGATTCGTATAATTTGTATTAACATCGTACAAAACACAGTTGAGCAGTTAACGGTTCAAAAAACGAATGTGAGGGTTTAGTTTACAACGAAATTTGTATCATAAGAGTGTTATTTTATGTAATACACTTGTGAAGAGTACAAGCAGAATCGCATACCAATCATTCGATGACTTGTAATTTCATTGAGCCTGAAATTATTGTTATCAGAAGTCTTGAATCATTTGGATAAACGAGTTCGAATATTACCCCACATTAAAATCTTTCAAAATTCTTCCATTGACTTGTTTAACAGAATTCTGACAGAGAGTCCTTCATATATTACGAAACATACCCTAGAAAAATTGGAATCGAGACGGTTCAATAAGTTGAACCAGAGAAACACAAAAATCTCCTATCTTCAAAAAATTGAATAACTTTGGCAATTTCCATCCGATTTAAACCAATAAGTGCTTATTTTCATTGGTTATTAGCAGGCTTAAATTTCCCATAAAATATAGTTTTTAGGATTGCTTTATCTTGCCCAAAATATTGACCAAATGCTCATTTTTCTTCAAAAAATCACGAAAAATTAAGAAAAAGTTTAATAGATTCGTAAATAAAGTCAGAACCAGTAGTCGCATTAAAACAAAATGTTTTAACGATCGAAAGTGCATTCAATTAACTTTAATTCAACATTATAATATTTCATATTGATGCACTATAACCGAAGGAATTTGGATTTTACTGAACGCACTTTTTATTTCAAAGGTGAAATTCATTTTTTTCCTGTAACTCGAAAACTGTTCTACTGTAAATAAGTAGTTCGACGATCTTATACAACTGTACAAAAAATGTGGAATGATCTTCGAGATGGAAATGGAATGGAATTTAAACACATATTCTGCAACATAAAAAATATGCAACTTTTCCAAATTAAATGTAATATATCAGATTTGGTTTTTTAAACATCATACTTCATTTTATTCTTATATTATGATAACCTCATACGTATATATTAGAAGATACGGCCAGGGAATCAAATCAAGGATCAAGTGTATGCAACGGTCTCATTTTTAGTTAGTGGAAACTGGTAGGCGAAGAATAAAAATACAAAATTTTTAATGTCTCCGCCGCTCGTGAACGGAGCTTTCTATTTATGTGCAGGTAGCAGGACTACATTACTTTGTCAGAAAATTATTTGCCTTTAACATGTCGTGTTTTGACAAAATCACCAACAACATATCGAAAAACAAAAATAATAGTGTCATATAGTCACGTTAGACCTTTCATTTTGACACTAGTTTCATACATATTGGTTCAGCCATACATCACATACACGCATTGTCCCAATTTGTCGAGGTGAGTCGATTGGTATATAAGACTCGGCCTTCCAAGCCTCGGAAAAAGTTTTCAAAGTTTGAGCGAATCCTATACATTTCTTTTGTAAGAAATGTAAAAACAATTTTGCTTAAATATCTGATAATTCGCTAAATACTAATCTAGAGTAACATTATCATTCAGAATAATTTGGAATTATCTAAAAATGATATAGTATCAGTCCTTTTAAGCTGAATTTTCCAGTTTGTGGGAAACGCAAAGTGTCTACATTACAGTGTCCGTCTTAGACGACGTTTCCCTACATATCGAAAGCCGACGCTTTTTACTAGAATATTATGAAAGCACTAGTAAATGTGGAAACAACCGAGTAATGAACACCAAAGAGAATCTCTCATTGTTACTTTCGACGTAATCTAAATTTTTTCCAGAATTGTCAACTATTTTGTAAGGGTTTTCATTCCATTTTGTAAAAAATGATACAAAAACTATATATGCGATTTACCAATCAATCTAAACTTACCTTATCACAACATCCCGATTCGAGTCCAGAACTCAACGGACTCTTGTCACCACAAGAGTCCGTTGAGTTCTGGACTCGAAAAATTGATTTATATTTGATACGAACGGTACGTTATCCTCTGTACTACCAAACCTGCGTTACAGATGACCATGAGTTAAATCACTTGTCATCAACTCCGTATAAAACGCAAAACAACTTCCGTGTAGTTTGTTAGTTTTACTTAACTTGCATGAATGACATGTCAATTTAGTTAAAAACGCACCTAGTTTAGATTACACAACTTGCAATTGCGGTGTAATCAACAAAATCGTTTACCTCAAAACAGTTGATTAGTGCATACTAGCCCGTCCTACAAATTGTGTGAACTTTAAGGGCGAACATGTAAGTCTGTTGAAATGTGTTTGTGGAATATTCAAACGGGTGTACTGCATGATCGTCGATGAAATCGTGTAGGGAAGGGAGGATTCGGGAGAACAAGTCAGATAAGAAAAATATATATCAGTCGTGAGTATTTTTTTTTGCATGTCAGTAGCTTCAACAAACTCATTGTTTATTCATAGAATAATTAAGATGGTAGTTAAGTTCACCACCGACTGCACGTGATCGTGATGATTTTAAATAACAAACATTGTCGTCATATGGTGCAGGTTGGTTATACTGGAACTATAACTAAATATTATTCTTAGTTGTGCTCTCTCCGAACGACTTTAACTGTTCAATAAACTTGATATGTCTCTCACCTGAATTATTGCAGTCACAATTCAACATTTTCAGTACAGCAATTACATTAAGTCGTACGCAAATCACACCTCAGAACTAAAAGAAATAAAAGGGAAATTTATTTCCAGGTAATAGATGCGCGTGCCTATTCAAATTGTTGCTTAATAGCAAACAGGGAACGATAGTGTAAATCCCCCTGTCTATCGCCTATCTTCTTCCCATTTCTGTACAATAAAAAACAGTATCACTGCAATTATGTATCAAATGGATATAAGCATTGAAAAAGACATGATCGAAATACGTAACTGTGGTTAATACCATGGAGTGAATCTGATTGTAAAATTAGATGAATTCCATTTAAATTGTGTTGTGCCCGATTATCAAGTGTTCCTCTAAAAGCTCGAATCAACTGCAAGAACCTATCAACGACTACACACCTCGCGAGCAACACGTCAGGTGATTTGTACCGGCACTACTGCGGCTACCGCAGCCGTCGCTAGGATGTTTCAACATATGGAAATTCCACATCCAGGTCACGCCGAAACCACGCGCCGTGGTAAGCAGTAAGTTGAGCGGAACATTGATCGGCCACATGACTTGCCAAGGGTTACATGGCAGTGGTTCAATAAATTTATCATCATTCCGAATGCTGTTCCTATACCATATCCAGACGCTCGCGAAGTGCTGCACACTGCAAAACTCTGATACGGAGCCGGTTCGCGGCTCTGCTTTGGGTCGGCGCACTGAGACATATCCAATACTAAGCCACAATTTTCAACGTTCGAAGTCAGCGCGCCGCCACGATGGAAGTGATTGGAAATCGTCTCGTCACTAACGCCAACCGGTAACCGGTTGGTAGGCTAGACCTCATCCATGCCATGCATGAAAGCGACTTCCCCGACAGCTGATGGCAGGCGGAGGAAAGAAAACCAACCTCAGTCAGTGGTGATGGCAAGAACGACGACGACGACCACATGGTTGCAACATATCCCGAACATAAATGAGACGCTTTTGTGCGGGGGAACTGGGGTAAGCCCGACCCTCTGTCGGTTTTCTCAGAAATTAAATCTTGAATTATTTTATGACAAGTGATCATACTTATGACTTTTGATGTAATAGACATGTGCCGCATAAAAGAAGCGCATAAAAAGAAACGCCGAGTTTCAGAAATTCGATTCAAAGCGAAATAGTTTGGAATACAGTAAACCAGGGTGATTGTATTCACTCGAAACTTTTTTCGTGGATGACGAATTTCGCGCTAAATCGTATTCAGAGTTGGCAGCATCCTCTCAGATTTTAACCTTCCGGAAGTCGCGATAGTGCACGCTGCTCTCTGAAAATCTAGCGAAATCGTCTTAGCGCACCAGCGGCTGCTAGTTCAGTGGGCCATTTGCGCGACTTCCGGAGGGTTAATTAAACCTTCTGTACATGAGAACTTTGTCACAAAAAGCCACTTTGCACTTTGTTTTTCCAAAAATGATCTAGATTATCTTTTGAAAAGGGTCAAACTTCATTTACCATTTTTTTTTTCAAATGTAAATCCTACAGAAAAATGTTGTAGGAGTAATTTTCACAAAATTAGTCAAATTTTTTAATAAAAATATTTTATTCTATTCTAACTCTTACACAGCCAGTATTGAAAAACATCCTGGATAACACTGCAGTTATTCTGTAGTGTTTTTCTTGTCAATATTAATATTTCAATCATATTTTCAAATGGCACAAATATTAAAACGGCCAGGCCTACTGTGCAGAGTTGGGTTTGAAGGTGTTTCAAAAATAGACGGCAATTAAATTATTCATTTAATGAATAATTTAATTAACGAATTGTTTTCAATCTTAAATGAGGAAGAAACGAGGACAACCGTACCGACCGTATCAGTTTGAAGGGGATATAATAAACCAGAGTTTTTCAACCGGGGGTGAAGTCACCCCCAGGGGTAAATTAGACTATTCTAGGGGGTGAATTATACGGGATAAATTTTAACTGACGAGGAGAGTCCGAAACACAAAAAATATGACTTAATTTAAGTTAGGTTATATGCACCTATGCATAAAAACAGGGGTTTACCCCAATTTATTAAATTTTAACTTGTTATACTAACATTTCCGTCGGATATTTGTCTTTATATATTGTTTCAGTATGTCAAGAATTAAGATGCTTACTGAGAATGCTAAAGGACACGTTTTCTGTATTTACTTTCTCTTTCGATTAATATGGCGTTATCTTAAAACTTTCCAACATTGTTTCAGTACATATCGAAAGACTAATATTTCTTCTAACATAGTATGCTAAGACTTAAAGAGCAACCGTAAAAGCGGCCGAGTTATTGACGGAGGACAAAGTAAACAAAGAGAAACTCTTAATTGCACTTAGGCTCTTTTCACATGTTTATCATGAATTATGGTTCATACCCAATTGAAGATCTTTTTTCTGACAGGGTAATGATGCACACATTATTTGTCATTATTTAAAAGTAAAACTTGTATTTTGATTCTTGATTTTTACTTTCAACCTAACAAAAAACCATTTTTGATTTGGATGAAATTTTGTTCCAAGATAGGTAATTATGTTCCCTACCTATCGTCAAAAATTCAAGTTGGGCACTTTCAAGGAAAAAATGTTATTTGAAAAAAAACTTTTCCTTGCCCAAACTGAAATTTTTTCTGTGTATTTTTATCTTAAACTAAACCAATGAAAATCATAATCATCTCAAAATCCAATAAAAGTCAGTTTGTGAGAAGATATCGTCTTATTTAGCAACTAAATATATTTTTATTAATCTAGAATCCCATTGAAAAGAGTTTATGTCATTAAATGTATTCCATTATTACTTCTTTATTTTCTTGTTTAGTTCTGAGGAAGCCTCACGTGACAAGCCCGTTAACGTACACGACACCTACACGCACGATCTCGCAAACGTGATCACATCCCGGTGATCAGATGAATGTCTCAGCGCGGTCTTAAGTATGAACCTAACAACTCCCGCGCTCGCACGATCATGAATCGGTCACTCCCGGAAGTTTTATCTTTGGTATCAGCAGACTAGGTCCATGCCTTCAATTAAACCAATTATAAAAAGAAAGCTCTCATATCCACTGTATAACACGTTCCATGGCGACATGACCATGTGAACTACAGTGATATGGGGTCTGAATGTGAATTGTACACCGTAAACTAAATATCAGAATGACGGTCCGCGTGACCATTCACGAAGGCACTCGAATATGTGAATGGCCACACGGTTTCAAAATCGAATTTTGTACACGCGAAGTCACATGCACGACAAACACGTTAACATATGAACGCTTAAGCCTTTCGCGATCAACCACGCACACCTACACCCGCGATCGCGCAAACTTGATAACATCTTGGTAATAAGATAAATGTTTGAACTCTTAAGAAGTTTCAAACGTAAATCTACAAACGTCCGTGTTCGCGCGATCATGAATCGGTCACGTCCGGAAATTATTTCCCTCCGTCCTAGCAACTTAGGTCCATACATTCAGTTGGATCAATAAAAAAATAAAGTTCATTTCAGCCACGTTCCATGGCGACATGACCGGGAACTCTAGTGATATGGAAGATCTCACTTTCTTCTAGCATCTATACCGTACACCGAAAATTAAGTATCAGATTCACGATTCGCGCGCGATCATCCAAAAACACACGCGAATATGCGAAAGGCACACGATTAAAAAATCGAATTTATACACGTAAAGTTACATACACGTTAGCGCACGCAACATACAAACGCACACGCGATTAAACACGTTAACATGCAAATACTCGAGCCCTTCGCGATGATACACGCGATCGCAAAATATCTACGCCCGCACGTATCTCAACCGTACAATGAATATCACATTCAGAATCACGGTCCGCCACAATTAGTCTTAAGCAGTGTTTTAGTGGGTGACATTGCCTGTCTCGTCTGCAATTATAGTGTGTGATTTTGACGGCGAGCCCTTCCGAGAACCTAGCTCTACAGCTCCCGTACACCTCTCGAAAAAAAAAAGATTTTTAAACATTTCAGTTCTACAAATTTATTACCATCATAGAAATACACTATTTTATAATTTGATATAACGAAAATCTCTTGAGTTATTCTCATTTTTTGTTTTATAAAACACCTACCTTGTATTCCTTGTTGAGGGGTTTGACGTTATTGCAAACATCATCAATGGACCATTCATAAATGCCGTAGCATTTTTTGAATGATTTTTAACACCCCCTTGCCCCATCGTAGCATTTCGTCACAAACCTCTAAATACCCCCTACTAATTACGTAGCTTGACGGTAACTCTCCCCTCCCCTTTGTCCACGCAAAAAAAAAAATAAAAAAACGATGTTAGATGAAACGGGTAAGATTGTCGTGACATCAGGTTCCCCTTTAAAAAAGGTACGTATCATGACCTATCGCCTACACCCCTGTCGTCACACATTATCACAAAATACAAAACTCCCCCATATAATGCTACGTCATTTATGGATGGTCCCAAGCAAATTGTGTGCATCAGCGCCAAAGAATCTCTGACAGACAGTTGTTTTATAATGGTTATTGCATTACGCTTCGATAGTAATGCATCGAGGAGACCGAGAGAGCTTATGGGACTTTTTATGTGTGGTGTTTTTTCATACTCCGCACCTGCTCAAACAAACGACCACCGGTCTGTGCGCGCCGACGTGGCTGACTCGCGGGTCGATGTGAATTGAATTTTGCTGTGGGCCGTATTCGCAAGCATTATTCCACAGCTTAATGGCGCGGTTGTTGGACACGGCTCCCAGTACAGGTCATTGTGTGTCGATTTATCGGTCGACTTCGTCATCGTGCCAATTATTTAAAAAAATGTAAAAGTGGAAGCCTATTAGTGTTAATATTAGTGTTAATTAATTATTGTGTTCATTTGAAAGTTTACATTCAAGTTTGTTATGAATATATGCCAAATTCGTTACTGATACTTTTTGCTTGTACCAGGCAATTAGCAGTTGGGAAGTTGGATTCGGAGATGATTCTGACTTGCATTGGCTTAGTTTTCAATAAAAATACACTAAAAAAAGTTCAGTTTGGACAAGTAAAAGTTTTTTTTTTAAATAACTTTATTTCTTTAAAAGACACCATTTAAAATTTTTGACGGTGAGCAAGGAACATAATTATAGCTTGGAACAAAATTTCATCCAAAACAAAGATGTTTTTTTGTAAATCGATGTAAATTTTTAAAATCGATTTTTTCAATGTAGAAGTCGATGAAGAAATTTTAAAAATTTTAATCAAACATTTTATTAATTATGTGAAAATCACTGCTACAACATTTTTTTATAGGATTTATCATTTTTTGACTATAGCCATTTGAAAAATAAAACAAGTTTGAACCTTTTCAAAAGACAGTCCAGATCATTTTTGGAAAAACAAAGTATGCAAAGTGACTTTTGGTGACAAAGTTCTCATGTAGAGAAAGCTTCATTAAAATATGAGAGGGTGCTACCAAAATTTGTTCGAGTTGGCGCAAAATTCGTCAGATTACCTATTTGGCCAGAATAGTCTACCGAAACATTTAGATTAGAAATAAGTTTTACTCTAAACTTACACTGATTTGTTCTACATTTTGAGTATATTGCTCGGTTTTTTGGGTACAAAAACTACAAAAACCGAAATTTTACGTTTCTTTATGTGTCTATATTTATAAAACAAATCTAAGACAAACACCCTCATAAATTTGAAATATCGACCAAAAAGCGGTATCAGTTCGAAAATTCGCATAGAATATCGATTATTTTGGGAATCATTATATAGAGTTAGTTTTTATTCGTGCAGTCCCCTAGAAGATTGGTAATACTATTATCTACAGACACTTTATATAACAGACTAGCGGAGAGAAAAACAGTAAAACTAGCAACCATGGATGTAATCTGGCATCACGGAAGTTCCCATAAGCTTGGCATGGGCTTCCTTTTGCACTTCCCCTCTCAAAACCCTCATGCTCGTTTGGCTGCACTTTTTGACACTTCGCTAGTCTGTGTATAAAGTGTCTGTACTATTATCTTTCTCCATGTCGTAAGAGATGACAAAACTTGCGTTTCAACTTTGCTTATATACATTTTGTATAAATAAAAACCGCGTAAATTTAAAATTCCGCGTTAATGGAAACCTCGTTAATGGATACCGCGTAAATTTGAAAATCCGCGAAAAATAAAAACAGCGTAAATTTAAAAATTCGCGTAAAATCGCTTAAAAATACTGCGCAAAATTCGCTTAAAAACCTGAGCGTAGAGGTTTCCTTCCATTCATAATTTATCTACCAGAGTATTTTTAAAGGTTTCAAAGGTTGATGATCTGGCAAGAAATCCGCAGCTGTGATTGGAAAACTCTTATTATCTCTATGCTGTATTTCACCCTAAGGAGAAAAATTGGGTAAACACCAAAATTTCTCTCTAGGACGAAATTTTTTTTGGTAAAACCAGTCTTTGCACTAGAAGGGCACAAATCCTTACTTATTACTTGGGTACGTTTCGACTTTATTTCATCAGAAACCGACGCTAACTTTTTGTCGGAATAGATGAGCGCCGGCTTGACGCAAATCCTTAAAACTAAAAAAACTTTATCTATTTAAAATTATCTTTAGAATCAACAATAGAAACGGACTTTACTTCCCAATTGGGCCTCGTCAAGTTTTGGCAATTATTGGCGAATTACCATTGCAGTAAGAATGTGAATCAAAGCTAAACTAAACTTTTTAGTCTGAAGTGACTCTATGGAGAAAACCTCCACAATCGAAACACAAAAAGCATTTAAATGACCACATACTGGTAAAATGCAACCAGTGAGGCTGACCAACAGCTTGCACAAAAGCTAATAGCACATGCTAAGCCCAAATTTCAAAATTTTCATTCGAATGGAATAAAATTCGCAAATATATTGTATCTTGACAAAACAATAAATACTTGTCCCTCTTTACCGTGAGAACCGACAAAAGAAAAGCCACGTAAGATCACCACTGAAAACCTGTCGACGATTAGCATTAATGAAATTGCTGCTGTTCGTCCCTGTTTGCCTTTCGAATGTCGTTTTTAGTGGTGATCTTACGTGGTTTTTGTTTTGTCTTTTCTCGCGGCAAAGAAGGACAAGTCTGTCTTTACCAGGAGGCATGTTGATGGACTTGAGTGATTCGTAGTTATGCTACCTAAGCTCGACCCCCATCAACAGAAGACAAAAGTTGAACCCGTAAGGTATTAGGCCCGTTCTAATGACCCTACCAGTAGTTTCTAGTTTACCGATCTGTATACTTCACATCCTTGCTCTCACTTGAGTACTATGGCTCTAAGTTTCATAACTTTCCCTACCCAGTAATTTCTAGCTAATTAAAAGTCGTTAAAATGTATAAAAGAAAATATAACTACGTATAGTCGAAATAAAAAAGAAAAAAATGTTTTAAACTTTCTGAGATAACTTCGATTGAAAGTGTCGATACTGTCCCTAGTTCCCCTTACGTGAGAGTGCAAATGGTTAATGTCAATCGTTCTGCTGCATTTCCGCAGATATATTCTTCTCGAGATTTCATCTGAAAAAATCTAAATTGTGAGATGCAGAGAACTCCATCGATGCTAAAGGAATGTATATGTATCAATATTTAAAGCTTAAATTAATTTTACAAACTTTGGAACCTACGTATCCGAGTTATGCAATGGACGTAACCCGGATACATAGCGTGTTGCAAAGTTGAATGAGATAGTAAGTTAGCATCAGCATCAGCACTTCAAGGCTCACTTATCAAAGTTTTTATCGCAACTGAATGATGCAATAGAAAGAAAATTTTCTCGGAACTGAATAAATTGGTCCAAACAACAAATCTACACATGTGCGCAATAGTGAAGATTGGGCCATGCGAGCTATGACCAAATCGCATTTATACAATCTCAGCACATCTGAACCAGAACAAGTTCTTTTATTTGTTTTTGCATTTCTTATATAAAAAGATTATACAATCGCTCGGAACTTCGACTTTTTAGCAGAGGCCCAGAGGGCCTAGTATCTTATACCATTCGACTCAGTTCGTCGACAGTATCGTTGTTTGATACAACATAATTAGGTCTCCTGGGTGGGCACCCCACCATGTTCCGGTTATTGTACGAAGAAAGTTGATCCTTTGTTGGCATTTCTGTTTCAGATACCGAATATGGCATCCCTAAGTACCGTTCGAGTCGAACCCGACCCCTAGATATTTTACTGTGAAGACCTGAGCGATGGTTTGACCCATTAATAGAAGCTGTAGTTGTGTTGGTTCACGCTTCCTAGAAAATGCAACTAACTCAGTTTTCTCCGTGGAGAATTCGATACCCAGATTAATAGCCCAAGCAGACAAATTGTCCAAGGTATTCTGTAATGGTCCTTGTAGATCAACAGCTTTGGATCCCGTTACAGAAACCACGCCATCGTCTGCAAGTTGCCGTAACGTGCAGGAATTGTCAAGACATTCATCAATGTCGTTGACGTAGAAATTGTATAACAGGGGGCTTAGACATAAGCCCTGGGGAAGGCCCATGTAGCTAAATCGTGATGTCGATAAGTCACCATGCGAAAAATGCATGTGCTTTTCCGCCAAAAAGTTTAGTAAAAAGTTGTTTCAAGTCGCTGAAAGACCATGCTGGTGCAGCTTCTCTGAAAGAATGTTGATCGAAACTGAATCAAAAGCCCCTTTAATATCTAGGAACACTGATGCCATCTACTCTTTGCTAGCATAGGTCATTTGAATTTCGGTTGAGAGCAACGCAAGACAATCGTTCGTCCCTTTGCCTTTGCGAAAGCCAAATTGTGTATCTGACAGTAAGCCATTTGCTTCGACCCAATTGTCGAGGCGGGATAGGATCATTTTCTCGAGCAACTTCCGGATACAGAATAGCATTGCGATCGGTCGATACGATGGCCGGAGGCTGGTTTTCCTGGTTTTTGGATGGCGATGACCTTTACTTGCCTCCAATCGTGTGGGACAATATGGACATATGTTAGCCCCAAGAAACTTATTAAATAAGTTCAACAAGCGTCTCTTGGCAGAGTCTGGCAGATTCTTCAACAAGTTGAATTTTATTCTGTCTGGCCCTGGAGCTTTATTGTTACACGGCAAGAGAGCAAGGTAGAACTCCACCATTGAAAAAGGTGTTTCGTTCGCGCTATCGTGAGAAGACGCGGCGCGGTAGATCGTCTGTGCCGGGGCGTAATCCGGACAAACCTTCTTGGCGAAATCGAATATCCAACGGTTTGAATATTCCAATGAATATAACCCGTCGTTTCGGAAGGTCTTATACGCAGCGGCCTTCTCCGCGTACACGTCTGAGCACTCTTTATCCCACCAGGGATTGGGAGAACGTTTATGTATGTTCGCGCCGGGTACTGACTTAATCTGAGCTTGATTCGCACTGTCGAGAATCAAGCCAGCCAAAAAGCTGTACTCTTCCTCCGGAGGAAGTTCTTGAGTAGATTCGATGTTGTCGGATATCGCGGCAGCATAGCTCTTCCAATCGATATTTCGTGTGAGGTCATACGAAATATTGATTGTTTCCAATGGCCTTGAGCCGTTATTGATTGAGACTGCGATCGGCAGATGGTCGCTACCGTGGGGATCAGGGATTATCTTCCACGAGCGATTTAATCGCAGCGATGTTGAGCAAAGGGATAATTCTAAGGCGCTCAGGCGCGCTGGAGGAACAGGAACAGGTGTCATTTCACCCGTGTTTAAATTGTCAAATTTAAGTTATCGCAAAGATCGTGAATTAAGGAAGACCGGTTATCATCATTGAGGCAACCCCATGCTGTACCGTGAGAGTTAAAGTCTCCTAAAACTAGTCGCGGTGCTGGCAGGGATTCTAAGATGTCTTGTAGCCGTCGGTGCCCAACCGCGGTGTTGGGGGAGTATATATGGAAGCTATGCAAAGGTTTTTGCCTTTGGTTGACAACGCGACAACTTCAATACCTGTTATCGAGGGAAGGTTAATTCTGTAGAAAAAATAGCACTTTTTGATCCCCAAAAGCACTCCTCCATAGGGGGTGTCTCGATCCAGGCGAATAATATTAAAATTGGGATCTATATCTGAAGTTGACCAAATTTCACATAATGCCAATACATCGCAACTCAAACTATTTATTAAAATTTTGAAGGAATCGATTTTCGGGATGATACTTCTGCAATTCCACAGTAAAACAATGATCAAATCTGTGACCTCGTTCGATGAGTTAGCCATCGAAGGATACAATCGCTAAAAGGAGGGGCCATTTAGCAGTTAACTGCTTCAAAATGTTCTTACTGTAAGGAGAAAAGCTAACATAAGACTTGTAATAAGATCAGTTATACTGAAAGTTTTACATTTCTTACAAAAGAAATGTATAGGATTCGCTCAAACTTTGAAAACTTTTTCCGAGGCCCGGAGGGCCGAGTTTCATATACCAATCGACTCAGCTCGACAAATTGAGACAATGTCTGTATGTGTGTGTGTATGTGTGTATGTATGTATGTACAAAATATCATGTAATTATCTCAGCAATGGCTGAGCCGATCTTAATGTAAATAATTTCAAATGAAAGGCCTAACGCTCCCATTTGACACTATTATTTTTGTTTTTCGATATGTTGTTTACTTTCTGAGATATTGGCAGTTTTGTCAAAACATGGCTGGTTTGAAGCAAATAACATTCTAACAAGGCAACCATAAACAGAAACATAAACATAAACATAAACAGAAACAAAATGCTTATGAAAATACCTTTCTAACAAGCTATAGATTGTCAAAATCCGTTCACGAGCAGCGGAGATATTAAACATTTTGTATTTTCATTCTTCGCTTACCAATTTCCACTAACTAAAAATGAGATTGTTCCATACAGAGTGTTGCTTTACTGGTTTTTTAGGTTCAAAACTAAACCGATTTTGAATATCAGGGTATGCAAACACATCTGCGTGATTCAAGGATTTTGATTCCGAAAACATTTTGTGAATTTACTTAATAATCAATTACCTATTTCTCAAAAATTAATTAGCCAGTTCATTTCAAAGACAAAATAATGTGTAAATTCACTTCAAAGTGCAAATTTGTCCAGAGTTTTTTTATTTCGATTATAGAGGACATTCGCCTCTTCGGGTTAGAAAAATCTCTTATGAAAAATTTCTAACCCTATGTGCGGGGTCGGGACTCGAACCCAGGTGCGCTGCGTACAAGGCAATCGATTTACCAACTACGCTACATCCACACTCATTGTCCAGAGTTGATGTATTTACCCGTTGGATTGAGCAATGCGTCCACTCGTGAGATAAACGTTGATTAGTATATGAATACATCAAGTAATCCTCCTAGTAGTGAGAAAATAGATTTCTAATATAATTCATATTCATATTATACTCGTAGAATCAACAAAAGCAACTGTATGTTTGAATAACAAAATTGTAGTGAAAATTTATCAGTTGCATTATTGAAAATAAAGATGTAAGGAATCAAAATTTCACACTATAAACAAAAATAATGTCACAGCTCTAACCATCATTTACCATTCCTCACAACTGACACTGAGTTGTACTGAAAAACCCAATATACATTTTTCATAATCAATGTGACTAAAAGCATATTTATTTGCGAAAAAATACGACTTGTAATTTCAAGAATGTTCGTGTCTCAAAGCAGTCCAGGGGCACTTTCAATACTAACTGGCTTTTCGATTAATTCAAATACTTATTATGGTAGTTTGAACCATTTCTTTGCAATGGTATTGCTTTGTATAGGACTCATTAACCCATATCTCCAGAACGAGAGTTCCGAACGAAACAATTCGCAAGTAATAAGGATGGGTGGAAAAAGACTGCATTGTAATCGACTGCATGTACGAGTTTTATGCCATCGACAATAATATAATTGCCAACATAGCCTGGACACTTGACACTCTTTTCTAGATATTTCAATGCGAATGAATACTATTTACAGGTGGCCTTTTCTCAGTTTACTATTACTAATTACGCGTTAAAATACTGGACCTAAAAATTCCATTCTATACAAAATCATTTTTCAGATGTCTGTAACCAAAAAGATATCTTTTAATTCCAAAACAAATTCCTGATTTCTAGAATTTCTGATGACTAATTAAGGACCATCAATAAGGTAGAAACACCAGATAAACCTAAAAATTCCGTCAAGAAAAGAAGAACGAAAACGTGCTCTTTGCAATGGGATTTGCAAACATTTCAGAATATTCTGAAACAATGGTTTTGGAATTCGTGAAATTCGTTTTATTCATTTAGTTCATTTCAATAACTTTCTTAAAATATTATTATATATTCTCATTTTTTCCAACTCATTCCTTTAATGTATTATATTCGTTTGGTTTATTTTTTGCATTTTAAATATTTGACTAATAATAAATATATGATCATTTCATTTAAAGATCTTTTGCATTTGGCAATGTTTTTATTTATTTTGTTTATGTGACCCAATTTTATCTATTGTATTCATTTAATTTTTTGTATGCATTCCGATCAGTTTATTATCTTATGTATCTTATTCAAATTATTCATTTAATTTATTTTATTCACTTTTTTCTAATATTTTTTCTGATATTTTGCCGGTTCACACTTTCATTCATTTTAATAATCTGACTAATTTTGTTCAGTTATTCACTTTTTTCATTTCATCTAGAAAATTAATTAGATACAATATAATTTCTTCTATTAATTCTATTACTTTTTAATATCGCTGATTTTTTCATTTTAATAATTTAACTGCTTAAAAACAAACAAAATTAAAAAAATGATAAAAAGACAGAAACCATTTTTATTGCGATAAAAATTCTTTATTTTGTTTATATTATTCATTCCATTCATTTTTTTGATTTTATTAACTCTCTGTTTATCCTGTTATTTATGAACAACATTTTCAAATAACTTTACTGCCCATGCTCGCAAATCAGTCCCATAAAGATAGAAAACGGGACAAATATGCGTTCATGGGCAGTATAACTTTGGGTAAAACTAATAATTGTGACAATCACCGTTTATTTGAGCGCTAATAGTTACAAGAAAGATCCGCAGAACTCAAGTTATTGCAATTGCTTTGATTGGATTTCACTAGAGCAGTGCTGCCAGAGACATTTCCAGTTATCGGTGAAAAATTATATTTTGATATATCTTCGTTTTCTTCAAATATTTTTGAAAACTGATAAATCTTATTAATTTGGACTGCTTTCGGCTACCTTTTCTGCCCAAACGAGCTATTGAAAACTTTGCAGGAGATGTGTATTAAGGATTAGTATGTAAAAATTCAGCAGCTTCTAACACTGCTAGAGGAGCATCTATCTTGATCAAAACAGGTTTTTCGTGTTTCTTTACTCTAACACTTTTAAGAAAAACGGTTTTGGAACCCTATATATACGACAAAATAATTAGGTATGAAAGAGTTAATTTAATCCATATAATTCATATTAGGGTAAGGTGGGGCAAATCCGACCGTTGGGTAAACCCGACCCCCTCTGTTATCGAAAATCGAAAGCACTACGCGAACTAATATCAATGTTGTCGTGTAGAGAATCGAAAATAATTATAACGGTGGTATGACAGCATTTTACCGCTAAGAAACCGACCGCTTTTTTGCTAAGAAAATGATTATTTTTAAAATTGGAATATATTTTTATTGTAATTTTTTATTATTTTTTTCACAATGGTTCATAATTACAAACGAAAGATACAAAAACGTGATGAATATAGTATTCGTCTGGTAATTGCTCCGAGAAAAATGGGAATATCTTTACGTACTACTGCTCGTGATTTTGACATTCCAAGATTGACATTGAATTCCATTTTCTCCATGCTACAATTCAATAACATAACATTCATTGATTTATTTTCAATGATCAATGCATATAATTTGGGTAGTATCTATACTAAATCAACCACCCCACCATTTTTGAAAACAGCAAAAATGAACGTTTTCGTAAAACACTTGTATCTCAAAGTTTTCTCAAGATAGGAATAAAATACTATACATTGAAAGTTGTCCAGAAGTCTAACCTTTAATTTGGTATATAAAATGACTTCATCCGATGTAAAATGGGCATTTTACAGCCAAAACCATTTACTAGGTTGGATTTGCCCCACCTTACCCTATTTATTTTATTATTCCAATTTTTTATGGTTTTATTCATAGTATTTATTTCAATCATTTTATTAAATGGTTAGTTTTTCCCAGTTCACATATTTTATTCAGTTTCTTAATTTCATCAATTCGGTTTAGCCAGTCCTTTATGTTATTGTATGATAGCTTGTTATCCTGAAACAATTTAATTTACTCTCTTAATTTCATTACGTTTTAATATCGTCTAATTTTAATTTGAGCTAATTTGATTTATTTTATTAATTTGATTTATATTAATCATTCTATCCATTTTATGAATAACTTTTTTCTTTTAAATTTTGTTTTGTTTTATAATTTTTCTTTAATTTATTCAGTTTATTCGAAGCGTTTTTCGTGCACATCTCACATCTAGTTGCTTGTAAATTTAGCGTGTGATCGGCAAGCTAATGAATAATACAAGTGATATGTGTAAGAAATGTCTCATCTCACTGATAGGTAGATTAAATCGGTTTTTATTATACAGTCCACTATGTCCGAGAGTTTGATAATTCCAGTGCTGTGATTATTCTCGAACTGAAACAAAGGAACACTTGATGTTCCTGGAAGTGCTGGGAACTCCTTCTCTGTGCTTAATCCTCCGAGACCAGGAGCTACTTGCTTCGGTTTGGTTGCAACACTTCCAATAGATGTGACTTTCGGAGCCCCGTCAAGGGATACCTTCTGGCCTTTACAAGGAACTTTAGGAGAGGAAATGTTCCTCCTCTTCTAGGCGCCCATCCACATGATTCTCATCGCATTTTCCACAGCGGGCCATATTGCTACAATGGGTGGCTGTGTGACCCAATTGTTTACACTTTGTGCAATTCATGACCAACGGTACAAACGGACGCACAGGCAGGCGAACCTTGTGCAAGAGGACGTAATTTGGCAAAGCGGTACCAGCGAAGGTCACCAGATAAGAGTTTGATTGGGGGTACGTTTTTGAACCATCCCCCGCAACTACTACTGAGTGCAAACGCTTGCTCTCAAGCATTTTCACTGGCTGAAGTAAGGGGTCTCTAAAACGGCCAACCCTGTACTGCAGCAGATCTTCGCATGTCAAACTCTCATCGGTGACAACGCCTTCAGACTGTACTTTTACAGCTGGAATATACACATAATAGTCCTTCGTATAGTGCTCGCAGCAAGTAACATAGTTTGTCTGCTTTGAGTTAGTCAACACGACCCTGAGCCTGTCTGCGCGGACCTTTTTTTATTTCGGTCACAGCCGAGAACTTTTCCGTCAGGTCTTTCGAAATCTGTAACAAATTCATGGATTTTGTTTTGGGCCGAAAGAAGACCACAAAGGGACCGGCCGAGAGCTCTGGATATTGTTTGGGACGGGGGAGAGCCTTGGGAATCGATTCGACCTCCATTTGGCAGTCCGGGGTGGGAGCCATCGACACCGTCACGGGAAAAAACCGTTAATGTATCAAAAAGGTAGATTTCACTTATCTGTATACTCGTTTCCCACGAAACCCGTTTCTGCCACAGTAACCTTTTGAAATCATCAGAAGGTAATGATTCATGAATCTGAATATTTCCTGTTCATGATGTCAACAGTCATATTGACTGTTACAGCATAAATATCACGAGTTATGAGGTCGTATAGAATATATGCATCAATAGCACTATTAACAAGTTTATATGCACGAGGCATTTCACGTGGATTTGTCCTGCCATGTTGCATCTATCACTTTATGTGATTTAACAGATTGACAAAAAAATAAAATACTAACAAAACCCTATCATCCAGCTAGGTCATATTTCACTTTTACCACATTTCCGCGCGATTGCAGTGCCATAGTGCCGTGCCGACTTTTGTCAAAAATATCTATTTCAGATAAATGTCCAATTCAAGCACACTGTTAAAAATACTTGGAAAAATTTAACACTCTTACTGAATATCATAAATGCAAAACGGTTATTACGATTTATTTTTGAATTTTTTATCCAATTTAACCACAAAACTAGCATACATTGCTGACGCTTGTGGTCGAACCTAACACAATCACAAAGAACCGACCTAGTCGACGGCCTTATCCTGCCTTCTTTCCTCAGCAGTGGTCTTGTAAAATTGCATAAAATGTTACACGAAGAAGAGCCTTTCACTTGTAGTACCTTGTTATAGCTTGCCGCCAACGCAATTTACATCACTTGGCACCTCTTGGTTACAAGAGCACTATTGGAAGTGGGGATATCAGTACCTACTCTCATCGACTGCTCATCAGCATAGCTCACAAGCATTCTAATCTTGTTCGCAGCATTCTAACCTTGTTCAAGCTGTGTTACTTTATCTCTTCCGGGTGGAATGCACTGATGCTGACACAGGTACGCAATGTAAGACTACCCGAGTGCCACCATTGTCGACGAGTGGGTGTAGAAGTAAACAAGCAAATCAACCCTTTGGAGTCTAATTACCATGTCAATGATGAAACTGCTCGTACAACCACACCACTAGCCAATAATACAGGCGCCACACTGTAAGGTAAGCATCGGAGGCTTCTGGGCGTTTCGACAAAAACTCAATCGTGCGTGTAATAATGCTTACTGATGACCGATAAATCGCTGGAGTGGTACCATTTCTATTAGCCCAGTAGCATTAGAAGTGTTGATGCAAGAAATCGATAAATCGTCGAAGGAACGTAAATTCAATGTAGCGCGAAACCATGCTGTAGAGCTTCCGTTGGTTGACACTTAAAAGCACGAATAATGGGGAGTGCAAATTTAACACACTGCAATCCTTCGCGGCTGGATCGCGCGGTAAGAGCAGTCGTTCGGTAGCTAGAATTTATGCAGTGCAAAGTGAGTAGGTAGTTACTTGCAACATTTCGTCACTAACCAAAAAAAAATCGTTCAACTCAGAGATTTATTCACTTGGAGTGTAAAGTGTGAGAATTTTAAACTTTAGTAAATTTCGAAAATTGTACAGAAAAAAATAAAACCAAGTTATTCGTTGCGAGATAACAATGTTTTATATGCGTCATTTATGTGCGTCGCTGTTGTACTATCTTAGCGACCATTCATAAATTACGTATCGTAAATATTGTCCATCATTGACTCATCCCTCCCACCATGTAACAAATTTTCACAAATTGCTTTATCCCCCTCTCCCTTCCCTATTACGCAACAAATTCGTTAAAAAAATGTTTCTTCGGTAAAAACGTGTTATCCCAAGTAACAATTGAAGTTTTATAGCACGCTACAAGTGCAATCTAAGTTTTATGAGTGGCTATAAAGCTACCTTAAAACCTCAATTGTTACTAGGGATGTAACGTTCTAGATTACTACCCCTCCCCCATATGTCACAACACGTCACATTTTGTTGTTCCCCCCAAAAAGCGTTACGTGATTTATAAATGTTTATATAAACTAAATTATATAAGCTTTGTCACTGGATTTTTAATCATTACAAATTGGCGCTTTCAACATGGTGACATTATGATAATTCTGAGATATAACGCATCATGATTGTGATAAGTGCAAACTTCTTAATTGAACGAGTTGTGTGTTCTAGATTACTGTGCAACAATTGTGCAAACCACTTAGGGTGATTGCAAACATTACGCTTTCTACAGTATTCGTAGAATATAAAACAGCTAATGAGTTATTCATAACATGTTTATAAAGGCAATTGCATCTTCTGCAACGCTAGCTGCGTGCACTTTGAAATTTGAACGAATTTCCAATGATACCTTTCGATTGTTACAGGCCAATGTGTTTCTTCATGTGTTCGAATGGAACTGAATATGCTGCCTACCTGAAAAACAAATTAGAAAGGAGTTTCGATTAATCTTCTGAATTTAACCAACAACTAAACAAATAAAGGCCAGTTATTTATCTACCATCGTGTTTTGTTTCAACAACCACTGAGAATATGAATTAGTTATCGGGTTGATTAAGATTCTCAAGTTATAAGAATGCTTCCGAAATAGAGTTCGTCGTGGTATTAGTAATTACAGTAACCGCGTGGGAACTACAGCAAACGCATCGAGCGGTAAAACTTTTTTTCACTCTCAAATGTAGTGCCAGAGATACGTAAATGTTTATACAATAATCGGTGAATCATAGAAAACTATTTGATTCTTAATGTATGAATAATAGAGTGGTTCAAAAACAAGTTTTCCGTGCGATAATGCCCCAACCAAAAATTCTTCAGTAATAGTACACGAAGCCTCCTCACTATCGAACACCAGATCTAATATGCCGCCATTGTAATTATGGATGGTGTTTATTTGCTGTAAGTTGCTACGAGCGATTCTATCTAGTAACAGTTCTTGTGTGACTACTTCCCTACTCATGCTCGGTTGTTATGAGATTGCTTCCACACTAAATTGGTCTGATTGTCGCACGACTACCATTGCATTGTTAGGGCTAGTAAGAGCACGAATTATGACAAAGCAATTGAAATACTCGGCAATCTGGTCAGAATCATGGGACTTCTCACACGGCAGATCAAACGAGCAAACAAAAAATTTCCGTTGCCTCATACGTATGAGGACGTGCACTTATTCGATACGCTGAGACATTTCATCAACATATCAATTCGAATCCAATGAACGTTTGACAGCGACCATTACAGCACCTCAAACTTTTCTATTACTGTTCTTCGAGTTCCGATCGACTTGATATGCGCTGAAGTCTTCTCTGAACAGTTGAATAGTGGTTATTCAATCATCCTGCCATGTCTCCACCAGAACGATAACATCGAACTCTGCGTCAGTAAATGCGAGAAAAAATTCGTCAACTTTCGATTTCAAACCATGAACATTCTGGTAGTAGAAGCGAATGCTATGAGTTTCTAGGTCGATAGTCGGTTCATCCAGGTTTGTGGATTAGGAGAAACCAGACAACAACACTGGAATGCTTGCAAAATCAAAATCGGAAAAATCATCACCGATGGTCACGGAGCCATCCAGTCCAGAAGGTTACTGACTTGTTTAGTCATCTGTCGATAAATAACTAACTGGAATGGGATCCCGTTGGCTTTGCAACGCTGATCAAGATTTCAAAACAGCGGTATCGTAGTCATCTTCCATCAGCTCAACCTCAGCAGAGTGAAGTTCCTCATAAGCGATAAAATGCACATTCTTCCAATTAATGTCCAAAATGGTGGATAATGTCAGAGACATAGCCGCAATGAAGTAGAATATACATAAGTTTTTCCCATCCAACTTGTGCTTTAAATTGTAAATTGAATCTCCAACTAAGTCGTTTGGAATGAAACCAGAAAAAAAATAAAAAAATGCTTTAAAAATTTTGAACATTTTCTCCAGGACGATATTTGCAACGACTGTACCTACTTCAATATTATTTATTTATTTATTTATTTGTTTTTATTTTTTCCCCAATATCCGAAGTTTGGTGGTAAATATCTCAAATTATTTGTAATTTATATAGTAAAGATGAAATTATTTCTATCAAATAAGAGACGATTATCTCTGTAAATTTCATACACATTTTCCTAATTCTTTCGAATTTCTGCGTAATATAGTAATATAGTAATATAGTCACAGAAATGTGAATTGACAATTAATAAAAAAAAATGAAAGGGCTGTGTACAACAGACGACCACGGTGATATCAAAAATGTAGCTTTTTCAAGAGCGTGCGATAAAATTCGCGAATGAGTTTTAATCTATCAAACCTATCGACTCGTTTCAGGGCGAGAAACTATATAGTCACAGACTTAACAGCTCGAAGAGAATTCTAAAAAATTCATCGCTCACAGTATACTAACTACATCTACAACTACAACTACATTGCACAAAACGTGATTCTGGCAACCATGGGAAAAATTTTTTAACCAAAGTCTTAGCAACAATGCCCACACCGCTTGTCAACTGCAAGATAGTAGATGAAAGGTTTGAAATTTGACGAAATAGAAAAATCGCCTATGTCACTTGACATACTTCAATTTTCCATGGCATAATGATTGCAATTGCAAAATTTTAAGAATGCAGAGCTACGACTGCATTTTTAAAACCCAACACAACCATTTATTGTTACGGGAAATAAAGGAACGCCAAAATTGTTTTTCTTTTGCTGAGAAGAAATCAATTCTTGTCATTAATTGGTCGTATGATTGACTTTTGTCTTTATTTACTCTTCTTTGCCGTCGCTCTTTTCTAACACCGGAGACAACAGATACTCTTTATTTTATTTTCCGGGCTGGCGTTTACTGTTAACTATAAGAACAAAGCTATGTAGACTATTGTTAAAAAGTTGGCTGTCCTTTTCTGTGGCCAGAGGTTTTAATTCGGTTCAGTCATAATTATTTTTATTGATAGTTTTGAGATAAAAAAGTGTACCTAAGTGTTCAAACCGGAAGATCCGTCCTGAAAATCGACCTTTGCTTTCTTTTTATCGTGTGCCAAAGAATCAAGAAGCTCGTTCGGATCTTTATGTTTACTTATTTTAAGGGTCGCGGGCGCCATGTTCAAATTGACATGTATAAAACTAATACACTCAAAAGTGACGAATGTTCCCACCTTTCTTTCCCTTCATCTTGGTTTTCGGGTGTTTGCGGTAACGAAGTGATGCATTATGGTTATGTGTCAAAATTGCTTCACAAGTGCCACGCTCGGTGAGATGGCGCATTTTTTATAATTATAACCGACCGTTTTTTCTGTGGGCGATGAGCATTCATCTCGTGTTACGTCTGTTTGTCTGTGATGTAGTCCATCAAAAATATGATACGTCATATTATAGCATACTCTCCGACATGCTTGTTATTTGGTCACACAATGTGCACAAAGAGCGAAATACACCGATTAAACATAGAGCAGCACAAAAACACAGCGATGTGCAGATCACCCGCACAAAAAGAAAGAGCTGTGCACCAAGAGATGCACAATTTCGCATAAAGAGTCACCTTGAAGAGCCACTTTTTTGTGGCACTGAGAGGAAGGCGAATCAACCTACTATTCATATAAAGTTTAATCGGAAGAACGTTATTAAATTGTTTTTGGTCGCCTTCCCTGCTTTCGTGCGTGTGGGACCAAGATGCACACTAAAGAGCCTCCTTATTTCTACTCTTTGCACACCTGGAAGCAAAACACATCGAAGTGAAGAGGTTTATTGTGAAAGAAAAGAGCGGTGGATCGCTTCGCATGGAAAGTGCAAAGAGCGTTTTTCATTCTTCTCTTTATTTGCTCTGAGGTGCATTCCATCCCTGCTCTCCTATTCCCATTTGTTACAATATGCTCACGGTGTCTCTGGTAGAAAATATTTAGACAAAAAAATCAGTATCGCTTAATTACTCACTAATCGAAAGCTTAGATGCTCCTCTTTCATCTGAGCATAACTTTGAAATGTTCTATCGGGGGATCTAGAACATTTATTTTTTTACATTTTGATTATCAATTTTATAGGTAATTTTTCAATTTGTAGCTCAAAACAGATATTTTAGGAGGTTAAATCAGTGAACACACACTGTCAGAGGGACGGACTTTTAACGTCAATGAAAACCTTCGAAGACACCATTTAGCCAGTTTCGCGTTAGTAATTAGGTATCTTGAAATTCGCAAAACAAAGCGTTTCCTTCAATTTATTTTTCTTGGAAATATATTTTTGCTCGGGGTTCCTATGTAACTGACGTCAAATTAAAAATTCTGTTCTATGGATTCTTTGAACGTTTTGTTCTCCGCATAATCATTTCATGTTATGTTTTGTAGTAAGAGAGAAAATGTTTGAAAGCAGCAGGGTGTTAACATGTTTTTAGGGATTGTGTATTTGTTCAAAGTAGCAATTCTATTATTGGAAATATGGGAGAGTGGAAATTTTACAGTGCACTTTATCAAGTATTTCGATTTGATTAATTGGCGAAACAAGGAATCTAAATACACCAAGTAAAGGTAAAATGGTCTATGATATCCGAAAATGATATAATTTTGAATAAGAAAAGGATAGGAAAAGAATCCCGAGCAAAAAAACACTAATAACATAAAATATAAACATAAGGATATTTTTTCGCGGATTTGAAGAACTCCTAAAAATTATCTGCTTAAGTCTTTTCACATAGATCGATGAAAAGTTTATAAAGTTTTTTATATAGGAGTATTATCAAGGTAAATTATAATAATATTTTAGTTCATTGATCGCAAATCCTAAGAGAAGTTATTCAAAATTTCAACCAATTTCGGAAGGTTTATTCACAAAGATAGTTTTATCTCACTTACGATCGAAGTAGGAAGCAGACATTAGAAAGTAGGAAACAAATATTATGCCCATGTCCTAATAAAATATGTGCTAACAAACACTGTAATCATTGAAGTCGATATACACTATACAAATATATATACAAATGACTTCTCGATCAAAGGGATGCTCGTTTGTGAAAAAAGTTCTCTAAATTTAAATATTAAACAATACATACACATAACTAATTGAATTCACCGAACACAAATACATCACAAACTAAAAATTTAACTTTCGTTCGTTCGTTCGAAAAAAGTTAGTTTCCTAGATCGACGAACAAATGAATAATAGTATCCATATTATATAAACATAGATATTTGTTTTTCTAAAACAGTCAAGTTCTTGACCCTTAGGAAGAACAGTTCAAAACTTGTCTCGTTTAATAGAGAAGCAAGTTTCCGTATAGTGAGTACATCAGTGATATTGATATGTTTTTGGTAATATTGTTCCACCAGAGACAAACAATATCCCTAGTAAAAATATTATTTAAATTTAAAATTTGAATTAACGCGAAATTGGATAATTGTCGGCTGTTCGGCCATCTATGGGAGCTGTCCATAAATGTCAGCTTCTTTCTCAGAACAGCCTAGATAAGCCGTGTAGTGTCGGTAGTGGTTGTTTCAACCGGCTAAGAATTACACTACGGACTACCTGTTCCGGTGGTAACACCAAACAGGGAACCCCAATTCCATAGTGTCATGCGACCCGTGCTATGGGTAAAATTGTTGAGGGGGTTTAAAATATTCTCAATGGCGAACGGAGCCTGGGAAGAGCCGGGCGAACTCCCCAGTAACTGGCTGTGGTCCACTAGGAGGTTGATAACTCTATTATCTTTCTCCGGACAAAACCAGCCTAAAGGCCGCGTGGCATCCGGCGGGTTTGAAGTATGTCAGTTATGGAAATAACTGTCAAATTCATTCGCAAAGGTTCGATCAGTCTGACCTCCTTCCTTCTCAAATCAGTGGAACGTTTAATCGTCCACTACATTCGGGATGGTAGCTTGGGCGAGCACCCGCTGCATGCAATGCAACATGCATATCAGCGGGGGAAGTCTACTATCACCCTGTTACACAATGTTGTCTACAACATTGAAAAAGCTTTTTCACATAAGCAATCAAGTTTAGGAGTTTTTCTCGAAATTGAAGGTGCTTTTGACAACGTGTCTTTCGAACCCATTTTGGAAGCAGCACGAGATCATGGAGTACCTTCATATATCACGAACTGGATACACGCAATGCTTAGCAACCGAATCTGTGCTCATCGTTAAGACAAGTAGAGATGAGGAAACTGAGTGTCTGCGGATGTCCTCAAGGTGGTGTGCTGTCACCACTTCTATGGAACCTTGTCGCCGATAGCTTGTTGAGAAAACTAAATGAGCTTGGGTTTCCGATGTATGGTTTCGCCGATGATTATCATATAATGATCACCGGTATTTGCATTAACACACTTTTGATTTGATGCAACAAGCCTTATGTGTTGTTGAGCGGCGGTGTCTTCATGTTGGACTATCAGTTAATCCAAATAAAACCTCAATGGTGCTTTTCACGCAACGAAGGATTACAATCAGAGCTCGTCCATTGCAGTTTTTTGACTCTGAAATTATTGTCGAAGATCAGGTTAAGTACGTTGGGGGTAATTCTCGACTCAAAACTTAATTGGACAGCTCACATCGATTTCAGGATCAAGAAAGCTTGCATGGCCTTTGGCCAATGTAGACGGGCTTTCGGCAAATCTTGGGGACTCAGACCCAAGTACATTCAGTGGATCTACACAACAATTGTTAGACCAATACTGGCATACGGGTGCCTTGTTTGGTGGCAGAAGGGAGAAGTCATGACAATCCAATCAAAGTTAAACCATCTTCAGAGGATGGTCTTGATGGCGATGACTGGTGCGTTCTCGACAACACCTACTGCTGCTCTCGAGGCACTCTTGAACATAAAACCACTACATGTGTTTCTGAAACAAGAAGCACTTTCTTGTGCATACCGTCTTAAGGTTACTGGGCTCTGGATCAGTAACCCAATAGATCGTGTAACTAGCCACACAAGACTGTGGCCCCAAATGGTTACTTGGGATAAATATACACTTGCTTACAGTGACCTTACACTCACATGTAGTTATCCTTCTAAAACTTTCAATGTGAGAATTCCTCTTCGTCAGAAATGGCTGTCTGGCTGGATGGAGCGACAACTTGAAGAATACGTAGTTTGTTATACGGACGGTTCTTTGTTGGAGGGCCGAGCTGGTGCTGGTGTCTATTGTCATGAGATGAGATTAAACCAATCTCATTCGCTTGGTAGATACTGTACCGTATTCCAAGCAGAAGTCTTTGCGATTCTGTGTGGCGTACAATCCGCACTTCAACAGGGAATTTGCGGTAAAAAAAATCTATTTTTGCTCTGACAGTCAGGCTGCCCTGAAAGCACTTAGTTCGGCAGATTCGAGATCGAAATTAGTAATCGCATGTCGAACTCAAATCGAAGAACTTAGCATTTCAAATGCTATCTACCTTCTATGGGTACCCGGTCATTCCGGTATTACTGGAAATGAATGGGCGGACGAATTGGCTAGAGCTGGCGCTGCGACTGATTTCGTTGGTCCAGAACCAGTTCTACCACTGTCAATAAGTTGGATAAAGCACAAGATTCGCTCTTGGGCTGCATTCGAACATGCCAACCATTGGCGTAGCTTGCAAACTTGCGTTCAAACAAAGGCTTTTCTGCCGGATGTGAGTTCGAAAATGTCAAGAAATTCGTTGCATTTTTCCAAGCACAACTGCAGTATTCTGGTCAGGGCACTGACTGGACATTGCAAACTCAATTATCACATGGCTACTATTCAGCGCGCTGAGTATTATTCATGTGATCTTTGTGAATCCGATTACGGAACATCATATCATTTGATATGCAATTGCCCTGTATTAATGCAATTGCGCATCCGGTTTTTTTTGGTTCTCCATACATAGATGAACCTATGTACAGAGAGCTGAAATTTAAGGATATGCTTTTGTTCCTAACCCAGTGTGGTAAAGAGCTATAGTTTTTTAGCCGTATTTGAATGACAATATCTCTTCGGGGGTGTTGTCGTTCTGTTATCTCAATATCCCCTCGGGGGTGTTGATATATCCGCTCACTGTTTGAGTAGAGGTTCTAAATCCCTCCGGGGGTTGGAAGTTTTATTCCTGCTGTTGTAGCACCTGCAGATCGTTAGCATCACTCCGGGGGTGCAGAATGCTCTGTTTTAATTGTTCTGTGTCGTTGTTTTCCTTACCCCTAACCTTACCACTTCCCCAATCCTTCCCATCAGGAAAATGATGAAAAGACGATTCTTGGCAAGGCACAAATCTCCGATCAACATGGGGAACGTGCCATTTGAGCCAGACGCTACTGATTCCTGATTCCTGATTCCGTATAGTGAGTACATCAGTGATATTGATATGTTTTGGTAATATTGTTCCACCAGAGACAAACAATATCCCTAGTAAAAATATTATTTAAATTTAAAATTTGAATTAACGCGAAATTGGATAATTGTCAGTCATTAGTGTCTTCGGAGGTAGTGAGATATCTTCTAAGAGCTATTCATTGAAACGCAATCTTCAAAACTATTCATCAAAATATTAAAAACAAAAATATTGTTTTAGACCCCCCGATAGAACTGAAGCTCCCAGTACCGGTAGTACCAGTAAAGTACCGGTACCCGAATATTTTTTTCAAAAGATTCGAGAAACGCTTTTAAGTGAATTTCAATGCTCAAACTGATGTCTCATTGCAGCAGAAGGTATTTTTCGAATGCGGCACCTTCTTTTATTTCGATATCTTGGTCACTTTGAATTGAATAACAATTCGTCGACTTCAACAGATGGTAAATGAGGGAAACCCTATTATCAACAGTAAATCGAAGCGTGAATGTAAATCCGTGTACGTTGGTCGCATTTTCTCTCGGCATTGTCGCTTTACTGTAAATTGGTTTCGACTTTTACGCAGACCAAGGCTCCTAATGTCATGGAAACTATGGAGCTTTGCTGATTTTTCCGATCACCAAAAAATACGAATCGCTCCATTTGAAGCAGTTCGCCAACTGTAAAATTGTTAGCTACTAAAACAATGTTCGTTCTTTTACAAATAAAGATTTACGCACAAACGCAAACGCGCGAACCAATCAGAATATCGCTAGCTGTGAATGCTTTGAAATTCAGTGAAAGATAGTTCAAATTTCATTTCGACCAAATAGTGGAATGTAAACATATCGTTCAGTACAACGGGAGTTAGTAATATCTTCTAGAATTATTATAATGATGGCCCTGCCTCAATCCCCCACAAAGGCATAATCTTAGCGATTTATCTAGAAGATAATTAAATATAATTAAAAGCCACCTTGCAGACCGATATTTGGAGACAGGTCCCGCTATAGAGTCTACATATTTTTCATAAAAATTTTAATTTGGTATAGAAAATACCGGTACTGGCTTTTGTTCAGTACTGGTATTACGGTACCAATAATGGGTCGGTATTCCCGAGATTTTCGGTACCGGTACCACAACCCGAAAGCCAACGTAGGAGAAAGAAGGAATATCTAATCAAAACTCTTCATGTCAATGCAATGGTCGCCCTGGGGTCACTTTCTTCCCTGCTTCGTTTCACATGCCAACAAAGAAAAACTTAATTCGGCGCCTTCTATTCGGTCTTCTTTGGCAGCAGAATGGCCTGGATATTAGGCAATACACAACCCTGGCCAGCACCGGACGACGGGGGATGATCCTGCTCTACTTGAGGACCTTTCATAAATTACGTAACGCTTTTAGAGAGAGAAGGGTACGGCAAATTATGACATGTTTTGACAAATGGCGGAGATGGAGTAAGCTAGAACGTTATGTAACATGTTTTCACCGAAGAATTTTTTTAATGTATTTGTTACGTAATAAGGAAGGGGGATAGAGAAATTTGTGACAATTTGTTGCATAGGGGGAGGGACGAGTCAATCTTGAGTAATTTTTGCGTAACGTAATTTATGAATGGTCCCTTGTTACTACGGGCAGCGTTTACTGCCAGCTCCAATATTTTGGCGGCAAAATATTTAATCACTGCTGCCAGGTAGAGGGGTGCTCCGGAACCGACACGCTCGGCGTAGTAACCCTTTCTCAGCAAACGATGTGTTCGGCCGACAGGACGTGCTAGTTCAGCCGGCACGAGTGTAACACACGAATAATGCCACACACGCATACGACCCTCGGTTTTGTACTTGGGTCAGTTTACGTTCGAAGCCAAAGTGGCCAGCTAACCAACAAAAATTGTTTACATCCACCGTCAAAGAGCTGTGGAGCTTCGAACAGAAACTAGGCTGGCTCGCCTGTAATCGGATTGTACGGACCAATCATGGCGCAGATAATAACTTCTTTCACAAAATCTACAATTTCAAAATTGTTGTACAGTTTCCTACTTCAAAATGAAGAGAAACATAACATACCTTAAAAAGATTCCCTGCACTTAATATATATTTTTAAGAAACCAAATGTGCAACAATCGAGTGTTAATGATGATGCCGAAAACATCACACACTAGGAAAGAGCTGAGGAGTTTCTTTATCACAATAATAGTTTCACACGTTTGCTAAACTGTATCTAATTAGGTACACACACAAGAAAAACATTATATTGTCTCTGCATCCGGGTTAGCCTCCATCTGGTCCGGCTTATCTCTAGCAAAAACTTTCCTCGTTACTTCTGCCAGTTTTTTAGCAGAGTTCACTATAACATCTATAATTGATGAAAACCACGAACTTGCTTTCTCTGCACCCTCCTCCGGAGAAACATCTCTTTTCGTTCTCTGCAAATCATCGGGCATAGCGGTAGATGTCATCCGACCACCTTTACCGCAGGGTGATCGTTTATTCCGCGGTTGTTTCTTTTTGCTTGCGCCGTCCCCCTCAATCATTTCAGAGCTTATATATTCCTCCGTGGACGCACTCTCTTCACTGTCATCGCCACTCGAATCAGAACTATAAGATCGTCCCGAATCGAAACCGGTCCCATTTGGTCCAGCTGAATCCGAACCGGCTATTTCTCGCTTTTGTTTGGTACCATTCTGCATCGTCTCAAGTTCAGCTTCTATGACTTCACCACCATCGTTTTCTCCAGGTGGAGGTGGTGGATCCTGTCCTCTACAACCACAGGGTCCACCATGATGTTTGCCCTTACCGTGGGCACCCGGAGGTCCCCCATGACGACCAGGACCCGGAGGTGGCCCATCCCTTCGTGGTCCACCTCGCGGTCGTTCTGTTGAACCTTCCGGTACACTTACATCGGTGGTGGTTTGCTGAGGCGATCGTTTCGATCGGATGAAGTGGGATTCGCCTGCTTGAGTTAGAGTTTCGAAGTTATCATAGGAATCGAGTTTCTGCACTGACTGTTTGAACGTTGATAATCCTGGTTTATGTTCAAGACTGTACTTCTTCATTTGTTCAATCGATTTCGGATTCATAACTGAGCGCTGAATAAGTGATCTTCTGTTACGGATGAAATGATCGTTCCGCGGATTCCTGTTTAGGAGAAGTCTATTTAAACGCACTCCACGGGTTTCATCAACTGAAATTCCGTTAAGATTACCATCAAATTTGAGCTCACTCTTAGTGGTAAAATAAGAAATTGTTTCATCAATTGTTTCTAAAATTTTCGGAGAATCGTGTTCAGATATTATACGTCTCTTACGCTTCGAAGAAGCGGTAGTACTTGCTTCCGTAGCCGATCCGTAGTTGTTGTTTATGTTAATGACCGAATTGATCGTCACCAAATTAATGTTAGCCCCAGCCGCTGTGTTCGTAAGAATTCCGATTGGGCGGAGCAATCCTAACGAACGCTTCTTGCGTACCAAGTCATCTTCAGCGCTACTCAAAGATTTTTCCGTCGCGGAATCCCCGAATCCTGTGTTGATGCCGTTGTTTGTGCCAAGCTTTAAACCAAAGAAATCTAAGAAAAACTTTGAATTATTTCGAAGCTGTTCTTGCTTCAGTCGAAAATCAAAACACTCTACTTAAGGCAATTATTGTTCTGTTATTCTATGTGCACCTTATTCTGTGCATAATTGTCGATCATTGCGACGACTGGCGCACGCGTCGTTCAGGAGTAAAAACTATTGATGCAAGTAGTGTCTTTCGATTTCTAACGGCAACGAGAATATATTGGTTAAACAATACTAACCAAAGCTTTCTGATCGTTCGGATTTAACATTGACACCATGCTCAATGATTTCCTTTCCCCTGGCAACCGCTCCAGCCAAAACACTAAGGCCTTGTTCGAAAATATTCGGCTGGGCTCGTACGTAATAAAACTAGAACAAAATGTATGATATGATATTACACAATCCACACGTGCCTAATTTTAATATGACTCACTTTATTAGCCACCGCACAGCAAATAGCCAAAACTAGTACTGGATTCATACCCACTTCCTGTTGTGAAAAATATTCACACAATTCCGCTACTGCAAACCTTTACAGTGTACAATCAATCACGCCCAGCTGCCGACAGTATTTTGGCATACTAAGCGCATCCATCATACGTCCGTGAAATTTATATGATGCATCGATGCAAATATATTTCATCTTGATAGCTGCCGGCACCGTACCGGAAGCTGTGCACACCGGTCAAGTACCTATCACACGTTCAGGGCATTCGCTACGATAAGATCATCCAGTCGTGGCGTTTGCTCGCACGTTGCATGGCCACCGGCCATATCGACAAACGGCTACTGTCATCGATTTGTCACTCACTGCTATGGATGGATTGTTCAGTTCCACACTAAGCTTCCGTAAGGTAATATGGCATTTTTTCTAATATGAATAGGTTATAATCTCCAGGCTAGGAACAACAATCGCAGGGGTTGCGGTACGATGACAGTCGATAGTAATTCGTCCAATGGGAATTGCTAGGAGTACTATTTTAGTAGATCGGATTATGGTATTATTCCGTGCCCGAATCTTGCTGAATATTAGCGGGAACATTAAATACATTAAAGTTAATAAGTTTAGAAATGTCGTCCAATTAGTTTCAAGCACTGACTTTAGGGTTAAATTTATACTAATCCAAAAATTAGAAACACTGCTTGTGTTTTAATCCAATTTTCTCGTTAGAGAGGAATATAGCACAATGCCTACGTATTGTATTCCCAACAGATAGCTAGGTACCACTAAATAGTGTTGTTCTCAAGTGTAACGTGGATAAAAAATAAATAACGCACGTGTTTAGGTTGCGCGACCCAAAAATTTCGAATACAATAGCTTCAAATTGAAAAAAAAAATGCAAGTATTGCATACCTTGTCGCTCGTTTCCTCAATTTCATGGAAACACAAATTGGATACACCACATTCAAGGGAAGTAAAGCAGAGCAACTCCTCAAAGCTATACCAAAGATTGATTGTCTTGTACACAGCATTGTACGCAGCACAACCGGGTTGGATTCCACACCCCGCCCACAGTGTTCAAGATTTTTCTACAGAGATTTTTATTACCCGGAAAAAGGCTAATGATTCGGAAGGCCGACGATTCATCAGACTCTGCCATAGGTGTCACGGAGTTGGTGGTTGGAAGGGTATAAGGTCTAGGATTCGCTCCAAGCAAGCGATGCAACCTGTAAAGAATATTTTATTATGTAGTTGTTTAGTTAGTTTTCGAGTACTGATTTCTGATCAGATATTTTATTTTTACTCCTTGTAATTCTAATTCCTTTAGTAAAGACTGTTATCTCACCGTTTGACGACCATTTTAAAATTGGTGAACGCGATAACTCAAAAACTAATCATCGAATTGACTTGATTTTTTTATGAGAATGCACAATATGTGTAGCCTGTCAACCAACCACAGAAAACTGAATAAAAAAATTATTATTTTGTAGAAAAGTGAGCAAATTTTACAGTAAAATTTGAGATATTTCGGTTTCCATGAAGCCGTTTCGAACTTTTTTTCTATTTATTTTTGGGTTCATCAAATAACTACAAGTCTAAGTTTTACAAATCTTATTGAATTTCTTGTGTCAAGCAATTTTATCAAGAGTAATCGTGTTCGCCGCAGCGCTCCTCGACGTAGAAATGGTAGGAAGTCTACTCTTAGAACGCTCGTATGTGTGGCTCTGCGTGACTGAAAATATGTTTTTTTCGTACACAATGAGTGTATAAACAAATCTTAACATTACACAAAATAACTTTCGTTTTGAGCACTTTACACCAGACACCGCCCTCTTAAGTGGTAAATGTTAGCCTTTTCAAGGAATCTCATCTGCCTATAGTTTTAGGTGCAGTAACAGTAGGATGTCAAAGACACACTCTTCCTGAGTCAAAGGAGCCTAATATTTGGCCTTGTAGCTCTCTTCAGTTGCAAAATGGTGCGTAGAGTGACTAGAACGAGTTTTAAGGGAACGTTTCAGATTTTCCGGGCATGGATTGTACGCGGGGCATGCTAATAGATTGTCCTCACAATAGGCACGCTTTTCAGCATTCCTAATTTGAGAGTCATTCTAAAGATTCACTGCGCACCTGCCATACCGGGCTTTTGTTTTTCAAAATCTTCGCTCGCCGGAGCTAGTCAAACTCGTACCGGTGACCGCGCCGTCGATCTCAATTGTGCGGGCGGGCCTGTAGCTGCGGTAGTCCTTTATCAAATACTTGACGTCAGTAATGTCACTTGCTTGTTTTAAATAGGATATCACAATACTGAGGTTATTTGGGCGAACTTTCGAGATATCTGCCGAAATATATCGAAAAATACAGCTCAGATGATTTGCATTTAAATTTCGAAAATATCCTATAGCAGATAGCAGATAGATAGCAGAAAAAAGGTTGAAGTCGCCGGGAAATTCTAAGCTAAGAGTTCACTATCATGTTTCCTGATAAAGGTAGACGTATCTATCTTTACCGTGACAACCGGCACGGTAAAGATAGATACGTCTACCTTTATCAGGACACATGATAGTGAACTCGGGTGATTCGTAGTTATTCTGCCTAAGCTCGACCCTCATTATCAGAAGGCAAAAATTAAGCCCGCACGATATTAAGCCTGTTCTAATGACCCTGCCACTTCTAGTTTTCCGATCTGTTTACTTCACATCCTTGCTCTCATTTGAGTACTATGGCTCTAAGTTTCATAACTTTCCCTACCCAGTAATCTCTAGCTAATTGAATGTCGTTAAAACGTAAAAAATTGAAAAATATTTCACACCTTCCAGTCCCTTGCAAATTAAATGTCGTTACAACATAAAAAAATAACTTACGAAAATCAAATAGAAATGATTTCATTCTATCGACAAACTGTACAGTAACAAAACTTCTTCTGGAAGTTGTTGAGACAATCTGTGATAATGGACTGTCGCAACTTTTCAATACGGTACTACGTACTCATCTAGATTATTGCATTTTTAAAAATCATTGGTTCTCAGGATCAGTATATCCTTTACTGTGCCAGGTTATTTTTGCTCTCATTTCGTCACTTTTTGACCAATTTGGATGGAACTGGCTCTACAAGTCCTGGAATTTAGTTCATTTTCTGTATACCTCCTAGCGTTCAAATACGTGTTAAAATTTCAGAATGGAACTCGAAGTATTATACGTGATATTTCAGTTATAACAGGCCTATTACTGGTAGTTTAGTGTAAAATTGTCTTGTTTTAAGTAGGTATATAATTGTAATATCTCCCAAATTATTTTGTAAAAGCACTCCCAAATTTTTACACAATCTTTTTAACATGATTCTTAATACTTAAAAAAACTAATAAGTAAAAAAAATGAACCAACTTTTAAAAAATTCACTTTGTTTTTAATAATTGCGGATTTCATAAGTTATATAACTAAAAACAATTTTTATTTTTTTTTTGTAAGTTCATTTGAAAACGCAACTTTTTATTTATTTTTTTGCATATGGCCTGTGTTAAGCCAAACCGAACTGAGCGCCATAATTTTGTTCTAGTATTTTTCATTATCAAATATTTTTAGATAACTTACCATTACCATACCAATTAAACGAACACTTCTTTCCTTTCGTTTACTATTTGTGTTCCCAAAAATAAATATAAGTGGGTGTTGCTAGTGCTATATTGGAAGCGATAGCGTTTATAGAGCATGTGTCTCAAAATGGCGCTTGATCCTCTTTGCCTTAACACAGGTCATATATCGAAACGTTTCTGAGTTATCAGTGATTGAAAAATGTAAAATTTTATAAACTTCAAAATTTAAAAAGCTAATAACTTGGAAAAATCTCATATTCAGCCAAAACAAAAAATACGTGTCATTTATTTTTAGCCTCTTTTGGTTTGGTTGTAAATCTGACGTGGAATGATCCATACATGTTCTTAGGTTCACCCGGAACAGATTTTCTGTGACCAAGATTGGTTGAATTCATGTCTATTGTGAAGGATCAATGGAAAATAGTTATATGTAGCGCTATTCAAACAAATTTTACATAAATTTATGAAACGTTTCTTCAAAACTCGTCCGTCATCCCACTGTGAAACCAGATATACAGGAATTTGGAATAATTCCAGAATTTGTTGATGAATTTGAACGCTAATAGATACGCAGAAACTGGACTAAATTACAGATCTTTTAGAGCTGGATTCATCCAAATCGGTCAAAAATTTACGACATAGGAGCGAAATGAAAAGTAAATTTTCTGAAAAAAAAATATTACCTGGTACTGTAAAGGATATACCGAATCCCGGGCATCTTACACGCACATGTACTTTTCATATTACAACCCTCAATATGTGAATTTTTCTGCGCAAGGAATGGCTTTCAGGCTATATGTAGGATTCCTAGTATCAACCCTTTTTTGGCGAGTACCGGTTCCCCGGTGCTATATCTCTCAGCATCGGTAAAATATCGGTACTGGAATGTTTATGTTACAAAAACTAAAAAGCGAATTAAATTTTTTTTAAATAAGCTTTAATAAGTTTCAGCCTTCCAATCTCGTCCAGAGCAGAAACAAAAAATTACTCTATTATATATCAAAAACCAAGCAATCAATTTCTACTGCTTTGTTTCTTATCCACTGCACAAACAGTACAGCGTCGTTCCTCCCGCTAAGCAGTGAAATCAGAAAACCACAGAAGAGGGAACTTGCTTCTTCTACGAGAATTACCCTTGCGATCGACTTTAAACAAATTCGTATTAGACCAAATGTGCGCTTGGTAGAACAGTTTCAAAAGGTGATCACGGTGATAATCCTCACGGAAGTGGTTACATCGTGGGCGTTACGTGAGGTGGTACAGCAAACGTTCACAGAAGTTTAACCGAGGCTGGAAATTACATATAATCTAACAACGCTGATCACAATCTTTGGCATGATCTCTACATGCTCTATTCGGATCTTTTACAGATTATTCTTTAACAGCAAAATGTATATAGGCGTGAACTAAGCTCGAAATTTATTATTTCGGCATACAGCCTATAATGGGAAACAACCCAAATATCGCTCAGAGGACATTCCAAAAAATCAAATCAATTGTTATTTTATTCATGCTAGTTCAATATATCGTCGCTGTTGTGCTATCTGATGACAAACGCCATTTTGGGGTAAACTGAGTTAGATGTGCCATATTACTACATTTTAAAATCTCTATAAAGTCGCGTTTTCAGAATTTTGAAATTTTCTGGGTTACTGAGATATAGCGAAAAACGATTATGACAAGCGCCAATTTCTCAAGTGATCGAGTTGTGCTATCTTATGACAAAAAAAGAGGCAACATTCCTAGCTTGTTGGCTTGCTATAAGCCAAAAAGCTTATAGCAAGTCAATAATTTCTATGCAGATCAACCATAAACATTAGCTAGGTTCTTATCTCGGGAGCAAAACTTTTCCTACCATAGTTTTTTTCTGGGAATGGTTGGCTTATATTTTAAAAATTATTGAACAAATTTCCTTTTGAGATTTCCACTAGTTTTGGAAAGTATATCGAAATGTAGTGATGGATTATGCAAGAAGAATATATGTTTCCTTTAGTCGCCTGTCAACAATAACATTGTTTGATATATATATATATATATATATATATATATATATATATATATATATATATATATATATATATATATATATATATATATATATATATATATATATATATATATATATATATATATATATATATATATATATATATATATATATATATATATATATATATATATATATATATATATATATATATATATATATATATATATATATATATATATATATATATATATATATATATATATATATATATATATATATATATATATATATATATATATATATATATATATATATATTGTCTCTAAATTGTTAATGGAACCAACGTTTGTTTATTATTTTTCCCGAATAAAAGAGGAAAATTGGGAAAACTTTGTGTTCCAATACACACTTAATTTTTTCTGCCGAATCTCAGCTTTTTTGCATCTTTTGCCGAAATCTCAACAGCTGAGATTCAGCAAACATTATTTATTGCAGAGATCTCAGTAAAAGTGACGTTTGAGTGCTGAGGCTCGGAAAATATTTCACCGAAAATCAGTAAACTAATCTCACTTTACTGAGATAGCAGTTTCTAAATTTGCTGACTACACAGCTGTTGGGAAATCACCGAGCCGAATTGAAACGTAGAGGACCTACAAATTTTGCATCTTTAGAAGATATATTTAAAATAATAGGACCTACAACTTTCTCGAGAGCATCATTTTCCTATCTAGCTTTATTAAAATGGTTGATAATAACGCCGCCCTAGCGACTGAATTCCGAACTAGTATTATACAATCAAATAAAGCGCTAGGTGCCACACAGAAACTTTTCCGAAGACACCATAAATAGGATTTGCAAGTAAACTTTTTTTTAGATTTTTTCTCTTAATACTTTATAATTATAGCAGAAAAAAAAATTTTTTTATTGATTTTGAGAAAGAGAGAACGTGTTCGTTATCCTTCATTTTGCCCCGCATGCATGTTTTGTTTGTTATTTCATCGATACAAGCATGAGTACAATACTTTGAATGAAATAAGGCTGGGACCAGGAGAAAAACTGATTAATTTTCCGCAATTGCCTGATACGGCTAACACATTATACTTTGGAGCTTAGACCATATGTGAGTGATGCTCTTTTGCAGAATGAAAGAGACAAAGCGTGGATGATGAAAATGATTTTCAAAGCAGGGATACCGAACCGCACAATCATATTAAAGAGACATGGCGTTTTCATTTATGAATTAACCCTAGCCAACATTGACTCTAACTCTGCTATAATACAATCAATCTTCACTACTAAAACGAAAACGAAATTAGTTTCGTATTTTCTATTTCATGTGACATTTGTTCATTTTATGTGGTTTATCGCATGGTAGATTTCGATAGAGAAGAAATTCCTCTTAGCTATCACAGGTGCTGCATCCTCACCACACTTTTCGTCAATCCTGTGGTTATTAGACTGGTATTTTTGACTTTTAGCTCCACAAGGCTCTACTGATTCCTTTTATGGCCCTTAGTAATTGTGCAAATTTTGGTACCGATCGGTTGTCTCTACGGACCCTCCAAAAATTCAAAGTTTATATGGAAGTTTGCATGGAAAATCGGTTAACATTGAAAATAAATTCATAAAAAATCACCTCATCTATCAATTAATGAGAACACTACATATTTCTAAAGGTAATCTTCTACTGAACAGTTTATTAAAATTCGTTGAGAAAAGTTAATAACTAAAGAAGCAGCATGACTTCAAAACAAGTGGATTTTATTATTAATCATAACAACCCTGTGAGTGGCTTTGTATCGTCTGGAGTCTGAATTCGATTCAAGGATTCGTTCTGTGTAGCACCAGAAACGCGATATGTGGCAATTGTATAAGGTGGACCGGGGCTAGTTAGCGGTGTTTTCAGTTTTCATTTTTTTCGCCTTGATGATTTTTTTTCGATTTTTTTGTTTCGTTATATTTTTTTACATACCTAAGAACCTACTGTATAACGTGGCAAAATTAGGAGTATTTCAAAAATTGTTAAAGAATTTTTGCATGTATGCCCAATGGTGATATTTTAAGGGATATTTTAATCGTTTTCGTTATATATTCAGCAAAATCGCTTTCTAGTGATGATGACTGTATTAAATAAGACAATATTATTACAAACCTAGTTCAACACAACCGTTTGTTTGACTTCAGCTTAAAACTAACTAAAAAAAGTAGACTTGCTGTGTATTGCACCAACTTTAAAAATACCTTTTTTAAACATTTTATTCCAAATTTGAATGATAAAAAAGTTACATTATACGGCTAGATCCGGCAAAGTTGCTGAGACACTATTACAAAACAAGAATTCAGCTATACAAAAAATATTCGAACTCTTCCGATCTTGTCCGATCCACCAATCCCAAGCGATTTGGAAATATTGAAATTTTTACTAATTTGAGGTACACCGAAATGCTGTAGGGCCAAATATTATGTTTGCCAAAATGTATCTCTACGAAAATATGCACAGGCGTCCCTTTTCTTCTCCCTTTCCCACTGATCAAATGTTTATGCAACTGGAAAAAACAAATGTATTCACAAAGATCACCTAGAAATTACTAGTATTCGAAAGGATATAGAAAATTGGCCTCTGCACTGGTAGGTGGGTAGATGCCAAATTGTTCCAAAAACTAGTAATTGTCTATTTTAGTTCATATTAAGGCATAATAACAACAATTGCAGCAGCAAATAATTTTGGCCAGGATTCGACCCCAATTACTCCTCTGTGCGATCTTGCAAAATAGAACACGTTGCATGAAGGAGCAGGCTGTTGGTAACATCTCAGAATCTCATAAAATGTTGAATACATTGTCTCCATTTTTAGAGACAACATAATGAGACGCAGAAGAGCCGCCAACTGACTTCAGCCACGGTAAGTTGTCGGTATATGTGAGGTATGTTGGCGGAATGTCAGAAAATAAACAATCAAATGGAAATTCAATTGCATCAGTGGTGCTGATTGTCTTTCAATAAAACTGTGTATTATTCGACATTTGCCATTATATTTCAGTCTCAATACCTCGGCATTTTGACTTCGATGCGTGCTTCATATTCAAAGGTAAATTTTAGAAATTCTTCAGGTGATTGGCCTACGTAAATGTCTTCTGCATTGACGAGAGAAGAAAAACATTCTCTTACTTTGGAGTGGATTTCAGAAACGAAAATATTTGATGACTATTGTTGCACTGTAACCAGTAGCGCCAATATGCCCCGCGTGCATCACCACCAACTTACCACAACCGCGTATTTCATTAACAAGGTTTTCAAAAATTACTTTTGGTTGTGGTTAGGTGTAATATCTATACGGATACTAAAAGCTCTTTTCACACACTATCCAAAAATATAGAAGTAGGGGAGCCCGGGGCCAGTTGGCGGTTGGGGTAAGTTGGCGGAAGCCCCTTTTCTCCGTTTCTATTAGACATAAAGCGTTGTCTCTCGTTGTGTACCTCAAGTAATGTGAAACACATTATCCTATGTGTTTTTGTTACAAAACATTTTGTTTTGTTGAAATTGTGGGCGATATTGTGTTTTCGAGCATACCAAGTAAATTTTCTAAATTTTAAATACTTTGCGGTATTAAGGGTGATTTTCAATCTATTTCCCGAATGGTTATATTTTTCGATAGCGCGTGAAAAGAGCTTTCAGTATCCGTCTAGATATTACATCTATTCACAAACAAAAGTTATTTTTTAAATAGTTTTTGATAAAAAATGCGGTTGGGGTAAGTTGGCGGTGTTGCACGCGGGACAAGTTGGCGGTACTATTTACAGTACAAAAAAAGTCATCAAAAATTTTTATTTTTGGAATTCACTCCAAACTAAGAAAATCTTTTTCTTGTGTATCTCGCCAATGTAGGAGACATTTATTCCAGCCAATTGCACGGAAAATTTCGAAAATTTGCCTTTGAATCGGGAGTAAGCGTCAAAGTTAAAATGCCGGGGTATTGAAACTGAAATATAATAGCAAATATCGGTTAATATACAGTTTTCTCGAAAAGACATTCAGCACCTTCCAAAAGGACCCTTGAGGTAATTGAATCTCCATTTGATTGCTTAGTTTTTGGCATATCCCCACATACCGCCAACTTACCCTGGGGCCGGGGTAAGTTGGCCGGTTTTCCGCGTCACATATTTTTGTCTCTAAAAAAGGAGAAAATGCATCAAACACTTTTAAAAAAATCAAAGATGTTGCCAATAGTCTGCTCTTTCATGCCGCGTGTTCTATTTTGCAAAATCTACCTACATCAAAGCGGTAAAAATTGAAAACTGAAAACACCGCCAACTAGCCCCGGTTTCTCATTCTACACGAATAATCAAATTTCAATTGTTACGGAATTATTGAACTTTTCTCTGAACTATTTGTTTTTCTTTTAATGCCTCTAACTCATAAAGAATACATTGTATTTTCAATGTTTTAATTCCATTGGAGAGGTGTTTTCTTTGCTATTAAATTGCGGGTACGGTACCAGCATAGTAGATAAGACAAACGGTCTAATAAGTGTTCTATAGAAGTTTAGCTTCGTGGGGTAGCGAACGTTGTTCGACCGAAGATTTTTTTGAGTAAGTAGACCCGGCGATTAGCGAGGGGTAAACAAACCTGCAATTTCTTTTTGTTCAGTGATTTCTAGACGGGAGGTTATGCGAAAGCTTAAAAACGATAAGGATCCCGGCTGAACTTCTAAAAATTAGGAGTGACTGGCTGTGCGAAGCAATCTACTGCGTGATTTGGATGATATGCGTGGAAGGAAAAATGCTTTCGGATTGGTTGAATGGCCTCATATGCTCAATCTTGGAGAAGGGCTGTAAACTTCCGAGTCATAATGATCATCAATGCTGCCTACAAGGTAGTTTCTCGTGTTCTGTTGGGTAGACTGCGCCCGTTGGCTGTATGCTTTGTCGACGAATATCAAAGCGGGTTTCGAGAAGGACAGTTAACGACGGATCAAATGTTTACCCAGCGACAAATTCTGGATATATTCCGGGAAAACAATTTGCGGATTCACCATCTGTGTATTCAAGGCGGCATACGACACAGTAAAACAAAACGAACTGTGGCAGATAATGCTTGAGAGTAGTATCCCGACAAAAGAACCCATCAATCCCGCTTGGGAGTGCACCACGAACTCATTTGCAAATTGTGACAATCGACGGCAAAGAGTTTGGGACAGGACCTTGTAGGTGGCGCTAAGTAGTGTGATCGCGCGGCAGTTGCAGCAATCCAACTTGTCACCTTTTTTGCAGATTGGGCAAACAACACCCTGCATCCGCTCCTCCGGAAGAATCTCCTCCTCCCAAATATTGGCGATTACCCAGTGCAGCGCTCTAGCCAGTGTTTCACCACCGTATTTTAATAGCTCGCTGGGTAGTTGATCTATACCGGCAGTTTTGTTGTTTTTCAGCCGACCGATCTCCTCTTTTACTTCTTGGAGATTAGGGGCCGGCATCCTATCGTCTTCTGCGCATTCTCCAAGATCCGTTGCCATACCGCCTTCGTCCTCTGCTGCTTCTTCAAATACTAGTTACATATGATAACGATTTTAGCCGCAAAGGAAAAAGGGACGTTGTTGCTGCGAGCATGGTTTGCGTAGTCAGCTAAAAACCAATAGCCTAAGAATGCGCGCAAAACTTGATTTATTCAAATCACTGATACTCCCTGTTGCTCTATACAACCATGAAGCTTGGATGTTGAAGGAAGTAGGTTATCGATTGCTCGGTTTGTAGAGAAGAATTCTGCGTTCAATACACGGCAGCACAGTAGAAAATGGAGAATGGCGCCAGTTAAGTTATGATCAGAGTATTTTAAAGAACATAACACATACCGTTGGGAAGGTCATTTCTCGTTCTTTCCAGAACACAGAAATTAAAAATTGGTTAAAAATGACCGGGCAGAAAAGTTTTTAGCGCTGAAGGTCCCGAAAAACACGATTTTTTTGCTATGAATCAAAAATGGAAAAGGTAGTCGAAGACAGTCTAAATCCCTGACTACATACGGGGAACGTGCCATTTAAGCCAGTATATTCTGATTCCTGATACGTTCTCGTCGGATGTTTGTCTTCATATATCGTTTCAGTGTGTCATAAATTGAAATACTTACTGAACGTGCTCAGGAACAGGTTTCTGATTGTGAAGTTAATGTTTTCGTTCAATTGAGAATCTTTTTTTTTCTGGCAGGGTTATGATGGCAAAAAAAATCAGAAAGAGGTACGTTGAACGAAAAAGATTGAAAACCACTGTTCTAAGTAATCAATTTCAGGTAAATTTAATAGATTATCACCAAAATGCATTTGTGATGTGAAATGATAAGTTGGAAATATTTATACAATGCAGCTTCCAAACTCAACTCCAGGTTTTAGTCACCGTTTATGAATGTTTTTCAGTTGATATTTTTCGGTGATAAATTATCAAAACCACAGTTTACCGTTTACGTTTCAGCTTACTTCCTTATTTAATTTCAGCCATCCTCAGAATTATTCGCTCACGCACCTTGCCGTCGGTGAGGGGGGGGGGGGGGAGAATTCGAAACGTATACGGTAAACTGTGGTTTTGATTATTTATCACCGAAAATATCAACTGAAAAATGGTAACAAACTCAGTTTTTCAACAATCATAGACAAAAGGGTAAAACTTTTGCATGAAGCGAAAGTAAGAAAGATTTAAATATTTAATAATATATAAACAAGTGATGGCTTCAAAATGAATATTAATAACAAAATATTGACAATAAAATGTGAAGATTTTTATGCAGGCATTTTCTAATACTTTTTACATATTTGTTTCATATGAATAGGTGGAAAATAATCGAGCTCTTAAAAATTCATTATTGAAGAGGCGGCAAATTTAATTTTTGGCCCCGAGCGCCAAAACACCTCGCGCCGCCACTGAGTCGACCGTACCGTTTGTTGGGTAATGAATCTCCATGTTTTGTACTGAATACAGAGGTCACGAGCGAATTCTTATGGATCAAACTCCACACAACCCCTTCAAAAGCCCATAATCCCAGTCCCAGGGTAAATTGGCAGTAAGCAATCAAATGGAAATTTAATTGCTTCATAAGATCTAAGCGGACGTGCAGAATATCGTTTCGATGATGATGCCGATTAATGTATAATAAACGGCACTTGTCATTATTTTTCATTCTCAATACCCCGCCGTAATCCATATTCAAACGCAAATTTTCGAAAAACTTCAGGCGTTTTTCCGCAGTATATGTCTTCTGCATTGACGAGATAAACAAAAAAAGAATCTCTTACTTTGGACTGAGCTCCAGAAATAAAAGTTACCAAAATAAAAATCTCAACTTCAATATTTCACCTCCATTTTTGATGTAAAATCGGATACTGAATGCGAAAAGGAAGTTCAAAAAGATTATAGTAGCTTTCGATTACAATAAAAAAATTATTTCTTCTTTAAAATAGAAAATACGATTAGTAAAATCCAAATGATTTCGGTTATAGCGCACTGATATGTTAACTTAAAGGGACCAGACGTACCGGATTAGGCGGGACAACCCAGAATTTCAATGTCTTCTCCTACATGGTGAAACGTCCCGGAAAGTGTCCCACATTTACCAAAATACTGATTTTTATTCCAAAATACCCATAATGTACATTTACATAGTTCAAAACACTCACAAAAGGTTTGAGTCATGCTATCTTATCTTCGTATTACGTTAGGAATGTGCAACATCGAGCCAATTTACTCAGATTGTCACGGTGCTCTTTTCGACTTTCAATATAACCCAGGTCATGCATCCTTGCGAAAAGTCTTACAAAAATTGTGCGAATATTTGGGAAACGTACATCGTTAATAGGTTTCATGAGTACGTCCTGCATTCTTCCTGATTTTTTGGTCCCTAAATGTTAACTTAGAGGTAAATGGTTGTACTTCTGATCGTCTGAATATTTTGTTTTAGTGTAACTAATGGTTCTGATGTATTTTACGAGCTTGCAGACCTTTCTATTTATGTTTCCTCACTTTTTAAAGAAAAATGAAAGTTTTGTCAAGATTTTGGGCAAGATGAAGGAATCTTAAAAAAATTATTTTTAGAGGAACTTAAAGCCAGATAGTAACCAATTTAAATTAACGATTAATAGTTTGAATCCGATTAAAATAGAAAAAGTTTATCAATTTTTTGTAGAATTGGATTTTTTGAGTTTTTTTAATACGGTCACGATCACTTTCATCCCAAACTGTCAAATTTCGACGTTAAGTATCATTAAAGAATTTTACAACGTAAAACAGCACATCTACTGATAAAATAATTTTGGCGGTTAATCTTCCTAGAAGTAATAATAAAGAATTTAATCGTCTAGCAAATTTAGCTTGAGACTTGATGTCTTCAGCAAAGTTTTTGCAAATGCTACTTCAAACAACTTTGTTGAAGACATGAATACTCCATATATTCAGAGTTTTGAAATATAATAGACTATATGTAAAAGAAAACCTTTAAAACAAGTTATTCTGATTTTACGGTATTATATAAACCGCCTCAACGGATTATAAACAATAAATTTCACATTACATTCAAGCTATGAGTCCATGAAGCTTACAAAAAAGTTACTTTTAACAGACCTATTTTTTAGAATACTGATTTATATCTCGATATGCTGCATTCATGTAGCCTTCATATGTTCGTAAGTAATAGGTGACGTTAGGACTGTCGTTGGCACAAAGGGGTATATTCGGCTTTTCAGTCAATAAATAATATCGAACACTACTTTTTTAAAATGGACATTATAAAAAGTAGGGTTCGATATTATTTATTGACTGAAAAGCCGAATACACCCCTCTTCATATTTTCAACAAAATTGTTTAAAATGATATTATCAACAAATTTGCTGAAGGTACCAAGTCACTAACTATTTTTGAAGAGTTAATTCTCCATAATTACTTCTAGAAGAATTGATCGTTAAAATTCTATATCAAAATGCGCGCTGTTTTATGTAGGAAAACTTATTCAAAGTTGTTAAACCTTCAAAGTTGATGATTTCGAAATTATGTGATCTTGACTATTGAGAAGATTTGACCCACACGAAATGCTCACATTCTTTGACTTTATTGACATATTATATAAGAAAATCATCAATAGAGATTTGAAAACTGTTCCTTATTGGTTCTCTTTATTTGTAGACTGAGATTGCATCTGTTAGTCTACTTATGTTTCTAATTTTTCAATTATTGGTCAAGCTCTTATTAAATTTTAGCATTTTCAAAAAATCTAATATTTTGCATCATATTCTGAAATTATGTAGGACATCAAATAGATTTATTTTTGGTTTAAAACCTGAAAATCTGAACTTCAGAACGATTTGAGGATCGTAGAATATTTTTTAATTACTCTTACATGTCTTACGCAACGAATTTTGACATACGATTCTGTATGGCACATGTAAACATTATGTGCAGGCATTGGATTTATCACTCATGTGAGTAAATGAATTCAGATAATTTGCCATTTCGACAAATTCACAATTTTGTGGATTATTAATTAGAATAATTACAAAACTCCTTGAAAAAACTAAAAAAATAGCTATTTTACTAGTAAAAAGTCATTCAGTACTCTTAACTAGAAGATTTTTTGTATATAAATTGTCGCTTTCCATTGAAACCTTGGGAATAATGATATACAGCATATTTTAGACTAGAGTCTTTTAAGCACTTGCGAGTCGACTACAGGAAAAGTCTAATAATGAAATTGAATTGAAACGAGAAGAGATAGGAATATGATTTTCGAGAACAAATTATGGATCATCTAAAAACCCAACTTTTGAAGATATTGTTAAGATTATAATATATTATTTTGAAAAAATTAACAAAACCCTCATCAAAAACTCTAAATTTTAAATACATTAAAACTTAAAGGTAACTAAAAATATTAACTGAAAGATACGAGAACATTTTTCAATACGAAATTTTCTCATTATTATAATGTAAATAAATGATTCAAAATACAAAGTATACTGTTGGAGTTAGAGGTGTTTTAAGACAAAAAAGTTATTTCCACAATAAGTTCAATAACTCTGTAACGAATGAGATTTGGTAGTATGTGTAGAACGATTTTTTGTCCAAATATGATAGTCTATCACCATTTGAGAGGTTCTTAACCATGAACCAAACACCCTGTATATTTTGATTTTGTGGACTAACTCACAATCATGAAAACCCATAACATTATGAATCAGTCGTATAGCCGGGCTCCGAAAATTTTTCCTTAATCTATTATTAAAATCGCGAGTCAACTTTTGGTTTTATGAATACGGTTCATAAAGTTGTGAACTTGACTGGTTCACGTACAGCAAATCGAGTTGGCATTGGCTTGGCGGGAATCGTCACTGAAGTTCACAAAACAAAAACAATCATCTCTACTAATGGAAGCGTTATACAGACGTTAATTTTTCAACATAATTATAAAACACATGATTTTTATTTATAGTCTTGTTTTCGCAACGTAAAACCGTGATTGTTTCAGAATTCATGGCACTTTATTCACGATTTTGGAAACAGTTTTTTTCCATGTGAAAAAATTATCAGTATTCTTCAGCTATTAGGATAAACAATTTCGAAAATTATCCAATTTATTTGTTCAACATAGTTCTCACAGAGAAGCGGTAATATTATAGGTTCAATAAGCTAATGTAGAGAAACTGAAAAATTTACATCTACAAAAAACCGAATACCTTTCACAATTTTCATTGCAACATCTTGTCCAAAATCTTGACAAAACGCTCGTTTTTTTTTAAAAAAAATTACGACGCTTTAAGAAAATATCGAACTAAAACAAAATATTCAGAAGACCGAAAATACATTCTCTTACCTTTAACATAATATTTCAGACCAATATGCTATATCCAAAACTACATACAGTAAAATTCCGTTTTTGGCACGTTCCGTTTTGTGCATGCTCCATTTTTGGCCATAAAAATGTTCCGTTTTTGACAACAAATGGGTTCCGTTTTTGGCAACATTGTTGTTGTACATAGTAAATCTTTTACAAAATGCTCATACACATTTAGTTTTAATGATTGATATCACTTTTGACTTTTTTCAGGCATGGGAGTCATATTTACTACATTTTATGGGGGGCAGGCATAGCAAATAAAATTATATTTGCTGATTTTCTTCTATCATTTCAATTAATATCACATATTCTTATATAATTACTGTTGTTGAAACATTTATGATGTAACAAATTGAAAATAAAAGCTTTTGAAGTAAGGTTCCATTTTTGGCACGGTTCCTGTTTTGGCAACTGAAAAAAGTATATTGTTGGCAAAAACGGAATCCTACTGTATGTGAAGTTTACTAATCATATGCTTTTTTTAAAGACCAAATTCATTTTTTACTCTAACACCAGAACTGTTCTACTAGACATCATTTTCGGATTCAGCATACGATTTGACCACCAGTTTATCGAGTTCAGATATGCTGTAAACTAATGTACATTTTATGGAAAGGTATTTAAAACAACTTTTGTTTGGGTTAGGTCCAATATCCGGGTTATATACTAAAAATTTTTAAAGCTATTTTCAGGTAGCATCGAAAAATATAATCATTAGTGAAATAGATTAAAACTCACCATAAATAACACAAATTTTTTAAAATTAGGAACATTTACTTATTATGCTCGAAAGTACAAATCGTTTAATTCACTAATTTACTTATCTCATGACATACCGAGTAACTAACTGCACACATTCCAAACGAACGAAAATACGAACAAATTTACATATTTAATTTTTTCTCAACATTCACGAAAGCAAAGAACCTAAATGTGGTCTAAAGTTGTTCACTTATTTATGGGACATACTGTGCTTGAACTTCAGGTTCAGTTCCGTACGAAAGAAGGAGCTATGGCCATAGGTCAGCATAAAAAGATATTACATGAGACCAGCCGAAAAATTAATAACCGTTGCCGTTGCGTTCGTGGATTCGGTGCTAAATGTGTGCTTCAAATACTGACTTTACATATAGGTAGCACATTTTCATTGTGCGTTTCATCAAGATGGGAGAATGATTACTATAGAGAAGACAAATAAAATCCTGAGATGAAACGATAATGATGATTCATCGGTGATATGGAGAATGAGGTAACCACAAATAAATCAAAACCTAGGTACAAATTCTGCCGAAGTGTGTCATTAAGAGCATAGTTGATTGCGTCATTTCGGGCAGTCGCTGCTAAAATTCTTATCCCTAGCTGAAATCGAATCATATCACTACCAAATCATCTGTCTTTCCTTCTGCCTGTCAGGGTTACCATATTCACAGATTTTTCTGTTATGTCACAGATTTTCTTCACAATTTTTCATCACAGATTCTTTTTCACAGATGGCAGATTTTTGGCATTTTGATGAAATAATCACAGATTTCCACAGATTTTTGGAAATATTGTAATTTTTCACAGATTTTTTGAAAATTTATCGCAGATTTTTTGTTTGTTTTAGTCATCACAAATGACCAAAAGATTTTTTTGCCCGAAACACAGATTACAATGTGGCATCCCTGCTCCCTGTCACTAATAAAATTCGATTTGACTAATAATATCCACATGGGAATATTCCTTAATTAAAAGGTTTTTCCCTTAGGGTAAGTAAATTGAAAATCCCCTAGAATAAGTGAAGTAATAATTCAACATCAACGGTCTGTCTCGAATACAGAAACTTACTGTTCTAGTAATATTCTATTAAAATAACACTAAGTTCGAATTATCCAAGCAAACAGTTAAATTATTTTTCATTGTATCATACTTGAGATTAATATCTCACTGTTGAGTTGACCCTACTACGTCAGTGACCGAAAAAATAAAAACGTATTAGTTTCACTAGTTGGTAGAGTTTATCCTGTGTAGGCTAACATGAAATAAAACAGCCCTTTTCTATTTAAATCTTTCGGTAAGTACACCAATTCAGAAACTTTGATGAAATCATCTATGAGCAACAATTGCTGCTCGATCAAGGAGCTATTGACGCAAATTACGGAGAGTTAAGGATCTGTGACATACCTGAAAAATTTAAAATTTAATAAATTAAATAAACTTAATGGTTTATTCACAAATTAAAAACAAATAACTTGTTGTGGTCTAATATAAACTTTTTCATTTAATTTAGTTTCAGATAATTTAACATTTTCGGATGTGATTACACACCTTTTAAAGAATATACTTGCATTGAAAAGAAGCAAAAAAATTTCACCATACATATCACTGTTTGTTGAGATACAAGAATTAAAATCACACAAAGAGTCGGACATTGCTGAATCGCGGTAAAATAAAATTTAAATAAATAATTCAAAACACCCTTCTAGTGTAATAACCGGCGAAATATACCAATGACATATGACAAATCATAACATAAAACTATCAACTTCTACCAACACACAGCAGCAAATCAACGCTTCTCTCAAAGATCATTGCACTTTTCAGTTTCTTTTGCGATTCAGTTTCTACACATAACGCTAATTCCTTTCACCGTGACTGGAGACCTATTTATGAGCCGTCTCGGGCAGTGCAACGCGTAGCAAAACTAGCCTTATGCAACTTTCCGTGTTATTGAGAGTCGCTTTCAAGATCACATAACACGGCTGAACGCGATGGTAGAAGAAGCATAACTAACTGCATAACCGAGCATACCGCATAGGGCTTATTTGGCTGCGTGTTCATTGTTCAACGACACGCAGCTAGATATGCTAGATGGCTTGGTCACGGTCAAGTTTGTTTACATTTTCTCCTTCGCGGTGGCGATCTGGCATAGGTATGTATAACCTAGAGGCGGCACTTTGTCAGTCAGTGGTGACGTGTCGTGTACGTCTAACGTCTCTTCAACTTTAATTTGCATTTACTGTTGGCGATATGGACGTTTTGAATTATTTTACTGATTGATTGCTGATTGGCAATTTTAAAGGCTACAGCAGATATTAGGATGAAGATTTTGCATATGTGGCAGTTCAATTGGATCGCGCAAAGCAAAACAAACATAGAGGTGGAACCAAGAGGGTGATATGACGCCATATTATCGTAGTCAACATAAGAGCTTTGTATATAGCAAAATGAGGAAAATTCGTTCTAGATACGAACGAGGAGCACTTTAGTCTGCATCCAATTTGAAAAAGGGTGCATTGTATTTTTTGTTTTGAAATCTGTGATCTCCGGGTGTGCTTCGGTCAAAAACCAGTACAACGCACAGTATAGTTTAGTGAATACCTGTATGAGGGAAAATAATAGAATTTTATGTAACTTTAGTAAAATATAAAGCTAACTAACAATAAGAATAAGTACTTTCAAATCTCTATAGAAAATATTATTTAATAATAGAATATGTACTTTTAAAGTGGAATAACTGATCGAAAGCCTTTCTTACAGTCAAGATCGCATAATTTCGAAACCGTCAATTTTAAATGGTTAACAGTTTCTTTTTATATAATAATTTGAGTAATAAATTTTTCTAGAGTAATGATGGATAATTAACTTTTCAAAAAAATCAAAAAGCAACTCGAGACCATCATTTAAATCAACTTTGTGGAAGGTATGTTTGAATGCTACATGCACAGTGGCGTAGCCAGAAATTTGGTTTGGAGGGGGTTTTGATGAAAATCGCAAATTTTTTGAAAAAATGCTAAAATTTAATATGAGTTTGATAAATTATTGAAAACTCAAAAACAGAAGTAGTCTAACAGATGTCATTCCAGTCTACAAACAAGAAGGATCAACATGGAACAGTTTTCAAACATCTATAGATTATTTACTTGTATAATATGTCAATGAAGTCAAAAATTGCGATCTTTTAAAGTGGGATAAATGATCTAAAAAATTTTCAACGTTCAAGATCACCTAATATAATAATCCTTGACTTTGAAGGTTTGACAACTTCGGGAAGTTATCAACATAAAACAGCGCCTGCTTTGATATAGAAATTTTAGTGATTAACTCTCATAGAGGTAATTATGGTGAATTAATTTTTCAAAAATATTAAGAGACATGGTGCCTTCAACAAAGTTTTTGATAATGTCATTTCAAACAATTTTGTTGAAAATATGAAGGCTACATGAATTCAACATATAGGGATTTAAATGGACTGGGCCTGCTTTATTTCTTCTTAGTGAAGAAAAATTTAGGTGAAAACTTTTTTTTTCTGCGCTACGGATAAAATTGGTTGAAACAATCATTGCGAGTTGAGAACACAAAACCTATAACTAAATTATGGATGGATGGAACTGAAACTTGCGTTTCGACTTCATCTCATCAGAATTCGACACTAACTTGGTGGGCGGACTAAGCTTGCGCCGAATTGATGCTAGCTCCTGAAAATGGAATCACTCTTTGTGTTTTTGAGTCCTTTTAATATCTGGGAATTATTTGTTTTATATCCAGTTCCCTTATTTTTTTTTTGTAAGCTTCAAAGGCACCTTGAACGCAATGTGAATTTATTATTTAATTACCGCAGAAGAGATTTATCAAATACAGTAATTTCAGAATAGCTTGTTGTAAAGGTTTTCTACTACTATATTTCGATACTCTGAATATGTGGGATATTTATGTCTTTGACAAAGTTATTTGAAATAGTACTTTCGAAAACTTTGCTGGAGACATTAAGTCTCGACCCAAATTTGGTTGAAGAGTAATTCTTGTCTATAATTACTTCTAGGAGGATTAACCGTCAAAATTATTCTATCAGCAGATGAACAGTTTTACGTTTTGAAATTCTTCAATGTTACTTAACATCGAAATTTGGCAATTTCGAATGAATGTGATCGTGACCGTTAAAAATTTATCGAGCATTAATTTTACTTTTCTTCATTAGTCAACCTCACAACTTGCAGTACTAGTACGTAGCACACAAAATTTTAGTACGCCATTCATTGCATCCTGCTAAGAGGCTATTCATATAGTTGATAATACAACAAAAATCCAATGCTCATAAAACCGATCCTGACCTGCTAGAGACAAAATTACATCAGCTTTCAACTAGTTTCTGAAATGTTATTCTTGTTGTTAACCATATTGAATTGTTGTTTAAACTCTACACAATCTAAAAATATACATTTTCAGCAAATGCAATCAACCTATTCAAATTTAGATTCCCATTCGAAAAATTGTCTCTAATCTATATTTTGAAGCATCTTTCCAAAAATGAGCTCATAATAATTCAGACAGTTATTTTATTTTACATTGAAGTAATTTGACAACTATGGGATTTTGGCTAAGAGATAAGTTACAAGATCCCCTTCCCATAATTTTCCAAAAGTTCTCATGACGCTTTAAACACAGTTCTCAATGTAGTGATCAGAGAATATTTTTCCAAAAATATTTTATGGAATATTAAATTAAATTCGTCAGCATCAATGTTTTTTTCAATCCAATTAATTTTGGTTTGGGGGGGGGGGGGGTTTAACCCCCAAACCCCCCCCCCCTCCTGGCTACGCCACTGTACATGCATAATGTATCGAGCTAGAAAACGAAATTTATGAAATTTGCTTGAATCCAGTTTCCTTCGAAATAACTTATTATTGTGAGCTCCAAAAACGCATGCTTTAGGCAAAATGTGCATTTGATTATTAATAATCAGCAGAAGCAGTTTATCATATACAGTAATATCAGAATAACTTATTTTAAGGTTTATTTCCACAACTAGCCTAGTATGTTTCGATACTCAAGGTTATTAACCCTTGTGAAGGCAAGCTAAAATCCTAACATTAAAGGGCAAGCCGGGCCTCTCAGGCCCGTCTAAATTCAAGCTCCTTTTTGCCGTTCTCATATAGAAAGGTTATGCAATCGGTCGAAATTTCGACTTTTTAACCAAGACCCGCAGGGCCAAGTCTCTTATACCATTTGACTCAGTTCGTCGAGATCGTAAAATGTCTGTATGTGTGTGTGTATGTATGTATGTATGGATGTATGTATGTGCCAAACAATCTCACCGATTTTTCTCTGAGGTGGCTGAACCGATTTGTACAAATTTAGTCTCAAATGAAAGGTGCAGCCTTCCCATCGGTCGCTATTGATTTTTTTATTGATCCGATTTTCGGTTCTGGAGTTACGTGTTGAAGAGTGCAATCACACAGCAAATTTCCATAGAAACTGATACCACCATGATGTCCAAATGATGCAATAAATATATTAAAATATGTGCAACATTACTTGGCTTTGCATGTCTAGATCATTAATGACCCACCGAAGGCACTTCGACCACATTGGCCAGCTATGGCGGTTCATGATGCCCCGGGGGAACTTACCAAGTTCCTAAGATAATGTCATACCTATTTCTCAGCGAATTCTTTGCCGATTTTTACAAACTTGGTTTCAAATGAAAGGTACAGCATTCCCATTGGCTGCTGTTGAATTTCTAATTGATCCGACTTCCGGTTCCGGAATCGCAGGATGATGAGTACGAACACGCCACAAATCCCGATTTCAGCGTATAAGGCGATGGATGTAAAAAGGTGAAATTTTTTTTTTCCAAAAGGTGAGTATTCGGAAGATCACGTCGACCGTCGATTGGTTCTGAGCTCCATTTCGTTTGACCACGACCAATAAATGTTTCTGGGTTGCTATTAATTTCTGCTGATGCATAGCCGGAGTACATATTCATATTTTTCTGCAATTACATTCACATCTTCTTCCTCGCTTTGCAAATCAGTTTCAGAATCGTCTGCTGTTGAATTTGCTCGAATTTCTTCCATTATTTCAGATTCTTTGAGACGATTGAAAACATGGGCATGTCGTCTTATAGCCATTTCAATTTTTTGTTGCTTTTAGATCCTACAATTTGAATAATTACGACAACTATAACACAAAGAATAGGCAACAAAAATAAACAATAAAGACAGAGTTAGGTTATGTTGTATCCAAATAATTGTCAAGTAGACCACAGTGGGTGAAAAAAAAGTATTTGCCCAAAAAAATATGACACACGTCATTATCGTATGCTATTTTTTCATTTCTTATAAAAGAAATGTATAGATTTCGCTCAAAATTTCAGGATTTTTTTCTTATAAGAAAAGATAAAAAGATAAAATCAATCAAAACATGAAAAAAATTCCGGCTAATATGAAGATGAACTCATAAAAATGTTTTTTTCAGATAAATATTAATGTATAAAACCCGTGGTATTCCTAGTAAATATTGCATGCACACCGGGCCTGCCAGGCCCGGCTTGCCTTTTTGTGCATGTAAAAAATTCAAACATAGCTGCGCATCACTCCATAGATGAAAATTTCACAATTCTTTATTTTTGTTATAGATTTCAAAGCTACTTATCAAAATTTCCATGCCCAAGCTTATACTGCATACACATTTTTTTGTAACTAAAAAATTGTAACGTGCCGGGCCTCTGAGACCCGGTTGCCTTTTTGAGGGTTAATTAATAATCCTCTACAAAAATGTTTGTAATAGCACTCTCGAACACTTTGCTGAAGACGTTAAGTCTCGAGCTAAATGTGTTTCATGAGTAAATTTGCCACAATTACTTCTAGGAGGATTTAACGCCAAAATTGTTTTATTAGAAGATGTGCCTTTTCACGTTGTAAAATTTTTAGAAGAAAGTGAAACAAATTCGGCTGCATCGAATTGATGTGATCTTGGCCGTAAACACTATTTTCGAACATTTATTTTATAAATCATGTAATTGATAGTATTCCTAGTAACAATTGAGGTTTTATGGTACTCTTGAAAATCTTCTTAAAACTTTGAATGCACTTGTAGTGTGCTACGAAACAAATTGCTTCTTGGGCTGTACAACAAAAATGAAATGCCCATAAAAATCGATCATGACCTGTTGAAATCAATTTTTTTAACATAATACAACGCTTCTTTTGAAATAATAATTTTTTGGTGAATAATTCCGCGGGACGTAATAATAGAGAATGAACTGTTCACTTGGTGTATTCTGAAAAGTTGTTGAAAATGATATTAGAAACCAATTTGTTATGAATATTTTGAAAAAACTTTTGTGAAAATAGAAAGAGTTAATTAAAATCTTTGATGACAACTACACAAACACGTGGGAAATGAATAGAGTATATCTAATCGGTGAGCGAGTGCGCATGGAATTTCAGTTTACAATTATTATGAACGACATTATTACTATTCCTATTAACTAATTTCATGATCACGTTTCATTTCGCCGCTTATCGACAATTGCTGCGATACATGAATAGTTGTCATGCCCCATTGTCACACTTGTTTTTTTTTTGAATCAGTTGCTTTGCACAATAATGAGCGAGACCAGTTTTTAAAAAATTGTGATGGCCTTCAGTCTTGCCAAATTCCGAGCGAGCTAAACTGCAATTCCGCATCTGACAAAAATAATCAATTTGCGTTATTGATGTTTACCTTTTTGGTTAACACATTTTGGCTATAATCTACACTAGAGTGCCGATTCTGTGGACACGCTTTGCACTTCGAACCGTTAGATTATACATATCAAAATCACTAGAATGAGTAACTAACGCCATTGCGTTTTACGCAGTTCTTGCCATGGTGTATTGTGAGTAGTAAACCTAAAAATCGATTTTAATCATTGCCGTGATCATTGAAAAATTGTCAAATTTATTTTATGTCATGAATTGATTCTCTGTTCGTTATCATAGACATACAGGTAGTGAACTAAGTTTAGCAGTACGGAATTTAAATGTATACAATTAGTCAAAAATATGTTGAAGATCGAACACAAATATGACAAGCACAAAGTAAAAACATATAATGTGTACAAATTCACAAAAGAAACTCTTGTAAACATTCGAATTCACACATGGTATTATTTTATTTTGGTTTTAAGTATGAAATATTTCCGTTATGCAGTGAATCTTTTCTTAAGTAATGGAAAATAATTAGTTGTAACGCAATATAATGCCGTATATGGATCTCCGTTCGATCTCAGAAATGTAAACAATCAATTAATGCCCAGCGAGAATCACAAATTCCAACAGTTTGCGCATACACATTCCAGTGGTCGTCTGATGGACAAATATTTATATTTACCCAGAGCTCACAACTCAGCTGCTATCAGACAACTGTGTAATACAACAATGGCTCGTTCTAATTGTTTAGCGTCTCATATCGAGCTTTGCGGGGTAAACCGGGTAGAACTATGTTCAGAATCGTTGATGTATGGTTTTACCACCATAGTTATTACGCACAAAGAGTGCGAAATGTTCATCGTTCCTTCCATTCCTCTCAGCCTGTGTGATGAATTCATTTGCATCTTAAAACGGTTAGCATGCGGGTTTGACCGTACGGCACCGCGAATCGTTCCGGTCTGGTGACACAAAATGGGAATTTCCCATTTCTCTGTTTTGATTTGTTTCTTGTGCCTTGCGTCACAGCGGTAAAAGCTAGGAATCTATCCAGGTGGAATTTGTCTCAGGCACGTAGCGTGTCTTTTGCTCACTTCTTTGTATAGAGTAATAATCTTGCCGCATAGGGACAGCCGATTTTTCGATTCGTCCCGCATCGCCTCGCTAGCCTTTTCAGTTCGTCGTATTTATACAATTACATCGCTTTATAACGTTTAGCAAGATAACAAAAACTGCCAGAGATCAACGTACATTTATTAAAAAGTGATCGGTAAAAATTTGTTTAAGGGAAGATTCTCATTAAAAATTTTCAAAAATTTGATTTTTTGGAAGCATATACACTCAAAACAAAAACCTCTTGCAATAATTGTAAGCGACAATCACTTGCAAATAATGTTAGCATCGCTTGCAATTTTGCAGTTAAAGCCGCTTGCAATGTTTGCAAGCATATAAAACACTTCATCTCTTGCTATATCTACATACGTTTCTTCAACACACTGTCACAGGATTGCCACCACATTCACGTGCCTATGCCAGTTTGTATGGCAACGCACGCCTAGTAATTTGGTTAAGTACAATGAAAGTTACAAACTTTCCAAACTCGACCTTCTGTTCCTTCCGAAATATTGAAATGGGGTGTCTATATTAAACCGTTAGTCGTGGTCACAATAAAAGATGGGTGGGTAATGTCTGTGACATAACCGGAGCGTCGTGATTTCAATTCGAGACGTTAATTTAAATCTAATAATATTCAACAGAATCACGTTTGAATGGGAAATTTTCAAATAATTCTCTATGGTAATAATGGTGGTTCTGAAAAGAACCTTTGGTATCGGCGTTGGTGTTGATGGTGATACGCTGGATCGTTGGATATATTTGGCATGATAGTTACGTGCCTGGCGAACTGTTTTGTAGCCTCGAACAAAACGACAAGACTGGCTTCTTCGAGTACCATTACGGCTGAACTTTATAACCTTAGCTCGACTTTGAAATCCTGCACAATCTCACGAATCAGACACTGGTAGGGCCATTTTGTTTGCTACTAGCACGGAGCTGCACAAAAAGATCATTCAATGCAGTTAGTTCACGGAGGCTGCTAAAAAGCTCGAATAGAAGCATGCGACTTCAATGTTTCTCTTAAACACATGCAATTGAAGCAACACTGATCACTAGAGGGATGGTGAGGGAACACGCACATTCGTTTCGGTAATACTGATAATAGAAAGAAAGGAATGGAAAAGCAGTGCACGAAACGAGCGAGAGGATAATTTAAATTTTTGTTCCGTGTGCAAGCTACTTCTTTCCACACAACGTATTATGTTGCTTGTTGAAAATTACACATCTTAAAATGAAAGTTTCAGTTTAACTCTCACTAGAACACAATTGATTGGTCCTGAAAAGAACCGTTGCTTTTATTGTAATTTACGCCCACTCCCAGCGGACACTGTGAGCCAGTTTGATTTCTTTTGCGAGAAAGTTACGTACTTGGCGCACTATTTTGTATCCTCAAACAAACCGACCAAGTAGGCATTACTGGCTTCATTACGGCTGAGTTTTGTAAGCGTAGCTCGACTTTGAAGTAATACACAACCTTACGAACCAGACGCTGGAATGTTAGCCAGCGGATTAGTTGCTCCGTTGCCCTTTAGTTGGGGCGAAATACTGGCATGGCGACAGTTCCTGATCGGTAGTTGGTTGCGATGGGCCACCAGTAGCTGGGACACTTTTGCGGACCGGCATCATTGCCAACTGCTTTCCTCCGGTGGACTGGCTGCTTGCTAGTGCTTGAACGAATACGAATGATGAGAAAAACCGACCGACCAATATTCATATATGAAAACACGAGAAAGCACTACTATCGCTCTCTCGCTCGTTTTCGTGCCATTCCTGTGCCTTTCCTTTCCGTTCGGCTACCAATACTAGCATAACCAAAACGAATATTCCATCGCCTTCAATCTAGTGGCCAGCGCTAGCAAACTTGCATGTTCAGTTTTCCAATAGCAACATTCCAACAATATTTTCAAAGAATGTTGCAGATTTGAAAAGAAGGAAGGAAAAGATTTTCACAAATTTAAATTCTTTTGTGTTATTTGTTAGCGCTGATATTATTGCTGATATTGCTATTTAGTTTGCTACTGGCAAGGAGCTGCACAAACAAATCGATTTATGCCGTTAATCAACGGAGGCTGCCAAATAGCTCGAATAAAAGCATGCGACTAGTGTACTTTGCACGGTCTATATTTTATCAATACTAGAGAGGATCAATAAAATAATTCAAATTGTAATAGCGACATGCAATTGTGGCAACACTGGCAATGGGATGGTGGGAGAATACGCACATTCGTTTTGGTTATGATGGTATTAGCAGCAGAAAGGAATGGAAAAGCAGTGCACGAAAACGAGCGAGAGAGGATAATTTAAATTCTCTTTCTTTCTTTCCACACATCGTATTTCTTATATAGCTTTCTTAAAATTATTTGTTATACACCATAAAATGTAAATTTCAGTTTAACTCTTATTAGAACACAATTAGTTGGTCCTGTAAAGAACCGTTTATTGTTTTATTGCGGGAGCATAATTCAGACGGTGAACCAGTTTAATGTATTTGGCCTGAAAGTTATGCGCTTGGCGCACTATTTTGCATTCTCGAACAAACCGACCAAGTAGGCATCGTTGGCTTCTCGGGGCATCATTACGACTGAGCTTTTTAAGCGTAGTTCGACTTTGCAGTCCTGCACAATCTCTTCCGAGTCGTTTTCGAAAGATTTTTCAAAACACAATTTTTTGTTATTAGTGCATGTTATACATACTTCAAATTTTAATACAGCATAGAGGAACATATTTTCAACAAATTGGCCTAAAAATCAAATCATTCTGTTAAGTATGATAAAAGTTATTAACGTTCAAAATTTGATATTTTGAAACGGGACCCCTATATTGAAAGCTTAAATGTATTCTACATTAAAAGTTTCAACAGGCCACTGTTCGAAAAGGCGTCCTGGACGCTCTCGGCTCGAGACGCGCGCATCAGGTAAAAACCTTTTCACGGCATTATACACGTTATCAGAATGCTTCACGTTGCACTGTACATGTATACAGGTTTCGAGAACAGATTGCACAGCTTGATCTGTAGAGGTATCGCACACTAATCGTGAGTTATCAAACAACCACAGAAAATGGTGGCAAAACGAAAAATATTGGTCAAAATTGTTCAAGTTACATTTTAGTCCGACGTATTGGAATTTTTTTCTTTTGATTTTGATGCATCGTCGCTGTTGTGCTTTCTTATGACAAGCGCCATTTAGCACAGTTCGAGAAAAACGATTTTTAAAGTTTGAGATTGAATGTCTTAAAACTTATAAATGATATAAACAATTCAAAGAAGACAATTGACGCTTCTATTCTGTATTAATCTCTCGAATATTACGAAGATCAGTTGACTATGTTGCGAGTTTTTACTATAAATGTAAACAAAAGTCGCACTCACACGTGTCATAGGTATATAGGTTTCGAGAACAAATGTATTGATGACAAAATTTGTATGGCGTGTCATAATCGAGCATGGAAAATTTTCCATAGAAAAAATCATCAATCATTAACTTTTATTCATATATTTGGCTTCATTTGGTCTATAAACAATCGGTGAGATGCATTTTGAAGGAAATGAGTCAGGGAATCTAGAAAAAATAGTCATTTTTGGTTAGAGTGTTGCCAAATATGCTATATTTCCAGTTTAAAGCTTAAACTGCATTTTTCACACAATTCGTGTATTTTCATTTTGAAAATGGTTATACCATTTTGTTCTTCGGATAGTTTTACACATAAAACCATCTTTTACATCAAGATAATTTGAGCCAATCCCCATCCACACTCATTTGAAGCAAACATAATAATGAAAATACTTTTCTCGCTATATATCAGTAACCAAGCAGAATGTCAAAAATCTGAAAGACAAGTGATATGGCATATCTAACTTAGTTTGCCCTAAAATGGAGTTTGTCATAAGATAGCACAACGTGTTTGTAAATCACAAAACTTTTTTTCTCGATTTTAGCTGAACTACCATTTTTTTAGTGGTAATCCATCATATTGGCCATTTTGAGTATCGAAAAACTGACATCAGATTCGTAGTCAGCGATGTCCAAAACTTATAAATCCATGTAATTATGAAAAAGAATTGACATTATATCACGAATAATTCATCGAAAGTATTTTCAAAACTTTAAGCGCATTTAGACACATTCCAGCGTTTGGGGACAACGGTTGCACGCATTATGCAACTGCTACCAGCTTGTCGTTTGAAAAATCCTACGATATACGCTCAAAAAACTTAATTGAATAGTTTAAAAGTCCCAACACAACGGAATGTTATTGGTTCGAAGTTTTTCAGGTTGTCATTTCATTCTGAGAGGTGTAAATGTCGCGTTAGGGGACAACAGAGCAAAATATTGATTTTCCAACCTACACTTGTATTTATCAAAAAACCTGCTCTATCTCAAACTTTAGAGCATCCATTTGTTCTAGGAATTTGATCATCGATAGTCACAGAACAATACTGTATACTTAGATTTTCGAGCTTTCATGAAACTTTTTTCACGGCCATTGCAAACTCTGCGTTAGGGGACAACACCAAAATGAACACAAACGGTCTCACATGAAGTGTTGTCCCCTAACGCGACTGAAGTGTTTGTTGAAGCTCAAAGAAAGCGAAGTATATTACCTCTAGGACCTGTAAATAACTCAAAATAAAGATTTGAAATGCCAAACTAGATGTATTTCTTGTTTCACCTTCATGTGTTTGACAAATGATATTTAGAAATCAAATCAATTGAGAAATCAGATTGAGAACAGGCCACACCGCACACCACATACCCGGTATAGAAGAGATTGTAGACCACAATCGCCACTTTCTAATGGTTCGAAAAAGGTGGTTTCAAGTAGTTTAGGTAAGTTGAATACATTATTGATATCGGAAAATATATAAAATAAAATTAACTGTTTATTAGGGTGACTCAACAAATTTTTATTTTGTTGACCAAATAAGTTTTTTCAAACAATTTTAATGCGCTAACTTTGTTTGTTAACATTATAAAATCTTGAAAATAAAATTGACTGTTGATTAGGGCAGATCAAAAAACGTCATTAGGGTGGTTCAATATTTATTTTCTTGTTGCGTTAAAAATAAACAAATGTGACACTGAAGCAACTCAGCAAAGGTAAGAGTGTAAAACGATTAAACACAGTCAAGTAGTTATGATATTTACATATTGTATATAATGTCGCGAAAAACCAGTAATACGGTTGAAGTAAACATTTCGAAATAGAATATCGCCCTTCCATCGACCACTGGCGTTTGTTCAACCGTTTCCACTCATAGATCTGCAAGAAGACATTTAATAGTGATGATTGCGGAAATTAATTAAAATGCAGCCGTTTTTTTTGGAAAAGAAGGGAAAGACGCAGCTTTTTGAAAATTTAGATATATTACAGTACAAAAAAAATCGTTAAAAATCTGCACACAATTGCGGCCTTATGGGTGAGCTGGCCGTCAATTTGAAAGAATATTTAAGGAGGACGAGTGAGTGTTATTCCCTATGACCAAATTCTTCCGTGCGCTCCCATACTAGTTTGGCATTCTATTGCGTACCATTCTATATCTTTAAACTCTGTTCTGAAATTGTTGATTTATCCTTAGATAGTTTATCCATTGATAAAAGTAAAAAAACTCGATTATTTTGCGATATTATAAGGTAGGCTTCACCTTAATGGCATAAACCCCCCTCCCCCCCCCCCCTTACCTCTTACCAACCCTTAGGCCCCTCATATCACTGCATTGCTGCGCTATTTCTGAAATAGGTTGCTTATATCTTTTATGTCTATATCCTGCGTACAATCTCATTTGATTTGGCTTCATCTTTTGATATCTCGAAAGAAAACGTTTTGCATTAGAGGAATGACCTATAAAATTTACACATTGTCCTCAAATTGTCCACGTTGTATATGGATGGCCCTACACCAGATACACCAGAAGATATACGCCCTATTCTGCGGGACGCGTGACGTGAGACGGCTAATCTCACCTCACTCTAAGTGACTTTTCTCACCCAATTCTGAAGAGTCACTTCGGGTGACGTGAGACGCCCATTTAACCGCAATGGTGAATCTCACCTCACTCGAGTCGACTCTCAGAATCGGGTGAAAAAAGTCACGTAAAGTGAGGTGAGTTTAGTCACCTCACGTCACACGCTGTGCAGAATAAGGCCGATAGCATGAATGTAAGGAACACGAAAAAGAACAATAAATAAATAAATTCGAAAAAGTAAAGTAAAATTATTAAAAATTGAATACAATTTCTTCTGGTAAAGTTTTCCGTGCCAATGGTAAGTTATTAGTCTCAATGACATTGAAAAATGGAAACTACCCGAATAGAAATGTACAGTAACAAAACCATGATTTCCACTGTGACAGTACAGTAATTTTACAATAATTTCCAGTAAGTTTTAGTGTTATGCTACAATACAAAAACAATAAACTTTAACGTTTTTACAGTAAATTTCAATGTAAAATAGACTTTTACAGTAAAAAAGGGGGGTGGCTATGTATCTTAACAATAAAAAAACAATTTTTCTCCATACATTTTTTCTCGAAAACAGGAAAATTTAATGTGAATGCACTGTATCAGTTTTTTTCTAAACAGTGAAATTTATTGTTGCATGAAATTTTATTGTAAATCTACTGTGAGAACTTGGCATCGAACAATGTTGAAACAGTAATAACTATAATATTTATTGTTTTATGATTGTTTGTAGAATAAATGCCACTGTAAAATTCTATCCGGGTAGAAACAGCAACCCATTTCACGATCAGACAACTACATCCTATTGTTCGATGCCCTGTTCTGACTGGGGTAAACTCCACCAGAGCAAGCCTACAGGTAAACAACCTGGGCACTAGAAATTACCGGTATTCAATTTAATTATTTGTTCGCGTACAAAAACTTGTTCCTAACACCTAGACAAAAACCGGCCAGACGAGCCCGCAGCCATTAATACCTTAGTATGGAAATCTGCAATTGTCGAGATCTGACTGTTTTAGAACGATGACTTTTATTAGCACCGGACGAACTCATTCGACAGCGTAATGATCCCAAGTGAGCGATACTGTTTGAATTAAACTATTACTGTTGATTTGCTTGACATGTAAAAAAATAGGTTATGGGCAATTAATGCTTTTAGCATCTGCTATCAAACAAATGATCAAATATATCAATCAAAGTATTTCATCAGGTAGAAGCGAGCATTGTATTTAGCAAATACCAAATGGTTAGAGCTCTAATACAAGCCAAATACGAACTGGAGCAGATTGCTTAACAGGGGATTTTCATATAACCCATATTGATTTTTTGCACGTTTCCAAGTTTTCATTATTTTGAAGACTTTTTCAAAGCGAATCTAAAAAAGTAGGCGTTGAAAAAGTTTCACTCGACTGTATGGGGCTAAGTGTAAAGCTAAAATTTTAATTTGGACGCTGTAAATTATTCACTTAAATACCAATCGATACAGAAAAATCCAAGTTACAAATTGCTTGCGACCATAATTTTGTATTTCAACTGTACACACTTGAAAAATTCGTATTATTATACGAAAATTGTGAAAATGTAAGACAAAAAACAAAGTTTTCCATTATGTTTCATTAATAGTTGATGGATTTTCATAATTCGAACATTAATAGAAATTTCCAGGAAAAATAGTTATCAAATTTAATTGTGTAGGAGAATGTGGTCGGTTGTCGGCACACTTTATTGTTCATATTTCTGGCTAATTGAACAATATAAGGACATAAGCATACCAATAGAAACTGGTGAAGTAATTTAATTGATTCTGTCAATATGAAAAATTTTACTAACAAAATCATTTTAGCCATTTAGAATAATGTGGTCGGTTATCGGTGCCCCAAGAAGTATTTTTAACAATATGAATGTACCATACGGGAATTTTGGAACAAAGACCAGCATTTTGGTAAATGTAGGACACAGAACGTTTTACCATGCGGAACAAGATCAAGACAAGACGGAACAAGAAATCCGTGACTGTCCCACCTAATCCGGGACGAGTAGCTCTACTGAAAAAAAACTAGGTCTTTTCTTCCAAACAACATTGACAAACAATTTCCTTGTCGCCTTCCCGATTAGAATACCTCCTTAAATCACTGAAAGACATTTCGCGGGCACATTCCACACAGGACAATGTTTCACTCAACATTAATATTTAAACTAAATTACAATTTAGAACAATAATGGAATGAGATTCCTCTTGTCGAGATGTGCTTATAAATCCCTCCCACCCAGCATCCAAAACCCGAAACCACTCAGATTGGCGCGCCTTCAGCGCTGCAGCGGCAGTAGTCGAATGACGGGCCAACAACTGTCAAGTAGGTAAATATGTAACGTAGGTACGTACGCCAAGAGCCGTTTTGATAATGCCCAATTCCTACATTATCTTGAAAAGACGCCGCTAGCCCTGTATGCTCCACGCAGAAACAGGTTAGACAGACATCCGTGCATTAGGACAGGGTCAGCCCTTTTTCAAATACCAGTTTTTTTCGCCGCCACCATCAAAACAAAGTAACCTTGCTACTGAAATCCATTTGCACAAAAGGCTATCAAATAAAACTAGATAATGAGAGAGCCTTCGAACATCAAAATGCTCACAGCTATTATAAGTTGATCTGTTCAGATTGGATGGCAATAGTTGGAAAAGGCAAGCCAAGAAGTCGTCGAACTAATGGAATACATACTAGCATTTAGCAAACTTGATTTGAATTCCCGGCAACCGAAGAAACCATCGGTGAAGGTCACTTTATTTCATCGTTTGCCTCTAAAGATAATTAAAACTTCAGCACGGTAGCTCACTGTTTGCCTATTTGTGCAGAATCGAGCATTATATACTACGTCAAACGTCAATCGTTTGATGTCCGGTAAACGCGCGGCAGCTTTTGTTTGTTTGACAAATATTTGTCCGCTGGCTTGTGAGCACGGAATGAACCAAACATCTTCAAACGTTGGTTTATAGGCATTAACATTCACACCAAGTATAATGGTTTGATCCGAACTGGTTGGAAAATCTATCTAAGTTTTTCGAATGCTCAATTCAATGGACATTTTGAAATGATTGTGGTACATATTCCTATTATATGCATAATTATTCCAGTCACATAATCTTTCGTGCGAGCCAAGACTTGTGCCGATTACTCATCGGAAATGTGATAGAAAACAGAAATAAAGAAAGAAAGGAACAATTGTGCCACGAATACGGAATGCATAATCTGCGCTGTTCGTAACAATTCATTTCAACTTAACCGAGGTCAGGTCCATGGCCATGCGAACGGGCTCATCGATAGCATTATGAAAGAAAACTGAAACAAAGCCTAGTCAACTGAGAGATAGGTACGTGACGGGGATCGCAAACTGCTGAACAGTGAGCAAGCATCCAGGAAAGTACCCGATAGGGTAGATAATCTCTAACTCTAGAGAAAATTTTCAATAGGACGTAAGTAACAATGAGAGATTCTCTTTGAGGTCTTTCTCTTCTGTTAATTGCTCGGCCATTTCAACATTTACTACTCCACTCTTTGCATAATATTGTAGTAAAAACCGTCAAATTAGTACAAAGTGTTGTAATGACGTCGTAATAAACGAAAGAGAAAGTAAACAAAGAGAGGCTCTCAATGTTACTTACGTCCTATTGAAAATTTTCTCTAGAACTCTTTTAATTAACCTTTACAGTACCAAGCTAAAAATTTTCTGAAAATTTTGTTTAAATTTTGCTCTCATTTCGTCAATTTTTGACCGAATTGGATGGAACTGGCTTTAAAAGATCTGGAATTTAGTCCAGTTTCTATATACCGAGTAGTGTTCAAATCCGTGGACCGGTTCCGGAACTAATCCGAATTCCCTTGGGGTATATCCGGCATCCCGTGGGGTGACGGACGAGTTTTGAAGAAACATCCCATAAATTTAAGTAATTGTATTTTGAAATGTGCTACATATGACTATTTCCCATTGATCCTTCACAATAGACATGCATTGGACCAATCTTGGCCACCGGAGAACTGTTCCGGGAGAACCTAAGAAAATGTATATATTTTTCTATCATTCCAGCGATTTGGGTTCATAGCTTTATACGAAATGCGAAGTTCTTCCAATCATACGGTTCTACAGCTCCCTCAAGGCCATTCCGGCACCGGTTCCGTACGGATGGACATTTGACGCCATTTTGAAAACCAAGATGGCAGCTTCCGGTTACCACAAAATAGTGAAAACCACCATCAATATGGGTGTTATTTGAAAGAGAACGGCCAGCAAAAGCCGGAAATTGATAATTGACGCCATTTTGAAAAGCAAAATGGGGATTTCCGGTTACCACAAAACAGTGAAAAGCATCATCAATATGGGTGTCATTCGAAAGGGAGTGGTCAATAGAAGACAGAAATTGATTTTTGACGCCATTTTCAAAACCAAGATGGCGGTTTCCGGTTATCACAGTGCAGTGCAAACCACCACCAATAATGGCGTCATTGTAAAGCGCTAGCGATCAGCAAAAGCCGGAAAATGATTTTTGACGCCAATTCGAAAACCAAAATGGCGGGTTCATGTTCCAAAGAAACAGTGAAAACCGTCATCAATATGGGTGTCATTAGAAAAGAGATGGTCACTTGAAAACCAAGATGGTAGCTTCCGGTTACCACAAAACAGTGAAAACAACCATCAATATGGGTGTTATTTGAAGGACGAAATTTATAATTGACGCCATTTTCAAAACCAAGATGGCGGTTTCCGGTTACCCACAACAGTCAAAAGTATTGTCAATATGAGTGTCATTCAAAAGGGGGGAGTCAATAGAAGACAGAAATTGATTTTTTCGCCATTTTCTAAGCAAAGATAGCGGCTCCCCAAGGCAGTGAAAACCACCGTCAATAATGGTGTCATTGTAAAGCGGGTGGTCAGCAAAAGACGAAAATTGATTGTTTACGCCATTTTGAAATCCAAGATGGTGGCTTCCTGTTCCAAGGAAACAATGAAAACCATTGTCAGTATGAGTGGCATTTGAAACGGGGTGATCAGTAGAAGACGGGAATTGATGATTGACGCCATTTTGAAAACCAAGATGGCGGCTTCCGGTTTCCACAAAACAGTGAAGATTGTCATCAAGATGGAAGTCATTTGCGAGTGAATGGTCGGCAGATACGGATATTGATTGACGCCATTTTGGAAAGCAAGATGGTGGTACCACAAAATAGTCAAAATCATCATCGGTATGGGTTTTATTTAGAAATGAACGGTCACCCAAGTAGCAATTTTCATTTCAACAACTATTTCACACCAACAATAAGTATGTGCTGTTGTGACAGACAACTAAGTTTCTTAGTGACTCAAAAAATACAGATTTAGACTAATTTTCAATATAGTTCAGCGAAACTTTTAAAACTTGCTCGAGAATAACCGAATTAAATCATATTGTTGTCAATATGTTGAACGCAGATCTCAACAAGATTAGCTCATTCTTGCCGATGTTCACATGGGCTATCAATCGGCAATATTATTATAATAATAATTTTCGATTTGGACATGTGTATTTTTCCTCGTTCAATACTGCGGATCGTGATCGTGCGTTGCATTGGAGATGTATTTGTTGATTCACGCGTTCGTGGTTAGTGTCGGTGTCGGCTTCATAGTGTGGTATACGGTGTGTGGGGCTTCTTCGATGACTTCATCGTTTATGGAGTGATTGCTGGCCTCAATTAAAGCAGTGGATGATATCAAGAAGTTTTGACTCGTGAGCCGCTGCCGAATAATGTGCTGGGGGAACGACGGCGACTGGGGTGCCGCGGTTGCCTACTTTTTTTCTTTACTTTGTAAGTAAGGGTTCCACTACTCGGGTTCTTGTTTGCCCGGCGTACCCTTCGTTTCAGGGCGGCCTAGGTGTTTCTACAGAATTACGGATTTTCGTTTCACAACAAAAAAGGTAAATAAACTAATAGATTTACCGACTTTTATTCCACCAAATCTCCTCTTTCCTGCACTCTGTCGATGAAGTTGATCAGCTGCTTCTGACGATGGCGGGAAGGCGGGCGGTTTCTTCCGACCGGCCGGGAACACAACGGCCGCGTTCTCCTGCTGGTGTCGTTGGCTGCGCCGTTAGCGGTCCTTGACTTTTAGCTAGGGAGGTGAGCTTGGCTCCTTTGTTGGAACCTCCCTAGCGACGATGGCGAATTATCGCCGGATCTACTCGCTCCCCGCGAGAGATCCCAGAAGTCACCGCAGTGTACTTCCCAGGGAGCACCTTTGGCCACCCTGCTTCGCTCTCCTTGAAGCTTAGCTGTGAAGGAGAGCTAGGCTCGTTCGGCTGATCCTTCACAGCGAGAGCGGAAAGGCGTCTTCTGGGTCCTTTATACTTAGCCGGGGAAGCGAGTTGCTCCTTGGCGCTTAGCTTCCTTTTCCGGCGACCCGACACCAAAACACTTGAGTACCCGAACCACGGGTCGGCACTTTTCGAACGGGATTGTCACCGTCGCACACGTGCACTTCACCGCACTGGTTATTGTGGCTGGAAACTGTCCCGCAAAAACAAAAAAACTCGGGGCGTCTGTTCGATGCCGTGGTCCGTCACTATCTAAAAACCTCGACGGCCGCCTTCTCCACGACACGAAAAAACAAACACCAACACCAAAAAAAAACCGTACCGCCGCATAGCTATGTGTAGCATATCCAGCACACTTATTGCAGCAAGAGGAGAGCGGTTGCCTATCCAACCCCTTTGTTTCTTGTATACAAACTTAAAACAAAAATTAGTACACCTATCTGATTACACAAAACCGTTCGACGATTGTAAGGACGTGACCCCTATCGGCCTACCCCTGAGTCGATTCCTAGTCCCACCAGGAGTACTTGCTCTAAATTTGAAACAAATCGGACAAGTCTAGCTACCGGACCAACGTGCCTGAAGTTTGTATGGGATTTTTCGACAATTTATATGAAGAAAACCCACTAGCCCGCATTTTCACCGCTAGGTGGCACAGTATGCATCGAATTATCACTGTAAGTGAAAATAAGAAATATAATTCAATTGTGTACAACTTTGTCGAAGATGATGATGATGCGCAGCTATGTTTGAATTTTTTACATGCACAAAAAGGCAAGCCGGGCCTGGCAGGCCCGGTGTGTATGTAACATTTACTAGGAATACCACGGGTTTTATACATTAATATGGATCTGAAAAAAACATTTTGATGAGTTCATCTTCATATTAGCAGGAATTTTTTTCATGTTTTGATTGATTTTATCTTTTTACCTTTTCTTATAAGAAAAAAAACTTGAAAGTTTGAGCGAATTCTATACATTTCTTTTATAAGAAATGTAAAAATAGCATACGATAATGACGTGTGTCATATTTTTTGGGTAAATACTTTTATGTCATCCTTTGTGGTCTACTTGACAATTATTTGGGTACAACATAACCTAACTCTGTCGGTATTTTCTATTTTTGTTGTCTATTCTTTGTGTTATAGTTGTCGTAATTATTCAAATTGTAGGATCTAAAAGCAACAAAAAATTGAAATGACTATAAAACGATATGCCCATGTATTCAATCGTCTCAAAGAATCTGAAATAATGGAAGAAATTCGAGCAAATTCAACAGTAGACGATGCCGAAGCTGATATGCTAAGCGAGGAAGAAGAATGATATTGCTTCCGACAATGAATCTGATGCAGACTGGGAAGAAGAATCTAAATATGTACTCCGGTTATGCATCAGAAGAAATTAATAGCAACCCAGAAACATTTATTGGTCGTGTTCAAACGAAATGGAGCTCAGAACCAATCGACAGTCGACGTGATCATCCGAGTACTCACCTTTTGGAAAAAATTGACCTTTTTACATCCATCGCCTTATACGCTGAAATCGGGATTTGCGGCGTGTTCGTACTCATCATCCTGTAACTCCGGAACCGGAAGTCGGATCAATTAGAAATTCAACAGCAACCAATGGGAATGCTGTACGTTTCATTTGAAACCAAGTTTGTAAAAATCGGTAAAGAATTCGCTGAGAAATAGGTATGACATTATCTTAGGAATTTGGTAAGTTCCCCCGGGGCATCAAGAACCGCTATAGCCGGCCAATGTGGTCGAAATGCCTTCGGTGGGTCATTAATGATCTAGACATGCAAAGCCAAGTAATGTTGCACATATTTTATTATATATAGCATCATTTGGACATCATGGTGGTATCAGTTTCTATGGGAATTTGCTGTGTGATTGTACTCTTCAACACGTAACTCCTGAACCGAAAGTCGGATCAATAAAAAAAATCAATAGCGACCGATGGAAAGGCTGCACCTTTCATTTGAGACTAAATTTGTACAATTCGGTCCAGCCACCCCAGAGAAAAATCGGTGAGATTGTTTGCCACATACATACATCCATATATACATACATACACACACACATACAGACCTTTTACTATCTCGACGAACTGAGTCGAATGGTATAAGAGATTTGGCCCTGCGGATCTCGGTTAAAAAGTCGAAATTTCGACCGATTGCATAACCTTTCTATATGAGAACTGTAAAAAGGAGCTTGAATTTAGACGGGCCTGAGAGGCCCGGCTTGCCCTTTAATGTTAGGATTTTAGCTTGCCTTCACAAGGGTTAAAAGAAGTTATTAAACTTTTAGCGAAGTGGTGTCTGAGTCAGTTTTGCATGGGGCCTAGCAGTGCGTGGTAGTGTATCGGTACTAGGTTCTAACAAACTAAACATTTTTGTAGAATAATGGTTAGATTTAGCTGAATAGTATGTTCGGAAGAATTGCAATACATAATACGAGTTATGTCCTGGTTAGAAAATTTTAGTGCCACCTGTGACCGCATAGATTGCGCCAACACTAACTTTTCAACGGAGAGAGATAGAAATTAGGTGTCTTCTACAAATATCACCGGTTCTATTTACTATAGAATCCATTCGAAAAATGGTTTTTGAAGAAAATTGCTCAAGGAGCTTAACTTTTCGCGGTAGTGATGCCAACTATGCGATTTTTTTCAGTTAAATATTAAAAGATTTTTTTTTCTTATTACAAATATTTTAATTTTGAAGATTCTAATGCCATCGTGTTCTGTAGATATTTTTACATAAAAAACACTTATAATCTCAATATAATTTGAGCGCATCCTGAGATGCACTGTTTTGAAGGGAAGAACTCGAATTTTCTCATATAAATTTCTCATAATTTCTCGTCTACTTCACGATAAATTATGTGTGAACTTAGAATACTCAAGTTAGTTTTTTTATTGTTGTGCGCCTGCGATTTTATATGGGAAATAGCGTTTTTTTGCTTCAAAATATCGCTGATTTGCTATTTGGTTGTAAAAATCGGATAGTTGGCAGCACTGCCGCCAATAACTAATATATTTTCTAAACTCCTTGAACAATTTTCTTCAAAACCCATCTTACGGTTTGGTTCTAGAGTAAATAGAACCGGAAATATGTTCAAAAAGAAATCAAGGGTTTTGACAATTTGCCAAAACTGGGTGCTTCCATTGCCCGAGGGGTGATTGAATAAACACAAAAATTTGGGTTTTTATATATTGGCCCTAGATGAGCAATTCCTCCAAATTTGATTCAAATCCGTGAAGGTCGATTACACGTGCCTTGATCACTGCGCGTGGAATGACCCTTACATAGAATACATGGGAATTGAGAGGGACCATCAAGCCACCTGATTGAAACGATTTGAGCAGGAAGAGTGGAGTAGCCAGATTCTTGTTGCTAACATTTCGTGAACATTGCGCAGGATTTTCTCCCCACCTATTGAGGCTACTTTTTATAACAATGGCTTGCATTGTAATTGGCTTATATGGTCTTGTTATTGGAACATGTACATGTAAGCGAAGTCACTTTCTGACCACGCAATTCCTTTTTGGCCCTTCGTACAGTAGCATGCTGAGTATGGTCAGAGAGTAATGCTTGAACACGTCATGCTTGGCGTGTAAAGATTGCTCAGTGCTATGGAGAGTGTTCCTGTTACAAAGGTGGTAGTACCACCGCCACCACTACATCTACTGACCACCCCTTTCAAATGACACTCATACTTATGGTTTTCACTGTTGTTTGTAGTAACCGGAAGTTTTCGAAAATGGCGTCAAAAATCACTTTATGACTACCCCTTTCTCATACCTATACTGATGATAGTTTTCACTGTTTTGCAGTAATAGGATACCGCAAACTTGGTTTTCAAAACTGCATAAACAATCAATTTCGTACTTCTTCTCACCAATCCCTTTCAAATAACACCTATATTGATGGTAGTTTTCACTGCTTTTTGGAAACCGGCAGCCGCCATCTTGGTTTTCAAAATGGCGTCAGTCATCAATTTCCGTCTCCTGCTGACACACTCCTTTCAAATGACACCCATATTGATGACGGTTTTCACTGTTTCTTAGGAACATGAACCCGCCATTTTGGTTTTCGAATTGGCGTCAAAAACCAATTTCCGGCTTTTGATGATCGCTAGCGCTTTACAATAACGCCATTATTGGTGGTGGTTTGCACTGCACTGTGATAACCGGAAACCGCCATTTTGGTTTTGAAAATGACGTCAAAAATCAATTTCTGTCTTCTATTGACCACTCCCTTTCGAATGACACCCATATTGATGATGCTTTTCACTGTTTTGTGGTAACCGGAAATCCCCATTTTGCTTTTCAAAATGGCGTCAATTATCAATTTCCGGCTTTTGCTGGCCGTTCTCTTTCAAATAACACCCATATTGATGGTGGTTTTCACTATTTTGTGGTAACCGGAAGCTGCCATCTTGGTTTTCAAAATGGCGTCAAATGTCCATCCGTACGGAACCGGTGCCGGAATGGCCTTGAGGGAGCTGTAGAACCGTATGATTGGAAGAACTTCGCATTTCGTATAAAGCTATGAACCCAAATCGCTGGAATGATAGAAAAATATATACATTTTCTTAGGTTCTCCCGGAACAGTTCTCCGGTGGCCAAGATTGGTCCAATGCATGTCTATTGTGAAGGATCAATGGGAAATAGTCATATGTAGCACATTTCAAAATACAATTACTTAAATTTATGGGATGTTTCTTCAAAACTCGTCCGTCACCCCACTGGGATGCCGGATATACCCCAAGGGAATTCGGATTAGTTCCGGAACCGGTCCACGGATTTGAACACTACTCGGTATATAGAAACTGGACTAAATTCCAGATCTTTTAAAGCCAGTTCCATCCAATTCGGTCAAAAATTGACGAAATGAGAGCAAAATTTAAACAAAATTTTCAGAAAATTTTTAGCTTGGTACTGTAAAGGTAATAAGAGCCTACAAAAGATGCGTCGTGCACTAATTTTACACCGTTATGAAATTCTTTAGGCTGTTTTTAAAAGTCATAACATCGTTAGTTCATCTCTCATTGCTTCAGAGCATATTTAATTAATTTAAACTTTTTATGGAACAAAAAACGTTATAATTGGTCTATCAAAAACATCACGACTTTTATGTCTATCAATGGTTTACCATTAGTAGATGTTTGCTTTTTAAACTTTGCGCATGAAGCATCCCAAATTTTTCAACTTGTATTGGCAAAAAATAATGGAGAATCCAAAACTCGTAGACACTTCCATAAAAAAATTGTAAAGAATGTTGACTTTCGTTGGGTAAAAAATCATCCGAAAGATCATTACGAAGGAAATTCGACATATAATCTATTTAACCTTCAATATATGATCCGGTTTAGAATATTGGAGAGTGGGATTTTAAACGTCAATATATTTCGCTTCCTGAACATAACTATTTTTTGGAACTATTTACTGAAAATTAGTTTCAACATTCTTGTAATATATTTCAAAGCGTGCACAAATAACGGGAAAGGGTAAGATCCAACTAAAAAAAAATTTCGCATTTCGCCATTTTTTACATTTTTTTTTATTTTACTAAAATTTCATTATTATATTTTTCGCAGTTTTTAAACAGTTCTACAACAGTTTATACACAATACAGTACAAGATCGGATAAAATCGAATTAGAAAAACCTGGGCAATTGCTTAGGGGTTTCAGAAAAAGATAATCATTTTCAAATCCATTCACACCTACCAGTTCTATAGCTCATAACCCTTATTAGGTCCGAATTGGCTTAGTTCTTCCTATTTTTCTCTATTTCTAATAAGAATGTACATTAACCTTATTTAATTATATACCTGTTTCATTTCCATTATTTTCACTATTTTGTAGGGGAAAAAGTTCGGTTGCCGGCACTGGTCGGTTGTCGGCACCCCTATGTAACTTTTGACAGAAACCAGACATGGACATTCTGATAAATATTATTTGTGTGTTATATTAGCACGATATTTTTGTGCCGATTGCTGAAGCAAACAGACTCGAATGTTCTGTTCTACAACCAATATAGTTTTTGAACAAGTTAAGCTCTACTTAAAAGTTTTCTTTGATGATTTACTTAGTGTTATAGAAAGAAGTAAATCGATCCAAAAAGTATGCGCATGGAATATTTCGATGTGAATATTCTATTTTGTGATTCAACATTGAATGGCACCGAAATGTTCGCCTCCAAATTTTGTTTGATCAGTTCTCAATTAGGTTACTAAAATCGGTTGTCGGCACCCAAACATGGTCGGTTGTCGGCACCCGATTTTTTGTGGCAAATGCTCTCAATAACCTAATCAATATGGGTATTTTGGAACGGGATTTACGAATAGATACCAGAGATCGTGTTTTCACCGCTCGGTAGTACTGTATACAGCAGATTGTCACGATCAGGCAATTCGGGGGGAACGAGCGGGGTTACCCTATAGCCACCCTTCACCTTTGGCAGACTTCTATCTGATCTGAAGCTTTGGTAAAAAAATGGACTGCCTGAAATGAACTCAATTGCATGGAATGCGATCCGTCAGTGCATTAGCAATGCGTAATATTCGCACTAGTTTTTCACATACACATATTGTGATTCTGATGAAGAATGATATTCATAATGCCTTTGATGGTTGTTGAAACGAATAAATTTCCTTTTCGCTTTGAATCTTGATGATTATCATTCATATTTTACTATTTTTAGTAAATTTTCTTAGGATGCCGACAACCGACCACGTTTTTAAAACTGGTGAAAAATTAGCATTTTACTGAATTGTTAATAATTGTTTTCAAGTTGACAGAATAAATTAAATTCTTTCATGAGTTTTTAGCTAAGGCCTCTAGCTTTCCATTGGTATGCTTATTCCCATATATTGTTCAATTGGAGTAATGTTGTGAGCAAAAAACGAAAGTGTGCCGACAACCGAACACATTCCCCAGTATAAGAATGAAATGTCAACCAGACTAAGCATGTTATTTTTACAGCATGACGATATATCAGAGCAATGCAGCACTTTGACCGATCGGGTCAAAAGAGTTAATGCATAACCCATAATAACCCAGGGTTTTCTAAAATGAGCCAAATACAGTGATATCTTCAATTTCATCAAAAAATTTATCAAAGATTATGGGAAACGCAAAATAACCGCTTACAATAGAAAATGAATATATCTGCAGAGCCGTAGCGTGGTCTTCTGACGCCTTTGGCGAAGCCTCAGTTTTTGGTGTTTACTTTGGCTCTTTTTCAGTTCGACCTTCAAAAAATAATTTGTGTACAAGGAAATGGCACACCTACTTAATTAATGTTTGACTGTCGTTCATTTCACGAAAATTCCAGCCACAAATCTTACTGTATATTTATGAAATCAGTTGACTCTAGGTGATTGAAGGCTGCTTTTATATTATTGTCTAAATCGAATGTCTTAGAAATGCATAAAACAACGGATCTTGTATTTTCTCGTCTAAAATCGTGTTGACAAAAGTTACCTCTATGGTAATTTAAATTTTAAAACTGAAATTAAAATAAAAATATCGGTGATATCGATATATCATGGATTTATAAAATATTTGGCATACAAAAAAAATAAAACTGTATTTCCAAACTCAAGCCCCATCTTAATTCAAAAAAAATTCTTGTAACATGACATTGTTTTTTATTGTGCTCAAATTTTGCATGGGTGCATTGAACTGGGTTCGACCTTATCCTACCTTCTTTCGGATCACAGGTAGTTCGCTAAGTTGACGTAGAAATATTCAGCTGTTCAAGATATCTCGAAAGTTCGCCTAGATAAGCTCAGAATGGTGAAATATTGTCTAAATCAAACAAATGACGTTACTGACGACTACACTTTTAAGAAGAACTAACGCGTTTACATGCCCGCTCACAAAATTGAGATCGATGGTGTCGTTATCGATTCGAACTTGGTATGCGTGGATCTACTGAAGGACGTGATTGGCTGTTTCAAGGATGATTTGCTTCAGTGAGCGAAGATTGACAATGACAATCGTACCGGACGGGACAAAATGGTGCGTCACTTCCAACTAGTGCCAGCTTTGGCGAGAATACTTTGCGTCTTCTTCGACAAGGATCGTCTGCAGAATCGGTTGTTTCTGCCGCCAAACCCTCGAGCACTCGCGTTGTTGTACTTTGTACAACACTTTGGGATTTTTCGTTATCATTTAGTTGCAAAGACATTTATCAATGCCAAACCACTATGTATTCCTCAGAAATCATGTTTTAGACAAGATACACTCATTTTTGTGCACTAATATACCTCAAGTGCAACAATACAATGTGAAATTGCTTGATGAAACCAGACCAATCAAACGCGCGATGAGGGAAGTTCGACCAAACAATATTCTGTTCAATATATCTCGTGATCTCGATCATGTGGAGGGTTACTTCCTTCGGCAAACATGTTCAGAATATCAAGAGCTAGTCAGTGGAAGATAAAATAGTTAGATATAAATTCTGCCGCTAGGTGACGCCAGCGAGCATGTTATTTTTTCAGCTTACTATATCTCAACAACTAGATTTTTTAGAAAGTCAGTATCTTCGACGAAGTTGCTAAGCAAATCAAAACCTATGAGGTGGTATGACGGCTGCTTCAGAAACTACCGTTAGGCGTCAGTTGTTAAACCTGATGTATCTCAATTTCCTGTTTTTTTAGCGAGTAAGTGCGTTCGGCAAAGTTGCTCGCGAGATTAAAACCTTTGAGGTGGGACATCGAATAATGTGGGATTCTTCCACTAGTAGGCGCTAGTGAACTTGAGCATGTAATCTTTTCGACCCACTGTATCTCAGTTCCCTGTCTCTTTGGAAGGTCGTTGTTCTATTTTTTCTTCGAACTAAATCCAAAAATGGTGAATATCACCAAGGGAAATAATAAATCGATGATATTCCGAAAATAAGTTCACTAAATTGTCAGATGACGTTCCTCTAACTCAACTAAACTAATTTATTCATTTAAAATTTTGGAATTTGTACGCAAAGATATTAAGATTTGGAAGTCGTAAAACTCATGTGTACCATTTCTGTAACACCAATCAACCACACACGATGGTAATCTGTAAAAGGGGCTGTTTATAACATGCACAGAAATAATGACACAACCTTCTTAAGTACAGAAAAATGCTAAACAAGCACAATTGTTCTTCAATATCTTCAACGTCAAATCAGTTGATTCGAAAATAGTATAACTCACTTATGACACTTATGAATTATACTATGATACTTCTAAATAGTCGCAATCTTGAGATTCAGAAATCATGAATATGCATGCTCAGTAGCGCTACCTAGTGGCAGAATCCCAAACTATTCAGTGTTTCTTTATCTCTTGTGCTACTATATCGAAGATACCGTCCTGCTAACAAATCAGGAATTCGAGATACAGTAGGCCAAAAATGGTATGGCCACGAGCGCCACGTAGTAGCGGAATATCAAACTATTTCGCATACCACCTCGTAGGCTTTGATCACCAGAACAACATTGCCGAAGACACATATCTGCTGAAAAATCAGATAGTCCAATAGACCAATAGTCGCATACTTAAGTAAAACTTTTACTAAAAAATCGATGAATAGACCTATGGACAATGTTAATACATTAAACAAGAGCTTTCTATCCCTACTTCATAAGAAAAATATAAAGATGGTTTAGTAACCAATTTATGTATTCAAAACCGCCTGTACCACTATAGGAACACGTGTACCAATAGTGGTGCAATCGCTAATTTCGGTTCCTATTGTCGCAAATCCCATTTATTTCTTATGGGACTTGTAACTATAGGTACATTGGATCAACTATAGGTGCAAGGGTGCTCAAAATCCATATAAAATTTTTTTTTTCAATAGTTATTTGAGCAAATTTCAAGGATAACAGTTTTATTGTCGCATAATTTTAGTGCGATGAAACGATAAAAAAATATTTGTTGATGGTTGGTACCTTAATTAGGCGAATAACCCACTACTGCAACTATAGGTACACCTCAACTATAGGAGCACCCACCCTACACAGAAAATTGTTCTACACATCTGTTTTAGAAGTACAAAGATCACTATACAAATAACTGAAGGGGACACCTAACAAACATTGAGTTGTTAATTCGTTTGATCAAATAGTCACGTGTAATTTGAATTTTAAAAATAATTATCCACTGCAAATCAATGTCATTAACTTGTACAACAAAGATGGATGAGATGCAGTATTTCCCCCCTTAACCAGGTTTACCATACACATAATAGCAATATCTAGTTGCAATTGTAAATAATAACGATAATATTCCTCGGGAACTTGGACACATTAATCACCTAGCATCGCACGTGGATTTTTCTCCTAGTCTTATACAAGTGGGTAATGCCATCCAATATGTATAAGCCTGCAACAATTTTGTATTGAGTGTAGATTCGACTGTTTGTTCTATAGATAGACTGTGTGGAGGAACAGTTTACCTTCAGTAGTGTTAAAGCACTCGTAGAAATTATCCACCTCTCCAGTTTTATTACAGCAAATAGACTCCGACTCCAGAGTGACATTCGGTTTTATTTGCATTAATTACAATAATTGCACCTCGGATTGTTTCCATCGCCCAAGCCAGTGACAGAGCGAGAAATGAGAAGTGGACACTTGGCTAGCCTATAGTCGATACGGCTGCAGGTTAAGTGATTCATCGATACCTAAGTGCCCTCTGCCGGCAGCGGTGTAAATTGCCGTCGTATGGCTAGGTGAAGGGCATCGTTTTGTTTTCACATAGTGCGAAAGAATTCGCTTGAACTCTGGATCAAACCACCAAGTGCGAAACAATTGGAAATATGAGTTCCTCATTCCATCTGTTTTAGCAATCATAATGCGTATTCCACACATCCACATGAGCGATGCTTTTCCAAAGTTCATCGCTATTTCAGTTTTTTTTAAGAAGACAATATACACCGATACCACACAAACGAAATAAGAAATGTTAACCATCTACTTATACTATTCATCGACAAATTAACGTAGCACCTTTCGATATAGAGTAAAGAGTCTATTTTCACAATATTCCTATTATCACCCTACTAGCGAAAGGCAAAGAGATTCACTTTCAAGAGCGTATCGTATCCGATTCACGCGCAAAATAAATCGACTCCTTTGCACGATCATTACGGAAAATTAAAGAAATGCTTGATGTTGATTTGGAGCAGGTTTTTCATTCCATGTAGGTAGGGTTACCATCCGTCCTTATTTTAAAGGACATGCCCTTAACTTCTACGATTTTAGGAAACGTCCTTTATTTTACCTCAAATATCTTTCACTTTAGTTGCAAACCCAGACATTTCAAAATTATTCAAATCAAGTTAATCCCGTGAGAATGATACTTTTCATCATCATTTTAATTGGCATTTTCATTCCAGCTCTTTGTGTTAATAAAGTAACTTGCGTACCCTTTGCGACTCATAGCAACCAAAACTCATTAAGTAAAATATAACTAAAATCTGCGTCAGTCCAGTTTCGCGATACGTGCAGTTTTAAAAATGTTGTGCAAAATGGAAAACGAGGAAAAAAATTACTCCTGCACACTCACTTCGATGACCAGACAAGCTATCTGTACATCGTCCTGAGTGGAGTTTTCAAGTTTTTATCTTTTGTTTGATAATTGCCCAGTACCCATCAATTAGGCGTACATGCAACCAGTTGGACGGATTAATATTCTTGTGGACGAAATCTACTTCATTGTCACGGTATAACTGTAGCATCTCCCAGCTGTAATGGCAGCGTACCAAATCAAGCCAGAATTATATTGGGTCTTTGTCAGTTTTAATGAAATGTAATATGAATTTGCTTATAAATCTTCGAGTACATCGTTCTTTTTAGGCTATAAAATTTGGTTTAGAGTCAACAGCTGCAAATTCTTCGCCAGATCATCAGTTTCTGGTTACATTTTCCGACGAAAACAATCTTGAATTTGCTGGGTACTTCGTGCTGCAGCACGATAAAACTTTTGTTCGGGACTCGGTAGCAACGGGTTTTAGACGCATATGTGTGCAGGATCCATTTTCTGTTTTCGTCTTCCATATAGCAAAACTTTTAAATGATTGGATCAAGATAAAATTTTCATCACTAAAACATGAGTATTTCCTAAACAAATTGCTGTTAGAACTTTTCAAATGCGACCACTAGAGGTGCTGCTACAGAATTAATAAAGTGTCCGAATTCTAACTGCAACAGGTTTTAACATGTGATAAGTAGTTCAATATGAGAATTCAACGTGTCCTTAATTTGCGATCAGTCAATTTGGTAACCCTACACATTAGAATGTAACATGGTTAAATGAAAAAAAATAAATTTTGCTCCGAGTAACTTTTTGGGTCCCATAACAACTCTACAATTTTTTAGCTCGATCAGTGAAACTATATTTTTGCGCCCATGTTTGAAAGTTTACGTGGGATTTCGTATGGGGAAATCGGCTTTTGCAAAATAATTCTTCCAAGAGTCGCCCGTTACCTCCTAAAAATAAATAGATGTCTGATCTTTATAAGAACTTTGTCAAGGAAACAAAGTCTAGAAGACCGCGAATCGATCTAATGCTTGTGGAAATAGTTATTAAGCAAGAACCGTTTGATGCCCTGAAGATTGGTGAAAATTTCACTTTTCATAGCATCACTGCTGCTGACGGTCGAGTTGTATACAAAAAATTTAACTGTCTCTTATTGTGTACAAAAGAAGCCTCAATTAATCCCTCAAAACTCTTGCAAAGTGGCCAAACAGTACAGATAAATGATTTAGAGATATTAAGAGAAGAAATTAATATTTTATCAATCGTCAAAGTATCAATCGATTTCTGCTTAATAACTTTTTTTCAAGCTTAAGATCGTTTCGTGGTATTCGAGAATTTGTTTCTTTGTTAAATTTACTATAAAAGCCACATAACAATTTATTCTTAGGAAGCGATGGGCGAATTCTGGAGGAATTATTTTGTGAAAGGTAGTTTTCCCATGCAAAATCCCATGTAAACATTAAACAGTGGGCGCAAAATTATAGTTTCATGGATCGAGCTAAGAACTTGCTCAGTTGTTCTAGGATCCAAATGGTACCTAAAAAGTTGCTCGAAGCTGGAATCTAATTTTTGTTCCACACTACTACACATTGGTACGGCGATTATTTATTTTGACGTATTTACACCCAAAACAAAAATCTCTTGCAATGATTGCAAGCGACTATCACTTGCAAATAATGTTAGCATCGCTTGCAATTTTGCAGTTAAACCCGCTTGCAATTGTTGCAAGCATATAAAATCACTTCATCTCTCGCTATACGTACATACGTTTCTTCAAAACACTGTCGAAGGATTACCACCACATTCACATGCCTATGCTGGTTGGTACAGCAACGCACGGCGAGTTTTTATTTTCCGTCTACTTTTTATTCATTCCTCACCAACATCATCAAATACAGTTTTGTGGTTTATTCATTACACACGAGACGGCATCAAATTGCGGAAGTGACAATTGTACGAGTTTTAATGTCCTGTCCTTATGTGCAAGGACAGATCAGTGCTTATAGTTAGCGCTATGATGCACAAGGGCCTGAGTTCAAATCTGGCCGCGTGTTTTACTTTTTTATCAATCGTGAAATCCTCTGTTTATATATGACTTTTATCCACTTATTACTATCTGGTAGTATGGTTGGGTGGATAAAGTATTGCTTAGCGATCTGTTTGTGCGGGGTTCACTTTTCAATGCCCAACAGTCTTTTTTTCTAACGCATATTGGTCACCAATACACATACATCGCTAATACATAGGCAAAATTCGGTTTTTCTGTTTCTTGCATTGCATGCAAGGAAGCTTCTTGCAATTTTCGCACATTACCAGAACGCTTGCAATTTTCGCTCGTATTTATTGCATTAATGTAAGCGAATCTTACCGGGTACGTTTTGGGTGTAATGACTACAGTATCTTGCGTTGCATTATGACGATGATTTTGACGGATTGCACACTGACTTCATCATGTTTGACTGCTGATTATCTAATAAGAGTTGCTTAGGCAGTGGTAAGTACAAATTCATTCCAATCCGTCCCATATTAAACCTCAACAGCATGATAGCAATCAATGCATGCCACCCCCGTCTCCATCGTTCACGGGAAAGGATAAAGTAACCCGGAAATGTTGATGCTCCACCTACTTAACGGAAGGTAGACGGCTCATTAGACTTTTCCATAGGTGTCGCGGAGTTGGTGGTTTGGAAGAGTATAGTGTATAGGATTTGCTTCAAGCAAGCGATGCGACCTGTAAAGCATGGTTTATTAGGTAGTAGTTTAGTTGGTTTTAAATTACATGATCAATCGAAAAAGGAAAGAACTTGTTCAGTTTTTGATTCTTTTTAAACTCTGGGTAGCCGGCTACCGAGAGTATCCTATGCTTACTAAACAAAAGCTATTTGAACTTCTTACAACCGACCGTGGGAGTGGCATAATGGGCCGAATCACTATTTATTGCGACAGTATTCAGACAAATCTCGCTATTTCTTTTCTACGAACTATTCATTCATGACTGCAGTATGTTGCCCAACTAACTCACTCCGTTTGTTTTTATGCTGGTAGGATCATAATGATCAATAACTTCATCAATGAATAGCAACTACAACTTTTAGAAAAGCCTTTCGTTTTAAAAATTTTACTTGCACATTTCACAAAGTCGTTCAAAGGTGTTTTTTTTTAAATGGCGACTCTTTACAAAAAGAATCGTGTCTCATTTACTCTTTTTCAAGACTTGATTACTTAGATCGATTCGCGATGCACTCGCCCTTCTCTACACCATACCCATTTGAAGCCTTTGGTTAAAGAATGGTCCTAGCTCTTAGGTCGTCATATTTACCGATATATGCCAAGAAGTAAACAAAACAGCGCTTAATTAAAGAGTCTACGACAGTGTTTTCAAAGACCGAAAAAATCATGTCTCATGTCTTCAGTGTGTAGTAAAAATCGTGTTACAATAGTTTTGCGTTAATGAGAAACATCAAGCTTTACAAGCACATGTCAGTGTCAACGACTAAGCATTACCTTTCCGGACACGTCAAAGTCAAGGTCAAAACCAACATTAAAACAAAAGCCTCATAAGCCATTCATTCACAAGGCAATAAAAGACTGTTTGTTTTCTTTTTTCCTTCTTAAAGGCTGACTTTAACGAACATTAGCGAACGAGTGTTAACAAACGCAATAAATTTATACCGGGAAAATTAGCCTCTCAGAATTGTTACTATATTAATTATAATTATTGTAGGTACCCTGCATCGCTGCGGCACGAAGTTTAACCTATACATGTTGTGGCAATTTTGTGAACTTCATAAAAAATTATTTTTATCGATGGCTTAATTCCAAATATGGCGGAAATTAACAAACCATAACATCAATTTACCAGGGGATGTTTTTCTCCATAAGGAGAAAATTCGATGTGGTCTTGATTTGTGTATCAAGCGCATAGTACCTAAAATCAGTAGCTCGGAGTTTGCTTTTCGAATTCATCTCATCAGTACCTAACAGACCGACTTGACCAGCCTGTATTCCATTTAATTTTGAATTAACGAAATTTAAAATTTGGTAAGCATATTCCTCATATTACACTGAAATTTCCAACATGCGAATATGTAGTATAGTTATTGGGTCAAGAGATGTTATGTCATATAAGAAAACAAATTTATATCGATATCACTTTGGACCCTTATGATCCCGATCAATTGAAAATCGCAACGTTATTAGAGGAAAGCATCATATAGTGTAGTGTTAAAATATAACATATGGGATATGGATCTTGTGATTCTTATTCCGCTAGTTTTAAAATTCGATCTTTGAGCTTTATATGTGCCATTAACTACAGCAAAATTTTTCAAATGTCTAAGGGAGAGTGGTGTCGGTAAGCTAACCTCACACGCATTTGCGATAGCGTCAAGTGTTTGTTGTCACTTTAACAGATAATCGAAGTTATTGTACATTAAAAGTAAATGCACAAATTGACACCTCGCGTTTTTTGGAAAAAAGTTTGTGGTGTCCCTTCTGTGAAACTAAACATCATAAAGTTTTTCGTTATTGTAAGTAGATGCAAAATCTGTTATTTATATGAAGAAATTTACAAAGATAAATATTTTCTGTCTGCTTAAAATTAATTCAAATTTGCTTAGTTTTTTAAGGGTTGTCAAAATAATGGGCAACTATAAAGGCTAAACACAAACAGGCTTGACTATCAGTGAAACTATGAAGTATGCGCTGATTAACACTCTTGAGAAGGGACATAGAGTACGTCGAGCAGGTAAAATACACAATATGTCGTACCCTACTTTAAGTCATTACGTCATACACTTTAAAAGGACGAGAATCGTAGTTGTAAGCTGATTTTGGAAAACAAGAGGCAGAATTGACTGCTTATCTTTTTCATTGTTTATATATAAGATACGAATTAAGCAGTGTAACACTCCTTTTAGAGGCTACGAATCAAATCAGTCTGAGTTCTCACTGAATATACCTGTAATGTTTCATCGGCAGGCAGAAAGTGTAAGTTTCTACCAGGTTAATCACCAGAAATTTGCGCGGTTTCCCAAAGTCTCAACCACGTGAGTCCAGAAATTAGGAAAGAAGACGAGGAAGAAGTAGCGTTACTACCGACTCGCCATAAATGAAATTGATGAAAGAAAATCACGACGGGAGAAAGAAAAGAACACAAAAATACTATAAAAAACAAATAATAAGTGATATGGATTTGCAGTAAGACATTTCTGAAGTGAAAAATGTATTAATTGGTTGTTCTTGATATACACTTCAACGGGTCGTAACAACTCCATACTTTTTATTTTAATGGAAAGATCATTTAGTTCTACATAAGATATCAAAACAGTAGGCTGGCACACTCAGACGTTCCACAGTGGCGTAACTATATCAAATCCATGGCCAAAATTATTTCACATGTTTTTAAGCTTTTTATACGATAACAAGTGATGCAAAATAGTTTTTCATGGTTTTGGACAATTTATGATCAAAATATGAAAATATTAAACCTCCTTGCTGTGTGTAATATTAGCTCAATTTGGTTAATGGACGCAATCTATCAAAAAATAATATGGGGGACTCAATCAAATCATTCTTGTCATATAAGCTTGAGCTTGTGCGACCACCCCTGGCCCATACTCCGTTATCGATCTGGACTAGCTGAAGTTGCACAGGGAATAAGTAGATAATAATGATTGAGAGTAGCGAAACACCTTTCAATGGGCAACTCCTGGTAATCCTAAATTGTTTATTGATCAATACCGGCACCGGCCAGGCCCTAACGTAAATCGCGGGAGGAAAGTGAAGGAATGGTTGGTCCGATACTTGCTTTTGCTAGAGACCGCAATACAGCGCACTCCACAAGTATCACGGGAGGAGGATATTTTTAGTAAGTATAGAAGTTGGATTCTACTTCTTCTTTACCGACGCCAGAGGGGTCTTCCGATGGAAGACGTTACCACAGATTTTTCTCCTCAGAAAAATCTCAATGACCTTGGCTGGAATTGAACCCCCAACTGGAATGAGTGGCGGTCACGCTTATCATTCAACCGCCGGCGCCGTGTCAAATTAGTCTTTTCATTTAAGATCTTTTAAATAGCTCCAATACTGATTTTGTTTCTTAAATTTGAGCAAGAAACACGACATTTTCAAACAGCTGTAAAAAACCGAATGGGATAATTGGGAATGTTTTCTTCGTGGAACAGTGAGTGGACACTCCAAATAATCTTCTACTTTGAACAGATTTACTCGACATTACCCGACAAGGTACTTTTTTTACTAACGAATATGTGGAAAATTGATAAAAGTGAGTTCTTTTATAAAACCTCCAAAAAAATGACAAAGAAAAGCTATAATTGACCCTAATTCATTGTAGCTGCTGCAGTTTGCTATGAAAAGCACGATTTTGATTTATATGTTGACTTTGGGTAATTAGTTTTTGAGCAATCTGAAAAATTTAGGGATAATGGCTTTCAAGCTAACAAAATGTGTAAAAATATCACTGATTTCAAATAATTGCATGCAAAAATTATCAAACGAAAACGGTATTTTTTTTTTAAACAAAACGTTAGAGTATGTTTCGAAGAACAATTTAAGCTGAAAATATGGACAAATAAACCAAAACAAATTTTTTTCTATTTTGGCCAGGATTTGATGTTAGTTACGCCTCTGTGCGTTCCAGAGATACAATTTTTTTAATACAAAAATGCCAGAAAAATCGCCAAAACATTGTACAAATTGTGATAGATGAGAGTAGCTCCCTTATTTGTCATTGTTGTCGCGGAAAACTCTATAAACCAAATGATCCAGAGACCGAAAAAATCGTTGCAGAACCACCGAGAAACGCAGTTTCAGTATGTTATTGAAAAGATCATGTGATTTTTTTTAATTGCAAATCTTTTCTTCAAACTTCTAACATGGACTCCTGTTTTTGAATTTTTTTCAGAATCTTTTGACACATTGATTGCCCTTGCAGGGCCTTCCGGCATGGTTTTATTTCCCTAACAAGGTAAATAAAAAAGAAAACATTTATATTTTTGCCTTTCTCCTATAGAAAGGTTATGCAACCACTCTGAAAATCGACTTTTTCGCCGAGGCCCATACAGAATACACCAACTCGCTATCTCTAATTATACAAGAAATAAAATGTGAATCTCACTTACAGGTGGAATAATCATCAAATCTTTTGTAAAAAGAAGGGGCGCATAATTGCCATAAATTCTTCCCAAAGTAGTATATTGTTTAACTAACCATTTCGAAGTTATTCAAAACGATCACGTTTTTCGCGTTTTAAACCACTGCGTAGTGGTGTAACCCCTTAAGCCTCAAAATGAAAACTATATCATTGTCAAATGGTATTCATCTTCGATGGAAGAAATATGTGTAAAAGTGTAACTAAAGAAATGAAATTCTTTGTAAAATAAAATTAAGAAAGATATAAGTGTTTTACCGTAAAATGGGTGAACATGGATCATTTTTTCACCAGTTTTTCGAATAGCTATCTTCAGTTCAAGTAGATGTAATTGTTGGCATTTTTAAAACAAGTACTGGGTCCCATAGATTGAAAGTATTCTAATTGTTGCGTAAATTATTTTGTTTTACTATAAGAATAAAATTACTTTGTTGTAAATTTTCATTCGTTGTTTTCGAGGTAACTTTGATCAACAAAAATATGTGGAACGAAATGGGAGATAACGTTCGAAATGTTGTGAAAATTGCATATCGGCATTCTTCTGCATATCTGACGTCTCGAACGAGAACAAAATTGCCTAGAAGAAAACAGCTGACCTCTATAAAACTTTTTCAGGAAAATAGTTGAAATTAAATAGTTAACAACAAAAATAATGGATTTTAAAATGAATTATTGGCCATAATTATTTACGATTTCTAAAAAAAATGATCAGTTCAATTGAAGTTGATTGATTTCGTTAATATGCAAGAGATTGTTTGAACAGATTGGAACGATGCATGAGAGTTGCATAATTTTCAAATTGAATTTGTTGTCATAAAAGGTACATTAAATGACAAAATAATCATTATTGAACAGATTATTGTACGTTACTGAAAAAAGTCTCATTTGATCAAACTTACCCCGGTGATCAAAAATACCCCGTTTTACGGTATCTATTTTGTCTCATCCACGTTATTTCATGCAGTACTTCAGAGCTTCTTCTGGATTTTTGATGTCAAATTAAATGCTGCCAAAATAGGGCCTGTTTTAAAACCACCTAGGACGGAGGCCTGAACATTTTTCTTCGTGGATAATGGAGTCAGGTTGAAACAAATGTTGCACCCAGCTTGTAAGTGACTCAATAAACAGGGATACCAGGTATATTTTTCAAATGTCTTCCTCAGCCTCCTGGCAACCCTATACCATCATATGGAGTTTGACAGCGACCTACATATACGGGGCGTTATAGCTATAAAGCCCCAAACAAAGAATTATGTTCGGCACTATACACGATATTCAAGCATTCCACACGACGTTTTGCATCTTGTGGGATGATTTAATACCATATTATTCAGACAATCAACATTTAGTAACTAATTACAGCTTTTAATCATTCGATTCAAAATTAATGTTTTGATTTTCATGGCATTGATGCTGGCTGTACAGAGACGTTGTCCTTGACAGGGGGCTGGTCTTCATCTACCAGGATTCTGAATCGGTTTTTGATTTTGAGTCAGACTTCTGCCAGAAATCAGCCAGACATCCAAAAAAAATTGTCTTCAAAATGAAGACATGTCTTCACATCTGGTATCGATGGTCATAGAACTCGTTAATCACAGCCAGTGTTGCCACATTTTATTCTGTGCCTGGAATGAATAAATCTTTTCCATCCGTACTATTTTTTTATGGAAATCTATACCAAAATCTGTACCAATAAAAAGTTACTAATTGTACAAAAATGTTTGGCTAATTTGACCGCTCTATACATCATCCTTTCCAAACTAATTTTATTTCTTACACCAATAATAATTAAAGGATTCCATACCAATAATCGAACAGTTTTGTTTGATTTTCATCTGGATTATAAATTCTTCTGCGTCAATTCCCTCTGCCCAAATTCCCGAATACATACGAGGAACGTTCCATTTGAGCCAATAGTTTCTGATTTCTGCCTCAATTATATTGTTGTGTTGTATGTTTCCGTTTATGTCAATTAAGCTGAGGCACTGAGCTCCTTTGTAGATTCTGTACACACTATCTCTATATTACTTATTATTAGAAATGTCTAACAAAAATTTCGTTGTACAATTTTAGCTCCATAAATCTGTACTATTCTGTACTTTTTCACAAAATTCTATAACCAGTACCGTGCAGAATCTGTGCTAATAAAATTCGAAAAATCTGTACTTTTGTAGATAAATCTGTACTTGTGATAACACTGCACAGCTGTTGTGACTCGACGGAACAGCAAGTTACTTTAGGCTTGTCCGGACATGCCGTAGACTCAGATGATTCGCATTTCTAACGCCAAAAAATCTTGACTCCTACGGTAGCAGACAAAAAGTTAAGTCTCCGGTAAGCTCTAAGCTTGCATATATGATCCTTCCACGCTTTTCTAAACTTTCTCCCTTCAACTTCTTGCTCTCCCTTGAGTACTATGGCTCTTAATATTGAGAAAAATATACTTCACCTTTCAGTCCCTTGCTAATTAAATGTCGTAACAACTGTTGACAAATTGACTCAATAGGTCGTTAACAAAAAATGGTTAACAAAAATGGTAAAAATACAATATTTTCTCACAAAAACAAGTAAGGCTAATAAATGTGACTATTTCCTTTCATTTGAGTACTAACAATTATAAGGATCAGCTCTAGAATTGAAGTTATTGCAGTTAGTCTGTTATGATTCCAATGGAGCAGTGCTGCCAGTGACAGTTTAAGTTGATGAAAAATGAATTTTTAGTGTATCTTCGTTATGTTGCAATATTATTGAAAACTGATAAAACTTATCAATTTAAAGTGCCTTTGGCTACGTTTTCCACGCAAGTGGACTATTGTAAATATTCTAGGAGAATTATATGGAACATTGGAACATTGAGCAGCTTCTAGCACTGCAAGAGAAGCACCTATCTTTATGAAAAATGGCTTTTCGTGTTTCTTGACTCCACCGTTTTCAAAGAAAAATAGTTTTGAAATCTTACATCCACTAGTAAAATGTTGGGCATGAAAGGGTTGAAATAGCAGAACTGTATAACAAGTTTCATCACGAGATGTAGTTTCAAACAACGGTATATAACTTCGAGTGTACTATAAATAGCGATTTTTGGCCTACAATAAAGATGGACACAAAAACATTTCTGATGGCTTTTTATTCAAACTTTAAAAAAAAACTTGCAACAAATAGCTTACATAGAGGAGGATTATGCGCGGTAACTATATCACCAAAATGGAAGTCTTGGGTTATCATTAAACATCTCAGAAGACATCATTGCTATACATTTTATCGTTTTCGCATCAATAATTGATAGCACGTTCATCAAGCGTGAATTGAAGTAATGTGGCAAAACAGTCGATACACCATCTGATTTGGAAATGTGATAGTTAAAGATGACCGATAAGGTTGACAGTACTACCACAGATAACAGACAATTAGGGTAGAGCATTTTTTTGCAAAACCTGTGTACCCTTAGTCTCAAATTGATAAACGATCGATGGTTTGCATTTGCCATACACGCAACTGTTCGCTACACGTGTTTAACAGCTGCACTTCAACTGCATTGCATCGATCACCTACAAACGTGTTTCAAACGTCCGATTTATTTGGAATTTTAGTTGCGGGTGTTTACACACATTTCGAATCGAGCCTAAATGTCTGCTCAGAAAAAATGCGTGTTGTAAACAATTTTGCGTAGCTAAGCACGAAATCAATGTCTATTCCTTATCGAAAAAGCGTTTTCAGGATTTTTTTAAAAACTTGTTTTTGGTACTCTTTGCAATTATTTGGCAATATCTCGCAGAAACACCTGATCGATGTAACAGACTTCCAGTTCAAAAGATAATGAGTAGCTCTTTCCAAAAATGTGTAATATGTGTAGATCAAATATAAATTTAATAAGGTTTTAATTTTTTCGCGATTGATTAAAACTAAAAGAAGCAGCAAATCGTTTGACGCAAAAATCTGGAAAAGGCTTCTTTGAAACAAATAAATATAGTTTTCGTGCGCAGCGACCAGCCTAGAAAATACTTAGTCTTGCAGTTTTTTTTTGTAAACTAGTGATTTGAAAGAACTTTTTTCCTCAAAAAGCTTAATAAAAAAGTTCACAATATATAACTTATAATCGAAAATCTTATCGATTTTGTAAATTGTTACCATTGGAGAAAGACCCATTGTGCCCTAGAATTCTAAACGGAGCAGAGTTTAACATTGCTAGTTTAAAAACACCGCCCTTCTCTTTCATTCATTTTTTCGGAACCCCTACCTCTCCTGCTACGGTTAGCTTAGGCTACAGCCGCTTACTTAACATTCTAACAAAAAATACCTTTGTATGTACTCACTTACCTTTTTTCCCCACCGAAACGATGTAGGATATGTTGTCAAATGTGATATCCATAATTAAATTTTCTCCTTCTGCTGTCCAACGCACTTGAACCGGGTACACCTGTTTACACCTAGACGCGCACTACTGCAAATAAACAACGGCTACTACAAAGCTATAGATATGTACGGTACCCTATCGGTGGCAGCGCGGTGCGATGAGTCGGCACGTGGTAATTCGTATACAGCAGCACGTCTCACGCAATTAGCTCCCGATGGCAACGGCATCCACTGGCAACCTAACAGAACACTACAAATGCCACGGATAGAAACTTTGTAACTACTGAGTGATCTTTATCCTTCAATTGAAACTTTATTGAGGTGTCGAGTTCATGATTTCCACCTGCTATTGTTATTCCGACAGTCGGTGACGGTTGCTCTGCGACAACGTCAATAAACTTTCAAATGACGAAAATGATAGAACACGCTGACTCAGATGAGTTTGCTAGGCCCTCGATCTGGTAGGTTTGATACAGCCCGAGGAATCCCACGGAAAAAATGTTAAGTAGTCGGCTGCTAATCGTCACACTGTTCTCAGCAAACGCAAATCATTAGACGATCGTAGCTTCCCTATCAGCTTGATCTGTAAATGAGAAAAGAAAAAAATGGGTTTCATTCACATAGAAAACTGATTGTATACTGACAGAAAACGTGACTAGGTACGGGGTGAGGGTTAGATTTGACAGACTATTTGAAACGACATGTCGATTGTTTGTTACAATATATATTGAATGGCGTTGGGATAGTTGAGGTAATTAGCCGTGAGATGATTTTGCAATACTCAAATGAATGTTTCCCCGACGGAAATGATTGATATAGAGTCGTATATTACCGAGTGTTGACTGTTGGTGTAATGATTTCCTGTAATGCCTATTAAAATTTTTAATTAGTTGTTGAATGTTATTAGCACGCAGACGCAAATACTTAAACAAAAGCCCTACAAACTTTATTCGATAGGTGGGTTACAAGCCGTTCGACCTAACCAACAAACTTGAAAGAAGGAAATCCAAATGGGGGTCCAAATCCCTTACAAAATTCTGCGGTCGAAACTTTTTTTATATTAGTCTTTTGCGTTTGAAATGATCGCCCCGATGACTTCAATAAAACCTGTTTAAATATAGCTAGCAGTGGAGAATTCGATGGGAGGGTTTGGGGATTCCACAGTGGCACGACGAGTGACAAAACCCCAAAAATCAATGTCTTGCAATTCTTTTGTATACATTTATTTCATTTTTTTTTTCAGTTTTAATAAAAGTATATCAAAATTTTACAATAATCGGATGAAAAATGAATTTTTAACATGTCGTTGAAGCAAAGTGATGTCGAGGATTTCTGTTCAATTCAATTCATTAGAATTGTTAGTACCTTAGAATTTCAAATGGCGATATCTGAAGAATTACATGGTCGATTGTAGAAATTTTAAGTTCATTGGAAAGAAAAATGAATATGCTAAACTATAAATGTGAATTTTTTGCGCAAAACGGATTTACGTTTGTTCTGCATCAAAAGAACCCAATTTAAAAATTTAATATCATATCAGTAATTTATCTTTATACGTCTTCCAATTTTCGAGATGGTCTCCCATGGGTCACTTATCATGAATCTGACTCAAAAATTAGTATAGTTTCAAGATATAAAGGCCTCATCTTGCGCATTTTTGCGCCGAAGTTTGAATATCTATGTTTTTGAAAATACCAATATGAAGTCGCGATGTAGCTCATAAATCTCCTTACAAATTGGTTGCCTAAACAACATCATATTACAGAGAAATTAGTGATTTTTACTAGTTTTGTTAACCATTTCTGCTATCCGATGTGATTGGCTACTATGATTAACGTCTATATTAACCCTTTAACGATCAACGCCTTCAAGTGGGTTTTCATAAAAGTAGTCGAAAAAATATGGAATTTCAAAACTGATATCAGAAGTAGATTCAGTGACCCAAAATTTGTTAAAAGCCCAAGTTTTAGCTACATAGACCAATTTTTATAATTTTGTCACAACTTTGCATGAACAGGTGCCACTATGAGTTCGGACCCCTTCCGAAATTATTGAGAAATTTGAAATAGTTTCAATGTACAGACAGCCTCGCTCCAATTTCGAAAGCCGAAGAGCTGTCGGAAACAGTAGCGAGGGTATGTGACGTAACAGTACCGAGGAAAATGGAGCCGAGGAACTGTCGGCGTCCGGCGTATTGGTGGAACGAAATTATCAGCATCCTTCGTGTTACCTGCCTAAAAGCCAGAAGCCGTGTTTAGAGAGCAAGATCTGAGGCAGTCAGAGAAGAGTGAAAAGAGACATTCCGAGCGGCAAGGGCCACCTTTAAATGCGAGATAGTGCTTACTAAGTCCCTCTGCTACAAGGAGCTGTGCAGAGAAGTAGACATTAATTCCTTGGGCAACGCTTACCGTATTGTGATGGACAAGATCAAGAGCCCAATGACACCAACTGAAATGTGCGTTGACAAACTGCAAACTCTCCTGGAGGGCCTTTTTCCCAAGCACGACCCAACCACATGACCGCCTACGCCGTACGATAAAGCAGACGATGGAAATGCTGGTGACAATCGAATCTCCATCGACGAGTTCCTTATAGTGGCAAAAAGATTGAAAATGAAGAAAGCTTATGGTCCGGACGCTGTCCTCAACGTGGCACGGGAGATTAGGTTTCTGGCGATACTTCCCGGATAGATGGAAGATCCTGGAAACTGCTATCGCTGCCAAAACCAGGAAAGTCACCAGGAAGTCCAGCATCGTATCGATCTCTCGATACTCCTGTTAAACTTCTGGAAAGGTTTACCTTCAAAAGGCTGACGAACTACGCTGAAAGGGAGAATGGACTATCGGAGAGGTAGTTCGGATTCCTGGGATCTCGACGGTAGACGCCATTCGCACGGTCATCGCGAGCACGGAGAGAGCATCGAACGAAAGGGGAAGGGGATTATCGTAACGATCGACTTGAAGAGTGCGTTTAACAGCACCAGCTGGGTGGCTATCATCGTAGGGTGACCCAGAACTCGGGTCCTAGACTATTTGTGCATGGTTCTAAAAAGTTGCTTCTAGAACCGACTACTTGTCTACGAGACAAACATGGGGCAGACGTCGATTAGGATCACGGCGGGAGTACCTCATAGCTTCATGCTCGGCCCAACGTTCTGATACATAATCTAAAACGGAATGTTATCACTCGAACTGTCCAGAGCAGTCGAAATCGTCGACTTTGCAGATGTCGTTGTCCTGACGATAACCGGCGAGACCCTCGAGGAGGTGGAGATGTTGACGGCTAAGCCAATAGGCATTTTGGAAACCTAGATAGCTGCTTCCAAGTTACAGCTGGCTCACCATAAGACGGAGATAGTGCTAGTTAGCAACCAAAAAACGAAATCTAGTGTATCGTGATCAGCTTCGGCAGACGCTCAGTTTCATCCACGAGGGTTATGGTAAACGATCGGATAAATTACAAAGCCATGTCGACTATGTATGCGAGAAGGTTGCAATGAAAACCAACGTTTTGGCAAGGATCGTGTCGAACATTGAAGGAGCAAGATGTAGCACGAGAGGCGGGTGTCTCATCCTCAATAATATGGTATGGCGTACCGGCCTGGGCTGCTACGCTAAACTCAAAGCGGAACCGGAAGAAGTTGACAAGAGGGTTTCGCCTAATAGTTGTTAGTGTGCGTACAGAATGACGTCGTCGGAGGCGATATGCGTACTTTCCTGGATGAACCATTCTGGCTGAGGACGTGGTATGCTACCAGCGCAGAAATACACGAAATGCAAGGAGTCAGAGTCAGAGCGGACTCGTTGGCTAAATTGCAGCAAGGGTGGGACAATGCGGAAAATGGAAGGATGATCTACCAACTCATCCCAAATATGTCGGCGTGTGTACATAAGAAGCATGGAGTAGTAAACTTCCATTTGACGCTGTTTTTGTACGGGCTCGGATGCTTCCGGTAGTACTTGCATCACTTTGGTCATGCTTCGTAACTCCTTTCCCCGGAGTGTGTGAACGTGCAAGAGACGCCGGAACACGTAGTTTTCGAATCCCCTAGGTTCGAAAAAGTTCGAAGGGGCCCAGCGTGACAGTCGACAATATCATCGGATAGATGTGCTACGATATCTGGGATGCGCTCAACAGAGCAGTGACAAATACAATCTCGGAGCTGCAGTGGAAGTGGCGAAGGGACCAACAAAGCGTCACCGAATGGAAAGCCGCTGTGAAACAACATATCTGGATCAGAAAAAAAAATCCTTCGCCTTAGAAGACTAGATCCACCGCCGAAAACCAATTGAGTAGTACGCGACGCAGCACCGGGTTCGGGTCGTCGGGGCACCAGTGTACTGGACGCCAGGCTCCACCGGAATCGTCTGACCGACCTGGACATCCTACCAGGTAGTTCGTCAGCAGGCTGGATGCACTGCCGAGGACTAGTTCGAGTAGATCGCGTCGAATAGACAACCAGTGAACCGGAAGCTACGCTTCTCCCGGAACCGCTGGACAGACTTCGGCACCTGCTGGCTGACACGTTAAGCAGGCTAGGTCCTTCGCCGAGGATTTCACAGTGGGGTTGTTTCTAATTGGCTGGGAGCTAATCGGTTCACGAAGTCATCGGTACCGAGATAAATTCCGTTGACGAAGTACTCTCAGTCCGAGTAGGGTAGCTTCATCGTCGGATAATATCCGAGGAGAGAATAACGATAAAGCTGAGAGCTAAATGGCTCCAGAAAGCGGGTATCAGTGTCGAGAAAAATTCCTTCGTCGGGAAACTCTCAGTTGAAGTAGGATGAGTTCACCGCCGGGAACTATGAGAAAGGCAAAAAGCTTCTGGGAATTTCATGTGTAACCGCACTCTCTCATGTGTAACAACACTCTTCAACTTATTACGAATACTACACATTTGAAACTAAGTTAGTGAAAATAGAGTTGGCCATCCCGGAGAAGGAGATGTATTTGTTCAGACGCAAAGCTTCCGGTTCCATCGTAGGTGGCCAAAGTCGTCAACGAGGGTTTAATTGGGCGTCATTGAGCAAAAACTACAAATCCCAGCAAACATTTTTTAAACAAACAACTACAAAAACTTCGAGCATTTTATTGCCCGCAATTAGTTGAAACTATTTTAATTGATATCGGTTTAGTCACACATGAGCACATCGTTCCAATGCTTTGAAGGTCGATCGGCCCTCCGGGTCGTGGGAATAATGTTCAAGATTTCAGTAATTTCTATGTCATAGACCTTTCTGGCTTATCTCCGCCGGAATGATGTCACAAATTCAACAACCTACCAGAATTCCGAATCAAATTTGCGGAGATCCATTCTATAACAACCGTCCTAATGAAAGTCTAACCTGTGAGTTGAAACAGAATGAAATTTGTTTTTAATACACAAACACAAGGACTGCGGTTTATCAATGTTTACGTTGAGGTAACGAGAATAGGTTTAATCTTCTACATAGAAAATATTTTCAAGTTAATCTAATTTTTCATCGAATAACTGCTCGTTCGAAAACACGAGTGGGAACCCCACAAAACAAACACTCAACCTTTGTTTTATTCTCACGCTGATGTAGGGCTCAATCGATTGCGAAATTCGCACTAGGTCTGGCTTGTTACTGAACAACACGAATGTAGAAACATACACAGTAAATATTATTATTTTCCCAATACTGGCGCATAGATTATCTAGATTTTGGTGGTTGGCAAAATGTAAACTGGATATCAGAGGGAATAGAATTATAGGGACTTACAGTATTGCAAGAGCATCGTTACCCGAAGAAGCAAACTAACCTATTGCTGTTGAGAATTCATTGTCTGACTACTTAAAATGAGATACAATAAAACTAGGTAAATTTGGTACAGGCAAACAATTCTTAATATGATTTTCATATTCACTTTTGTTTCAAAACCGAAATTTTGATTTTGGAATGAATATTGTACAATACGTTATGCGTCAAAACCTCATTTAATGAAAATCAGTTTTGGTGCTCAAATTTGGTTTGAAATGATTTTAAGTTTGAAACTAATGTAAAATTGAAACTAATTTAACATTTCTCAACAAGTTAGAAATTTTCGAAGGGGGTCCGGACCCTCACGACCCTCCACCTGGATCCGCCACTGGGTTTATTTATACATTCATTATGTATGACAAAGTTTTCAGTCATTTTACGAAAAATTATTGTTTTAAAAATGGTGACAGTATGCCCTGCCAAAAATCAGAATTGTTTTTAGGCATTATGATTAGAAACGTACTGATTGAAGAACTGAGATAATATTCACAAAACATTAGTAATCATTCGATTGCCGGTCTAGGTTAAACGCAATTTCCCTTCGCTTTATCATTGATTCGATTCGACTTTTGAGATTTCTTGCATTCTGATTTAATTGTTTTTTTGAGCCTGCCACTGTACCATGTAGTATATGTTATCAAAAACAATACATAATGTTATAAATATTCTCACTGTATAGAACATTCTGAGAGTGCTATAAAAGTTATAAGATATCTTCAAACTGTTAGGTGGATCAAAAGCGTTTTTTGTTTCAAGTATGTTAGCCTATCGAGTTCGTGGCAGTCGTGTGCTTCTATACGTACCAAGTAAAATAAAAATGTAATAGACATTTTCAATTACATTAAACATAACCAGCCATGGAATCATAGTTTGAATAAACGAGAATGGTAAAATTGCACGGTCACTAGGTGGATTAAAACAGGGTTTTAGTGTGGTCGTAGGATGAATTATACGTTACTTCAGTTTGTGCATCTATTTTTATTGTATTTTAAATTTCAGCTCAATTCAATTAATTAATCTAACCCTAGAACGTTACACTTGCGTTTTCCACCCATTGCACTGGGGTACAAACAACCCCACGCGTTTAATCGTAATTTTCGCAGATAAAAATGCAAACAAAAGAAATGTATAATGTACATAATTTTTTTTTCGTTTTTTAATTGCAAAAACAGCTGTGTAAGTGAAGTACGGAATTCATTGAATCAATGATATATCAATTGGTTGAACAAAAAACGCTTTTAAACCACCTAACAGTGTGATGAGACATTTCTTATAACTCTTATCACTCTCTTTGGATATTACATCGTTTGAGAACATTTAGAACTTGATACTTCGCGATGTTTTTGATAACACATACTACATGGGATAGTGGCAGGACTCAGAGAATCGCTCAAATCAGCATAGGACAACATCAGTGCTAGAAATCTCAAACCAAATCAATGGGAAAGCGAAAAAATGGCCCGTAAAATAGACATACCGACGAATTATTGTTAATGCTCTGTTAATAACATATCTAAATTGTGGTGGGAAAACTGAATTTTCCTAAAGGAGTTATATATTGTACTGAGCCAAAAAAAAACGAATTTTTTTTAATCGATTTGAAGTTTATACTTTACTCAAATTTCCAATGCGACTGAGAACTAAGAAATCGACGCTTTTTCTTGAAAAAAGCGATACTAGCAGTGACACCATTCAAACAAAATCAACAGTGAATATTTCTAGACTTGGTTTTATTTCTTATTTAAGAACTATTGTGTTTTTTACATCCTAGATTGCATGATTCAGTGATCGAAACCCAAAACTTCATGAGGTATTTGAAATTATTAAATTAAAATTTGTTTTTGCTATTGAAATTGACAAAATGATAGTATATATATAGTATATAGCCCCTTTGGCGATTGTTTACTTTTTCGGTCCCACCTATCAGCATTGAAGTATCGCCCTTATGTTTTTTTACAATACCAATTTTACAATTGGTGGGGGTTTGGTGAAAATCGATTTTACTGTCCAAACGGCATAATTCCGAAACCGTAATTTTTGAAGTTTTAAAATTATGCAGAATTAATTTTTCAGAAAATAGTAACAGAGTTCGTGTCTTTAGCGAATTTGTTGAGACTTTATTGTAGTCATGAATATTAACCTTAGCAAATGTTGAAATTTATGCATTTTTGGTGAGCAGTTCTATGTTTCATAGACATTAAATCAATTTTAACTTCGCTTTCTATTAAATAAAGACCCTTATTACAGTACATCTCTTCAAAAGCGAGCTCAATTTGAAAAGAAATCTGAGGATTATGATTAATTACAGAGCTCTGGAATTTTCTATTGGAATGTTTTCAGGCAGGAATTTGATATTGATGCTATTAGACAACTGTGAAATCAAGACCAATAGATCAGTTACATATCAGGATCCCATTCCGACAATTTATCAAAAGTCCTCATGATGTTTACAACAACAGGTTATCAATGTACGGATCAGATAATTGTTATTGTAATATTGAATTAAATCAGTCAGCATCAATAAATTTTCAACTCCAATCCAATTTTTTTGTGTGGTGAGGGGGTGGGGGGGGGGGGGAGTTGTATGGTGTTGAACCCCAAAACCTTCTCTTGGCTACGCCGTTGGTTGGAGTTATTTATTTCGCTTTGATTTTCCGATATGTTTCAGATCGATCCGATGGTTATAAGTTAGAAAAATTGCAGTCAGAAGGTTCGCACAAATGAACATTTTTGCACTGATAAGTTATCAAGTTCCTTCCAGACAACTTGGAAGTGTTAGGTGATTATTTCTAGCGGTTGTAGATAGAAAAATGAAATACAAAATTCGTTTTATCGTAATAATGTTTGGCTTATTTCAATGGATTATTACTATATTGAACAATAAATAGGCGACAAAGAGTAATTAACAAACAACAAGCCATAACTTTTAAAATATTCAAAATAGATACTTAAAGTCTTCAGTAAAGTTATTCGCAAAAGTAAGAGCTACAAAATTACTGAAGACATCATTTCGATATAATCACTTCCAAGAAAATTTGTGAAAATATCTCACTCATAAGGAGATTAATCAGTAAAAGCACAATACCAAAAGAAAGGGCGTATTGCCTCCATTATATTCTCCGAAGATACTATTGACCTAAAATAAGCCGTTTTGGCGTTAATAATTGTCATATTTCTGGCAATGGGAAATGATAAAAATCTTTCGTCCGCATTCAATGTTAAATATCTCTTTTGATAATAGTCCGATTTCAACAATCTATAGCTTGTTCGAAAGGTATTCGTTAAAGCTGTCTAAAACATATAAAGTGTTAATCTATGTTGTCAATTTCGGTAGATAATTTAAAAAAAAAACTGAAAAAAACGCCATTTTTACACATTCAAACATTCATATTTTGGAAACCAAACATCAGAATCAAAAACAAATTAATAGCGTTCTTACTGTTTTTTAGTTCTTTCATTTAAAATTGGTTTGGATAAGATCGGTTCAGCCATTGCTGAGAAACACTAATGAGAATTTGTCCGTTACACACACACACACACACACACACACACACACACACACACACACACACAGAGAGAGAGAGAGAGAGAGAGAGAGAGAGAGAGAGAGAGGGAGAGAGAGAGAGAGAGAGAGAGAGAGAGAGAGAGAGAGGGAGAGAGAGAGAGAGAGAGAGAGAGAGACATTGTCCCAAATCGTCGAGCTGAGTCGATTGGTATATAAGACTCGGCCCTCCGGGCCTCGGAAAAAATCTTGAAAGTTTGAGCGAATTCTATACATTTCTTTTATAAGAAACTAGCTAATACCCATCGCGCGTTGCTGCGACACTCTGCGAAATAGGAGGAAAACACAATTTGTTCCAAAGCGCCATCTGGCGGGCAAATAATCTCCAACTAATAGCACACAAACACGCCCCATACGAAATACCTACTGTGTGAAAATTTTTACGGAAATCGGTTAAGCCGTTTGGGAGTCTATAAATCATATACATACAAACATTGACTTTTATATATATATATATATATATATATATATATATATATATATATATATATATATATATATATATATATATATATATATATATATATATATATATATATATATATATATATATAGATAGATAGATAGATAGATAGATAGACTAGCTAATGCCCATCGCGCGTTGCTGCGACTTTCAGTGCAATAGGAGGAAAACACAATTTGTTCCGAAGCGCCATCTGGCGGGCAGATAATCTCCAACTAATAGCACACAAACACGCCCCATACCAAATACCTACTGTGTGCAAATTTTTGCGGAAATCGGTTAAGCCGTTTGGGAGTCTATAAATCATATACATACAAACTTTGACTTTTATATATAGATAGATAGATAGATGTAAAAAAGTGAAAAAATACATTGGTAACACGCAACGTTATTGTTACACAGCTACTGTGCGCAAATTATTCTTGCGAGCCATTGTTTTGAAAAACTATAAAAATAAACAATAAAAATCAACAAGTATGAGAACGATTTTTTTTCTACTTCAAAAGTAAATTAAATTAATAAAATAAATGATAATTGTTACTTACGTAGTAAAACCAGTATTTAAACTGGTATTGTAATGAGTCACATTTCCACTAACAGGACGAAACCTGACGAAATGATAACGGCATGAATTATGATTCGGGTCCCAGGTCAGTAAATGCTGAATAATCGGCTTTTCACGTCTCTAAAGAAGGCGTGGGGTACATTTGTACCCCAGTGCAACGTTCTAGGGCTAATACTCTAATACTAATACAGCAGGATTCCGTTTTTGGCAACAATTTTAATTTTTTTTTTCGGTTGCCAATACCGGAACCGTGGCAAAAATGGAATCTTATCTTTAAAGTTTGGATTTTTAATTTACGACTTCAAAAATGTTCCAAATGTTTGTGAAATGAAATGAGATGAAAGAAAAAATAAGCAAATTCAATTTTCTTCGTGTTTTTATCAAATTCAGTCGTCGTCCAGTAGAATTCTTACAATATTCGCGCACTTCTCGAATGCAATGCCCCTCATTACGGAGGCGTAAAGTGTCATTTGAGGGGCTACTTTTTTATTTTACAAAGATCCGAGAAATAGATCGAAAGTTACAGCACTTCCAAGCGCGCTTTATCTACCAAGAGCAGTGGTAACTTGAAATTTAAATCTCGATTATCTCGAAATGTGATTTTTTCAAAAATAGTTTTTCCGTGATCACGATTGCCGAAAAACCACTCAAACGATATTCTTTAAAAGAAATTCAGTTGATCGCAATTAATTTTTTCAACGATTCTTTTTTTATGCATAAATTTTTACTTTGTAGATGATAATGTTTTAATACAATTTTTGGAGCCATTGTCGTTTTAGATTTATTAGAAAAATAAACGTTCCCGAATGATGTAATGAAATCATTGCTTTATGACTTCACGCAAATTCAAACTTTTTTGACATTTTACGTACAAAAAGGTATGTAACCCCTTAATTGGAATCGCTTTTCTTGGGCCCACTGGATGTCAAAACTCAAACAATTCACTGCATGGTAGTGTTGATTTCGCTCCCGGGGCTGTAATCTCTTCTTTTTGAAAATTAATGAACAACTAACCAATAGTTGATCTTTCAAATGGACTTGATAGATTGAAAAAAACGAATGGTAATGCTTAAAGATATTTAGGATTGGAAAAACCATTTTCGTTGTAAAAATCACTTGCAACTGTCCAAACAAAAGGGATTGAAACATCAGTGCTACGGTAAATATGTGCTCCAGTGCAAGTTCCACAAAATCTATAGAACATTGCATTTGCGAAAAATTTACGCAGCAAAAAATAATATAAGCAAAACGATTTTTCAAGAGCCACCCAACCTTAAACCTTAAAAAATCATAACAAATTAATAATTATAGATAGCCTTGTTTATTCAGTAAACTTGCTTCAATTTATTTGTGTTATTATACATATTGTAGGGAATTGCGCAGGTAAACTTCACACATCTAAACAGTCGATACTTTGAACACGCTAACCACAAGGACCACCCTAATTCCATTCATTTGAATAAATCGCCAAAAAAACTAATGGGATTTTCGATTGATTGACATCGGTGTAGTGTAGTGCACTGGTTTTGCACCATTTTTGCACTTTCTAGCAGAAGTGCAGAAAACTGGGTATGTTACATTTACACTTCTGCTAGAATGTGCAAAGCCAGTGCACTCCACTACACCGGTGCACATCAATCGACAATCCCAAAACAAATTTGCCAAAGACATAAGGCTCGCAATGTTACTAAGGTTCTTTTGAAAATTTTCTCCAGAACTCGCATTCCTCTGCACTTGACTCTTAAAGTGCACAGACTCTGGGTCTTACTATAAAAATTGATTCCGTCAGACACTAGTTACACTGTTACCATTTGTATTATACATGAAATAATACATTTCTATACATGTTGTAATCATTAAATACAACACGTACAATCTAAAACATAGTTAACCCCTAAATGCATAACACTGTTTTGAAACAACATTACGAAAAAAGTCTCAAGATTATCACAGTAATGTATTGAAACTATGAGACAATGTTCACAAAATTTAAAAAAAAATGATTCGCGCCTTTGAGGGTTAATGTGATTCTCATGTTTGGAAATAAAGTCAAATGTGATATCAATTGATACAAAAAAATATCTATCGTACATTTTTTAAAGATTCATTATGTACAACAAGGATATTGCAAAAATCGGAGTGTGCCAAAATGGGAGCATGCCAAAATCTGAACGTGCCAAAAAGGGAATCTTACTGTACATGAATAATGTGATGCTTTCAGGCAGGGGTGCCAACCTTCCAGATTTATCTGGATGCTTCCAAATTTTTAAACGTCGTTCAGACATACAGATTATGTTTGTCTGATGCAGATTTCAGAAAATTTGTCCTGATTTATCCAGACAATTTGGAAAATAGAACGAGTTATAGGAATGCATCGTTGATTTTTCAACTGCCTTTTTGACTTACAATTTTTAAAACAAAACTTTTTAGAATAGCTGGAAACACAACGTACCAATGTTTTTTTTCGCTAAATGTGAAATTTTTTTGTTGATTTTTCATCAGCTGGAAGTTCAGCAATCCAAGATACTGAAAGCTCAGAGACTCAATTTTTAATCCGTATGCTTTATGCTGAAAATTGCTATAAATTATATTTATAAATTGGTCAGATTAGCGGCGCACTTTCTGAGTTTTTAGAAACCTGAGATATATTGTTAACATACATATATGTTTCATTAGTAAATTCCAACAAATACAGCTCATAGATGAACAATGAAGATCTTTCAAAACAAAACAAAAATTGACCATCCAGACAATTCCAGACTTTTTAGAAAATTAAAACAGACTTTTTGGAAAAACACTTGGCATCCCTGTTTTCAGGATCGGCATAGCGTAATTGAAAATTGCCTTGTACGCAGCTCACCTGAGATCTAGTCCCAACCCCGCACATAGGGTAAGAGATTATTCTAGAGATATTTTTCTAAACCGAACAAAATGCGACTCTTAGATTAAAATATCCATTATATAAAATTTACAAGAAATGTGATGATTTGAATTTCTTATATTTTACAGAATAATAAACATTAAGAACAAGAGAAAGTGTATAACTGTGGCGAAACGTTCAGGATGTTATATACCCAAAGCGTTTGGAGATCTCGTTAGTCGAATATTACATTTTCAAAATCCAAGCTGACTTCCATAGATGAAAACCAAAGCATCAAAGCTTTATCCGGATATTAACTGTATTCCAATTGTAGCCGATTAACATTGTCAGCCATGTGACATTATAAAGCCTTGTAATTATGCACCGCTGAATAAAAAATTACCAGTGCAACCTCTGTAATATAAAATATCTATCAGAACAAATCATGTGCTCCTCTGGCATTCAATTCGCAATAGTGGCTAATAACTTAGATCTACCTGGTGACAGCTATGAGGGCTCTTCATCGTCTGTTGGCGGCAAACCAGATTGCAGAGAATGCGAGGGGGACGAGGTATATCCTACGCAATACAATAGTTGAGCGAGTATCCAGCTTCCCACTGATCAATCAGGAAGGTATAATTAGAAATACCACACCAATAAAAGACAGTAGCAATTGCAGGCAAGTGTACATCCCATGCCTATTCTAAACCTGTAGTAAGGTGTATGATTTACACCTAATTCCTGTCTGACGGCAAAGTCAGATGGCGAAGATTCCAATCTATCTGGAAACTGGCAGAAACTGGAAATGGTGCGACGATAGTGTATATTCCGATAATTAGTTGTTTTAAAAATTCCGTCACCACAACATCGGTAGACTTGCTCTACCTGCCGGACTTTCAAGTTACGTTTACGTGCTCTACCGGCATATGCAAATCAGTGGTCTGCGAATGCTTGGACGAAATCAGCTTTCGGCACCGAAAAACACAAGCCGATACTACTAGACGGGGTTGCATGGTGGAAGCAGGCTCGTGGCCTTAGAAACCGTTAACACCGAAAAATTCACCCATATAACCTTCGCACTGAATTCGCAAATCGTGGCTCGCGTAGTTGTATGTTCCATTCGTCTGATTGAGCGGTCCTGTATCTATCGACCCAATAGGTTTTACATCAATCTAACATAACCTCGCAAATGAACCCGGTGAACTTCTTTTGGCAATTTTCGGGGATTATTTACATGGGAATTACGTGGATGCTAGGACGAAGAACTCAAACTACCGAGAATTGACAAATATGGACTTTATTCACCATTGGTTCATTCTTGTAAAAATCTATTGAAATCTGTGTAGAAAATCTCTTTACCGTATGTGATGGTTAAGGTTGAACTGCGAATAGTTCGAATACGAAAATAGCAGTTTTTTGCCCGCGCCGTCAGCTAGATCATTTTGAAAATCAGCATTTCTGTCACAATGCTCTGAATAGGCTTATAGATTTCCTTGAAGATCAGGCAAACGATGTGAATAAAATCTCTCTTTTTCGATCAATTCTCAGTTTGAAATAGAACAAAAACGTTGTCGTTGAAGATAAATCTGTGTATAAACATTATTAAACTAATCCTTTTGTTAAGCCGTCAATGAATATGCGTATGGAACAAAGAAGCACACCGTCCGTTTTCGATGGAATCCGGAAAAAAACATTACACCGGAGATCTCAGGGTTTATTAACATCCACTGGCGGCATATTATTTGATTCGAAAAACAGGATCGTTGGATCGCTGGCGCCAGCTAATATTGCGATCGAGCAACCAATTTCAAGCTAAAAGTTATTTGTTTTTGCCGACAACACTTTTACACGGTGTTAATTGAACGATAATAAGAAATGAATCGCTAATATGGACTGCCATTATATTTCAATCATTTCATTTAAAACCGGGCATATATTTTTTACTTCAGCTTTAGCTTCTTCGCGGTTGAACGGTTAATTTAAATATATCTTTCATTTGGATCGGTGTCGCATATTCGATGATGGCGCCACTGAGACGTGTACAAGTGTACCGGGGACAAACCACTATTGCTCCCGAGCATGAGGGAAACTTTAATGCAAAACAATACACTCGGGTTTTTCACGTGGTTTTTTGCGCGGTATTTTTTACGCGGTTTTTTACGCAGATTTTGAAATTTACGCGGTTTTCATTTACGCGGATTTTTGTTAATTTACGCGGTATCCATTAACGAGATTCCCATTAACGCAGATATTTAAAGCAGGAACATACGTCTTCATTTACGCGAATTTTGAAATTTACGCGGTTTTCATTTACGCGGATTTTGAAATTTACGCGGTTTTCATTTACGCGAATTTTGAAATTTACGCGGTTTACATTTACGCGGCCTGCATCCCCCGCTTAAAAAAAACCTGAGTGTATTTCAGTCTATAAAAGAGGTGTTTGACAGTATTTTGACAAAATCCACCGTACTAAATTTTTTGGCGGAATTTCTTCATAGTGTTACGTCTGTTTATGGACATTAGGTCGAATAGACATTAAGCCGAATTGACATTAGGCCGAATGGGCAATAACGTCTGATGTTTAGTAGAGAAGAGGGAAAGGGAACCGAAGCTTATCCTGCACAGCATTCGAGACTTCTCGGTATGAGCTAAATTTTCGAATAAACTTTCGGTGTACTTAGTTTAACGGTGTTTAAGATAAAATTTGAACAACCGTACTTAAGTTTATCCTATAGGTGTGCGAAGTGTGCTATAAACCGTGTACTGTGCATAATGGAAGTACACCATTATAATGTATGCTGATTCATAGTAAAGGATGTCCATCAAATTACATCACAGAAAAAGAACGATGTAGAAAATAACCCATTGGGTATTTTCTCATGAAAATTTGGGCAGAAGTAGTTTAGAGTGTATTGTTCACATCGTATTTTTTATCGCAGTCAGTTTTTCGAAAATTGGAAAAATGGCGTCATTAGAAAAGCAACGTCGCGGAATGAATTTGAGCAAGCACCTGGAAAATCCTCAACCTTCTCATCGGGACATAGGAAAACAATTCGAAATCGTGCTTTCAACGGTAAGTCGAGTGATTAAACGTTACTACCAAACTTTAAACATCGAACGGAAGGAGAAATAGGGTCAGAACGGATGTTCTATTATTGATCAGGATCACAAGTGTGTAGTGAAAGCGTTTAAGCGGAATCCCAATATTTCGGTCAGAGATGTGACCAAAAAGTTTAATCTGTCCAAGTCTTTCGTGCAGGAAGCCAAAGTCCGTAAGTGATTTCATACGTACAAAGAGCAGAAGGCTCCAAATCGTGACGAACAGTAAAATACGGTGGGAAAGTCACGCACCCGGAAACTGTACACACCAAGATGCTGACGAAGCCTCACTGTCTCATCATGGATGATAAAACTTACGTCAAGGCGAACTTCCAGCAACTTCCTGGACTACTATTCTATACCGCCCAGCACAAGTTTGTTGTTCCGGAGGAACCTTCCTCAACGATTGCACACTTATATCGATTTAGCAACATTGTGTGTGCTTTGGGTTACCACCTCTGGGAAGGCTTTGACCCGGAGATTTTTACGACCAATTTCTTCACTGGAGCCGAAAACCGGTTTTCGCTGAAAACTAGTTTTCGCGTAGCTGGTAATTAGCCGAAAACCGGTTTTAGTTGAAAACCGGTTTTCATCCAAGTGAGGAAATTGGCCGTTAATGAACTGATAGTAGACTTCAAGGAAAATATCAAACAGAAATGTGAATCAAAGCGATTGCTCAACATTTATCGATTTTTGTTACCCAATTCATTCATTCCTTCTGAAACTAGTCAGGGTATCAATTCAGCGCTGGTTGATTGGAATATTACCAAAATAAACTCAATTGGCATATTGACCACCTGGAAACAAAAAGTTAGTCGAACAAATAACTCTTAACCCTAGAGGTGTTAATAGCACTGCTTATACTTTTTAGACATTTTGAAAAAAATATCTGTTGTTTCACCGGGCCCTGAGAAATAGATGTAAAAGATGAGTTTTGACGTGCCAATACAATAGCTAACATTTTTTTGATAGCTTTCAACGGGGGAAAAAGATTGATGTTGTGAGTTAATCGAAAGCAATTATGTGAAAATCACTCCAGAGAGGAGATTCGAATCTGCAGCCCTTGGGAATCTGGCTCAATGCACAAATATTCGCCAACTCATTCAGAATCTAACAATTTTGTGAGACGAAATCGGAGGAAACCAAAACAAGAATTAGAATTCATCTCATTCTTTTCTCTTTCGAAACTAAGTATTTTGAGTTTTTGAAAGGGTGATTTGTTTAAATTAAGTGAATAATCGTTACACGAAAAAAGAAATAGTGATGGACAGTGTTGGTATAAGACCATCTGTACCTTGTTAATTGTTATTAACCAATGACAAATAAGTAGTTATAAACCGAGTCACAAAAATATGCAAAGATTGCATATTTTCTATTTCCGTCTCTGCTGCTGTGATTTTTAGGTATTTTCTAGCATGTACTTCTAGTAAGTATTCAATGAGTGGATAGCCCGAATATGTCCAATTCATAAAATTTACAGCAGAAGAAGCTAAATGCAGATAGAACAGTATGCCATAAACGACTAAATAAAGTTCTCCGTGTAGTGGTATATTTATAAGCGTGGTCGAACTTCGACCAGACCATAGGTACAAATATTCTACCCAATATTATAAAAAGTAATAAATAGTTTAAACCTTTGGATTACTTTTTTCACACAAGAAAAATACTAGCCCCGCATATGGGTTGGGAATCAAACTCAGGTTAGTTGAGTACAAGGCATTCGATTTAACAACAACGCTATACCGATCCCTGTTTAGTTTATATCGAGCTTTATATATATATATATATATATATATATATATATATATATATATATATATATATATATATATATATATATATATATATATATATATATATATATATATATATATATATATATATATATATATATATATATATATATATATATATATATATATATATATATATATATATATATATATATATATATATATATATATATATATATATATATATATATATATATATATATATATATATATATATATATATATATATATATATATATATTTCCATGTCAATCTTGGAATGTCAAAATCACGAGCAGTAGCATGTAAAAATAGTCCCATTTGCATCGGAGCAGTTGCTCGACGAATACTATATTCATCACGTTTTTGTGTCTTTCGTTTACAATTATGAACCATGGGGGGTAGGCGCAGCGTAGTTGGTAAATCGATTGCCTTGTACGCAGCGCACCTGGGTTCGAGCCCCGACCCCACACATAGGGTTAGAAATTTCCATAAGAGATTTCTAACCCGAAGAGGCGAATGACCTTAAGGTTAAAACCTCTATAATCGAAATAAAAAAAATTATAAACCATTGCGCAAAAAAACCATTACCATTGTGCTAGAAAATATTAAAAATATATTTCAATTTGAAAATAAATATTTTCTTAGCAAAAAAAGCAGTCGGATTTACCCTAAACCCAATTCAATGATGAATAATATCCAAAATTTATATGAAAAGTAGCGCAAAAAAATAAAACCAATAGGGTAAGGTGGGGCAAATCCGACCGTTGGGTTAACCCGACCCCCTCTGTTATCGAAAATCAAAAGCACTACGCGAACTAATATCAATGTTGTCGTGTAGAGCATCGAAAATAATCATAATGGTGACTTGATAGCATTTTTTTAGTTTACTTTGAGATTCTCAAACGATAATAAGTGTGTTTTTACAACTTTTGATTTGATTTTTGTGTATCATTGACTACAGGATATTTCTGATTGATAAAGTGATTGCATAAAAAAGGTAAGCGGATTTAAATTCTTTGATTGAAGTCCTACAAAGAGCATAGATGAATTTAGTCCAACTTTTTTTCATATTTTTTCGTAATGAAAAATGACACAATGGGACAAATACGACCTCTAAATAGTGGGGTAAATCCGACTGCTTTTTTTGCTAAGAAAATATTTATTTTCAAATTGAAATATATTTTTAATATTTTCTAGCACAATGGTAATGGTTTTTTTTGCGCAATGGTTTATAATTTTTTTTATTTCGATTATAGAGGTTTTAACCTTAAGGTCATTCGCCTCTTCGGGTTAGAAATCTCTTATGGAAATTTCTAACCCTATGTGTGGGGTCGGGGCTCGAACCCAGGTGCGCTGCGTACAAGGCAATCGATTTACCAACTACGCTGCGCCTACCCCCCATGGTTCATAATTGTAAACGAAAGACACAAAAACGTGATGAATATAGTATTCGTCGAGCAACTGCTCCGATGCAAATGGGACTATTTTTACATGCTACTGCTCGTGATTTTGACATTCCAAGATTGACATGGAAATCCATTTTCTTCATGTTACAATTTAATAACATAAAATGCATTGAATTATCATTGAAAAATCATAAACTTTGGGTAATGGCTTGGCTGTACCAAATCAACCAAAAACATAAGCGGTCGGGTTTACCCCACCATTTTTGAAAACAGCAAAAATGAACTTTTTCATAAAACGCTTGGATCTCAAAATTTACCAGAGATACGAATAAAATGCTATATATAGAAAGTTGCCCAAAAGTCAAACCTTTAATTTGGTATATAAAACGACATGATCCGATGTAAAATGAGCATTTTACAGCCAAAACCATTTACTAGGTCGCATTTGCCCCACCTTACCCTATTTATTAGTTTATTCCATATAGTTGTTTGTTTGTTTACCTAAACGGATACGGTAAAAGAGTTCAACTCAGATTCTGATATCATCTTTATATGTAATTTATTCAGCTGATTCATATGAGAATAGGGCTAGAAACCAAGTGATGACCGTCACATTGACTAACAAATTCGATAACCATATAGATAATTTTTATATTTGAAAGATATCCACGAAATATAGGACAGAGCCAGATGTGTCAACTCGCCATAACGAAACCTGTTTGAAAGAATCATCTGAATAGAATTCCAAACGAACGCAACTACTTTTAGTATGATCACGTGCGAGGAATGTCCACTAATAATATGCCGCATAGATCGTCAAATGCCCATTAACTACTTATGCATATGACCAATCCCGCCGTCCGGTGCGTGTCACGCATTGATTAGCGTATAAATATGAAAACAATCATCCGTCAGTCGCTAGTTGGTTAGCTTGGTTGTTGCTAATATAAGTTTGCTGGCGCCCCAACCTTGTAAGGTCGTTTGTCTCTTCCCAAAATATTCGGCTACCGGGCCTTGGGCGCTAACGAATGAAAACGAAATTTAAACACGCCGGTTCTTACTACTGGTTGGGTGCAGAGACTACCGAAAGCAACTTACTACTTGAGCTAAAACCTTGACCAAAGGAAGGATTCGCGCTTGAATGCATCAACTTTAAATAAATGTACATAACGGTGCGACGATATACAGTGTGTAAAAAAACTTTATCCACCCCGTCACAAAATCAGGGGTGGCATTCCGCATCTCGAACCGAGTGTCTTGATTCGAACCCTTTTGATATTGATTCAACTAAATTGCATATCGTATTCGACCCAGTGTTCGAGCTCCTAGTTTTCGGTACTAGATTTCAACTGTAATCGTGCTAGTGGTTCGAGTGCAACCTGTCAAATAAAAGTAAACAAAACTACGATTTTAGTCGAACTACATATAATATTATTTTCTAGTTTGTAAACAAGTAATATAAAATGATCAATGAATTTTTTAAGTGCGACAACTATCTAGCTCACAAATAAAAAGTGAAGAAAGCTGAAGCGTAGCAATCAGTTTCACGTTTGCTTACTTTTTAGTTAGCATTAAAAATATTACCGATCTGTGAATGAGAAGTAATACTGTGCCAGCTCGTCGCTGTTGTGCTATCTTATGACAAACGCCATTTTGGGGTAAACTGAGTTAAATATACCACATTACTTGACTAAAAAATCTCTACAAAGTGGCGTTTTTAGAATTTTGACATTTTGCTTGGTTACTGAGATATAGCCAGAAACGTGGTGATTTTTTTTTAATTTTTTGCTTCAAATGACTGTGTCTGGGAATTCGTTCAAGATATCTTGATGTATAAGATGGTTTTATGTGTAAAACTATCTGAAAAACACAATGGCATAATTATTTTCAAAATAAAAATTCACAAATTGTGTGAAAAATGCAGTTTAAGTTTTAAACTGGAAATATTGCATATTTGGCAACACTGTAACCAAAAATAAATATTTTTTCTAGATTTCCTGACTCATTTCCTTCAAAAGACATCTCACCGATTGTTCATAGTCCAAATGAAGCCAAAGATATGAATAAAAATTAATAATTGATGATTTTTTTCTATGGAAAATTTTGTCATCAATACACACCTATGACACGTGTGAGTGCGACTTTTGTTTACTTTTTTAGTAAAAACTCGCAACATATTCAACCCATCTTCTTAATATTTGAGAGATTAATACAGAATAGATGGAAGCATCAATTGTCTTCTTTGAATTGTTTATAAAGTTTATAAGTTTCAAGATATTCAATCTCAAACTTTAAAAATCGTTTTTCTCGAAATGTGCTAAATGGCGCTTGTCATAAGATAGCACAACAGCGACGAGCTGTGATGCAACAACACAACCGAATAAATTATATTAGGATGTTCACCAAATCTACCAGCAAAAAATCATATGGAAAAGTAAGGCAGTGTAAACAGGTGCAATGTACGGATTACGATAATTGTAAAATTTTATAACTATTGCAAGGATTTCGAAAGCAAATGCGAAATCACACGGATAATGCGACTACTGCGGTCATGTGTACAGTCTATCCGAGCAAACGGAAAGCCCATAATACCCCCATTATCGCGTTCCAATTTCACCCCCACTACATGGTGTTTTATAGTATTTTAAATGGGGTCAACCAATCAAATGAAAACACCATCACTATGGTCATATTTTGGTGTATTTATGGTTTATTAGGACCATTTGATGGAGTTTTGATGGTCGTGAAACTTGGCACGGACCATATATATGATCTTTTCAAAGGGTTGTATGGTATCTGAACCCATTAGAATTTGCTCGGGTAGTTACCCTGCAATTTCACCTGGCTCACTTTTGCGGTATTCCAGACTACTTTCAAACGAGGGATCATATTGAAGCTGAATTTCTAAACAATTAATGAGATTACCACCGATCAGATGTACTCGAATCAATGTTTGTTTCCAGGAACTCACTCCGGGAGGTACTTTATTACTGTGACTTGCGGAAAAAATTACAATGCAAATTGGTCATAACATCGGAAAAAGTTACTTCCCAAAGACTGATTATGGGTCTGGAAACAATTTTTCCGACTATCATTCAACCCAATATCAGAACTATTATCAGTAAAAGATGATCTTGCGACTTTACTAATTCAACACTCGATATAATGTGCCATTGCAATCATGATTATGGATCTAGGGGCAGATTACTCTAAGAATGTATAACAAATTTGCATCAAATTAGAAAAAATGCATTTGATTTCCATTTTTGCATCAGCTTTGCGCTCCCTCACAGAAAAGTTTGTTTAACAAACGTCCTACGCTGATCCACTTTGTTCGACGTTTTGTTAAATGTAGGGCTAGTTTTTCTGTAGGGTTTTGACGTCTTACACGCAACGCAAACAACATTGCACGCAACGCAAAAACATTGCACGCAACGCAAAATACATTATGAATTTCAATTTTGATGGAAATAAATGCATTTAATTTCGCTGATTTTTAAAAATGCATCACAAGTGATCTGCCCCTAGTTATGGATGGTGTCTGAAAATATTATTAAACTCATCATAATCTCGAATACTAGTTGCTTCCAAATGATCTATCGATGTCCTCCCTCCACAGTAAGTCTGCTCAATTCACTTATGATGTCTTTCAAATCCAGCGCATCATCTTTCCGCTTATGGAATTGCATCGCCCATTCCAACTAGTGATGTCTTTTTTTACTCGATTAACGCAAATAATCGATTAATTTCTAAAATAATCAAAAAATCAATAATCGAGTACAAGCTTTCGGTATAATCGAGCAAATCGAATAGCTGGTATCAATTAATCGAGAGCATAATTAATGAAGCGTGTGCGATGAAAATGAAAGTCGCAGAACAAAAAATAGCGTAAGGTGGGGCAAATCCGACCGTTGGGTTAACCCGACCCCCTCTGTTATCGATAATCAGAAGCACTACTCGATCAAATGTCAATGTTGTCGTGTAGAGCATCGAAAATAATCATGGTGGTATGACAGCAATTTTATAGTTTACATTAAGATGCTCAAACGATTATAAGTGTGATTTTACAACTTTTGATTTGATTTTTGTGTATCATTTCTGATTGTTAAAATGATTGCATAAAAAATGTAAGTGGATTTCAATTCTTTGATTAAAGTCCAACAAAGTGCATAGATGAATTTAGTTCAACTTTTTAAATATTTTTTTTAATTGCATCGTAATGAAAAATGACGCGGTGGGGCAAATCGGACCTCTAAATAGTGGGATAAATCCGACCGCTTATTTCACTACGAAAATGTTTATTTATCAAATTGAAATTTTTTTTCATTGTTATTACTTTTTTTTTGCACAATGGTTCAAAATTACAAACGAAAGGCACAAAAACGTGATGAATTTAGTTTCCGTCGAGCAATTGCTCCGATGCCAATGGGAATATCTTTACGTGGCATTATTTTGACATTTCAAGATTGACGTTGAATTCCATTTTCTTCATGTTACAATTTAATAACATAACATTCATTCATTTATCATTGAAAAAGCATAAAATTTGGGTAATGTATGTACTAAATCAACCAAAAACATAGGCGGTCGGGTATACCCCACCATTTTGGAAAACAGAAAAAATGAACGTTTTCGTAAAAAGCTAATATCTCAAAATTTTCCCAAGATGCGAATAAAATGCTGTACATAGAAAGTTGCCCAGAAGTCTATTTTTTAATTTGATATATAAAACGACTTGATCCGATGTAAAATTATTATTTTACAGCCAAAACCATTTACTAGGTCGGATTTGCCCCACCTTACCCTATGACAAAACTTCTTCAAATTTTTCAAAATGTGTCCAGTGACCTTTTTTTTGGTTGACAAACTAAGATTTATTAAGTAATCGATTATTGATTTTAATCGATTATCTTGGTCCATTAATCAAATGAATTTATCAAGCTCTCAAAAATTATTCGATTAATGGATAATCGATTATTTGCAACAATCAGACATCACTAATTTCAACCATGATCTACTTAAGCTGAAGACTGCGCTTACCACTGGAGAAGCTGATCACAACTGTAAAAAACGGATCATTCTGCTGGGTAGTGCTAACCAGAGTCTGTGGTATTATAGAGTCCCGTACAGAGGAATGCGCAACACTGCCTAAAATAATGCCCTCTTCTTTGTTCCTGGCACCCACAGTTTTTGCTGTAACTTTGAGTGACTTCAACCGAGTTACACGATAAATTAATATCAAGTAACTTGAAAATCTACTGCTTCGCGGCTTACAGCACTTTATTCGTAATACTATTCCATATAATTTATATTAAATTGTTACAAAAAAGTATAATAAACGGAATACAGTGTCTTTTTTAGACGATTGAAATATTTCGCCATGATATTATTTTTTTCAATACTAATACTTTTCTTTCGTGTACTCCAAAAGAGGAATGTTTGTTTACTTTGCACGATAGGAGCAATCTGACTGTTCAATAGGTATCCAAAAAAATCTGAATTTTATCGTTGACGTAATTGCAAACATGACACAATTCAACAAACCGTAATTTACGAAATGACGGAACATTATCGTGTTCCGTTTAATTTTACATGAAACATATACTTTACATGCGCAATGATATAAAATTACACTTCCTACCATTCAGAACAAACGCCATATGTGGAGTAAAATTACATGATTTACGAAATTAAACGTCATGTAAAATTAAAATCAAACGTAAAACTAAGTCATTTTTGATGCTCGTATATGTCAGGGTCAGGAGACGTAAATTTACACTATTTTTTCTAGGTGTGTAGATTTGGCTTCTCTCTGTGCGAGCCTTTATAATATAAACAACGCCTTTGGTGCTAACTAGTAGAATTTGCGTATTTTGTTCCGCTATGACCAAAGAAAAAGTAGTGATGAGATGTAAACATTTAATCGGACAACTGCGAAAGTATCGATCCTACATTAGCATCCGACATTGGCAAGATTAATTGGATTACACCAATTTGCGCATTAAGGGCACAAGACCTAGCTTAAATTAAGTTTGATTTTTGTGTTTCGAATTCATTTCGTCAGTAACTAGCACCATCTAGGTGTCTAGTTGGACGATGTATCTAAACTAGTGCCCAAAATAACACTAGTTAGACACAAAAAATCCAACCAGTTCACACGGCACATGTGAACGAACGAATGTGTGTCTTTAGGTGGACACTGTTTTATTTCGAGTGATGTCCCGGGAAGAAAATACAAAAGCTCTGGTTTGCTGATGAGAAAGCGGAAACGAACTCTTGTCTTCTGGCTAAGGAACCAAATCCAAATGGCCTATGCTATCAAAGAGCAGATGACATCAGTTTTCTTGAATATTAAGGGGGCTTTTGACGCAGTTTCTATAAACATTCATTCTGATAAACTGCACCAGCATGGCCTCTCGCCGACTTTAAATAACTTTTACTAAACCTGTTGTCTGAAAAGCACATGCACTTTTCGTATGGCGATATAACAACATCGCGATTTAGCTGTCATCCCCAGGGCTTATGTCTAAGTCCCCTCGCTAAGGCAGCTTGCAGAGTACAGGGTGGTCTCTGTTACAGGGCTCAACGCTGCCGATTTGCAAGGACCATTGCAAGATACTTTGGACAACTTATCTTCTGGGGGTATTGAGTTCTCCACGTTGAAAACTGAATTAGTTGTCTATTATAGAAAGCGTGAGCATGCGCAAATCCAGCTTCTATTAATGGGTGTAACGATCAATTAGGTCTTCACATTTAAATATGTCGGGTTCTGGTTCGACTTTAAAGGGATCTCGGGATGTCACATTAGGTATCTGAAACAGAAATTCCACGCTGATGTATTCTTCGCTTCCAGTTTTTTGCTTTTTGCTCCGACATCTTGTTATCAGATGCCAACCATTTCTCTCGACGACGACGATAGTCGTATTTTGGGGCGCGACGCCTCGAATCCCTTACCACAGTCGGCCACAGGATGCCTCGAATCCCTTACCACAGTCGACCAAGCGACCGTGAACCGTTCCGATACTGTTCGTGGGATTGACGAAAGGATCTTCCTACACGGCAACATGGCTTCGCTCTCTGCTGTACCTGATCTGTCCTCCAACAACATCGAGGTTTACTACCAGAATGTTGGTGGCTTAAATTCATCAACGGACAGCTATTTGCTCGCGACCACGGGTTGCTGTTACGACGTTATCACCTTGACCGAGACGTGGCTCGACAACCGTACTCTGTCTCGCAAGGTCTTTGGTTTAACATTCGATGTCTACCGCTGTGACCGCAATGCCGTAAACAGCCACAAGACATCAGGCGGTGGTGTGCTTATCGCCGTTCGCCGCTCGCGAGCTCCGAGCAAGTGTGGATATCAGCAGGGATGCCACATTGAAATCTGTGTTTCGGCCAAAAAAATCTTTCTACCATCTGTGATGACTAAAACAGGAAAAAAAATCTGCGATAAATTTCCAAAAAATCTGTGAAAAATTGCAATATTTCCAAAAATCTGTGAAAATCTGTGAAATTTTTAACAAAATGCTAAAAATCTGTCATCTGTGAAAAAGAATCTGTGATCAAAAATTGTGAAAAAAATCTGTGATATTACAGAAAATGTTGTGAATATGGTATCAGTGAAACTTGCCGATCGCAATCTGTTCCTTGGTGTTGTGTATTTTCCACCTGACAGAATTCGTGATTCCAGCCTGATCGATGTACATCTTTCCTCCGTTTCTTTTATTGCCTCGATCGCCACCCCGTCTGATGATGTTGTTATACTGGGCGACTTCAACTTACCTGGCTTGACGTGGTGCCAGGCAAGTAATGGTTTTCTACGATTAGATATCGAAAAATCTGCGCTTATTAACAATGCCAGTTGTATTTTGGACAACTACAGCAGTGCAACTCTTCGGCAAATTAATAATGTCACCAACGAGAATGGATGCACATTGGACCTCTGCTTTGTAAGTGCCCGGGACTACGCTCCGTACTGCTGCACTGCACCGACTCCTTTAGTCAAGCAGGTGCCTCATCATCCCCCACCACATCTTGTATTCGCTGGTAACCTAAGAGTGAATTTTGAAGACGTCTCAAGCTCTATCGTCTACGATTTTAAAAACGCTGACTACGACAGCATCGTTAGCACGCTGTTGGATATAAACTGGGACGAAAGTTTAACAATGACGACTCGAACGAAGCAGCGATGACGCTTTCTAGTATTCTTAACTATCTTATCGACCGCCAAGTGCCTAAACGAACAATTAGTACCGATGAACACCCTCCCTGGCAATCAACCGTTCTTAGACGTTTGAAATCTGCCAAACGAGCTGCATTTAAAAAATTCTCGAAGCATAAGACACTTGCATTACGAAATCACTACTTTCAACTCAACCACGAATACAAACAGCAAAGCAGTTGCGCCTTTTTTAGACACCAGCGAAACGTCGAGCGTCAACTGAAATCCAAGCCCAAGTCGTTCTGGAAGTATGTTAACGAGCTGCGAAAAGAATCCGGTTTACCATCTTGTATGTCATTTAATGGAGTTTTAGGCACCGAAACTAAGGAAATTTGCCAACTGTTCTCCGACAAATTTTCAAGCGTTTTTTCCAACGAGCGCCTGTCACCGCAATAAGTCGCTGCCGCCGCCAATTTAACTCCTTCTCTAGGACGAACCATCAACCGAATTTGTGTCGATAATGCTGCCATCTTTGCAGCAAATGCCAAACTGAAAGAAAGCATCTTGTTCCCAGGGTCCAGATGGTGTTCCTTCGATTTTTGTCAAAAAGTGCATCAGCGAGTGTCTTGAATCACTTCGGCGAGTCTTCGAGCTATCACTCACTACTGGTACATTCCCTTCCTGCTGGAAAGCAGCGCACATGTTTCCAGTTCATAAAAAGGAAACAAATCGAACATTGACAATTATCGGGGAATCTCGTGTTTAAGTGCCGTATCAAAACTGTTCGAGCTGGTTGTGTTAGATCCTATTTTCTTTCACTGCAATCACTACATTGCAGATGACCAACACGGTTTCATGTCTAAACGATCGACAACGACAAACCTGCTCTCGTTCACACATATGTAATGGATGGATTCGCCGACGGAATGCAAACCGATGCTATTTACATGGATCTATCTGCGGCCTTCGACAAAATCAACCATGATATCGCAATAGCGAAGCTGGACAAACTCGGCATTCATGAACAACTTCTGCGCTGGTTTCGTTCCTACCTCGATGGAAGGCAACTTCAAATCAGCATTAAGGACTGTCTATCTGCACCATTCTTCGCTACATCCGGCATACCACAAGGAAGCCATCTCGGTCCAGTAATATTCCTTCTCTACTTTAATGACGTCAATTTAACATTACAAGCACCCCGCCTTTCTTTCACCGACGACATCAAAATTTTTCAACAAATACGGGATAAAACCGATGCCGAGCATCTTCAGAGGGAACTGAACAGTTTTAGTCCGTGGTGTGATCTAAACAGAATGGTTTTAAACCCGAGCAAATGCTCAATCGTTACGTTCATGCGGAAACGCCATCCGACTCAGTTTAACTACCATTTCTTCGGCTCGAGTATTCCAAGACACTCTCACATCAAAGATCTCGGAGTCATCATGGATTCGGCACTAACATTCAAACCACATACTTCATACATCGTGGATAAGGCATCACGACAGCTTGGGTTCATCTTCCGAATAGCGAAAAACTTCAGGGACGTATATTGTCATAAATCGCTTTACTGTGCGTTGGTACGCTCAACGTTAGAATATTGTTCGGCTGTTTGGAATCCGTACTACCAGAACGGGATTGACAGAATCGAGGCTGTTCAACGCAGGTTCATACGCTTCGCCCTTCGGCGTCTCCCATGGCGAACCAGATTTCAGCTGCCGAGTTATGAAAACTGTTGCCAGCTAATACACCTCGATACACTCAGCATTCGAAGGGACTGCTCTCGGGCCTTGTTCGTCTCGGACTTACTCTCAGCCAGAGTGGATTGCCCTACAATCCTCGGACGTCTGGATCTTCAAGCCCACGTTCGAGCTCTACGTAATAACTCTCTTCTGCGAGTTCCTTTCAGGAGAACCAACTATGGTTGCCAAAGCGCTGATACCGGACTCCAGCGAATTTTTAACAGTGTGGCGACAGCCTTTGACTTCAACCGGGCGCGGAATGCGATAAAAGCGAAAATGTTGGCAATTTTAAAATGTAATTAGTTTAAGAAACCACCATTGGGGCCAAGGGGCCTGTTGGTGAAGGTAATAAACATAAAGATTCTATGAAAGTAATAAAAGAGTCTCTTTCTTAGATTCGTCTATTTAAAAAAGTACTTAATCAGCATCAACACAAATATTTCTTCTAGCACTTAATAGGTTTGTGGCGAATAAGCGTCTTCCTCCCCTGGCTACACCACTGCCTCCGGGAATCACACAAATGGCTCACTGAGCCAGCAGCCGCTAGTATTTTTAGATGATGCACTCACTGATTAAGTTTGTGATTAAGCTGTGACCTAAATATTTAAAATAAAATCAAACTTAAAGTAATGTTTTATTAAATTTCAAATGTAAAACAGAAAAAGTCGATACCTGCATATTAAACGCAATGTTCCGTGTCAAATAAAAATATTAGAAAAACATGTTTGTGAAATGATTAGAAAGCTAATTCATTCGACAATAAAGAAAAAAACGCTTGGCGACAAAAAAAATCTTATCACTGTTTCTTCGATTTCAACGCTTTATTTGTGATTTAATGTAAACCCATACGTTTTCGCTTTCAGTATCTATTGAACCCAGTAATGATACCCTTATCCACTATTGTACATGATGGAAAAACTTCTACATATATTCTGTAACTACCATCTCGGTTATGGAGTCCCAAGAACAGGGACGTTAGAATATTTCGTAATTCGCGACAACAGAATGCAGTGAAAATGGTCAACTACTATTACCAAAACTCGGCCTTGCACATGCACATACGGTCAAAGTTTATTAGAGCTAGGCTATTTAATACAGAAACCATCAAGTTTTCCCTTGATAACCTTTTGCACGGAACATTGGAACTTGAAACAGAAACATTACCTTATCTGCTGTTTACAAAAAATATAGAAAAATGTTTCACCTAATTACAAACGCTGCAACTAAACAGTAATAACAAAACTCTCCACCGGCAGCTTAAACAATGCACCGATAGACTACGTGCAACAGATTCTCTCATAGACTGCCAATAACCGTTCAGTTGTTGAACGAGTGCAGTTCTACCAGTCAAGTTTCACTTCCCCCTATCCGTTTTTGCTACCGCCTGCCCGGACTCGAGTTCCCTCATAGCACCCAGTGCAGGCCGCAATCGAAGTGCTACATGACAAAGTTCTATATGCAGAATTGTGGTCAAGCAGCAAGCAACAGTTTGCCTCGTGACGGAACAGCAATGCATTTAAATCGATCCACTTGCACATTTGCAATTCACTGTCATACCTATTTTGAGGTTAAAGGGACAGCACAGGAAAAGAAAGCAGCACACGTTCCCCGCCAGTCAACACAAATCAATAAAAAAATGCGATAGTATATAATCCAGCTCAGAACCGGTCAGTTCTCCCAGCAATAGGTCTACAATAATCGTTGATTGATGGGAAGTTGGTCAGATGTTCTGTGTGCCAGAAAGAAACCCATATCTAAGTAGGTTACCTCCTTTGAAATATTCATGCATTTGCCTTATCAGAGCTTCGACCGAGAAACATATTTGAATTGGTTTTTTGCTTGTTGATTGCAAATCAGCCGCAAACGACCTCAACAAATTGCTCCGTAATCTCGAGTCAATCTAATTATGATGACACACAATGTGATCTTCTCTCTCATCAGTCTCATAAACTATCCCGAGCCGGTATTTGTTCATAATGTTCACGTGAAGCGTTGCACTTGGGAAAAGCAGTAATATCAAAGCAATTGTGAGCTAAAACGCAAACAACTGCTATCGCGAATCACACTGAACCGTCTTGTCTATAATTGAATTAGTGTCTAGTCTAGGTTCAAAAATAAAGCGCACACTCACCGTTGACAAACAATTCAAATGGCCAATTTAAATAAAAGCAGAGCCACTCTCACGACGGTCGTACACACGGTAATGACACCGAAAAGAAATTGATTCAATTTATTTACAGGGCGCGATCTTTGCTGCGAACGTACAGTTCCAGCTGAACGAACTGAAGCTGAAGACGGAGGGACTTTGTTCCCAGTACTTAGAACACACTGCATAAGATCAAAACGATCCACTCAATTGTACGTCCAGACGGGTACGCGTACGCACTAGAACTAACTTGACTGGATACGAGCGCGCACAGAATCTTCCTTGTCGGACGCCCGGTCAGCATCAGACAGCCGCGTATACGGCTTTGATCAGTACAACTAGCAAGATCGGTAAATAGGCAGTAAACAACTTCTAACAAGATCTCCTGGGAGAGAATACTTCCCCGTGCTCGCGAAGCAACAGACAGGCAGACAGCTGATCCGAAAACGTGTATAGCTAGCACAACCGCCACTCGAAAGGATACTCAAAGGCAGACTACTGGCTCTCGCATTTGAAATCGCGGGTTTGTTGTTAGAGAGTGTTAACGAACTAACGTGGTTCTTTAGTGCGCCAGCAAAAACACAGGTCTGCGAGTGTTGATTTCCTTACGGTTCTCGTTAGTTTTTTTTTCGCCGCGCAGTGATACGCTAAAAGCGCTCACTGTAGTAGACAGACGAGTTTCTAACAGAAAAAGGTATTGGAATTATTCTGTTACTTTTTGATTATTTAATTCAGCGTGTTTATTTGATACGGCACGTTCAGCGAGCAATACTGGATAATTGAACCTACTGTCATGGGCAACGAAAGTATTCGGTACCTTTCTTTCCCTACTCTAGCAAAAAAATTCAGCTATCACAATCGAACATGTTTATGAGTATGTATGAGCTCATTGAGTTCGTTTCACAAATGCCCTTAACTCAATTTACACAGCGTCATCTTTGCACATTGAAAATTAATTGCAATTGTAAACGCAAACTTTTAGACACTGCTAGGTGACAAGCAGCTTCTTTGTTTTTCGTATATCGCTTCCTTGCTTCCTACGTTCCGTTTTACCTTATGCGAAAGCTTGCGAGCTGCCCCAACTGATTTACGAGGCCCGAAAACCAACAACAACAACGACGACGACGCGATCGGATGAGTATAGTCGTGTGCTGCATGCGATCGCGTCAAATGCGCGCTACTTGACAAGCGCGTATCTTCCGCGGAAGAGCGAGCAACACAGCAAGCCTCGTCCACATGCAACAGGCCAGCGACTTAAGTTGCACGACGCAAACTGGTAGAGATGGAAAATTAATGTTCAATGTTGAATGAATGTTTATAACTTACCCATCCATATGTGAACTGAAATACCACTAGTTATCGGAAACTTGTTGGTAAAGAGGGAACTTTGACCGTTCGAACCGGCAAGAATGTTTTCTTGACTGGTCACTGCTGACACGAAAGCTACACAAGGAAAACGTTGAAATAGCAGCCCTTTGGTGCAACATAGGTAATTTCCGTGCAGATCAATTATAATATACATACGCTACATTGCACTATGGGCCCAAATCCACATTTATGAAGATGTTTAACGTATGCTTTAAAAAGAACTTTTTAGAATAGAGCTAGAAACAATTAAATACTTATAAAAATTTGTTCATATAGCACGTCTCCGTATGTAAATGTAAAATTAATGCCTTAGTTTTCAACTATATATTTAAAAATTCAAAAAAGAAAGATGGCTGGGTAATGTCTTGGTTATAACCGGAGTGTCGTGACTACAATTCAAATCTAACAATATTCAACCGGATCACGTTTGGTTTGGCAAATTCTCAAATCATGATAATTATGGCGGTTCTGAAAAGTTGATGGGAAATTGAAGCTTTGAAGCTCGTTGGATGCTGCTGACTTGTGTCCTCTATGGCTATGTTCAGGCCCGTCTGTTGCTCATGAACACTGAATACAAAAATCTAATATGATCACAAAACAAAATTTTTCCACCCTCCGGGCCCTGCTCTTGATATTCATCTTCTCAGTAAAGCGGTCTTTTTTATACAATCTTCTGAAGAAAAGTTTCGTCCGTCGCCTTCAAACATCTAGCTTCAAACGATTGCACAAATATTCGAGATGTGCGGCTAAAGTTTACAAGAAATGATCGACAGCCAATTGCGAACGAGAATCGGTCGCATGTTTTGGAAATAGTTTTTTGCGACCAACCAACGGAAGTAAATAGTCAGTGAAATAAAAATCTACAAACACATTCTTCAGATTGTTTTATGTCGACTCTTATTAGACCTGTTGTCGGGTAATGAACGGAATTCCCATTTCTTTTTACATTTCTTGTAAAAGAAATGTATAGAATTCGCTCAAACTTTCGAGATTTTTTCCGAGGCCCGGAGGCCCGAGTCTTATGTACCAATCGGCTCAGCTCGACGATTTGGGACAATGTCTGTGTGTGTGTGTGTCTGTGTGTGTGTAAGTAACGGACAAACTCTTCGTGTTTCTCAGCAATGGCCGAACCGATCTTTTCCAAACCAATTTTAAATGAAAGATCAACCAGACAGAACGCTATTAATTTGTTTTTGATTGTGATGTTTAGTTTCCAAGATATGAATGTTTGAAAGTGTAAAAATGGCGTTTTTGCCGTTTTTTTGCCTTTCTCAATAGAAAGGTATTGCAATTGCTCTGAAAACCGACTTTTTAACGGAGGCCCGGAGGGCCGAGTGACATATACCATTCGATTCAGTTCGTCGAGTTCGGCAAATATCTGTGTGTGTGTATGTATGTGTGTATGTATGTATGTGTGTGTATGTGTGTGTGTATGTGACCAAAAATGTCACTCATTTTTCTCAGAGATGGCTGAACCGATTTTGACAAACTTAGTCTCAAATGAAAGGTGCAACGTTCCCATAGGCTGCTATTGAATTTCTAATGGATCCGACTTCCGGTTCCGGAATTACAGGGTGATAAGTACGAACACGCAGAAAATGTCGATTTTAATAAATTCTGCAATGAATGTATAAAGGTGAAAAATTTTCCAAAATATGACCACAACTGCTTCGATTTGTAGTATTAGGTCACTAACATCCATTCAAAGTCTATTTGGCCACATTGGCCACCATCCTCGGTTCCGGAAGCCCCGGCGGAAGTATCTAAATTCAGAATAACAGTCACATCGGTTTCTCGGAGATGGCTAGACCGATTCGACTAAACTTGGCCTCAAATGAAAGGTATTGCGTCCCCGTAAATGGCTATTTAATTTCATCCCGATCCGACTTCCGGTTCCGGAGTTACAGGTTGTGGCGTGCGATCACATAGCAAATTGTGATTCAAACCGATACTCCGATGAAAGCAAAAAAGGTAAAAATTTCGCTAAAATGTCTCTCAAACAACTTAAATTTGCTGTTCTAGGTCACCGACGGCCAACCAAACTTTCGTTGACTACATTAACCACCATAGACGGTTCCGGAAGTGCCCGGGAAAAGCGGCCATCTTTCAAAATTTACGAACTCACATCAGTTTCCCGGAAATGGTTGGGCCAATTTTCACAAACTTAGTTCCAAATGATAGCTATAATATCCCCATAGATGTCTATAAAATTTCGTACGGATCGCTTATATGGGTCCGGAAATATAGACTAAATCGTCCGGTCACATATGAAATTCCCATATAAGCCGGAACTCAAATTTTTTTTTCAAAGGGACCTCATGAAATTTCAGAAATCGAATTCGTATTTTTGATGCCAAACATCTTTAAAATGCATGAAACGTCGAGATTTTATGTTATCTCGAAAAAAATTTTTTTTATGTACATCGACTTTTTGGGACTTTGCCGATTTTGCACCTTTTTTCAGTTCAATATTACCGTGGCTGTTTTTTCTTTTTCAAAATTTTAGAACTCGAATAATGATTTATTTTCCTGTATATAGTTGTCATGTGATGTATAATAATAAAATGTAATATATGCATTTAAAAGCTTTTAATGAATATAAACAACGCACACATTCTCGTGATTCATGATTGAGAAAGGCACAATTGCACCGCTAGGTGGATTAAAATAGGTTTTTTTAATTATCAGCCGAAGTTGACAACATTGATTAACACTTTATATATTTTAGATAGCTTATACGAATACCTTTCGAACAAGCTATAGATTGTTGAAATCGAACTATTATCAAAAGCGATATTTAACATTAAATACGGACGAAAGATTTTTATCATTTCCCATTGCCAGGAATATGACCAAAAACAGGCAAACTATTATTAACGCAAAAACGGATAGTTTTAGGGCAATAGTATCTTCGGAGAATTTAATGGAGGTAATATGACATTTCTTTTGGTATTGTGCTTTTGCTGATTAATACCCCTATGAGTGAGATATTTCCACAAATTTTCTTGAAAGTGATTATATCGAAATGATGCCTTCAGAAAATTTGTAGCTCTTACTTTTGTGAATAACTTTACTGAAGACTTCAAGTATCTATTTTGAATACTTTAAAAGTTATGGCTTGTTGTTTATGGATTACTCTTTGTAGCCTATTTATTGTTCAATATAGAAATAATCCATTGCAATAAGCCAAACATTATTTCGATGAAACGAATTTTGTATTTTGTACACTTCCAAGTTGTCTGGAGGAGCTTGATAACTTATCAGTGCAAAAAATTTCATTTGCGTGAACCTTCTGACTGCAAATTTTCTAACTTATAACCATCGAATCGATCGATCTGGAACATATATTGGAAAATGAGAAGCGAAACAAATAACTACAAACAACAGCGTAGCCAAGAAGAGGCTTTGGAGTTAAACATCATTACCCCCTCCTCCCTCCCAAAAAAATATTGGATTGAAGTTAAAAATTAGCATCAAGCTAATGCAATATTACAATACGAATTATCTGATCCGTACATTGGTAAGGGACCATTCATAAATTACGTAACGCAAAAATTGCCCAAAATTGACTCCCCCCTCCCCCTATGTAACAAATTGTCACAAATTTTTCCATCCCCCCCTCCCCTGTTACGTAACAAATTCCAAGAAAAAAATTTTTTTTCTTCGATGGAAACATGTTACGTAACGATCTAGTTAACACCCCCTCCCGCCTATGTCACAACTTGTCACATCTTGTCGTACCCCCCCTCCCCCCTAAAAGCGTTACGTAATTTATGAATGGTCCCTAACCTGTTGTTGTAAATATCATGAGGACTTTTGAAAAATTCCTGATATGTAACTGATCTATTGATCTTGATTTCACAGTTGTCTAATAACATCGATATCAAATACATTCCAATAGAAAATTTCAGAGTTCTGAAATCAATCATAATCCTCTGATTTCCTTTCATAATGAGCTCGCTTTTGAAGAGATGTACTGTAATAAGGGTCATTATTTAATAGGAAGCGAAGTTGGAATTGATTTAATGTCTATGAAACATAGAACTGCTCATCAAAAAAATGCATAACTTTCATGATTCTCGCTATTACGTTTGTTGCCTTCGCCGACTTTTCGCAGGCGTAGTCGACGTGGTTATTGTAGCTCAAACGGTCGTCAATTATCACTCCCAATTGCTTCAGTGCACGCTTCGATGCAACGACTTGCCCTCCGACGTTTATCTGCATCCACTGAATCGCTTTGCAGTTGCTGACCAACAACACTTCCGTCTTGTAGTGAGCTATTTACAGCTTTACCCTATTCATCCAGCTATGAATGGTATCTATTGTCTCCGTCACCGACACCTCCACTTCTTCAAGTGTCTCATCCATCTTCGTTAGTAGCACGTCGTCCGCGAAATCCGCGATTTTCACTTTCCTAGGCAGCCACAGTGTTAAGACCCCACCGTTCCAACGTTTTGGACCTAGAATGGAGACCTAAGGAACGCCCTCTGTGACTCGCATTGACTTCTGCCCTTCGCTCGTCTCGTACAGCAGCACTCTGCTCTGAAATTAGCTCATCAGGATCTGGCATAGATAGTCAGGAACCCTCATTCTGCGCAGCGGTGCAGTGATGGCTTCCCAGCTGACGCTGTTAAATGCATTCTTCACATTTATCGTGATCACGACGTAGAATTGATCTCCTCTTCGCTTCGCTGGAGTGTATCCAGCAGACATATGAGCCTATACGAGGTCGGATCGTCCAGTGGCTTTCCATCGGTAGCAACACCAGCTTCTATACCTTTCATATTTCGGGAAAGTTGCCTTCATTTAAACACTTCTGCAGCACCATCCTGAACATGTTCGGATATGCCAGGATCGCAGCTTTCAGCACCAGGTTCTATATTCCATCCGGACCGGGGGATTTCTTTGATTTCAGGCGCTTCGACACTTCTGCGAGCTCATTGATAGTCACTTGCCGATCGTCCGTGTTTGCTTTTTTTGTTCGCCGTACGGTGTTGTGGACAGCCTGTTGGATTGTGCTTCGGGAAAGACCCTCGACGATTATCTTCAGCTTACCCGGGCATATTACGGTTGGCGTCGTCGAGCCCTTCATTTTCGCCATCACGACTCGCTATGCGTCCGGGATTGGCGTCTACTTTTCGGCAGAGCTACTTGTGGCAGTCTGACTTGCTAAGCCTGATATCCCGTTTTAAAGCGGCCCTAGCTTTCCAAAACGCTGCCTTGCACTCTTCTCTATCAGGCTCCGATTTTACTCTCTGAGCCCGTCTCCTGGCTCTGAGACACGCAGCGCATAGCGTACTAAGCGTCTCATTCCACCAGTAAGCTGATCGCCGTCTGTTGCGTGGCTCCAGTCACAAGCCGCCACAATCCTTCTTGTTAGGTCAGCCGCATCCACGTTCTCGGTCCCGCCGTGCCTCAACGAAGAAGTCTTTGTTGAAGACTTTCGTCTTCCACTTTCGTTCGCCGGACATCCTTCTCCGTGCTTCAGCAGTGCTCTGTTGACCATACGGGGACGAATCGCCTGGTGGTCGCATACTCTACAATCCATGATAGACTACCTCCCGTCTCTCAGAAATGTGCTAACAGAACCTTTATTGCACAATAGTACCCTCTTGTTTTGGTTACTTTGCTGCCCCACTCCACAGCCCAAGCGTTGAAGTCACCACCATTGACTACCGGCTTCCGACTGATCAACTGCTCGGTAGACTGCTCCAGCATTATGCTGAACTGCTCAACTGTCCACATTTGAGAAGTTTAACAGCTGCACAGGAAGACGCCATTGATTTTGGCGATTATGAAAACCTAGCTTGAGCGTTCTACCACTTCTTGAATGGGGAATCTGCTCATAACTTGTATAGCAGCCGTTCCCGATCTATCCGCCACTCAGTTACCGTTACCAGGGGACTTGATACGGCTGTTCAATCAAAGCGACATCACACATTGTTTCTGTCGTAGACTGCCCCAACAGTTTCTGTGCTGTGTCACAGTCATCCAGATTTATCTGGGTTATCTTCATTACCGTTGGCCTGCAATCGCCTTTTTATAGGCAGGGCCATCCGTCTGATGGTCATTTCCGTCCGCCGGGGGGCAAAGCATGCAATCCGGCCTCAGCGTGCAGTCTATCGTAAGATGGCTCATATCCCCGCATTTCCAGCACATCCCGGATCTATAAGGGCCTTTGCAAGCCCCTGCCAAATGTCCAAAGCCCAAAAACTTGAAACTTTTCTCCGCTTGTTTATTCGCTCGTGGGGTGGCTCTCAATGGGCATCTTGACTATCCAACCTTAACTTTACCTCCCTCCAGTGCCATACCGGCAGCGGTTACCAATAAACGAATAATCGCTGTCAGAGTTCCTCCGTACCCCTTTTTTAGCCGGATCGTCATGTGCACATCGCCCAGGTTACACTGCTGCTTCAGTGCACCTCTCAGCTCGTCTTTCATTGTGATTTCATCAAGATCCTTGCACACAATCATCATCTCTGGGCCTAAGGCTTTATCTTCTGCCTTTTCATCGATTTGGTAATAGTCTCCTACAAGGTCGAGCTACTAGTCGTGGGATCCTTCTTCAACTCAAAGAGCATCTCGCCTTTTTGGGTACGCCTCATTCTTATCACGTTCTCCCCCAAATCCTTCAGCTCAGTCATTGGCTTTAACTAGCACGGCTTCTCTCTTTGGCGCCTTCTGACGAGCCACTTTTTGCTCTTCCTTCTGCTTTTGCTGTTCGACCTAGAACGGTACTCAAGCTTTCTCCCTATTGACTGACATCCCTTCCGTCAGCAACAACAGCATCCTCGAGTGTCTGTTGGGCCCGCCTGGTCTTCCGTCATACATAGGGTCATTCCACGAACATTTTTTAATCTTTTCGTATCTCAATTGAATTTTGAATCAAACCTATCTTGTGATGAAATTATTGGGAATGCATATTCATTGTAGTGGTATAAACTTCTATGAAAAATAACACATCAAGGTCCAGCAATATCCACAAATTAGATCCGGGAAAATAGTCTACCAAGGAACCCCAATCCGAGTATATGCATTGAATAGATAGTTGATCTGACTATATTTTTGCTATACACTTTACTGTGTAGCAACAAATGGCACTGATTTGTACTGAAAACCCCAAGGTAATTTTTTCACGATTTGTGGGACCAGAAATGTATATATGTGCACAAAAAATAGACTTGTGATTTCAACAATGTTCATGTCTCAAAAGCAGTTTATATGTCCGGGGAAACTTTGAATAGCCACTTGCGTTTCCAAGAATTTAAATACTTTTTCTGATAGTTTGAACCATTTCTTTCACATGTCATTGGTTTATACAGGACGCATTAATTCATATCTCCGGAACGAAAATTCCGAATGAAATAATTCGTAAGCTTTAAGAATGACTGAAAAGAGACAGCATTGTACTCGACTGAATGTATTCTTTTTTGTGACATCGACAATAAATTAATTGCCAACATAGCCCAAACACGTCGCACTCTTTTTTTTATATAGTAATGCACTGTAGGGGTTTTGGCAGTGAGATTATTGGAGCAATTAACTATAAATTAAGCGGAACATTTTACAACCAAAATAAAACTAGGAATGACTAGAAGGAGTGATTCAATTTTAATAAGATTAGGGGGTAGGGGTAATTTAGGCTATTAGTATGAGTAGTAGTACTGTTGGGCATTTCTTATCGAGATTATATATTGAACGACTAAAACTAGAAAAGACAGGGGGCAAAAAAGTTTTGCAAAGATATTCAGGGGATGGGGGTGAATTCCTACATCCGGGTATCAGAAACAGGGGAGAGATGATGGACAAAACCGACAGTCTTCATCAAGAAGCATCATCTATAGGAACGCAGGGTAGCCCAAATAAAAAAGAATTATACACGAACATTAACCCATATAGTGCAACGATTCCACATATTGTTTGGATGATACCCTGAACAGGTCGTTAGGCTCTTATATCATACGATGTTTATTTGGAAGTCTTTCTCGAGCCGGAAGGGGTTTATCCAGACGATTCCGTAGTACGGCTCAGATGCGGATTGGCAACACACCGCGTTGTGCGTGTGATGCTTGTACTGTAGGTCCCGTGATTGTTGATTGAGTCGACAAAGATGTTTCGTGGGTATCAAACTATCTTTGGTGTACGGTATAGGCGGAACAGGGCACTTTTAAGGGAAGTCAAATCTGTATATTGACAGTTTTAGGAAGCTGTATGCGAGAGACATATAGAGGAGATCGCAGCATGCCAGTACATCTTGAATCGGGACATTGGGTGATCTTCTTCAGATCCAAGGCGAGTCTAACAGTTGAAATCTGGTAGAACAGTGTAGCGCGCACGACGTTGCTACGGATTCAATCTGCCCAATCGTCCACCTTTCCGAACAAATGGCTTAAGCGCCACCTCTTTCGAGGACCACTTGTCGTGCTTTAGGGTTGCCCGACCAGAAACCCAGCCTCAGGGCGGGTCGATATAGTGAAGGTTTAGAGGAACGACCTAGCAGACGCAACTGAATCGAGAGGTACTCCGTTTCATGCATCAAATTACCCGAATAAACCCAGAGAAGTTCGCCTTCCTATCCCAAAATACCTAAGAACACCACTCGTATTGTCTCATCACTGGAAGAATGCCTCAAAAACCCAAATAACTAAACTGAAAAGAGACTCGAGTGGTGGGGCTAAGATTCCCAAGTAGCCCACTTGGAGTAAAGATCACAAAAAACTACAAAACTAACACGACGCGAAACATGAGATACCTCTTCAAATCAGTAAACTCTATGGGAACATGACTACCACAACAGTTTTAACCTCAACATGATTTACCGAAACAACAATTAACATAATTAGGTATATTTTAATTCTCTAGCATTTTCATAAACTTAACCTAGGATTTTTCTACGGTGTTGCCTATATTATTTTTGTTCCCTACTGTGTGCGGGGGAGCGATCGCTATTTCCTACCGGGCTAACGTGCCATAATGTTGCCGAACTTTTGTTTGCCGGGTGCGTGTATCGACTAAACTTTCACCATGCGCATGGATTTTGTGGTAGGTGTACTTACAGTCTTTTTCGTTGCTTGCCCACTCACATTCGCACTACTGCGATGACTGTCCTGATGCGGCGATGCGGTGGCGGCGATGTATCTACAACGGCGGTGATGAATCTGCGCAGGCGGCGATTAAGGATGTACCGGACGATTACAGATGTTCCTCTGCGTACAGGATGGATAACTGCTGGCAGTGTCGGAACGCCGGACAAGCTGCCAGCAACAAAATACGTACACACCGGATGGTCGCGACGTTAAACTTTGCTGTGCAAACGTTTGATGAATCGTCGCACTTCTGGCTTTTCGGTTGCAGCGCCAGAATATCCCAAACTAGCGCGTGGGTCTAGAGCGCGTCGGTGGGCGAAGGGCGGTGTGGCGGGCCGATGAATAGTGCCAATCTAAACGGTAGAATAAAAGCCGTCGCACGGCTACCGATACCGTGAACGCATTGTCTCTCTTTTTATAAGCACAATTGTAATTTACCTTTTTTGTACTTTCAGCAAACGCACACGAATTATCCGCACTTCCTACTTCTAGACTTTAACGCAAAAAAATTACTAAATTTTAAAGACATCTCATATTTTAACTGGACAAACCTTTCGACACACCGCGGGACAAAATCAAAAAACACGCACTCTAGCCTCTTTCACGGTCTAGATTGAAATGGATGAGAAGCTATTCCTAAACCCTCAGATAAACGATTTTTGGTTATAGATACCCGGAAGTACGTAATTTTACCGAAGTAAAACTCGTATTTCGAAAACGAACTTCTTGGACAATTGATTCTAAATCGCTATCTCATTCCCTCTCGAAACATTTGCATCATACCATTACGCGCCAATACCCTCACTTGCGTTCAAATAGTTTTTTTCTGATCGGGCGGTTGATAAGACAACGACAAAGAGGTCCGTTCGGCGACCGACACTTGCTCTAGTTTGTGCAATCGTGAGACAGATTGGGAAAGAGAAAAAACGTGCGTGCGCGAGCGGATAGTACGTTTTAGCCGCCTAGTGTTCATTATTCCTCCTACGGAATGGAAGAAGTAAACACATATTTGCAACAGGGAACTTGGGTTACTGAATTTGGAAGTTATTTTGACTTCTGATACACGTGATCGCTACATAACACCCCAGCTTATTTTACGAAAATTTGGTTGAAGGAGTGAAACCAAATTTTCGTAACGGTAAACCGTAAAGAAGAAGCAAAATAACACATTGAAGACTTACACATTACAAGCAATCACCATATAGTAACTTAAGATTACTATATACAAAATATTTACAAATGATCAGTTCATATATCGTACAGAAATACTGAGTGGGTCTGACATCTCTTTCGTTTCCTTGTTGGCGGTTCAAACATCAAACACTCAGGCACATACAAAATTCCCAAAATAGCATTGAATCTAAAATTTCTCAATTCAAGATCAAGCTTAACCCCATACAATACAAACATTAAACCTCAATGACACACATAACGAAACCTTAAATAACAGGTTCATTCAACCTCGGGACTACTCCAATCTAATGGAAAGGTATCCCTACGTTAAACTCACCGCACTGTTTTGCCTTTGAGAGAACCCCAATAAATTCCTTGGTCAACGCTCTCAAATGGACAAAACGCATAACTCCATATCACACAATAACAGGCTCATCAGATTTCGGGACTACTCCAATTCAATGGAAAGGTATCCCTACATCCAATTTACCGCACAGTTTTGTCTTCCGAGAAAACCCCAAATATTTCTTGGTCAAAAAATCTCGAAACGACAAAACGCAATAACCTCATATCCGTATCCCTAGCAGTAACTCTAACGCCGAAATGCATCGGCCAGTGAGAAATCTGCCAAAATAATTCCCCAAGAAACTTCATCACCTCATTTCAGCTGCGTTTTCAACGCCGGAATGTTTCCGACCACATGATCACACACACTGAAACAACATACCCTACATTACCCTAATCCCACTTTACATCATGTTTCTAACGCCGAAATATTTCGGCCACACAAAACTTAACGAAAGTGTAGGTAAAAAGTTGGCAACCCTATGAAAGCTCCAAAATTTTCACTCATATCACGCACACATTGAACCACCAATACGGTCGCGATAAGAAACGTCAAAACAAAATGTAAATATTTGATCGAGATTGTGCTGTTAGGATTTCGTGTTCGCGTTTTTTTTATATTCTAGGTATTTCATGGAATTGTTGGCCAATCCTGGCCGACAAACGGTGGATTATGGAAATGGTAAGCTAACTTCGATTTTATTTGTATTTTTCTAGGTAGTTTCTAGGGAGATGGATGGGTGTCGACGGCCTACCCACCCCACTGGAATATACCATACGGAAACTGGTTTTGAAGAAACCAGCGGACTTCGAGAAGGAAAGTTGGATTCCGATTGAAGGTAAGTTTTTTGAACAGAATCTAATGGTAGGTTTACTTTTTAGGAGCAACCGGACAGCAACAAGGACCATATTTCCATCCAAAATTACTGGCCAAAAGTTGCCATAAAAATTACCCCATAACTCCAAATAAACATTAAATAAATAAATCAATAGCAAAAAAATTAAATAAATAAATAAATAACGCAAAAATAAATAAATAAACACTAAACAAATAACATGAAATAAATAAACAAATAAATATTTCATAAATAAATAATACACAGATAACTAAATACTTGAATAATTTGCACGCATATAAATAACAAAAATATGAACATGAAATTTTACAAAAAACATGAAATAATTCCATACTAATAATATAGACATAAGTAGCAGGTAAATTTCAATATATGTTAGCGTTAGGTATTAATTTAGTTCATAAGACTCGATGTAGTTGTAAAAACACTAACATCAGTTAATCCGAACGGGAATTATTTACAGCAATACGGGGGAGGGTGGGTGATTGTGATTAGCACAACACCCTATTCGTCTTAGTCTCGGCCCCGGGGAAGATATCGACTCCTCTCTCGACAGGCAGGCCAACCTGTTCGAATAATGTTCTCGTGGATTCCCTTTTGAAAAATACGCAACTTTCCCTCTTCCTAGTTGATACTGCCAGCTCGATTCACTCGGGTTTGCTCGTCATCGACCTTACACAGGAAAGTCCTCCGAGTCTTGCACGGTCATCATCCAAGCATCCCCAGTCTTGGACTCGCGATGTGTTTCCCATTACTGGTACTCCTCTTCAACGCCACTTTGGCTCGGAGTTTCTGGTTTGGTAGATCATCGTTCAGGCTTGCGCCGTGAACTCTCTCTGACTTCTGGTCGAGGGGATAGCTATACGTGCAGTAGTAACTAGTGAGGGGGAACGAAGCTTATTTCCCGAAATCAAATTAACTGTTTCCAACCAGATTTGTAAGGCCTCTTGAGCTTTCGCAAGGATCCCCCAGTAAATTAAAGTTGTTGTGGGAGCTGCAGCTGTGCTAAGAACAGTGCAGAGCCTTACAAACGGTGGAACAGTATTTTCCGCAACCAGAGCTTTCGCATCATGGTGCAATTGTCTCTACTCAACAAATGAGAGATACATAGCTCGACTTGTTTTAATTCTCTTAAGTGAGAGAGAGGGAGGAATTGGGTGGGTAGAGTTTTCTGCGGTATTTGAAGTTGAGTATCGTAGGCCGTTTCCCACTCAAATCCTCAATGTCGTAGCAATGTGCTCCCTTAACCCACTTTGCATCAGCCAGCACGTATTTAAATGCTAACACCGAAACATACAATTTTCCCTTGCCCGATTGCTCCAAATTGTTCGCAGGAATCCCTTCTTTCACAGAGTAGGTATTATAGTTAACATAGCCAGTTTTTTTGTAGAACCTTTTCTGGTTTCTCGACTGAACATCCTCAGTGACGAGTGAATCTCGAAGTCGGCAATATGCACGACCATCTGAAACCAAAACCCTTCGTCGTCGTATTGGACACGACTCGCTCGTGACTAACGACGGAATTCTGCCCTGTTTCTCAACATCTCGATCGATCTTCGCATTCTCCAGTAATGTGTTTTGCGATTCGGCAGTTTCACACTTCGAGGGTACAGACAACCCTTCGCAAGATTCTTTGCCGCTTTTCCCCGAATTTTTGCCGACTATCCCGCAAAAACCGTTTTCCTCTACTTTCGATCCTGAAGTAAGGATTAAGTGAGCAATACGGTTACTACCCTCACTTGGAACCGGACTAATTCCTAACATCAAACCGTCCCATGTCTCCTTGATGTCTAAACTATCACTGAGCCTAAGGTCTATCACGGGAATAGCTACATTGTTTAATATCTTATCGATACACGAGTAGATTTCCCGTCCTCCAAACTTCGTAGAACCATCAGTCAACCCAGTCATACATAGTTCATCATTGGGACTATGCTCATCGGTACTGCCTTCTTCATTTAGCACTGTATCCAATCGAATTGGCTCGATTACGTTAGTATTCAAAGACCTACACGACTCCCGATCATCGTCGTACTGATTCCGAGCGCGATCTAATTCATCGGCATCACAATACGACGATCCCGAATATCCCCCTTCATGATTCGTCTCCCACGAGCTCTCGTAAAAAGATGGAGATGGACAATCTGGTACCTGGATGTTAGTTGGGTCCCGTATTTCATAGCAATGGTCATCGTCGACTTCCTCTGAACTAAAGTTATATAACAAACGTTCCCTATCTACACGATCGTCGTTATTACATGGCAAACGCCGCTCTAACCGACCGCTTTTACAGTTCTGGCTAAACACTTCAGAAAAGCGGTTTATTCGCTTTTCATCGCTCGCAATCTCGTACGATCGGCTATCCCCACCATGATCTTCAAACCGACGATTGGTCAACCCGTCCCTTTCGAAAGTTTGACCCCAACTACTGTGTTTCGATTCGGTTAATGTACTTTCTCCATAGAAGGGCTTATCGAATAGAGTATCGTCCGTGTCATACTCGTAAGAGGTGTTCGATTTCTGCTGATTGGCTTCATTCACTGCTGCGATCTCCTTCTCTAGCTCAGATATTCGGTCTAACAATGCCTGCTCAGGACTAAGTTGGAGAGGAAACTCTTCTGCGGACCGACTAAGCGATCTGGAGAACAAAGGTTCTGACTGCGAATCGTTCCTACCTTCCCATTCTTCGCACTTTGGCCTGTCGAAAACTGCATAAGCGTTGTGTAATGGCCCTTTGCGGTTTTCTGGAAACACGTCCCTACTCTGCCCAACTGGACCCCGTTTCCCATTAGACCTGTCTAATATTGAGCGAATGAAGTTAGTCAGCTCATTTCGCATCCTTACCGACGCTTCATCGGGTGTTTTGCTTCTAGCTACTCTCATCGAGTAATGCTTGAGGCGAGAAACAACCCTTTCATCATAACATCGATCCAACTTCCTCCCGAAAAAGTCCACTTTCACCCTAGTATAGTCGTATTCTTCGTAAATTGTGTTTGGGGAAGAATATTCGCGTTTCTTTCGGGCATCGTTTCGAAACAGTTTCCCCAAAATTTGACATTTGGCCTCCAGACCCCATTTAGTCTCCGCTATCCTACCCCGAATTACCAATTCGTAATCCACCTCATCATTTGTCAGGTGATATGCATTGGGAAATTTGTTTTCCATAATGGACGTTAGAACTTCCCATAAACTAAAAACACTGTAACACAAAATATCCGAACAACTAAACACAAACTATAACTAAGACTTTCACAACACTCAAGTATCCGAACTGTACCATAAATTTAAAAATAGCGGTAGGAAAAACCAATGAAGAATAAACTTTCATATATCCAGTAATATAGCCTAGCATTTGAATTCGCAAAAGAAAGAAAAATCTTGAACCGTATCATTTACCTAAACGAAAACCTACTCCAGAAAAACTTTAACTTCCAGAAATTTCCCAATAACGTGGCCCCACGTTGGGCGCCAAAATGTAGCGCGCACGACGTTGCTACGGATTCAATCTGCCCAATCGTCCACCTTTCCGAACAAATGGCTTAAGCGCCACCTCTTTCGAGGACCACTTGTCGTGCTTTAGGGTTGCCCGACCAGAAACCCAGCCTCAGGGCGGGTCGATATAGTGAAGGTTTAGAGGAACGACCTAGCAGACGCAACTGAATCGAGAGGTACTCCGTTTCATGCATCAAATTACCCGAATAAACCCAGAGAAGTTCGCCTTCCTATCCCAAAATACCTAAGAACACCACTCGTATTGTCTCATCACTGGAAGAATGCCTCAAAAACCCAAATAACTAAACTGAAAAGAGACTCGAGTGGTGGGGCTAAGATTCCCAAGTAGCCCACTTGGAGTAAAGATCACAAAAAACTACAAAACTAACACGACGCGAAACATGAGATACCTCTTCAAATCAGTAAACTCTATGGGAACATGACTACCACAACAGTTTTAACCTCAACATGATTTACCGAAACAACAATTAACATAATTAGGTATATTTTAATTCTCTAGCATTTTCATAAACTTAACCTAGGATTTTTCTACGGTGTTGCCTATATTATTTTTGTTCCCTACTGTGTGCGGGGGAGCGATCGCTATTTCCTACCGGGCTAACGTGCCATAATGTTGCCGAACTTTTGTTTGCCGGGTGCGTGTATCGGCTAAACTTTCACCATGCGCATGGATTTTGTGGTAGGTGTACTTACAGTCTTTTTCGTTGCTTGCCCACTCACATTCGCACTACTGCGATGACTGTCCTGATGCGGCGATGCGGTGGCGGCGATGTATCTACAACGGCGGTGATGAATCTGCGCAGGCGGCGATTAAGGATGTACCGGACGATTACAGATGTTCCTCTGCGTACAGGATGGATAACTGCTGGCAGTGTCGGAACGCCGGACAAGCTGCCAGCAACAAAATACGTACACACCGGATGGTCGCGACGTTAAACTTTGCTGTGCAAACGTTTGATGAATCGTCGCACTTCTGGCTTTTCGGTTGCAGCGCCAGAATATCCCAAACTAGCGCGTGGGTCTAGAGCGCGTCGGTGGGCGAAGGGCGGTGTGGCGGGCCGATGAATAGTGCCAATCTAAACGGTAGAATAAAAGCCGTCGCACGGCTACCGATACCGTGAACGCATTGTCTCTCTTTTTATAAGCACAATTGTAATTTACCTTTTTTGTACTTTCAGCAAACGCACACGAATTATCCGCACTTCCTACTTCTAGACTTTAACGCAAAAAAATTACTAAATTTTAAAGACATCTCATATTTTAACTGGACAAACCTTTCGACACACCGCGGGACAAAATCAAAAAACACGCACTCTAGCCTCTTTCACGGTCTAGATTGAAATGGATGAGAAGCTATTCCTAAACCCTCAGATAAACGATTTTTGGTTATAGATACCCGGAAGTACGTAATTTTACCGAAGTAAAACTCGTATTTCGAAAACGAACTTCTTGGACAATTGATTCTAAATCGCTATCTCATTCCCTCTCGAAACATTTGCATCATACCATTACGCGCCAATACCCTCACTTGCGTTCAAATAGTTTTTTTCTGATCGGGCGGTTGATAAGACAACGACAAAGAGGTCCGTTCGGCGACCGACACTTGCTCTAGTTTGTGCAATCGTGAGACAGATTGGGAAAGAGAAAAAACGTGCGTGCGCGAGCGGATAGTACGTTTTAGCCGCCTAGTGTTCATTATTCCTCCTACGGAATGGAAGAAGTAAACACATATTTGCAACAGGGAACTTGGGTTACTGAATTTGGAAGTTATTTTGACTTCTGATACACGTGATCGCTACAACAGTAATCAAGGCGTGCCCAGACAATATATTCGATATCGTGATAACCGTCACCACAAGCGCAGATACCGCTATTCGCGAACCCAATACGTCGGAGATGAGCGCCAAACGTGTAGTGCTTGGACATGAGCCGAGACACCACACGAATGGAATCCTGACCCAAATCAATTCCTCTGAACCAAGCTTTCGCTGCTCCAAGATGGCTGCCAAATTTCTAGCGTCCTCTGAAGAGAGATATTGGAAAATTTATTGCAGCAGATTGGTCTTTCGTAGTTGTCATCTTCTAAAGTGCCCGCCTTAACTAAAGAGTCCGCTTCGTCATTACCTGGTATGGAGCAATGTGAGGGAACCAAAACTAAGGTAATATTGTACGATCTCACAGACAAAGCACGTAGAAGCTCCCATATTTTCCCCAGAAAATATGGAATGTTCTTTGTAGGCTTCATCGTAGCTATTTAGCTTCTATTGCGTTGAGGCTGTCCGAAACAATAAGGTAATTGTCGATGCGCAGAGTATCAATAATCCCAAAGGTATACTGGATATCAGCGAGCTCTACGACGTAAACTGAAGCAGGATCAATGAGTTTGAAAGAGACAGTGATTATACCGAAGCCAGTGGAACCGTTGAGACTTGACCTGTCGGTGTAAAACATCTTGTTTGCAGTTTACTTCTCGAAATTTGAAAGATGTTTGGGATCACATGTGGACGTATGTGATCCGGGATTCCACGAATCTCATCTTTCATGGACGGTCGAATTAGAAGCATGAGGGAAATTAACACGACTGGGATAATATGAAGAAGGATTGATATTTTGTGCCATGTAATCGAAGTACAAGGACATAAATCAGTTTTGATAATTGAGCTCGACAAGCCTCTCAAAATATGCAATTACTAACGGGTTCAAGATATCGCATCGGATGAGCAATCGATATGAGAGGTCCCAAAACCGATTTTTCAGCGGAAGGACGCCCGCCAGCATTTCCAAACTCATCGTATGAGTCGAGTACATGCAATACGCTAACAACAATATTGGATTCACTGTTTGATGAAATGTTTGTTCGCAGCGGAGGGGAAACAGAAACTCCCGTACTCCATCACAATCGTTGTTTGGTACATCCTGATCAGCTCTCCTGGATGGGCACCTCACCATGTTCCGGTTATTGTACGGTGAGAGTTCATCCCTTGTTGGCACTACTGTTTTAAATACCTAATGTGACATCCACAGGTACCTTTCGAGTCAAACCTGTCCCCGAGATATTTGAAAGTTGAAAGCTCAGCAATAGTTTGACCCATTATTTGAAGCTGTAGCTGCGCCGGTTCACGCTTCCTTGAAAATACGACTAGCTTAGTTTTCTCCGTGGAGAATTCGATACCCAACTGGAGGGCTCAAGCAGACAATTTGTCCAAGGTATCTTGCAATGGTTTTTGCAAATCGACAGCTTTGGGACCTGTAATAGAGACTACACCGTCATCTGCTAGTTGCCTTAGCGTGAAGGAATTGACAATACATTGACATGAGTCCTGGTGAAGGCCCATGTAGCTGATTCGAGATGACGAAAAATGACTATGCGAAAAATGCATGTATTTTTCAGACAACAAGCTTAGCAAAAAGTTGTTTATAATCGGTGAAAGACCATGCTGGTGTGGCTTCTCAGAAAGACTATTAATAAAAACTGAACGAAAGGCCCCTTAATATCCAAGAATACTGATGCCATCTGCTATTTGCTAGCATAGGTTATTTGAATCTCTATTGAGGGTAAAGCAAGACAATCGTTCGTCTTTTTGCCTTTGTGAAAGCCAAATTGTGTACCTGACAGTATGCCATTTGCTTCGACCCGATTGTCGGGGCGAGACAGGATCATTTTCTTGAACAACTTTCGGATACAGCATTGGGATCGGTCAATATGAATTGTGGCCGGAGGCTGGTTTTCCTGGTTTTTGAATGACGATGGCCTACACTTGCCTCCTTATTAGTGAAATTTCTAACTGCATTTCCCAATACGGTGAAAGTGGTGAAACTTGTACCCCGAGGCAAACGCCAAGAAAATCTTTCATTTATATCATTTAAAATAACGGTTCAAAGCTCTGTATCGAATACCATCTCTGATAGCTTTTATTGGCCTGATGGTGTATCAGTTCGACCTTTTGAAAATCAATCAAAAAAACGGACAAGTGTCGATTCGAACGAACGTAGCATAGAATTTAGTGAAAATATGCAAATAGCCAATCAGTCGGCCATAAGTCGTGAAAACCCTACTTATCCTAATAACTATTTCAATGCAATTGATACTCGTATTCAACATCATTATTTTACCGACATAGAGTTAAAAGGCTTATTGCTAAAAAGTCAAAAAACTTCATAAGCATTGCCGTGCATAATGTTCGCAGCCTCATGAAACATATTGACAACTACAGATCGTAGTGAAATATCAGTATTGGCTGTAGTTGAAACATGGTTGCGTCCGCCAAATACTAATTGTTCTGTTGATCTCTCGGGATATCGCATAATTCGCAATGACCGTACGACTAAGAAGAAAAAGCGCGGGGGTGGAGTAGCCTTTTACTTGCGAAAATCTTTAAAATATAAAGTATTGAAAAAATCAGATAGTCATTCAAACATTGAATACCTTTTTATTAAACTCGCCAAAGCTAATCTCGCATGCGGTGTAGTCTATAACCCGCCATGGGCAAACATGGATAGCCTCAATGATTTTTTCAATGCGACTACCGAACTTGCTGCCACTGAATCAAATTTAGTCATTTTGGGCGATTTCAACAAAAACCTACCGGATGTCTCCAATGAAACTGACTATTTCGTCGATAATGTACAGTCCCAATCACTATGTATTTTGCCTTCCAATACAACATGCCATAAACCTGGCTGTATACAATCTTTGCTAGGTTTGATACTGTCAAACTGTTCCTCCAAAATAAGTAAAGTTCATCAAGCCTCTCTTGATGAAATAAGTGATCACGACTTTCTTTGCCTTGAGTTTAGATGTCGTGAGCCTACGTCCCGCCCGGAAACCTACAAAACTCGTGATTATCATAAATGAAATAAAATAATTTTCTTGCGTGAACTCACGAATATTGATTGGCAAGTCATGATAACGTCAGATGAAAAGTATCCTTTTTTAATGACAACATTGTTTCGCTTTTGAATCGATTAGTACCTTTAACGACTAAAGCAGGGGTAGATCGAATAGCACCATGGATTGATAATAACTTTCGTCAATTAATGGATCAACGAGAGATCGCTTATGAAGAATGGAAAATCGACAAAGATAACAGGTATTTTTGGAATAAATTTACCAAATTACGCAACCAGTGCAATCGTTGCATTAAGAATTCTCACCTGGAATACGTTCAACATGTTTTTCAAGCAAAGCCTTTGTCGAATGAATTGTGGAGAAAGGTGGAACAGATTGGCTTAAAGAAGTCTACCGCACTATCCTATTCTTGTGATGTCACTGCAAATCATCTCAACAATTACTTTGTATCAAACGAAATTCTCTTCTCATTCAACGTAGAACTCAACAACAATATGAACGGAAACTTTTCCTTTCGGAATGTCATGCAAGATGAAGTGGAACAGTACTTTAACACATCAACTGGCGGATCGATAGGCGTTGATCAAATACCAATAAGTCGTTTCCAAGCTGTTGGAAAACATCTCGAGTTGTCCCAGTCCCGAAAGTTGATTGCCCCACCAATGCTTCTGAATTTAGACCCATTAGCATTCTACCAGCATTGTCGAAGGTGTTTGAGAGCCTGATAAATGATCAACTGATCCAGTATCTTACAGAAAATGATCTACTCTGTGCCTTTCAGGTTATCGCAAGAACTGCAGCACGACAAGAGCATTAATCACAATTGATAATGATATAGTCAAACCCTGGATAAGTCCAAAAAAACCCCAGGGCCGGCGGAAAGCGTGGGTAGTATGGGTAGTACTACCCACTCGAAAATAATGGAGTGGGTAATTACCCACTCGAAATTTTGAACCATTTCAAAAAAATTAGATGTGCAACGCATGTATCTCGCACTACACACATTTGAAAACATCGATGTACCACAATTCCATTCGCTCAAACGAACGTGATTTATTGTGAATGTAATGTCAGCGTGTGCATTGCGAAAAGGGAAAAAAATCCTTACTAATGGACCCCTCACCCTATGCTTTCTACCCACTCGGGCGTAAAGTGTTTCGCCGCCCCTGAATAACCCTCATAGTGCTACTCGATTTTAGTAAAGCTTTTGACTCCATCAATCACCGGTTGCTTATTCATAAACTGAATACAAATTATTTACTTGAAAATGCAGCCGCGAAGCTTATTTCCTCATACTTAAAGCAAAGAAATCAATTTGTCTAACCCAATTCCGAAATTTCTAGTATAGAACAAAATCACAGTGGAGTCCCCCAAGGCTCGATCTTAGGACCAACTCTGTTCTCATTATTTATAAATGATTTGCCCAGCGTACTGAGACATTGCAGCTATCATCTTTACGCGGATGACTTTCAACTATACATCTCTGGTGATAAAATCGAGATTGATGATGTAATTGCCAGAATCAATATAGACATTAGACTGGTTCATTTTTTTACTTTTACCTCCACCAGGCTTTATTGATTCCTTTTATGACCATTAGTAATTGTGCAAATTTTGGTACTGATCGGTCGTGTCTACGGACCCTCCAAAAATTTTGAAGTTTATATGGAAATAGGTATGGAAAATCGGTTAAAATTTAAAATAAATTCTTAAAAGATCACCTCATCAATCAATTCATGAGAACACTATATATTTCTAAAGGTATTCTTCTACTGAATACATTCGTGGATCATTGTCAGTTTGTTGAAATTCCTGTTTGAATATCTCCATCGTTATACAACTGTAAACTGTAAAACCCAACGCTCGCGTATGGCAGATACAGCTATTCAAACAGGGTTGCTATGATTAATAATAAAATCCACTTGTTTTGAAGTCAGGCTGCTTCTTTAGTTAATAACTTTTCTCAGCGAATTTTCACAAACTTACAATGTTCCACGAATGTGTTCAATAGAAGAATACCTTTAGAAATACATAATGTTCTCATGAATTGATTGATGAGGTGATTTTTTTATGAATTTATTTTCAATTTTAACCGATTTTCCATACCTATTTCCATATAAACTTTGAAATTTTTGGAGGGTCCGTAGACACAACCGATCGGTACCAAAATTTGCACAATTACTAAGGACCATAAAAGGAATCAGTAAAGTCTGGTGGAGCTAAAAGTCAAAAAATGAACCAGTCTAATAGACATAGAGAATATACTCAATAGTAAAAAGACACAAGCAATTACTTTCCATAAATCATCTACTGTTATTAAAAATGATTTGCTAACATCAATAGACAAAACCTTAGTCGCATTTACGGATCAAGTTGTAAACTTGGGACTAATATTCGACTCTCATTTAACTTGGAAACCTCAAATCAATGCATTATGTAGAAAAATTTATTACAGTTTACACTCTCTCGTCAGTCATAGGAAAATTACTCCGTTTCACATGCGAAAGAAGCTGGCACAAACTCTCCTGGTTCCCCTATTTCAATACTGCGATGTTATTTTTTCCACTTCAAATACTACACTATTTAGAAAACTGGAGGTAACATTTAACTCAGTTGCTAGATATGCTCATAATCTATCAAAGAGTGACCATATATCACAATTCAGCAAGTCAATTTTACGATGTACCTCCCAAACTCTCTGAAATATGTACCACAATGTGCAAAATTCTACACGAAGGACCGCCTTATCTAACTACTGCTTTTAACTTTTTAACTCGTTTCAAAATCGATGCATTTAAATTTTACGAATCCCTCAGCTGAGATCTACGTAGTTAGGCAATAGTGCATACTTGGAGATCAGTGATGTTACTTGCACAATTGTTAGGTTAAGTTGCTTGAAAAATAAATAAATAAATAAATAAATAAATAAATAAATAAATAAATAAATAAATTAATAAATAAATAAATAAATAAATAAATAAATCGATAAATAAATAAATAAAATAAATATAATATGTTTTATTGATTTTATATAATTTATTCAGTTTACTCGATGTTTTATTCGTGCAAGACTCGAAACTGTATTCACCCCACCATTAGTCGGGTGCCTACTTTGCATGAGTCCTGCAACGTAATGAATGATTCAACAGTGATATATGTAAGAAATATCTCATCTTACTATTACGTCGATTAAGTCTGATTTTTTTCACTAGAAGTAGTAAATTGAATAATATTTTTTTTTTGTTAAATGAGGTTGATTGTGCTATTTAATGATAAAATGTGGAACCAAGACTAAATGTCCAAAAATCTAATGCATCCGAGTTTTACCGATAACAAATTTACTTTCATTTTGTTCCTGATGATATTAACACGTGCAACAAGCTACATTTAATAAAAATTTGTTAAAGAATCACAGATATATGCACGAAAAAATTATGTAATTTGATATGAATGACAAAAAGCCCTAAGCCCCAACTTCTCGTATTCGGACAAAAGGTTACAAAGCTTCCGTTTGATTGCTGTGATTTTTAAATTTTTTTTTTTTCAATTAGTCCGCTCATATAGATTTCAGAATCAAGAGGGCTGACATGGGCTTCAGGGTACTCGCAAAATCATGGAAATTCAGAAGGCAGAAAAGAATGTCGAAACAAAGTGCGTTCACTACAACACCTACAGCTGCCAGAGGTATTTGTTTTGGATATATTGACTGTCGAGCGTACAACAACTGGCCTTTGAAACTAGTGCTTTACATTTTATACAACCTAAACATGGCGGTAAAATAGAAATTTTTCAAAGAAGATAAAAACTGATAAGAAAGTTTAATAGTATATGAAAGCTGTGCGAATTCGTTTTCTTGGTAATAGAAAATATTTCTGGTATATGTTAGATTTCAAATATTTATAGTAAACATATTCCGGCCAAAGTTAAGCTACCCACTACCGTAGTTTGAAATCAGGCCCGTAGCCAGGATTTTGTTTCGGGAGGGGCTTAAAAATTATTGCATAAATGTATCAATTCTGATGACTTGAGATAGTCACTGGAAACTGAACGTAATTATGAAAAGTTCTTAGTGAAAACAATTCCAAAACTAAGACACAGACACTAAACACCCTAAAAATATGTTGTCTGTTACAAGAAAGGCTATAGTGCATCGACGAATTAAATTTGATTATTATTAATTTACAAGTTAGAATTTTCTCTAGTTACAAAAATGAATATTCAAGAGTTCGAAGTATTTAGGGCTGCTTGAAAATGCTACGCACTCTAGACTACACGTTTACAATTTGTAGAAGACGCTAAATTGGAATGAGTAGAAAAATATGCAAAAACCCGTCTCACGAAACTTTACACGCATTTGCTAACCAGGAGAACGAAACCATCGTCAAGGTTGTCCCCATGGATAGGAATATATCAGTGTGAAATCCAAGTTTACCGTTGCAAAGAATGTCCGAAAAAAGTGAATGCCGAAATTTGCTTCAAATGTTCTGATAAGGCAGGTGATTTGTAGATGCGGAAAATAGGTTCAACTCCTATTTTCATGATCAGGTGTCTTGCTACTATTACTTGTTCTGTGACTTCATCCGAAGTTTGCGTTAACTCAACTTTATGAAATTTTCAATTTAAATGATACGACATTCGTAATCATAACAATCCTGAGAAAAACACATGTTTTTTATTTGACTCTCGTGGAGAATGGGTTAAAGCCTATCTTCGACAAAATTATCAGGCAACTGAAAATAACTATCTATTTATCTATTTAAGTAGATTCTTTTTAGATATTTTTATATCATTGAACATTCGAATTAAAAATATCGTAGACTGATTTTCCTAGATCCCTGAAACTATAGTAAAAGTCAAAATGTAAAGTGAGTGAAAAAAACTACTGATTTCACTACAAAGCAAGAATAAGAACCTTAGCTCTATTGACTTTCAGCAATCTTGCAAAACCGTTGAAATTTGAGAAGATTACCAAGCTTAAGTAAATATTATATTTGAACATTTGAAGGTTTTATTTCGGAATTCATGGGTTTTTGGACAATGTAAAATAATAAATGATTTAATCTACTAATGGAAACTACCCAGAATTTAATCTACTGAGCGAAACTGCTCAAAACTTATTCACTAATCGAAAGAAAATTACTTAGCACTGATTAGTGAATGCTACTAATTTACGTAAAATTTGGTAAATATAACATTGATGACACCACCAAAATATCAAGATTGGAAGAGATGTATGCCATCTTGAAGAAAGTTGTAATGTTTGTCTGATTACAGATTTGTTTATATTTGGGAAAAAGTTTCAATTAAAGTTGTTGCACCCAACGCATCAAAGTAGTACGGATAACGAATTTATAAGATCAAAGCGCAATTCCGAAAGCACTCGTGTTGAGTGTATAGAAAATAAAGAAGAGTGATCTTGAGTTGATTTCGATTGGTTGATTTTTTTCCTGTCATATCTCTCTCATTTAAGATTATCTCTCTCATTTTATTCCATGACGAGCACAAACAGAACGGAAGACTGTCACATACTGAAGACATGAAATCGAAACACTTATCCTAACTTATTAGCTTATGGATTCAATCAGTCCCAACATTTTAGTCACTCTTCGTCACAGCCTATTGTTTTTCAACTTTTTGACCCGTCCACTTTCAAAAGAATTTTCTTTAACAAGTTTGTTGCAGATATCACGGATTTACGGATTAACAGTGTATTAGTACGGAACGAATTCCTCGTAAAAATGAAATGAAGCGTCAATAAAAATGGTATTGCGTTAAAATAACGCGAAACAAAAACTGTCTTCTCGGCTGAATCGTTCTCAAACAAATTGAAATACTTTTTGTGTAGCACAGTGCAGAGTGCACAGTGTGCACTGACCTAATACAGAAATTCAAAATTGTGTGCAATTCAAAAACTTATCATGTAAAAATAACAAACGGGGTCGTGGGTCTTTTATATATTCCATTATGTAAACAATAAAAATAATATAACGAGTTTAAATGGTTGTCCGGCAGATTTCGTGCAAGCGCTTAGCCATTGCACGTAGAAACCTCTTTACGAGGCGAGGAAATATTTTTTTCCTCACCAACTATGTCTTGCTATTTCTATTTCGCTATTGTACATTTCCGTGTCATTATCGTAGTTGCTGCCTTTATGTTCGCGAATATCTGATTTCTTCCTTGCTTCTCGCCCTCAATAATTGCCCTTCCGAATTCCATTTCTCCAAATGTGACATTAATCTGCGAGTAAGCGGTATCCGATCTTGTAGCGGAACATTGATTTTCTCATCGTCCATATACTGAAGGATCTTAATTATAGCATTGTCACACACAACCATGTGTTTCAAGTTGTGCGAAATGAATGGTTTCGTCTGGGCTAATTTGTTGAGCGCTAAATGCCTGACATGGTAGAACTCGATAAAGGCGGCTTCCGAAAGTCTAACCACCATTTACACCTTCAGGAAATGTTTCACATTATGAATGCTCGGTCCTATGCGAAACATCAATAGTTTTATAATTACCATATTTGGCTGGAGCACCACTTCTTGCTTCTGCTACTCACTGATTTCGACAATTATAGTAACAGTTTCTATTATTCTTCGGACAAGGCACACAATATAAAAGTTACTATTTTTGTCGTTCGCTTCGCACTGGCTCGAGCAAAAGCATAAAGCACACTTAATTTCGTGACCAATGCCTTTGGTGGTTAGGAATAGCCTTCTTCAAATTTTTCTCAATGTTTTGTTCAAATCAAATGAGCAACAAATTTTGTTAAAAGTCGCCGGTTTTTTTAAATTTATTTTTGAAAAATTTCGGGAGGGGCTTTAGCCCCCTAGCCCCCCCTCTGGCTACGTGCCTGTTTGAAATAGACTAATTAAATATAAAATAGACAAGTGAATGATTCAATTGCGATTGTACCATACTTGTAAGGTAGCACACTAAAACAAGCATACTAAACGTGTGAGAAAAGCCCTGCGAATTGAAATTTCCTCGTTCCTCAAGGGGTCTGGTCCCGACACAGGAAATTGCGATCTACTATGTAAACGAAAGTCCAAGATCGGGGCCAAGCAGCGATAGCAATAATGCAAATCTAGCTGCGCAGCACTTGTTTATCTTATTAGGGGCCATTTCAACATTATCAGACACCACGTTCGAACAGCGCAGTTAATTTCAATATATTCTACAAGTGTATTGCAACACTCAGTCTGATCCGATCGAGCCTCCGTAAAATTCTCGAACAAGATTGTCGTGACTCGAATGTAAATGGCACCTGAGTACGGACATGACCGTTGAGAATTGATTCTTCGTGTCAAATGCAACCATCCGAGCACAAGTTGAATAAACTCAACTGGTACAGTTTTGTTGTTTGTTTTGATTCGATTTCGCTGCGGTCGTAATTTATTACATACCTTTCCGTTCGACACAAGAGACTTGACGTATAGCCGGAGGCAAATAGGAAACGAACCCGCAATGACCTCCAACGAGGTGAGATTCTTCGTCGGAAGGACGCTCATTGTAGGAAACTACTTTCACCCTCCATCCGGGTCAATTCAGGGTTAAAAGTTAAGGAGAGTAATTGTTGTACCGTGACAAAAGCAATGAACATTGTGATGAGTGGTTGAGCTCTTGGATGGACTAACAGGGAAACATTTTCGTTTCGAAAGTCATCACTTTTTATGTTGTGATTATTGAAGTGATAGCTCTTGTATTAGAAACAGAGCTGTCATTAATAGAAATGACAAGCGAAAAATACAAATCCGATGCAGCATATGTCGTTTTTTGCAAAAATGGTTATTCCGTGATCACGATTACCGAAAAACCACTCAACCGATTTTCTTCATTTTTTTCAATTGGTCATAATTATTTTTTCTCACACCTCGACGATTCCTTTTTTATGCATAAATTTTTGTTTCGTCGATGAGATTTTTTAATACAAAGCTTAAAACAGTGATTTTTAAGGAAAAACCATCCCGAATACAGGAAAAAAATATTTATTCAACTGATCGTTAAGGTACGAGGAATACTCATACACTAATGGAATTTTTTGAGTTTTGGGATCGTGTTCACCGCAAACCTTTTAAATAAAAAATAGTTTCAGGGAAAAATCTTTTTCTGTACTGTCCACATGTTCCAATCTATATGTTGCTCGTTCTTTACCCAAACAACGAATAGCATAAAACGACCACGCGGAACTGCTATATAATATATAGCGTTCGTGTGGGCAATGTTTAATCTCGCACAGCAGACTGAAGAGCGGCCAAAAAACTTTGCACACAGGGAACGGGTACATTCTATTCCATATGTAGCTCGTTCGAAAACCAAGCAACGAATGGTAGAAAACGATCACTCGATTGAATTATTATTGAATTCACCATAACAACGGTCGGAAACTCAAATGTCGTGATGTAGAGTTCAGTTCTGTCGCGTTGTGAATGATGTGCTGCATACAAATAATAGTCTGGGCCAAAACCAGTTAGACCAGTTTAGAGCGTCTTGAGGCATGTCGATGAGCCACATGCGATTTATTGATAAAAAGTGGTATACAGTTTTTTTGGCACCTCTGGTAGGAGCAGTATCCCAAATGCGCTATGAAAATCGTTTTGCAGACGCTTAGTTAACAACGAAATTACGCAAAAACATAACATTACACGGTGCTACAAAATAAAAAATGAATGTACTTTTAATGTGGTCTGTTGAAGGTTGTAGATCTCGTCAAATACAGCACAATACCATGTTTGATCAATTTAATATACCCTCAAAATCTTGATTTATAGTAAAAAACCATTTTTCAGAATTTTCGGCACGAAAAAAATTTCTGCGCGGTCATTTTTTAACAGATTTTAAATTTTATAAGTATTTTGGAAAGAATAAGAAATGACCATTCCAACGAAATGCTATGTTATGTTCCTTTGTTAAAAGTACTATACGGTTTTGGGACAACAATAAAATGAAAGTAACCATTATTTTGCCAAATTTTATTAGAAATATGAAAATGGGAACAGTGGGATACGGAAGCGTATGTTTTCTAACTATAATGTATTAATTGTTTCTTGTAGCTTGACATTACAACCAAATGTAATAAACTTTATTATTTGTTCGAATAGCAAAAATTTCGCATGAATTCATTAAGTTTAATTTTTCTGGTGCATAAGCACATATTAATGGATCATTTTACATTTGGTTTTCCTATGGATCGTTTTGTAAATATCCATGAACCGTAATTTAACGTTCTATATATGAATCAAATCAATTTTTACATTTTCCATGGACCAAGAAAAATTATTTAGCAGACATTTTCATCAAATTTATGGATCTTTTTCTAACATTTTATTGCTCTAGTTTTGTAATACCGTGAAACATTTTTGTCGAGACTATGGAACATATCAACGTGTTTTAATGTACACTGTTTATATTCTATAGATCAATGTCAGTTACTTTATGTCGCTAAATGTAACATTTTATGCAACATTTCCAATATTTTTATGGGGCATTGGTTCATTTAATTGCTCTTTTATTACTATTTTAGTGCTCTTTTGCGACCATTTTTTGGTTCAATTTTACATAATCTATGGATCAAATCGCCCTTTTTTATGGATCATTTACACTGTTTTAGGGATTTTCAGTTTTGTTTTATGGAACATAAACAACTTTTTTATGGATCGTTTTACAATTTTTTTTGGATCATTTTTGTTGTTTTAGCGGTGCAAACTTAGGGCTAGCATATGAAAATTGCTCTACATTTTTGTTAGGAAGCGTCTTTGCTTAAATAGAAATTTAGGGAGAACATTTTTTGATAAAATTTTAGAGACAGCATTCAATTCCGCATCTAATGACCTATTTATGATTAAAATCTGTTAAAAAATGGCAGAGTTATTAATTTTTATACCAAATTAGAAACTTTCTTGCATGAACATTTAAAGGGACAGTCTCATATAAAATTTTCAAAAAATAGATTTTTCAAAAAGTTTGTATTTGAAAGTTTGTGTGTGAAAGAACTTTGAGCTTGAAATTGGAAAAAATAACAGAAGATATAATTATAGCATCTTGTAATGCGAGATAATACCTCACTAACCCCTTAAGAGTTCATGCGAGCAAGTTTCTAATTAGGACAAAAATTAATAACTCTGCCATTTTCAACCGATTTTGATGATAAATAGGTCGTTGGATGCGAAATTGAAAGCTCTCTCTAAAATTTTATAAAAAAGAAAGACGCTTCTTTAGAAGAATGTTGAGTAATTTTCATAATTTTCATGGAAAAATCGCAAAATTTTGTTTTCATATTGTTCACCCAAAGCCGCAAAGTATCTTTGGCAATAGAATATAACATAGCATACCGTTGGAAAGGATATTTCTTCTTCTTTACAGAACTCAAAAAAATTGAAATCCGTTGAAAATAGACCGCGCAGAAATTTGTTAATGCCGAAAGTTGTGAAAAATCGTTTTTGCCATAAATCAAGCTTTTGAGGGTATACAACATTATTCAAATATTGTATTGTATTGCATTTGGCGAGATCTACAACTACTAGGTCACTTGAAAAGTACAAAATCACTGTAGCACCGTGTAATTAAGACAGCTATTTTTTTTATATAAAACCCCAATAATAAACCTTCGTTACGCGTTCCATAAATTCGCGTAAATTTGATGCTAAGAAAGTTTTCGTCTTTGCACAACGAAAGCACAGATTGTAATCATGGACGCATGCAATCGTAAACACATTAGGTACACACATTTGCCTCAAACGTTGAATGAAGGTGCAAAGCTGTACAATGCTCGAATCCAACAGGTGTGTGAGTGCATCGTATCCGTACACAAATGGAAAATACGCACCATGAAAAATTAGTCAACACTAGTGATGATGGGTGGAGCGTAAGAGACAACTAGTACCACGACGCTATGTTAACAGTGATTGCATATGGAGCTCGACTGTACAAGCGATTTTGTGCACGTATCTTAAACGAAATAATGCGTTCGAGATTGTACATAAATGCTTGAAACGAGCACAGCACAAGGAAAAGCATGGTGCTTGATAGGACAAGCTCAGTCGCATGTTCACTGTCACATGTTGGTCGAACAGTACAGCATAGTGTACTTCTACGGCCAGTGTATCAGTCTGCTACACTGGTTGTGCAGTTCAATGGGCAACTGAGCATATCCAACCAAATCTGTTTCTTAAATAGTCGATGATGACGTCATTCACAGAAGCGTAGCGAGCTAGGTACTTAATTCTGTCGTGCAAGACTTGGGAAGCGCTACCTTCTGTGTGTAAATGCATGATATTTTGACTATGTTGCACATTATTTAATTTTTTAATGCCATCATATCAATAATCTATGAGTTTCTCAATTGAAATCTGTTCTTAGAAGTATTTCTGAGCGATATGTGCGAAAATTCCGAAAAGTTATCATGAGGTGGCTGAATTATAAGCGTTTCAAACCTAAGCACTTTTCGTTACATACCATTTTTGTTGCATTTGTAAAGTGCACTGCCATATCGAAAACAAAGACGTAGTCCTACGTCAAAAAATTAGTCACGTTTCATATAGCAACAACAACTTTAATATAGTTTTGCTTTTCGACGTTGAAAACTACTATTATGGCAGTTTTGTAAACTTCCATTATTATATTATTATTTCATAGTTTTTTATTTCGTCTTTTTTACGTTTTAACATTAGGGACATTCGCCTATGTTTTCGGTTTAGAAAAATCTCTTTTAGAAAAATCTGTAACACTAAGCGCGGCTTGGCAATCGAACCCAGGTGAGCTGCGTACATTTACCAACTACGCTATGCCCGCCCCTATACCTATTGTTTGAGAGAACATTTTACTCGTATCCTCAAAATTCTTGCAGGATTTGATTCGTAAATTACCATTCCTTACACTTCTGGTTTTTGCGTTTCTCGAGTGGGTTCGACGTCCGACAAAATCGTCGGTTCGGTTTGAGATCAGACGAAAGAACTTCGTTGGATGTACTTTTTTGTTCGCGGAATGTAGGATCCACCTGTTAATTGTCAAACAAACGTCTCATGGAAAGGATAATACACATTGATTTCTGAGTCGATTCCGCTTTAATCGGAGCAATCGATAACATCAGAATCGTTTGTTGGATTCAAAATTAATTTCAAGAAGAAAACAAACTGAATTTAAATCAACCTCCTGGCAATTTATGTGCAGTTCGCTATATAATATTTTCTAAATCGTTTTTGACATTCAAAGAATCCATATAGGGTAATAGTATTCAGACCGTATTTCCGCAGGCATAAGACCTATTCGTAAGAAACTTCAGCAGCAGTCTTTGAGGATATAAAACCTTCCACTGATGAGGCTTTGAATCTGGAATATCCCCAGAAGCCGGGACTTACGAAATTGGTTTTGATTGGCTATCAGTAATGAAGCTGAGCTAGCAAAATGTAGCGATGGTACCATCAGCACTTTCCACAGAGAGAGCCGAGAATCCATCATTGATGTCACTTTCTACAGCCCTGGACTAACAGGAAGCTGCAGAGTGTGTGTCTAGTATACCCACAGTGATCATCAAGCGATCCGTTACAGTATTGGGACACAGTAACGTGTAAAGTGTTACGATCAAAAATTGGTCATACAAGAATTTATGTAAATTGGTCAAACTTTTCATTCAAAAATCAAATCATGTTACTTTTGCAAGCTCAATTTATACAGAATATAGAAAAAAGATTCACTCAAGCTTTCTGTTTAGCGAATGTAATTGCCGGGTTTGACGATTCCTGTACGTTTCATAAATCCGTATAATATTCAGATAAAGTTTTAATTCTGTGACGCGGCTATCTACTACGCAACTAGATGGGGAAAATTCAAGGATTCTGAGCTCGAAAAATTAAGGTATGTACAGACTTCATGCTAATTATACAAAGTGTCTTGGTCCGTGTGCCGTCTCGACGGAACGAAAACTATCCACGCAACCAAAGCTTTGGTTACGGAGTACACATTAAAATCACATAAAGTTTGTAGCGAACTTTCAAGCTGCTTAAAGCTTTAATGGAACTTGGAACCTGCCTAAACCGCTATTAGATATGGCATTGTTCGCAAAATTACTTAAAACGAGAGGGCCCAGAAGTTTCTCTTATACGTACTTTTGATTGATTAGGTAAGGTATTGTTAGAATTGCTTCGATAAAACAACCAGCGCGTTATGGCTAATGGAATTTTGATGCATGACTAACATAGTTATAGACCTTAAGAAACATATCTCTTTTGAACAAATAAAAATTATCAAACCTGAAATTTTGTAGATTTTTTTTAATTATTGCATTATTAAATGGTCCAGCATTATCATGCACAAGGTAAACGAAGATTTACGTATAGCTCGAAGAGCGCGGATACAGGGGGAGGATCCTGGAGGTCCGGACCCCACCCGAAAATTTTCAACTCGTTGAGAAATTTTAAATTGGATTAAATTGTATATTAGCTCCAAACCTTTTCAAACCAACCAAATTTGACGACCAATACTGATTTTTATTAACTGCGGTTTTTATGTATTACGTATTATACAATGTTCATTTTAAAATTGAAATTTCGAGCCCCTCCCAAAATTTTTTTTCTGGATCTGCCCCTGAGCTCGAAAGTAGAAAGACAAATATCAACGAATTCAAAAGCACACTACCAAACGAAGCAAAGGGTAATGAAACGTTATTTCTACGAAAGAATAAATTAATACTTTGTCGATCGATAATTCATTTTTTTGTGTAGAATTATCTATGAAAATGATTTAAAAATCCCATCGATTGACCTCCTTTCGAAAATTTAGCGCTAGGAGTGCGAATTTCCTTTTCCAGAAAAATAAAACGCAAGATCATATTTCACAGATAAATAGAATCCTGCATCGGAAATACTTTTTTAAATAACTGTGCGATCCTAGCATAGTTGCATTGATACGACATTGGGGTTAGGCAAGTATGCAGTACTGTTTCCATAACTAAAAGCTAATAACTTTCCATACAGTTGCTAATTCCACTCCTCAATGTTGCCTAACGCGTCTACTGTAGAGTATGAAAATGGAAATAGGTTCTAGCCAGTGTCAGATTTGGCAATGACTTCCACCAACTCGAAGCGAAGACACCGTCCACTAGCTATGCGGTAGATGCATACTACACACCAGATGGAAGCATTCATTGAGCAATTTCCATTTGGCATAAACGTTTCCAACCATCAAACTCACCCAGCATGCAGATAGGAGAGACTTGGTTAGATTTTCATTAACACTAGCACAAAGTTTGTAGTCAATGTAGCATTCATGAATTGGAATATAATGTGTTAAAGTTTTTAGCATATTCATGATTTTTGTTTTATGAGTTGATTTGCAATCGGTTTTTTATCCAAGTCCATCTTGGGAAGTCTCCATACCTTTCTGTTCGTAATTACACATATATGATCTTTCGTTTGAGGTGGTAGATAATGTAGATATATGACAATGGTACTTCCTGAATAGAAATGTACAGTAAAAAACCATAATTTTTACTGTGACAGTACAATCATTTATACAATAAAGGTTAATGTTTCGCTACAATACAAAAACAATAAGCTTCAACGTTCCCATGGTAAATTTTAATGAAAAATAGACTTTTATATGTATCTTGACATTTAAAAAGTCGACTTTTTCCATACATTTTTTGCTCAGAAACAGTAACATTTAATATGAATTTACTGTATCATTTTTTAGTAAAATTTATTGTTATAGGATGTTTTATTGTAAATCTAATCTACTGCGAGAACTCTACGTCAAACAATGTTGAAACAGTAATAACCTTAATATCTATTGTTTTATGATTCTTTATAGGGTAAACACTATTGTAGATTTCTATCCCGGCGGTATAATGTGAACAGAACCACACCCAATATTTCAGAACTTCGAAGTCGTCGCACACTCAAGAACCTCATTGAGTAAAATCTCTTCAATTTTTGCATTTAATGTATGTATGTTCATCACTACCTCATTATTTCTATTGATATAATAGAACTATAAACATGGTAATTACAGAATAGATTTAGTCTTACAAATTCAAATAAAAAAAACTTTATTTAAGGTAAATTCATCTAGTGTTAAGATTTTTCATTTCAATCTTTTAAAATGTCATAATGGAATCAAAGGGTTCATTTTAACACCTAATTCTGCCAATTACGGATCGCTCGCTTGGTCAACTCTCGCCAGCTCCCCCTATCCAAGGCAGCTGTCAGTTCGTTTACCCATACTGGCAGTGACCACGGCATCGCATCCTCTCGGTACCAGCTTGTATCGCGATTACTGCATCAGGCAAGCTGAAATCTAACCCGAAAGTGAATATCAAGGAAATAAATACTGACGAACAGGTTTGCCGTTTATGCATTAGCTATCCGATCAGGCACCTAGAATGCAGTTAATTAAATAAAATGTTGAACCTTGAGAAAGCCAGTGCATCGCATTCTAACAGCTGTGAGAACAGTTATTTGAATTATGTTTCCTCATCGGTCACAGAATCAGCTAGCACATTGAACTTGACTAGATAATGTAATAGAAATCCTTTTAATCAGTTTTATGGTGTAATTATGCCTTTTTGCCTTTCTCAGGTATAGCAATGGCTCTGAAAATCGACTTATTAACCGAGACCCATATATCATTCGATTCAGTTCATCGAGTACGGCAAATGTCTGTATGTATTTATGTGTGTGTATGTGCGTCTGTGTGCGTATGTGACCAAAAATCTCTCACTTTTCTCAGAGATTGCTGAACCGATTTTCACAAACTTAGTGTTCAAATGAAAGATCAACGTTCCCATCAGCTGGCTATTGGATTTCTAGTGAATCCGACTTCCGGTTCCAGAATTACAGGGTGATGAGTACGATCACACAGCAAATCTGATTTTAACGAATTCTGCTATGAATGTTAACCCTAGAACGATGCACTAGGGTACAAATTTACCCCATTCCATCTTTGGAGCCGTGTGAAAACGAGAATTGGACAACCTAAAAAAAATCAAAATATTTCAAGTTAGTGGCTATGGTGAATATTTGAGTGTTGAATTGAATGGTGTAATTATTTTTTTATATACGAGGACTCGTTCTGGAGTTGTGAGCTTCAATAGTGAAAAAAGTAAAATTAATGCTCGAAAACATTTTTTTACGATCACGATCACATTATAACGAAACTGTCAACTTTGGATGTTTAGTATCCTTGAAGAATATTACAATGTAAAGCAGCACCGAATCTAATAAAATAATGTCGACGGTTGATTCTCCTACAAGTAACTGAAAAAAATTACTCTTCAAACAAATTTAGTTTGAGATTTAATGTCTTCGGCAAAGTTATTAAAAATGCTATTTCAAACAACTTTATTGAACGAAGCGGGCATAGTATGATTGGTCAGTCGATTGCCTTGTACGCAGCTCACCTAGGTTAGGTAAGCTAGGGTTTAAAAATTTTCTAACCTGAAAAAAGATCCGAAAGACCCTAAGGTTAAAATATCTATAAACACAATGAAAAAAAAACTTTGTTAACTAACTAATTTTGTTGAAGACATGAGTACCCCGCTTATTCATAATATCGAAATATATTAGACTATATGTGAAAGGAAAAACTTAATCTGATATTATTGTAATTGATAAATTTCATCTGAAGCCTACAACAAAAAAATTATTTTTTTTTCTTTTTTCCTTTTTTATTAACGACTTAGAGTGAGTCGGTTCCGACAGCATAAGTCATTAAAGTGACTTTACGCTTGTCCGGACATACTGCAGACTCAGGTGATTCGCATTTAATGCCAAAAGATCCTGACTCCTGCGTTGCAGAAGACAAAGAGTTAAGTAGCCGGGAAACTCTAAGCTTGCTCATTGACCCTACTCCACGTTTTTCTAAACTTTCTTACTTCAAATCCTTGCTCTTCCTTGAGTACTATGGCTCTTAATATTTGAAAAATATTTCACTTTCCAGTCCCTTGCTAATTAAATGTCGTCTCAATATAAAACATTTATTGAAAAGAACTGGCTTTAAGAAAAGTTCTTCAATATCGTTCTATATCTCGATATACTGCATTCGTGAAGCTTTTCATATTTTCAACAAAGTTGTTAAAAATGGTATTATCAACAACTTTGCTGAAGACACTATGGACCCTATTCTCACAGTCACGTCACCTAGTGACTAGAGGGAAATTTTCTTCTAATCACTAGATGACGACGTAACTGTGAGAATAGGACCCTAAGTCTCTTACTATTGTTGATGGGCTAATTCTCCATAATTACTAATGAAGAAAAATGTGTTAATAAATGGATTCTCCTACCAAGAAGCGTTATATGCAAAACATGATCAGAATTTATCTAAAAAGATTAATGACATTTCATGGAACTGATGTTTAACCGACGGTAGCCTAACACACTGATGCACATATCCTTTTCAAGTACAAAACCAAATAATAATTTTTAATAGTTCGGTTACGATAATTCTCTGTCAACATGTGCCAAGCTAGCGTAACCAAATGACTTATAATTATGAATCCTGCTTGTACCTAAATAGATAGGTACATAAGTGTATTGGGCCTTTTGCCACTATCGGTAAAACATAACTGCAATAAAATTTCATTTTTTTTAATCGGATCATTTGGCATTAAAAATTTCATACAAAAATTGTAGACATGAGGGCACTTGAAACTTGCATCGCCACCTAGTGGTGAAAATTTTAAACCATTGTAATTCTCCATATATTTCGTTGATTTTATCCCATGCAAAATTCAAACCCTAAGAAATGAGTTGATCGTTGACTAATTTCAGAGACGGTAGACCGTTCTTTCAAAAAGTGTGACATATCTAACGGAATTGCCGTTGAGTTTCAGCATTATCACCCAAATTGACTATTTCTCAGTTGATCCACGAGAACGTAAGCCCTGAAAATCACAATTTTTCATTTCCCATTTCATACATTCATTTATCGTAAATACATTGTTTGCGACGCTTTCAGAACTTTATATGGCGCATATTTTTGCTGAAACAAGAAAGTTATTACCGTGGAACGGGGTATATTTGATCAACGGACTAAATTTGATCAAATCTCGCGTTCAGGAATCAGAATATATTGGCTCAAATGGCACGTTCATTCTCGGTGAGCTACGGTTTGTTCGGAATTTTCTCTCAAAGTAAATTTTGACAGCATGCTTATTGGCCGTTTACAAAAAAAAACACGCGATAAATGAGACTTTTTTCAGTAACGTACGATAAGATGATCCCCTCTAAGAAAATCATCGAAACAAAAAACACACCATATTCTAAACATGTTCAGCATCTATTGGCAACGATTATTTCATCATTTAATATTCCTTTTATGATAACAAATTCAGTTTGAAAATTATACAACTCTCATGCATCGTTTTAATCTGTTCAAACAATTCATAGAATTGCTACTTTGAACCAACAAACAATTCCTTGTATATTTATGAAGTCAACTTCAACTTCAACTCCGATAAAAGTTGATTCTATCCTTCTACGCAATTTTGTTTTCTTAGGAAACGACACAATATCGGGGCATGAAATTGCCTACGGATATGCAATTTACACAACATTTCGAGCGTTATCTCTCATTTCTACACACATATTTTGCCGATCAAAGTTGTTCCGAAAACCAAAATGAAAACTACAACGATGTAATTTTTTATAGTAAAATAAAATAAAATAACTAACAATTTGAACATTTTCAATCTATGGGTATTAGTACATGTTTTAAAAAAGCAAACAGTAACCTCTACATTAATTGAAGATAGTTATTCGAAAAACTTTTGAAAAAGTGATCAATGTGTCAATGTTTTACGGTAAAGACAATAATAATAACGAATCTCGTAAAGAATGTTAGATTTTGATACACACAAAATTCTAGTTTTGGAGCTCGGTATTTTTTTTACGGTTTTGAACTGTATTGTTTAATTTCTACTGAATGAATTGTAAAATTATTTTAATTGTGCTATAGATTTCCATATATCATACTCAATTCATTTCGGTAACTTCCGCACAGCTGAACAGTCAGTAAAATTTTTCAACCGATAGTTCAGCAAAGTGGCTTTAAGTTACTGATTTTCAGCGATATATTTTCCGAGTTTCAGCAAACAAACGTCAATTTTACTGAGATCTCGGAAAAAGCTTTGTTAGCTGAGTGCTCGGCTCTGCAAAACACGGTAAAAGTTGCGAAAAAAACTAAGATTCGGTAGAACTAAATCAAGTGTAGTTTATTTATACTAATAATAAGCAGATTTCACCGGACTAACCGGCGATTCTTGATTGAAAGCTGGAATTTATTGAAACCAAAAATCCAGCAATTTTTTCTTAAAAATCGACTTGAATAATAGTTAATAATTAACTAGTATTCAAAATCATTCCGTTACAGCATGCGTAGTACTTTTGCGCCTACATGTATACGCCGATCAGTAACGGTTAATAACGTGTGTACACTCTTTTGATTACTCAAAAATTGTTACAGGGTGGTTGAGTAATTTTCAGGCGGTAATTTTTTGCTTTTTGGTTCCACCGGTTTGATGGCAAGATATCCAGCTGCGTTTGGTATTGTACCGTTTTGACGTTTGAATTGGGAGGAAAACAAATACTTTCCACGGCGAATTGGGAGGAAACCAAACCGCTTCTCCCCTTAAGTCCAGAAGGGGATTGCGGTAGTATAAAAATGCGAGATCTCAGAGTGTGCGTATTTTAACCGTCAGATATCTCAATGATGATGACCAAAGTTTGACAGCAGTCAACAACATAGATTGCAGTAAAACCGCAAGTAAATAGACTCCGTCCAAAGTCCTTATATAGGAAGATCCTAGCATGCGTTAAAACGAAAACTGCCTCTGTGCTCGTATGTGTGACAGTTTCTATGGATGAAATACCACGTTTTACGAGGGTCTGCCCCAAAGGGAAAAAGAGCGTGTCCGGATAATAATAAGAAGAGTGGCAGATTTGACAAACGCAAAACAGATTCAAGATAATCTGTATAAGGTGTATGAATATGTGTTCAATAATATTTTTGGTGACAAACGCTTTGAGAGGTTGAAAGCACTAGTTTCTACATTCAAAACATTGTTTTAATTAATTTCGTTTTTATTAACCTCTTTTTGGGAAGTGAATCTGTATTTACACAATGTCGATCTTGCCAATCGTAAAACCGAAACTCTCGCTTTACGTATGCCTATACCTGATCTGGTACCATCTTGGGCTTTCACGTCATTTGCAGTTTGACAAGACCAAAATTTGACAAGACCATAATTTGATGTTGAAACGGTCTATCCCTGAGAATGATCATAGGAAGGGCAATCCCTCGCGTTTTATAGGCTGTCTCTGTTCACTACTACCACTAACAGTTTTGACGCATGCTAGGACCTTGTTTAGAGGGACTTTGCACTCCGTCATATATTTGAAAAACTGAAAATATAAATAAAAATCCTTAATGTCCGACGAATTTCTTTAGACTGACGAAATGTCGGTAGATAACACTGCTGTATGCCAGTGATCTAAGTCTGATTGGCTTTTTTATTCCAACAATAAGGAACTGAAGCACACAGTTGCTTCTTGTTTCCGAGACATGGTTGAACAGCATGACAAACACATATGGCAGAGTAGTAAGATAAATGTTTTTGGAAATTGTCGTGGCAATATTTTCATAGAAACTACCATATATGAGTAATTTTATTGAGAATATAATGCGTAACAATTTCACTGTTTGAATATATGGTCGACACCTACAAGAACTACACAGATAGGACCATTCATAAATTATATCACACCATGAAGTAAAAAGTTGTAAAATATCTTGAGAAAAAAATCGTGACGTTAAGGTTGCACAGAGAATGCTCAAAATTCGCAAACGAAAAAAGCAGTTTTTTTCCACACCGTATATCAGATCTTCATAAAAATCAATCAGCAGTACTGTAACAACATTCTACACACGCTGATTGATTTTTATGAAGATCTAACATACGGTGTGGAAAAAAAACTGCTCTTTTCGTTTGCGAATTTTGCGCATTCTCTGTGCAACCTTAAAAGAGAATAAAGAAATTCGCGACAGTTAGTGAAACGAGGGATTGGGAGGTGGGGAAAATTTTTGCGTGACCTAATTAATGAATGGTCCCTAATATCTGAAAATGTTATTTATTTGTTCAAATCATTGCATCATTGCTTTAAATGGTTATAACACTGTGAACTGGAATATATATAGAAACTTATTCTACATTACGAGGGTATAGCTGTGATTCGATCGAATTCAATTTCATTGCTGTTATTTGTGAGATTAAAGATCACTTTCGTTCCAAAAAGCCATCCGCCCTCATGCACAATAAGGTATTCATGTATAACACGTTCTTATTGAATAAATTGCATTACCGGAATAATCTGATGGGTCAAATATATTGTAGTCTCATGTGATATAGAATATGAAACGTCTTCAAACGATCCTGGATCAACCATCAAACCATTCTGCGGCATTTTCCGTCATCTTTCAGTGCGTTCAATCAAAACTAATTAATTCAGCCGTCGCTGGTTCGGGAGCAGTTGGAGCTGCGACTGCTGGAGCAGGTACCGGTGCTGCAACAGGTCCCCCCGGAGGAGGAATAGGTGCTGGTCCAACAGTTGCCTGTGGTTGATGTTGTTGTTGATGTGGCTGCTGCTGCGGAACCGGTGCTTGTTGTGCATCTGGGACTACTTGCTGGGGTGGCATTTGAGCTCCCGGGGGCAAAGTACCTTGATTCAAAGGCAGTGCTTGTTGTGGCGGAGGACCCATCATTGGCGCGCCCTGTCCGGGCATAATATTCATACCAGGCGGTGGAATCATTGATCCAGGTGGACCTTGTTGCTGTGGTACAGGTCCAGGGGGACCAACCGGTTGCTGTTGTGTCGAGTTAGGTACATTCTCGGCTCCTGGAGGACCTTGAGACATACCAGGGCCCATATATTGTCCGCCAATAGCACCCGGTTGTCCGTGTTGTGGCGAAAATAATTGTTGTCCCATTTGGGGTGGCATTCCTGGGGGTCCATAGTGTGGAAGAGCTCCTCCTCCAGGCATTTGCTGATAGCCATAGCCCGGATAACCTCCAACACTCACATGCGCTGGTGATCCTCGAGGTTGCCCAGGTGTCGAAGGACCCATAAACGGAAAAGCAGTTCCCATCCGATATTGAGCTTTTTGTTGCTCCTGGCGCATTTGCATCTCTCGTTCCTGTTCTCGAATACGCTGCAGAGCTAACTGATGTTGATATTGCAAATATTCTTGCTTTTTCTTTCGCATGATTTCCAACTTCTGTGCCATCTGCATCTGCTTCTGTCTTTCCTGTTCCTCAGCAATTCGTCGCAGCTTTTCTTGGTGTTCCTGTCGAAGCACATCTAGCGCTGCCCGAGAATCTTTGATCTGAGTCAACTTATCCTGCAGATGTTCATACCACATGCGTTTGTCGTCCATATCTTTAATGTGAGTTAGCAAACGCGAGTGCAGCGAAGTCAAATTCATGAATAAAGTTTGCACTGAACTATCTGTCGAAATGCTGCGGCCTCGGCTTGAGTTAGATTTCATTCGGTTAACGAAAATCTCCACCTGTGTTTTCATCATGTGAGCGAATTCATTTATTTCAGCATCATCGCCCCCAACCTTGGTCAGCAGCAAATTGTTTATGATTGGCATCGGACTCGGCATGGGACTCGGAGCTGATGGTGAAGCTGGTGAATCAGCTGCCTGACGTTGTTCCCAGTAGTTCCTGTTCAAATATCTTGCCAATTCCGGATCCGTGGGAATTTCTTCGACCGGACTAGGACTACGCTGGATCTTTATCGGCTCCGGGCTGGGTGACTTGTGGAAAGTTCTTCTTGTCTGCGAAGTCTTCTTTGTCTCCGCTTCCGATTGACTCAAAGCCAAGGCAAGTTGCAACTCTTCTTCCTCACGTAACTCTTCCTCAGTTTTACGAGCAGGAGCTTGCGCCTGTTGTGCCAGAGAACTACTTAAATATTCAGCCGGCAAATCTTCTTCCTCAGTTGGTTTTTTAGTCAACGTTGGCACTGGGCGCTGCAAATTAGTATGACATCCATCACACACACGGACCTCTTTTTCGATACCGAACTTGGGTAGGGTGCTGGTCTTTGATGAACACTGCTGACAAAACACCTGACCACAGTGGCGACAGTGATGCTTTCGCTGGGTAAACGTAAACTGCACTCGACAACGATGACAAACGTCTCCATCAGCCCAATCCGGTGCATTCTCCGACGTGAACATTGCATCCGCTTCCTTTAGCTCAGGAAACTTATGACCCTCGCTCTTTAAGATGTTCATAGTATCCTGGAACGAAACGACAATTCGTTAATAATTGCTTTTTCAATTTAATCATTTCAATAGCACCCCCATAATGATAAGATTGCAAAGTAAAACAAACGTCTGAAAAAATGATTCATTGGCAAATCAAATTATAACTGAAGGCTAATCGCGAACATATTGTGTCACGCCTTCAAGTGTCCACTCAATACTAAAACATTCCGCCAGACGACAGAGTCGAAATCACCGTTGCAAGCAGAACAGTTGATAATTAAATTATCATCTAGCAGTGCGACCAGGTTCGATGAGAATCAATGTTGGACGGAATTTAATAAAAAAAACGGAACTTTTTAGAACAAATAATACTCAACGGAACTAGATTGTAGCAAGTCGTTTTCATAATGTCGAAAATGCGATAAAGTTCGTGTCGACTATTTGCGATTTTCTAATAGACTGCAACCCACGATTCGTGATGTTCTGAAAATCAATAAGATCAATATTCAGATTTCGCAAGAGTTAGGGTTTTGAACAATAAACATTTGTAGTAAGCTTATTCAAATATAGTCCAAAATCCGTCCTCTTCCGTCAATAACACGATCACTTCTACGTTTATTCCTTCAATATCAACATAATGAGTTAGTCAAAATCACAGTCTTTCGATATGTGCTAAAACATTATCCGAAAGTAAACCAGAGAGGCAAGGAAAGTTTAAAGTTGTTCATTAATGTTTAAATACAGCTTTCAAACAATTCATAGTTATAAGAAATTTTAACAAAGAAGTCGGAACTTTCAAGCTAACGTATTGTACTACATCAAATAAAGACTATAGAAAGGCTCCTATTTGCACACAAGACCAGGATTGTTTCACTTAGCCTCATATTTTATCAATTTTGCAACTCAGACCTGCGCTTATTAAAAACTATTCGCTTGAAGCGAATTGGGATATTTTATGGAAAATAAAATTCTTACCCGAATCGACCGGTACTTATACGTCGACCGAAAAGCAAAAGCCCAGGCCTGGATCAGCTCCAACATCTTATTGCGAACCTCTTCGTGCTGGGTATTGTTCACAAGATTTTGAAACATCTCACAGTTAGCCTTGTTGGAGATCTCATCGTGAATCGGCGAGCCGCAGTTTTTCACGACACTCTCCAGCACCAGCAGGGCGTAGTGCGCAGTATGTGGATTGGCCGAGAACAATTTCTTCTTCAACTGCTGCACAGCATATTTAGGCCTGGCGAACGAAAGATATTGCAAACGAAATGAATCATCTGAACTATTCGATGAAAGCAAGGGTATCTTACGTGGCGTCGCCCTGACGAATAGCATCACAAATCACCATTATCGACTGCCAATCCGGTTCCAGGATCAAGTTGCTAGTCGCACTTTCTGGAAATTTATTGAATATTTGAAATTGGCTATACGCAAAAATACGACGTAATGAGAAAAGCAAAACAAAAATGATCAGGACTACATACCCAGGCTTTTATCGAAATTTGACGAGCGAAACATATTGATTTCACTAGCAATAGTTAGCGATTGTTCGCGAAAAACTATTTCAAATACAAAATTGACCAATAACTGCAGAAATACTACAAAATTCGCTAAATATTCTAGCTTTTTAACTCGAATGACGTGCACAAAGATTTTCAACTCAGCTGATAATGTGTGAAGTTGACGTTTCGGTACTCTAACTGTACGAGTGATTGTGTGAGTGAACAGTGAAGGACGAAAACTCTTATATCAAGAGTACTTATTCAAAAGGTCCTAAGTGACATTGAGCTCGAACTGAGAAAAACGAGGCTGAAGATTCATGGACCTAAAACAAATCCTTATTAGAGAACAAATATGTGTTTTGATGGAACAATTATGCCAATATAGTCTAAGGACTATGCTCTTTGGGTACATAATTCTAAAAACATGAAATGTTTAGTGCTAATGTGGTTTTTAAGCGATTTAGAATGCGTCCTTTTGAGATTATAGGACCTTTCACATATAGGTCTTTTTTTCGGGTCTAAGAATCATACGACACTGCACATAAGGCTTTTTTCAGCAATAGTAGCTCTTACGACGAATATTGAATTTCTTCAAAGTTTTAGACAAAATGAGCACCGGAATACGAATGTTCTTCATTACTATGGTAAATAGTTGCACTGGATTTAACAGAAGCTTTGCAGAAAAAAATTGCAGAAAACTTTAGTTTATATTAGCAAATCATTGGCTGGAAGTGGTTGAAACCAACGAATGGTATGTTACTTTAGAATAACCAAGCTTTCGAATTATCATTTAATTTATTAAACTTTTTAAATTCAACTTCAAAAATAAGTCGCATGAACAAAAGAAAATAATTTCTTTTATTTTGATGCTTACGACGTTTTTACAAGGTACCTATGTCCCAGTGAGCAAATTTTCTGGCAGAGACCGCTCTGCTAAATTTCTGTAAGTGTTGGTTTGACAGCCCTGTCAGATTTCTGAGCGTATCCTGTCGGGTTAGTTGAGCTAGGGCGAACTCGGTTTCGCTCGCGTTTTCTGGCAAATTTTGACAGGAACCGAGCTAAACCCTGGCATAACTCGGACATAAACTGTGCAAAGATCCTAGCAATTCCAACCTGGTAGAATTTAGCACGAATCGAGCAAAACATCTAACAAAGATGTGGCAGGAAGCGTGCAGAGATCTTGGCCGTACATTTCTGGCGCAATTCTGGATAAAAGTGAGCAGCATCGGTTGGTTTAACCGCTTCTGTCAGAAACGGTTGTTGCATTTGAGCGAATTCGTTGCCAGAATCCTCGCACAAATCGCGCAAAATGCTCACAGAAACTCTGCCAGCATCAATTTCGCTTTGCTCAACTTTTGCTAACTTTCTGCTTGCCACGCTGACCGGGGTGCAGTGGGAAAAACATAGAATGAAATGAATCTTGCGTCGTTTTTGCATGGCGCCTATAGAGTTCTATGCAAATCATATCACACACACACTAATTGGGGGTTTGTTTTCCTCCAGCTGTCATATATAAAACTGTCAGCCAATTTGAACATTTGAAATAGCTCGCCTAAAGTATTTATAATGGTTTTTTTATAAATACTCTGACACTGTAAAACTTATTCCGGACATGCACAATACCGGTTGATCAGGTTCCATGATGAAAATAATCCGACCGAAAAGCTATTTTCGATTTGTTTTCCTCCACCTACGACAGGTGGAGGAAAACAAATCGTTTAACCCACTAATACAGTTACAGATTGTCAAGTACTCTATGAGCAGTTGCAGAGGTTTTGAAATGTTGCACGCATAGGTCCTTTCAATCTAAAAGGTCTCAAGTGCAAAATTTCAAAATATGATCATGAAAACTTTGCGACTTTTTATATAATGCTTGTTATTTTGATGAATCCTGGTTTTCGGTATTCGTTAGCTATGTTGTAATCACATGCTGCGCTGCAAATAGCTCAGTTTGTTTACATTTGTCACTAAGGACCATTTGAATCAGCACTCTTGATATGAAATATTTCACATACGAATAGGGTGGTCAGAGTTTACCTTCTCGACAAACATATGATTAGAGCGTATAGCCAACTGATAAAATTCTCTTCGAAGGGAAATTTTATAGTGTACAACAGATGCTTTGGATAAGATGAAGCGATGCCAAATTCACTACAAAGTACAGTGGTTTTCTCGCCAAAAATGTGCGAAAGATTCTTTACGCGAAAACGGCAAAGCGTACAGCAATGATGTGTTCTGGGACGTTTTATGATGATCCAAGACCTTTATTTTGATGATATAGGGTAAAAGAGGTATTTTGGCCCACTTCAGGACATAGTTTTAAAATTTTGTGAATAAGACATATAACGACTACGCAAAACCTGCATTTGATACGACTTTTGCGTAACCCTAACTGTGCTTAAGAGAAGGTTCTGTCTGATCAAGTGAGTCGGTTGGTAGTGAATTGAAATCGTCAAATTGCTGATATTTCGGGACGTGTTTCGGGCGTTTATTCGCTGGAAAGTGTCCAAAGTATCGTCGGATAGTCGGACATTATGGAATACACCAGAGGAAATAGATTCTTGGAGTGTGACGACCCGAAAAATAGCTTCTCGGGGGTTTTTCTTCACCGCAGAAGCATCGTCAGGAGCGAAAACAAGCCGGGCGAACAAATACGCCTCGGCGCTCAGCACTTATGTACGAATGATGTTACTGCGAACGAGAGTGTGAGAGGAACCAAGCTATTACGAAAGTGAGACGGACGAACCCACTGAAAAGTGCGTATGCACACTACACGTAGAGCTTCATCGACGGCATGTTTTTTCTGTTGTATACCATTCCCCAGAAAGCAATTTCCAGAAAGCCAATCCCCAGAATTCCATCCCCCAGAATGTACCGTTCCCCAGAAAGACATTGCCCAGAATGTACCATTCCCTAGAAAGCCATTATCCAGAATGCTCCATTCCACAGAAAATCATACCCCAGAAAAGTTAATGTTCATAATCATTTTTTGTGGTGGAGCCTAAGGTTTGCTGATTACCTAATTCAAGGAACTGATGCGGTGTGGAGCTGCTGAGGTCATGCCGCCGAATGTGACTGCCTCTCGCAAGCAAACCTGTTATCCACTCGTATAACCGGTTTACTCGATCATAGGGATTGGTTCTTTCAATCATGAGCAGTTTTTTATTTTGTATGCCAAACTCTTGGACGCAAATTTGTCATATTTTCGTCTGATCGGTTTATTCAAACATAGGTGTTAATTCCTTCTTTTGAATCTATAATAAAATCGAAATGAATGCTCATTTTGACAAACGGTTTGGTATGTTTCTAGAGCATTTCTCGACAAACATGACAGCACAGTTCACAGCATTTAATGAAAAAGAGAACTTTTCTCTTTTGTTTACTACCAACATCTGTGGTTGGAGAGTAACGGTTTGTCCAGAATTTCCGCTAAAAGTGAATTTTGACAGTTGGCTTTAACGCCGTAATCATATGTTTGTCGAGATTTATCTTTCTTTTACATTGGAAATGTTTCGTACGCAAATGTACGATCTACCCGAAATACATTCGAAAGTATTTTCATATCTTACACACTTAATTTAAATTACTGGGTACAGTAAAATTTTGCTGGGGTTTTGAACAGCAAACCGTTCGTTAATCAATTCAGTAAAACAATTTGGTACCGAACTCTCCGCAATCCGTTCTATCCAAACGTCAAAAAACACTGGTCAGTCAGCAGTTTCCTCTGAAAATGGCGACTTGACAGATGATTTGCTGTACCTGTTTTGTAAGTTTTTGACGAGGTTCGGTAACGTTGGTACAATTTTGCCGAACAATCAGTCAGTATTTTACTGGATAATGTTTATGAACCGAAAAAAACAGAAGCTGATAAATTCAGTGAAAAATATTGCGGGTTTCAGTAAATTATTCAAAAAATTACTGAAAATCGCTAAAAAATGAAAATTATTCTGCAAATTTTTAAACAATTTGCTGACAGCTCCTTAAAAATATCACTTTACTGAGCAAGTCGTCAAAAGAAATTACTGAACAAATTTGGGCTGGGTTAGGGTGTACATGTTCACATACGGTCGAATTTTTCACTTAATTTTAATCACAAATTTTTTATAGGAATAGACTTCTGACTGAATTTTCTCAGCCGCCGAACCCGGTCAGGCGGTTCTCAACTATCGACTAACTTTTCTCAAGACTGCGCTGTGATTCCAAGCTCTTCTGCATTACTTTTAGAGTCGAATAAGCTCGGTATTCCACCAAGATCTAGAAGCACACAGAACTCGAAGCGGACAAGCTTCTTGGTATGCTGCTACTACGAGTGAGATTGTTTTGTCCACGACCTCATCCAAGTCACTTGGAGATTTAATCGTCAGAAGATACCTATGAATCCTAGTCGCCAAGCCCTCTTCGTAAAGGTTTCACTTCGTATATTTGAGATTATGATAAATGATCAAAGATGATGTACTTATGATCAGATAACGACGGTTCGAGCTCGTTTGGTACGAGCCAGTTTGCCAACTCAAGCGTACGTCAGAGCAGAGTGTTACATCTAACACCTCTTCTCTAACTGCTCCTGCAAACGTTGGCGATGTCCCTACATTAAATATGTATTAAGTATTCCATTAATTCGTTCTTTACAATCCTACGAGCTAAATTACACAACGAAGTGATGTTACATAAAATCGAAGTTATATCCATTATCATAGATAATATTGTAATCAAATCAGATTAAATTAAAAGAAGCACGTGAAACTTCGGAGCTAAATATAGGGAACATATATCCTTATTTAGTATCTGCAAACAAACATCAGATTTGTTGCTGCGAATTACCGCACTTGAAAAAAATATCTCGCTAATTGACAGCGGATACCAAATGATGCGAATCTTTTGAGAACATACATTTATTAACATCATAAAGTCACATCCAAAAACACATTTATGTATAATCTGGCATCCTGTTCAGTTGAAACCGCTTAGTTTAAAATCGTTGTACAAGTATTTGACGGGTTTACTGCATAAAGGTGATCAGAGGAGCCGATCTTGGCTCTCGAATGGTTCTCACAGTCATGAGACTATCATTGTAGTAATCGAGAAGACAATGCTGCCGGCGACAGGTGCAAACAGTATCGTCAACGTAATTGGCTTTGTTCTCTGGTAGCTCTCCATTGGTGGAAAAATTCTGCGAAGCAGCATGCATCACCGGTGGACGTTGGTAGATCTTACGTTTGTGGCAGATATAGCAGCCCAAGTTGGAGGGAGTGCTGAGCGCAGGAAGTTCCTGATTGCTGCAGCTGTGATGAGGCCGGTGCAGCTTTGTTTCAAGTCTTATCAGTTGACGAATCGAATCCGCTAAGTTGACCTGTGACTGTCCTGGAGTTCGTATTAAATCCGGGACGAACGATAGTGCTGAAAGAGGAAAAAATATCGTTGATTGTATGTGCCAAAGCATACAATATAAACAAGCGTACACAAATGGGTTACTGCGTCGTTAGAACCAAACCGATCCATCTTCTTCTGGTCGTCCTCTCCAACCAACCAAAATGTCATCATGTCGCCTTTGCCTTTAACTTTAATAATACCACGTTCTTCGAACTTGTATCCACCCATTTTTTTCAGTAAATTGTATGTTACCGATGATGTATGTATTTTAAGAGGCTCACCAGTGCTCTCCATCCGCGAGGCAGTATTCACGGTATCTCCGAAGAGGCAATATCTGGGCATCTTCAGTCCCACCACTCCAGCAACGCATTGCCCCGAATGAATCCCGATTCGGATTTGAATATATTCGCCTGGACGATGACGAATTTCCAGGTTAGAAATTGACTTGAGTAAATGCAAAGCTAGCGAGGCGATCTCCCCGGCATGATGATCTCCATTCCGAATTGGTAAACCAGAAACAACCATATAGGCATCGCCAATTGTTTCCACCTTGTACACATCGTAGCTTGAAATAATGAAATCACAGCATGTATACAGATCGTTCAGCATCTCAACCACTTCGAAAGGAGTACTTTGGGCACATAGTTCTGTGAAACCAACCAGATCGCTGAAGAAGATCGTCACACAATCGAAACATTCTGCTTCGACGCGCTCGCCACGCATTAAAGATTCTGCTACGCTCCTAAAACAGAGAATGGCGTGTTACAACATACGGTCTTGCAATTGTAATAATACTGGTTTTACTTAGGCAGCATTCGCAGTAGTAACGATTCCGTTTTCTTCTTCTCTTCAGTAAGTTGATTGGTGCGTTCCTGGACGATCCCTTCTAGGTTATAAGCATATTTCTCCATGATCGCCAACATGTTATCGAATATGTTTGGTTTTCTGTAGAAGAAACAACGAAAAACTATTATTATCTATTGATTCGCAAGGATATAATTTTTCAACTCACAACCCGGCTTGCATCGGCTTCAACTTGACTCGGACTAGACGGATATCTGGTCGATCTTCCGGATCTTCCTCCCAACAAGCTTGCAAACACTGTATTACATAATCCGGGGCATCAAGTATCCGCAGGGGTGGTCGGAATATACCATAATTCTGAGGTGATATCACTCTTGCAATGATGTCTACAAAACGAGAGCTTTTGTAGAGTTTTGATGCACAGCTTTTCACGTTATACCTACCTTGATTTGCTAAGTTTATATCTCCCCAAGGTCCCTTGCGGCCCATAATTTCATACAGGATTATTCCGAAAGAATAAACATCGCCCTTTTGAGTTCCTTTGGAGGGAGTATGTGGATTGCGAAGAATTTCTGGAGACTTCCATAGACTTCGTTGTAGTTCTTTTTCAAATCTGTTGAGGGAATGTTTTAATTTAATAAAGCATCGTTTAGATTTTTATTACAAGAATAATACTTATTTGGTTCCTCTTGAGAAGACTTGAATTCGTGCAGTCCAAAGTCAGATATTTGTGCTACCCAACGGGAATCTATTAAAATCTTGCTGGATCTCAAATTTCCATGAGAACCTACATCACTGTCGTGCAAATAGATGAGTCCCCTCATAATGTCACTAACCAACGACGACACAAACATATGATCCAGCGATAGATCCTCATTGCCCAGCACATCCTCCAAACTACCACGGGCACAATAGCTGGTCAGTATGGCAACAGCTCCATTATCTACTGAAGCTCCGATGAACGTGATCAAGTTCTCATGACGCAGCTCGCGCATCTGTTTCAATTCCTTGCGAATTGTTCTGGTAATATCTACTGAACGCTTGTGTAAATACTTAATGGCAACTATGTTTCCTCGGTACAGGCCTGCAAGATAAGAATAAAGCTGGTAAATCTTCGTCAGAATGCATCAGAGAAATGAAAACTTGGCGTTCTACGAATATAATAGTTGCTGTAAACTTTGTTCTTTGCTTCTGTGTTTAATCTTAATTATGTACTACAATACAGAGTTACATTTACTACAATGATAGGAAAACGCTTGTATTATTCCTCTAGGTGATTCGAACGGGTACCTGAAACCAGTCGAATTCTTGACACAACACCGCACACCATCTACCGTAACCTTAATCAGTCTTGTCAACTTCCTAAAATTCTCGTGCAAGATCTACCATAGCTCAAGACGATCCACCCTGTCATGTGCAGTTTTGAAGTCAACGAACAAATCGTAAGTATCCGATTCTGACGCACGATTTGTTCATTGACTTCAAAATCGCGTGTGATGGAATGCCTGCTATTTAATACAGCACTAGAGGGTGAGATGCAAAGAGTGGGGTTCAACATGCCGGGCACAATTTGTACGAGGTCCAGGCAGTTCATTGTCGTGTGCGGACGTACCAGCAGCCGAACCTCATTCAAAGTCGACCGCTTCCTCCACGGCATTCTCTGCACTCCGACAATTTTATTTTAATATTTCTCTCACTCTCTCAGTTCCTAAAGAAGTGATCAGAGATTTTGGTCTGACTTCGGTTGGGATTGAACCCAGAATTACTGGGCTAAGAAGCAGTCGCGCACACCATTCTGATTTAATATATAATAATATGTTCGATTGGTCGACAGGTATTAGAAACAACTTCAAGGCTTACCAATATTTGTAAAGGCACGTTTTGTTGCATCTCCTCCTGCTGTAATTATACTTGGTCTGCAGACCTGTGTCTGTAGCATCCGGAAGGCATGCAAAATATCAAAAATACATACTTGACTTTTTCAAAATCTAATGGCAATTTATTGTAATTCTACATAGAAAAGAAATATTATGAATGTAATTGCAGCATTGAGAAGCCAATAGTAAAGAAGTTTTTCCAACGACTTTTGACATATTCTAAAAAATAGTAATGTTCCGCAAATTTTTTTCTGATTTTTACGGTTGTTTTAGTTCAAAATTCTCAAATCAAAAATCTCCGAAAAATTTAGTCATTCTCAAGAAATTTTTTATCTTGATTGTACAAGAAGGGCTAATTCGTGAAATTATCACCTTTTCATAAGTTATTCAAGTTTTCCCTCAAGAAAATAGTTTTTCAAAACGAACGTGAGATTTTCTGCAACTTATCTTTTGATACTAAGGATACTAAGGTGAAAGTATAGTTACTGTATTCATAGTTAGGCAGAGATACTGAGCGGATCCAATTGAACATGTCAAATGGCGGAGCCAATCGAGCATGATGTCACATAACATGTTCTTTTTGCATGTATATGGAAAAGGTATTGTGATTATGGTTATAATTATTTCACTCTTTCCTTGCGTTATCGAGTGCAGAGAAACAAAAAGAACAAAACAAATTTCTGTAACACCAAGAGATACTCGCACAAGAATGAAACCATATATATCATCATATCTTTGAATTGGTTTTCTATTCGTACATGTAAAGTTCTTAATCACGCGACAATGGAATTATTAAGCTAAAGCTTGAACATTTGCATGGGATGCCGGTGTATTTTCCTGAAATAATAGCTGCCAGTTTTCCGGCATTTGTGTCCGCCTAACTCTTAATATAGTAACTCTAAGTGAAAGTGTGAATCATTTAACAATAGATTCACATCAAACAAATATCTGATTCAACTATATAGTTCTCATTCGTTCCGTAGCTCTCGATTCGCCCGGGTGCTTTTCTGCTTTGTGCAGTGTGTAATAATAGACGATTTTTTCGATTTCGTGACCACATTGCATACTGTATAGTTCGCGCTGTGTGAGGATCAATTAATTGCCAGCTGTGTAGGTCGAATCGGTGCATAAATAAAAATAACAGTAAAGTGGGTAAGGCAGGAGATGATGCGGAAGCGATGGAGGTGAAGCCCTCCGCCAAAAGAGGTTTGGCGAAGTCTCCTCCCAGAGGGGGGGGGGGGACAGCGGAACGGCGGTGGCTGCAACCAACAGCACCAGAGTCTCTTCAGTGGTGGTAGGGGATAGCCCTATCAGCATGCTCGGCGAGCTACTACCCGCGATGCGGGTGATAGTCAAGCAACTCGATAATATCATCGAGTTTACAAGCGGAAAGCAGAACATCAGCAAGGAACTGAAACAGAACCGGCTGGTGCTCCGCCAGGCTGTTCGAGTCGCAAGACAAGAACGGGACGCTTATATCAGGCGGGTGGCGGGAAGAGAGAAGAAACTGAGGCCTTGTCCTTCCTTGGAGGAGCTACTATGGCCCAAGAGGCGATTGATTTCGCCTTGACGGCCAAAAAGATTTTAGTAGAGGGCAAGACTGCGCCTAACCCGAAGCGGCCCAGGCAGTCACCAGGCGAAGATGCGCGAAGCAACGCCTAACGACGCGCAACCACAAATGCCAAAAGTCGTTTGGACGGTGTAGACCGGGGTGCAAAGGATCCCGAAAGGCGTCGACCCGAGAAGGTGACTTATCGGCCCAAGAAGGCGAAAGGCACTAACCGGACGCAAAGTACCGGGCAACCAGCCAGCCGGTGCCATCGGCACAAGGGGCGAAAATTCCTGGCAGCTGGTCAGCAGGGCTAAGCGGAAGTCGAACGCACCTCGACCCGCAAAGAAATTCAAGGACAGAGGAGAGGCTCTGTTGGTTAAAACCGCCAAGAACAAGTATGCTGACGCCCTCAAATCGATGCGGTCGGCAGTAAGCCTCTCGAATCTAGGACAGGTTGTACGCAGCGTTAGACGTACCAGGACCGGCGAAATGATCTTGGTGTTCAAACGAGGTGCGCAATCTAGTGGGACGGCGTACAAGAAGTTGGCCCACGAGGTCTTGGGTGATGGCGCTCAGGTGAGGTCGTTGGGTGCGGAAGTGACCCACCAGTGCAAGCAACTGGATGAGGTTACGAACGCAGCCTCTTTGGCACGCAGCAGCCTATTTCAGGCTACCGGTTGCGGAAGCCAAAAAGGTCATCGAGAAAGGAAAGCTGAAGATCGGCTGGTCAGTATGCCCAGTAAGTATACCCCAGACGCCTTCAGTGGACAGGTGCTATCGGTGCCTAGAGTCCGGCCATAAGTCCTACGACTGCAAGGGTCCTGACAGAAGTAAGTTATGTCGTCGCTGTGGTGAGGAGGAACACAAGGCGCAGAAATGCGATAGGGTACCAAAATGCCTTATCTGCGCCAGTAAGAAGCAAGACCGTAACCATGTTATGGGTGGACCTTCGTGTCCTTTCGGTGAGGCCCGTAAGAAGAAGCCGTGCAAGTAACACAGCTGAATCTTAACCACTGTGCATCTGTCCAGCAGCTGCTGTGGTATGATGATGAACGACAGACTCTCGTTCGACCTAGTGGGTCGGAATCCGTTCATCATAGCGGAAGATTTCAACGCTTGGGCATTGGAGTGGGGCAGCCGCTGTACCAATAGCAGGGGCCAAGCGCTACTGGAGGCGCTTGCGAAACTCGACGCAGTGCTAGTCCATGATGGTTCCACTAGCACATTCCGTAGAAATGGGGTCGAGTCATGGATTGACGTAACGTTTGCCAGCCCTGGTCTGGTTCCAGACATGGACTGGAGGGTAGACGAGGGCTACACCCATAGTGATCACCTAGCAATTAGCAACTATGGTATGCAGCATCCGAGGACGGGTGATCCCTGCCAGGTACGCGAGAAGAAGACCAATCACTTCGACAGCGAAGTTTTCACCTCGGCCCTGGGACTGGAGACCTACACCGACAGTCTAAGCGGGGATGCGCTGGTAGCTGTCCTATCATGCGCGAGGAGGTAAGAGTGGACCGCCGTGAAGTGTTTCGAGCTGCGAAATTGGTTCTTAATAAGGCCATTAAGAGCAGCAAGAGAGCGTGTTTCGACAACCTGTGCGAGGGTGCCAACGTGAATCCGTGGGGTGACGCTTACAGGATCGTGATAGCTAAGACCAAAGGGGGCTAACCCCCTACTCAGAAGGCACGGACGGCCTATCAAGCAATCAGTTTGGTTTTTGAAAGGGTATGTCCACGGTGGACGCTATCAACTCAATGGTAAACACCGCCGAGATAGCGATCCAACGGAAAAGGCGAGGTATTCGATACTGTGCGTTAGTGACACTTGATGTGAAGAACGCATTCAACAGCGCAAGCTGGGATTCCATCGCATTCTCGTTACGCTCGCTTAGCCTGCCGGTGGGTCTGTACCAGATCTTGGAAAGCTACTTCCAGAACCTTGTACTATTATACGAGACCGACGCCGATCAGAGAAGCGTTCCTATTACCGTAGGAGTCCCGCAAGGCTCGATTCTGGGCCCGGAATTATGGAACCTTATGTATGACGGGGTTCTGAGACTAAAGTTCCCTCCTGCTGTCAAGATCTTCGGCTTCGCCGATGATGTAACCTTGATGGTCTACGGGGAGTCAATCCCCGAGGTAGAACTGACTACAACACACGCGATCAGCACTGTGGCGGAATGCATGAGCGCGAGAGGCCTGGAGCTCGCTCAACATAAGACGGAGGTGGTTATCGTTAACAACCGCAAGTCGGTACAATATGCAGTTATCCAAGTGGGGGAAGTCGTGATCACTCCAAAGCGGAGTCTGAAGATTTTTAGGGTCATCATAGATGACAAGCTGACCTTCGGTAGCCATGTCGACTATGCGTGCAAGAGGGCTTCGACGGCTGTCGAGGCATTGTCGAGGATGATGTCCAACAGCTCTAAAGTGTGCGCCAGTAGACGTAGGTTACTGGCATGGGTTGCCGTTTCTATCCTTAGGTATGGCGGCCCGTCCTGAGCGAGAGCACTGGGAGTAACCAGTTACCTTCGGAAACTGGAGAGCACCTACCGCTTGATGTGTCTCAGAGTGATATCCGCCTACCGAACGGTATCACACGATGCATCCTGAATTGTCAAAGTGAACAGGGTCTGGTGATAGCGAGCATGATGCCAGTCGAACTGGTCATCCTGGAAGACGAGGAGTGTTTTGAGCTGCGTGGCACTAGAGGAGTCCGCGAGCGTACCAGGGTGGCTTCGGTCACCAGATAACAGCACGAGTGGGATAACTTCTGGAAAGGTAGGTGGACTCACCGGCTGATACCTAACATATCGAGCTGGGTGGATAGACCACATGGGTAAGTTCACTTCCATCTGACACCATTCCTGTCAGGTCATGGCTGCTTCCGACAGTACCTCCACAGGCTTGGGCACGCGGAGACCCCAGTCTGCCCTGACTGACCAGGTGTTGACGAAACTGCGGAGCACATACTGTTCGTATGTCCTCGTTTAAACGTCGAAAGAAGAGCAATGCTAGACGTCTGTGGCCGGGACACAACCCCTGATACCCTTCTGCAGAGGATGTGTCAAGCGGTGGAGAAGTGGAACGCAGTCTCGACAGTAACCACTCAGATTGCTTGCAGGTTGCAGAGTATCTGGTGCGCCGAGCAGCAGACGATAACCATGACTAATTTGTGATTGGTTAGTTAGAGCGGAAAGAGCTGAGCGTGGAGAAGTGAGCGAATGGTCTGCTCATGCTGAGGCAAGTGTGGCGCAACGGGTAGCAACCGCGACAGTCACACCAAAGCATGGTAGAAGAGTGAGTGAATAGACTATGTATGGAATGCCCATGCCGAGATGGGAGGTTTGTAGCGTAGAATGTTGGTACATATCGCTATTGATACCTCGTGGCGTGGTGAGCGTCCAAGTCAGTCTTACATAGTATGCTAATGGTGAGCACACAAGTCAGCCTCACACGGTATGTAAAAGGTGAGCACCCAAGTAAACCTCAAATGGTATGTCAGAAGTGGGAACCTAGAAAAATGTCCCACATGGGATGCCAGGGTGAGTGACAGGGTGTACTAGAGTGGTATGACTGAGAGTGAATCAGGTGCTAGGGTGAGCATCCTAGTTAGCCTCGCATAGTATGCTAGTGGTGAGCACACAAGTCAGACTCACATGGCATGTAAAAGGTTAGCATACAAGTAAGCCTCACATGGGATGGCAGGGGTGAGCACCCAAGTAAGCCTTACATGGAGTGTCAGAGCGAGCGTCAGGGTGTGACAGAGCGAGCACCGTGCGTGAGCGAGAGTGAGTGAGTACATGAAGTACTGCTATCTCCCCTCCCAGAAGTAGTACCGGGAGGTAGTTACTGGGGGAAAGATGGCGGAGCCCAATGGAGTTTAGTCGGTATTACCCGTTAGCGTAGTCCTGGTCGAGCCCGACGCTCCAGTACACTTCCGTGGCTTGGCAACTACTAAGCACGTGTACTGGATCAGTGCGTAAGTGCATTCTCCATTGTAAAAAAAGTTGAATTGAACAGGAATCCTCGGCATCACCTGCTTCAATGATATGTTAAAAATAAAATTGTCATCCGATTATCCAACTGGGTGGCTGTGCTATATACGCTGAAACTCGTGCGTAAACCAGGCAGAATTCCGGCTCAAATTCTGTATGGGTTTGAATGGGTCACTGAACTCGAATAGCTAGCTCGCAAATGACTCTTAAAGAATTCATTTTACGAGTAAGTAGGCCTATTGTGATTTGGAACCAAACAAGTGCGATAATGGCCACATCTATTTAACTAACTGGTGTGCAAAAATAAGCTCAAGTTGTTGTTGTTTGTTGCCATGTTTTTTTGACGTAGGACTACGTCTTTGTTTTCGATATAAGGGTGCACGTTGCAAATTCTACAAAAATGGTATGTAATGAAAAGTGGTCCAATTTTAAACGCATATAATTCAGCCATCTCACGATAAATTTTCAAATCTTTTGCGCATATCGCCCCGGAATACTTCTAAGAATAGATTCCAATAGATAAACCCAAAGATTTTTGAGATCATGGCATTAAAAATTTAAATAATGAACAACCTAGTCAAAATATCGCGCATTTACACACAGAAGATAGCGCTTCCCTAGTCCAGCACGACAGATTTGTGTACCTAGCGCGCTACGCTTCTATGAATGACGTCATCATCGACTATTTAAACGGACGGATTTCGCCGAATACGCTCAGTTCCCTGTTGAGCGGCTGGCGTAGCAGGTCACTGCGCTGTGTGCTTTCACAGCCAGTGTAGCTGTGTTAGAAGTCCGTTACCCTGCCTGTGGAGGTACGCTACCCAGTGAATGCGAATGAGCTTGTCCGTATGCTATCTTTTGTGTTGTGCTCGTTTCCAGCACACTTTTATGTATAATTATTCGTACACAAAGTAGTTTGTACGTGCAAGCTCCATTTTCAAACGCGGTTAACATAGTGTCGTGGTATTAGTTGTCTCTTTCGCTCTACCCATCATCATCAGCGTTTGCTTTGTGCGCTTGGGTTTGATGTTTGAGGCGAATGTGTAGGTAGGTAGATCTAATTTGTTACTAATTTGCATAACGAAAGTTTATTATTTACGTTCGATCAATTCATTGATTCATTTCCCCATCACGTGATTCATTTCCACTCAGCCTATAGTATTTTGATTCTACTAATAGGTACATACTACAAAACCTATTTATGAATGAATACATTGCCACTAGAAAAACCGTTGCAAAAACGCATCTTGTCCATATACAAAATTGTTTTCGATCTTGTATATTTATAGTTTCGATATATGATTAAGACCACTGCATTCGCTATATTTGTATGCGTAATTTAGGAAAGTTACAATAATGGCTAAATATAACTAGAATGCTTGGTCTATACATGAAATGTGATTATATTGTCTAAAATTTGATTTTTCTTCTCTGGCCCGGGTTTTTTATCGAAAAGTTTTTACAAGCTAATCTTATGCTATAAAGATTTAGTTCCAGATATTAGATGGTCACAGTTTTCTGTCTTCTTTCTTCAGATCTTCTTAAATAAGTTTAATCGGATTCGATCACCTACTACAAATGAAATGACCTGATAACCAAGAAGGTTTGGTTCAATATGTAATATTCGATGTTGATTGGTTGTGATTAAACCATACGTAAGAAATATGTTTTATTTATTATTACTATAAATTTACTAAGAAAATAAATATTTTACATTAACCCATTATATCCTAGCGTATGAAATTTCATACGCAGAACTATCCATCGTTTAACAAGTATTTACTGTAGAATTTTGGCATCTAACTGCTTTAATATTGCACTAACGGGATCTTTACACCTCATATTTCATTGTTAAAAAAGACTGCTGCCATTTTTTGTTATTTTATTTACATTTTTGAACAGTCCATAGTAGGGGCAAATGGCGGCTGAAAAGTAAGCAATACATTTAGTTAGATTTTATTGTTGGAATTCGGTCTAATAATTCCATTATGTGACAAAACGTTCCCACAGGTATAAAAGAAGTGTTGTCTATCAGAAAATCCGAAGAAATATGTGGAACAACGTAAAATTTGTTGTTTTTATTTAATCGTACGAAATTTTTTGCACGAGATATTTTTGATATTTTTCATTTTTGCTCAAAATAGAGATATTTCTGCTAAATAAGCTTATACAGATGTTTAAAAGAAACAGCACACTGACTCCTTATTCTGGAAGTATCAAGTATCCTGAATGTGCATTACATCTGTTGAATAATTCGCTGAATTATTTCTATTCTGCCAACTTTCAGATGTATTTAATTTTAAACATATCATTCCTTTTGAAATGGATCCAAAATTTTTAAAATTATTTTCGTAGACAATTTTTTTCATGCAATCTGTTTCAATAGGATTCTGAGAGAGTTCTGCAATCCTATAGATGAGGTAATTAGATCTCCAACAATCAAACACGCCGATACAAATAAATGGACTCAATTAATTGATGGGAAAAAATCCTTACCAATTTTTTCTTTGATTCATTACAAAACAACACATCCGGCGAGTTAATAATAGTTACGTCCTTCATTTCCACTTTCCACAGAAGACACGCCAAGGTCTGCTCGTATCGATAATGTCTGAAAGGGGAAACCCATTCACCAATTAATCGACCAATCCATCAGCCGGTGTCTTATATCTAATACTACTTGAAAAGTATGACGGCCAATATAGCGATGAATAGGGCAGCTACCGTGATGCCAGTGATGTACCGCCAGTCCCGAGTTTTCGGACGACATTTTTCGTTGTGAAATCCGCATGGTGGTTCTGCCAACGGAGGCCGTCCTTTCACCCACATGATCGGTCTGGACGAGCTCAAATATTTGAATTCGGGCAAATGGGTGCTATTGCTGCTATACACGAACATCCCCACCGGCTGCATGGACTTGTTGAGTGAGTTGTTAACTTTCTCGTCTTTCTGTAGTGCGAGGACAGAGAAATTGCCTTCCGCATCTCCGTTCCCATCAATATAGACCTGTGTTGCGATGTAGACACCGAAAATATGAAAAAAAAATCATAAAATGCATAAATCTCGCAGCGCGTGTGTGAAACACGGACTCACATCGAATCCCTGTATCGAATGATACGAGCGACTGAAAATATGGCGCATAATCTGTCTTCCGTCACGAATATCTCCTCCACTCTGGATGACTTCGGTTGCAGCCCGAGCGTAGATCAGCACCGCATCGTATAAATGAGCGGCGTATATTGGAACCTGCGAGAGGAAACAAAATATGTAATACGATGGAACTTTTTTTTCTACATTTCCGTTATATCTGTACCAAAACAGTTCAATAAGAAATTTACTTACTGGAAGCTAACACAATCGCATACCTGTATCTCTTGAAATATCTTAGGATTTGTAGGAAGTGGTACATGAAATGGTTCCTGCCTTGCGTACCACTTAATTTGGTGACACAATTTTCTGTCATTTTGAAGGGTTTAACGATTAATACAAAGCTCTAGAAAAAAATCATTTTGAATAATACTTGTACTGCGGATTCAGCGGAAACAGTGGAGAAATTCTGAGAACCGATAGAAATGCCTCCTGCAGTCTCTCTTGGATATCTTTGTAGCTGTACCGCTTTCGGTTCGGAAATTTTTCCTTCGAGCTTCCTATATATTTCTGATAGAAATCGGAGTACTCTACAAAAGAATTATGCTCGTTAATACTGAAGTGGGGGAAACAATAGAAGTCAAACTAGTAACAGTAATAGTGTACAAAATTATGAAGGGTGTCCGGCATCAAATTGCATCACGAAATTAGAAAATTACCTCGTGGACCGATCCTTTTCAAACTTTCAGACAGTAAAATATTGCCCAAGATTTTTGGCATATTTATGTCATTCAACTTCAATACAATAACCGTACGCTCACACCTTACGCTTAACTCCACTCATCAGTTGAATAATGGCACGAAGCTAGAAGATCGTATGGCTCTAGTGTTGCTTCAACATAGGAAGCAGATGCTTCTGTAGACACTTCTTGAAGTAGATCTCCCCATTTACAGTCCCGGTAGTCACGAACGGCGCATTCCGTTTGCCACATGAGCAGATCGCTTGCAAAATCATATATGGCAAACTTTGAAAGTATCTGCTTCCTTACTTCCTCCGGAACATTAAACTTGTGCTGGACGGTGAAGAGCAGTAGTCCCGGAACCTGCCAGAACTTCGCCTTGACGCAAGTCTCATCATCCATGATGAGACAATGAGGTTTCATCAACATCTGGATATACAGTTTCCGGGCCCGTGGCTTTCTCACCGTATTCTACCGTTCGTCACGATTTGGAGTCTTCTGCTCTATGTACGTATGCAGTTCTTTTCAGGCCTTGGTTCTCTGAACGAAAAAATTGAAAAGTTTTAAATTTTTGGCAACATTCCTGACATTGAGTTTTCGCTTAAACGCTTTCACTACACGCTTGTTATCCTGGTCACTAATGAGGGATTCCATGAGAAACCGGCCAACAGCAAAATATGACCATCGTTGATTCGAACGAAACATTGCAGGAACGGGAAATGTTTTCGGCAGTGCAGTCACGTAAGAATTTGCGTCGATTCTAACTTATCTTCGCCAACGTTTCGATCCGTGGTTGGGATCTTCTTCAGGGCCTAATTTATTGCAGAAAGTAACTGTTGTATTACATGTATTACACAAATAAACATACGCAATGACTACCCCATAAAGTTTATCAATCGCATGCTACATCAATCACCAAATAATAATATCAATGAAGTCTCGCAGTCAGAGCCAACCATATACAAACGTATACCTTTCATCCATGGACTGACCCAAATGATCAGGAAAACATTACATCGCAACATACCTAACCTAAATACAGCACCAAACAACAAGTACACAGTCAAATCCCTGCTACCCACAGCCAAAGATCCCCTGCTTCAGATGCAGAAAAACAACATTATTTACAAAATAGCATGTTTTAACTGTGACCAATACTATATCGGAATGTCACGAAACCAGTTAAAAACACGTATGTACGGACACCAATCTCTGATAAACAAATTAGATCAGAGACTAACAGATGGTCACAAATATGACGATAATGAAATACAAGAGCTAAAAGAGAGAACCGCTCTCATGGAACATTGCATCTCACACCAACACCGTTTCGATCTAAAAAACCCCACAATTATTGATACCAGCTTCAAATCCAGTGCTCTCCCTATCTTAGAGATGTGTCACATCTCGACTACTCCCCACACAGTCAACCGCCGTACAGACACCGACAACCTAAACAGCGCCTACGCAAACATCCTGGAATCCATTAGAAAACAACAAGTAAACACCACAAATACCCACCCAAAATAGATTCAAACCATTACTACTGGTTATAGTGACCAAGTGCGAGTTCTCAGGGAATTACTTTATTCAATTGGAGGGATTTTAAATCGATTTTAGACCGACAAACTCGATGAGTAAACTCCGTAAGTTATACTGTCTCATTGCTACCAAAATCCATACTATACGATCCCCCAAACTATGATATGTCCCACAGTGAAAACACCCGATGTTAACCCTCTCAGACCTGACAGTTTCCCGTATACAAAACGAACCGTGACATTGTCGAATATTGTCGAGTGAGTAGCACTTCGCGAACATTATTTTTTTATGTTTATTTGTGTAATACATGTAATACAACAGTTACTTTCTGCAATAAATAAGGCCCTGAAGCAGATCACAACCACGGATCGAAACGTTGGCGAAGATGAGTTAGAATCGACGCAAATTCTTACGTGACTGCACTGCCGAAAACATTTCCCGTTCTTACAATTTCCACAGTCGAAAAAAATCAATTTACCTTGAAACATTGCAGTTGTGTTCGGTTTATGAATCTCCATTATTTTTTCTGGTAATTGTAATATTTTGATACAAGAGCAACTTTTCAAAAGGGCGTAAACGTTTCCACATGCGTTAAAATCCAAAAAAAATATCGATTACTCTATTTTATACAGCGAAACTATCTAAGATCGAGTTACAGGGAATGCATACTTCTGAAAAAATTTGGTGTCATTTTTCACAAAAACAAAATTTTTAATTGCAAAAAACCCATTTTTTTATTTTGTCAACAAAAACCTAAAGAGAAAACATGGATATGTTATGGGCCTTTTAAAAACCTATTGATGTTGATGGAGAAACGCGAATAACTTATGAAAAGAACGTAATAAAGCAAATTTTAAATATCTCGAGAGCTATTACATTTCAGAAAGATTTTGTTATGAGCATTTTGATTTAAAGTGGCGTTTGGAATCATATTCAAATATAAAATTGTATTTTTGACTACAAATAGTATGAATTTTAAAAAAATATGTCAAAAGTAGTTGTTATGAAAACTTTTTTATTGAAAGCTTCTCAATGATCCAAATTCACTGAAAAAGTGTCCTTTATGTCTTTAACACGATAAACATTAAATTGTTGACATATTTTATGATGGGGTAACACGAGCTAATTTAAAAAAGCGTATAATAACACGAATTAATTGTTTTTGTGCTACTAATATAAGAGGGGAGTAAGACGCCCCTAAATACGGCTTTTCCTTCCCCCACTAACACCTGATACGTAGATAAAAATAAATAATCGGCCTCGTTAAGCTACCGAATTTGGGCCTAAATAAATATAGTTAAATAAAAAAAATGTTTTTGTTGGAGCAAAATTCCAATTATCTGGAAAACAATCGCATTTTGGAAAATATTTGCCAAATGCATTTTGATTTAGATTGATACTTAGAATTATATTCTATAATAAAATTACAGTTTTGTATGTTAATTAGTACAAAATTTAAAAACATCTATAAAGTTATTGTTAGAAGAACTTTTTTACCAATATTTTTCCATCAGGCAGTCACATTCAAAATGTTTCTTTTCTCTTTAGGTTTTCGTTTACAAAATATAAAAAATTTACAAAAGTGTTTTTTTGCAACTAAAATTTTTAACATAAATTTGTTTTTGTGAAAAATGACAACATTTTTTTCAGTGTATATTTTTTCGTGGAGAAGTATAAAATAGGGAAATCGAACAAAAAATTGAAATTCATGCACGTAGAAACGTCTACGCCTTTTTAAAAACTGCGCATGAGTCAAAATAATCTTATTGACTGTGGAAAATTTTTAATCTTCCATGCCTGTGAAACCAGTAAACTTTCATCGGAATATAAGATGGTCGGTAACGATTTTGGAGATTTTCGGTTGGATCTTCGTGGAATTCCATCCTAATGAGAGAGCTGAGGATTTTCCAGGTTCTGGCTCAAAGGAAATTTGCTCGTTGCCTTTCGGGTGACGCCATTTTATCCAATTTTCGAAAAACTCACAGCAATAAAAGTACAGTGTAAACAAAACGCTCTAAACTACTTCTTCCCAAATTTTCAAGAGAAAACTACCCTATGGTTTTACTGCAGCATTTTTTCCGTGAAGCAATTTGATGTGGGACACCATTGTTTACAACGAAACAATACATGTCATGTCAAATGTTAAACAAAACTAAATGATTTAACCAACTTCGCGTAAACTCGTACTTAAGGAGACCATTTTTTATTTGGTGAAACATTATCATTAATCGGTTAAAAAAAATTTCAGCGGTTTTGGTTGTTTTAAGCAATTTTACTTGATTACACTGTTCGATAAAAAAAACAAGCACGTTATTTTTCGAAAAGTCGTATGAAAATAACGAAACATGGCGTTCTCCTTTTATCTCTAGTATACCAGTAGCGTTTGAATATTTTCTGTATTACCAAGTAGAGTAGTTCAACGGATGTTCAATAAAAAATGAGATTTTTTTTAGTCAAAAACAAAACAAAAATGCAACGAATGCATTTTTTTATTAAAACAATGTTTATGATTCAAAAGAACGTCAATAAATATTGGAGAAGGGACCCTGGTCAGCCGTACGACGCAACCTAGTCGCGATGCTCTCACAAGAGCGCTGGACGGCACTGACGTCCATCTTCCGTATCCTTGGCCCGCCAATTACTGTTGTACATTAGAGCACTGAAGGAGCCGAAAAAATCCTCAATGGGACGGCACTGGGACAAATTGGTCGGGTTTCTTTCTTTCGGCACGTACGGTATTTTTTTCTGATGCGTCTTCTTGGCGTAATGGGAAGGCGCCTTGTGTGGCCAGAAGACTTCCCATCCGCATGATGCTACTTTAAGAACGGCAGAAGAATTTTCTCAAGACACTCCTCCTGGTACACTTGTTGATTGATGGCCAGACCGCTCGGATTGAACCACGGCCTTGAAATCCCTCTGTCCGATATGTCGATGTGCAGCATAACTTTTTTTTCAAATTTTTGCTCAATCTTATATTTTACTTCAGGGGGTGTGGCGGACTTATTGCTGGAATAGTAGGGGAGGCCGGGGTTAGTTGGCGATATTTTCAGTTTTCATTTTTTTACCGCTTTGATTTTGGTAGATCTTGCAAAATAGAACACGTTACATGAACGGGCAGACTGTTGGCAACATCTCTGAATTTTATGAAAATGATTGAATTACACCAGCCCTGGGGTAAGTTGGCGGTATGTATGGGGTAAGTTGGCGGAATGCCAGAAAATAAGCAATCAAATGGAAATCCGATTACATTAGTGGTCCTTATGAAATGTGGCGATTGTCTTTTCAATAAAACTGTATATTATTCGACACTTTTTATTATATTTAGTCTCAAAACCCCGTCATTTTGACAATCAACTCTATCAGTACACCCTTCAAGCCCATCGCACACCAACATACCCACTTCAACTGCCACGAGAACGAGGAATTCAGACATCACTGGTTTGAACCAACAACTCGAATTTTATTACCAAAATGTTGGCGGTATGAATACGAGAATAACTGATTACTACTTAGCCTGCTCCGATGCATCATATGACATCTATGCCTTTACTGAAACCTGGTTGAATGGTAATACGTTATCACACCAAATATTTGGCCCGCTTTACACCGTTTTTCGGTCCGACCGAAATAGTTCTCACAGTAGCAGGAACCATGGAGGCGGAGTTCTTATTGCAACGCGTTCTCGCTTTAAATCACGCCAACTCTTTCCCCCTAATTGCTCATGTGTAGAACAAATATGGGTCGCTCTAACGCTTTCAAAATCTACGTTATTCATTTGCGTAATATATATTCCTCCGGATCGTACCAGCGACGTAATATTGTTTAATGAACATCTTAGCTCTGTTACATGGATCGCTTCACAAATGAAAATTAGTGATAATATGGTAATACTTGGCGATTTCAACTTCCCAGGTATTAAGTGGGTCTCCTGTCCCGCTAAGTACCTCTTCCCTGACAACTCATTCTCCACCGTTAGTCACCTAGCAACAGAACTGTTGGACAGTTACAACACCGCAGGACTAGGACAAATTAACAACGTCGTTAACAGTAACGGCCGTGTACTTGACCTATGCTTTGTTAGTTTAGACTTAATTAATGACTGTTCCATTTCTGAAGCACCGTCTCCGCTTGTAAAGAAATGCCACCATCATCAACCTTTACATCTTTCGATTCGCGATTGCTCGCCCATCGTCTTTCGAGATATATCTGAGTCTATCTATTATGATTACAAAAATGCAAATTTCCTCGCCATGAACCAATTCTTGAGTAACATCATTTGGAGCAATGTTGTCGATGGAAGAGATGTCAACGAATCTGCAACCGTCATATCGAACGTTCTACTGTACGCTATAGACCAGTACGTACCCAAAAAGTTAAAAAAACTCCCTGCTCCCCTCCCTGGACAAATAGAACACTGCAACGTTTAAAATCTGCCAAAAGATCTGCTTTGAAAAAATTCTCGAAATTTCGCACGCGCCCATTGAAAATTCGTTACATTATTTCCAACGACAGATATAAACGTTTAAACAAACGTCTCTCTCGTATCCACGAACAACGCACTCAAAATCACCTAAAGTCCAATCCAAAGGCCTTTTGGAATTATATAAATAATCAAAGGAAGGAGTCAGGTTTACCATCGGTCATGATCCGTGATGCAAAAGAAGCTTCATCTACCAAAGATATTTGCGATTTATTTCGTAAGCAATTCAGCAGTGTTTTTACATACGATAAACTGAATTCTTCAGAAATATCTACTGCTGTTCTAAGAGTTCCATGTGGGCTCCCCATCGGTCAACATCCTCGTATCACTTCTGATGCAGTTATTACTGCATGTAGAAAGCTAAAAAAATCATGTAACGCCGGTCCTGATGGGATCCCAGCGATTGTTCTAAAACAATGTTCTACAAGTCTCGCTACACCCTTATCATGCCTTTTCAACGACTCTCTGCGATCAGGGATTTTTCCTGACTGTTGGAAGCGATCCTTCGTTTTCCCGGTTTTTAAAAAGGGATGTAAACGCGACGTGCGCAATTATCGCGGAATTGCAGCCTTGTGCGCTACATCCAAACTATTCGAGTCAATCGTCCTGGATTTTGTCACTCACAACTGCCGTAACATAATAGCTGAAGAACAACATGGATTTATTCCTAAGCGATCTACCAGTACCAACTTAGTTTCCTACACATCATACATAACTCATGCGCTCCAACAAAGACATCAAGTTGATGCGATTTATACAGACCTTACTGCAGCTTTCGACAAGATCAACCACCGTATAGCTGTTGGCAAACTCGAACAGCTGGGTTTTAATGGACCTTTTCTTAATTGGTTGCGTTCATACCTATTTGGCCGTCAAATGAGCGTTAAAATTGGAGATACTCTTTCCCTACCATTTGCTGCTACCTCCGGAGTTCCACAGGGCAGCCACCTGGGACCCATAATCTTCCTGTTATACATGAACGATGTCCACCTTTTACTAAAATGTGTCAAGCTTTTCTATGCCGATGACTTCAAGCTATTCACCATCGTAAAATGTCTTGATGATGCAAGACTTCTTCAATGCGATCTAGAAATCTTCGCTAATTGGTGCAGCAACAATCAGATGGTCTTGAATGCATCTAAGTGCTCCGTAATATCCTTTACTCGTAAGCATTCATTAATTATTTTCAATTATGAACTTTATGGCAATAATCTTCGGAGAGATACTTCTGTTAAAGATCTAGGTGTAATTCTTGACTCAAAGTTAACATTTAGAGACCATGTTTCATACGTAACATCAAAGGCTTCCAGAACACTTGGATTTATCTTTCGTACAGCCAAAAATTTCAGAAATGTGCACTGTTTAAAGTCACTCTATTGCTCTCTAGTACGCTCGATATTAGAATATGCATCAGTGGTCTGGGCACCATTCTATCAAAACAGCATCAGCCGAATCGAGTCCGTTCAACGCAAGTTCTTACGATTTGCCTTGCGCCATCTTCCCTGGAATGACCCGATAAATTTGCCCGCATACGAAGACAGATGTAAATTGATCGGTCTAGACCTGCTCAGTTGTCGTCGCAATTTCGCAAAGGCTTTGTTTGTCTCCGATATTATTCAAGGTAATATCGACTGCTCCGCATTACTCCAACAGCTGAACTTCAACATCCATCGTCGTGTTTTGCGATCCCATACTTTTTTCCGCCTTCCTGTTGCTAGAACTAATTATGGTCATAACGAACCCATAGCCTGTATGAGTCGTATGTTTAATCAACTCTCTGATGCCTTCGACTTTAATTTGTCCCGAGCCACCATAAAAAAAAAGTTTTTTGTAGTCATATCCACTGTTTAGTTGCTTTCGTTTATAAAATTTTTGTATTATGTTGTAAGTAGTACTTAAGCCAGTTTCACTTTTCGAGTTTGTGTTAGACATAGTTAATAAGTACTGAACTTACTTGTATGTTCTATCATTGTATATTATTTATATTCTGTGTATTATAAAGTAATTAGCTTTTTTGTCATTAGGGTTAGCATATTGCCTGTTGACAATGAAAAGATGAGAAGGTTTTATGCCTACTGGAGAAGAGGCAAAAATGAGCTTCACTCCAGCGGGCTTTTCCCTGCTCCACAAATAAACAAATAAACAAACAGACGCGTACTCCATATTCAAAAGCAAATTCTCGAAATTATTCAGGCGATTGTCCGAAATAACTGTCCCCTGCATTGTCGAGAGACACAAGAAAAAGTTTCTCTTACTTTGTAGTGAATTCCAGAAATGAAAATATTTGATGACTATTTTTGCACTGTAAATAGTACCGCCGACTTACCCAGTGTGCGTCACCGCCAACTTACCCCAGCAACATATTTTATGAAAAAGGATTTAAAAAATTACTTTTATGTATGGATAGGTGTAATATCTATACGGATAGTGAAAGCTCTTTTCACGCACTATCGAAAAATACAATCATAACCACCTTAAATAACACAAAATATTTAAAATTATGAAAATTTACAAAGTATGCTCAAAAACACAATATCGCCCACAGCTTCTACTAAACAAAATGTTTTGCAACAAAAACACATTGGATAATACGTTTCACATTACTTGAGGTTCACAACGAGAGACAGCGCTTTATGTCTATTACAAACGGAGAAAAGGGGATTCCGCCAACTTACCCCAACCGCCAACTAGCCCCGGGCTCCCCTAACTGTCATTTCCGGGAATGGGTCTTCGAGAGTGGAAAGTAACTTTCGTCGTCCAGCACGAATGACGTCCCGCGGTATTTCTGCGTCATCCACCGGCACTGCGATTTCACGATCAGTATCTGCTCGTCCGTGTACTCGGGGGACCGAATTTTCTTCCAACAGATGATGTCCTCTATCTTGAAGGTTCGGTGAATCAAGGTATGGGAGCAGTGATATTTTCGGTCGGCGTCACTTAATCTCGTTCCGTCCTTGTTGTTGAACAGCTTTTTCAACGCTTCCTTCTTCTTCTTCGTCATTATCTTTGCCGGACGGCCGCTACCGGCCTTCCGCTCCACAGTCAGGGATGTCAGGATCCGATAAACTATACTCACGGGCACATTTTCGTCTCGAAAGTTGTTCTACCGTAAACCGTACAATACGCTCGCGGAGTGCTTGCTGTTTCAACGCCATCTTCGATTGAACTGACAGCACTTGAGCGAAATGAAACATGCCACCCATTTCTAGGGAGTCCAGAGAGCAATTCTCTTGGATAGAAAAAAATTTACGCACTTTACTTTAATTACAGAACGATATTGAAATCATTTTCATTTTTTATTGAACACCCGTTATACTCTGCCCTTTACGAATAACGCATTGAATTAGTCCAAAAATAATTTCTTTTGTACACACTCCGTAAACTGAACAGAACGGCATTTCCTCTTCCATCATATGAAACACGTTGCATGTTCATCAACATGCAAAAACTCATAGAGCCCCGCATATTTTCAATGTTTCTCTTTGTCACCGTTATTATTTCTCAACGTGTACAATCCGCTTCATTGCAATATAATCGTAGTTTGTTATACTTCCCAAAATATTGAAATACATTAGATGAATAAATATAGGGTCTTATTACAACGTTGCTTAGTTTTACCACGTATAACTATTACTGATACACCTATTCTAACTACCGTTAATTCATATCTCATTCAAATTTCGCTATACTCACCTTGATAAATGTTCCGCTTAGTACCAGAATCATATATTTCATCATCTATCGATATGACCATGTAGTCTCCACTATTTAAAAGATCCCGATGCTGCAAGCAACGCACGAAATCCACCATTTCGATGTATTCACCAACAAAAATGTATACTATTGACAAAAAAACAATTACTAACGTCTACCTAAATATAATAAGCAATCTCACTTCTCGTTGTCTGATATGTCTCGTCCACTATGTTCTGTAATTTATAAATTTTCGACGGAATATAATCGGAGTACTCTCGGAAGTGATTGACAGTCAGGTTATTAGTTTCCGCTTGAATCTGCAGATTTCAAATTGATTATCGATGATGTGTAAAATTAATCTTTTGATTAATTCAAGCCAAACCTTAACGGCGTGTGCAATCTCCATACTCCACGCGGGGTGTTTGCCGGCCACTATTGTGAAACAGTGCCAATTGTTAGCCAGTAGCAGTGAAACAACACTCTTCGATACTTTTGTCGCCGGAGGCAGCGTTCTGGCAAAACTGCTGTAGACGTTCTTGTCGGATACAGCCGCGTCGGCACATTTCTGGTAATTATAATAAATGTTAGCAATCATTCCAGTAGAAATGACCAACTTTGCCATTAACGACGTGGCAAATTCAATACTCACATACGAAATCATTGGAATATTCCAAGCAGAGGCTACCAGCGCTTCCGTCGTGCAGGTCTCATCCGGTCCTATGAACGCAGCTATTCCCTCGTCTCGCATTTCGGTCATTTTCCTATCAATTAGATCATCTCCGTAAATCTTAATTTCCGATCAAGTCAATTATTATGTTTTTGACACAGATCAAATACAATGATTTGCTAACATAAATTTCATCCGAATAGGATTTTTCTTCTACTCAAAATTACTCTTCCCACTACGAATCATTGTTAGTAGAATCATGAAATAATCTCATCAAGTTAAATGTCATGCCCGTGAATTAATGAGGCTCTAAAGACGATACAATATCAACCGTTCGCTTGCTTACCGGATGGGATACGCTTTCAATGACTTCTGTGCACCTATGTCGACTGGTTTTAGTCGTACCGTTTTGCCGGGAAGCAACGTGGTATCGTTATTGATGTTCTCGATGGCCAGTAACAAAGCGCCCAAGATTACCTGCGAAGGATACGTTTAATAGGTCAACAGCGTTTAAATATACCGAGCATGCAGAAAATAAAGGAATACCCAAAGACATTATATTGAACGTTACGTGCCAATTGATAGCAAGCATGAAACCAAGCCTAATGTTAAAACGTGTTTTCAGAGCCGTCGAGAGCCGCGCCGGGCCCCGGGACTTGAAGTACTGACGGGCCCTATTATAACTTCTTATTTGAATATCGATTAGGGCAATTGTACGGTTTCAACCTTTCAAATCAAACCATTTTTAAACAAATCGTTTATTTGATACGGCACAATGTGTTAGCTTAACACCTGGCCTAAGACGATTTCGTTAGATTTTCAGAGCAGCGTGCACTCAGTGCACTAGCGTGACTGCCGGAAGGTTAAAGCCACCTTGGATATTACTCTGATGTTCTGGTTGTGTGACCCTGGCATAGCCGATTTCATTAATCATAATTTAATTATTCTTTTATCTTCAAATGATTTTTCTCAAATGTCGTCTTTTCGTTGGTGTCTAAAATATTTCAAATTACACTCGACAAACATATGATTAGGGCTAAAACTGACAGCAATACAAATACAGTGTAAACAATACACTCTAAACTACTTCTAATCAAATTTTCAAGAGAAAATACCCAACGGGTTATTTTCTACAGCGTTTTTTCCATGATATAATTTGATGTGGGACGTTAGGCGACGTTAGGCATGAAAACGTTACACAGAAAAAAAGTATTGGTAAAAGTAAGAGTGTTCCGCTCTTAGCAAAAAACAACCAACGCCAACTATTAGGTTAAAAGTAAAACTTTTAAATTTATCAAGAATAATAATCAAAGTAAAGGTTTTCCTTTTAAGCAAATGAAGAATAGTACTCAAAACAAAGAGTATGCGTTGGTTGTTATTTGCTAAGAATGAAAAACTCTTATTTTTGCCAACATTTTTTTCTGTGTGTAGGCATAAGTACGTTACGCATACATAGTATGTATTATGTATTACATACGTTAGGTATAAGTACGATGCGCACAATGGACGTTAGGCATAATAGACGATTGGCATAATGTACGTTAGGCATAATGGACGATAGGCATAATTCACAAAAAATATAAAAATAATCGCAAGGTTTTCATCATTGTAGAGATTTCAACCTTATGCTTATTTTGCGGGTTAGAAGCTTTGATGTATAAAATTGCATACCTTCGAGAGACATCAAAATGAAAAACACGAAACGAGATATTTATTGCTTACAAGTGTAGAATTTGTTCTATATATTAATTTGAGCAAAGATTTCTTCAAGTGTATACAGTAGTATAAAATTATTATCGAGTTTGATCAGCTTCTGTTAAATTCTGTTGAGTGATACTTCAATATGGCAATTTATGCCTAACGACCATTATGCCAATCGTCCATTATGCCTAACGTCCATTATTCCTAGCGTACGTATGCCAAACGTCCGTATGCCAAATGTCCGTATGCCTAACGTACTTATGCCTAATGGGGTACACCCATGTGGGACACACTTTAAAAGCATTTTGTTCGAAGCCGGGTTTTTTAAATAGACGAACACAATAACTCAAAAACTAATCAACGAATTGACTTGATTTGTTTTAAGAAAACGCACAATATGTGTAGTCTGTCGATGAACCACAGAAAACTGATTAAAAAAATGATTCTCTCTATTATTTTGAAGAAAATTGAGCGAATTTTATAGTAATATATGAGATTTTCCAATTTTCATGAAGCCATTTTCCGAAATTCAATTTTTTTTTGGCTCAACGAGTAACTACAAGTCTAAGTTTTACAAATCTTATTGAATTTCATGTGTCAGACAATTTTATCAAGAATTATCGTGGAAATGTTTGGACGTCTACTCTTCGAACGCTCGTACGTGTGGCTCTGCGTCACTGAACACATGCGCAATGAATGCATAAATAAATCCATTGTTGCTTTGCCGTAAACAAAAAAAACTTTCGGTTTGAGAACTTTACACCAGACACCTCCCTTAACAAAAGAGATTTTTTTGTCTTTTGTTGACTGTTATACACTGTGCTTGCGTAGTAAAGGTTTCTCTAGAATTTCTCCTCAAAGTGAATTTTGACATTTTGTCGCTGTTGTGCTATCTTATGACAAGCGCCATCTAGCACTTTTCGAGAAAAACGATTTTTAAAGTTTGAGATTGAATATCTTAAAATTTATAAATGTTAGAAGCTTTTCGGAGAAGGCATTCGATGCTTCTATCTTCTCTGAAGTAATCTCTCGATTTGTGCGAAGATCGGTTGACTATATTTACAGTTTTTGCTTAAAATGTAAACCAAAGTCGCTCACATACGTGTCATAAGTGTGTATTGATGATAAAATATGTATGACGTGTCACAAATGTGTACAGAAGATTTCATATAAAAATGAATTATAACTGATTCGTAAAATTATGCGTTATAGATCACTATGTCCAATATCATACTTTTCCATGCGATAGCAGCAATATCAGGTTACAAAATGATGGTATTGGAGTTAGTTTTTCCAATTTTCCTCCTTTATTCAGGAAAAACAATGAACAAAAATTGGTTTCCTTGACAATTTAGAGACAATGTATATGAAACAATGTTATTGTTCACAGGTGACTAGACGAAACAAATGTTCTTCTTGCATAATCCATCACTACATTTCGGTATACTTTCCAAAACAACTGGAGATCTCAAAAGAAAATTTGTTCAATAATCATGAATATATAAGCCAACCATTCCCAGAAAAAAACTATGGTAGGAAAAGTTTTGCTCCCGAGACAAGAACCTAGCTAATGCTTATGGTTGATCTGCATAGGAATTACCTATGTCATCAGAGACATCTGTTGGCTTGCTATAAGCTTTTCGGCTTATAGCAAGCCAACAAACTAAGAATGTTGTCTCTTTTTTCTTTGTCATAAGATAGCACAAATCGATCACTCGAGAAATTGGCTTGTCATAATCGTGTTTCGCTATATCTCAGTAACCCAGCAGAATTTCAAATTTCTGAAAACGCGACTTTATGGAGATTTTAAAACTTAGTAACATGGCATATCTAACTCAGTTCACCCCAAAATGGCGTTTGTCATAAGATAGCACAACAGCGACGATTTGAGTTTTGAGCCCTAATCATTGAGATTGGGTGTTTAAGAGTTATTTAATCATCAGAAGTGTAACTATGGCCTGATACACGCTAACTGTGATTTTTTGTGATTTTTATTTCGTTTTTACAGCCTTCAATAAATAAAATGATTTGTTTTGTTCAAGCATTTACAATTTCGCGAAATTTCATTTTTTTTCAAAAAGCCCGTGCCTGCTGCTAATGAAATAACAATTATAGAAATATCGCTCTTTTCCAATTTCAACCACTCGAACCCAAGTAAGCTTCTTCTTTTAAGAAGAAGAGTTGACTAACAAAATGAAAAAAGCCGTATTGAAATATCTTAAGTAATTTTCTTGCAATCCATCCTGGAAAAAATGCTTGTAATTTGGGCTCACAACCAGAAGACCGCAAAAACATTAAGTACCGTTTCTGCAATATGAAATGTCATACTTTATAGTATACATCACCAGGAAACCGAAAAGACGTTATTTTTCATTTACTGAAAAAAGCATTGATGTATGGTAAAAAGTGTCTATCAAATTTTATCGAGAGAAGCTATAGGTTCACTGTTTTGAGAAAAACCGTAGTCCTTCCAAATAACTGAAAGAATTTCTAAAACCGTCTTAAACCTTTACGGCGCGAGTTTTTTTTTCATTGTTAATACTGTTAATTTTAGCTTCATATAGGTGTTTGATGCCTGTCCGAGAAGAAGTTCTGTTTATACCAATAAGACACAGTGAAACCGAAACTGGGCTTAGCAGGCCTATGCGAAAGCACTATGCTATATTTCCCCCTAAGGAGAAAAATTGGGTAAACACCAAAATTTCTCACCAAGGCGCAATTTTTTGGTAAAACCAGTGTTTGTACGTGAAGGCATAAAACCTAACTTAATAAAGTAATAGGTGCGTTTCGACTTCGTCTCATCAGAAACCAACACAAACTTTTTGTCGGAATAGATTAGCACCGGCGCGGCGCCGGGATCCAATATGGCGAGTGTGCTTGTCTAAATTTCATGTTTTTTATTATATTGGCCTGAAACGTCTTACAAGGGTGTTTTCGGGGTCACTGATCCTGATTCTGACGTCGAAAATGTAAAATTCAAAATGGCGGAACCAATATGGCGACTGTGCTTGGCTGTCAATTGAGATTTCAGTGTTTATAAAACTTTCTTCTTATGTTCAGTGTTTTAAAACGTCGTTTTCGTGCTCAAAATTAATAGCGCCTAAACCGCTAACTTTTGAAGTATAGTTTGTTTGGAGAAGTTGTTGTCCTTATGATTGCGCATCCAGGCTTTGTGTCTGCAGCAAAGTTGTAGCATATATTACTACAAAAGAAATTGCTGATATATCACCATATATCTAGCTATAATAGTTTGCAAGTTGTGGAACAAATTATATATGGAAGACCCCTTAAAATTAGTTTTTTCATGTAAACTTTCTTAGGCATTTTCCTACATTCTTGGAATCTTCCTCGAAGTTATTTGCAGTATCGAAACACATACTTTTGCCGAACATAGTTACTTCCTATCTGTTAAATAAACTTAAATAACTGTTAAATAACTTTTTAATTGTTCCAGATTTAACGATATTTTTGGGATCCCACTGCGTCGCAAAGGGTTAACGAAAAATCAAAACAGTAAAAGTTAGAGTAAGTGCCTATTTTCACCATACTAAGGAGGCTGCCTCACTAATTCATTAATTTATCGGCCTACAATCAATGAATCGGCATTGTTGGCATCGACAGCTTTGCTTTGTTGTTAAGAACCAATATAATAACACAAATGCGCTGAAAACAGTGAAATTCTCGTGTTTAAGCGCAACGAAAACTCGAATCGAGTGCCCCTATTTTTGCGCTACCATTTGGCTCAATGTGTTGAACAAAGATGGCAGACGCTGCTTTAACCAACGGCTTCATATGGGTAGAGTGATAATTATCCAATTATTATAATAGAAACATAGGGCTCATTACCCTATATAAATAAAAAAGTTTTTAAGAAACACCCTTTTTGGTAACTTTTTGGTAATATTATAAATACAAATCAGACCACCAGTATCTTCGATCATGTTTTTAAAAATATGCTTTTCTTCAATTTTCCGAAAGACCATGAAGTTCCATCTCCAACCATTAAAAGGAAATTTTCAGTTTGCAATATATTTAGAATTAGCTACACTGGAAAAATAAGCACACATTTAACATTAAAACTCACCACCTACCTTCGAGTGCACGTATCCGGCGAGAAATCCTATGTGCACCTCATTCTGCCTGGCAGCAAGAGCAGGATATTCAGTCTTTCCAATAGTTGATATGCTCCAGCTGTTATTGTTATTGACACCGCCGCTCAGACAATCACATGTGGCAGCATGTGGCTGCCGGAGAAGGCTAAACGAAGCCCCAATTGACATCTGTAGACAAGACATCCGTGCAGCGACGAACAGCATGATCCGTAGATTATAGACCTTTTGATAGCCCAGGTCCATTACCACTATTGAAGAGGATGCGATAATATGCGCTCGAAGTAAACTACTTATTGCGATGCGTGCCGACAGATACGATAGATTCAGGGATATCGGCTGATCTTAGATAACTAATTGAGGAAATGGTGATATTGGCAACAATTAAAATAAAATCGAAAAAGCCATCGCCTTCGCTAGGACTCATTAGTATTTGGCAATGCTGTCTTCATTTTCCACTCTATCAAACTCCCACGGATAAAATACTCCCACGAAATCTTTCGAATCTTGAAACAGGCATTATCAAGTTAATGCATCAATCAAGGCGACAATAATCACAATCTGTTGTCCGGCACATTAACGTCTCTCTAATGTACACAAAACTCCCAACAGGCCAAACTTGAATGGCTGGCCCATCCTTCTCTACCATTTAGCACACTGTGCTATCAGAACACCCACAGCATTACGAAAATGAAGTGTTGTGAACTTCTTTCCGCATTCAAAGTTCATGGCAATGCCATGCTTTGTTAAGAATCACGAGGGGAATGTTTTGCCAACATCTCAAATCATGATTTTTAATTAATTGTTAATCGATACTTGATTTGTGATCCAACAGGTCACAGTTGCCTTAATGTGATAGGGAATATAGTATAGATACTTAAGATGTAATATCAATAACGGATAGGCTAATTAGTGCGGATATATTTACAATACCCATAGACCGCTCTATTCGATTTTCGTGTAAAGTCACTAGGTAAAATTATAAAAATAAGCTTTTAAAAACTTCGAAATGTGTTATTCAAACGTCATGCTTTGAAATATGTTGTTCGCGAAAAAAATCCACCCTTAACTAGAAAATTATCTCAAAAACTCAACGTAAGTTTTAGGTATTTTTACATAGAATCAGTGGCGGATTCAGAGGGAGGGTCCTGGGGATCCGGACCCCTCCCAATTTTTTTTTAACTTTTTGAGACATTTTGAAATAGTTATTTTAAATTCGCTCTAAACTCAAAATCATTCCAAACCGGATTTGACAACCAAAACTGTTTTTATTTAAATAAGGTTATTACGAATTACGTATTGTGCAATGAACATTTTAAAATCGATATTTCGGACCCCCTCCGAAATTCTTTTCTGGATCCGCCCCAGCATAGAATGTGTATGAAATTTTTTAAAGAAATCGGTTAAGTAGTTTTTGAATGGCAGGTAACACCGCAAATCATGTTTTTTCTAAAGACGTTCTACAAAAAGCGTCGTCAGCGAGTCGTTTGTCGATATTTTTGCATAGAAAAATTACAGAATGTTATTGAAATGATAAATTATAATGTACAAAGGTTTTGATAAATTCGCTTCACGCAAAGTTCTAAAAAAATCGAAAAAAAAAGTTTTGTTGTTACTGTTACTGTTACTGTTACTGTTACTGTTACTGTTACTGTTACTGTTACTGTTACTGTTACTGTTACTGTTACTGTTACTGTTACTGTTACTGTTACTGTTACTGTTACTGTTACTGTTACTGTTACTGTTACTGTTACTGTTACTGTTACTGTTACTGTTACTGTTACTGTTACTGTTACTGTTACTGTTACTGTTACTGTTACTGTTACTGTTACTGTTACTGTTACTGTTACTGTTACTGTTACTGTTACTGTTACTGTTACTGTTACTGTTACTGTTACTGTTACTGTTACTGTTACTGTTACTGTTACTGTTACTGTTACTGTTACTGTTACTGTTACTGTTACTGTTACTGTTACTGTTACTGTTACTGTTACTGTTACTGTTACTGTTACTGTTACTGTTACTGTTACTGTTACTGTTACTGTTACTGTTACTGTTACTGTTACTGTTACTGTTACTGTTACTGTTACTGTTTTCTAATAAGCCGTCTATATGCCGTTATATACACAAATTAAATATAATACTACACTTCCCATTCATGTCTTCAATACCAGTCTGCACTGGGCAATAGACCCGTACAAAAATGACTTCCCCTGACAGGTTCATCTCATACTGGATACTGGAGTGCACACGTTTGCATCCAGCATTAGGTTCGTCTACCTGTTCGCCTGTTTTGTGCCGCGGGTCCAGAACTGCACTAATTGCAAAACACTGGGACACAACCTCCCATTTTAGCAATAAGCTTTGTTGTGGGAAATGCAAGGGGAATCATGTGGATGATTCCTGTGGAAGGGATGTTGAAAAGTGTCTGTAAAGTGGAGGAAAGCCACCTGATCTCTCGACATATCCCGCGTACAAACAGCGCGACAAAAAACTTAAGCGTTCCCTTCAGGGACGTTCTAAACAATCTTTTGCAGAAATGCTAAAGATAGCTACGCCATCGGACCCTGCGAACATCTCTACTATCTAGGCGACTGTGATGGACCCCATCTTCTACTATACGTAAAAGCAGTAGAAAAGGAAAAACATCTCCTCTCCCAAGCTTCGTTGTAAAGGACAGGTTTTTTTAGGTTTTAACCTTAAGGTCATTCGCCTCTTCGGGTTAGAAAAATCTCTTATGAAAAATTTCTAACCCTATGTGCGGGGTCGGGACTCGAACCCAGGTGCGCTGCGTACAAGGCAATCGATTTACCAATACGCTACGCCTACCCCCGACAGAAGGTGTCTCTTCAAGGTATTCTAAAACTAACTACTCAAGGAAGTACTGGTATAAAACCGATGCAGATAGCTCCCAGTCTCAAAAACCTGGGCTCAGAAAAAGGAATTCCCAGCACAATCTGGGACATTCAAAATCCCCCAATATTCCCATATCTCAGCCGGAGCAAGAAACCATCGCTGGCGAGATCACGTATTTGATCACTGTTCTACAGTGTAATTGCGGAAGCAACAGTTACATCAGTTTCATGGAGATGGCTTGACCGATTTGACCAAATTTATATTCAAATGAAAAGGGGTTGCAACCCGGTAAACGATTATTGGATTTCATCTCGATTTGACTTCCGGTCCCGGAGTTACGTTGAGAAGTGTGATCACATAGAAAATTCCGATTCAAACCAATTCCGCGATGAATGCAAAAAGGTAAACATTTTAATAAAACGGATACCGAACAACTTGCATTTGCAGTTCTAGGTCATTGACGACCAACCGAAGTCGCGACCATAATTGACCACCATAGCTAGTTCCAAAGCCCGAGAAAAATGGCCATTTTTCACATTTAACAAACATACATCAGCTTCACGGAGATGGTTGGACCAATTTCCACAAACTTAGTCTCAAACGAAAGGTATAATATCCCCGTAGATTGCTATGGATCGGTTATATGGTTCCAGAAATATAGACTGAATCAGGCAGGTCACATATGAAATTCGTATATAAGCCCGGGGAACCCCGTTAAATTTCAGAAATCTAATTTGTAGTTTTGAAACCAAATATCTTTAAAATACATGAAACGTCGAGATTGTATGCCATCTCGAAAAAAAATACTTTACGGAATATATTATACTTAGTGGTTAACTGGATAGTATAATATGTAAAAAACTTATGAATCAAGCAGTGTCAAAGAATGATATGCAAGAAAAAAGAAATTAGAACGAATTTTCGTAGAATAGAAGATTGCACACTAAATACCTACTGTATATGATTACAATTTTATAGATAAATTTATTTATAATGAATAACTAGAAAAGTGATTAGTCCAACAATTTACTGAACAACTTCAACTAAGAGTTAGGATTTCCTCAACGCAAGCCTTCAACTTCCCGTGCATCCAGCTTCTATTAAATTCACATTTGTATTCAAAGGAACTATGGAAAAATCACCACCAGTCGTTGGTGTCTGCTTATTCTTATGGGGAAAAAAACCTTCCACGTGGACACAATCTTTCGGTACCGGCGTCGAGCAAAAAGTCCGCAGCACCAAAAGTTCTAGCAGATTGACCGTGCACGGGGCAATACTTTATTATTATCTTTAATTAAGTATGCGACGTTCTCATGCGAATCATTCACATACCTTCAGTCTTCCAGCAAAAGTGCCGAGTTCGAACTTTCTCCATTTTCACGAGTTTGGAACTAGATTTCTGTTTAGATACGTTCCGTTTGAATAATGATGCTAGAGATAAAAAAAATTAGTAGAAGAAAAAACAGATATCAGACAAAGCCAGAAACAGCAAAGACGGGGATAGAGATCCCTTATTCCATACAACCTGTATCAGTACCTCAGATGAAATATGTAGGTAATAATAATTTGAGACAACTCTACTATCTTACAATCTGATTGTCACTTTCATGTAAACAGAAACAGTAACATCGCCAAGCAAGGAAAAGTTTGCGGACAGTAACTGATTTATTCAGGTGCATAATTTATTCAAGAAATTGTGTACGCCTAAATTTGGTCACTTTGATTATTGTTAAAAGTGAATTTTGAATGTGATTCTACCAAATTATCATGGCGTGGGTTGCTCTGATTGATCCATAGTCTCTCTCTCCATATTCAAGGTTATTAGAATGCTCAACCTAAAAGACTAATTCATGCTCAGGTCATCATCTCTGCGTTCAAAATGTTCCATGTCCAATTGTGGTCATTACTTCCAACCACTGTCTTGATTTATCAGTATAAAGACATTTTTAAGTGATAAAACATGAGAGCTCACCTGGAGAAACAAATTATGATTAGTTACGGTATAAATGTCACCTGAACCGAGCGAACGCCAAATCAATTCAATTAAAATAAATATTCACTACTAATTGTAACACAAATTGAGGGAATCTTTCGAACAGTTTTAATTAACTTTTAATTTTCTATTGGCTCGCTTCCGAGCAGAAGAATGTGATATTCATGCAAATTTATGACATAATCTTACGCGGAGCATGTATAATATTATTGGAAGATTCTGATCGACAAAGCAACCAAACAGACTATGCACTATTAGCCTAGATGGAACGGTAAGAAATGAAGTAAACGATGATTGATTGTACTTTAACAATGCAACAACGGATTCGACGTAATTTCTTTTCACTTTCGAAAGGCAGCTTAGCCCAAAGGATTCCGGTATGGTTAACTCTTACATTGAAATTGTTAAATTTCAAAGTAGGGGAAACTGAGGAGAATTGATCCCCGGGGAGACTTGATCCCATCATTGTAACTCAAAGGCGGATCAGAATACTTTTATCGAATATACTAGAAAGTTGCATAGTTTTATCGAAACATAAGTTTCTTTAACACAAAAAAAGAAATTGGACATGTGTAACCGAATTTTTACCGATTTAAAGAAAAATCTCAGAACAACTGAATAAGATTTATTTTCTAAATTCTAAATTTCTTTATATACAATTGATAAAGTCACTACATACTATACTTTTGCATACAGAATTACAATTATATGAATACGTTATGATTGAACTGATTTTTTTGTTCAACTATATTTGTACTAAAGTTTGCTGAAATAGATGCTATGGGTCCACTTGATCCCTTCAAATTCGTGGAGATTTGATCCTCTTCGTCATGCTTCATACACACCACTGAAAATAACCAAATTTACACCAGAACAATTGAAGTCATTGTTGTCATAAAATAACAAAAAAAAATTGTCAAAAATGAACGCTTCATCGTACAGAAACTTAACTGTAATTGTTTACTACAGTATATTTAGCAACCATGCATCCCACATTTGACGTTCCTCAACCATAATAACGACAGCTTTCAAATAATTTGGGGAATTCGTAAGAAAAATCAGGTGAGAGATGCGTAATATGTTGTAAAAAAAATAACAATATCTAATCACAACAATTTAATCAATACCTCAATGCATTTATAACATTGAATGGGGTAAGGTACCTTTTTTTACCCTATTAGGGGTACCACATCATTCCATTATTAATTTTATTATTTCAGCTTCTTTGCTTTGTTATTAGGAGCCATTTTTATTTCGATTATAGAGGTTTTAGCCTTAAGGTCATTCGCCTCCTATTAAGAGCCAATATACTAACAACATTGTCTTGAGAATGGTGAGAATCTTCTGTTTGAGCGCAACAAAAACTCTAATCGAGTACCCCAATTATCGCAACACCATTTGAGTCAATGCGTTGAGCAAAGATAGCAGACGCTGCCCTAACCAAAGGCTTCAGATGGGTAGGATGATAATAGAAACAGGGCAAAAATAGGCTTATTACCCTACATGCTCTTTTAAACACGTTTTCGAAAAATAATCAAGTGTCCCCAAATTAGGGATCGAGTCTCCACTAATCAAAGAATTTTTCATTTTTTTGTTTTCCAGAAATGCTCATAGCTCATGTCCAGTATAATATTTCTATGTAATTTTTTTACGATTATCAGGCAACCCTAGAAACAATATAGCACTACAAAAAATACGTAGTTTTTTTATCATTCCACGGAGTTGGATTGAAAAATAAAAAAGGGGATCAAGTCTCCTCAGTCTCCCCTAATGGTTGTCAGCCGCGTTCCAACCAAATTAGATCTGGTTTTTTGGAAACGATCACAAAATTTGTCCAGTTTTAGAAACCGATGCCATCTTTCCGGAACTGACCGTAGTTCCGGATATATTGTTAGGAATACCTTTCCGATAAGCAAAAAACTTTCATAGCGGTCTTCAAACCAGTCTTGCGACGCACAAAACGTTATGATTTTGTAAAACAAACGCATTGACCAACATTCTGACGGTTTTTTGTCCAATTGGCCATAACCCAGGGTATTCCGGGAACCTGATTGGTCCGGCAAAGAGGACACTTTTCGACTGATTATAAAACCTTGCAGGGTGTCAAACTTTATAATTTTGCAACGCAAGTCACCTGGAGACCATTTTGAGGGTTTTTCATCAAATTGGACACACCCCGGGATCTTCTGGGAACCTAATTCCTCTGGTAAAAAGGGACGATTTTCGACTGGTTTCAAAACCTGTCTTGCAGCACTTCAAACTTCATGATTTTGCAAAATAAGCACACTGGAAGCCATTTTGAGAGCATTTGGATGAAATGGCCACACTCCGGGGTATTTCGGGAACCTGGTTCCTCCGGCAAAGTTGATATTTTTGGACCCTTTTGAAACCCTGTCTTGCGGTATGTCAAACTACATGAATTTACGAAACAAGTACGCTAAAAGATATTGTGAGGGTTTTTGGTCTAATTGACCACACTTCGGGGTATTCCAGATACCTGGCCCTCAGGCAAAGAAGACAATTTTTGACTGGTTGCAAAACCCGTCTTGCGGCACGTCAAATTTCATGCAAGTTCACTGAAGGACATTTTGGGGGTTTTTGGTCTAATTGATCACACCCTGGAGTATTCGGGGAACCTGGCTCCTCCGGCAAAGAGGATAATTTCGACCAGTTATAAAACCCGTCTTACGACATGTCAAACTTTATGATTTTGCAAAACATGTTCACTGGAAGTTATTTTGAGTTTTTGGGCGAATTAGCCACAGCCCGGGGTATTCCGCGAACCTGGTTATCCGGCAGAGGACACTTTTCAACCGATTATAAACACCTGTCTTGCGGGGTGTCAAACTTCATAATTTTACGCAGCCAGTGAACTGGAGAACACTTGAGGGTTTTTGGTCTAATTGGATACACCCCGGGATATTCCAGAAATCTGGTCCCTCCGGCAAGGAGGACAATTTTCGACCAGTTTTGTCATGCCAAATTGCAAACTTCATGATTTTGCAAAACAAGTACACGAAAGGATATTCTGATGGCTTTTGGTCTATTTGGCTATATTTCCAAGGTATTCCGGGAACCTGGATCCTGCGGCAAAAAGCCACTTTTCGAAAAATGTCCTCTTTGCCGGATGAGCCACGTACCCGGGATACTCCAGGGTTTTGTCAATTAGACCAAAAACCCCCAAAATGTCCAAAAAAACTTGCTTTGCAAAATCATAAAATTTGACGGGTTTTGCAACCAGTCAAAACTTGTCCTCTTTGCCTGAGGGACCAGGTATCCGGAATACCCCGTAGTGTGGCCAATTAGACCAAAAACCCTCACAATGTCTTTTAGCGTACTTGTTTCGCAAATTCATGCAGTTTGACATGCCGCAAGACAGGGTTTCAAAAGGATCCAAAAGTGTCCATTTTGCAAGAAGAACCAGGTTCCCGAAATAGCTCGGAGTGTGACCATTTCATCCAAATGGTCTCAAAATGGCTTCCAGTGCGCTTATTTTTCAAAATCATGAAGTTTGAAGTGCTGCAAGACAGGTTTGGCACCAGTCGAAAATCGTCCCTTTTTACCAGAGTAACCAGGTTCCCGGAAGATCCCCGGGTGTGTCCAATTTGACCAAAAACCCTCAAAATGGTCTCCAGTGGACTCGTTTTGCAAAATTATAAAGTTTGACACCCTGCAAGACAAGTTTTATAATCAGTCGAAACGTGTTCTCTTTCCCTGAGGAACCAGGTTCCCGGAATACCCCGGCATGTGGCCAATTCGACCAGAAACCGTCAGAATGTTGGTCAATGCGTTTGTTTTACAAAGTCACAACGTTTTGTGCGTCGCAAGACTGGTTTGCGGTCTTCAAAGTTTTGCTTCCCAGCAATATATCCGGAACTACGATCAGTTTCAGAAAGATGGCCTCGATTTCTAAGACTGGACAAATTTTGTGATCGTTTCCAAAAAACCGCATTAAATTTGGTTGGAACGGGGCTGAGAATGATTATTTTGAAATTTAACATTTTCAATGAAATGGGGGCTGGGGACGTAAGAGTTAATAGACTGTTCTAGTCATTTCAACACAAATGATTACAGGGCATCAAATTGTCATAGATCGATGTAGTTGGTTATTCACAATTTTGTACAATTATACATTCGAAAATTCATGTCATGTTCATTAAAAATACAAACTTCACCGATTTCTCATGCGATTATACTGCCACCTCGTGCAGTGCAGTGATTCTCAACCTGGGGTCCGCGGACCCCCAGGCAGCCGCACAGTGGCTCGACGAGTGGCAAAACCCCAAAAATCGATGTCTTGTAATTCTTTCTAAAATATTTATTTTATTTTTCTCTTTGTTCGAACAAAAGTATCTCAAAATTTTACGATCATCGGATGAAAAATGAATTTTTCACATGTCGTTGAAACAAGTGATGTCGATGATTTATATTCCATTCGTTTCCATAGAATTGTTCGCACCTTCAAACTTCAAATGGCGATATCTCAAAAGGTACTTGGCCGATTGGAGTAGTTTTAAGTTTTTTGGAAAGAAAAATGAATATACTATACTGTAGATATGAGTTTTTTGTACAGAAATGATTTACCTTTGTTCTGTATTACGAAAAAGCAATTGAAAAATTTAATGTCGTTTCAGTGATTTATCTTTTTCATTCCCAAAATTTTTGAGATGGTCTCCCATGGGTCTGTTATCATGAATCTGACTCCAAATTTAGTGAAGTTTCAAGATATATAGGCCTCATCTCGCGCATTTTTGCGCAGAAGTTGTTATATCTATGTTTTTGAAAATACCCATATGGAGACGCCCTGTATCTCATGAATCTTCTTACAAACTGGTTGCCTACTCGACATCATATTACTGAAAAATTAGCTATTTTTACTAGTTTTGGCAACCATTTCTGCTATCCGATGTAATTGGCTATTATTATTAACGTGTACATTAACCCTTTAACGACCAACAACTTCAAATTGGTTTACATAAAAGTAGTAATTGAAATTTCAAGTCTTGTTTCCTAACTAACTGACAATAACATATTGATAGCATACAAAATCAATGTGTATCCCTGGGGGTCCGCAGCAACCCAGGGTGATTTCTAATGTGGTTTTTGTTTGAGGCGAAACTGAGTCAGTTCCTAACCCCAACTGCTGTCAAAACGTATGAACTGACAGCGGTTGGGGTTAGAACCTGACTCAGTTTCAGGTTCAAGCGAAATCGCCATAAGGAATCCGTTGTACGAAAAAGGTTGAAAAACGCGGGTCCATAGATAAGTAGGCTACAAACAGAAAAAATCTGACAGCTCTATCATTTCTTTCAGTTGTCACTTCCAAAGCTAGATGAGAGTATCGAGCGCGTGCCGGGCTCATGCCGGTCGACAGCTTTACGTCGCCTTTCGTGCCTTGGGCCGAGAGATCGGAGCGACCCGCCATACGCCAGATAGTCAAAAACTATTTGGTTAACAAGAGAAAGCAAAAATCGATCGATCAGTCTGACCTTTCTTCTCAAATCAACCACTACATTTGGGATGTTAGCTTGCTGCATGCAATGCAACATGCATACCAACAGGGGAAGTCTACGACCACCCTGTTACACAATGCTGTCTACATAATTGAGAAAGCTTTTTCGCAAAAGCAATTAAGTTTAGGAGTTTTTCTTGACATTGAAGGAATGAAAATCTGTGAATAAAAATCTCAGCTCTACTGGCTGGATTCGAACCTAGCATCTTTAGCGATTCCGACGTTTAAGGATTGCCCTGCTACAGTACAGGCATGATTGGAGAAACTTTTCATGAGAAGTATTGTGAATATTGAAACCTCTTCGAAGACCAGTTCGAATGTATCAACGTAATTGGTTATCTTTTGCAGGCAATTTTCGTCATCCTCTTGCTCAAAAGTTTTAGATATATTTCTATTATTATAACCATATAATCTCCGGATTCTAATTGAATCACAAGATAACGCTTATTCAACCGATTTTGAAATGACTATGAAATTGAATAAAAAGAACATGGCGAAGACTTCATATGCTTTATTTTATTCCATAAATTTTTAAAACGAATCGTTCAATTAGTGAGTTTTGACGAACTTTTTCTTGTGATGCAATTTGATTCCGTGCAGCCTTTTTTTGGCACTATAGCAATGATTCCCCAATAATGATTCAAATCCGTGAAGATGGATTACGCGCGTCTCAATCACTACTGAATATAATAACTAATTGAAATGAGGTGAAATATTCTAAAAGCTATCAAATATTCATCAATCCAATATCTGTAACGTCATGAAGCCGTATATATGTTAGAATAATCGCCAAAGCAGATATAAGGTTTCATTCAAATGGAAAAAACATATTACGTTTTGTTTTCAACGACTAGATGTATTTCTATTCAGTCGTTGTCAGTGAATATTCCGTGGAACTCGATGAACGATTCGAAGAACAGCGAACTAGAAATAAACTGAACGCAGCGTGGCAGCAGCTTTGTAGGGCCAATAGAAAGCATAGCTCGAATATATCTTTGATTTTTCATCTTTTATGGTGCACCTAAATGAAGCGTCGTCGTTCAAACAAGTTCTTATTCTTCTCCATGTGTTGTTTTAAGAGATTTAAGCTCGGTAAAAACCAATTTTTTAGAAGTATTTTTTTTCCAATTAAGAAATAAAGTAATCACAAATTTATTTCAAATAAATGGATAACCCAACTGATAATCGTATTTACGTACTTGTAAATAAAGAATTACGAAAATATCTATACTTCCTAAAAAATCGTTATTTCATGGTAATCATGCAACATGCAGAAAAATATAAATTTTCATTCGAAAAGTTTCTTTTTTCACATGGTTTTACGAAACGCATGGTCATCGTGGAAAAAAGTTTACGGTAGACCACTTTCGAGACGAAAACGTTCCCGTAAATACAGTTTGCCGGATTCTGGCATTCCTGAACGTAGAGCGGTAGGCCGGTATTGGCCGTCCGGCGAAGATAATAACGAAGAAGAAGAAGGAAGCGTTGAAAAAGCTTTTCGATAACAAGGACGGAACGAGTTTTCGTGATGCTGGCCGAAGATATTGCTGCTCCCATACCTTGACTCACCGAACCCTCAAGATGGAGGACATAATCTGTCGGAAGAAGACTCGGTCCCTCCAGTACACGGACGAGCAGATAGCGATCGTAAAATCGCAGTTCCGGTGGATGAAGAACTACCGCGGGACGTCGTTCGTGCTGAACGACGAAAGTTACTTTCCACTCTCGAAGACCCACCTTACAGGAAATGACAGCTACTTTTCTAGCGACAAGTCGCCCACAACCCACCGCCAAAGCCAAATAAAAGTTTAAGAATAAATTTTAAAAAAAGGTAATTCTGTACAGCGCCATATCAGACAGAGGGATTTCAAAACCGTGGTTCAAGCCAAGCGGTCTGGCCATCAATCAACAAGTGTACCAGGAGGAGTGCCTTGAGAATTTTTTTTCTGCCGTTCTTAAAGGAGCATCATGCGGATGGGAAGTACGTCTTCTGATCGGACAAGGCGTCTTCCCATTACGCCAGGAAGACGCTGGAGTATCTTGAGCAGAAAAAGATACCGTACGTGCCGAACGAAAGGAACACGACCAACTTGCCCCTGTGCTGTCCCATTGAGGATTCGAAGTAGTTGACCACCAGGATCCGGAATCGTATCCGGAAGATGGACGTCAGTGCGGTCCAGCGCTCTTGTGAGAGCATCGCGACTAAGTTGCGTCGTACGGCTGTCCAGGGCTCCTTCTCCAACAGTCATTGTCGTTTTTTGAAGAATAAACATTATTTTTTTAATAAAAAATACTGAATTCGTTAATTTTTTTTATTTTTTAACTATATGCTTGTAAAAATCTCATTTTTGTTGAAAACCCGTTGGAACCACCCTGATAGTATTAATAGAAAATTATAATACCTGCTATGTATGCGTTCTGGATGACAATGCATTGCACACACATTACACATAAATTAGTTATGACTAACTACCTTGTTTCATGGGTTAGTTATATGATAACTTTTCACAATTTGGTTTCTAATATATTAATATCTCACACCCGAAGTGAATAATTAGTAGGCAATATGGTTAAAAACTAGGTGAGTATTTATGAGCACAGTTATATCTTGTAAATGGTTACTTCACTAATTACTTAAACTGGGAGAACGGCTCTGTTAAAAGTAATTGCCTGTTTATGTGAAAAATGTGAAATAGAAAATTAAATTGCTACGAACACTTACTCGCTAGAAGCAACACTGAAGTAATAAATCTGTTGTAGCCTTGTAGCTAATTATGTATATAAGCATTAAGTTGGTATTTTCTAAAAATATTTAGTTTGCGCATTATGTATCCCATCGTCACATTGCACTGGGATATAAGCATCAACCATACACAGGTACTGTCTAAAAATTACATAAGGTAGGGTGACCATATAAGGCGAGCAAAAACCAGGACAGTCAGAAGGGTACTACCTCCCCCGTTACCTCTCATTCGACCGTTCCTTCTCCACATGCTTTCGGCAGATTAAAAGTTCTGGAGTCTGGCAGGCAGAGATTCGGTAGTAAAAAAGTTCTGGGGATCTGGGTGGAAGAGCTCTGCCAGAAAGTCTTTTGTCGGAATTCGATAACCAAACACTTTTTCGGATTTACACACACGTAGTTCTTGCTATACCAGCATCAGCGAAAGTTTAAATACACATCATTTACGTAAAGCAGAAACATCAACGATCCCAAGTAGCTTCCCTGCGCTATACCTGGAAATCTCCAATGACAACCATTATCTCTCGATCTGAGAGCTAGGATCGAAACAGCTGAAAAACACACCGTTTGTTTCTAAATTTCTCCATTTTATCGATTGTTATGAGAAAACTAGTGAATAGGTTGGTGTAAATAAAATTAGTTTGAACGCGACATGCCATACTCTCTGTTATAATGGAAGCTAGACTCGGCAGGTTAGTCTCTGCTCTGCGTCCAGGCATGTTAATCGTCTATTAGGCTTTTTTATTTCATTAATAAATTAATAATTAACACGGCTCAATACATTAGCTTATCTGAGCCGTAGATCTTTTAATATTAACAATGTGTAAAAAAAATCAATCGAATTTTATTGTATATCGGATCTTATGTACACGAGTTGTTAAAAATCTTATTTCTTGTTAGAGATCCATTATCTGCATTGCCTATTGTTGCTTGGGGATCACTTAGTCCACTTTCTCTCGGTTCATCGTTTTCGTTCATGCTATCCTCGCTGTTGGTGTTGTATGAATTTTCATGACTACCTTGTTTGCGTTGTTTGTGGAACCTACGGATCACGATCGTGTATCCGTGTTTTTTGTCATTTATTTTATTATCAGTGGTATTGGCAAATGATTGGGAAATAGTAAGCGCATCACAATGATCCGACACGTTGTGCGTAGGTTCTGTTGTTCCAGCATTCGTTGGTGTCTGAACTGCAACTCCGGTTATTTATGATTTAGTGAATGTTAATGAGGGCTGTGTGTTGGGTTTGCTTGCAGTTGATATTATTTCGTTAGAGGTTTGTGTACTTGGATTCTCGTAGTATGTAGGGAACAGAACGTGGGTAGAAACGTTCGTTTGATTCACTGCACTGTTAACAAGAAGAGCGCCTGATTAGGTACTATTGTTGACATTGAAGTGATTCCATTCCATAGTCACCAGCTCGAGAGAGCGCTCAATGAAGTTATTCCACGATAGTTGTTGATGTTTCGCTATTTTGCCTTTTATGGAATGAATTTCCAGACAAAAGACGAAAAAACCACTAGCAAGAAAACCCAAGAAGAAACAGAATCACCAAAACGCCGATGTGTCTTCTAAGAGGAATCAAAGGGCTTTCTACGGGTCCCGGATTGAAAAACGATGTAAGCCGAAAAGAAGCTCTGGTAATCATCGTTTTATCGATATCGATAGCGGCTAGAGTTTAGTCCACAACTGGAATCGGTTCGTTTTGTTCGGATGTCAAATTTCCTTGCCAAAGAACTACAGTTCATTTACAATTTTACATGCTACGTACATACAAGCGCCTCTTTCTCTTTTCAATTACCAGGTACGAAAAGGATGTTGTAAAGAGAAATAACGAGGCACTCTTGAGATATTAAAAAGCCATCAGAAGGTACAATTGAGAGGCTCGAGTGTATTAAGTTCTGTTTGTCGTACTCCGAGGATGAGTATAAGTTGCAGTTATGGTTGCGATCGATCGTAACTGCTATCTGGAGCAGAGTGAATAAAGTGAAGACTCAATAACTAGAAACATATTAGGCTTAGAGGAAAAAAAACCAGATCAAGCGTTTTGCGCGACTTCCCAGGACACCAGGACAGTCAATGAAAAACCAGGACATGTCCTGGGAAACCAGGACGTATGGTCACCCTACATAAGAAGACAAATATTAAGCTTTTGGATATCCTTATCAATGATGATCAAAATCGCAAAATTAATAAGTGTACGCATTCTATGTTCAAACTATTCCATTAGTAGATTCCATTATGTATGGAGGAGATAAATTTCTAGCTTTTTGAAAATTTTGTTGGGAAGATATCGCCATTGTAGTACTCATATCATTCAACACGTTAGCCCAAGCGGAACGTTTCGTTTTACAGAACAACTAGAAGCACGTCGCTGAAATTGATAAAGCTGGAATTAAGATTCCCGTGTATATAGAAAAAGACTATGTAGATGTAAATCAACATGACCTATCACCACGTACCCCGCCTGATCTTACCGCGGAATACATGTCACAATACGGAGAAGTAGAATCCATTACACCTGATACGTGGAGAAATTTCTTCCCGGGTACCCCCAACGGTGTTCTTGTGGTGAGGATGCGGATCGACAGATCTATCCCCTCCCACTTGACCATAAAATTCAAAACCCACGAAGCTACTATTAACTACGTTATGCACCCATGAGGGGCAAACTCCTACGTGTAAGTATTGTAATCAGACAGCGCACTACGGACAACCTTGCGCGAAAGATGCAGAGGAGAATGCATCTCTACCGATTGTCAACGGTAAACAAACCCAAAAAAAAGTTTTCAATACCAATACCAATACCTCAACCACAAACGGTTGCCAAATTTGTGGCAGCTGTTCAGTCTATAATGACAACTGCAAAAGCAACATCCAGCACCCAAAAAAACACTGTAAGCAACATCGGTGAAGAAGATAATAACAATGTCGACGGATTTACAATAGTCACCCGTAAGTGCAAGAAGCAGGAGAGAACATCTGATCGCAAGCACCAAGACACTTTTAACGATGATGACCTTTATGTGAAGGACAGGAGAGAATTAAATGATCCCATGACGCAGTAGGCGAGCCGCGAAAGAAGGTCTCCGCTCGCAATAAAAAAATACATGCGAGATCCAACGTATTATCATTAATATTTGTATTATTTTTGTTTTCTACATATTGTAAACACATAATAAACGTCTCCGTTAAGGTGCCGCTATGAGTCGTGTCAAATAAACGAAATAAAACGAGTGAGTACGCTTCACTGGCACAAAATGTCCCGCCATTATTTAAACGGTTTCTATAATAATGAATTTTTATAATAATAAAGAAATAAAAATTACACATTTGTGCAATTAGTAAAGTTTGGCCGTTCTCATGTCGATCAGATCTTAATAACACAACGATAACAGGCTGTCACCAATAATTTTCGATGAAAATTGAGGAATTTTTGCTTGTAATTAGAAATCAATCATACAAAACCTGTTTTAATCCAGCTAGTGGTGCAATTGTGCCTTTCTCATTTGTCCAAACTATGATTTCATGGCTCATTATGTTCAATACAATGGTGGAAATGTATATTACATATTCACTACGATTTGCACATAGTACATACAATGGATCGACAGCCACGATTTCTAGATACTATGTGTCGGCACTGAAACATCGCTTGAAACCAGCGGCGAAGCAAGGAGATCCATTAAGAAATTTTAAACTAGTTATAATTTTAAAGTAGCAACCCCTTACTGCAAACTCCTACCTAAGCCTAGGCAAGCCAAAAAAAATAGGTTGACGATGAGAAAGGCAAAAATGTCACAAAGTCAAAAGTGAATTTTTGTAAAAAAAATTTTTTTCGGGTTCACATCAAATCTCACCGTTTCATGCATTTTAAAGTCATTTGGCATCCAAAACACAAATTCGATTTTGAATTTTTTCCTTACTCCCCTCTTTGAGAATTTTTCATTGCAGCTTATATGGGAATTCGCTGTGTGATCGCACTCTTCAACCCGTAACTCCGGAACCAGAAGTCCAATCAACAAAATTCAATAGCAGCTGATGAGGAGAATATGAAACGCTAAAAACTAATTTTAATATATTTCAAGTTTGATTATAAATAGTGTTTATTTGGGTGTTGAATTGAATGTTGTAATAACAATTTGTGTACGAGGACTATTTCTGGTGTTGTGAGTTTTAGTAGTGAAGAAAAGCAAAATTTATGCTGTAAAACATTTCTTACGAATACGACCACATTATTTCGAAACTCTCAACTTTGGATGTTTAGTATCATTGTAGAATAGACAAAACACAACGTCACACTTATCGATATTCATCGATACTCGAAGAGAAAGAACGAACTATTTTATAAGGACAAAAACATGTAATATTAGAAACAATAGACTAATAACGACATGAAAACCAGCTTTCCCTGAAGAACGTGCCAAACAGCATCGAAACGTCGTGCAAAAATTAAAATACGTTCAACTCATTAAAGGCTGAAAAAGCCGTTAAAAACAAATGAAAAGTTATAATAAACCGTCACAGTCGAACTCTAAGTAGAAATTTGAAGGATATTACAACGTACCTCTTCTAATAAAATAATTTTGGAGGTTATTCCTCCTAGAATTAGTCATAAAGAATTTACTCTTCAAACAAATTTAGTTCGAGATTTAATGTCTTCAGCAAAGTCTTCGAATATGCTATTTCGAACAACTTTGTTTAATGAATACCCGGCGTCGTTGGTCAGTCGATGTACGCAGCTCACCTGGGTTCGAGTCCCCACTCCAGTACATCAGGCTAAAAAAAATTCTAAGCTTTTAGCCGAAAGACCCTAAGGTTAAAGTATCTATAATTTTTTTTAAAGACATCCTATAACTAATTTCGAAGACTTGAATGCACCGTCTATTCAGAATATCGCAATATATTAGACTGTTTGTGAACGAAAACCTTTAAAACAAGTTATTCTGATAATACTACAATTGATACATCTCTTCTACAGCGTATAAACAATATAATTGAGGGGGTGGGCGTATCGTAGTGGGTAAATCAATTGCCTTGTACGCAGCGCAGCTGAGTTCAATGCCCGATCCCTCACATAGGGTTAGAAATTTTTCATAAGAGATTTTTCTAACCCGAAGAGGCGAATGACCTTAAAGTTAAAACTTCTATAATCGAAATAAAAAAAAACAATATATTTCATATTCTATTCAAGGTAGTCTTTGAAGATTACAATAAAGCATGTTATGAGAGAAAAACTGACTTTAAGAAAATTTCTTAACCCATTCATGCCCATGTGGACAACAAATTTAAAATTTAAATTTGACTATTACCTTTCATTTGATTATTGATAGTTTCAAGAACCAGCTCTAGAACTGAAGTTATTGCAATTAGTCTGATTGGATTCCGATGTAGCAGTGCTGCTAGGAACAGTTAACGTTGACGACGGAAAATGAATTTTTCATATATCTTCGTTATGTGCCAATATTATTGAAAATTGATAAAACTTATCAATTTAGACAGACTTTGGCTACATTTTCCACGCAATTGGACTATTGTAAATATTCTAGGAGAATTGTTTTGAGCATTGGAAGAGAAAAATTGAGCAGCTTCTAGCACTGTGAGGGAAGCACCTATCTTTATGAAAAAAGGCTTTTCGTGTTTCTTGACCCCACCGTTCTCAAGGAAAAATAGTTTTGAAACCCTGCATGCGCTAGAAAAAAGTTGGTCATGAAAGGGTTAAATATAGTTTTATATCTCGATATACTGCATTCATGTAGCTTAAATATTTTCCACAAAGTTGTTTAAAATGACATTATCAACAACTTTGCTGAAGACACCAAATCAGTTACTATTTTTGAAGAGTTACTTCTTCATAATTTCTTCCAAGAAATTTATTCAACAAAATTATTATATCAAAAGATGCGTTTTTAAGTTGTAGAGCTTCTTCGAGGTTGTTAACCCTCCAAAGTTGATGATTTCCAAATTATGCGATTTTGACCGTCAGAAAAGGTTTCGAACATTTATTCCACTTTAAAAGTGCAATTTATATTTGCATTATTTGACTTCATTGATATATTATAAAAGAAATTAAAAAAAGGCATCTGCTAGACTACATTTGTTTCTGAACTTCTGAGCCCCCCCCCCCCCCACCAAACCAAATTTCTGGCTACGTCACTGATGTTTATAAACAGAAATATATTTGTCTACTTATTTGGCACTTCCTTCGCAAGATATAGTATTAGGGTTGCCACCCCTCCGGGTTTGACCCGGTGACTCCGGTTTTCGGAAGCGATCTCCAGGCCTCCGGGTTTTACATCAATTTTTCCGGGTTTGGTGGGAAGAAGCACACTTTCAATTTTTGTGGAATTATTTTATTCTTTACAAAATATTTAACTATTAAGTTAACTATTACTCTGGTTCAGATTTATTTTGTACGACTAACTCTTCGTTTCAAGGTGGCGAGGATGAGTTCACCAAATATTTCTGATTTCTTTCACAAAGCAATGGAAATGAAAAATAAATCAAATTTACTCCAAATTAAGGAAAGTAATATTTCGATATATGCTACAATTGAAATGTCACTAAGTCGCTCAAAAAGGTGTAAAAAAGTTAAGTTATACTAACTTCACCGTTAGTGGTGCTGCACCAAGGTATGCCAGATTTGTTCCAATCCAACTGGCTAGAGCAACATCACACGAGTTCTTCCGGTGTTGTTGCTACTCCTGCAGCGACCCTTAACTGTTGGCTTGAAAGGTGAGTTTTACCCCTTTGTTGCGACCTCTGGTGATGAATAACCGAAACCACAACGTGCTTCCCATGCGATACCGCTGCTCTACCTCCTTTACTCGCCTTTTCCTGTTAGTTGTGGAGGAGAGAAATGCTCGTTCCACTTATCCTCAACAGCGAGAGTAGCTGGTGCTTTTATATTCTATACACTTAGTCGGGGAAGTGAAATACTACACCTGATTAAACCGACAAAATCGTTTTCAAACGTGAACAATTTACAGCTTTACTCTAACGTAGTAATAAAAAGCAATTAAACTGCTCAAAAATGCCGAGCAATCGCTTTGATCCAAATTTCTGTCTAGTTCCACCCAAAATCCCCCCCCCCCTTCGCTGGTCTGTGAAAATCTCCGGGTCAAAGCCTCTCCAGAGGTGGCAACCCTGGTTATTAGCAGGCGTTTATTTCCCATAAAAATATAATTTTTAGGATTGCTTTATCTTGCCCAAAATCTTGACCAACCGCTCATTTTTCTTTAAAAAATGGGGAAAAATCAAGAAAAAGTTCAATAAATTCGTAAATAACGTCAGAACCACTAGTCGCACAAAAACAAAATGTTAAAACGACCGAAAGTTCATTTCATTTTCTTTAATTCAACATAATAATATTTTATATCGATGCACTGCAACCGAAGATATTTGGATTTTACTTAGTGACTTTTTATTTTAAAGGCGAAATTCATTTTTTTTACTGTAACTCGAAAACTATTCTACTGTAATTTTTTTGGACCTCAGCTTCGGATTCAGCACACGATTTTACATTGAAATTATTACCAGCTTATTGAGTTCAGGAATGCTGTAAACTAGTATAATCATATGACACTTTTATTGCGAAACGCAATTTTTTCAGCTTGTTTTTGTATAGTTTGACAAAAACAAATTGAGAGAATACGAAAAATTGCACCTGTTTTGTCCAACGCAAAAATAACCTTTTAATAAAAATTTGAATATTGTGCTATCGTTAAAAAGCTTATCGCACAATTAATAATATAGAATGAAATTAGACTCCTAAACTATCGACTGTGAAACTTTACTTAGTTTCGATCCAAAAACGATTACGTTTACTGACGCTTTTTAACAAAGATCGGTATTTGTTGCACACGGGTTGCTCAATACTGTAGCTGCTATTTCAGCTACCGCCTATCTTGCTGTTGATAGGGATTTCAAGTATTTTGGTCGATTATAACGATTTTTGTTAACTCAGGTTATGGAAAACTTTTGAATATCTGGCAGTTTCTGCGACCTTCAGTTGCACAGGGGGTTTTTCAAAGTCTGTGGGGTGATTCAAAGTCTGTACTAACGGGTTATCGTACTCAATATAGAAGTACAAATTATATATTAACTGGATGTTAGATAATTTGTAAAATATTGTTAAAATTAACTTTTGTGTTCAACAATAGATTTATGATCAAGCATTTCATATATTTCTAGAAAATTTTTAAATTTTAGCTAAGTGAAAAAGTTCAATTTTCATAAGAAGTGAACATTCACTAACACAAATCTTTTTCTTTTATGTTTATAACACTATGGAAAACGGGTAACTTATTTTTGAAGCAGCACAACATAAAGGACACGGCCACAATCAACTCCCGACTTCACCGACACGATTTAGGTCTACTCTTAATTCCAGCCTTTGTCCAACCGTCAATGTGCGCATAAATTATTTAATTACACCACTTAAACCTAGACGTTCAATATGTGTCTTCTCATTAATCCTATACGGTTGGTATTTCTTCCGATCATCAACGAGAGCACACGTTTCATCACTCTTGCATATTAGATTCGACCCCGCTGAGACGTGTTATTGCACCGATCAGAACAGCGAAGATGAACCCAAAAACATCCACACCTAATGAAATTAATGCCGTTCGTTTTTGGCTCCTGCGAAAAGGTATCCAATTGCATATGCCGTCATCAATCGAAAATATTGTAACGAACAACTATGTCAACAGGACGTCATTTCACTTTCACTTTCTTCTGTAAAATAAACTATTGCAACTCATCCTCACAAATATCAATTCGAATTCGAGCAAATATTATCCAAACACTATTTATACCGAATCAACCGTTTCCGGTACCGCTCCGATCGAGCTCAAACTGTATCCGGCGAAAGACTGAGGATAGAACAACCGTTACTTGTTGCTTTATATAGCGGTTGATTTCCCAAGAATGAAGTTTATGTAGGTACCTACCAGTATGAGACAGAAAATGATATCCTTTCTAAATGGGTTTGGCTCTCAGGATGTTTTTGTCGTCACCACTCTCACGCAGCTCTCTCGAAAAGCAGAAGCACGTGGTTGGAATTACTGAATGGGATGACTCTGTTGACAAACAATTTTCCTGCCGCATCCCACCGGTCGGTGGGCGATACACTGATCTGTGTACGATTTTTCTTTCCCATCGATCACGGTGTGTCGAATTATTTACCGAGCAACAATCGCTGTCGCAAAGCTGTCAATGCACGAAAACGGATATTCTCATCAATTGAACTTACCATCAAACGATCGGACAAGTAACACTGTTACATCGGAGGGAGGAAATAATAATCCAATGAAAGTTGAAAGAATTCTCACGAACGAGTTAAGCCGTTTATTTTCATCTCTGCCTAAATAACACGGGCAGAATTATCTGCTAACAATTTAATTTAAAACACATTCTTCAAAATCTCACGATTGACAACGCCGGCAAACTCGGTGTAAAGTTGCGACGTCCCCGTCAATGCTATAAATTGTTCTGCCACTTCAACGGCGACACGCACCTGGGCCTCTGACGTACTTGCTCCTGTTTATTTTTGCACCGGAAAGAGACAAAATTTCGTTTCAATAAAAAAGCCCCACCCAAAAGCTACACCAAAAGTGACAAAAGTATAAGAATATAATATTCATACATACCCAGATGAGGAGTAGCAACGACCTTCGCATGATTGATTAGTTTCTTAGTGGTTTCCGATTTCGGTGGCTCTTCTGGATACACATCGACTGCAGCACCACCGCAGTGGCCACTCTGTAGCGCATCGAGAAGTGCGGCCTCGTCAACGATTCCACCGCGCGCCACATTAACCACCCGAACGCCTTTTCGGCATTTGGCCAATGTTGCTGATGAAATGAGATCTGAAAGCAAAAAGCACCTTTTCAATAACGAAACTATTTTTATCAATCACACACTGATGCGCACTTTTTGTGGCAGGGATCAACGGGGTATGTACGGTAATATAATCAGCCAGCGGCCAAATCTGTTCCAGTTCCATCTTTTCGATGCCGGCCGCCTTGGCTTCCTCCTGCGTTGTAATCGGATCGAAACCAATGACGCGCATTCCAAATGCCTTCATTCGCACGCCGACCTCCCGACCGATTCGCCCGAGGCCCAGAATTGCAAGAGTTTTGCCGTAAAGCTCGCTACCCGAGTAGAGCTTACGGTCCCAGCGTCCCTCCTTCATGCTGCCAGCCGCTGGACAGATCGGTCTCGCCAGTGCCCCAATCAGGAAGCAAGTAAGCTCACACGCCGAGATTGAGTTTCCACCGGGGGTGCTGTTGACAAAGTAAGCAGAACGGAGGTGTGGTAATCTTTGTTGCTGAATGATAAAACATAAGGTTGGGACTGTGATGTCTAATATGGCGTCGAAAGTTTGTCTATTTTGGGGTATCATGTCTGCAGGATTAGCATTTTTACGGAGGATTAGCAATTTCAATTTTAGTGGAAAGTAACGCGTAGACACCTTTCACTGCTCATAATGCTTAGAAGAAAAACGAAAACAACCAGCAAAACTTAAAAACACTAAGCTTTTTTTACAACCGATCTATGATTTTCGAGAACGCTTGTTTCCTCTACTTATAAACTGAAATGACGAACTTCGAAACACTTTCTAGTTACATGGAGTTTATAAATAATTCTAGATGAATCTCAAAAAAATGGTTGATGTGTCATACAATCGTAAAGTATTCAAACGGTAGAAGTAGCCACAATAGATCAAAATACTGGTCGCAGTGGAATACCAACACGAGAATAGCAGAGGCCTAGACAGAAATATTTCACGGATAAGAACAAGTTTGCTGTGGATGACCGTTTCAAGCGGAATAAGCTATCGAAATTCGCTTCGAAGTACAAGATTTGGCAGGCAATATGCACTTGTGGCAAACATGGTGAACCATTCGTGACCAAAGGTAAACCATGAACGGTAGAAAATTGATTACCTTCGAAAACGACTTTCATTATTGAGGAATTCCACGGGGAAGTGGCCGACCATAAAAATCCACCATCTCCGATTTTAACAAAAATTTGCAGCTATGTTTGGTTTATGAGTCTTCATGACTTCCACAGGTTATTAGACCATTTTGACTCAAGAGCTTTTTTTTAAAAGGGCGTATGTGTTTTTGCATGCACAATGAACAAACAATAATAATACGAAAACCATAGTTTGTTCAGCAAAACTATTCGAGAATGAGTTGCAGGGCATTCATTAATCTTTGTAAAAAAAATATACACTGAAAAAAAAATTGTGCCGATTTTCAAAAAAATTATAATTTATATTAAAAATTGGAATTAAAAAAACCCATTTTTTATTTTTTGCCAGCGAAAACCTAAATAAAAAAGAAATATTTTAAGTCTAATTTTATGATGGAGAAGTTATCAATAAAAAAGTTTTTCTAACAACAAATTTGTACATGTTTTTCAATTCTATACTATGTTACAGACAAAAATATATTTTTTTATAGAATGTGATTCCCAATGTCATTTCGAATCAAAATGCTCTTTACAAAAATCTTCGAAAATGTAGTCGTTTTCAAGATATTTTAAATTTTGTTTAGAGAAAAAGTAATAATTCGTCAAATTACGCCCTTTTCATAAGTTGGGTCGTCAATGACTGGGCAGTGCGTAAGCCTCTTGTACCTGAAGGCATAAAATAGACCCCACTTGCGGTCCTTAGCCTCCTGCCCAGTAACTCCTAGCCCTGGCCTCCCCGTGGCGTCGACTGGGATACGAGTAACCTTAGTGAAGATCGGGTAACCAACCCCGGTGGGAACTTTGGTCGTATGCTGACAGGGAAGGGGGGGTTACCCTTCTTCGGAAGGTGTAAACCTGTCCTGGTGTCCAGGTGGGACCTTAAGCAGTCCTGGCACGATGACCCACCGGCGAGACAGGTGGTTGGCGTAGGCCCTATAAGCCGCCCCTTAAAAAACCCATATAACGAACAATACAGAAGAGAATACGACCCAGAACAATCGGCAACGACCCAGGCGACGAATAAAGGATCACGATTGGAAACTCGGAACATGGAATTGCAGATCGCTCGGCTTCGCAGGATGTGACAGGATAATCTACGACGAGCTACACCCCCGCAACTTCGATATCGTGGCGCTGCAGGAACTTTGCTGGACGGGACAGAAGGTGTGGAAAAGCGGGCATCGAGCGGCTACCTTCTACCAGAGCTGTGGTACAACCAACGAGCTGGGAACCGGCTTCATAGTGCTGGGCAAGATGCGCCAACGTGTGATCGGGTGGCAGCCGATCAACGCAAGGATGTGCAAGTTGAGGATCAAAGGCCGTTTCTTCAACTACAGCATCATCAACGTGCACTGCCCACACGAAGGGAGACCCGACGACGAGAAAGAAGCGTTCTACATGCAGCTGGAGCAGACGTACGACGGTTGCCCTCTGCGAGACGTGAAAATTGTCATCGGCGACATGAACGCACAGGTAGGAAGGGAGGAAATGTACAGACCGGTGATCGGGCCTAACAGCCTGCATTCCGTATCAAATGACAACGGCCAACGATGTGTGAACTTCGCAGCCTCCCGTGGAATGGTAATCCGAAGCACCTTCTTCCCTCGCAAAGATATCCACAAAGTCACCTGGAGATCACCGGACCAAGTAACAAAAAATCAAATCGACCACGTTCTAATCGACGGTAGATTCTTCTCGGACATCACAAACGTCCGCACTTATCGCAGTGCGAATATAGATTCGGACCACCACCTGGTTGCAGTATGCTTGCGCTCAAAACTTTCGACAGTGCATAGCTCTCGTCGAAGCCGAACGCCGCGGCTAAACATCGAGCGGCTACAAGATGGCAGAGTGGCTCCAGAATACGCGCAGCAGTTGGAAGTGGCACTACCAACGGAAGAGCAGCTAGGCGCAGTTGCCCTTGAAGATGGCTGGAGAGATATCCGATCCGCCATAGGTAGCACCGCAGCCACTGCACTAGGTACGGTGGGCCCGGACCGAAGAAGCGACTGGTACGACGGCGAATGCGAGCAGTTAGTCGAAGAGAAGAATGCAGCATGGGCGAGAATGCTGCAACACCGCACGAGGGCGAACGAGGCGCGATATAAACAGGCACGGAACAGGCAGAACTCGGTTTTCCGGACCAAAAAGCGCCAGCAGGAAGACCGAGATCGCGAAGCGATGGAGCAGCTGTACCGCGCTAAAGACACACGGAAATTCTACGAGAAGTTGAACCGCTCGCGCAGGGGCCACGTACCACAGGCCGACATGTGCAGAGATACAAACGGGAATCTTCTCACGGACCAGTGTGAGGTGATCCAGAGGTGGCGGCAGCACTACGAAGAACACCTGAACGGCGATGCAGCAGACGACGAGGATGGCACGGTAACGCACCTGGGAGCACGCGCGGAAGACGTTACACTACTGGCTCCGGATCTCCAAGAAATCCAGGAGGAGATTAGCCGGCTCAAAAATAATAAAGCCGCTGGGGTTGACCAAATACCAAGCGAGCTACTAAAACACGGTGGCGAGCCACTGGCTAAAGCGCTGCACTGGGTGATTACCAAGATTTGGGAGGAGGAGATTTTACCGGAGGAGTGGATGGAAGGTGTCGTGTGCCCTATCTACAAAAAGGGCGACAAGCTGGATTGCTGTAATTACCGAGCAATCACCCTGCTGAACGCCGCCTACAAGGTACTCTCCCAAATACTATGCCGTCGACTATCACCAATTGCAAGAGAGTTCGTGGGGCAGTACCAGGCGGGTTTCATGAGCGAACGATCTACCACGGACCAGGTGTTCGCTCTTCGTCAAGTACTGCAGAAATGCCGCGAGTACAATGTGCCCACACATCATTTGTTCATCGACTTCAAAGCCGCATACGACACTATCGATCGAGATCAGCTATGGCAGATTATGCACGAGTACGGATTCCCGGACAAACTGACGCGATTAGTGAAGGCGACGATGGATCGGGTGATGTGCGTAGTACGTGTCTCAGGGACGCTCTCGAGTCCCTTCGAATCACGCAGAGGGTTACGGCAAGGTGATGGTCTCTCGTGTCTGTTATTCAACATCGCGCTGGAAGGTGTAATAAGAAGAGCAGGGATCGACACGAGTGGTACGATTTTCACAAAGTCCGTTCAGCTACTTGGCTTCGCCGATGACGTTGATATTATTGCACGAAACTTTGAGAAGATGGAGGAAGCCTACATCAGACTGAAGAGAGAAGCCAAGCGCGTCGGACTTGCCATCAACACGTCGAAGACAAAGTACATGATAGGAAGAGGTTCACGAAAAGAGAATGAGAACCGCCCGCCTCGAGTTTGCATCGGTGGCGACGAAATCGAGGTGGTTGAAGAGTTCGTGTACTTGGGCTCACTGGTGACCGCCGACAATGATACCAGCAGAGAGATTCGTAGACGCATCGTGGCAGGAAATCGTGCCAACTTTGGCCTCCGCAAGACACTTCGGTCGAACAGAGTTCGCCGTCGTACGAAGTTGACCATCTACAAGACGCTGATTAGACCGGTAGTTCTCTACGGGCACGAGACCTGGACCATGCTCGTGGAGGACCAACGCGCACTTGGTGTCTTCGAACGGAAAGTGCTGCGTACCATCTACGGTGGAGTGCAGATGGAAGACGGCACATGGAGACGGCGAATGAACCATGAGTTGCATCAGCTGTTGGGGGAGCCACCCATCTGTCATACCGCGAAAATCGGACGACTACGGTGGGCCGGGCACGTAGCCAGAATGTCGGACAATAGCCCGGTGAAAACGGTTCTCAATTGCAATCCGACCGGTACAAGAAGACGTGGCGCGCAGCGAGCACGATGGATCGACCAGGTGGAAGACGATTTGCGGACCCTTCGCAGACTGCGTGGCTGGCGACGCGCGGCCATGGACCGAGTGGAATGGAGGAATCTTTTGTATACGGCACAGGCCACTTCGGCCTTAATCTGTTAATAAATAAATAAATAAGTTGTTCGCGTTTCTCCATCAACAATCGTACGATTTTCATAATAGTCATGATAAGTTCTACAACTTACTTTTTGACACCAAGATGATAAGAGGATAATGTTGCAAGTTATAGGTCCGATTTATAAAATCACTATCGGTCATTTTTATACTAAAATTTATTTCTTCCTATTATATACAATTCCTATCTTCTATATACAGCTTAACACTTTGTTCGTTTATATATGCTAAAAATACTTGGTGTTTCGTCATTCGAAAACAGTTTCGCGGTAATTTTATTTTCTGAAATAGGAACAAAAGAGTGATATTTCTGTGTACCTGGAAACATTTTTGCCTTCTGATACAGGCTACTCCATTCAGCTGCTCCCTGTTCGTATTCTTCTTGTGATACATAACAAAACAAAATTTTTGTTAATTGTTCATTACTTTGCTGGCTAGCCCATTTATATAACTCTTCTGCACTTGTGATTGGATGTTCGTGTGCTATTGCTAAGCTCGCATTTCTTGCCATTCGTTTCAATGTCCCGCCAATTGCGTCACAGGGTCCTTTTCCATGAGAAGTTGCAAAAAAGTTCCACTCAGCATCAATGTTATAATTAGTTTTATATTTACGAAGACTAGCAATTTTTTTTTTCTATTTTTGTATTAAGAAACAGCTCGATCAGACATAAATATAGCCTTCTTTAATTGCATTTTTGGTTTTAGAAAAGTTAGTAACTTTGAAATGAATGCACCGCGATTGTATCATGTTTTAGAACTTCGGATATTATTACAAAACTTTGTTTTATTATTCCAGAGTCCATATAATAAATAACAAACGGATGAATTGTAGCTTGATCATTGTTCCAATAACTACTCTGAGAAGCATCCTGCAAAACAAATGAATAATTCTCAGAAAAATCACAAATTACTAAGACTTCGCCTATTTTTAAAGACGATTTTGATTCATTTAAAAAAATAGACTGTTGATTTTTTATATAATCATGAGTTATCAATTTTTCCAACTTCTCACCAAAATATGTTACAAACTCATCAACTGGTTTGACGAATGTTTCTAGATTACATCTTTCGGTAGCAACCCATTGTTCGAAAGTTATTTCTCCAACACAACGTTCCTCCAATTCTTCCGAAAAATTGTGTTCAAACATTGAAAGATTTGGACAGCGGTCACATTCACGAAGATAACAATCTTTTGATCTTGACGATGCACTACACAACATTTTTTGAAATACAACTTGTAATCTTTTTCGAAAGAATATTTTTGTAGACTATGGAGCATTAAAATAATATTCACGTGAATCGTACAAATACAAATGTTATGAGAACCTGAACTTCCTAATAGCTTGCAATTCTTCGGTCTCAATGATGCAAATGAACTAAATCCAATAGTAAATTGACTAATTTCCTTAAACCTATAAAAGCCTCTTTCAATGAACAAATTAACAGACGTTTTTGTACATGTTGACGCTTACCATCCTTTTTCACAGAAACATAGTCGTTTAGCCCAGGCATGGCTCTGCTAATCTGGTCGCTATCATAGAACTCCAACACCGTGTTTTTTGTTTGTAAATCCAAAGTATGGACCATTTTTTCGTTGTTGTTGTTCTTGTTGTTGTGATGTTTTCCTTCTGCTAACAACCTAGCTTGCGATACAATGTGTTTGTTTGTATGAAATTCATCCATTATCTTTTGATTTGACCAAGATTTTGGTAAAATAGACAATAACCTCACTTGATCGTTTCTTGAACATCCTGAATCTGCAAATCTCTCTTTCAGTTGAGAAATTATATCATCAAGGTCAGCAGCTTTCGTTTTTAATAACTCCAGCTCATCATTTTCTACATTAAACCCGAATAAATGTTTTCGTATTCCATGTGAAATATTCGAATATTTACTATTGGAATAATTGACTTGTTGAAGCTTGTTTATTGCTATTGGTGAAACGTTGATTCCCAGGACTCATTCATTGAATATTTCAATGTTATGTATTCTGGAATAATCCTGCACATCGCTTTCCTGAGTAGATGCTGAGAAGATTGATGTAACCGATGGTATGTCTACTGGATCATATCCTGAAGGTGATGATTGTGGTTCTGTAGTGTAGATGCTCGGTAACTGCAGATATTTTATATTGTCAGAATTGCATGCCTGCAACCTGCAAGTATCAGACAAAAACAGACTCATCCAATTGAATTTTACTCTCTGTGGATTTTAAAATTTCAATAATTTTTTGCGTTACTTTGCGAAGCTTCGATGAACACCGTTTACTAGGAAATGGCTTACAACACCTTACTTTATTGATTTCCATAATAATTTGCTCTTGTTGACACCAAAACACCGTACTGACTAAGTCTCTTTAATGTGTTAACCTATTTCAATGTAAAATATAGGTAAGTTTTAATACATGGTTCATAAAGGTATCAACTATTTTGCTTCAGAAAATATTGGCAGGTAAAATCTATGTCCTCCTATGGTTTCTCCAGAATAAAGAGTAATTCTCAAATGTGCGACTTAAATAACGTACAAATTGAACTATTATCCGAATATTATCAGCTTGGCGCTGAAAACAACATTTTTAGAGAATTCAATTTCTATGTAATCAAATAATTTTTTTATTATTTTCCTGTAGTTTATTAATGGTTTGTTATACCGTCATGGTGTAAAGAGGAAAGTTGAAGAATGTATTATGACTATTATGAAAATTGTACGATTGTTGATGGAGAAACACGAATAACTTATGAAAAGGGCGTAATTTAACGAATTATTACTTTTTGTCGAAACAAACTTTAAAATATCGTGAAAACGACTACATTTTCGAAGATTTCTGTAAAGAGCATTTTCATTTAAAATGACATTTAGAATCACAATCGATAAAAAATATATTTTTGTCTGTAAAATAGTACAGAATTGAAAAACATGTACAAAGTTATTGTTAGAAAAACTTTTTTATTGATAACTTCTCCAACATGAAATTAGACTTAAAATGTTTCTTTTATATTTAGGCTTTCTCTGGCAAAAAATAAAAAATTAAAAAAAAAACCACATAAGCGATGCATACGAAATTTTATAGACGTCTATAGGAATAATATACCTTTCATTTGGAACTAAGCTTGTGAAAATCGGCCCAACCATCCCCAATCAACTGATGTGAGTTTGTTAATTTTAATAGGTGGCCACTTTTCCGGGGCACTTCCGGAGCCGACTATGGTGGTCAATATATTCAACAAAACTTCGGTTGGCCATCAGTGACTTAGAACTGCAAATGTAAGTTGTTAAAGAGACATTTCATCGGAATATCTGTTTGAATCGGAATTTCCTTTGTGACCGCACACCACAACCCGTAACTCCGGAACCGGAAATCGGAGCGGGATAAAATTTGATAGCCATTTACGGGGATAAAAAACCTCATTTGAGACTAAGTTTGGTCAAATCGGTCAAGCCATCTCCGAGAAACAGATGTCATTTTGGAAACTTCCGCCGGGGCTTCCGGAGCCGATGATGGTGCCTAATGTGGTCAAAGAGACTTTGAATGGCTGTTAGTGACCTAGTACTACAATTCCAAGCAGTTGTGGCCGGATTTTAGAAAAAATTTCACCTTTATAGATTCATTGCACAATTTGTTAAAATTGGGATTTGTGCGTGATAGTACTCATCACCCTGTAATTCCGGAACCGGAAGTCGGATCCATATAATTATCTGACATACAACTTTGCCATCGACACCATCTTTCTATCTCGCTCCATTAAAAAGTTGATAACAGCGCCGCCCTAGCGACTGAATCCCGAAATTATCAAATATAGTGCTAAATATCACACAACAACTTTACCAATGACACTATAACTCTAAAACGAAAGATAAGGAAAGGATATGTGAATTGTAAGTTAGCCCCTTTTGGACGCAAGGTACCCCCGGGGTTAGCTCCCCGGCTTACGAAAATGCCCGTGAATTGAAAAGTAGTACATGTAATGATCTTATTTTTCTAGACAACATGAGTCAATGAACTACAAATAAAACGTGTATTTTTACAATCAAAAAAACAAAGCTAATTTGGAAATGTGGATTTTTTTCCATTTCCTGTAAAAAAATGCAAAATGTGGGTTAGCCCCTTTTGGACGCCAGCCATTCAAATGTTCCTGAACCACGCCCAGCGATTCAGATTCAAAGCCTCCCTTAACCATTCACTTTCAAGTTGGCGGGATTTTCATAACTAAACCGGAACGTCTTCATTTCAAATTGATGCTTTTTCATTCACCAACCAAAATTGTCATCAGCTCTGTAGAGGCAAATTTAGGTTAAATGTTGACACGTTTTGCGTTTTCATGCTTACTTGAACAGTAAGAAGTATGTTCAGAGTAGTTTTGCTTGAAAAACCTAGTCAATACTCCAGTAGAAAGATATTCACAGGGCCAATGAAATTGAAAATGAATGGAAAATGATTGAGCAGCTCGGCTGTGTGAATGGATGATGCAAACAAAAAACTGCGAACTGAACATAGTAGGGAATGATTTGAGATTTGTTCCTCATTCAAGCTCTGAGAACTGACATACAAGTAAAGTTTTCAACTTGTGTCAGAAATAAAACTGTCGCTTTAAATTGACAACAGCAAGTAGCAACTTGCTACTGGCCGGCGCTTCGATCGGCCAGCAATCGCTATACGGGACTTGTGTGCAAACTTGGATACAATGGTGACTCACGCATGCGAACCTGTATGTGATGGTGATTTTCAGCGTATTTTCATTTAAATGTTTACACAGGTTTTTCGGGAAAGCTTGTTCTACCTTATATGTCTGTTATCTGTGCTACTAACTACTCACTTCAGGACCAGAACATTATTTTTTGTGGCAGCCTCGATGTCAATGTTATCAACTCCAGCTCCTGCTCGTCCTACAGCCTTCAGCTGTCCGGCACCCGCGTTCAGTATTTCGGCTGTTATTTTGGTGTCCGAGCGTACAATGAGTGCGTCATAGCCCTAAGGGAGATGAAAAAGCAATAAAAAAATTATCACCAGGACATGATGAGACGATCATCAATTCACGTGAATGTGAATGTGCCATTGCTAACAATAACTAAACACCCCACGGTGCTCTGGAAGGCGGATATTATATCGTTGAAGAGCTATGCATGAAACATTTAATTTCATGGAAACTCAAATATTCTATAGGTGAAAATATCGATTTGACAAGAATTTTCATAATTTCATCATAGGGATGGAGACGATTGGCTCTTCACACCAAGAGGGCTTTGTAAGTAATCTTTCAAATGTTATATCTAGTGATTTTGTATTCGGTTTTACGTGATATATGATATCTCATCAAAATGGAGAAAATATGAAAATTCTAGTAAACACGATATTCTCCGTTAGAACAATATAAATTTCGCTAAAATTAAAAGTTTCACTTAAAAAATCTGCAAGTTTTCTTTCGAGTAATAATATTCTTCTTCCAGAGCACCGCATACCCCTTCCTGGCCGTGGTCTGCTCTGGGCAGTAACTATCGATTTGTCAAATCGAGGAAAATAATCATAATGACTTTCTCGTTCGAGGACAACTATATTCAAAGGTTCTGCCAGCGGCTATTTGGTTGCCATTGCGTTTCCAATATTGCATGTGGTGGATTCCACGTTAGCGGTCAATGTCCATTTGTTACTACTACTGTTTTCCTGGGTTTAATTCGAAGACTGTTGATCCGAATAAACCGATAAAATTGTGATCATCGGGTTAAAGTGGTAGGCTTTCTGTGAAGACTATTTAGGGTTACTGTGCCCTAATTCTTCTCAGCACCCTCTATTCATCCCATTTGAACACATTAGTTAGAGCAGTGTCTGCTATCTCTATTCAACGCATGATCTCAAATGATAGGATGAATAATGGTGTGTTGTACTCGACTTTTCGCTTCGCTCTAACGCGAGTGTTTTAAATTTTTCAAGCCAGATTTTATTGATCTGCTTCTTAGAAACGAAGTAAAAATGTTGATACCTATTTAAGCGCAATACAATCAGTGTAAACCGAATCATCAGCGAAATAGTGTGACATCGTGACTAAAAAGATGAATAACGGCATGTCTACTCTACATTTACAGCAAATAATACGAGGCATAACTCTTCGTGTGTGCAAAATGACATAAATACCATGACAGTTGAATGTAACTTTTCCGTATTTACAAGTTGGCTGAGAAAACTCACCTTTCCGTGCAAGCGACATAAAATAATAGGGTAGTATGGGGAGAAATGCCGCACATTTCTAAAAATCGATTCTACATAAAAGTTAACCATTCAATAATTGATGATATCATTTTTATCAATTGCGACAAGTTTCCAAAATACTGTGAAATGGTTTTTTTTTCATAAAAAAAATTCATCAAATTTCCACGAACATTTTACAAAAAAAGGCCATAGCGGGAGAGATGTCGCACCATGGTCACAAACTAAAAAATGTGTAACAAAAGTATTTTTTAGCTTTCGTTGATGTTTTTGTGAAAGTTCAATATTTTAAAATTATTTTTCTTTTCTTGTGTAATGGTTAAGTTGGAGTAACTTAATTAAGTGTACTATTTATCTATATGTTTGTACGGGCGCTATATATATATATATATATATATATATATATATATATATATATATATATATATATATATATATATATATATATATATATATATATATATATATATATATATATATATATATATATATATATATATATATATATATATATATATATATATATATATATATATATATATATATATATATATATATATATAATATATATATATATATATATATATATATATATATATATATATATATATATACATATATATATATATATATATATATATATATATATATATATATATATATATATATATATATATATATATATATATATATATATATATATATATATATATATATATATATATATATATATATATATATATATATATATTTATGTGTTGGTAGTGGTTCCTTGAAAGCAGTGTTTGGCTGTTTCCCCCAACAATGAATTAATATAACTTAGGTTTGTTCTTGAAAGATTCATTTTAAAAAAGCATCAATTCGTTGAAATTTTTGTTCTTCAATATTGACATCTCTACAAATCAATGCGTTCACGAAAATTAGTGCCTGAAACTAATAATCCGAAGTACACCCAAAACTCGGCCCTAATACCTTCACGATAATAAAAAATTGCTCTAATAGCAAGACGTTTCATGCTTAAACGTTCCCAACAAAAAATTCCCCAAACGGTAATACCAACACATTCAAATCTTCTCTGCGTCGCACTCATGTTTCATCAATTCTTATTCAAAAAAATATAAACGCGTCGGATTGTCTGGAAGTGTGTAACACTTCGCTTGTCATTATATTGCGCTTCAAGCGGACTAAACACAATGAGGATAAAGACGAGGTTCGATTTTTCTACACGACACATTCCGTATTTGAAGATCGGCTCACACTCGGCTAGCTTCAAAGCACAGTCAGAAAAAAAAAACGACTCGGAATAGTGGTGGGGTACTTCGGCCGGTGTTAAATTGAAATTTCTTTTCTATCACGGACGTTAACAGCAAGATAGCGACTGTACAAAACATGAACAGTCCTTCCCGTCATTTACGGGAAGCAAGACCTATGGTTTGGATCCACGTGTCTGAAACAGGGGTCCGGATCCAGACACTTGTCTGGGCCTGGTTCAGGTCCGGACTTGGAAAGGAAAAAAGGGGATGGGCTAGATCCAGGTACTGGTCCGGATCTAGGTACTGGTCCGGATCCGGGAGGTCTAGATTTGGGAACTGGTCTGGATCCGAGAACTGGTCCGGATCGAGAACTGTGTCGGATATAACAACTAGGCCGGATCCGGAAACTGCCTAAAAAATGTTTTTCGCTATCCAACCAACCCAGTTTAAAATTTGTAATTCGGGCTGGTTTCTGCCAGTATTGGGGTAGATTCCTGCCTGAATTTGGTTGGATATCCGCCAGGATTCCGGTTGGTTTGACTCGGTACTTATACTATCATAGAAATCGACCGAATTATTCTACATGCGAACAGAGGATGACACATACTGAAAAAGTGCTTGATTGTGTGATGCACATACATGAACAGCAACCGAAATTCGTCATTCCACCGTTTACTACCTTTGCGGGAATATGAGTTTAATACCGCAATGCGCAATTGCGTGGTGTGTTACCGAAAAGACTAGAATCTTACCCAAAAGTAATAGAAACACACTCGTCGGACTTTGGGTGTAACTAATACTTAGCTACATATCGGGCATCGTATATGTTACTGTGTTAAGTCTGTTAGTTTGTGGATTATACCTTACGAAGGACCAATACCTAACGCATATGTTCATTTAATGACATTTCCATGTGAAAAAATACTTTTTAGCTATTGATCCTCCGTCATGATGTACGGCATCTCACCCGCAATTTTGATGCGGCATCTATCCCAATTTTAGGGGAGAGATGCTACACGCCGACATTTTCCTCTGAAACTATGGATAACCGTGCTCATAATCAGAATGACTTCTAAAAGGTCCCAGCTATTCAACCGATACATGATTTACAAAAAAAATCGAACGCATGAAAAAAAGAAATTTTAACGTGGTACTGAAAAATTTTCGACGCTCCGTGATGCAACTGGACACACATAATCATTATTAAAATTTTCGTGAGTTATTAATAAGGAGTATTTTACATCTCCAGTGTTGTAATTCTTCGAAAGACAATCTTACGATATCGTATTACCGTATAAAAGTGACCCCATATACGAGATATATAGAGTGTGGCATCTCTCCTGACGCGGCATCTCTCACGAAATTACCCTACTAAAAATGGGTGAGTACTTTGTGGGACCAGGGATGCCAACGGTACCGATAAACTAAATTTTTTCGGTATATTTACATTTGCACAAGCCGTACAGCCCGCTACAGCGACGCATCACTACAGCTCTTGCCAGAACGGTAACCTAACCGAGTACATTTTCCCGTACAGCAGTAGAATACATTTTTGTTTTGCTGCTGTACTCCGACTGCTCGGTGAGAGTGTGGCGTAGTAAAGTTTGTTCTCTCGCTTTGTACATTTTTCTTTGCATAGTCAAAGGGAGAGGCCCGCACACGAAAGCGTTAATGCCAGCCGTGGCGTAAGTGAGCCGCATTCATTGTAGTCATTTTTGAATAAAAATATTAAAAAGATTGAAAATATTAAAAAATGTAAATTAAGGAAAGAGAAGCTGTACCGCTCGCGTCTGATGGCTGTACTGGGGACAGTAGTTTCTTGTCATGTTACTGCTTTGCACACAGGCAGCCGTACAGCGCTGGACGTCCTGCACTAGCGGACGACAGCAGCATAAAGAGAGAAATGAGAATGTAGGCAGAAAAATTACAGCCGCAGAAAAGGTAGGCATTTTGCATCCTTGTGTGGGACATAACAGGTGCGTCGCAACTTGCTTACAGTGTTCTTGTTTTTTTGATTTTTTTTGGCTAACGTCAATCCGGCGCTAGCTTAGTCGTATCACTAAGTTAGTGTCGGATTCTGATGAGATGAAATTGTCATAACACAAATTCCATTGCTAGCTTAGTTACAGATTTAGTACTATTTACGCGCAATGATGGTTTAAACCAGTGCTGCGAAAATTCAAAATCATTTAGGTACCTATTTCTGCTTGTATTTACCGAAACCAACATTCAGATTCACCGTCTCCCGCATTCATTAACTTTCCAACTGACTGAAATTTCATGCAGAATCGAATGCTTGAGTGCAGAGGAAACATAAATTCCTTCATCAACCAAAGCATCCATTTGTTATTATGTGGACAGTTTGAAGGCAGAAGTTGGCATCTTCTACATTTTAGAGCATAAGTGAACTGCATAATCTACATCTGGTGCACTTTTGCTCAATAATCTCCCTCAGAGCTAGCATAGAAACAAAATTCAGTTTGCTTCTGAAATCAAAACCTGAATGCATTGTGTCGGGAGAACGAATGACGAGGGAAACGAACCAACCATTTCATTCGTTCGCACCGGGCATGAATTGAATTTCGGTTTCTTCCAAGTTCACGCAGGGATGTCAATTTTTTGAGCTCTGGTTTAAATAATTGGCGATTCTACGTTGAAAGCGCTCACAGATAGCGCAGGAGCATTGGTAAAAAATAACATTTAAACAACAAATCACCGATTAATTTTTTGATAATTGTTTATGAAAATAAAGGCAAACCATCATTTTATAAGATGATGAGCAAACATCTTGCGAAAAGGGCGTAAAATATAATGGTTTCTAATATTATTCGCGGAGCTTCATGTGTGCGGTTCCGAAATGTAATTTGTTGAGCACCGTAGCCGCCGCAACATCATTTCCCGTTGCTCCTAAGTCAAGCTAAACCTTCATGAGATGATGTAAATTCATGAAAAACTCCGGATCACGCGATGATATAATATATCCGGCTAATTGGAAAGTGTCAGTTTTGTATTATACACAGTCAATTCTTTTCTCTGATAGTCTTAACATAATCTCCTACGTAGTCTAAAATATGAAGTAAAAAAAAAGTCGTAGTCTAAAAATTGCGAGTGGAAAAAAACAAACTGTATCGCTTTGTCACAACATGAGCTGAATCATAGGTGTCGCATGACTAATTTCAGTTTTGCTGCAAATCGCCAATAGCTTTTATCTAAATTTATCACCACAAAGTAGGAATCTAGCATAGTGCATATTACATTGGCTTGCTAAGCCTAGAGTCTGTATACAATATACAGTCCCGTACAGAGGAATGCGCAACACTGCGTGGAATACAGACTATTTATTTTTTCTGGCAACCGGAATATTTGCTGTAACTTTGAGTGACTTTGATCAAATCACAAAATAAATTCATACTGAATAAAAAATTAAGCAACTTTATCGTGGCAAACGGAACATCCCAGCGAAAACCATTTCAAACATTATTTCATCTGATTTATTGAATGCTATTTAATCAATGAATAACGTGTTTAAATTTATTCAAAGAATTTGAGTCAACGCAGGACTCAGGTTATTTTAAGCGGATTGTTCAAGTTATTTTAAGCGGAAACCATGTCACTGTGACAGAACAATAATAACCATTTGCAGTGAAGTCCAATTGCTGGGTTCCGGTAACCATCCGATACCCTTCAGGAGCCTCTGATTAAGGGGTACCATTTCGATGCGGCTTAGATGCATAACCGAGGCCTAGGAACCGAAGCGGCGCAAAGCCGTATTTGTTTTTTATCGCGCTTGAGAGAATATTTCGGGACGTCACGAGTCTCGTCACTTGTAATGAAAACGTTTCATCAAACTTGGCAACACTCATGAAATCACTTACCATAAATATCTTTGAAAAAGAATGTCATAATATTCGCAATTAGATAATAGAGTGTTTTGTAACGTTCCGTTTGTGAATTTATCAACTATACAAAAAAGGGAAAATAAGCCTGATAGTCGTTCAATGGTTCGGTGAATCAATTAAAATATGCATTCATCACGTTCTTGTTAACGTTGCTGATTTTTGTAAGCATTATAAGAAATGGGAAAAGGTAAATATATAAACAAATAGTTTTTCACTCCTATTATTGTAATATTTTTACTGCCAATAACAATACTTCCCTTGCGAGCACGCATGAGGGCATTGCTGAAGAAGTATGTTTGTTTACTTTACACGATAGGTAGCCGGTGACATGTTCGATTGGTAGATTTGGCTTCATTCTGTGCGAGCCTTTATATAAGTACACTCAAGTTTTTTACGCGGTTTTTTTGCGCGGTTTTTTTTACGCGGTTTTTTTTTACGCGAATTTTAAAATTTACGCGGTTTTCATTTACGCGGATTTTGAAATTTACGCGGTTTTCATTTACGCGGTTTTTGAAATTTACGCGGTTTTCATTTACGCGGTTTTTGAAATTTACGCGGTTTTCATTTACGCGGATTTTGGAATTTACGCGGTATCCATCAATGAGGTTCCCTTTATCGCGGATTCTTAAATTTAAGTGGTCTTCATTTACGCGGATTTTGAAATTCAAGCGGTTTTCATTTACACGGATTTTGAAATTTACGCGGTTTTCATTTACGCGGATTTTGAAATTTACGCGGTTTTCATTTACGCGGATTTTGAAATTTACGCGGTTTTCATTTACGCGGATTTTGAAATTTACGCGGTTTTCATTTACGCGGCTCGTATCCCCCGCGTAAAAAAAAACCTGAGTGTAAACAACGCCTTTGGCTAAGCCGAACAAAGTTTTGATTTCATTAGCTTAATCAGAATTCGTTTTCTAGCGGGACATTACGCAGGATTAGGGGTTTGTTCAGAAATACAAATAGTGCTTTCGTTTTTTTTTTTTGGAGCAACGTCAATCTTAGCTAGCTCATTAGTTTTATTCTAATTGCATCTGAATATTTATATATAGGTTATCTGATAAAAATAATTTGTAATGAGATTACAGATTGCATATAACGTCATATTAAAAAGGGAGAATTATTGGAAAATATTGAGCTATCCGTCTATGTAGTGTGTTAAAACTAGTCTCAACTAGTCACCTGGTAGATACACTTCACTAACATTGTGTGCTTATCTGTTTGATAATGCAATTACAGAATCAGATGTTAAGAGCAATCGTTTGAAAACATCTTAGAGATTTACTAGTCGATTAAATTTACGCGAAGGCTCTCTTTACTTGCGGACGGATTTATTTTTACTTTCTTGTTCTTGTGTTTGTCCATGTAATAAAGGTGTATGCACGGTTGGCGACAGTGCATACCATCCGTAGAGAGTCAATAGACGAATTCTCGTCCGTTCAGCATAGGCTTGAAAAGCAGGCAGCGAAATATTAACTTTGCTATTGATTAGCGTTAGGATTACATGAAATCGTTCAAGTATATTTTCACTGATTTCTGTGAGTTGCGCTACTGTTTTGTATTCCTCGAAAAAATTACGCGCAGTTTTTTATCATTTGAGTTGCAATTTGAAAACAGGAATTTTGATAATATATTAGTGTGCAGGAACTCCACAGACAGTGTTGTGGCGTCACTGTTCGTAATGTGATGTTGGCGCATAGTAGGCGGGGTGTGAATATGCATACGTGTTTATTTTCTGTCAAAGCAGAAATAGTGTAATCATCTTTCGGCTTCCTCGGGGCTACGAATAATTTTAGTTGTAGTTCTTATTTGCAGGTATTCTACGTGGTGGAATTTTAATTGCTTATAATGAACAATATCTGGAACACTCAAAACAAAGATAAATTCAAAATCATGGACTCATACAAATCTAACTAATTCTGTTACAGATTGCGGAATGAAAGGTTCCCAAGCATATTCCTTGCCAATTATGAATTTTTTTGTTACAAGGATCTAATTTGGAATAAGTAGCAGACGGTGGTGCTGGGAACAGGCAATTGAAGAATCCTGCACAAGGAGCGCGGCTACTTATGTTTATTTATAAAAGATGGAGACAGAAGCTTCGATTTCATTACCAAATAAGCTGCAGATGAAGCATCCATAAGCAATGTTGGAGTATAACTCAAAATTATGTAGCTGCTAAGGACACACTATTGAAAAATTCAGGGTAGGTGAAACAAACTTATTTCCAAAGACGACACACGCTCCAAGTTGCGCAGTATTGCTAAAAGACGGATCACATAAAAAAATGGAAAGAGACACGCTTTCGTTTTATTTCATAAATGTATACATCTTCATTAAACCAATCATGCCATATCATAGTATAAAAAAATCATCCGAGGTAGGTGCGGTTTAACAAACGCCCTCACCATTGCAAACAGCAACCAATATATCAGTTATGGCTGGAAAAATGCTTCTCACAATACCTATCTGTACTCTCCGAGACGGATAACCAGTAGCCAGAAGCAGATTGACTGCACAAAATGAGATATTTGACTACCTTTGGAATCTTTTCTTAACCTTCCGGCAGTCGCGCTAGTGCACTGAGTGCACGCTGCTCTGAAAAATCTAGGGAAATCGTTTTAGCGCACCAGCGGCTGCTCGTTCAGTGAACCATTTGCGCGACTTTCGAAAGGTTAACTCTCCGGAAGTCGTGCAAATGGCTCACTGAACGAGCAGCCGCTGGTGCGTTAAGACGGTTTCGCTAGATTTTTAGATCAGCGTGCACTAACGCGACCGCCGGAAGATTAACAATTTACTACTGCTGCTGCTTTTACAAGTATTATCGGACGGGTATGTTTCTATTACTTTTGGGTAAGATTCTATTGTCTTTTCGGTAACAGACCACGCAATTGCGCATTGCGGTATTAAACTCATATTCCCGCAAAGATAGTAAACGGTGGAATGACGAACTTTGGTTGCTGATCATGTATGTGCATCACACAACAAAACACTTTCTCAGTGTGTCAACCTGGGCATTGTTCGTATGTAGGATAATTCGGTCGATATCTATGATAGCATTAGTATCGGGTTAAACCAACCGGAATCCTGGCGGATTTCTACCCAAATTCAGGCTGGAATGGACCCCAATTTTGGCAGAAAACAGCCGGAATTACGGATTTTTTACTGGGTAGGTTGCATAGCGAAATAAAAATTTTAGGCAGTTTCCGGATCCGACCTAGTTCCCGATTCGGCCTAGCTCCCGATCTGGACCAGTTCTCGGATCCGGACTAGTTCCTAAATCGGTAGCTCGAGGATCCGAACTAGTTCCCGGATCTGGACCAGTAACCAGATCCGGACCAGTTCTCAAATCCGGACCTCCTAGATCCGGACCAGTGCTCGGATCCGTACCAGTACCCGGATCTAGCCCTTCACCTTTTCCCCTTACCAGGTCCGGACATAAGCAAGGCCCAAACTTGGTGCTTAAATCCAGACAAGTATCTTGATCCGGACCCTCGGTTCGGATGCGTGGATCCAAACCATACACACCTAGAAAAAATCATGTAAATTTACGTCTCCTGACCCTGACATATACGAGCATCAAAAATAACTTAGTTTTACATTTGATTCCAATTTTACATGTCGTTGAATTTCGTAAAGCACGTAATTTTATTTCACATATGGCGTTTGTTCTGAATGGTAGTAAGTGTAATTTTATGTCATTGAGCATGTAAAGTGTCTATTTCATGTAAAATTAAACGGAACACGGTTATTTTTCGTCATTGATTGAATTACGGCTTGTTAAATTGTGTCATGTTTGCAATTACGTCAACGATAAAATTCAGAATTTTTTGGTGTGTAGGTCTTGCTTCCCGTACATGACGGGAAGGACTCTTGTTTTGTACAGTCGCTACCTTGCTGTTGACGTCCGTGATAGAAAAGAAATCTAGAGAAAATTTTCAATAGGACGTAAGTAACATTGAGAGCCTCTCTTTGTTTACTTTCTCTTTCATTATTACGACGTCATTACAACACTTGGCACTAATTTTCCAGTACGTATCGAAAGCCGACGGTTTTTACTAGAATATTATGCAAAGACTAGAGTAGCAAATGTTGAAATGGCCGAGTAATGGACAGAAGAGAAAGACCCCAAAGAGAATGTCTCATTGTTACTTACGTCCTATTGAAAATTTTCTCTAGAAATTTCAATTTAGAACGGCCGATATACCCCACCACTACTCCGAGTCGATTTTTTCTGACTGTGCTTTGAAGCTAGCCGAATATGAGCCGATCTTCAAATGCGGAACGTATCATGTAGAGAAAATCGAAACTCATCTTTATCCACATTGTGTTCGGTTCGTTTGAAGTGCGATACAATGACAAGCGAAGTGCTACACACTTCCAAACAATCCGACGTGTTAATATTTATTGTATTAGAATTTATGAAACATGAGTGCGACGCAGAGAAGATTTGAATGTTTTGGTATTGCCGTTTGGGGAATTTTTTGTTGGGACCGTTTTAGAATGGAACGTCTTGCTATTAGAGCATTTTTTATTACCGTAAAGGTATTACGGCCGAGTTTTGGGTGTAATGATCGCATTGTTATCACTAGCACTTGTGTCAGGAATATTTATCGAATATAAGCATCAATCTGTCACAGGTGAGCAGCATCGCTGCCTTCGATGAGGTGAATACAAAACTTGAGCAGGAACGACGATAGATGGCGCTAGTGACACTCAAGTATGATTTTTTAAATCTGTTCGATGGAATTCCTAAATCATTCTTCGAAGCTTTATGTCTGTTTGTCTGTGCTTCTACGACGTACCTATTTTACTATCCTGGCCCAAAAAACTTCAATATACTAGAATACATTGCGTAAGACATCTAAGTGTAATTGCAAAATATTCTACGCTCTAAAGTTCAGACTTTGAGGTTTTAAACCTAAAGTAAGTCGTGTTCGATATCCTACACAATTTCAATATACGAACTCAAATGACACGTATAATACTAATACATATGTATTGGTTTTTAGTATCATATATTCGTAGGGATTCGTAAAGTTTGCATTAATATTGTACAAAACGTTGAACGTGACAACGTCGGTTGTCACGGTAAAGATAGATACGTCTACCTTTATCAGGACACATGTTAGTGAACTCGGGTGATTCGTAGTTATTCTGCCTAAGCTCGACCCTCATTAACAGAAGGCAAAGATTAAGCCCATACGATATTAAGCCTGTTCTAATGACCCTGCCACTTCTAGTTTTCCGATCTGTCTACTTCACATCCTTGCTCTCACTTGAGTACTATGGCTCTAAGTTTCATAACTTTCCCTACCCTGTAATCTCTAGCTAATTGAATGTCGTTAAAATATAAAAAAGAAAATGTGACTAACATAATCGAAATAAAAAAAGAAAAAAGAAAATTTTTAAAATTGCTTTATTTTCCCCAAAAACCTCGACCAGATACTTAATTTACTTTAAAAAAAGGGAAAATCAAGAAAAAATTCAATAAACTCGTAAGTAACGTCAGAATCATTAATCGCCTTAAAAACAAAATGTTCGGGCGATCGAAAGTACCTTTCTTCATAATTATATTTCATGTTGATGCGCTATTATCGAAGATATATATGGATTTTACTAAACATACATTCTCTTTTGTACTCTAACTGAACAACTGTTGTACTGTAATTTTTTGAACTTCATTTTCGGATTCAGCACACAATTTTACATCGATAATGGAAGTTCAGATTTTAATTTTCATTTTGTAAACTGTAATTTACTGAAAACTAAAAAAAGTCGACTATTTAAAAAAAAAACAATTTTCGCGTAGTGTTAAAAATTTTCGGTACTACGAGAAGCAACTTGTCGAACATATTCATCAATATTTTGTTTGTAGGTGACTAATATGGGTTATTTTACGTCTATAGGGTTGTAATTCTTCGAAGGACAAACTCGCCATATCACATAATTGTAGAAAATCGGCTCTATATATGAGAAGTAGAGACTGCGGTATCTCTCCCGAAATTACCCTAATTGAAGAAAATTGTAATGTTCTTTTGATGCTCCTTAATGGATCTGTCCGAGATAGGCAGATTCTCCTCGTTTCTCGAAAAACATTCTAAAAATCAGTTACAATGTTTAGAATTTCAAAATTTTGTGCAACATTGGTGAGCATCTTTCTGTCTAATTAGTGCTAAAATTCAGTTAAGTAAAAAGTTATAACACTGAGACGTTATATCTAACGTTCAACAACTTACACTCTCGTTTTTTCGACATTTTGAAAAAGTGCGGTTAAGAATGAGAAAAATTTAAATAAATCTCACTGATGAGTTCCACCATAAGGAAAATTGAAACTTAACTCATATTTTACAACATCATTAAATAGTATAAACCGTCATCTTGATCATCTCACGCATACTACTCGTATATAATCGAGACGAATGAAGCTCAAATTTACGTGGTGTGCCATTTCATTTACAGGATCGATTTCGCCACCAATCGCCCTCATCGTTCGTTCGACCATCGTTCAACTAACGACAATAATTTCCGGTCTGAAACATTCTTCAAAAAGACGGAAATACTTGGTTCCAACCCACCGATCTCCAAGGCGCGATTGACTTGTAGGGTGTTCTATGATCGAGATTTTTTAATTAATATATGACTACTTAATATTAACGAAAAAGTAATATTAATTATTTGGGTAATATCTTTAAAAGCTTATCCTGTCTACGTACGAAAATGGGACGAATGAAACTGTATTATATAATTAAAATCTAAAACCGACTACTTGAAACGCCTTATAATCGTAACTAAATGTGTCAAAGATTTAAAACTTGCTAATCGTAAACCTAAAATGTTCATTTTAACATAATTTAACTAATAACAACCAAACCTCCCTGTAATCAACTACATATAAATCAGTTACCTTCACTTCCTTCACTAACTGTTCCTTGGTGAGTTTTAACTTGTAGTCGACCTGGGATCACAAAAAAACGTTATCACAAATATATCTAGCAAATTAAAACCAAACTGACATTGATTCCATGATCTTGCAACAATTCCACACATGCACTGTCAACCGCGTCACACACGAGCACATTTTTGATCTGTACAGGCATTTTATTCCAAGTACCGGTCTGACGCTATTAGGTGAACAGTCCTTTTAGAACAAATTCACTTCAATCTAGATCAATTCGAATTATAATTCGTTGAACAACCGCTCCTACGTACTTCCAATTTGCAACTAGCGACACTGGCGAAACTAAAGAAGCCTCATCAGACTTTCTCTTCCCTTCGCTCCGCTCTACACTACTATTCTTGCCGAACTAGGAACCGGTTGATCATTAATGTGTACTCGAGAGTGCAACAATGCACTTTTACTGTATGTAGATGTAAATTACTCAATTGCTAGTTGATAGGGATAGAGTTACATTACGTACCTTGATCACTTGGACAGTTCCACCAACACATGCTCGAAACTGGACGCTGGAAGTGTATATAACCTTAGGCCAACCCGCTGCATTCTTATTTTTCCCTGTTTACAACTTGTTTTCAATTTCACTATCACTCCAAGCGTTATCATTGCTGGTCGGTCAGTTTCCAACCGACCTTACACTTTCGTAACTTACATTATCAATGGATTGTCTTTGTGTACTTTTGAGATTATCCCTCGTAATCTATCTCCGATGATATGGTATGACCAATTGGGTTCACATAATTGACATACGTATTGTGTGTAAGTTTGAAAAGCTATTTGATAAAACAATGCCAAATTTAACTAAACAAAATGTTCTAGTTGTGTTGCAATAGCTTGGAGTTTAGGGAAGCTCGGAGATAGTTGGCAGTGTTTTTCATTTTATGATAAAAACCATAAAACATGGTATAAAAGGGTGAAGCGTTAAAATTTCTCAAACGGTCTATCCAAAATTTATGGTTACCAACATGTCCTTATTTTTGATGAGTTTGGAAAGCGTCCTTTATTTTACCTCAAATGTCCTTAACTTTAGTCTCAAACCTAGACATATTTCAAAAATTTTCAGATCTGGTTAATTCCGAAAAGCACTTTCTGTCAGTAAAGTTATTTACATATCCTTCGCGACTCACAGCAACCAAAAGATCTTTTACCATAAAATAAATTAGCTTTGCTTCACTTATAATTCGGACACATTATTTATTCTGTAACAGCGTACCTATTGGTTGGATTTGGAATGTCTTTAAAAAGTTGTGCATGATGAACGGCGAGAAAACAAAATTATTCCTACACACTAACTTCGAAAAGCCGACACTGCCCTGTCAACCTTAGACGCATTTTGTTCCAACATGATAAAAAGTTCAATAATTCGATTAGGGTATATAACCCTATTGTTGGGGGGCATACTGACCGATTGCTGTGGGACGTACCATCCTTTTGTTGTGGGGCATATTACACTTTAAACTGAGGCATTTTGCCCTGGATGGAAGACAAAACTATAATTTGAGCATCTTCGAAAAATGTGTAATAAATAATACTTGTATTAGGATATTTACCATGTAAAGCTAAGTATGCACCTCTTGCGAAATGAAATTTCCTATACAAAACCTATGCATAAAAAACGTCGCGAAATGTTCGCGAAAAATTTTTTCGTTGCCATTTCGTAAGCGGTACGCAGCTCTCGCGAAAACGATAACGAAAAATGTAGTTAGCTGAGACACGGTTCGACAAACGATAAGTTTCATAATACTTCCGCGAGACAGCGCTGCTTTCTATTCGCTGTCACCAAGGCAAACTTTTTCCTTGCGAAATAATGGTCAGCGGTATTATTTCGCACGGAGGCTCGCGAAATTTTGACAGGTTGCAATGAAAAAATATAAGAAAACACAAGATTGGTAATTTTTTGTATTTTTTTCATCGCAACCTGTCAAAATTTCGTTGTTTAGAAATTCAATATTTCGAATTTGAATGGTAAGTTTAAAAATATTACTGTAATGTAATACCCTATTCTTCTTTAAAAAGCTCGAGTTCACTCATTTACGGATATTTTTTTATTGTCATTTTTTTCAGATCGAACACCAACAACATAATATGGTAATCACCCAGCAAGAGAACGCAGTGATAATGGGCCAACAGAAACCACAACATCAAGATGCTCGGAAAGGACTTTCTCTTTCGGTATGTATTTACCAGTAGCATCCCCCTCCAAACATTCCTTTGCATATCTAGATGTCCTTATCAATTCCCAGAACAAACAATGGCACGTCATGTTCAATCGGCTAACCGTTTGGAATAAGCGCTTATCATCGGTTTCATGGCAGGGAAGTGAGCAGGTAAAAGAAGGCATCGTTTTTTCCGCAAGGTCGCTCTGGTCAAAATTTCAGCGGATTGCAAGGAATAAACCACCCGAGGGACAGTACCCGTGCTGATTCAGGACGATTACCCATACTTTGTACCTTGCTATTGAATTTTAATACCCGATCGAAACGATGGCAAGCGCTGCCGATAACTGGGTCAAAAAGACAACGGATAAAGAAATTTCTGCACTCGGTAAGTGTTTTTTTCGTAATAACCTATTTTTGAAGCGATCATTGGGATGGGATTTGAATTTTTCTTTTCAATACAAATAGGTTAGCGAACTGAGTACATATCACCAAGGATAAGGATTCAGAGCCGGCGGCTGGCAAGAAAGAGAATGCGGAAAAACCTAGTCCACCGGCAGTAGGACCAAAGCTGCACCTGATGTTTGGAGTTCGGTAGCTTCGGAAATTCTAACTCTAGCAGCTCCTGAAGAAAAACAAGCTGCAAGAGAAAATGGAGAAACAGCTTCCTCCGCGGAAGATGCAGAGGCATTCAAGTAAGTCGAAATCTGCAGAAAATTTTGATTAGGACATAAGGAACATTGAGAGCCTCTCTTTGTTTGCTTTCTCTTTCGGTTATGACGTCACTATAACACTGCACTAATTTTCGAGTACATAGCCGATGGTTTTTACTAAAATATTAGGCAAAGAGTTGAGTACTAAATATTGAAACGACCGAGTAATAAACAGAAGAGAAAGACCCCAAAGAGAATCTCATTGTTGCTTACGTCCTATTCTAAATTTTCTTCCGAAATATTTAGTATCAGCTTTAAAATTATCCGTGACTAATCTTTTAGCCCGGCGGATGCAAGTTTGCTAATGAAAGATGTTCACTAAGGTCTAGTAGAATCAAAGCTGGATCTGAAGGTGCAGCGAAAGGATTCTTCTTCGCCGGTTGGTTGGTTTCGAAGTTTTGCACGTGAAGCCGGGATTACTTCAGGGAGTCTATGCGATGGGTTTCAACGCCCTTCCAAGATTCAGGAGATGGCTCTGTTGGCCGGTCCGCCACGGAATATAATCGCCCAGAGTCAGTCGGGAACAGGAAAAACCGCTGCCTTTGTGCTGGCAATGCACAGTTGAGTCCATCAGTTAAAAAACTATCTGCAGGTGATTTGCCTTTCCCCCACGTATGAGCTGGCAATTCAGAAGGGGGAAGTAGCTGCCAAAATGGCAAAGTTTTGTCCTGAAATCAAACTTCCTTACGCCGTTCGCGGTGAGGAGACCGTCAAAGGGGCGAAGCTGACTAATCATATCATCATCGGAACACCCGGCAAGCTAATGGACTGGGGTATAAAGTTCAGGACGTACGACCTAGTTTTCCCTTTTTGTACTGGACGAGGCGGGTGTTATGGTCGGTGTTCTTCTTGGCCACGTACGAGCGCGAGGTGATAGTTTGCCGAGTACATCCTACCCAATCCGATCGTCATTTGGCAGGCGCGGGAGCAAGAATCTCTCGATAACATCAAACAGTACTACGTCAAGTTCCGCAACCAGGACGAGAAATTGTGTGATTACCGTCGGACAAGCGATCATTTTCTGTCATATGATGTATAGGACAGTTGCAAACTCCAAGTAAACTTATTTTCAGAACTGTTAATCCATCGAAACAGGTACGCAAAACGGCCGGTTGGTTGACCGGCAGGATGTCCCAGGATGGTCACTCGGTAGCGGTACTGTCCGGTGATCTAACGGTGGAGCAACGGTTGGACGCCCTTGATCGATTCCGAACCGGACTAGAGAAGGTACAGATTATAACGAACGTTTTGTCCAGGGGTAAGTTCCACCACTTGATTCTGGCTACAGCACCAGGTTACGGAGAGATTCTTTCATCTTAGGTATCGACGTCGAACAGGTGACCATTGTCGTCAACTTCGATTTGCCGATGGATCAGCAGGGACGAGCCGATTGCGAAACGTATCTACATCGAATTAGACGCACCGGTAGATTCGGTAAGTGTGACTCATTCTTGTGATCCTATAGATTGTATTTCTTCCCACTTCTTTAACAGAACGGAATCACCATCAACCTAGTGGGCAGTGATCGATGCATGATGATTTGCAGATCAATTGAAAAACACTTCCGGAAAAAGATTCAGTTGCACCGTAAAGTGTTTTCGACCAGCTACTAGTGAAAGGCGTAGGAGCTTTTTTGGGTGTTTTGATTCTGAATTTATAATTTTATTATTTTTTTTTTTAATTTTTTTTTTCTTCCTTGACCTGACATAAGGTATACAAATGTAACTAACAGGGTATCGTAAGCTAATAAATTTACAATTACAATTACAATTTAGCTCTACCCAGTTCTATCCAAACATTTGAAAAGGGCCTAACTGCAAAATGTAACAAATGGAAATTTCATGTTTTCCATTAACAAATATCTACCCGAGCACGTACATAACGCAACATTTGATTATGAAGAATTTTGATAGCGATTTTTCAACAATTTATAAAAGGGCATTTGTTAGAAATAGGATGTAATTCAAGGATTGTATAGCGCATGTTTAATGGTTATAACTTTCAGTTAAATGGACTTTTAAGAACCCGACTTTGTTTTTTATTTTATTTTGTCGTTGAACGGCCAGTAGAGAAAGCGGTGGAAAAATTATCCGAAAGACTAACCTTGAAGCAGAAGATAAAAAATATTTTGCTCATTATCCTGTGAATCAAAATTCCAAGAAGACAAAACATAGCTATAAAACACAATAAGATATCTTAACTGATATATGCTTTGAAGCGATTCAAGGCGAAAGCGACTGGGTTTGAATTTAGTATATTTTTACATTTATTTATTCCTTCATTATTTACTTATATCAAGCAAACTTATTGAAAAGGTCCTATGTGCAAATGAGAGCCTCTCTTTGTTTACTTTCTCTTCCGCTAATAACTCGGTCGCATTTGCGTTTGCTGCTTAACTCTTTGCATAATATGCTAGTCAAAACCATGCTCTTCCAATATGTATTGGATCATTATTGGAAAGATTAATGGTAATGCCGTGATAATCGGAAGAGAAAGTAAACAAAGAGAGGCTCTCTTTTGCACATAGGTCCATTTCAAAAAGTACGCGAGATATGTTCATTTATTTCTGGGGAAAATTTTCATTAGGTCGTATCGTAAGTAACAATGTTATTCTTTTTATTTACTTTTTACTCTGTAATAAACCAAGCCGCTTAAACATTCGCCCCTTCGTTCTTTGCATAATATGCTAGACGAAACCTTCGTCCCTCGATATGTGCTGAAACATATGTGAAATGTTTATGTTAATGCCTATGAACCGAGAAACTATTCATTAATTTATTTACCAATTTAATTATTTATTGATGTATTAATTTCTCTATATATTTATTTATTGTTCATTTATATTTTATCAGTGTAGATGTCTCGCAATCCTTTCTGATTATTTAGGTTAAATTTTTCTTAGGCGGATCTGACAGCGCAAAATTTTAAAAAAATCTGATTTTTATTTTTGGATAAAAATCTGATTTTTATTAGTGGATAGGGATCCACTAAGACAAGAAATATATGCCCAAGAAAGGATTTACTCGAATTCAACTTGGTTCGACTGCTAGAGCCCATCAAACTACCAACTATCAATTTTCATATGAGGGGGCTGATAAAATCGGGTCTTCAGTGTATTTAATATTTTATGTTTTTTATTTTATATTTAATATTTATTGTTGAATATTTAACATTTGATATTTAATATATAAAATGTAATATTCAATGTTTAATATTCATATTCAATGCGTGATATTTAGTATTTAATGATCAATGTTTTATATTTGATATACATACAATACTCAATGATGATGAATGCTCTACTAGACTCGTCACACAAAAGTCACATAAATGCGCGCATCACATAGTAACGCTTGAGAACTTCGCGATAATACAAACCCGGTCGCAAACGTGATCATTCACATACACCGGCACCCACCGTCTAGCATACACAAAAGCAGCCTGGTGATTAAGTAAACGTGCTATAGCACATACGGTATTCTTGAAGTACAGCAGTTGTTGATCCGATTGGTTGACGATTCGTTTGACCTTCAGTTTCGTTAAGTGACCAATTTAGTTATATAATATAATCCAGTAATTTGGAATCACGATTCAGACCATGGAACACTTTCCCACCTTCTCTAGTGTTTCATGCAATAAGAATTACCACGAATTACTTATGGCAATAAATTTGAATTACGATTCTCACAATTGTTATACAAAAATAGCTTTGTATCCGTACTGATTATTGGTAGCATTCCCTGAGACTTCCAGAACCTTTAGTAGTAGCCATTGTTATCATAATCGATTTTTAACGTCAGCCAAAGTTTAAAGCCTAGGGTTTGGTTCGACCTGAAACCGATTGAGTCGGAGTCGGTTGTTATATTTGCGCTGGAATCCATTCCGGATTCCGAAACGTGTTTCGAATGGTAGTTTCCCCGAGACTTGTGAAAGCGGTAAAGGCGGCCAAGGCAATCAGATTTGCTTCTTAATGGTCAAACGCCGATTTAGACTTACGATTCGAACAATTACAATAGATTTGGTTTGAGCGAATTTCGATCATTTCTCTGAGTCTTCTAGAACCGGTAGAAGCAGCCAATTTAGATAGAAAATGGCCAGCCAATGATTTAAATTTCCGATTGCAGGAATTGTGCTGTCTAAATTGGTCAGACTGAACTTCCCCGAGACATCCGGAACCGTCACAAATAAGCATTATGATTAATCATGCTCGAAATATGATTCACGCTGAGTACGTCACTTCCCTGAGAGCTTCATGAATGGCAAATAGGTTTACAATTGTTACCGATTTCATACACATCCGTGATGAATTAATAAAATACATCATTTAAAACATTCAAATGACAACAGAAATATAAAAAAAATAAACAAACAACAGCTGATGTCGTTTTTCATGTTATCAAAAGCGACATCTAACAGCAAACACACAGACTAGTTTTCGCGAGCAAATGTCAAAATTCCGCACGGAAGAAGGAAAAATATTTCGCGACCTCATTTCGCAAGAGGTGCATACTAAGCTTAACCATGAATTATGAAACACTTAGTAGGCCTTCAATACTGTTAAACGTGTACAATTTAAGTAAATATTGATAATCAGTAGTGCAGTTTCGTGCGGATGTAATTTTCAAGTTTCCGATTTTAAGGTTTATCAATGAAAAAATCACTTCCGGTGAAAATTTCAACGTGTCGACATGTTGGTTTTCACCGAGTGCTAGATAATTCGCTTTTTTCACCTTGATTGGGCGAATTACTCGTGCTGTGGTGGACCAATTTTGTGGCGCTGCGAGTTTATCGTCGGTTAGTCACAGAAAGTTAAGTCCATTGGACTATAAACGAAGATTAACTGGCAATATAGCTTTATATGCTGTGCCGTTTTGGGCTTTGTTTCACAAACAAGCCAAACAGAAGCGAAGAAGAAGAAGAAGAAGAATGAAAAAATCAATTTTTTCACGGATTTTTTCTTTTATGCCGATAAAGTAACTCTTAAGTGACATCTTCGTGGAAAATAACAGGTAAGTTGATTTATGACTGAATAAGTACAAACAGTTAAAAAATATGTGTGCTGGTGGGGCAAGACGAACAGTCTTCAGTAATTCTATTGATTCATCCTTATATGAATGTCTCGCGTGTAGTAACGAAATTCTTGCAGTCAAATGTGGAGAACCATCCAGTTAGCTGAATTCTCATATGCAGTAGACTGCAGGATGAACGTTAAAGTGACCGAGGCTAAATACGGAATTTCTAGAACCTGGAAAAGGTAGACGACTTTGTGCAGGTCCCATACTCTGACTGTATGTAATCCAGGAACTGATGAAACCAATTACGCATTTAATATATAACTTTCCAGTTTTGTATAAGTGATTTTGACTGATCAATGGAATTGATTGTATAGCTCTCTTTATGACAACGGTAAAAACTATATTAGAAAATACATCATTTGTTTCAACTCTAAACGTTATTTCTCACCTCGAATGTCCGTTTCACTCGCAGTTTGGAAAAAGTGCAGATTAAAATTGATTTCTTGATTTCTTCGTTTTCGAATTCTTTAAAAAATGATACTTATTATGCAATCTTAAATTCCCATAAGGGAAAATTGGACTGAACCACTTTGTGCATTAAGGGCACAAAACCTAACTTAAATTAAGTTTTATTTTTTGTGTTTCGAATTCATCTCGTCAGTAACTAGCACCATCTGGGTGTCTAGTTAGACGATGTATCTAAACTAGTACCCAAATTAGCACTAGTTAGACACAAAAAATTCCAAACAGTTCACACGACACATGTGAACGTTCAAAGCAACTGACTTGTCCCGAGTGATGTCCCGGGAAGCAAGCACAGAGGCTCAGATTTGCTGACGAGAAAGAGAAAACGAACTCTTGTCTTTTGGCTCGGGAGCCAAACGCCTGGCATTATGCAATCTTAAATTTCCATAAGGGAAAATTGGACTGAACCACTTTGTGCATTAAGGGCACAAAACCTAACTTAAATTAAGTTTTATTTTTTGTGTTTCGAATTCATCTCGTCAGTAACTAGCACCATCTGGGTGTCTAGTTAGACGATGTATCTAAACTAGTACCCAAATTAGCACTAGTTACTTAATTTAAGTTAGGTTTTGTGCCCTTAATGCACAAAGTGGTTCAGTCCAATTTTCCCTTATGGGAATTTAAGATTGCATAATGCCAGGCGTTTGGCTCCCGAGCCAAAAGACAAGAGTTCGTTTTCTCTTTCTCGTCAGCAAATCTGAGCCTCTGTGCTTGCTTCCCGGGACATCACTCGGGACAAGTCAGTTGCTTTGAACGTTCACATGTGTCGTGTGAACTGTTTGGAATTTTTTGTGTCTAACTAGTGCTAATTTGGGTACTAGTTTAGATACATCGTCTAACTAGACACCCAGATGGTGCTAGTTACTGACGAGATGAATTCGAAACACAAAAAATAAAACTTAATTTAAGTTAGGTTTTGTGCCCTTAATGCACAAAGTGGTTCAGTCCAATTTTCCCTTATGGGAATTTAAGATTGCATAATGCCAGGCGTTTGGCTCCCGAGCCAAAAGGCAAGAGTTCGTTTTCTCTTTCTCGTCAGCAAATCTGAGCCTCTGTGCTTGCTTCCCGGGACATCACTCGGGACAAGTCAGTTGCTTTGAACGTTCACATGTGTCGTGTGAACTGTTTGGAATTTTTTGTGTCTAACTAGTGCTAATTTGGGTACTAGTTTAGATACATCGTCTAACTAGACACCCAGATGGTGCTAGTTACTGACGAGATGAATTCGAAACACAAAAAATGATACTTATTGATTTTTGTAAAATAATTCCTCTGGGCACTCGAAAGCCAATATATAGAGCTACAACATAGAGTATGACATGTTGACAAAAACATGCTCTTACTATGTTATATTTCAGTATTTCCTTAACACGTCCGTCTTACCCCCAGTTCCCTTACGAATAAGCGCGTCAGTAGAGATGCTTCGACTTCGAAACGACTCCAAGCTTTTACAAATCCGCTAATAACTTAACACTGCACATGAAGAATATAATCGTAAAATCGAGACTGAAATCAAGACCTATCCAAAGAATTTCTTCAATTACGTGAAAACGAAATTGAAAAGTAGCAACTTTCCATCCCAAATGCATTTTGACGGACATGTAGGAAACAACAATACTGAAATTTGCAATTTATTTGGAAAATTCTTTCAAGAAGTCTATACTTCATATTCCGAAACAGACCGCGACCGCGACTACTTTTCATTTATACCTGAATTTTCAAATGACATTGCCGTCCACGAACTATCTGAACACGAAATTATCACTGCACTAAAAAACTGGGACGCATCAAAAGGACCTGGACCGGACGGAATAGCACCAATATTTTTAAAAAATCTAGCAGAAGAATTCACTCTACCACTACTACATATTTTCAACATGTCACTGAAAAATGGAACATTCCCAGAAATATGGAAATCATCCTTTTTAGTGCCAATTTTTAAATCAGACGCTAAATCGGACATCCGAAACCATCGTGGGATTGCCATTATATCATGCATTCCAAAATTATTCGAAAAACTAGTAAATGACAAAATATTTCAGCAAATCAAAAATCAAATAACAAGCAAGCAGCATGGCTTTTATAAAGGCCGCTCAACAACATCAAACCTTTTAGAATTTGTAACATTTACTGTAAATGCAATGGACAATGGCAACCATGTGGAAACACTCTACACAGACTTTAGTAAAGCATTCGACCGTATTGACATACCTTTATTACTCTTCAAACTGCAAAAATATAGCATAGAAAATAAACTATTGAAATGGCTCGAATCATATTTAACGAAACGTCAACAAACAGTTCGCTTTCAGAATATACTCTCGGAACCAATTTCTGTCACCTCTGGCGTACCCCAGGGTTCCCACTTAGGCCCTCTTCTTTTTATTTTGTACGTTAATGGCATTACCTTTATACTCAAACATTTTAAAGTGCTTATATATGCAGATGACATGAAACTTTTCATGGAAATAAGAAATGTCAAAGACACTGAAATATTCCAAAACGAAATAAATATATTCCACACGTGGTGTAGCAAAAGTCTACTCCAACTTAATGTAAAGAAATGCAACTCAATAACCTTCAGCAAAAAAATTTCAAATGTTCCCATAGACATACACTTAGGCAACCAACTTGTAGAAAAATGCAAAATTGTACGAGATTTAGGCGCAATCTTAGACTCCAAGCTCACATTTGTTGAACATTATTATACAATAATAAATAAAGCTAATAGTATGCTGGGCTTTATTAAACGTTTCACCTACAATTTTGAAGACTCTTACACAATAAAATCATTATACAATACATATGTCAGGTCAATTTTGGAATATTGCAGCATAGTATGGAACCCATACACTGTCCTGTACGAAGAACGCATCGATTCAGTCCAAAAACAATTTATTTTGTACGCGCTTCGTAAACTAAACTGGACGACATTTCCTCTTCCATCGTATAAAGCACGTTGCATGCTCATTAATATACAAACACTCAAAGAACGCCGCGAATTTGCCATCCTTTACTTTATCAACGACATTATTTCTCAACGTGTACAATCCGCATCATTACTTTCGCAAATAAAATTTTATGTACCTAGCCGACAACTAAGAACTCGTAATTTATTCCAAGAACAATCTTTTAGGACAAACTATGCTAAAAATAGCCCCATCAATAGAATGCTGCGTCATTATAATGAAAATTGTGTAATAATTGACCTTTCCATATCTAGAAAACAAATCAAATCTGAACTAAACTGTAAAAATAATGTATAGTATATAAGTAAATATTGTAAAACCATTCTATGTAGTCTACATATGCTTGACGAAAAATAAATAAATTATGGAAAATATTCAAATTCATTGAATGAAAATTGATCATATTTAGCCGCATTCATTTTCAATATTCAGTGACGCAGCAGACAACATCAAACGAACAAACCGCCCATTCATCCATGCAGATTTTCCTTCGTCTCCTATTATTGGGTTCTTTACTGAAACAGTTAACCTCACTTTTCTTGACAGTTCGATAGTACTGTTTACCTGCACTTTGAAAAAATTGTGGATGACTAGATTCGCTCGAAGCAAATCGTAAAGAATTTTTCTAAGTTCATGTAAACAGTACAAGCGAACTGTCAAAAATGAACACCGTAAAGAATTCAATTACTCGAAGCGACCGTGCAGCAACGAATCAAACGCATCAAAGTAGGCCCTGGCACAATATAAGCGACGATGATTGTTGTTTCATATGCTTTACCGGCATTTGAAAACATTTTCCTAGATAATTAGTGAAACGAATATATTGTACGATATTCAACTGAATGAATAAGGATGGATATTTGAATGAATATTTTTCTATTCACCGCGAGTCGCGTCAGGTTCATTTTCAGCCGTCAAAAAAGAGCTTCGATTATTTTTAACTCTGGATATCACTATTGCGTAGGGTTACCAACCGTCCTTATTTTAAAGGACATGTCCTTATTTTCGAGGTTTTTGGAAAGGGTCCTTATTTTACTTCAAATGTCCTTATTTTTAGTCTCAAACCTTGGCATATACAGGGTGGTTCAACATGATGATTTTTAACAGGGCATGTCATATTATTGTAGTTTAGTATTGTTTGACACCACAGTACGCTCACCATTTTCAAATTATTCAACTATCGAAAATCAGCGATCTGTGAGAAATGTGTTCGTGTTCTCCGACCATGATATGGTCGACATAATCGGCCAACTGACTGCACTATTCGCCATACAATCAAAGAGTAAAAGTTGCAGTTCTCGTTAATGGATGATTAGCGACCACGTCCAGCACGCATTGGAGAAAACATAGCGGCGATGACATTCCCAAGCATTGGAAACCAACATTACTCGACTAATTAGCCAAATACCACTTGAAATACTCGAATCCGTCATCAAAAATTGGACCAGCCGAATGGGTAATCAAGCGCCAACATGGTTAACATTTAAAAGAAATTGTTTTCAAACAATAAATGGCAAAAAATATTCTTTCGATTGTCGAATGAACATTTCGCGAATTTCTCCATTTTACATTTTTTGCGAGATCAGAAAAAACGTCATGATGAATCACCCTGTATTAAATTTATCAGATCAATTCCAAGAGAATCAATTTCAATTGTCAATTTAAAATACCTCCAGCGATTGTTTTTGTTAATGCATACTCGCTGCGACTCATTCCAACCAAAAGTTCTTTCACTCAGAAGTAACCAAAATTTGTTGGATAATTCGATATGAGGTTTGACCAAAGTGGTTATCTTCGTTCAATATTGGCACTACACCATTCCAATTTGTTTCAATCAAGATTCAACGTCCAACTCAACTGCTGGAAAATAAGCCAGAATCCCAACTTTTTCAGAATTCTGGCGCAAGTGATAACTGAAAAAGTTATCACTTGCGCCAGAATTCAAAAGGCTCCAATTCCAAATGGGTCATTCCATGCGAAGTGATCAAGGCACGTGTAATCGACCTTCACGGATTTGTACCAAATTTGGAGTAATTGTTCATCTAGGGCCAATATATAAAAAAAAACAATTTTTTGTGACAATTGAACCACCCATCGGGTCATGGGAGTACCCCCCGTTTTGGCAAATTGCCAAAACCCTTGATATTCTTTTGATCATATCTCTGGTTCTATTTACTCTAGAATCAAACCGCAAGATGGCTTTTGAAGAAAATTGTTCAAGGAATCTAGGAAAAAGGTTTTTTCCCGGCAGTGCTGCCAACTATACGATTTTTTCAGATAAATATTAAAATTTAATTTTTCTCTAAATACATATATTTTAATTTTGAAAATTTTAATGCCATCACGTTCCTCAGACATTTTTACATAAAAAACACTTATCATCCCAATATAATATGAACGCATCCTGAGATACACCGTTTTGAAGAGAAAAAACCGCAATTTCCCATATAAAATCGCGAGCGCACAACACTAAAAAACCAACTTGAGTATTCCGAGTTTAAACATAATTTTCGTGAAGTAGACGAGAAATGATGAAAAACTACGTTTTTGGTTTGCTTCTAGCAGATCAGGGTCGATTTTTATGACCGTTTGAAGATTTTCTCAATTTTGGCCAATAAAAATAGATTTTTATATGAGAAAATGGGAGGTTTTCCCTTCAAAATGGTATATCTCAGGATGCGCTCATACTATATTGGGATGAAAAGTGTTTTTTATGTAAAAATGTCTGAGGAACGCGATGGCATTAAAATTTTCAAAATTAAAATATATGTATTGAGAGAAAAATTAACTTTTAATATTTAACTGAAAAAATCGCATAGTTGGCAGCACTGCCGGCAAAAAAATAATGCTTTTTCTAGACTTGAACAATTTTCTACAAAAGCCAATTTGCGGTTTGATTCTAGAGTAAATAGAACCGGAGATATGATCAACAGAAAATCAAGGGTTTTGGCAATTTGCCAAAACGGGGGGTGCTCCCATGACCCGAGGGGTGGTTCAATTGACACAAAAATTTGGGGTTTTATATATTGGCCCTAGATGAACAATTCTTCCAAATTTGGTTGCAATCCGTGAAGGTCGATTTCAAGTTTGCATCTTTTTTTGATCACTTCGCGTGGAATGGCCCAAATAGATTTGGTAGGGATGTCCTTCATTTGCTCTCAGTCCATTTTGTAACCCTACTATTGCTTGGGGGTTACCTAAGACTTTAAGAATTATTTCAACGGTGCTAGCTGGAAAGTAATCGCCCATTCCCTGTTCGGACGTTCCTCAGTGTTCTATTCTCGACTATAGTAGGAGAATCGCTAAAATAAGTGGACGCACAGGCCACGGAGACGATTGTCCATCATAAAATAGATGTGCACCTTAATTCTTGTTTACGGCCGTATGCATCATAAGTACGAATGGATACTTTCGAACGAGTTCGAAAATGCTATTCTTGTTTAGGGTTACCACCTCCGGAGAGTCTTTCACCCGGAGATTTTCACTGACCCAGAATAGGCTTTTATAGCAACAAGAGAATACGCGGAAGCAAGACTTACCCTAAGAGTTGAAATGAGACATGTATAAACTTTTTCGTTCCTTTTGTAACTTTTCAGGGTATCGATTATCAAAATTGATACACATTGTCCGTTGAGTGCTTTGTTTTGGAAAAGCATAATCCACACCATTTTTCTGAGCCTCATTTGGCTGAAATTTTTTCTCCCGTTCATAAAACGTTTTGTCTATTTAGATAGGTGTAGAATTTCACTTCTCCCGCTAATAACTAAGAATGCAAAATCACCAGGTACTCTCGCTGTGGATGATAAGCCGAACAAGCATTGACCTCTGCTAAATCCAACAGGAAAAGAAAAGTAAAACAAGCAGGAAAGCATCGTCTGGGAAGCACACTGTGGTGTCTTCTGAAATACTTTAATGGGCTCAAAGAATGCTGTTTTTCTTTATCGCAATCGCTAGGGTGGTTCCAACAAACAAAGAAATAAAGTTTTCTCCCTGTACATCAGTTAGGCATCGCAGCAGGAACAGCCAGCATTAGTACCGGAATAACTCGCTTGAAATAAACAAATTCAGCATCATAAAAGTTTAATTTATCCGTCTTCCCACCAGACCCGGAAAAATTGATATAAAATCCGGAGGCCCGAAGATCGCCCCCAAAAACCAGAGTCTCCGGGTCAAACGCGGAAGGGTAGCATTCCTATTTACGTTCGTTTCTGCGTACGAACCCATATTCTTGTGTGAAAAGAGTTGCCACATCAGCAAATACTTTCGATGCAATTGAGTTCTTCTCGGCCGGTCTCACAAACATTTATGAAGTTTTTTTGGGTGAAAACAATCCCATTTGATTTGCTGTCTTTGTTTACAATTTTCCACCTGCTAGTGATGTATTTGTGTCATGAGACGTGTACGTACAAAGTCTGCACTATGTGTGACGTAATTTGAAACATGATAAGTTTAACCGAACAAACAAGTTCGAAGATACAAAAAAAGTTTTTTCGGCATTTAATTAGCAAGGGACTGGAAGGTGAAGTATATTTTTCAATATTTAGAGCCATAGTACTCAAGGGAGAGCAAAGTGTTGAAAGGAGAAAGTTTAGAAAAGCGTGGAAGGATCATATATGCAAGCTTAGAGCTCACCGGCGACTTAACCCTTTGTCTGCTACCGTAGTGGTCAGGGTCTTTTTGGCATTAGAAATGCGAATCACCTGAGTCTACGGCATGTCCGAACAAGCGTAAAGTAACTTGTTACTTCATGCTGTCGGAACCGACAGTCGGTTCCGACAGCATGAAGTAACAAGTTACTTTACGCTTGTTCGGACATGCCGTAGACTCAGGTGATTCGCATTTCTAATGCCAAAAAGACCCTGACCACTACGGTAGCAGACAAAGGGTTAAGTCGCCGGTGAGCTCTAAGCTTGCATATATGATCCTTCCACGCTTTTCTAAACTTTCTCCTTTCAACACCTTGCTCTCCCTTGAGTACTATGGCTCTAAATATTGAAAAATATACTTCACCTTCCAGTCCCTTGCTAATTAAATGCCGAAAAAACTGTTGACAAATTAACTCAATAGGTCGTTAACAAAAATGGTTAACAAAAAAATGGTAAAAATATACAAAAAAAGCTTTAGTATTAACAAAAGGAGAGAACAACTCAAATTTAGTTGAAATCAAACAAAGATTCAATTGGTTTTTAACAAATGGATCAGTTAAATCTAACAAATTTTGCAAACAGAAGTATTTGGTAAACTAAATTTTAGTTTGAAACAGTCATTCGTCAAGTTTGAAATTCAACTAAACGTTTTGTTGTTTCAAAAAGGCCTGATTTTTCTGCGTGTTCTTGGTCGGTGATTGATCATACCACTTAGACTAGTGTATTGCTTCCTAATCCGCCAGAGCAGGGTCAAACATAACCTTCGAAAATAAATTGTCTCTTTAATATATCTGTAGAATTCGACTCAACACTTCGCACTCACCGCTACATGTAAGAAACACCTAAGGTAGATGACCGCAGGTGTAAACAACCAACGAAAAACAGGAGTAGGGGAACGATAAATGAAACAACTGCTGGTTATTTGTGATATACAATGAAATAAATATCAGTTTATTAATGTGTGTATGCTTCATTCATGTCTTGTGTGCGTACAAACAACTTTTTCATGTTCTCATCATGAGTTACAGAATATATTAAAAATGTATAATATTTCAAGTAGACTTTGTTGTTCGTTCAGCTCATTCGCGTTCGCAATATTTTTTACAAAAATGAGAAATACGTGGAAAAACAATGTCAATGGTTTCCTTCAGTGAACAAATCAAACAAACACCTCGACTATAGTTGCGGTGACTTGATACTAATAAATAAAATTAACTGCAAAATAGGACAACATAGTCATAAAATGGCAGAACACAGTGCGCGCGTGCTTGATGCGATAGTGTCGTTGTCTGGGGTGGGTGGCTTGCCAAGTGAAACACTATGAAACATATACTAATTGCATGCAAGCTTCTATGCAACAAACTTAATAGGCGGAGGGCAGAATTACCTATGCGCACAGCGGTTACGGTAATAAGGCTGAGAAGAATAAGGCGGTTACCATTTAAAATACAAAATGCGGTTGTATTTCGCCTTATTTTCAGCTTCTCGAATATCAGCGAAACCGAATTAACTTTTACGTCTGAACTGCCGTCACATCTTGCACTTTTTTGTTTTCGTTATAGCAATTTGGAAGAACATGCACATAAATACACTTATTAGTTCCGTAATTCGGCTTATTTACAAGAAGGAAAAAATGGTTCATATGTAGTGAAAAGGGAGACATTTGTTTGGGCAATACTATCTAATATAAAAAAGAGGCTTTGACTCGAAGACTACACTGAAGCACAGAGTTCCAGAACGGAGAAAATGTGGTAAATATCTTTTAAATTTCTTTTTTGGTAACTTTGTGACCTAACTTGAAGGGGGCTGGCGGGAAAAGTGTATCATTTAATAAAGGTTGATTTTTTTCGTGATGGTTTTCCGACACATATGACAAATCTTGAGCGTTTCAGCACACTTCGAGCAGGCACCGTGTCCGCACAGGAAGGCCACGTTGCGGCGGCGTTCCATGCAGATGCTACAGCAATGCGTTTCTTCAATTTCCATAATTTTGCTTTCGAGGTACCGCAACCGATCGGCGGACGGTAAGCGAGTGTCCTTTGGATTGAATAATTGTTTCCCGCCAATAGTCAAGCGTCGTTCAATGTACAAACCACAGGAGAGACATTTTTTCATTCTCAGTCCACATTCTTCACAGGAAATTTGATGTTGGCAGGGTTCGAATACGATCAATAAAAGCTGTTCGTTGCAAACTATACATTCCTGAGGGATGCTACTAACCACCGGTGGACTACTGGATGGAACGGTTACCGGAGAAGCAGTTGAATTCTTATCCGAATACTGTCGCCGACTGATATGCTTTGTCGAACTTCCGCCGGAATCCGGGGTCCCTGTTGCTGGAGGCGATAAGGCTCGATTTGGTGATTGGAAACGTGCTGGACTATCTAATGGCGCACTGGGACCAGACAGTTGCGGTTCACTGGTCACAGCCGCTTCGATGTTCATTCGTTTAGAATCATCATCTTTTGCTACTACATTCGGTGTGTGGCTTGGAACAGGTGGCGGCGTTGCAATGGCAGCATCACGGTTATGCCCCCGATTGCGGCGAGCCGGAGTTGGCGGGTTTGATAGACCCATACCACTTGTTCCTGGACTTGCTGCTCCATCAGGCTGTAGATTATTACCTTCACTTTCGTCTAAATTATTGCCAGCAAGAGACATCGCCTCCAAATTAGTCTGCACTTGACTCACTGGTATTTCATCTTCTTCTTCTCGAGAGTTGTTCAATGATCGATCGGTAGCTGGAGGACCGCTCGTAGCAGCTTTCTCTCTAGCGATTCTACTCCTCTCATATCCGATAATAATATCCTTTATTTGTTGACTAGGTATCCAATCCAAAACTCGCGCCCCTTTATAATTTATATCCACTGGGCAGCCTTCCTTTGCCAGAAAGCACAACAACGCATACATTAACCGATTTTCAGTAACAAGTGGCGCAAGCGATTTGTACATTTCAAAAATTTTAGGTGAATCTGACGCCGACACTTCCTGTAGCAGGTTTGCTTTCTTTATGATACAAAGATGCATCGCATTATCACCATCTTCATCCTTCGCAGCAATGTTACATTTTAGCTCTACCAGTTTCTCGATTGCCGCAGTATGCCCTTGCGAAACTGCCAGCAAAAATGGTGTCTGTCTCCTATTGTTTCTAATGTTGATATCTGCCTGACCTTCATTCACCAAAACCTCCACTACTTTTGAATGCCCATTTAATGCCGCCAAATGGAGTGCCGAAAATCCATCGTCCTTCCGTACATTAACCAACTGCCGCGCCAATCGAATAATGTGCCTGGCAGCGTGAATATTTCCCTTCAACGACGCATGATGCAGAGCATTGAAACCTCGTTTATTCCTGATCGTTAGATCCAGTGTTGAACAATTACACAACAGCTCCACGACTTCGGTGTTTTCCTTCCCAATCGCATCGTGTAACGCGGTATCTCCGTACGCATCCTGCACGTTCACATTTGCCCCGAACTCGAGTAGTACCTTCACACAGTACGGTGGCTTCTTGTGAGCGGAGATGTGCAACGCGGAACAGTGTGACGAGTTCAACACATCAATGCTGGCATTATGCTGGAGCAGAATTCGCATTACATCCGGCTGATTACCGAACGCCGCATAATGCAAAGTCGAATCGCCTTCCTTGTCCACCACATTGACGTTGGCACCGAGCGATAGAAGATGTTTAACTAGTTCTACGTGACCTTGGTGAGCGGCCACTTGGAGGCAGGTTTTGCCCCCGCTAACGCAGTCTACTTCCTCCAAATTGGCACTGGAACGATACAAAAATAAAAAAATATTTTTGAGTGAAAGCGAAAATATAACGCGAAATAATATATCTTAATTCCTACGATGTGTCGCACCAATGAATTGGCTAAAAATAATAAATCATTTGAAGCCTACCTGAGATAATTCTGCACGAAATCCATGTTTCCTTGGGCAGCTTCCCTCACGAGACGATCTGCAGCCGAAGTCCCAGATAGTCCGGATAGTGGCGTCATGTGATGCTCATTCGTGCGCTGGTTGCTCAAATCCATCATACTGTTTGACCGTTCCGTTGCCGTTGCCTGTGATATAAGAGACCGCTCCAACTTAACACATTTCGGATTTACTGTCCAAGCTAAGTCATCGTCACACTGTTGTACTCGCAAGTCACCATCTCCGTAGATTTTGATCACTTTACCCGATTTCCCTAGCACATTGTGCATGGTTTCTACCCACTCGCCGTGACCTTTCTGCAACTGCTGCATCTTTGCCGCGTCTGTGATGAAGGTAACAATGTCTCCTACATTAAAACTATAAATCCTGATCAGCGCCGCAGGGTGAAAGGTCCACCGATTTGCGCAACCCTCGTACTGCACTCGTATGTCGCCCTTGTCCGTGATTCTATGTACAATACCAATCTTCGCTAGATATTCGGCCATCCGCGGATTCCAACCTCCGTGTCCCTGCTGCAATGCCATGAGTCTTTCCTCCGGGATGGCCACCTGGACTCTGTCACCGACATTGAAATGCGAGCGAACCGGCGGGGACACCGGTTGCTGCTCTTCTGGTTGACCTGCGTAAATAAAACCATCATTTTTAATAACGATTAGACAAGAGCTTGTTACTTAAGCTCACCTAAGACCGGCATGTGGTCTTTATAATAGTATCCTCCAAACGCAGGTTGTACGTACCGCAGATCCACGTTACCTTTGTGTCCTAACCGGTACACGTTTGTTGACCCTGATGCCCAAGATACGTTAGCTACACTTCGACACGATTCGTTGTCCCAGCCACGAATTTCCATAACACGACCCGTCTTGTTTGGTCCGCCGTCCTGGTTATTCCATTCCCAGTCCGGCCCACGTACAACCCGTGCTCCAACGAAGATACCCCTCAACTGTATCTTGATAGCTTCCTTGCGTGGTGGAACACAGACACTACAGGATGAAAGATAATAAAAACAGATCGTACATCATTCAGACACATCAGTCAAACGCATTACAAATGCTAAAATTGAAATTACTCAGCGCTTTATCCGAAATTGTTCACTTACAAAAGAGAAAGCCTTGTTCGAAGGTGCAATAGTTTTAGCTAAACCATTAGTGGAAAATGAAAACCACTAAAAGTGCAACGAAGCGAAGCAAAGTTGCACCTTCACTGCATATTACATTAGCCACAAAATTGCTCAGTAGCTAATAAAACACAGGATCGTTATTCAGGCACACCACAATCAAAAATGCGAATGGAAGCAAACTTTCTTCTGCGACGATCGGCGATGAGCCGGATGTTTACAGCTGCTGATGCCAGATAAATAACGGCCGTATGCGCGATACGCAGGTTTTACGAGTTCGTGAATCATAGAAGGGAATTTCCGATACAAGCGGCACTCTTGAGAGGCACACAATTGATGGATGGGTGGCGAAGTTCTTGGAAAAGACGCGAAATTAATCAACAAAAAGCGCCGTGTAATAAATCAGGACACAATGTGCGCTGTCTTGAGAATTCAATGAATGATATTTTTTACGAGCCATCGCAATCATAACGTTTCGCAAAATATTCAAGAACCTTAAATTTAATTACATTACTCTTCATAGGCGAATGACCAGTAGGTTAAAACCCAAATAAATAAATAATAAATACATCACTCTTGGGAATTTAGGTGGAATAAAATGTAAAGGTACCGTGTGCTGGTTTCTTGCTAGCGAAATTAACCATGACTTCCGGGCCCGGGGAGCATAAAGCAAAATTTACACCTTTCCGATCCGATTCAGTGCCGGTTCAGTTCCGTGCACGGACACCAATTTTCATTCATACAAATCAAATGCGAGTATTTACACTTGTCCGGGACGGTGCCGTGCCGGATAAGTGTGAATACTGGCATTTGATTTGCATGAAAGAATATTGGTATCCGTCCACAGAACTGAACCAGCGCTGAAACAGATCGGATAGGAGTAAATAGTGCTTAAAGCGATCCTTACACATTCAATATTTCTGTCATTACTAGAGAGTATTGACTAAACTTCCCTGGGCTTCGGTGATGAGCCTTGGATAATAGTGGGAGATCCGAGCGAGTGCTGGTTCTTTGATTTCTGAATCTCATGACTCATAATCATTAGCTCGAGTGTTTTGGCGGACAGTTGGTATGGGAGTTTCTACTTTCGATGGGGAGACATATTGGTTCAGCTGGTAGAAGACTCAGTTGATGTTGGGCATAGTGTTCGATTCATTCGATCGGGATCAAAGGACTGTCATCTATAAGAGATGATCAGACTGAAGGTGGGTGTTTTTTATCTCTTAACTCGCTATAACTGTCGCTCTGGCTCGCAAAGATGGTGGGTAACACTCGTCTATAACGAATCGGATTCACTGTTTTCAGAAACATGGACGACAATCTCTTATGGATGGAACCTCTTCCTTAAACATACTGTTCAGCCACTAGTTAATGCTCAACTAGCCCAACATCATAAACTGAAACACCTAGTTTTTGAAGAAATCCAATCCATGCGAACCACATCACCAAACACCTAAAAGTAGTTTAGATGCATGTAATATCTATTTCTTTCTGTAGCTAATATATTTTCATTTACTCAATAGTGTAGAAAATCTCTATATTCTTCCACTTTTTAGATTTATTCTGCCCTTACATTATCCATTCAAACTAAAAATAATCTATATTTGTTTTCTACCTCCATCTATCTTTGCTTGATTTATTTTTCTTTTATTACTACATCTTAAATCAGATTCATACTTACACTCACTAACACAATAAATTGCTTATGCTCTCATATACACTCACAATATCTCCCATTCTAAACGTACAAACGCTCGTGACCTTCGCTATAATACAAACCTGGTCACAAACGAGAACTAGGTCTATGCCTTCAATTGGACCAATTAAAAAAAAGAAAGCTTTCATACCCACCGGACAACACGTTCCATGGCAACATGACCGGGAACTCCAGTGATATGGGGTAACTCACTCTCTGTCAAAATGTGATCCGTACACCGATAACTATTTGTGATTGACCACAGGGTTACAAAAACAAATTTATTCGTGCAAAGTATCATACATGCGAGCACACGCGACATACATTTCAACATACGAAGACTGAAGCCCTTCGCGATTATCTACGCACACCTATGCCCGCGATCGCGCAAACTGTATAACTCTTCGGTAATAATGTGAACGTTGTAGTACTTACGAAGATACAAACGCGAACCCGCAAACACGCGCGATTATGAATCTGTCACGTCCGGAAACCTTTACCCTTCATTCTAGCAACTTAGGTCCATACATTCAGTTATACCAATAAAAAATAACGCTCATATCCACTAGATAACACGTTCCATGGCGACATGACTGGGAACTCTAGTGTTATGGAAGAACCTACTTTCTTCTAGAATCTGAACCGCACACAAAAAATAAAGTATTAGATTCACGGTCCGCGCGCGATCATTCTAGAACACACGCGAATATGCGAAAGGCACACAGTTATAAAATAGAATTTATACACGCGAAGTTACATATACGTTAACACACGCGACATACAAACGCACACGCGATCGAACACGTTAACGTACAAATGCTCGAACCCTTTGCGATGATACACGCGATTGCGAGGTCCCTGCGCCGGCACATACCTGAACCGTACAATGAATATCACATTCAGAATCACGGCCCGCTGCAATTGGCATAAAGCGGTGTGTTAGTGGGCGCCATTGCCAATCTCGTCTGCAATTGTGGTGAGTGATTCTGACGGGGAGCCCTTCCGAGAACCGTGCGGTTCTCGAACATGTGTACTCATAATGTAAAAATTTTGGGAATCGATAGCAGGTATTTACAATGACGGTAACGTTCGCTATCTTGCTCCTTTTGCCCCAATTCCTTTATTTGGTCGTGATTATTTTTATTACTGGCTATTCAACTTAGCAGAAAGCTGAATGCGGACTACCGTAGTTAGTGTTTCTTATGATAAAAAGTTTACATACTCTACAGAACATGCACGGAAAAAAATCAGTTCATAAATACATAAACAAAAGGTTCACGATTTCGTGAACTGAATGATTTACGAGAACCGTGACCAAGTTCCTGAAATTATGAATAATATTTTTTTCCTTTTTTATTTCGATTATGTTAGTCACATTTTCTTTTTTTACGTTTTAACGACATTCAATTAGCTAGAGATTACTGGGTAGGGAAAGTTATGAAACTTAGAGCCATAGTACTTAAGTGAGAGCAAGGATGTGAAGTAAACAGATCGGAAAACTAGAAGTGGCAGGGTCATTAGAACAGACTTAATATCGTACGGGCTTAATTTTTGCCTTCTGTTAATGAGGGTCGAGCTTAGGCAGAATAACTACGAACCACCCGAGTTCACTAACATGTCTCCTGATAAAGGTAGACGTATCTATCTTTACCGTGACAACCGGCAAAGCCTGTTCTAATGACCCTGCCACTTCTAGTTTTCCGATCTGTTTACTTCACAGCCTTGCTCTCACTTGAGTACTATGGCTCTAAGTTTCATAACTTTCCCTACCCAGTAATCTCTGGCTAATTGAATGTCGTTAAAACGTAAAAAAAATGAATAATAAACCTCGTATTCGTGAAACTTCCTGTGTTTTCTAAAAACCAGTTCGCCCCAAATATATAAATGGCGTTACATTAGAATGTTTGGTTTGGTTACTCTTGTTGTTCCCTGGGCATGTTTAGTTTTTGTTGTGATTCTTGTTCATGATTTGGGAATACACAGTCGATATTCAAACGTTGGTTTCAAGAGCTTATTCGCGATTCTTGTGAATTCTCATGACGTAAGATGGATTAAAGTTCATGATTTCAAGATCTTAGTAGCGATGTTCGTAATTTCTATCCACGTTATCGTGAAATGTTAGTCATCAGTAGAGTGATTCATGTTCACGATTTCAGGATCTTTGTCACGATTTTAAATATTTTTGTCACAAGTTGTGTGATTTGTGTTCTTGATTTCAGGATCTTAGTCGTGATTTTTGTAACTTCTGTTCGTGTTATCGTGATATTTTAGTCATGAATAGAGCAATTCATGATCATGATTTCAGGATCATAGTCACAATGTTCCTAATTTCTGTTCATGTTATCATGATTTTATTTTAGAGCTTACTTTCAAAGAGTAATGTAACTAACATTCGTGGTATCAGCAGTTTTATCATGGTATTCGTAAATTCTCTTTATTTTTTTATCGTGATCTATTACACTAGTTTACAAGAAAAATGAAGTTTCAAGAAAAAATTATTTTTAGACTAATTTTGGGTCGCTGAACACGAAAAAAATATTCATTTTTTTGTTCAAAGAAGCGATTTGGTGATTTTCTCAAAAAACTCGTTTTCTAGTTTTTAGTCAATATTTCGTGTCGAAATCATTCAATTAATTTAGTCAATAATGCAGGTGCCGAGATGCCCTTTCCAAAAACATATAATATGTGTCGATCATATGTAAAAATGTTTGTGCTGCAAGCGACCAAAAAAGTGCATTTTTGACCATTTTTAAAAGTTACTCATTTTTAAATAATTTTTTTTTCCGAAAAAGCAAATTTTTTCGGACCTTTTAGAATCTAAGATGACAAATAATATGTTTACGTTAATTTTAAGCTTAATATCACTAACATCGGATGGAAAATGTTGATGCTATGGCACATTGAGCGAAATGGAAATTTTATGATTTTAGCGGACCCTGCCCTGGTGCGGCGGTTTAGAGGGTGTAGCACTGGGCTCATAAGCCACTCGTGAAATATTCGAGTCCCTATCGGGAAGGAGTCTCAGTGGGATCATAGCACTAGCAACGTAATATTCTGTGAACTGAGAATCTGCTGTGAAGCCTGTTGAAGCAGAAGGCTAAAATTCCTTTAATTCGTAAACTATGTACTGACCACAGACAAAACAAAACTTTTCCAACGATATTTCCACATTTTAAAAAGCGCACTTAGTTGTACAATGAAGTATCCAAAACCATTCAAATGCCGCAGGATGGATGGATACAAGCTCGAGAAGACAGTACCCAACACAAACAATAACTATCAAGCATAGAAGATTATTTCAGCCGAAAGTATGATTGTGCGAAAAATAAAAAGTTACAATTTTCACTAAGTGCTTCATACCATCTACATTTTTCATCCGACTTTTGTGACCATTGGATTAAAATTTATGCAAAAAGATTAGAAGAATTTTCTTCTGTCCTTAATTTATTATAAAAAAAATTACTAGAAATATGCATTTTTAAAAAAGGTCGAACATTAGACTTTTACTTTGGTCGATTGTAATCATAATAAATGTACATTTCTCAACAAACATACGATTACGGCTTAAAAGCCAACTGTCCAAATTTTCTTTGAAAGGGAATTCCGGACAAACCGTTACTGCCTAAACGCAGTTCATAGCAGTTAATGCAAGAGAAAACTTTTTTCTTTTGTTTACTATAAACATCTGTGATTGGCGGGTAACAGTTTGTCCGAAATTTACTTTCAAAGAGAATTTTGACAGTTGGCTTTTAAGCCGTAATCATATGTTTGTCGAGATTTAACCTACGCATATTATACATTTTCAGAAAGGGCACATCAATAATGGACTTGATTTTCGTATTCAGCGATCCAAAATTAACTGAGGAAACCCCTTTCTTCTTAGCTTATCGCGATAACCTTAAAATTGTTAAAATCTGTCACATTAGATTCTGAAAATACGAAAATTTATTTTTCTGTAATAAAAATAGAGCAAAAACAAAAAAGCGGAAGTAAAAGAAGAATGGTTTTTTTAACTCGAACTTCTTTGAAAGAGAAATAGAGTATTTTCGTATTCAGCGACCCAAAATTAATCTAGAAAACACTTATTCTCGTAACTTCATTTTTCTTGTAAACTAGTGTAATCTTCTTTAAGACCAAAAGAGATATGTAAAAACAGAGCAATTTTCACTCGGTGCCTAATAACATCATCAGTTTTTGTCGGATTTACGTGATCTTAGGCTTAAAATTCAGGTTTGAAGTTTTCCTGTCACATAAGATTTTAAGAGATTTTTTTTTGCTGACGTATTTTTTTTATGAAAAATCAACTAAAAATTAGTAATTTTACCAAACACTACTTTTTCTGACTTTGGTTGCTCTTAACCCTAAAATGTTTATATTTCATCCTAACATGTTATACATTTTTGAAATCGGCACATCAATACCTTTCGAATGGTGTTAGTCGTTTGTGTTAATCGGAACATTTGTTCCTGAGATATTGACCAAAAACTGCAAAAAGTGCTCAAAAACGCCTTTTTCAAAAAATCACAAAAACGTTTCTTTGAAAAAGAAATGGATATGATTTTCGTGCTCAGTGACCCAAAATTGACTTAGAAAATTAACCCAAAATTTGTAAACTAGTGTTATTTTTTGGTTACTAACGGTTTTTTACTCGGAATAACGTGACAATATCAACTGAATCACTAAAATAAAACTCATTCGCGATGTTTGGCTCTGTGAACTGTATTACGTTAACTATTTCACGAAAACGAATGGTAAAATGTGACTATTAAACTAGATACCATGAACCGGTTCACAAATACATGAATAACATTTCATGATTTCGTGAACTATTTCACGAGCACGAATATTGGATCGCATCTAATATATAGGAACCACGAACTAGTTCACGAATACATGAATAATATTTCATGATTTTGTGTACCATTTCACGAGCACGGATATTAGATCGTAACTAATATATTACGGACCATGAATTAGTTCACCAGAATTGAATGGATTAATGAATAATATTCCGAATTTCGTGAAATAGTTCCTGAAAAAATAGCCAGAATATTTTGATTTTGTGAACTAATGCTCCTATATTTATGAAAAAATCATGAGTCAACTTTTGGTTTTATGAATAATGTTCATAAAGTTGTGAACTAGTTCGCGTACTGAAAATCGAATTATAAATAACATGGCGGAAACCGTGACTGAAGCTCACAAAACAAAAACAAATATTTCCACTAAAGAAAGCGTTATGCGAGCGTTACTGTAGGGAAATTGAACATAATTATAAAAACCATGATTTTTGTTCATGGTCGTGTTTTCGTAACTTAAAAACGTGACTATTCCAGAATTCATGGCACTTTATTCACGATTTTGAGAACAATTTTTTTTCCGCGTGGTAGGATTATCTGCATAAAATGTTTAATGCATTATATTCCAATTCTTTTAAAATGCTGGGTTTGTAAGTTTAACATTACTCAACATATCGAAAGTACGTCTAATGCGACTGATCAAAAGTTGTAGGGGGACCCGGGGCTATTAAGACCGTGGGTGTAATTCGGCCCCTTTCTCAGAAAATCGTAATACTTCTTAAATGTCGTACATATTCTTAGAACCGCTATTCTAAAACAGTAATTTTGACAGCTGAATCTAATTCTTTGGTTTTTTAGAAAAAAGATACGTATTTCATTTTTTTGGCATCCTCAAAAAAATCATAATAATGGTAAAACCGTGATTAAAGCAACAAACAAAAGTGAAAAAATAACAGGTAATTCTTTGGGAAAGCTTGAGGCTCCTATTTTATGGAACGATTTTTGTTTGGGTGAAAACGCAGATATTTTCAAGACGCTCATTACTTTTGAGCGGGGCAATTCGAACCCAGAATATATTTTGCAAAGAGTCTGAAAGCATTGATCAATAGCTTTATTAAAATGTCCAGAGAATCGATTGCAAATAGCCAGAATGTCCGCACGAACTGTGTGAACCCTTTTTCTTCCCATAATTCAAGTTTGAAGTTAAGGGCGGCGTCTGGTGTAGTGGGTAAAAAATCGACTTCTTTTTTATCCGCTTAATTTTTAGTATTAAATCTCTAGAATAGTCTCCCGCAATATCGGTGACCATCGCTGAACTTTTTTTATTTTAAACAGCCATGCATTCCTCAGTCATGCATTCTATCGGCAACAATTTTCGAAAAACTGACATCGATAAAAATGCAGTGTAATTTTCAAGAGAAATGGGTCATTTTCTACAGCGTTTTTCCGTGATGCAATTGATGTGGTATACCGTTTAAAAGCGTTTTTCTCAAAACCGCGTTTTTCAAATTGGCGAACACAATAACTCAAAAACTAACCAGCGAATTGACTTGATTTTATTTATGAGAATGCACAATATGTGTAGCCATCGATGAACCAAAGAAAATAATAATAAAAAATAAAATAAACTTTTTTTCTCCCAATTTTTTTGAAGAAAAGTGAGCGAATTTTACAGTAAAATGTGAGATTTTTTAGTTTTCATGTAACCATTTTCCAAAACTCGAACTTTTTTCTATTTTTTTGTTAATCGAGTAACTACAAGTCTAAACTTTACAAATCATGTTGAATTTTATGTGTACGGCAATATTATCAAGTGTTCGCCGCGATGCTCCTCGACGTGGAAATGGTTGGACGTCTACTCTAGGAACGCTCTGCGTGACTGAAAATAATTTTTTTCGTGCACAATGAATGTATAAATAAATCTTAACATTGCACAAAAGATACATTATTACCTTGCCTTCAAAATCGCAAAACAAAATTACTTTCGGTTTAAGCACTTTACACCAGATGACCCTTTAAAATTGTCTGAAGTTTACTTCAGTCTGAAATCAAAACCACGATAGCTATACAAATCACTTTTGTAACAAATACTAAAAACACCCTAAACCATGATTTGGTTTCGTGTAAATGAAAAGTAGATGGAGTTTACATTTTTTCATCACACTTTTCTAAAATTAATCTATCGACAACCTCTCTGAAGGTCAATTTATCTATCTAGATTGATATTTTTTTTGATTTTGGTAAAATTAACCCTGTTGTTTCAACAAAAAGAAGAGGCTCATAAACTACGAAAACTCTCCCAAAAACAAAATAAAACTAAGTTGTTTAGTTTAATTATAAAATTAAAATTCCTGCTAAATTTACATTCTGGACCACTGCAAGGTACTATTATAGAAAAAACTGAATTTAGGTGTACCTATTAAATTGGGACACCCATGTTGCAACATAAACTGCACAAATAAAAAAATGGGAGTAAAATTTGTTAATTCAAACCTTTAATTCACTCAAAAAAATTGATGTAGTTCGATAAAAAATATATAAAATAAAAAATATATAATAAAAAAACCTCAAGAATGGGGTACACCTAAACATTTTGGCACAGTGTATAAACATGATCTGATAACTTTAAATCTAATGAAACATAATACAGACAAAGAAATTTCATAAAGTGTATTTGATGAGATGTGTCTCGAATGAATTCAAGTATATTACTGCTCAAAATTTTGTGTAGCGCCGCATTATTTCGAACTCTGTCATAGTGAATATTTTGGGACTCATTTAAATCTCTGCGTCGGCCCAACCATGATATGGCCTGTGTTAAGCCAAAGAGGACCAAGCGCCATTTGGAGGTACCTGCATAAAAATCGCTATCGCAGCTAATGTAACACCATAAATACCTACATCAATTTATTTCTGAAAACTCAAATAGTAATCGATAGTAAATAAGTACCCTTAAACTTTCTATGATAATGGTAAATAATCGAAAAATTATTTTTTTCATTAAAAATACCACGAAAAAATTACGGCGCTCAGTTCGCTTTGGCTTAACGCAGGTCATATGTTCTACTGGAACAAACAAAAAACAACTCAAAATTTACTCACCCGACCGAATTTGCCGTCTGGTATCGAATGAACGAGTGCTCTAGATCGTGTACATCGTTCCCGTAGCATGTGGCACATAAGTCATAGTTGGAACAATCCGCGCAGCGAAATCTAATACCTGCGATTCCCGGCTTGGTGCAACCGTCGCAGATGATATTCGGATGTTTAACTCCGATCTGAGCGTTATCCACAACAATCAGATCGTACTGTTTCTGGTAGCCAACGCGGTAATTGGTCCGGTGACCCGAGTCCCAGTTCACTACAACGGTTTTCTCCGGCGAATGTGTCGATCCGGAACGACCTACTTCGCACAATGTTCCGACGTGTCCTTCACCGCCATCTAGAACCGAAATTAGAAAAACACAATACCGTTACGAATTGAATCACACTTTAACTATATAGCGTTGGTGGAAAATATAATTGTTTGAAATAGGAACACGTTTAGAGCGGGCGAAAATTCCACCATCGAACAGGGAAAACCCCAAAAAACCGCGAGTAATGGCAAAACCGATACAGCGATGCGCAACCGATTCGCTCTACGGCACAAACTAGATTAACATCTTCTTAAAACGATTCTTCAGTGCCGCCGAGACCACTCTCTCGATACCGCAAAGTGAACGAACCCTGCCCGGCCTGGGCCAGGTCGGGCTGTGATGCATTGGGGAAATCACTTCCTCTCCAACAAAAACAGTTTTAACGCTGGCTGTACCTTGTCGGTGCATATGGTCTTCGTTGTCTTTGTAGCATGATCAGCACAACTGGCGGCACCCTCGCATGTTCACGCTCATTTGTGTGCATGTGTACGGACCCAGAGGAAAAAAGAAGCAATACTTCCTATTCGTCTTTTTTAGACCTTGTCGACGATGCAGCTTATGCTGTGATAGGGGAGCTGGTCGCTGTGATTTGTCAACGTAAACGTTTATCGTTGCATTTCGAGTTTGTGGTATTTTTCAGATCGTTTTACATTTAAATCAGAGTGCAGAATGCGCGCCTGAATATGTACAGTTAGAGTAGGCATAAAGTCCCTTAATTAATTAAAAAATTATATAATTTTTCATACAAGGTATATAATTCTAGAATACATCCATGAACGACGTAGCATTATACAGTAGACCTCTTCCTTGTTGAAAAAGTTTTGAAATATATATGGGGCAGCTCAAATTTTGTTCTGGCGTGAATTGAAAAACTTTCGCCAAAAATTACTTAATTTGAACATGATTTAGAGGTGTCTCCAATCAAAAATTGTGTTTTGCTATGTTTCCATAGTAAGATCACTTACACTCAGCTCTAATAGACTCTACATGCCTACATATCATCAAAGGTTGTTCCTTAGACATATCTTAACATGTTTTACATTTCTTACAAAAGAAAAGTATAGGATTCGCTCAAACTTTGAAAACTTTTTCCGAGGTCCGGAGGGCCGAGTCTCATATACCAATCGACTCAGCTCGACAAATTGAGACAATGTCTGTATGTGTGTGTGTGTGTGTGTATGTGTGTATGTATGTATGTACAAAATGTCGTGTAATTATCTCAGCAATGGCTGAACCGATCTTAATGAAACTAGTTTCAAATGAAAGGCCTAACGTTGCCATTTGACACTATTATTTTTGATTTTCGATATGTTGTTTACTTTCTGAGATATGGACGATTTTGTCAAAAAACGGCAGGTTTTTCGCAAATAATTTCCGAACAATATACAATTGTCCCACACACTGCACAGTAATAGAAAGCTTGTAAAAATACCTTTCTAACAAGCTATAGATTGTTAAAATCCTTACACGAGCGGCGGAGATATTAAACATTTTGTATTTTTAGTCCTCGCTTACCAATTTCCACTATCTAAAAATGAAATTTTTCATACAGAGTATTGCTTTACTGGTGTTTTAGGGGCAAAACTAAGCCGATTTTGAATATCTGGGTATGAAAACACATCTACGTGATTCTAGGAATTCGATGTTGAGAACATTTTGTGAATTACCTTTATAATAAATTAACTATTTCTTAAAAATATATAAGTTCACTTCAAAGACAAAATACTGTGTTGATAAAGAAACAGTGAGTTCTAGTATTTATCCCTTGGATTAGGCATTGCGTTCAATCATGAGGTAAATGTTGGATGGTATATCAATAAACAGATCAACAAGTAATTCACCTAATAGTGAGATAAAAGATTTCTCAAATAATTATACTCGTGGCGTCACCGAAAGTACAGTAGTAAGTATATTTGAAGCCCAAAAATCTAGCCAAAATTTAGCTCTTTTGCAAGACTTAGGTTATACTGGTTATGGCGCAAAAATTACTACTTGTATTATTTATGATAAAAGTATAAGAAATCAATATATCATAATAATATACCTATAAAAATAATGTCACTGCATTAACCAACATTTGCCATTCCTCACACGCCCCCCATCTCTCTCTCTCTCTCTCTCTCTCTCTCTCTCTCTCTCTCTGTTTCTCTTCTATCGCATCTATCTAGCTATTTCTGTATCCATTTCTAAGTTGTGTGATAAGATCTTCTGCCAATCTGAAATATTTATTAATTGTAATTGCGAAGGTTTGAGAAAACAAAACTATTTTTTGTCTGCTGCTACATCAACTCAACTTTAATTCAATTGTATTCAAAGTCTTTATCTACACTATAATTAAGGAAATTCATGGCTATATCAGAAAAATATTTGGCTTAACTGGGTAATATGAAAGTTTGACATGAAAATTTCCAAAAGAGACATTCCACGTGCGATATTTAAACTATTCGTATCTCTATTGAATTTTGAATGAAACATATGCTCAAAGACTGAAAGCTGAAGCCAGCAGGATTGGACTTGCCATCAACGTTTCGAAGACAAAATACATGAGAGGAAGAGGTTCTAGAGACGACAATGTGAACCTCCCACCCGAGTTCGGATTGACGGTGACGAAATCGAGATGGTCGACGAATTCATGTATTTGGGCTCACTGGTAACCGACGACAATGATAACAGCAGAGAAATTCAGAGACGGATCTTGGCGGGAAATCGTGCCTACTTTGGACTCCGGAGGACGCTTCGGTCGAACAAAATTCGCCGCCGCACGAAGTTGATTATCTACAAGACGCTGATTAGATCGGTGATCATCTGCGGCCACGAGACCTGAACTATGTTCGTTGAGGACCAACGCGCCCTTGGAGTTTTCGAACGAAAGGTGTTGCGTACCATCTATGGTGGAGTGCAGATGGAAGACGGAATGTGGAACAGGCGAATAAACCATGAATTGTATCAGCTGCATATTCGTTATATTGGTACGAACTTTTATGAGAAATAACGGATCAAAGACCAAAAATATCCACAAATTAGATCCAGGAAAAGAAGTCTCCCAATGTATCCACTCTCGATGGGGGCTGCAACTACAATGTGTCTTCTAATATATCGTCGTCCATATCTGGATATACTGAGTAGTTTGAAACATTTTTTTTTTCACAGTATTGGTCTGTATAGGACTTATTTATCTATATTTCCTGCACGAGAATTCCGAACGAAACAATATGAAAGCTATAAGGATGAATGGAAAGAGACTGCATTGCAATCAACTGAATGCATGGCTTTTATGCTATCGACATAGCCTAGACATTTCACACTATTTACTTCAATGCAAATAAAAACTTTCAAATATCTACCTGTCTCATTCACGAATCGCATTCTTCCTGTCGTTCTCTGTTCAAGGGACTTGAAAGCACATGTGACCTTGTCTAACTTTGCTATATTCAATTGCGCGTTAAAATACTGGACCAGTAAATTCTATTCAATACATAAATCTTTTTTTCGGGAATATGTGACCAAAAAGTAAACTGCGAGTTCCAAAGCAAATTGAACGTTCCAGGTTCCTGATAACTAATTAAGGTCCAACAATAAAGTAGAAACACCAGATAATCTTAAAACGACGCGTCAAGTAAAGAAGCATGAAAACAAAAAGAATAAAACCAAAAAAAGATGGAAGCCCTAGAAAGTCCATTGCATATTTATTAGCCTTTTCTCAGAAGATGGTATTTTCAAAAACATTTCAAAACTTTCTGATGCAATGGTTCTCAAATTCGTACAATCCGGTTTATTCATTTTCTTTATTCAAAAATGTTTTTAGCTTCAAATATATGACCATTTCATTTCAATTAATTATTTCATTCAGCATCTTTTTATTCGTTTTGTTCATCTGCGTTCATTTTACTTATTTTATTCGTTTCATTCTTTGGATTCACTCTGATCAGTTGTGTGCATTTTACTCAAATCATTCATTTAACTTATTTTATTCATTGTTTTCATTGTATGCATTTAATTCATTTTTTTCCAGTTTATTCATTTTGTTCAGTTTCTTCATTTTAATAATATGACTACTTTTTCAGTTTTAATCACTTCATCCAAATAATTTATTTGATTCAATTTATTTCTTTTTATAAATTTATAACCTTTCACCATTCTTTAATTTTTCATTTTAATCAATGCATTTTATTCTGCTCATTTCCTTCATTTTATTCATTTTATCACTTCAGTTCATTTCGTTTATTTGATTCGTTTGTTTTATATATGCATTTCATTTATTTTTTACTTTGTTCATTTTGTTCATCCATTCTTTTTATTCATTTGATCCATTTCATTAATTTGATTCATTGTATTCAATGGATGAATTAAATCAATTTAATTCATTTGATTAATTTGATTCATTTGATTCATGTGATTCATCTGATTTTTTTTTTATTTCGATTATAGAGGTTTTAACCTTAAGGTCATTCGCCTCTTCGGGTTAGAAAAATCTCTTATGAAAATTTCTAACCCTATGTGCGGGGTCGGGGATCGAACCCAGGTGCGCTGCGTACAAGACAATTGATTTACCAACTACGCTACGCCTACCCCATTTCATTTGATTCATTTGATTCATTTGATTCATTTGATTCATTTGATTCATTCGATTCATTTGATTCATTTGATTCATTTGATTCATTTGATTCATTTGATTCATTTGATTCATTTGATTCATTTGATCCATTTGATCCATTTGATCCATTTGATTCATTTGATTCATTTGATTCATTTGATTCATTTGATTCATTTGATTCATTTGATTCATTTGATTCATTTGATTCATTTGATTCATTTGATTCATTTGATTCATTTGATTCATTTGATTCATTTGATTCATTTGATTCATTTGATTCATTTGATTCATTTGATTCATTTGATTCATTTGATTCATTTGATTCATTTGATTCATTTGATTCATTTGATTCATTTGATTCATTTGATTCATTTGATTCATTTGATTCATTTGATTCATTTGATTCATTTGATTCATTTGATTCATTTGATTCATTTGATTCATTTAATTTATTTGAATCATTTGAATCATTTGAATCATTTGAATCATTTGAATCATTTGATTCATTTAATTCATTTGATTCATTTGATTCATTTGATTCATTTGATTCATTTGATTCATTTCATTCATTTGATTCATTTGATTCTTATTTTATGAATTTAAAAACCTATTATTTCATTTTTTGCTTTACTTTTTTATTTCGGTCGCTTTGTTGATTTCTATAATTTATTCAGTTTATTCGAGATTTTATTCGTGCAAGACTAGAAACTGTTTTCATCCCACCTCTAGTTGGGTGCCTACTTCTCGTGAGTTCTGCAAACTAATCCAATAGTGAAATGTGTAAGAAATGTCTCATCTCACTGCTAGGTGGATTAAATCGGTTTTAACATGTGAACATTGCTCTAATCGCACTTGCAAAATTTGTTAACTGGGTTTTTTATATAGAAAAGTATATCAGAACCAAGGTAAATTAGTAGTATTTTTTTTAATTTTCTCTTGCGCTTAGAGCTACAATCACCTGTTAAAATATGTCTAAGGAACAACCTTTGATGATATGTGGGCATGTAGGGCCTATTAGATCAGAGTGTAAGTGATCGTACTATGGAAACATAGCAAAAACACGATTTTTGATTGGAAACACCTCTAAATCATGTTCGAATCAAGTCATTTTTTGGCTAAAGTTTTTAAATTCACACCAAGAATAAAAATCTGAGCTGACCGTTGTATATTTCAAAACTTTTTAAACTTTTTCATGATGGATTAGATCTCATCATACTTTGTTTCAACAATATCGTCTAGAGACAATACTTGATTTGAAACGTTTTCATATTTTTGTAAGACTTCGGTTTCAATAGGCCTTCAAACAGGTATGAAGCAGTTTAATTAAATTGTATCGATTTTGTAGGCTATTTTGTGTGAAAAACACCTAAACAAGGAGAAGAGGATATAAAGAACGCAATTGCATCTATTCAAGATGCCCACAGTATTCGTTCAGCCTCTAAACAATTCAAGATTCCGTTCGAAACATTGGGTGCTCGTGTGAAAAGAAAATGTTTGTCATCAATGAAAGCGCGTCAGATATTTCGCGTAAATTAATAATATAATAATTAAAGGTGTTGTTGAAGTAGATAATCGAAAAAAAAACATGATCAAAAATGAGAAGGAAACGGAATCCCAGAAAATGTTACAAAGTGCAAACGTGATCGTCGTACAGCTAAGCAATCACGTGAACCGGAATGCACAACTTCAATTCGACACTCTGGCGACGACGAGCACACGGAAGAAGTCATTTGCATGTACAAAACCAGAGGCAATTGCTGAAAAAACATGTTTTTTCGACATTTCGCGGTTTCATGATTTTTCACATCATTTGCCATGTCGTCATTTTCTTACCTTTTTTTTGGAAATCGATCGAAAACAACTTTCATCCATGTAGTTAAAATCATATTGTCTACCAAGACATACCTTCTGATCTTTACCATTTCCTAGTAACACTAATCTTTCCCGTGATGCTCGTGGAGATGCAGAGAAAGTTTCAGTCTCTATCAACAGCGAGTGTCGAACTAGCATTTCTTCTCTTTCTCGGTAGAACAGCCTTGGTCGTGGCCGGCGTCATTATTGACCATTTTTATGACAGTTTTTGTTCCTCTTAAGCATCATTTTTTTTGGTTTACTACGGACAGTCGATCTAAGCTAATCTGTGTTATTAATTTTTTTAATAATCTGCAGTATTCAAAGTCTTTAAATAAAAGTTGAACCGCTCATTTTCTAGATGTGTACATTCTTTTATTTAACCTCGAATATAGTAACCTATCGTATCCCAGATTTTAAAAATATTGAAAAAATTACCTTCGCCTTAATGGAACTACTTAACCCCACTCTTCTTTAGTACAATACATACAAGTTGTCATTTTTGGTTAGCGAATCACTACAGAGAAAATACATAACAACAGGGAACAGTTTTAAAGTTATCATCTCAATATTGGTATATTCTACAAGAGATGGACGATAATCAAATATTCATTCAACTTAGAGATGTGTTCAAATGTCCCTTGTATTCATGCACCAACTTCTTTCTTTTCGCTTTCACATCTGATCTAACTAATCCCTCGTATAATTCTCCTGAACACTCTCCCTGGTAAACCAAACTTTTCAGTTGAAATTATGCACATTTCGAGGGATTTGGCATTACGATTATTTACAAAAATGAAATTGCAAATTCATTAATGGTATGCTTCGTATTTGCATTCATGCCCTTTAAGCAGCTTTCCCCCAGAGCAGCAAGTATAGCGTGATCGATAATTCGCATGCCTTGTAGGCAGCCCTCCTGAGTTTGTTTTCCTACTCCCGCAGATAGTTAGAATTTTTTCTATCCCGAAAAAAGGACGACTCTAAAGATAAAACTTCTAAAATGGAAATAAAATAAGGCTTTTCTCTCGGTAGCTATCCCCAAGTTAGCACCGCCTTTCCGTTGTTTCGTGTGACGTTCAGATCGACGCACAGAGGAGTAACTAGAACAAATTCTTGGCCAAAAACCAAAAAAATTTTTTTTCGATCTTTTTGTTTCGTTATATATTTTTTACATACCTAAGATCTGTATAACGTGGAAAAATTAGGAGTATATCAAAAATTGTTAAAGAATTTTTGCATGTATGCCCAATGGTGATATTTTAAGGGATATTTTAATCGTTTTCGTTATATATTCAGCAAAATCGCTTTCTAGTGATGATGACTGTATTAAATAAGATAATACTATTACAAACGTAGTTCAACACAACCGTTTGTTTAACTTCAGCTTAAAACTAACTAAAAAAAGTAAACTTGCTGTGTATTGCACCAACTTTAAAAAATACCTTGTTTTAACATTTTATTCCAAATTTGAATTATAAAAAAGTTACATTATACGGCTAGATCCGGCAAAGTTGCTGAAGCAGTATTACAAAACAAGATTTCAGCTATACAAAAAATATTCGAACTCTTCCGATCTTGTCCGATCCACCAATCCCAAACGATTTAAAAATATTGAAATTTTGACTAATTTGAGGTACACCGAAATACTGTAGGGTCAAATATTATGTTTGCCAACATGTATCTCTATGAAAATATGCACAGGCGTCCCTTTTCTTCTCCCTTTCCCACTGATCAAATGTTTATGCAACTGGAAAAATAAATGTATTCACAAAGATCATCTAGAAATTATTAGTATTTGAAAGGATATAGAAAATTTGCCTCTGCACTGGTAAGTGGGTAGATGCCAAATTGTTCCAAAAACTAGTAATTGTCTATTTTTAGTTCATATTAAGGCATAATAACAACAATTGCAGCAGTAAATAATTTTGACCAGGATTCGACCCCAATTACTCCTCTGTGCGACGGTGTGGTCAAGTACAAATTTGTATTTGGTGTGGTCATTACATCGTCTCAGTGTCCAGGCATAGAGATGGGCGGGTATGGATTTTTTCGTACCCGGACCCGACCCGTAGCCGAATATTAATTTTGTAAGCTTACTTGAACCCGACCCGTACCCGGATTTTATAAAAATACAAAACCCGAACCCGACCCGAACCCGGCCCTGTATAAAAAATCCAAACCCGAACCCGACCCGTATCCGACCCGAACCCTATCCGTACCCAACCCGAACCCGACCCGTACCCGATCCGAATCTGACCTGCAGCCAAATTAAAATACATAAATTAAAAACCGTGGCCGATCCGAACCCGATTGTCAATAAATACATTTAACCTATATGATTCGAAAGAGTGGAGTAGCCCGGTACTGGTTGGCGGAATTTTCATGATTTTTCACATCATTTGCCATGTCGTCATTTTCTTACCTTTTTTTTGGAAATCGATCGAAAACAACTTTCATCCATGTAGTTAAAATCATATTGTCTACCAAGACATACCTTCTGATCTTTACCATTTCCTAGTAACACTAATCTTTCCCGTGATGCTCGTGGAGATGCAGAGAAAGTTTCAGTCTCTATCAACAGCGAGTGTCGAACTAGCATTTCTTCTCTTTCTCGGTAGAACAGCCTTGGTCGTGGCCGGCGTCATTATTGACCATTTTTATGACAGTTTTTGTTCCTCTTAAGCATCATTTTTTTTGGTTTACTACGGACAGTCGATCTAAGCTAATCTGTGTTATTAATTTTTTTAATAATCTGCAGTATTCAAAGTCTTTAAATAAAAGTTGAACCGCTCATTTTCTAGATGTGTACATTCTTTTATTTAACCTCGAATATAGTAACCTATCGTATCCCAGATTTTAAAAATATTGAAAAAATTACCTTCGCCTTAATGGAACTACTTAACCCCACTCTTCTTTAGTACAATACATACAAGTTGTCATTTTTGGTTAGCGAATCACTACAGAGAAAATACATAACAACAGGGAACAGTTTTAAAGTTATCATCTCAATATTGGTATATTCTACAAGAGATGGACGATAATCAAATATTCATTCAACTTAGAGATGTGTTCAAATGTCCCTTGTATTCATGCACCAACTTCTTTCTTTTCGCTTTCACATCTGATCTAACTAATCCCTCGTATAATTCTCCTGAACACTCTCCCTGGTAAACCAAACTTTTCAGTTGAAATTATGCACATTTCGAGGGATTTGGCATTACGATTATTTACAAAAATGAAATTGCAAATTCATTAATGGTATGCTTCGTATTTGCATTCATGCCCTTTAAGCAGCTTTCCCCCAGAGCAGCAAGTATAGCGTGATCGATAATTCGCATGCCTTGTAGGCAGCCCTCCTGAGTTTGTTTTCCTACTCCCCCAGATAGTTAGAATTTTTTCTATCCCGAAAAAAGGACGACTCTAAAGATAAAACTTCTAAAATGGAAATAAAATAAGGCTTTTCTCTCGGTAGCTATCCCCAAGTTAGCACCGCCTTTCCGTTGTTTCGTGTGACGTTCAGATCGACGCACAGAGGAGTAACTAGAACAAATTCTTGGCCAAAAACCAAAAAATTTTTTTTTCGATCTTTTTGTTTCGTTATATATTTTTTACATACCTAAGATCTGTATAACGTGGAAAAATTAGGAGTATATCAAAAATTGTTAAAGAATTTTTGCATGTATGCCCAATGGTGATATTTTAAGGGATATTTTAATCGTTTTCGTTATATATTCAGCAAAATCGCTTTCTAGTGATGATGACTGTATTAAATAAGATAATACTATTACAAACGTAGTTCAACACAACCGTTTGTTTAACTTCAGCTTAAAACTAACTAAAAAAAGTAAACTTGCTGTGTATTGCACCAACTTTAAAAAATACCTTGTTTTAACATTTTATTCCAAATTTGAATTATAAAAAAGTTACATTATACGGCTAGATCCGGCAAAGTTGCTGAAGCAGTATTACAAAACAAGATTTCAGCTATACAAAAAATATTCGAACTCTTCCGATCTTGTCCGATCCACCAATCCCAAACGATTTAAAAATATTGAAATTTTGACTAATTTGAGGTACACCGAAATACTGTAGGGTCAAATATTATGTTTGCCAACATGTATCTCTATGAAAATATGCACAGGCGTCCCTTTTCTTCTCCCTTTCCCACTGATCAAATGTTTATGCAACTGGAAAAATAAATGTATTCACAAAGATCATCTAGAAATTATTAGTATTTGAAAGGATATAGAAAATTTGCCTCTGCACTGGTAAGTGGGTAGATGCCAAATTGTTCCAAAAACTAGTAATTGTCTATTTTTAGTTCATATTAAGGCATAATAACAACAATTGCAGCAGTAAATAATTTTGACCAGGATTCGACCCCAATTACTCCTCTGTGCGACGGTGTGGTCAAGTACAAATTTGTATTTGGTGTGGTCATTACATCGTCTCAGTGTCCAGGCATAGAGATGGGCGGGTATGGATTTTTTCGTACCCGGACCCGACCCGTAGCCGAATATTAATTTTGTAAGCTTACTTGAACCCGACCCGTACCCGGATTTTATAAAAATACAAAACCCGAACCCGACCCGAACCCGGCCCTGTATAAAAAATCCAAACCCGAACCCGACCCGTATCCGACCCGAACCCTATCCGTACCCAACCCGAACCCGACCCGTACCCGATCCGAATCTGACCTGCAGCCAAATTAAAATACATAAATTAAAAACCGTGGCCGATCCGAACCCGATTGTCAATAAATACATTTAACCTATATGATTCGAAAGAGTGGAGTAGCCCGGTACTGGTTGGCGGAATTTTCATCTCTTTTATTTGAGTAGATTGTTCAATATTGGAAAATATTATCTTTCACGTAATAGAATTAAACTCAATGGAAATAACACAAACTCCACAAAATTAAGAAAATTCGTTTATTACGTTCGTAAACAGTCACCCATGATTTTTAGAAAATAAAATGAAATACAACATATGAAAACATATTTTACATAATTTGTGGTAAAAAACGAGAGATTTCTTATACAAACGAAGCCAGAAGATCTCTGCCAACTTACGCATTCAGCAAACTAGGCCCCCTCTCCTATTACACTAGTATACCAATTTTGGGGTGATTGCAGTAAGCTAAGAAAAAAAGCGTTATTTTCCTTTTCGTAAAATCGTTTTTGAGCATTTTGAAAAACATGTTTTTGGCACTTTTTGTAGTCTTAGGAATAAATCTTCCAATTAACACAATCAACCCACCATTCGAAAGGTATTGAAGTGTCCATAACAAAAATGTATAATGTGTTTGGATTAACCCTCGCACGGTACTCGCACGAATGGCTCACCGAATGAACAGCCGCTGGTGCTGAAAGAAGATTTTGCTAGATTTTCTGAAGGTGTTGCACTAAATACAACGGCGCGAGTACCGGAGTAAATATCAACAATTTGGGGTTAAGAGCAATCAAAGTCAAAAAAAGTAATTTTTAGTAAATTATTGATTTTTAGTAACGATTCAGAAAAAAAGTCTTTTAAAATCTTATATGACAGAGAAACTCCTCCCATAAATTTTAAGCCTAAGATAAGCCTTTATATAAAATATTTCAGCCAATAATTTTCTGGGATTATTTCACATTCAATGATGGAATGATAACATGTTTTGGTCGACAAAGGTATTCGAAGGGTCAGACCAAACGAATCTCAGCTATTATCAGTAATGCTGAAAACGATGTTATATATACTGACTTATCTGCAGCGTTCGACAAAATCAATCACGATATCGCAGTCGCTAAATTGGAAAAACTTGGCTTCAGTGGATCACTCCTGCGATGGTTTCAATCCTATCTCGTTGGCCGTCAACTCAGTGTGAACATAGGTGATGCATACTCCAAACTGTTCTCCGCAACGTCTGGTATTCCGCAAGGAAGTCATCTCGGACCATTTATATTCACTCTCTATTTCAACGATGTAAACTATCAGTTGAAAGGACCACGGTTGTCGTATGCAGATGATCTAAAATTTTTTAACAGAATTAGGAGCCGAACGGACGCACAATATTTGCAGCAGCAATTCAACACTTTCAGCAGATGGTGTGAAAACAACCGAATGATTCTGAATCCGGCGAAATGTTCTGTGATATCGTTCTCCAGAAAAAAAAGATCCCATTCAGTTTGTATATAACTTGTCTGGAGCTCTTGTTTCCCGGGTGAGCTGCGTTAAGGATCTTGGAGTGCTGTTAGATTCGAAACTTACATTTAAGAATCACATTTCGTATGTTGTTGGTAAAGCATCGCGATGCCTGGGCTTCATTTTCCGTATGGCTAAATCCTTTACAGACATTTACATGAACATTACATGAACAGCAGCGATCGAATTGAAGGCGTTCAACGAAAATTTATACGGTATGCTCTTCGACGCCTGCCTTGGCGCGATCCTGTTCGTCTACCAAGCTACGAGAGTCGGTGTCAACTCATCCAGCTCGATACTCTCCAGCGTCGTAGAGAAACTGCAAGAGCCTTATTCATCTCTGATCTTCTGTCAGGACGCATCGATTCTCCAGATTTACTAGAGCGAGTTAACATCCAAGCAAGGTCCAGAACGTTACGCGGAAACGTTCTTCTGAGAGTGCCGTTTCGACGAACTATTCAAACAGCTAATGCCGCTATCACGGGACTACAACGCCTCTTCAATCGTGTGTCGCACCTGTTCGACTTTCATTTGTCTCGAATATCATTAAGAAATCGATTCCTGCAGTTTTTTAGATGTAATTAGTTTAAGTTTCCATCATTGGGGCCGAGTACGGCCTGTTGATGTGCGTGATAAATAAATAAATAATAAAACGTCCCGCTAGCAAGGAAAAGAATCCCAGTCCGCACTGGTAAATTGCATGCGCGGGGTTCGATGAACACGAGTTGAGATTGATTTTTCTCTCATTATGTTTTTTTACAATTAAACACTTTAAACCGTTGTCTTCCGTTGTTTAAAGTGTTTAATATAACATTCCACTAAGTCGCTCAAAACAGTGCTTTTGTTAAAGTTTTTTTACAAATATATTGAAAACATCCACGATTGTTAACCTTCCAAAACTCTGCGTCATTATATCTAGTACAACACCCTTAAAAGCGCCAGCAAAGTCACGTTTGAGCATGAGCGGCTACTCATTTTGGGAGCCATTCGCGTGAATACCAGCAGGTTGAGCTTGTGCGTCGAGCTTATAGATGACTTGAAAAAAGTTTTTCAACATCGTTTTTGAACGATGCTAAAGCAAAAGTTTTTTGACGGCTTTTCGTGACATTGTGCATGGCTTTCTGTGAAAATTAAATTCAGCGCATACGAAAACTTTCAAGTGGAAAAGCTTATTTTCGACCGAAAGTGTGATTGGGTGAAAATCACAAAGTTCCTATGTTTACTTATGGCCAATTTCTTCACTGTATGAAAACCGGTGACCAATTAGCCGAAAACCGGTTTTCAACGAAAACCGGTTTTCATCCAAGTGAACAAATTGGCCGTTAGTGTCTCATAACATTCTTGATGTGAGGACATTGTTTCCGAAACTATTTTTCGGCAAAGTCGGGGTATATTTGAGCTTATATGAGACGCCTTTTAGAAAATTTTCGATGAGATCAATTCTTCCAAAAATCATCTAAATAAACATCAATTTCATTCTAAACACGCTTAACTTCTGTCCGTCACGATTACAGTAAGATTCCGTTTTTGGCTCGTTCTGTTTTTGGCAAGCTCCCATTTTAGCACACTCCGATTTTGGCAACAAACTGGTTCCGTTTTTGGCAACATTCTTGTTGTACATAATAAGTCTTATAAAAATGTGCAATAGATATTTTTTGTATCAATTGACATCTCATTTGACTTTATTTCCAAACATGGGAGTCATACTAACCCTCAAAGGGAACACTAATTTTTTTAAATTGTCTCATAGTTTCAATAAATTACTGTGATAATTTTAAAATGCTTTTCGAATGTTGTTTCAAAACAGTGTTATGCATTTAAGGGTTAACTATATTTTACACTATACGTGTTGTATTTAATGATCACAATAAGTATAGAAATGTACTTTTTAAGTATATTATAACTGGTAGCAGTGTAACTAGTGTCTGCCGGAATTAATGTTTATAGTAAGACCCAGAGCCTGTGCCCTTTCAGAGTCAAGTACAGATGAATGCGCTACACTGCGTAATAAGACTAGTTCTGGAGAAAATTTTCAATAGAACCTTAGTAACTTTGCGAGCCTCTTTATCTTTGTATTATTACGACGTCAACACAAAACATGGCACTAAATTTTCAGTACATATCGAAAGCTGACCATGGAGGTTCCCAAAGCCGTATTTAGGAATACAAAACTGATGGTCCCCAAATAGTTTGGTTTGCTTTATAATATCTTTAACTAATTTGTTATTTTTTTGGCGAGTTTTTCAAATGAATGGAATTAGGGTGGTCCTTGTGGTTGAGGTGTTCAAAGTATCGACTGTTTAGATGTGTGAAGTTTTCCTGCGAAATATTCTAAATAAACAAAAATGAGTTGAAGCAAGTTTGCTGAATAAACAAGGCTATCTATAATGGTTCATTTGTTATGATTTGTTTTAAGATTTAAGGTAGCGTGGCTCTTGAAAAATAGGGTTGCTTATATTATCTTTTGATGTGTTTATTTCTGCAATGCATTGTTCTAGAGATTTTTGAACTTTTATTGGAGCACATTTTCACCGCAGCACTGATGTTTTAATCCCTTTTGTTTGGACAGTTGCAAGTGATTTTTACAGATTTTCTTCAAACCTATCTTCAAACATTGCAATTTGATTTTCAATCTATCAATGCCATCTGAAAGATCGACGAATGGTAGTTATAGAGGACAAAATTTATTTATTTGTTCAAAGAGCTATGTTTTTTAAACAAAAATGTTCATTAATATTCACGAAAGAAAAGATAACAATCCTAGGAGCGAATGTCATGATAACACACTTTGAAGCTTTTTTCGAAGATGTAGAAATAAAACATTTATTATTTTTCATAAAAAAATGTTAAAATTCATTTTCTCGAGTATTTTTTTAAATGTCATGTAATGCCATCTACATAAGTCTTCAGTACATACGTTAAAAATATCAAACAAACAACTTTGTCGAGGAAAGTTTTTTGATAGAACACCTCTGTCAAAAGATAGAACTAATCTAGATCAGTTTCTACTTATCTAGATCAAAACCTAAATTGTCAAAATAATTATCATTTTCATCTAAGATATTTTGCTAGACACCAATCCTCCACGATATATACCCAGGGCGCTAGAGGTTTTGAGCGTCGAAAGTAGCATTCTGCCCCAACGTACGACGTCTGAATTTGATAAAAACATGAATAAAATTTAATTTTCTTACATTTTTCTTTCATTTCTTTCCATTTCACATATGATTAAAAATCCTTGAAACATTTTTGAAATCGTAAATTCAAACTCTAAACTTCAAAAATAAGATTCCATTTTTGACAAGGTTTCGGTTTTGGCAACTGAAAAAAATAAAATTGTTGTTAAAAACGGAATCCTACTGTATTTTTTAATTTAGTGAGTGATTTTGCAATTGAGAAAGGTACAATTTATCAGAATATTTTGGATTAATTGGAATAATCTCGTGTACGCATATACATATGAACATTGCTTCTTAATTAAACTTATCAATAAATTTTGTAGTAACGAAATTTTCTAAATGATGAACTTCCAGTTCAAAATCTATGGATAGTCCCGTTCACTCGATAGGATGTGATGTGATAGGATGAATCTGTGTCAAAATGGAAAATTATGCCTGCTTTAAAAATTTTCTACGAGGATAAGTTATCATTTTTTGATTTTTGCGGAAAAGGTCATCCATACACTCAAAAACGGGTAAATGCGCAATTTTTCAAAAAAAAAACGCGACCCGACCCGCACCCGGAATAACTATTTTTTAATGCACCCGACCCAACCCGTACCCGGTGATAACCAAACCCGAACCCGCCCCGATTCCTGTCGGGAAATGGAAGCTCTAGATTAAAGTCAAAACCTTGTTGTAGCGGTTCAAATAAGACGATACAACAAAACAAAACATCACTTTCAACAGCGCGGAGTTAGGCATAAGTACGTTAAGCATAATGGAAGATAGCCATAATGGACGATTGGTGTAATGTACGTTAGGCGTAATGGACGATAGGCATAATGCACAAAAATATAAAAATAGTTGCATGGTTTTTTCGGGTTAGAAAAAACTACTTTGCTACACCATGCCACCGTATAACTTTAACGAGAGACTGCAAAAACACCATGCGAGATATTTGTCCATTACAAATGCAGCATTCTTTTTATACTATGTCACATTTCCCCTAAGGAGAAAAATTGAGTAAACATCAAAATTTCTCACCAGGGCGAAATTTTTTTAATATTTTAATTTTAATTTGAAAAATCGAAACTTTTCTAATTTTTGGTGAAAAAACTGCGGGAGCGTTAGTTCTGTAAAAATTTTTTTTAATTTTTGAAAATGGTGTATTTTTCAACAAAAATCGTTCATAACTTTTCGAATAGATGAGATAATAACTTTGTTACTTCAGTAAAAATATTCGCCATAAAAAGTTCTAAAAGTTCTGCAAACAAAGTATTTACGATAAATCAATGTCTGAAGTGACAAATGCGAAATAGTGATTTTAAGGGGTCACTTTTTCATCATTCAATCTCTTATGGTAAACTCAACTGAGAAATAGTCATTGTGTGTGATAATGCCGAATGTCATGGCAATTCTATTGGATTAGTAAACGTTTTTGAAAGAACAGTCTACGGTACATCTAAATGATACAGTGGATTTACAGCAGTGTTATCTGCAAACTATCGTTAATTCTAAATCGGCCACCAAAAATTATCTATGCTCACTTAAGTAAATCCTTTTTGGTTTGGACTAGTGCTCAAAACGAGTGCTACAAAAAATGCTTTTGTTCACGTCTTGTTATCTTAAAATAAAATCTTGAAACGAGTTTGTTATTCATAGCGGCGGAAATTATTGTATGCTTTGTCAACATTTATGCAATGTTTGAAACTATAAATTAATTATCGACTATAATGACGGCTGTGGGTAAGTTAAGGAAAGATTAACAATTTTTTGTTACTTCAAAATAAATAAAAGTAAGAGGTCTGAAAATCGCTAACCGCGAACTGGTAAAATAACTAATAAAGCATAATTCCCAAGCATCTATATAATGCATGATGACGGTTGCTTTATTGACCACATAATAGATTAATTTAGAGTTTACTATAGTACATTATAAACACTATTGTAAATTCACGCTAACATGTAGTTGTACGGTAGAATGTTGTGTTTTCAAAAAGTGTCACATATTCAATAGATTTTCTGTGACTTTTGGTATTATCACACACAATGACTATTTCTCAGTTGATTTTACCATAAGAGATTGAGTGATGAAAACATGACCCCTCAAAATCACTATTTCTCATTTGTCAATCCAGACATTGATTTATCGTAAATACTTTGTTTGCAGAACTTTTAGAACTTTTTATGGCGAATATTTTTGCTGAAGTAACAAAGTTATTATCTCATCTATTTGAAAAGTTATGAACGATTTTTGTTGAAAAATACAAAAATTAATATTTTTTTTACAGAAATAACGCTCCCGCAGTTTTTTCACCAAAAACTAGAAAAGTTTCGATCTTTCAAATGAAATTAAAATATTGAAAATCCATTTGCAATGTTGAAAGATATAAGCTTTGAAAAAAAAACATTTTTGTTTTGAAAATCGCCTGTAACAATGCAAACAAAAGAGATAGAAACTTCATTGCTTCGGAAAAAATGTGTATTTACAAAAGTTCTAAAAACCTCTAGAACAAAGTATTGGCGAGAAATTAACACATAAAAAGATATTAATAGAAAACCAATTTTTAAAGAGCCACCCTACCTAAAATATTGCAAAAATCATAGCACATGAACCATTAGAGATAGCCACATAGTTTCTTCATAAAAGTTGCTCCAATTTGATTGATTTATAACTTTGTAGAACATTATGTAGCTGAATTTTACATATCTAAGAAGTTGATACGTTGAACACCCTAACCACAAGGACCACCCTAATTCAACTAATATAAAAAAATTGGCAAGAAAGTTCTAAGAAAGTTTACCGAAGATACTACATATCTAAAACCAACGGTTAAGGCGCAAACAGTTTTGTCTTCCTAAATTCAGCTTTGGGATCATAGTGCAATGTGGTCAAAGCTACTTTGATTGGTCATTGGTGAACTAGACCCGCAAATCCAAGTTGCATCCATTTTAATATGTGTTGCATCATTTGAATAACGTTGTGGTAGAAGTGTCCATAGGAATTTGCTATTACATATGTTTCTACAGAGATTTTACTAACTTGAGAAAGAGACGTATGATCCTAAAGTTAAAACCTCCAAAATAAAAACAAATGTGACATTAGTTGACACAAACACAGATTATGATCTCGACGATCTGAGTCGAATGGTATATGACACTCAGCACTCTAGGCCTCGATTTAAAAGTCGACTTTTGGAGTGATCGCATAGTCTTTCCTAACGTGAACCAAGCAAAACCTAAACAAAAATCACATGGAAAATGTTCTCATTCAGTGAGTTCTTTTAACTCTGTCTTCCCCTATGTTTATTCCGATCCTCAACTCCTTTGTGGATCAGTTTGTTTTTATTTTTCGTCGTTGTCTGGCCAGTCGAGATCAAGATTTAATTTCCCTTGCTTTATATATTCCTTCGAGGAATCAGACGCTTCGTGAAGCAAGAAAAAAATCCAAACGCAACCATATGCTGGCTACCTATACCCGCGAACACAAATACACACGATACACGCAACGAAACACATTTACTTTAGGCGTCGCGGGAATATCGCGTTCGTCGGTGGGGATTACTCGCGCGAACTTCACTCTCGAAGCTTATTCAAACAATAAACTATTACATGTCGCACACATGCGGTTGACATAAAAATCACAGTAATTTCTCTCATTTTCCCCGCGGAAATATGTGCCGGAGCCGAAGTGAAGAAGCGACCATAGCATACATGTTTCAAACGATGAGGACAAAAAAAAGCTGAGACATTTCCGATGGCACGCGCCCTTTAGGATGTGTTAAAAATACGATTTTTCATCACTATTTTTAGAGACGTCACACACTGTCTGTCTTTGACTGCTCGACGCCGTTGTCGGCACACAGACAAGCCCAGTGCGGAGCTTCGATGTTGCCTTGCGCATCGATAGACTATCTATCGTACAGGCCGGAAAGGGTGCTCCAAATCCCTTAGGAACCTTCCGTGCCCCTATAAAACAATCGCTCAAATGGTAACCAAAATAGCTAGAACAACATGTGTGTCAAACATGCAACAGACAACTTCTTTTCCCGTTGCTTGTGGAAGCGGACTATCGACAGCTAGCGACAATCGTGAAATTTGGGGTAAATGACATCATTAGCCTGCAAAGAATTTGTTTACGGTAGTTTTATATCCACTACTGTGATGTGAGCAATGCACAGTGTTCTTGGGAATTGGTGCTACCTAATTTGTTCTAATTCAGTATCGTATTTCGATTCAACCCCACCCACGACCATCAGGCGACACCAATTCGAAGGAGGTTGAGTGAGAAAATTTTAACAAGTAGATATTAGTTTATTGTGTAGCACGAAGTGGTTTGCATGTTTTAATTCAATCCGCTAGGTACTAATTACATAAAATCGTTACTAAGGATCACAACTAGGATGTTAAGCCCATTTTCACCATATTCCTATAATTATAATATCTATTTCGAGCTATCGTTTGGAGCAGCGCAGTTTTGCTTGACGCATTGGTTCAAATAGCAAAACAAAGGAACAGACTTTCTAACCCATTTTAGTGTACACGACAATGTCAGGGCTAATGCTAAAGTCCTACCTATCACAAAGCATCATTTCTTCGCTCAAACATAATTTTCGGGCCACTTTGGTACTACATTTATGAATTAAGCAAGAAGATTGAACTTATACATATTCTTCTGATTAAAAATTGAGTAATTAATGAAATAATGTTGTGCAATCCCTCCCGCATTTACCATAAAAGAGTGATAATAAGCTCAGCACCCCAAAACCATTTAAACAAACTGGAGCTTAAACCATTATCCTCCGTACCGCATTCATTGCTTGCTCGTAACATATAAACACATATACTTTCCACTAAGCCTGCGAATACACGCCACCAAACCGACACCTCCCCGTAACCGAATCGCAAACGGTGTCTTTGAACGAGTGAAAACATCTGCAATGCCGCTATTGATTTTTTAATGGGCTCTCTACAACGCTGCTGACTGCCTCTTTTGGAACTGCACGTAAAGCCGCGGCGCAGACGTTCAAGTTACAAGCCCATAAATCACCAGTATTTTGAAAAATGCAACAGCAGTAGTGATACCCGGACATATGGGAAGAATTATACTGCGAACGTTCAGTTGGAAGTTGTTAGCAAAAACAAATCTAATCAGGTTTAGCAAAACAATAGTAAATTGAAACCGAATAGAATGTTATTAAGTATCAAGACACATATTCCTTGCCGTGGGCAATAACATTAAGTCGAAGAATTATTAATAAATAATGATAATTATTAATGAATAATAAGAGTCAGAATCACGCACTACAATTGCAGACGAGATGGGAAATGACATCAGCCAAAATACTGCTTAAGGAGAGCGTCTGGTGTAAAGTGTTCAAAACGAAAGTTATTTTGATTTGCGATTTTTAGGGCATGGCAACAATAGATCTTTTGTGTGATATTAGGATCGCTTTATACATTCATTGCGTACGAAAAAAAACTTCGCACACAGAGCCACACATACGAGCGTTCCAAGAGTAGACGTCCAACCATTTCCATGTCGAGGAGCGCCGCGGCGAACACGCAACGAAACACTCTCAATAAAATAGTCTGATACGGGGAATTCAATAAGGTTTTTAAAACTTAGACTTGTAGTTAGTCGATAAACCACCAAAAATAAAAAAAAAGTTTGAGTTTAGGAAAATGGCTTCATGAAAACTAAAAATCTCATATTTTATTGTATAATTCGCTCATTTTTTTTCAAAATAATAGGAGGTTTTCTTTTTATTCAGTTTTCTGTGGTTCATCGACAAGCTACGCATATTGGGCATCCTCATAAAAAAATCAAGTCAATTCGTTGATTAGATTTTAAGTTTTCGTGTTCGCCAATTTGACAAATGCGGTTTCGTGAAAACCGCTATAAAAGGGAGTACCACAGCAAATTGCATCACGGAAAAAACGCTGTAGAAAATGACCCATAGGGTATTCTCTCTTGAAAATTTGGGTAGATGTAGTTTAGAGTGTATTGTTTACACTGTATTTTTATCGCTGTCAGTTTTTCGAAAATTGTTGCCAATTGATTGAAATCTGCGTGTGTTCGGCGTGATTCTGAATGCAATATTCATTGTACGGTTCAAATATGTGCGGGCGTAGCGTGTATCATCGCGAAGGGCTCGAGCGTTTGTACGTTAACGTGTTCGATCGCGTATGCTTTTATGTTTCGTGTGTGCTGACGTGTATGTAACTTCGCATGTATAAATTCTATTTTATAACCGTGTGCCGTTCGCATATTCGCGTGTGTTCTTGGATAATCGCGCGCGGACCGTGAGTCTAATACTTTATTTTTTGGTGTAATGTTAAGATGCTAAAAGAGTGTGAGATCTTCCATATCACTAGAGTGCCCGGTGATGTCGCCATGGAACGTGTTGTCTAGTGGATATGTGCTTTATTTTTTTTATTGGTCGTACTGAATGTATGGACCAATGTTTTTAGGACAGAGAGTAATGGTTTCCTGACGTGACAGATTCATGAGCGCGCGAAAACGAACGTTTGTAGATTCGTGTTTGAGACAGCGTTTGAAACCTCGTAAGTGCTAAAACGTTCATCTTATTACCGGGGTGTTATTAAGTTTGCGTGATCGCGGGCGTAGATGTGCGTTGTTGATCGCGAAGGGCTTAAGCGTTCGTATGTTAACGTGTTTGTCACGTAAGCTCGCGTGCATGTGCGTGTACAAAACTGGATTGTGTAACCGTGTGGCCATTCCTATATACGCGTGCCTTCTTGGATGGTCACGCGGACCTTCATTCTGATAGTTAGTTTTTAGTGTACAATTCACATTCTGGCAGGGAGTAAGTTACGCCATATCACTAGAATTCCCGGTCATGTCGTCAAGTAACGTGGTGGTCAGTGGATATGAGAGCTATCTTTTTTTAATTGGTCCAATTGAAGGCATGGACCTAGTCTGCTGATATCAAGGATAAAAACATCCGGAAGTGATCAATTCATGATCGTGCGAGCGGGAGAGTTTTTAGGTTCACGATTGAGACCACGTTTGAAAATTTATAAGCACTGAGACGTTATCACCGGGATGTTATCATGTTTGCGAGATCGCGGGTGTAGGTGCCGTGGATGGCCGCGAAGGGATCAAGTATTTGTACGTTAACGTGTTTGTCACGTGTATGTGACTTTGCGTGTATAACTTCGATTTTATAATCAAGTTCCAGGTCACGTCGCCATGGAACGTGTTGTCTAGTGAGTATGAGCGTCATTTTTGGTTAAACTGGAGGCATTAGTCTAGGCTGCTAGGACCGCGGTTTGATTCGGGACGTGACCGTTTTAAGATCGCGCGAGTGGTGGTTTAATGTTTGAGACCGCGTTTGAAAGTTTATAGGTGCTATGTTTACTTAACTACCGGGGTGTTTTAATGTTGACAAAATCGCGAGTGTATGTATAGAGGATTGCAATTGCATGGTCGCGTTTGTGACCAGGTTTGTGTTATCGCGAAGACCACGAGCGTTTGTGCGGTTATACCTATATTAGTATAGATAGAGTATAGTATAGAGTATACTAATAAAAGGAATCATAACATGCCGAATAAAGAAAAAAAGATGCAGAGATTCATTACAAGTGCATAAATTGACCGATAGTATTTTGGTATACATGAGTAATGGAAAAGCAAACTAATAAATGCACAAAAGAACAGACTAATGAAGTAGAATAGAAAAACACATGTAACATAAAAGCAAACTACTTTAACTCATGGAAATGTTGTTTATTTACCATTAACGGCAATCGCATTCTGTTAGACTTTCATCATGCTATGCTGACCGAGAATGGATGATTCACGTGCGTCGGTAAATTAATTGTTCCTTAATTTATCCACTCCAACCTTCCAGAATGAATAGAATAGAGTGCAGAAATAGAACTCCGGAAGGATTACCCATATTCTATCACATACGCCAGTTCTGTATCCATTCCCTGGCCCAACTATTACCAATATTCAGACGAACACATACAGAGATAGACATACGACTAGCACATGACAATTGTAAACTAGTACCAAAAATTACAACTACTACAAAACGATAACTAATAAATTTCTACTGATATATTCATGAAATTAATTTAATTATTAAATTAATTTAATCAGCCGGTGCACGAGGACGAAGTCGACCGATAAATGGACACACAATGACCCCCTCTGCGCGCCCCTCCACCAATACTGCCATTAAGCTGTGGAATAATGCCATCAAACACAGCCCACAGCAAAAATCAATCCACGTCGACCCGCCAGCCGGCCACGTCAGCGCGCAGAGGCTAGTGGTTGAGCGTTACTATGGGTTAGCGCAGAGTATGAAGACATATAATATAAAAAAGACCCATAAGCCCTCTCGGTCTCCTCGATACGCCACTATCGAGGCGTAATGCAATAACCATCTTAAAGAAATTGTCTATCAGAGGTTCTGTAGCACTTATGCATGCAATATGCTTGATGGTGTTTGCAACACCGTCAAACCCCTCAACCTAGGGGAGGGGTTAGTAATTTTTTCGGTACAAATGTTCACTTAATCACCGGATTATGTGAATGTTAGCGAGATCGCGGGCGTTCGGATTTGTGACCAGGTTTGTGTTATCGCGAAGGCCACGTTTGTGCGTTTAGAACGAGAGATTGTGAGTAAATATGAAAGAATTAAAAAACATGATGCGGACCCTTGCCTAATAAGAAATTTGCTTATATTCCTAGGACACGATTAAAAAACGCTCCCTCTGCAAAATGAGTACAAAACTGACTAAATTTGGTAAATATGCGTGTCAATTTAATTATGAGAGATGAACACCCATTTTTATGCACAATCAAACTCACAAATAAATTAGACTAAGTTCGCTAAAAAACTACTATAATCAACGCATTTATATAACTTTCACGTTACAGAACAAATACCACACAATTACTATAGAAGTGTACTATTTTTGTACCACATAGATCCACATTTCCGCATAATCTCACATCTAAAAGAGGAGGTGAATAAGAACAAGCTTACCACCATCCAGCTTCCAGAGTTAAATGCTGGACTACATTCCGCTCTGTACGGAAAAAAGATAATGTTACCCAAACAGAAAAAGAACAGAAACTGAATCGTAAGCGAGGCTTGATACCCATTCGAAGACAATACCACAATTGTTGGGTTTTACTTTCATAGTTCCATGCTTGGTTCCTCCGCAATGAATTGCCTTTTGAAGCGTTTTTTTCGCACTTCGTCGCAATTATGGTGATGAGACAAGAAAATTGCTGCAAACTTGAAAGAGCTGGTGGAGCATTTATTTTTGTATGAGGCAAACAATGTCTCGAAGAATCTAATTTTGGAATACCACAATCGCAGTTGCTTGATCAGGTGAAAATTTTCATGAGTTAATCCTGTAATGGAGGCAATGCAACAGTTTTATGATTATGACCTTGTTTTACACCAACATTTCAAATCGTCGTATCGAAACAACCAATCAAATTCTCTGGCTTTGAATACACTATTCCCAGACGAATGGTGTGCTTAAAGAAAGATTTACCCATTGTGGCACATGCTATGACACATTAAACATATGCTGCAGATGCTTCCGCATCTGACTTCTTGTTCCTCCAGGTCGATGACTCTCTGAGGGGGATTTAATTTTTGTTTCCCATTTCTTCTATCACTACAAATTGCTTCTCGCTACTGCTGTGTGTCACGGTGCCATGGCACCAATACCGTAGCATACGTACAGATTGATGTATTGTAAATAGTAATATTGTTCAATCGAAAATAAAATAGACCTCGCTCTGATTTGTAGTGATGGTAGAATATTCCGACTATATATCTCAATTTAGTCATGATTGTACAAAAACCAGAGCCACCCTACGGTACGGTTTGAATGTGTAAACTGAGACATGTTTCCCTCCTTCGTTTGCATTAACATTTCATTATATGGAAGTACACGTATGTGCCAAAGTAGTATCCTTGCTCATCAGCATGCGATGGTACACATAGCCCGCAAGACTCTCCTCCTAGCAAGTACCTTGATTCTGCCAGATCCAGTTGGGTCCACGTACGACTCGGATTCCTGGTGCCAGCATGATGGCTGCAGTTTTCCTTCTGACCCAGTGTAAACACTGTCACTCGCAAAGACTCACTAGAGAATGGTCCTGCTCTGGTCGCTTCAAGTGATGATTCGTCTCATTCGCACAATCTGTGAAATATGAAAACAAAGAAAACGTTGAAACTTCACTGTATGTATCAGGGCAAAAGAAACGATAAATTGTAGTAGTTTATAGATTACAACACTTCAAACAAATATATATTCATAAAAAAACTATTATTTAGGATACCGCCTAAATAAATAAAAACAAGTCTGCATTTGTATTCAGAGAGAAAAAAAAATATGTTGCCCAATAAGAAGAATTCTTACTACTAGGCGAATAATATCCATACTAATATAAGTATCCTACCACAGCACAGTCGGGTGAGAAATTCCAAAGGATCGAAATACATCCTCATCCCAGAATGCGAAACACAATAAACCGAACGGCGCCTGACCATAATTGCTGTCCCTATTGATGGTTTTCCTCTATTCCCACAATACCCTGTTCATAAACTGCTCTTAGCCTGTTGTATGGTAGAGAGCCACAACAGACCAATGAACGGATCCCTATACATAGGTATAACTGTAACACATACGAAGCAAGCTCTCTATTAACAAAGAAACCCCGTATCACCGACCCAAACCAATTACTAATAAAACGGTCGAATGAGATTTCACTTTCAACCGAATGGAATTTAGTAAGCTTTTATAGTGTTGGCCGTCGAAAGACACGCAACATCGCTTCATTTTTTTGTAAATGCAATGAATATTTCACAAAAAATGGTTCAAGTGCTGATCTGGACTTGGAAATGCCTTCGAGCATGGAACATATTTAGGGGAAATGCACCAACGAACAAGGCGCGTCGTATTTACTGATTTTCCTGTAAATTTACCTCGAATGGAGATTAGATAAGAGAATACAAGCGAGGTAATCGGATTGGTTTTGTCATTTTTCACGAATTTATTTTTGGATTATGATGGTGGTGTTTCATAGATGCAATCTATTTATAAGAATACCAGATTTCACCATCAATACTTCAAGCCATGGAACAACCATCTCCCCTATCCGCTCGAATAGACATGTGTCCAACTATTTGTTGTTTGTTAGTTGGTGCTATTTTCTCTTTCCCAAATCAGCGATTGTTGAATTGTAGTAAACACTGTTTAGAACAGTTCGACTAGCCTGTAGAAAGCAAGACAGGAACGCTACTGTACACAAGTAATCTGAATTGTTGGCTCAGCTGTAAAACTCATTATCTCGGTCTTATGAGCCAACGGCAATCACGATTCGTCGTAATTATTTGTCTCTTTGAGTACATCGAAATTAATCATCAGTCATCACAACATCCCGTTTGTTTAAATTTACTCAGCAATCGAACAGAAGCAGTAGCTCTAACAAGGAAGTGTAATCTAAATTATGGTTCAGTCCGAAAGTTTATGATTCATATCCATTGGGACAGTAAAGGGTTAGGGAAAATTGTATAAACAAGCTTAGAAGATTCGTAGTGGAACTGCTAAGTTCTACACTGGATTTAGACACAGACGATTGAAAGTTAGTATGGTTTTACTATAAGAAAAGGGAGTTTTGGAAATAGGAATTTTTGTGGAAAATTCGTTGAGCTTATTTCAACGCCATGTAACCATATGACGATTTCTGCACAACTAATTAAACGATTGAACTGATCTCTTCTGGAATTCCGTCCGATTATATTAGCTAGAATGTGGCTGGCTCCCGCATTTAACGTTCTCTGGTCAGCGGATCTTAGCTTGTTATTTTAAAATAAAAAATAAGAATGACTAATAAAAAAAACACAAGGTAGCAAATAAAGCACCAATTGATAACAGGTTGTTTACGCAAAGGAGTTTCAAAATCACACTGATAAAGCGAATCAAAATCGACAAACTTGTCTAATCCACTCAACAGTAAGATGGGTCATTTTTATATCACTGTTGACCACTATCAAGCAGCATTTCATAAAGAATATCTTTCACTTATTTGATCGAAAGCATACAGGATCACAAATAATACGAAAATTTAAGTCTGGCTTCTATGCAAACTTATTTATTGTGTTCAAATATATTTGCTCGACAAATTTAGAGAAACCCCACTCCAATTTTTTATACAAAAATTTTAAGATATGAAACAGTTTCATGATGAATTTAAAATGTGAAGTGTATACGAAGGTATTACAACAATTACAAATGGCTGTAACTTTTTTTTTTGGCCAAGGTGAAAGTGAGTTAATATAAAACGCTAGAAGAAAATTGTGAGAGCTTACCTGGAAAATCATACACCGTGCATCAACGCTGACTTCCAAACAATATCTGGACAGGAGTTTTATCCCAGAAAAGATAAATTGAAAGTGTATGATAGTTTAAAATAGAAGAAAATATCGAAACACCACATTTGACAAGCAACCTGCACTTATGAGGAGTGAAGTGAACCTTTCGTCACAAAAGTCGTCATCAATTGAATTGACAACACTGTATGCCTCCAAAAACGTTATTTGCCTTTTGTCAATACAATGAAAAGCCACTATTCAGGTCGGATTTCACTTCATGTTTTATTTTTGGAATGTGCTGGGATGGTATAAGGCAAAGTTAGTGCATTTTGTTCCCAAGGACGAGTCACAAATGTATACTTTGGAGTAACACCTGTGTCGATTCCAAGTCCCACCAGGAGTGTCTTCTCCAAATATGCAAAAATAAAAACAAAAAAGCTCGTGGAATTCGACTAGTGATTCGCCACCATGCGCTGATGACGACGATGTCACACAATAGGCCGGTGAGAGAGCATAACTAATCATCATGTTTTACCAGCCGGCGTCAGCATCAAAACATGGCTATTTGTTATGCTCTCTCACCGGCGATGCTAGTAGACGTCGATTGAACGCCCGAATGCTACCAGCAGAAAGCAAAAAATTCTTCACATTTCCTTTCTATCATGAGCATTCCCACTTCTAAATTTCCGTTTTAATTTATTCTAAAATCTTTCAATTTTTAAGTCTTTCGTTCCTCTTAGCCTTAAATTTACCGAAAATGGTCAATAAACATTGATTCAGTAATCTTTTCAGAGACTAGAGAATTTGGTAATAGTGTTAGGAAAACATTAAGTGAAATTCAAAATATTTTATATAATTACTTGTAGATTTCAGCTGATTATCATAGAAATAGAAACCAATCAAGAGACTTCTGAGAATTATTTTATTATTTCAAAATTTGGGAAATGACCCTTTTTACCTTGTTTCTATTAGCACTCTACCCTTTTAAAGCCGTGGGTTAGAGCTGCGTCTGCCATCTTTATGCAACGCATTGGCTCATATAGTAGTGCGATAAATGGGGCATTCGATTCGAGTTTTCGTAGAGCTCAAACAGAAGGATTTCGTTATTCTCAGACCATTTTAATTATTACATTGGTTCTTAGGAACGATGTAAAGCTGCTGATGCCAATGATGTATACGCATTGCAACGTTTATGGGCCCAGTAATTAATGAAATAGTGCGACCATCCAATAGGGCAAAAAAGGGCCTTTACCCTATATGTGCGGTATTAGGCCAAAGCGAATTAAATAGCAAAATTTCAAAAATGCCAAATAATGATTGGATTGCATCAAGAATGTCAACAGCTTCATTCGACTTTTGCTAGATTTCCAAATGTTACCATATGGAAGAAATACACCATAAATTAATTTAGATTGATAACGTAAACTTTGAAACTTTGAACTTTCAAATAAAATGTCACTTAGTCCAGCCTGTTTTTATAGCCGTTGAAATAATCCTGTACGTTGATAATTTGTGTTCAGTTCATGCAATGCCTTCTTCATTTGAACGATTTTCTTGGTGTCTTTTAAAAATATATTATATTCCTACTGCAAGGAACGCGAGTATCACGAAATAGTAAACCTCAAGGGGATTTCCCCGCTGAGAAGACTCAATCATTTATTAGCAAAGGGGAATCTTGATTAAAAGAAAAAATAGTTCGAAATAGGATATCGACTGTGTTTATTTCGACTTAGTTTTATAACCAAAAAAAGTTGTGAAACTGCTCACATTATACAAGTGACGAAAAGCACTAAACTGATCAATGTACCACATACCGCTGTAAGTCTCGTCAACAATAAAATCCAATTTGTGAATATATTTATAACGACTTAAAAATGTGCATACCGAAATGTTACCTGCAGAAATTCTACTGAAGATCATATATCTTTTGCAAAAAAAGAAAACACGTTTTGCCGGGATTCCCGAATAGAAATAAAAATAAATTCCCGGGATTCGGGTATCCCGCGAAAAGTAAAAATCCCGGAATTCCCGAGAAATAAATTCCTGAGTTGAAAGCTCTAAATATACCCAAAACGTAAAAAACGCTCATGCCCATTTAAAAATTTAACCTTGTCGCTAAATTAGCTTAACGTTTTTGTCAGAGACGGCGCCGGTGGTTGAGGGGTAAGCGTGACCGCTATCCATCCAGTTGGCCTGGGTTCAATCCCAGCCGAGGTCGATTTTTCTGAGGTGAAAAAATCTGTGGTCGCGTCTTCCTTCGAAAAAGAAGTGAAGCCGTTGGTACCCGGTCTATGAGTTGATGGGTCGATATCTAGTCAAAATAGTGCAGTCACCTCTCTGGTGAAGAATTGTGCACCCCTATACTTACTAACAAATATCCTCCTCCCGTGATACTTGTGGAGTGCGCAATAGTATAGCAAAAGCAAGTATCGGACTTACATCCCTTCCGTTTCCTTCCACGATCAACGTTCGGGCCTGACCGGTGCCGGTATTGATCAATAAGCACTTTGAGATTACCAGGAGTTGCACATCGAAAGATTTTTCGCTACTCCCAAGCGTAATTACCTACTGATTCCCTGTGCAACTTCAGATAGTCCAGATCGATAACGGAATAGCAGCCAGTGGTGGTCGCACAAGCTCACAATTAGCTTAACGTTTTTTCGATCCACATATTATAGAATTGATTGAGGATTTAAATTCGATATCACCAAATAAAGTGATTTGTAATAAGTACATCAGAACGAAAAGGCAATTCTTAAAAACGAGTCGTAGTCTATTCACAGTGTATCATACAACATCAAATGGCATGACATACCGTCATCGGGGGTTACTTTACGCCACGGGGGCTACTTTACGCAAAAATTAAAGAATGATACTTGAGCTTCTAGTTCAAATTTAGCGTTATATTTTGACAAAAGCAAAACATAGTATTATTCACTGCTTCAACACAAATATATAAAATGCAAATAATCGTAGTAGGCGATGAAACTGAAATATAAAATATACGCAAAAAAGCATTGTAACTTGTATAATTCTCTTGGGAAAGTGTGATATAGTAGTCAAGTTATTAGATAAGAGGATATAGATTACGTGAAATTAACCTGGCAATGTAAAACAATTATTTGTACTTTTTGTCCGTATTTTTGATTTTTTGACCATATGTCCATTTTATCTAAAATTGGGGCTACTTTACGCCAAGCTTTACTTAAGTCTATATTGCACAATCTGTATATTTGATCCAAAATTTACTCTTATTTTGGGATTTGATTCTAATTCAAAGCACATTTTTATTAGCGTACTAGTTTGACTGTTTTGAAAAATAACAGCAATCGATAATTTGAAAGTTGAGTAATGTAGTTGCAATGGAGGCAAACATATAAAAACGCCATCGTTTCTAGAAGTATTTAAACTTGAAGCAATTTGTCGTGGAATGACAGAATAAGTAGCGGGGAATAGTTCTGCAGTGTAGGCGAATAAACTTATGGTTATAACCTTACTAAACAAAAAGGTCATCAATATAAAGGGCGAACACGAAATTAATGCGACACCGAAAATGTCATGCCAATTTTCTCATAATGTTTAAAATCAAACCAAAATTTTAGGGTAGTTTTATACATATATTTACTTCAAAAATCAAAAGAAAAGTTAATCGATGGAGCCTTGAGTGTAAAATTGAACGCATTTTCGCTTGATGCCCTCTATCAGAGTCTTTACAGTGTCATCCGGTACCAGTTTCTCAGTTTTTTTCCATTTTCTTAACATGTCTTTCTTGTCTTTGACTGTCTTCTTGCTCTTCCGAAGTTCCCGCTTCATCATTGCCCAGTACTGCTCCACCGGGCGCAGCTCTGGACAGTTTGGCGGGTTCATGTCCTTTGGAACAAAATGGACAGAAATGGCCTCATACCACTCCAGGACACTTTTAGAATAGTGGCATGATGCCAAATCTGGCCAAAATAGCGGAGCTTCGTCGTGCTGCTGCAAGAACGGCAAAAGGCGCTTCTCGAGGCACTCAGATTTGTAGATCTCGCCATTTACTGTGCCCTTTGTCACGAAAGGCTCACTCCTCAGTCCGCAAGTGCAGATGGCCTGCCAAATGAGATATTTGGAGGCGAACTTCGACATTTTCTTCTTCTTAAATTTGTCGTCCACATAGAACTTGCTCTTGCCGGTGAAAAACTCCAACCCCGGAATCAGCTTAAAATCGGCTTTTATATACGTTTCTTCGTCCATCACACAGCAGCCATATTTTGTCAGCATCTTCTCGTAGAGCTTCCGTGCCCGAGTTTTAGCCGTTGATTGTTGCCGCTCATCGCGGTTTGGGAAGTTCTGTACCTTGTATGTATGTAGTCCAGCACTCTTCTTTGCATTCTGGACGTAGCTCTGCGACATGCCGATCTTTTTAGTCAAATCACGGCTTGAGACGTTGGGATTTGCTTTAATCATCCGCTTCACCTTTCCCTCCGTCTTTTTGTTCTCCGGTCCCGGTTTTCTTCCAGCTCCTTTGCCGTGGTCCAACGTCAACCGCTCCTGGAACCACTTCAACACTCTGGAGACGGTTGAATGGTGAATGTTCAACATTTTTCCCAACTGCCGGTGCGACAGGTCAGGAAATTCCAGGTGTTTGGAAAGAATTTGTTCTCTCGACTCGCGTTGGTTTACCTCCATTTTCGTTGAATCGAAAAACACGACTACGAGTTTAACAGCATGTAAACAATACACATCAATGAGAAAGTGTGCAAAATTTGGTTGATTTTTACCCAATGGTAAAAAAGTTATGCCCTGTTGAATGTGTCGCAATAATTTCGTGTTCGCCCTTTATTGGAAATGGATATCTCATTAAAGATGGATGAACTGACCTGACCATTACATATAACAGTACCATTCGCATTTCTGTTGGAAAACCTTTGCGCTCCGGAATACAACTACTCCGGAATAAAACTACTTTTCGAAAAATACTAAAACAAGGTTGCCTAATTCATAAGGCTCAATGAAAAAGTATATTACGAAGAGCGTTTTTTCTCGGCTTGTTGGATGCGTGTAACGCAGTTCTTGAACATACGAGCACGACATTCATTTGAATTCGCACATAATTGACGATCATAATCTATAACAATAAATCAAGAAGTTAACATGATTTTGAAGAAAAAACTTTTTGGCGTAAAGTAGCCCCCCCTTTTAATACTTTATATCACATGTTAAGTCTTGATTTTCCAAAAGTTCTTTTCACTGACTTTGGAGGTACTTCTGCCATACGGAAAACATCAAACAGTTTCAAATTTGAAGTTGCGTGATCGTAGTTCTTGAGTGTAATGTACAAAACGTTCTATTTTTGGCGTAAAGTAACCACCGATGACGGTATGTTATTGTATCGTAATTAGCTTGCTTGTATGTATTCGAACTAATTCTTTTACCTTATTAACAAAGCATACATAAAGCTGTTTTTGCCTTTCTCATATAGAAAGGTTATGCAATCACTCTGAAAAACGTCACCCTAATCCCGACCCGGAGGGCCGAGTGTCATATCCCATTATGAGTGTATGTGTGTGTGTATGTGTGTATGTGTCAAATAATGTCACTCATTTTTCTCAGAGAAGGTCTTGACCGATTTGCCCAAACTTAGTCTCAAATGATAGGTGCAACCTTCCCATCGGCTGCTACTGAATTTTGGATCGATCGGAATTCAGGTTCCGGAATTACGGGTTTCAGAGTGCGGCCACACAGAAATTTCCCATATAAACTATAGGAAAAATTAAAAATAGAATTTTTTTATGCTAAATGTCTTTAAGGTGCATAAAACGTCTAGATTTGATGAAAACTCGAAAAAAAATTTGACGAAAATTCACTTTTTTGGATTTTGGCACATTTTTGCCATTCTCATATAGAAAGGTTATGCAATCATTCTGAAAAACGTCAACCTTACCCCCCCCCCCTCTACTGTTCTTTCCTCTCCCTTTAAAATTCCCTTAAATCACCCCTCAGACCACCACCCCATCCAGCCCTCATACCCCTCCCTCTCAACCCCATCATTTTTAAACCACCACTATATCACAAAGCATACCAAAGTAAGCTGGAGAGTCGTTCGTTCATAAGACTTTCGCCCACCTCACACACCCACCCCCGCATGACAAAATGAGTTAGCAAGCAGATATCATTGATCTAATGCTGATTAGTCTAATGAAGTATGATATTTTTTTGTTTCAAGTATTTCACCGTCGACACGTAGCTCATCAAGTTCGTGGCTGGCAAGCCATTGTATATAAGTGCAAAGTGTACTAAGAATGTAATGGACATTTCCACAATTATGTTGAACATAAACAGCCTTCGAGCCATAGTTTAGAGAAATGAGAAAGGCACAATTGCATTGCTAGGTGGATTAAAACAGGGTTTATGTATAAAACAACACAATTCGTTCAACTGTCATGTCGTACTACATAAAGACTGAGAAAAAATCGGGAAATTCTTTTTTCGTCTGACTCTCGCGGTGAAGTGGTTAATTTTTATACAGAAAGTCAAGCAACTGTATTTAACCCTAGAACGTTGCACTGGGGTACACATGTACCCCACGCCTTCTTTGGGGCCGTGTAAAAACGAGAATTCGACATTTACCGACCTGGGACCCTAACCATAATTCAATTTAGAGCTCCTAGTAAGAGTAGGAAAAGATGGTATTGCCAGTTTTCTTATAGCCTTCGTGGAAGCAGGTGTCAAAGTTGGCGTGGGGTACATTTGTACCCCAGCGTACGGTTGCCATTAGTGTTTCGTCAGGTTTCGTGCTCTTAGTGGAAATTTGATTCGTGATAATACCAGTTTAAATACTGGTTGTTTTACTACGGTAGTAATAATTAGTATTATATAATCGTTTTAAATCGTTTATTCAATTAATTTATTTAATTTTGAAGCGGAACAAAAAATCGCTTTTTGCTGATTTTTATTGTTTTATTGTTAATTTTAATAGTTTTTCAAAGCAATGGCTCGCAAGTATCATTTGCGCACAATAACAGCTGTAACAGTAACATTACGTGTTGCCAATGTATTACTGGTCAGAAAATTTCGTGGTATTTTCCAAAACCCGATTTTTAAACTTTCACTCTTTAAAATAATTGCAGTTTTTCAAAAATATTGAAATTTCATTTTATACCAAGATCATTCTTTCAACTTTTAGAATCATTTGATTTTTTTTCAAATCGGTTGAAAATTCGCAAAGTTATAGTAATTTTTGTGAAAAAGGTCAAAATAGCGATTTTTCACTTTTTATTTTGTTCAAACAATTAACGTATCATTGATTCAATAAATTCCGTACTTTCACTTACACAGCTGTTTTCGCAATTAAAAAACAAAGAAAATGGTGTATTACACATTTCTTTTGTTTGCATTTTTACCAGCGAAAATTGCGATCAAACGCGTGGGGTTTATTTGTATCCCAGTGCAATGTTCTAGGATGGAAAATGCAAATGCAACGTTCTAGGGTTAATTTAGTGTCTCAATCGCAATAGTAATTGTCTCAATTTTGGTAATTTGGTAATCAATGCACAAACAAACATTCAAATGAAGATGTGATTGTTGGAACTATATAAAAATGCATCCACTGATAAATGCTCATGATTTATCATTTTTGTTGAAATATACACAACCAGATCAAGCCACAGTGGCACGACTTAGAACAAAAGGTGGACTCAAGTCCAAACTTTTCCGTATCGGTTCATATAGGAAATTTTTATGTAATTTTGGTACGCTGAATTCGTTTTCGATATTAAAACATTTCAAAAATGAACATTTACTATTCATTAGGGTGTCTCATTTTTTTTCTAAATCGTTCTTAAAATTTGTGTATATTAATTTTCGTGTGCTAAATCGTTTTTGATATTAACATTTGCAAAAAAATACATTATACATTAGGGTGGCTCAAAAATAATTATTTTGTTGTGAAGGTTCAATTTTTTTTAAAGACATTTTTGTGCGCTGAATTCCTATGTTGGTTATAGAAAATAGAAATTAACTTTACTACTTATTAGAGTGGCTCAAAAGTGAATATTTTGTCTTTTATAAAGATTTGTAATTGTAATTTTGAAATTTATTTTCCGTATTGAAACGAATTGATTGACATCTCATTATGGGGCTTTAGAAATGACTATATTATTTTGAAGGATCAAATAAGATGTGATTGTCTAATTTTGGAACGTTTAATTCATTAGTGGGTTAATTGGTATGAAAACTACATTTTTTTCATTTTCAAAACAAACTTTTTGAGCGTCTTAGTGGAATATTGATTTACATTCACTAATCAACAAGATGGTTAACGATTTTGTTTTCGAAGGTGTGTTTTAAGTTGCTTAGATTGCTTATTTCATACCTTAAATTAAAATAAATCCAAAATCCTTTTTTCGCGTATATGGTTCATTTGAAAATGGTCCTTTTTTATTTGGATAATATCGCATACCCTTAAGCTATATCAGTGCTATGCAAACTCGGAAAAAAATAGTCTCATCAAATGACTAGAACTCATCTGTGTTCACTCAATTTAAAAGTTATTGCGTAAGTTAGCAAAAATAGTTCATGAAACATTTTATGACACATTTCAGATGGTTGAAAATATTTACTGAATTTTAAACATTCTTAATTCCTTTACCACTTAAAAATCATACTTCCCACTCGGCTCCTTACTCTTGATCACTAGTAAAACCCTTGTAGATCATGCTCTAAATGCTATTTAAAAGTTGTGCATAAATTAGTGTCATTATTCTAGTCATAAAGTGAATATTCAAATTAAATATCAGTAATAACCATGCGTCTCCATTCACAGTTTTTTTTTTCAAATTTTGACTGCTTATCGCAAGTTTTCGCAAAACTAACATAGGCTCATTTTGAAGAGAAAATGAAAAGCTTTCGAATGAGCATAGTGTGATCGCGGGCATTCACGGGCGTCGTTGTTGTTATCGCTTTAGAAGTTCGAATTCAATAAAAATTCATGACAAACAGTTATCTAAACACTAACTAAACCAACTAGTAGCTTATTTTTGGCGATTTTACGATGTAATTTTATCACACGGATAATTTTGGTGAAGTAATGCAATTCATAAAATCAACGTTTTTTTGAAAAACGAGAATAACCGTATACAGTTCCTATGATCAAATAATGCAAAAAACGCTTGAGTTATGCCCTTCAAAAAGCTGTCGAAAATTCATTTTGCATTCAAATCACCTAAAATCTCGCGAAAATGTCTCTGATGGCTCAGTTGATACGAGAAAAATACTAGTGAGAATATCGCATAACCTTCATATATGGACTTAAGTCCGGGCTCGTCCCACTGTGCAAGCGGGTTTAAAAAGCTTAGTCAACACTTTTATTTTGACGAATACTTAACATGTTTTGGTCTTTATTCTTATTCTCGAGATACACTCCCCGTGGATATAAAATTCGTAGGAGATATAATGGTAGTCAAAGTCAAATAAAGCGGACTAAATGGCGCTAAATGGTTCAAAATTGAAAGTAAAAATATCCGGTGCGTAGTCGGTGACGTTGAATTGGTTGAAGCGATGCTATTCACTCGAGTTAGTGCGTAAACATATAATACTCGATAACACTCTGAACTGAATGCGCACCCCATACAATATGAAGCGCATACATAAGGTTCTCTGTTTAGATAATGCGTAAACCAAGGATAGTAAAGCGATTAAGGCAAAAGCGCACAGTATATATGTAAAGCCAATTATGTGTAGCGGTTGGTTTATCGGATGTACCCCGGTTATCCGAAACCACAAACGATAACATTTTGTGCTCGATTATAGATTATTAGCATAAAAAGTCGAATTAATGAAACTTATGCCAAAATGTTCGGATCGGCGCGGCAGTACTGTATGTTAGGTGTTGAATAATTCATCGGCTCAGTAACCACACAGCAAGCGCACGCAAATTACATCAGTGAAAAACTCGGCCCTAATGCCTTTGTTTATTGCAAACACACATAATCATTTTGTGCTCCAAAAAAGCCACAACCCTCACATCTAGCTTGCAAAAGACTATCGAGTATGGAGCTGGGTGACTATGGTGCATTTGAAGGAAGCATCATCACCGGCGAAATATAACTGTACACAGCCACCACGTGCGCACACGTCACAGTCCATAGGTTTTAGGGTGGCTCACAGATTATATGTACACAGTACCTGGATCCTAAACAAATGCACCAAAAATTGGGTGAAACTAGATGCCGATCACGTACTCTATCTTCTAGAAGTGTGTAGGTGTAAAACAGAACTTACTACGAATACAAAGTAGTCTATTCAAGGCGAGCGATTTGCTTGATGCTCTGATCATCACTAACTTCCATACACTGTTAGACAGCCTAGCAGCACGAACACAATGACGCGTGATGTTTCCCGTTTTGAGCTTGTTTGTTCACCTACCTTCACTAGTTGAACCACCCTAGACATGATTTTATATGTATACATTTTTATGACAAGGTACAAACAAACGAAATCACTTTTTATTGGATTAGAGTACGAAAAACGAAACCATCATAGGTTCTATGGCGTCAAGCAGTATTTCGCAGTACGCTGATCACTTGATGAAAACATAATTTTGCCCCATGTACATGAGGAAGCACAGAAGACAACTTTTTCGGGAAAATTGGTGAAACTCATTGTTCAACAAAAAAAAAATTGGTGATTTTGTAGGGATCTTTTTGACGGAAATGCAGATGAATCATACCAACTTCAATCAGTTATTATCTTGAAAATAATGCGTGGCGCAACGGACGGATGGACTCATCGCGAATGAGACTAAATAACTTAAGTAAGAACAGTCGTTTGTCGAAATATTCTTGAGGATTTCAGGTAACACTCCACGAGAAGACAATAAAATGACATTCATAAATTTAGTGTGTAAGGATTCGTTAATATTCTATACACGCTCGTCATTTTGAAAGAAAACGGCAAGTAATTTTTGATAGAAAACAGCAAGCTGTACTGGTTATGTAAGCTGGAGTGACAAACCGGCAGAAAAATACTTCATGTTAAAAATTCTCAATAAGAACACAACCGTATTTATTTTTTTAATCCAAATAAGGCCGACACAAATATTTTTTAAAAATTATGTCCCAGCACAATTTCTTTTTTCTAAAGGGCCAGGCAAACATTCTTTAATAAAAAAAAATATTTCACATTTTCCTTCGATCGTTCTCGTGGACGCAGGGCGATTTCAGGTAGTGGGGTTGAGCTGTTTGTTTTACTTAAGGAATTCAAGCAAACATTGTGATCAATTTAAAGTTCATATAAGAAAGGGATGCTCGTTTTAAGTAATTTTCCGATAAAGTGCAATTTCTGATAGCGGCTTAATTTTTTTTTCAAGGGTTGTCCTACTGGATCTCAGAATCCTACAGAGGTAGTCAAGAACTCTCAGTCTGTGCAGCGAATCGGCGATTGTGGCCCAACTAGCGCTGTTGAAGGCGTTTTTTACGTCCAGTGTAACCACTCTGCAGTAGCGGTTGCCTCTTCTCATTTGCTTCTGCACATCCTTCATAGTTTCCACGACCGTTCGTATGGCATCCACGGTGGATCTACCTTTTCGGAAACCGAACTGCATATTGGATAGTCCATTCTCTCCCTCTGTGTATGTTGTAAGCCCGTTAAGGATGACTCTTTCAAGCACCTCGCCGACTCACAGTGATCACCTTTCATACAAAAGTCGGACAAAACCTCAAAAGTGGCCCGAATTTGATGAAAACTTATCATTAGGGTAATTTTGTGACACTGGATTCATATTTGATGTTTATTTTTTGGTTTTTATTACCTCAAAATTTTAGCACTTAGGGTGGTTCGAAAATTCAACATTTACGAATATAAAGTGTACTATTTCCGAAAATTCATTTTCAAATTAGGTCCGGTGAGTTTTTTAGCAGAATACAATTTTTTTCAATTGTTGATAATGATAAGATACATCTATAAATTATATTGCGAACCCTAGATAGTTAAAGGCTGCCATGCGTCTCCTTCAGACGTATCATGAAAAATCACCTTTTTTCATACCTTGGGGCAGAAAGGGGCAAAACAAGATATTCATTTTCGGAAAGTACACTAATTTTCAAGTATCATGAACAACAAGCGATCTTTCCGAACCGTTTCAATGAAAACTACAGCCACTTTGAACATTATAACTTTAAACTATTGCTCGATTTATTATTTGTTTTTAATGTCTGAGCGAGAAGAAAGGCTTGTATCGACTAAGTCGAATAACAGCTATAAGTCCAGCGAATAACCTTTCAAATGAAATCAGTTTGATCCCAATCGGAATCCTAACTAAAAAGATATATTCATTTGAATAACTGAGGTTTGAAAATAGTTTTCCTCAGAATTCATCATCTGTGCGACTGTATCAAACAGGTATATCGGCCTCTATGCTGAAGGATCTCCAGGGGGCTTGCCTGGCTTCAGCAACAGCACTAGCTTTTGTCGCTTCCAGATGTCGGGGAAGTCACAATCGTCGATGCACTTTTGCAACACGGTCCTAAACATATCCAGGTTCTATAGGATTGCTGTTTTCAAAGCCACCTTGGGGATACCGTCGGGTCCCGGGGCCTTCTTGGTTCTCAAGGCCTTTGCCACAAACATCAGTCCCTCGTTGGTTATCCGAGCTTCTTTTTCGTAGTCATGCTGTGTCCGTATGGCGTGGGCGGCCAGGTCGTCAGTTCATGCTGTGGAAATAGCGCTTCTACGATGGCTCTAATCCTCTCCGGGCACATATCCGGTGGTACTGCCGGTCCTCTTATCTTCGCCATGGCAACTCTGTAGACGTCGCCACGGATTTGAATTGGCGTTGCGGTAAAGCTCTTATTACTGAGCTTGATTTCCTTATTAAGTGCGGCTCTCGCCGCTTTGTACGCTGGTCTTAGAGCATCTCTTTCCGCGACGTTTCGAGCTCTCTGCATCTTCCTCCGGGCTCGGCGGCCATGCACGTAGGTCGGCAATCGCCGAATTCCACCAGAAAGCTGGGCGGCGACTGTACCTTGGTTTACCTTCTCTTGGCATGGTTGCATCGCTCTTGCTAATGCCGTTGACACATTATCTGCACTGAAGTCAACATGATTGCACTCACGCCTCGGCGAGTACTCCCTTGTCGAACTTCTTTGTTTTCCACCTCCGCTCGTTTGATTGGATCACACGCGCTTTCGACTGTCTATTGCTTCCGATAGTGTACCGAATCGCTTAGTGGTCGCTGTGGGTGTACCCCTCGCACACTCTCCAATTTAAACTTCCAACCGGAACAGGTCTGCAGAAGGTAACGCCAATAACTGTGTTCCGGACGGCGGATGATGTTTGCCGCACACTAACTCTTTTTAGCAATCGCAATAAAATCCAGGTTAATTTGTGTGAATAGCTTTAAGCTATAATATATTTTAATTAGTTCAATAAGTTTTAATCTTCAACAATATGTACTTACAAATTTAGTGTAGCAAGTAAGTTTTAGGTTATAATCAATTTATTTTTAAGTATTTATCAATTTAACTATAAGTAGAAACAAATTTAGTTTATATGAAAAAATGCGTATATAATTAATTACTACACGTTTTAACTCCACTCCGTTCTGGTTTCCAACGAGAATGATGACAGTTGTCCGCTTCCGCTTGTAGGACGACAACCTCGAATATACTACTCCCCCTTGAGTTGGTAAAGCGGCTGCCACATTCTACTTGCCAAGCGTTGAAATCGCCACCTAAAACGACAGGTCTTCAATCGATAAGCTCTTCTGTCAGTTTATCGAGCATTTCTGTGAAACGATCGGTCGTCCACCGTGGAGGTGCGTAGCAGCTGCAGAAGAAGACTCCATTGATTTTGGCGATTGGGAAGCCTTCATCCGCATGATAAACCACTCTTGAAATAGATATATCCCCGTCGTCAAATTGCCGCTGATTTTGCATTATCAGCTATCCACTTTCCATCGCTGGCCGGGATACGGCAAGGCTCCGAAATGATAGCTATATTGCATTTGAACTGCGCTATAGATTGCCGCAGCAAGTGTTGTGCTGTGTCGCAGTGGTTGAGGTTGATTTGCGTTACCTCCACTGTGACTTCGTTGCAGTCGCCTGTTTGAAGGCCGCACATCGTGGGCCTCCCTTAACGTGGTTGTTATCTTCTTCGGTTGCGCAAATCAGACATCTCGGAGCCTGGCGGCAGTCTTTTGTCATATGGCCTTCTTCCCCGCACCTTCTGCATAATTTGCTCCTGCCAGGTCCACTGCAGTTTCTCGCCAGATGGTCGAACGCTTGACATTTGAAGCACACTTCCGGTCACCAACTTTGATCTTTCCAATTATAAGTGCCTTGTTCGCTGCTTTGACTGGAAGCTTAACTGAAACCGCTTGCGTGCCGAAAGGTCCCTTCCTCAATCGGATCATCATCTGCACTTCTCCAAACTCGCACTGTTTTTCAGAGCTTCTCTTAGCTCTTCTTCCGAGGATATCTCTGGGCACAAGGCCCTCACTTTCACCGCTTCACCCATAGCTTTCTCCGTGAGCTCTCTATAAGTAGTGCTGTTTGACTTCGGATCCTTTTTCAGTTCCAGAATCAACTCTCCGGTGCGGGTGCGCCTGATTTTCTTGACGTTTGAGCCCAACTCCTTGAGTACCGGGTTTGACCAAATTGCGCGCAGTACCTTCTCGTATGAGTCATCGTTAGCTTTGACTATGAGTACTTCACCTTTGTTTCGTCCCTTGAAAAGCTTTCGCTTTTCAGACCTATCCTTACTGTTCACCTTCCGTTTTGTGCTGTCGACGATTTCCCATTTGGTGTTTTTATCCACGTTGGTGGCAGCTTTGTTCGCTACGCGTACTGGGAGCGTCCTTGTGTTTCTTGAAACCTCCTGGTCTCGCATCAACTGAAGAAGTTCTTAGCCTCTTCGGTGTAGAGAGGGACGTCCCCTGGGGTTTGCCTTTCGCCTCGTGAGATTCCCTCACTTTCGGTGGTGCCACTATTTGCCTTGTATCCAAGGACTTCTTGGCCATCTACAGCTCCTTTCCGGTTACCTCCGCTTTCTGCTCCAAGGTTCTCCATTCCTTGATGGACAATCCGAGGTTACTTTGTATCTCCACGACCAGTATGTTGATGTCCTTGTGGAGTAATTCCTTTTGCCAACATAGGCTGCTATTGAATTTCTAATGAATCCGACCTCTGGTTTCGGAATTACAGAGTGATGAGTACGATCACGCAGAAAATGTCGATTTTAACCAATTCTGTAATTAATGTATAAAGGTGAAAATTTTTCCAAAATGTGGCTACATCTACTTGGATTTGCAGTGCTAGGTCACTAACAGTTATTCAAAGTCCCTTTGGCCACATTGGCCACTATCATCGGTTCTGGAAGCCCCGGCGGAAGCATCCAAATTTAGAATAACAGTCACATCGGTTTCTTAGTGTTTTATCCCCGTAAATTGCTATCAAATTTCATCCAGATCCGACTTCCGGTTCCGGAGTTATGGGTTGTAGCCTGCGGTCACAAAGCAAATTCCGATTCAAACCGATTCCGACGAAAGCAAAAAAAGGTAAAAATTTCGCTAAAATGTCACTCAAACAACTTACATTTGCAGTTCTAGGTCACTGACGGCCAACCGAACTTTAGTTGACTACATTGACCATCATAGACGGTTCCGGAAGTGCCCGGGAAAAGTGGCCATCTTTTAAAACCAACAAACTCGCATCAGTTTCCCAGAATTGGTTGGACCGATTTTCACAAACTTAGCCTCAAATGATAGCTATATTATCATCACAGATGTCTATAAAATTTTGTACGGAAGCGATCCGGATGATGGTTTCGGATATATAGACTTATCCGTCCGGTCACATATGAAATTCCCATATAAGCCGGGACTCAAAACTTTTTTCAAAGGGGAGACCTCCGAATTCGTATTTTTGATGTCAAATATCCTTAAAATGCAGATTTTATAACATTTCGAAAAAAAATGTTTTGATGGAAATCGATTTTTTAGGACTTTACCGTTTTCGCACCTTTTTTTTAATTTTATAATAACGTGGTTGTATCGAAAAATTTTCGTAAATAATTTGTGGTGTTTAGACCATTTGGACATAAAGATTCCTTTCTACACATTTTGCGAACAAAACCCTTCTTCTCACACCAGCTGATCAAGACGGCTAAACTAAGTCTCAGACCGCCGATTACTGGTTCAATTTTTTGATTTGGACCTTTCTCTTTTACAAAATTTATTGATTTGTTTTATTATATATAGTTGTCATGCGACGTATAATGAAAATGTAATATATACATTTGAAAGTTTACAATGAATATAAACAACGATGAAATCCTAGTATTCGTGATTGAGAAAGGCACAATTACACCGCTAAGTGGATTAAAACAGGTTTTTTCAATTAATTGGTCCAATGGAATGCATGGACCGTGAGCGCGGGAGTTTGTAGGTTGACGCATGACATCCCATTTGTAAGTTTATGAGTGCTGAGACGTTCATCTTGTCACCAGGGTATTATCATGTTGGCGAGATCGAGGGTGTAGGTTGCGTGGATGATCTCGAAGGGCTGAAGCATTTATATGTTAACGTGTGTGTTGCGTGTATCAGTTCAATTTTGTAACCGTGTGACCATTCGTGTATTTACGTGTGTTTTTGGATGATCGCGCGGATCGTGAATCTCATGCTAAATTTGTAGTGTGCGGTTCAGATGCTAGGAGGGAGTGGAAACCTAGGTTGCTGGGACCGACGGTAAAGGCTTCCGGGCATGATCGATTCATGATCGCGCGAACACGGATTGTAGTAGGTTCGCATTTGAGACCGCATTTGTAAATGTATAGGTGCTAAGACATTCACCGTGTTATCATGTTTGCGAAATCGCGGGTGTAGGTTGCTTGGATGATCGCGAGGGAGTCAAACGTTTGTATGCTGACGTGATTTTGTAACCGTGTGGCCAATAACATATTTGCATGCGTTCTTGAATGGTCGTTTGACCCGTGAGTCTGATATTCGATTCATATTCTAGCAGAGAATGGGTTCCCTTATATGTCTAGGGTTCCCGGTCAGGTCACCATGAGACGTGTTGCCTAATAGGTATGAGCGTATTTTCTCAATAGGTTCAGCTGAAGGTATGTCCCTAGGTTTCTAGGATACGTGACCGATTCGTGATCGCGTGCGCGCGGGCATTTTGTAGGTTCCCGCTTGAGACCGCGTTTGAGAACTTATGAGTGTTAAGACGTTCACTTTATCACCGAGATGTAATCATGTTTGCATCATCGCGGGCGTAGGTGGTCGCGAAGAGCTCAAGCGTTTGTATGTTAACGTGTTTTTCACGTGTGCTAGCGTGCATGTGATTTCGCGTGATATACATTTGATTTTGTGACCGTGTCATTTTGTGATTTATTTCACATATTCGCGTGTGTTCTTGAATGATCGCGCGGGCCGTGAATCTGATACTAAATTATTGGTGTGCGATTCAGATGCTAGGAGGGAGTGGGTTCCCTCGTATAAACTAGAGTTTACTGTCGTGTCGCCATGTGTTATCTGGTTATATAAAATGACAGTATAGGACTCGAAAAGAAAAGATAAAAGGCAATAGATGAGAGATGTAATCGATTAGACAGGTACAAGATACAGCAAAAATTACGACCATCACATGACAAATATACATTAGTACTTCAAACACTACTAATACTTGAATAGTCAACCACCACACATAGCATATACTTTCTCATTTATCTGTTTCTTGGTTGATTGTTGGTTGTGAGCTTGTAAAGAAAGGAAATATAGAAAAAAGGCCCGACCTCCTTGATACACCACTATCGAGGCGTATTGTAATTAACATCTTGAAGTGGACTTCTTATATAAATCAAATCCTGTGTAATCATAATGATTGATGAATTATTAACATAAGAAATGATTAACCTTCTAGTAGTAGAACTTGGTGAACATAGAAACTAAAAAGAGTCAAGATCCTTTTATTTAGATAATTCCATTGAATCTTTTGTGGTTTGATGATGTTTACAATACCGTCAATCCCATCAACCTGCGAGTGGGGGAAGTTGAAAACTATCAGAAAATAGAAAATCTTTTCTTTTCGACAAAAATATAAAACTCACTTAAAACTACTATATCCTTCGAGCTATAATAGGTAGAGATTTGATGCTTTCGACAAAGCTATTGAATTTCAAGTTTTCTAAAACTTTGCCGATGAAATCAACTTTGTATCGCGTCTAACTAAAAAAATTGTGTAGGCAGCGTCTTAACAGTGATACAGCAATGTTTCGATTATATCACTTTGCGTTTATAACAATACTCGTTTATATCACCCTCGATTATATCACGGGTTTGTCTCGATTATATCACCCTTTTTGAAAAACAGACAAAGCACAATACGTTTGACCTAATTGAACCACATGTGGCGTCCTGACACTTTTAGGATTTTTTTGCAATTGATTTGCTAATTACCATGTAGGGTAATGAGCCTATTGTTGTGTTTCGGTCTATTTCGTTAAAGGTTTATATATGATGAGGTCGGTCAAAAAATCGATTTTTTTTTATTCTTTTGTCTTAAGATTCTAAGTATCTGAAATTTTTATAGATGTCTAAGCATTAGAAGCAAAGTTATAGCGCTGTTCATCTTGTTCCTTTACGTGAGTGGAGGGTGTGGCGCGAAACTTTAAACGTGAATAATCTCGAAATCATGTTTTACCATGACGGCCAATTCCAATTTTAGTTTAAAATTCTTTGTAACTTATTTGCCGTGTGCTTAAGGGGCCGTCTAGTGTAGCGGGTAAATAAGTCGGCTTCTTTTTTAAATTGTTAGTTATCCGCAGGAAAATCCAACAAAATAATGAGAAAAACAAAATGCGCAAGATATCGTAGGTATGCCGAGATAAGCATTTTCTCTAGAATCGATGTGAATACTTTTATTTTGAAAGGACAACATCAACAATTGGAGATGGGACTATTTCTATGGATGTTGAAACAACGAGAACTGAATCGTAGTCTCTTCGAATACATTGACTTTAATAGTCAAGATATTCGTCCAAAACCTGAACGTGCCAGATTCCTTCAAGTTTAGTTTTGGATGGTTCAACAATTTTAAGAAACGGTACGGGATACGTAAAGTGAAGCTGTGTGGGGAGAAATTATCCGCTGATGCCATACCGTTCGACCCTATGCGTTGAACAAAGATGGAGAACGCTGAACTAACCAACTTCAAACCAGCTTCAAATGAGTAGTGTGATAATAGAAACATGAAAAAATAGGCTCATTACCCTACTATGATTTATTCTTCTAACTATAACTTTTTATTACTTTTTGTTTGTAGAAATACATTGGTTAATGCTTTAATGTAATTTTTTTGTTTTGTTTTGAATATATCACGCTTCAGATATATCACGCTAAAATACAGACCGACCGTGATATAATCGAAACATTACTGTATATGAAATATGGTCAGTTATCAACTCCAAAAGAAACATCATAACTCTTGTGAATAGACCAAAAAGCTCAAATTAATGGTTTGAACACAATAAGACAATGTTTAAAAATCGACACATAATATGACCGTCAACAGCAGTGATGCTAGAATAAATGACTTCTGAAAAAAATATTTTGTCGATTTCTTCCTTAAAATGAAACTTTAAGCCGTGGGCTCAAAAATTTCACCAATCGTACTCAGATTTAGGTCAGTTCTGTTGGTTTTTGGTTTGTATTATGAAAGCAAGTAACGAACACATCCATTCTTATGCAGTGTCAGTAGTAAAGGCACTTGGATACAAATTGTTAACGAAAAAACTAATCGCGATGATTATACATTTTCCGGGAACATCAAATTTCAAATTCAGCACAATACCTCGAGAAATGGACACCAGGAAATAACCAGATGAGATTCACCCAGACCGACCGAGTTTTCCATTAAAAGTTTAACAGTTTATCTTAATTGATTTTCGATGTCTCTCACGGATGATGGACACAACAAAGCAAACTCGCCCGTCGATGCCGGTTGGATGGGCGCACTTGTTGAGTTTGCGTAGTTATACTCGACCATGGAAACGTACAACAGCCAACAGCAGCGTCTCGGATGCACCAATTCCTGATGCAGACACGGTGTATGTGGCCTTCAACTCTATTATCTTAGACTGTTACGTTGTGTGTACATACTCGACTTTGTTTGCCCCACATAAATTTTACCTCCTGAAAGAGCAATGATTGCAGCGATACGATTACAAGGGGGCTCTTACCGCTTCGTGAGTCGGCACCTGCTTGGATGAATCAATTACTTTAATTGAGTTCGAATACAACCACTCTTCTTCAGTGTCTTCTTGCTTTCCTCCGGCAATGGATATCAATTGATCACAATCAATCTGATTATCGGTTCTCCATTTCAGCTTAGTGATGTGGTACCTACAAGGGAAAAACCGCAATTGGTGTTTGGAACCGTGTGAAACTGGGCGTCTGTTATCAGTGAACTGGATAATGGACTTCGTTTCCCTTTGTTTAGACAATGCAATAAACCACCATTTTAGCGTAATTAGGGATAATACTTAGACCCTTTATTTTATTATTACAAATTCAATATTGAATACATTATTTAAAAAAATGAACAGAGTTTGAAACCCACCCACTTGAATCACTAAATACAGGGAAATACTATAATCACCCATATGTAGGCCAATGTGATTATGTGGTCGCGACAAAAACTGACTGGTGAGAGAAACTAAAAAGTGGAAGCTTCCGGAGGTCACACAACTCACACCCAGATCCAACTGGAAGAAATTTGTTCATAGCTACACCACATAAAGTGCGTACACATGGGTAATGAAGAATTTCGAACCACATGCAATGCAGCAAGTTTTTATCAGCACAGTTTACTCGCTTCGCATAAGTTAGGAGAGGAAAGCGATGGGCAACATTGTCGTCGAGTGCGGCTATGTGATTTATGCAACTGATCCTACAAAGTGAAGAAGCACTATTTCATCTGAACCATCACCAGGAGAAAGGAAGGAAAATTGTCAGTACTAATTGAAGGCATCGAAGCCGAACGGAGGAGGTGAGTCAGGCGGCTCAAGTATTTGATCCGGCGAGGCGATACGATGAAAGTAGCCCTTGCATAATGGATATGTAGTATGTGTTCTTCCGGGTGAAGTGGCAAGTCATTTGATATAGTAATAGACTACTATAAACATCAATCTTCTGATTGAATATAATCTCTCGCATTGGCTGGCCTAACAAATATGTTTTATACAACCAACGTTATTACGCGAAATATGCGGTCTTTTCATACATATAGCAAATAATGTGTTGCTCCACAGATGCAGTTTTTCTTTTTATTTCGGGTTGCGTAAATATTAGGGTAGTATGTTTGTATGCTTGTTACAAGCGTTCAAAAGGGTGTAGAAGTTTTTGCGTGCAAGATTCAACGACAAAAAAAAGTTTGATTACCGTATTTTATACAGCAAAACTATCCGAGATTAAGTTAAAGAGAATAAATAGTTATGCGCGAAAAAAATCAAAACTGAAAAAAGTTGTGACATAAACAAAAATGTATGTTAAAAAAATAATATTGCAAAATATTTTTTTTTTAGTTATTGGGTTTTTGTAAACAAAGACTTTCAAAAAAGCATTTTAAAAGTCTCTCATTGCATCATGAAGAAACTGTCAACAAGATTTTTTTTTTCGAGAATTGTCCTACTGAAGCTGTAGAGCTAGGTTCTCGGAAGAGCTCCCCGTCAGAATCACATACTACAATTTTCAGACAAGACAGGCAATGGCGCCCACTAAAACACTGCTTTAATCCAATTATAGTGGGCCGTGATTCTGAATGTGATATTCATTGTACGGTTCAGGTATGTGCGGGCGTGTATCATCGCGAAGGGCTCGAGCATTTGTACGTTAACGTGTTCGATCGCGTGTATAAATTCAATTTTATAACCGTGTGCCGTTCGCATATTTGCGTGTGTTCTGGAACAAGCGCGCAGACCGTGAATCTAATACTTTATTTTTGATGTATGGCTCAGATGCTAAAAGAAAGTGAGATCTTCCATATCACTCGAGTTCCCGGTGATGTCGCCATGGAACGTGATGTCTAGCGGATATGAGCTTTATCTTTTGATTGGTCCTACTGAATGTATGGACTTAAGTTTTTAGGACAGAGAGTAATGGTTTCAGGACGTGACAGATTCATGAGCGCGCGAAAACGGACGTTTGTAGGTTCGTGTTTGAGACAGCGTTTGAAACTTCGTGAGTGCTAAAACGTTCTCCTTATTACCGGGATGTTGCTAAGTTTGCGCGATCGCGAACGTAGGTGTGTGTTGTTAATCGCGAAGGGCTTAAGCGTTCGTATGCTAACGTGTTTGTCACGTGTGCTCGCGTTCATGTGACTTCGCGTGTACAAGACTGGATTGTGTAACCGTGTGGCATTTCCTATATACGCGTTCTTGGATGGTCACGCGGATCTTCATTCTGATAATTGGTTTTCGGTGTATAATTCACATTCTGACAGGAAGTAAGTTACCCCATATCACTAGAGTCCTCGGTCATGTCACCATGTAACGTGGTGTCCAGTGGATATGAGAGCTTTCTTTTTTTAATTGATCCAATTGAAGGCATGCACCTGGTCTGCTGATATCAAGGATAGAAACATCCGGAAGTAACCGATTCATGATCGTGCAAGTGTGGGAGTTTTTAGGTTCACGCTTGAGACCGAGTTTGAAAATTTATAGGGGCTGAAACATTCACTTTATCACCGAGATGTTATTATGTTTACGAGATCGCGGGTGTAGGTGCCAAGGATGATCGCGAAGGGCTCAAGCATTTGTATATTAACGTGATTGTCACGTGTGTGACTTCGCGTGTATAATTTTGATTTTATAATGATGTAGCGTGTATTCTTGTTTGATCGTGCGCGGACCGTGAATCTGATGCTTAATTTTTAGGGTATGGTATAGATGGTAGTCCGTTTCCCTATGGGGAAACTTGAGTTCCAGGTTATGTCACCATGGAACGTGTTGTTTAGTGAATATGAGCGTCACTTTTTTGATTGGTTCAACTGAAGGCATTAGTCCAGACTGTTAAAACTTTCGGACGTGACCGCTTCATGATCGCGCGAGTGGTGGGTTAATGTTTAAGACCGCGTTTGGAAGTTTAAAGATGCTACGTTTACTTAACTACGGGTTTTTTTTTTATGTAGGCGAAATCGCGAGCGTAAGTATATGTGAATTATTACAATTGCATGGTCGCGTTTGTGGCCAGGTTTTTGTTATCGCAAAGGCCACGAGCGTTTGTACCTATATGAGTATAGATAGCGTATAGTAGAGATATACTAATAAAAGGAATCATAACATGCCGAATAAAGAAAAAAGATGCAAAGAGTTTGACTAGAAGTGTATAAATTGAACAATACTATTTTGGTATACATAAATAATGGAAAAACAAACTAATAGATGTACAAAAGAAACAGACTAATGAAGTAGAATAGAAAAACACATGTAACATACAATCAAATTCGTCTAAATGCAGCAAATGTTATGTATTTATCATTAACGACAATTGCATGCTGTAAGACTTTCATCATGCTATGCTGGCCGGGAATGGATGACCCACGTGCGTCGGTAAATTTATTTTACCCTAATTTATCCTACCCGATTTTCCCGAATGAATAGAACCAAATGCTCAGAATGATCACCAGAAATATTAGCCACTATTCTATCATATACGTCAGTTCTGCATCCATTCCCTGACCCAACTGTCACAAATACTCAGACGAATACATACATAGATAGAAATACGACTAGCACGTAACAGTTGTACACTAGTACGAAAAACTACGATTATCGCAAAGTTACAACTAATAGTTCTCTACTTATTCTACTTTATTAAATTAATTTAATTGGTATATGCACGATGACGAAGTCGACCGATAAATGGACACACAATGACTCCCTCTGTGAGCCCCGTCCACGAATACCACCAATAGAACAATATTTGCAAACATGGCACACAGCAAAAGTCAATCTACGTCGATCCGCCAATCGGCCACGCCACCGCGCATAGACCAGTGGTTTAGCGTTGGTATGCGCAGATGCAGAGTATGAAGAAACATATAACATAAAAAGGGCGCATAAGCCCTCTCGGTCTCCTCGATGCACCACTATCGATGCGTAATGCAATACCCATCTTAAAGCAATTGATGCTTGATGATGTTTGCAATACCGTCAAACCTCTAAACCTTGGGGAGGGCTTTACTCGATGAACTAAAAAATCGAAAAAAATCTTTCAAAGTCGCTCACTTTTATTCAAAATAATGGGAAGAAAAAAAAAATATATTCATTTTTTCGTAGTTAATCTACTGGCTACACGTATTACGCATTCTCATTAAAAATCAAGTCAATCCGTTAAATAGTTTTTGAGATATAGTGTCAGTTTAAAAAATGTGGTTTCGAGAAAAACGCTATTAAAGTTTCGGAGACCGATCGAACTGTGGGCGTGACAGCAAATACGCGCGAGGCACTTTTTAAAATAAAACAAGAGTCAACGTGGCCACCGAAATTGCACGAGTCTTTTTTTGTATATGATTTTCTATTGTTTGCATTACATTTCTAATTTAGTATATTGGGTGTTCAGCCACAAGTGGTGACTTTACATCCCTATTGTTTACATGATTCGGTTAATTATTATTAAGATATAATATGCATCCGCAGTTACGTTTTTTTCAGTAGGATGTTTTAAACCTACTTGTCTTGTGAATAAGGAACTAAACATATCTTATAAACTAACTTATAAACTATAAAGAGAGCTAATCGTTGCAATTGAAGATTGCAACGATTTTTGTCGGAAGTTGCTTATAATACTGTTCGTCATAATTTCTAATGTTTCTATGTTTGCGAGTCTGTGCAACTCATTTGTGCTAAACCAGGGAGGACGCCTCAAAATCATTTTCAGAATTTTATTCTGAATCCTTTGAAGCGTTTTCTTCCTAGTAGCTCAACAACTTGCCCAGATTGGTATTTAAAGTCATTGTTAAACTTTAATTTCATTACAATTTTGTTAGCAAATTCCCATCCCGCTTGAAAAGCTTCAAACATGGAGGTAGAATTTAACATGGCAATAATCATAGGTAACATAGAGTCCTGCAGATATTTTAATTTTTCTTCTGTTACGCTACCTAGATCCATTGGACTAAAGGAATCGTTGGGTGCAAACGAGTTTGTGGGCGTGGTAACGGTAGCCGTTATTTTGGCCTTGTTACCTGCTACTGAAGCCTAAGATGACACACCATTGTAAAATGGTGTAACGGAGGTAGAAGAAGTTGTTAATCTATTTTGAATCGGATTAACACGTTTGGACGTGTTTTCTTGAAGTGTACCTGAAGAAGTAGGTACATTTTTTATTTTTTTTTGTTGTCTAGAACGAGAATTTATATTTTTTCTCGAACAGGACAACCCCAGAAATTTATGACTTTCGCTACAATCAGCGCATTTGAAACTTTTTGTGTTTTTTTTTCACTGGACAAGTATCTTTCGTGTGCGATTTATCACCACCAGTGATGTACCAAATCGGGTTTTTATAATTTTGGGGAAAAAACCCAAGGTTTATTCCCGGTTAAAACGGTTTTTTCGCGGGAAGATTGGGTTTTTTGCAATTTTTGATATTTTAGTAATTGAACATTACTGTATTGTTATACAAACATTTTTATTTTATTTATGAGCATTAAGTCATAAAATTTTGCATGTATATCAATTCTGAATGGTTTTCCTCGATTGCATCATTGTTATAGCGGTGATCCAGCATTTCTTTACAAATATTGTGGTTAAATAAGTGATAAAACTTTTCAACACGTTTTGGGCTAAGTCGATTACGTTTCTTACTGTGAATCCACCCAAACGTACTACACATTTTTTTTCTACTGTTGCTGATGTAGTTGATGCCGAAAGAATTCGGATTGCGATTTGTGAGAGTTCTGATTACTGTTCATACTAAAGACGAATGTCAAGGCCACTCGCTTTCTGCATATTACTCACTTTAACTTTTCACCGAACTAAATAGGTATTTTCTAAATTTTGTGTGAATACCTACCTTATTTCGCTAAAAGTATAGCAACCCCCAAAATGAGTAACAAGCAGAATAAAAGTAGTTTGGGCATCACACGATTATTCTAATTTTCACTAGTCAGAGTAACAATGACTATTGTTCCCAGTATTATATGAAACAAATTGGAATATGGAATGGACCGAAATTAAGGTCGCATGAACATACATTGCTTCGTAAAACCCGTTATAAATATAATAGAATGTGAAAATTGGATTTGAACTTCAAGTTTCAAAATCGGACAGGAGCTTTTCGATTATGTCCTATAGAATAAAAAAACGTAAAAAATTATATCCGGTTCTTACAAAGGACTTTTCTTTATCCAACTTTTAATCTTGAATGTAACGTTGTATGGAATTTCCTGTGAGCAAATTATACTGGAGGTTCATACTTGCCGACTTTTTCGGGTGAGAATATTTTAAGCGATTCTCATGCTCAAGGATCTCTGTCCGATTTTCACGCTTGATGTTTATATTCGATTTTTACATGCTAAGATATCTAGAGTGGGTTCTACAAAGTATGTTTATCCTTGCGACTTTTATTTTCGGTCTCTCAAATGTAAATGATTCTTTAACCCTCCGGAAGTGGCCCACTGAACGAGCAGCCGCTGGTGCCCTAAGACGATTTCGCCAGATTTTCAGAGCAGCGTGCACTCAGTGCACTAGCGCGACTGCCGAAAGGTGAAAACATAAAATGAACATCATACATTCGATAAAACGAAAAAACCCATATTTCGTCCGGGTTAAAATCATTTGCGAAAAAACCCGGTTAAAACCCAAAAATAAAAACCGGGAAGATGGAATTTTTCCCTTCGGTACATCACTGATCACCACAGATCATACATTTGGAATCCAAATGACAATTTTTTGTGCCGTGCCCAAAGCCTGGGCCTCTACGACACTGGGTCAGATTTTGAATTCTGCCCCCATGTCGTCTATAATGTTCCCACTTTACTCGCACGTCGAACATAAAACGTGCTTTTTCAAATGCTTTCAAATTATTAACCTCATTACGGTTAAAATGAATTAAATAAAGCTCCTGGAAAATTCGTACTGGCGTGTTATCGCCGCTAGCCTTTCACTTCATAAGAATAACTTGTGAAGGAGAAAAGCCAAGTAATTTTTTAATTCGTTGGATATTTCATCCAAACTTTGACCTTGTGGTAGCCCTTTCAAGACAGCCTTGAATGGTCTAGCTGTCTTGAAATCATATGAATAAAATTTATACAACTTCTCCGTAAGATACTGGAGTAATCGTTTGTGGCCAATCAATTCCTCCGCTGTAACTCGACATTCTCCTCTTCGGGCAATCTGAAAAGAGACTTTCACGTCCGGAAGGAACGTCGAAAGCTCAGTTCGAGAGGCTTTGAAGTCGGAGATCATCACTGTTATAGGCAGAGGTGATTGCGTTTACTTCTCATTGACATTATGCGCAATGCGTAGAAATTTAGAAATTTCATCAGCTTCACATTCGGATAAAACATCGAATGAGTTGCTGCAGTCAATTGAATTTTCGGGTGGAGAAGATACCCTTTTCCGTTTAGCTTTAATTTTTGGCACACGGCCTTTCTGGGAGGACCCAGGCATGTTGAAAAAATTAAATATTTCTTTAGGCTGAATTGTTCTTGAAAAATGTTTTAGTCTTGAAAAAGACTGATTGAGTCGAAAAAGTAGGTAGTCTTGAGAAAGACTAATTGTCGAAAAAATATAGGTAGTCTTGAGAAACACTGTTGATGTTGAAAAAATTTGCATCTTGGAGAAGCTATCAATAGAATAGTTTTCCTAGCAATAACTTTTACCCTTTTTTCTTTTTTTTTTCTTTCAGGTGTCGTCCTACTGAAGTTGTAGAGCTGGAGTCTCGAAAGGGTTCCCCGTCAGAATCACTCACTACAATTCCAAACGAGACGGAAGAAGTCACCCACTAACACACTACTTAATGCCAATTGCAGCGAGCCGTGATTCCCAATATGACCATCATTGTACGGCTGTCCGGGCGTAGGGACGCGTGTATCATCGCGAAGGGCTCGATCGTTTCTTGCGTTAACGTGTTCGATCGCGTGTGCATTTGTATGTCGCGTGTGCTAGTGTGTGTGTAGCTTCGCGGCTATAAATTCGCTTTTATAACCGTGTGTCCATTCGCATGTTCGCGTGTGTCCTTGAAAGATCGCGTGGACCGTGAATCCGATACTTAATTTTCAGTGTTCAGTTCAGATACTAGAAGAGAGTGGGTTCTTACATATCACTAGATTTCCCGGTCATGTTGCCATGGAACGTGTTTTCTAATGAATATGAGCCTTATTTTTTATTGGTCCAATTGAATGCACAGACCGAGGCTGCTAAGACCGAGGGAAGAGATTTCCGGACGCGACAGATGTTTGCGAGACCACGGGCTTTGGTGTGTGTGTGTGTGTGTGTGTGTGTGTGTGTGTGTGTGTGTGTGTGTGTGTGTGTGTGTGTGTGTGTGTGTGTGTGTGTGGATGATCTCGCGAAGATCTTACGCCTGCGGAATGCTAGAAGAGAATGAGATTCCCCATATCACTAAAGTTTTCGGACATGTCGGCATGGGCCTATACTACTAGGGCCGAGGGTAAGCACGTGACCGATTTATGATCGCGCGAGCAAATGTGTTTGTAAGTCCGTGCTAGAGACCGCGTTTATGAGATTATAAGTGCTGAAACGTTATCTCAATCACCGGGGTTTTTATGTTTGTGAGATCGCAGGCGTAGTTGTGCGGGGACGAAGCTCAGCGTTTGTATGTTAAAATATTTTGTCGCATCTGCTGGCGTGTATGTAACTTTACGTGGATGAATTCGACTTCATAACCGTGTAGCCATTCGCATATTCGCGTTTCTTCTTGAATGATCACGGGGACCGTGAATCTGATGTTTAATTTTCAGTATACGGTTCAGATGCTAGAAGAGAGATCCCCCATATCACTAGAGTTTCCGGTCATGTCATGTCCATGGAACGTGTTGTCTAGTGCAGTGGTTTTCAACCGGGGTGAATTATGTAGGGTAAATTTCAGCTTGTTATCTTATCATTCCTGTTTGATATTTGTCTTTAAATATTGTTTGAGTGTACACTTATTAAGATGCTTACTGAGAGTGTTCAGGAACAGGTTTCTTATTAGAAAATTATGGTTCTCATCCAATTGAAAATCATTTTTTTTCAGAAAGGGGTACATCATGAGGATGAATATTCGGAAAGGGGTACATGCAACGAAAAATGTTCAAAACCACTGGTCTAAAGGATCTAGTGATCGACATTTTTTATTAGTCTAACTGAAGGCATGAATCTAGGCTGCTAGAATCGATGGCAGAGACTGCCGGACGTCACCGAATCATGATGGCATGCACGGTGGGTTAATGCTTGAGACCGCTTTTGAAAATTTATATGTGCTAAAACGTTCATCTAATTACCAGGATGTTCAAATGTTGGCGAGATCGCGTGAATGATTGCAATTGGATGTTTGCGTTTGTGGGCAGGTTTGCGTTATGCATTGAAAAAACAAAAAATACCCATAAGCCCTCTCGGTCTCCTCGATGCACCACTATCGAGGCGCAATTCAATAACCATCTTAACCTTTAAAAAGGCAAGCTTCAACTGTGACTTCAAAAAGCATCTCTCCTAAGACCCAATGAAATCAAAAGCCTATTTTTGTCGTTTTATCAGTGAGAGAATCGAAAGCCCGAAAACGCTCGATCATTCATTGAACCTAGAGAACTGTAACTTGCCGGGCCTCTGAGACCCCTTGCCTTTTTGAGGGTTAAACCAGTTGTCTGTCACACGTGCACAAATATGCTTGATGATGTTTGCAATACCGTCAAATCCGTTAACCTAGGGGAGGGTATGACGTCAAATCAACAATCGACAAATAATCTCATGTCTAGCCGAGCGCAATAAATTGCACAAACCAACCCATAAATGTTTCTCAAAATCAACACTTTTGACTGTGGTTTACTGCAGCGCTTCTCGGCGTTGAAAAATATTTATTAACATCCCCTACGGTGCGATTCGGCAGACACCATTCAGCGTGTTCACCCAGCAGCCAAGGTGAATCAACACAATTTCATATTTCTATGTTGAGGCAGGATTTCACCACTCCAGCCAACTGTGTCTGATGCTGCGCCAGCCAGACACCGGAGATTGAACCATTCTCGTTTCCTCCGAGCGAGCGCGCGAAATCTCCAAAATTCGTTCCACCCAAGGGTTCAGGCCAACCAAACAAAAATAGCTGGAGCGCGGCGGCACCTTGAAATCGACACGTGGAAATGAATATGCCGATTTGAGGGCTCCTTTCGAAAACGCTTTGATGCACACCAACAGCTCTCGCAGATACACCAACGAAAGCGAGAGAAGATAAAAATCCTCACATGTTTGCTCGCGCGGAACCGGAAGTGTTTGTTTTCGTTTATGAAAGACGACCTGCGGAAAGCAACAAAATAGATGGTTTTGCAAAAAAAATGTGAATAAAGAGAAGGGATGCTCGGTCGAAGTCCTGCTTTTGAAATGGTTCCACGTGTATGCGTAAATAGTAGATGAAGCTTATCAGATGTGTCCTGGAGGAACATTTTTGATGTTGTGCTGTTGACCCATTGATACAGTGTATGAAACTTGTTTGTCAATTCTGTTTTATTTTAAAGAGTGTTACGTACCTGAAATCTTGAGATTTCTGTTTTGTTTTGCCCTGAAGATTTAGTTTATGTATAATGATTGCTCTGAATTTCTTTGCAGAATGCGCATTTTTATTGGCTTTGTCTTAAAAAACTGGAACCGCCAATTCAGAATTTTTCTTCAAAAATTTTATGAAGCTTACGCTCAATAAAAGAAATAAAAGTTATTTTCAACAAATGCTATGTGCTTCGAATGCTCGTGATCTATTTCAAATCATCAAATAAACCTATAAATCTATGAATTAATTCCATGCCCCATCAGCTTTACGAACATTTGAAGCATGGAAAAAGTTGTCTATTTTATCCAGCTTATTCCAAAGTAAAGGTTTTTTTTTCCACCCTAAAGGATATATGTATACATGCTTGTAAAAACTACAACTTTTTTTGATCACCAAGGTAAGAGAACTTAACGGAAACTCATTTCGCCTGTTGCTACTTCCGTGATTTCTCTACTGCCTTGAGCTAGCAGAGATGTAAATATTAAAATGGCTACTATTCAAGAATCGCACAAGAAGCGCAAAAAGTGAAAATGCACGTTAAAAACCCTACAAAACTCGAGCGCCTGCAATTTGTTACATTTCAAAAGATCAGAAAAAAACGTGAAATGAGTGGGGCATAAAAAAAAACCTTCAGAAGTGTTATACCACGAGACACCAACAAGCGGCATTAAATGGCGGCAAATGGATGCGAAAACTCGGCTAAGCCGAAGCACCCAGCGTACAACGAGGGTGCCGGTTCCCATTTTGGGCCCGGAATACATAATCCAAATCGATAATATAGGTATACTAACGTCACTCAATCATTTACAAACAATTCACAATTCCAATGTTTAAGCAGATACCCTAGATGTAATACATGTACCTTCCTTCGAATGTTATGACTCACGGCAGGCAGACCACAAGGCTCCCTTCCTCTACGGTTCTCCGATCGCCGGAGTAATGCCAATGAGAAGTGCAGTTTATACTCTGCCTCTCTAGTACCATCTATTTGCTGTTGCTTGTGTAGTGTATTCACGGTTGGTGTGCGTTACCGTTCCATTCGAGAAAACCTCCCTCACTACTTAATGAATTTATTTGTGCAGATCTGTTCTCTCGTCTTTCGCTTCTATTTTTTTTTCTATTACTGTGGTGCGAAGATAATACGCTACTATGATTATGCATGTTTGAAGCACGGTTCATTCGTTTTAAAATGCGTTGAATTTGGATGCTATGCTATGATACATATAATTAGCGCTTGAAAGAGCTCTAAAATGTATGTTGTTGAAGGTGGGGGGAAAATAGTTCCACATAATAAGGATGTTGTCTATTTCATAACATATGTATCGAAGAATAATGTAAAATGTCACATTACAGTTTGCTGGCCTGCACTAATATTGTGCATTTGTTACTAGATGTCCATTTGTGACCTCTTGATTTTTAGTACTAGGCAAATTCAATTTACTTCCAATTAAAAATCCTGAAAACCCCTATAGTGTCTGGCCCACTTAGAATCCGGACACATAACACGGTGCCACAAAATAAAAAAAAATGAATGATCTGTTAAAGGTCGTAGGTCTGGTCAAATACAACACAAAACCACGTTTAATCAATTTAATATACCATCAAATCTTGATTTATGACCAAAAAAAAAACTATTTTTCAGGACTTTCGGAACTAAAAAAGTTTCGACGTGGTCATTTTTCAATCGATTCTCAAATTTATTGGACGTTCTAGAAAGAAGAAGAAATTACCTTTTCAACAGTATGTTATGTTATGCTCTTTTGTTAAAAGTACTATGCGGTTTTTATTAGGAACGTCCTTGTTTCAATAAAATTTTAAAGAGCATTCAATTTCGCATCCAAACGATTTATCATAAAAAATGGCTGAAAATTGGCTGAGTTATTACTTTTTTCCAAATTAGAAACTTGCTTGCATGAACTTTTAAGGGGACGGATAAATAAATATATAAAATATAAAATAATATGAAATTTTTCAAAACAATTCTTTTTACTCGATTACGTATACATTCAAAAGTATGTGTGTGGATTTGGAAGTTAAATTTAGAAAAAATAACGGATGATGTAATTCTACAATTTTATAGTGCGCGACAATGCCTTACTAACCCCTTAAGAGTTCATGCGAGCAAGTTTATTGCTTAGAAAAAAATATAACTCTCGCCAAATTTCTATGGAAAGAGATACACTTCCTAAGAAGAATGTTACGTAATTTTTCATAATTTGCACGCAAAATAAGTTAGATTAGTTTATAGTATAATGTTAATTTAATTAATCAGTTATATAAGCATTGTGAAACCGGAGGTAGTAGTTTTTAAAAGACAACTGGCTACTGGACAATAAATAAACAAACAAACGAAATAATAGTTGTTTTCATATTGTTGTTCCGAAAGCGCATAGTATTTTTAACAAAGAGCATAAGCATAAGAGCAAAAATTGAAAATCAACTGAAAAACTATGGCGTAGAAGACTTTTTAGTGCTGAAAATCCCGAAAAATAGTTTTTTGAAGTATAATACTTCCAACGTTTCAATATAGGGGCCCTGTTTCAAAAATTCCGGCCGGAATTTTACTCGGGTTTTTTAACGTGATTATCTGCCGTTTTACTGAATGAAAAAATAAGTCCCTCATACTATGTTGCGTTTCGGCTTCGCCTCATCAGAAACCGACACTAACACATTGTCGGAATAGATTAGCGCCGGCTTGACGCAAATCCCTTAAAACTAAAACACACTATGTGTTTCAATCAAACGACTGATTTCAAGTTTAATATTTTTAAACCATGTACTGTACATGCAAATTATACGAATTTTGGTTACTCGAATTTTAAAGTACATTCAAATACTTTATATAATACTAGTTAACATCTATTTAACAATGAGTATCTTTCCAGAATTAGTTTAAACAAACATTTGAATGAAAAAACATTGACATCAATAACTTAATGTGGGTGAACATGCAGGTTATCAAAGTCACCCCGGAATACGAAAACGGACTTCAATTTGAAATAATTTTTGAAAAAATGGCTGGAAGCGGAGAATATTAGGAAAAACCATCCAATCTTGTTCTCCATACATCAGTACATGGTTTAAAAATATTAAACTTGAAATCAGTCGTTTGATTGAAACACATAGTGTGTTTTAGTTTTAAGGGATTTGCGTCAAGCCGGCGCTAATCTATTCCGACAATGTGTTAGTGTCGGTTTCTGATGAGGCGAAGCCGAAACGCAACATAGTATGAAATAAGGATTTGTGCCCTCCTGTACAAAGACTGGTTTTTACCATCAAATTTTCACCCTAGTGAGAAATTTTGGTTTTTACCAAATTTTCCTCCTTAGGGTGAAATATAGCATAGTGCTTTCGCATAGGCCTGCTAAGCCAAGACAAGTTTCGGCTTCACTTGTGTCTCATCGGCATAAACAGAACTTCTGCTCGAACGGGACATCACGTTTGATCAGTCGTTTGATTGAAACACATAGTGTGTTTTAGTTTTAAGGGATTTGCGTCAAGCCGGCGCTAATCTATTCCGACAATGTGTTAGTGTCGGTTTCTGATGAGGCGAAGCCGAAACGCAACATAGTATGAAATAAGGATTTGTGCCCTCCTGTACAAAGACTGGTTTTTACCATCAAATTTTCACCCTAGTGAGAAATTTTGGTTTTTACCAAATTTTCCTCCTTAGGGTGAAATATAGCATAGAAAAAATAAGATTTTTGAGCAGTCTCATTGGAAATATGTACAACAATTTTGTCAACAAATACAATTACTACAAATAATGGAAATAATGGATTTTGTGACAGCAGTAATTATCTGCTCCATAATTAGCCCGCAAAATTCTACCAAGCAGGACTGCCCCTTTGCCATCTAATGAAATGCGACACACGTAAAAACAGAACACATGAACAAACCGTCAGTTTGCTTTCTGACCTCGTAGTAAGGAAACGTTGCATGCCAGATCAAACTCATCGGGGCAATATGGGTATTGCCGTCAGCAATCATTCCAATGATGCACAGGCGCGCCAGTTTGATGCATGCAATGATCACATACCACAGAAAAAGCAGAATGCTCCAGGGTTGCCAAAATTAGATCTGTTTTGTTGTCCTAAAAAAAATTTTAATCGCATTTACTCTTCGAAAAATCTGTGTCGTTATCTGTATTGAATCAGCTGAGTGGTTTAACCTTTTGCTGGATTATTTATCGAAGATATTAATTCCTGTGGTTTAAATCAGTCAAGCAAGGACCTGTTTACATTTTCGTAAAAACACTACAAATCGTTCTGATATTGAGGAATTCCACGGGGAAGTGGCCGACCATAAAAATCCACCATCTCCGATTTTAACAAAAATTTGCAGCTATGTTTGGTTTATGAGTTTCCATGACTTCCACAGGTTATTAGACCATTTTGACTCAAGAGCTTTTTTTTAAAAGGGCGTATGTGTTTTTGCATGCACAATGAACAAACAATAATAATACGAAAACCATAATTTGTTCAGCAAAACTATTCGAGAATGAGTTGCAGGGCATTCATTAATCTTTGTAAAAAAATATACACTGAAAAAAAAATTGTGCCGATTTTCAAAAAATTTATAATTTATATTAAAATTGGAATTAAAAAAAACCATTTTTTTAATTTTTTTTGCCAGCGAAAACCTAAATAAAAAAGAAATATTTTAAGTCTAATTTTATGATGGAGAAGTTATCAATAAAAAAGTTTTTCTAACAACAAATATGTACATGTTTTTTAATTCTATACTATGTTACAGACAAAAATATATTTTTTTATAGAATGTGATTCGCAATGTCATTTCGAATCAAAATGCTCTTTACAAAAATCTTCGAAAATGTAGTCGTTTTCAAGATATTTTAAATTTTGTTTAGACAAAAAGTAATAATTCGTTAAATTACGCTCTTTCCATAAGTTATTCGCGTTTCTCCAACAATCGTACGATTTTCATAATTGTCATGATAAGTTCTACAACTTACCTTTTGACACCAAGATGATAAGAGGATAATGTTGCAAGTTATAGGTCCGATTTATAAAATCACTATCGGTCATTTTTTATACTAAAATTTATTTCTTCCTATTATATACAATTCCTATCTTCTATATACACCTTAACACTTTGTTCGTTTATATATGCTAAAAATATTTGGTGTTTCGTCATTCGAAAACAGTTTCGCGGCAATTTTATTTTCTGAAATAGGAACAAAAGAGTGATATTTCTGTGTACCTCGAATCATTTTTGCCTTCTGATACAGGCTACTCCATTCAGCTGCTCCCTGTTCGTATTCTTCTTGTGATACATAACAAAACGAAATTTTTGTTAATTGTTCATTACTTTGCTGGTAAGCCCATTTATATAACTCTGCTGCACTTGTGATTGGATGTTCGTGTGCTATTGCTAAGCTCGCATTTCTTGCCATTCGTTTCAATGTCCCGCCAATTGCGTCACAGGGTCCTTTTCCATGAGAAGTTGCAAAAAAGTGCCACTCAGCATCAATGTTATAATTAGTTTCATATTCACAAAGACTAGCAAAAATTTTTATATTTTTGTATTGAGAAGCAGCTCCATCAGACATAAATATAGCCTTCATTAATTGCATTTTTGATTTTAGAAAAGTTAGTAACTTCGAAATGAATACCTGCACCGCGATTGCATCATGTTTTAGAACTTCGGATATTATTACAAAACTTAAATTTTTTATTATTCCAGAGTCCATATAATAAATAACAAACGGATGAATTGTAGCTTGATCATTGTTCCAATAACTACTCTGAGAAGCATCCTGCAAAACAAATGAATAATTTTCAGAAAAATCACAAATTACTAAAACTTTGCCTATTTTTAAAGACGATTTTGATTCATTTAAAAAAATAGACTGTTGATTTTTTATATAATCATGAGTTCATCAATTTTTCCAACTTCTCACCAAAATATGTTACAAACTCATCAACCAATCTATCGGTAGCAACCCATTGTTCGAAAGTTATTTCTCCAACACAACGTTCCTCCAATTCTTCCGAAAAATTGTGTTCAAACATTGAAAGATTTGGACAGCGGTCACATTCACGAAGATACCAATCTTTTGATCTTGACGATGCACTACACATTTTTTCGAAATACAACTTGTAATCTTTTTCGAAAGAATATTTTTGTAGACTATGGAGTATTAAAATAATATTCTCGTGAATCGTACAAACACAAATGTTATGAGAACCTGAACTTCCTAATAGCTTGCAATTCTTCGGTCTCAATGATGCAAATGAACTAAATCCAATAGTAAATTCACTAATTTCCTTAAACCTATTAAAAACCCCTTTCAATGAACAAATTAACAGACGTTTTTGTACATGTTGACGCTTACTATCCTTTTTCACAGAAACATAGTCGTTTAGCCCAGGCATGGCTCTGCTAATCTGGTCGCTATCATAGAACTCCAACACCGTGTTTTTTGTTTGTGAATCCAAAGTGTGAACCATCTTTTCGTTGTTGTTGTTCTTGTTGTTGTGACGTTTTCCTTCTGCTAACAACATAGCTTGCGATACAATGTGTTTATTGGCATGAAATTCATCAATAATCTTTTGATTTGACCAAGATTTTGGTAAAATAGACAATAACCTCACTTGATCGTTTCTTGAACATCCTGAATCTGCAAATCTCTCTTTCAGTTGAGAAATTATATCATCAAGGTCAGCAGCTTTCGTTTTTAATAACTCCAGCTCATCATTTTCTACATTAAACCCGAAGAAATGTTTTGGTATTCCATGTGAAATATTCGAATATTTACTATTGAAATAATTGACTTGTTGAAGCTTGTTTATTGGTATTGGTGAAACGTTGATTCCCAGGACTCCTTTATTGAATATTTCAATGTTATGTATTCTGGAATAATCCTGCACATCGCTTTCCTGAGTAGATGCTGAGAAGATTGATGTAACCGATGGTATGTTTACTGGATCATATCCTGAAGGTGATGATTGTGGTTCTGTAGTGTAGATGCTCGGTAACTGCAGATATTTTATATTGTCAGAATTGCATGCCTGTAACCTGCAAGTATCATATATAAAAACAGACTCATCCAATTGAATTTTACACTCTGTGGATTTTAAAATTTCAATAATTTTTTGCGTTACTTTGCGAAGCTTCGATGAACACCGTTTACTAGGAAATGGCTTACAACACCTTACTTTATTGATATCCATAATAATTTGCTCTTGTTGACACCAAAACACCGTACTGACTAAGTCTCTTTAATGTGTTAACCTATTTCAATGTAAAATATAGGTAAGTTTTAATACATGGTTCATACAGGTATCAACTATTTTGCTTCAGAAAACATTGGCAGGTAAAATCTGTGTGCTCCTATGGTTTCTCCAGAATAAAGAGTAATTCTCAAATGTGCGACTTAAATAACGTACAAATTGAACTATTATCCGAATATTACCAGCTTGGCGCTGAAAACAACATTTTTAGAGAATTCAATTTCTATGTAGTCAAATAAATTTTTTATTATTTTCCTGTAGTTTATTAATGGTTCGTTATACCGTCATGGTGTAAAGAGGAAAGTTGTAGAATGTCTTATGACTATAATGAAAATCGTACGATTGTTGGTGGATAAACACGAATAACTTGTGAAAAGGGCGTAATTTAACGAATTATTACTTTTTGTCGAAACAAACTTTAAAATATCTTGAAAACGACTTCATTTTCGAAGATTTCTGTAAAGAGCATTTTCATTTGAAATGACATTTAGAATCACAATCGATAAAAAAAATATATTTTTGTCTGTAAAATAGTACAGAATTGAAAAACATGTACAAAGTTGTTAGGAAAACTTTTTTATTGATAACTTCGCCAACATGAAATTAGACTTAAAATTTTTCTTTTTTATTAAGGTTTTCGTAAAAAAGTAAAAAAAAATGGGTTTTTTCTTAATTTCAACTTTTAATATAAATTATAATTTTTTTGAAAATCGGTACATATTTTTTCAGTGTATATTTTTTTTAAAAAGATTAATGAATGCCCTGCAACGCATTCTCGAATAGTTTTGCTGTACAAATTATGGTTCTTGAACAATATTTTTTAGAAAGTAGTGCACGCAAAAACACATGCGCCCTTTTAAAAAGTTGCCCTTGAGACAAAATGATTTGATTATCTCTTGAATATACTTATACCTCCCTCATAGGCGCAACGTAAAAAGTTTCATCAAAATAGAAGATGGTCGGTCACGATTTTTTACAAAATTGGACGGCTCTTCGTGGAATTCCTCTATTTTACATCCAGAAACTTGAACTTTACCGATGTGCACAATGGAAAAATAACTATCTTCTTCATTTAATGACTTTTGTTGATATATAATGATATATACATTAAGTCGACCAATGTAGCTGTCGAATTTTCGGACAAAAAATTGAGAATTAACAAAGTCACAGAGCATTACAATTAACGTTTCTGGAAGTAGAAGTGCTAACCTGAGTGTATTACAAACTTTTACCCTTCAAAATGAGCAACCACTCTTAAAAGTGGAGATGTATTTTAATCAGGCTGTGCACGCAGACGAAGTGAACATAAATAATGACTTTTACTGTGAGCCGTGTTTACCAACACTGCCATTAAGCTGTGAAGCAATGTTTGTAAACACGGCTCACAGTAAGTCATTTTTAAGACGACTTCGCCAGCGTGCTGAACCTAATATAGAGGGCTAAGCTGAGAGAGACACAGAGAAAGTATTACTGAAAAAAATATTTCTAAAAATAGGTATTGTAACATCACTTCTCAAAAATCTGTATATTTGCACATACACGCAAAAATCTCTATATCTGCACATACAAATTCTTGGTCTGAAATTTGCTGAAAAATCTGTATAAATACAGATTATTCTGTACTTTTGGTATCTCTGGAACGCTCTTTTCTTTGCGCTAGAGATGGGGTGGTTGGGCGTGAGAGACCCCGCTCTCTTGCTCTTTAAATTATGTGTGGCGTGTTCAGATAAATTCACCACGGCCCGCGCTCCAAAGTGCGCTGCGTTGTCTTGTGCCTTGCAGGATAATCACTCGATATGCGATTACAGTCGGGTCTCCTACTACGCGAATAACTGGGAACGTGAAAAAGGAATCCGCGTAATAGGAATCCCAAAGCTTATGGGATTTTGACTAATTGGGGCTGTGGCCGAGTATCTCGTCTGCGTTAACATTTAGCGCCATACTTTCTTTGGGTCAAGAGCTTCTTGGATGGTGGAGATAATAACTCGGAATTGTCCCACCAGGCAGCGCTAGTGCGAATGCAAATGACCAACTAATTGCAAAATCATTCTTTATCTCAGAAACAAGAATATTTAGCGGGTACTGTCTTCAGTAAGGCTGCTCGAGAAATCAAAGACTACCAGATGGTGACAGATTAGTTTGGGGTACTCTCACTATATGGCGCTAGTAAGCGTACCACCTTACAGCACATTATAGAATATGATACATCTCAAAAGTCTAATAACTTAGAAAGATGATGTTTTCGGCGATCAATTTGAAATAGATCCGCCAGGCGGCACTAGTGAGCAAATACTATTTTTCAAATTCTATATCTCGAGATCATGATAATCTAGAAGTGTGGTGTCTTCGGCAATATTCATCAGCGGGTCCAGTGCTGCCCGAAGGCGAATAGATAATTTCAAAAGTCAGCCACTAAGCGACGCTAGGGAGAATATAACTTCCAGTAGATGTTGGGTGATGTTTTGTCACGAAAGTTTAATGATTTAGGAAAATGATGTTTTCTGTGTAGTTTCTGAGTACGACAAGGGCTGTTTCATAATGTAATGATAAAATGGGATATCACCCTCTAGGCGGCGCTAGTGAGCATACATCTTATTTCAGTAGGAATCCGCGCAGTAGGGATCAGTAGCAGTAGAAACCCGCGTAGTAGGAGACTCGATGTATATGAAAACTCAATTTAGATAAGCGCGCAACAGCCGCCTATATAAATTCTTATGAAGCTTATTACTTGCAGCTTTCGAAAAGCACACAGCATGTAGAAAAATAAACAAACAATGCAAGAGAAGACCCTCTACAATCATTTGTAATAGAGACTGCTTATCACTCCTATAGTTTGCTTATGTTCGTCTGTCTTATTGTTTGGTGGCTCCAGTGTAATTGGCTGGTGGAGCAAATGCGGCTATATTTCATGCGCCGTGCAGACGCACGCAATGTGAGATTTTATTATAAGTGCGACAATATACACTGGAGTATACATTAGAGTGCGCTCTTTGCTTCGTTTTTCGCTGGCAAGCGATAGTACGGGTGCGATTGTCGATTTGATTAGCTCTAGTTAGTGATAGGCATTGCGAAAAATAAAATCGATTTTGCTACATCGATTTTTTATATAATAAAAATGGGTGCTATCAAACATCGAACCGAGAAAGATCGAATAAAAAATCGATTTTTCGAGACAAAAAGATCGATTGTAAGAAAATCTTATCCTTCTCAATGGGCATTTTGAAAGAAAAATCGATTTTACCGGATCGATTTTTTTAAGTCAACAATCGGGCCGAGAAAATCGGATGCAAAAAATCGATGGTGCTAGACAAAAAAAATTTAAAAGATATCGCATCGACTTTGCCCATTCCTAGATGATTTCTAACGATCCGTAGAACCAGATTAATTGTATAACAGGTGCATGTATGACGGGATTTGTACATCACCATTAAGACGGGTTTATTTTATGTTCCGCTTAATGACTCAATGTTATTTTATTTATGTTGCTTGTGAATTTCGCGGCTCAAAGTTAAATGTTTTATCAAAAGTAATATCCTGGTACTACATTCGCTGTTGGTTATTATCATACCGTCGCTGTTGTGCTATCTTATGACAAACGCCATTTTGGGGTAAACTGAGTTAGATATGCCACATTACTTGTCTGAAAAATCTCTACAAAGCGGTGTTTTCAAAATTTTGAAATTCTACTTGGTTATGTAGATATAGCGAGAAACATGATGAGAAATTGATTTTTTTCTTTCAAATCACTGTATCAAGGGATTTGCTCAAGTTATATTGAAGTTTCAGATGTTTTTATGTGTAAAAATGGTCGAGGAACACAATGGCATAAAAATTTTCAAAAGAAAAATACACGAGTTGTGAGAAAAACACAGTTTAAGTTTTAAACTGGAAATATAGCATATTTGGCAACACTGTAACCAACAATAACTATTTTTTCTAGATTCCCTGACTAATTTCCATTAAAATGCATCCGACCAATACTTTATAGACCAAAGAAAACCAAAGATATGAATAAAAATTAAAAATTAATGATTTTTTTCTATGGAAAATTTTCCATGCACGATTATGACACGTCATACAAATTTTGTCATCAATACACGTCTATGCCACGTGTGAGTGCGACTTTTGTTTACATTCATAGTAAAAAATCGCAACATAGTCACCCGATCTTCGTAATATTTGAGAGATTAATACAGAATAGATAGAAGCATCAATTGTCTTCTATGGATTGTTTATACCATTAATAAGTTTCAAGATATTCAGTCTCAAACTTTAAAAATCGTTTTTTCTCGAAATGTGCTAAATGGCGCTTGTCATAAGATAGCACAACAGCGACGATACGTGATCATTGCAGAGTTATTGCGAGAATTTCACATTCATTTCAAAAATCAGGACCGATGGGTAATGTGGGTAGTATAGATAGTACAACTAACTCGAAAATAACCTAGCGGGTTGAAGCTTTGGAGCAAGCCCAACATTTGAAATTTGCCGCAAGTGATTTATGTGAATGTAATGCAAACATGCGATATATTTCCAGTAATAATGTACGGGTACCATTATATTTGAATCTACTAGAAATACCGAAATAACTGATTTTAACCCATTCATGCCCATGTTGTTTGTGGACAACAACGTTTTTACACAGCTATAACTTTTGATTGAGGCAAGATTTGCTCACAAAAACAAATAAGGCTAATGAATGTGACTGTTGCCTTTCATTTGAGTAAAAACAGTTACAAAGATCAGTTCTAGAAGCGAAGTTATTGCAATTAGTCTGGCTCGATTCCGATGGAGCAGTGTTGCCAGGGACAGTTTACGTTGACAACGGAAAATGATTTTTTCATATATCTTCGTTATGGTGCAATATTATTGAAAACTGATAAAACTTATCAATTTAGACTGTATTTGGCTACGTTTTCCATGTAATTGGGCTATTGTAAATATACTTGAAAAATTGTATTGACCATTGGAAGGTAAAAATTGAGCAGCTTCTAGCACTGCAAGGGAAGCATCTATCTTTTTGACAATAGATTTTTCGTGTTTCTTGATCTCACCGTTTTCAAGGAAAAATAGTTTTGAAGCCCTACTTGCACTAGAAAAAAGTTGGGCATGAAAGGGTTAATGCAACCATGCAGAAGATAGTGAAAATTGCAGCATTCGAATTAACAGTCTAAGTGTATTCTACTTCACTTCGGTTATGTCCCAGACATTACCCACCCATCTTTTTTTTGCTATAAATCAAGATTTTGAGGGTATACAACCTTCTTCATACATAACTTTGTGTTCAATTTGATGAGGTTTACAACTTATACTAGGTCATTTGAAAAGTACAAAATCACTGTACTGCCCATAAAAGTATAAGAGTTCCATATTGAAAAACAGCAAGCCAAGAAAAACGCTTTTGAAGATTTACATTCTCATCGAGCTTTATGGATGAGACAAACATGTTTTGGTATTTTTTTCGAAATTTTCTTAACAAACCTGGTAATCTTATTTGTGCATTGTGATTCAGTGGTCACACAGAATACAATCCAACAAATAACTAGCATAGCATAGCATAGCATATACGACCGCACACATCATGGGTGGCTGATACAGTGAAATCTTTTTATACAATAATATAGTTCACTGCACACCTGGCCATGTCCTTACGATCGCCAAAGGGAAGGAAATGTTAGTTGAATACCTATTTAAGAAGATGCGGGGAACCCACGCAATCTCCATAGGCATTACGGACGTTAGATTTGGTTAGTAGGACAGGAAAATGGGATTTGGGTTTGGGATGATTCATATAATAATCAACGTAATTGATAATAAACAAATAAATTAGATTGATCTCACCAGATTTGTTTGGCTGGGATGGAAAAGGTAATGATTCCAGACACCTCCTTCTAGTTCTAGTAACTGTATGCCAAGTCGGACGTGCAATTTTTTTTTCGTAAACTGCACTCAAGCCAGCTGTCGCTGTTTCACGCCAATGCATCCGCTTACATGCTGCAGCTCTTCCTCTTCACTGGTCCTCATTATAAGTGATGTGTTGCAAACGGACATTTAACGATCCAAACACTTCATATCGACATCCGAATACTGCTTCCGAAGGACAACATTCCATAATCCGTAGCAAATCGATACCGATGACTGTAACTAACGTTTCTACCAAACGACCATGTATAAAAGATTACGGGCTTTTGTACACAAAACGTTCATACGCACTCGTACGTGCAAAACCACTTTTAAGTTTACGAAATGAACGGCGAGAGAAAAAACTAAATTGCAGCACAAAGGATTGATTTTTCGGTAAAAAACGCGACATTTGAGGAAAACGCGTCCAACTTTTCTCAAAGCCTACAATCCAACAAATAACTCATTTTCGACAAAAATCCATATGGGACTCTTATGCTTTTATGGGCAGTGTAGCAACGTGTAATTTATTCTATAGCAGTATCAGGAATCAGGAGCGACTAGCTCAAATGGCACGTTCCCCATGTTGATTGGAGATTTGTGTCTTGCCATGAACTGATTTTTCATACTTTACATAGGTTTTTCTACCATTTAATTTCACTATGTGTAAAAAATCCTTTACGTTCGGTGAAAAACCTATGCAATGTCCAGTCAATTCGCTGGCTAGAATGCTGCAATCGAGATTGGAAAAATGCAGCAAATTCTTTGACAGTTTTCGGACTCACAACCGGCAGAAAAGTCTTAGTCTGAACGCAAGTTTGCAAGCTACGCCAATGGTTGACATGTTCGAATGCAACGCAAGAGCAAATTTTGTGCGGTTCTGGACCAACGAAGTCAGTCGCAGCGCCCTCTCAAGCCAATTCATTTGCTCATTCATTTCCAGTAATATCGGAATGACCGTGCACCCATAGAAGGTAGATAGCACTTGAAATGCCAAGTTCTTCGACATGAGTTCGACATGAGATTATTAATTTCGATCTCGAATCGAACTAAGTGTTTTCAGGGCAGCCTGACTGTTAGAGCAAAAATACGTACTTTTATCGCAAATTTCCTGTTGAAGCGCTGATTGTACGCCACATAGGATTTCTGCTTGAAATACGGTGCAGAATATACCAAGCGAACGAGACTGGTTTAATCTCATTTCATGACAATAGACACCAGCACCGACTCGACCCTCCAACAAAGAACCGTCAGTATAATAAACTACATAATCTTCTAGTTGTCGTTCCATCCAGCCAGACAGTCATTTCTCGCGAGGAAAAATTCTCACATCGAAAGTTCTAAAAGGAAAACTACGCGTGAGTGTAAGGTCACTGGAAACAAGTGTAAACTCATCCCAAGTAACCATCTGGGGCCACAATCTTGTAAGGCTGGTTGCACGATCTATTGGGTTAGTATTCCAAAACCCAGTGAATTTAATATGGAATGCATAAGAAAGTGCTTCTTGTTTCAAAAACACATATAGTGGTTTTATGTTCAAGAGTGCCACTAGAGCAGTAGTAGGTGTTGTCGTGAACGCATCAGTCATCGTTATCAAGACCATCCCCAGAAGATGGTTTAACTTTGATTGGATTGTTATAACTTCTCCCTTCTGCCACCAAACGTCACGCAACCTTTCTTGATTCTGAAATCGATGTGAGTTGTACAATTACAGCACAACTATCACGAATTGTGAGACATGCATTAAAGGCACTACAGTGGAGACCCGATCTTATCAGCACCCGGTTTTATCAGCCTCCGATGTTATCTACCCCCGATTTTATCAGCTTTTTGACCCGATTTTATCAGCTTCATATGCAAATTTATAGTTGGTAATTTGATGGGCTCTAGCAGACGAACCAAGTTGAATTCGAGTAAATCCTTTCTTGGGCATATATTTCTTATGTTAGAGATCCTAAAAAATGCAAAAATACAAATATAATTTTTTTTTTTAATTTTGCACTGTCAGACCACCTCAAGGGGAACTTAAAATAAATAATCAAAAAAAGGTTGCAAGGCTATATCTAAGGAACAAATAAGAATATTTTAAGAGCTTCGGTTTATTAAAAAGACGATTTTATGAATGTCCCTTTTTTATCAGCTTAAAATTCGCCAAGGAGCTGATAAAAACGGGTCTTTGCTGTATTCGCAAGTATACGAGGCACGAGGCATTTCACGTGGATTTGTCATGCAATTTTTGTTGAAAGTTACGAAGACGAAATATAGAAGTTTTCTTTACGGAAATACGATTCTTGAACCAAAGCTATAGAAGCTTTTCCTCCCTGCACAAGGCGGGATAGATTCGTAGTTGCTGTACGTTTATGCTGAAGATTAATTCGTGCTACTCTAACCATACTCGATCACAGCACTACACATTTCATCATCAGCACTTGTTGTACAGCAGCATGACGATACCAAACACGTTGGCTTATAATTGCCTATAGCGAATGCCGAAATGGGATTAGGGACATGACCACCATTTGAATCCCACGATTTGTGAAGAAACAAACGTCCCCTGTGTTAGAGATTCGCTTAACACAGTAAGGATAAAACCCACGAGACTCCGTGCGCGACTGACATATTTTAGTCCTGCCAGCCATTCAGTCCACGGCACGGAGAAGCACCTTGACTTGAGGACTCCTGCTTTAAATCGCCTCTTACGATTTGGGAACAGGAACCCAGTGGATCAATTTTTGGTTGAGAAACTTCAACCCGCCGGATGTCACATGGCCTCTAGGCTGGTTTTGCCCAGAGAAAGATAATAGACTGTTACCAACCTCCTAGTGGATCCCAGCCCAGCCAACTCGTAATCTCAAAAATCACTATAAAGAATCCGAACACATAATTTTTTCTACAGCAGTAACAACAATGAGCGAGCGTTCGAAGAGTAGACGTCCAACCGTTTTCACGTCGAGGAGCGCCAAGGCGGACATGATAACTCTTAAGAAAATTGTCTGAAACAGGAATTTCGATAAGATTCATAAAGCCTCGACTTGTAGTTACTCGATAAACTGAAAAATAAAAAAAAGGTGTATTTCGGAAAATGGCATCATTAAAACCGAAAATTCTCAGATTTTGAAATAAGATTCGCCCACTTTTCATCAATACTGAGAAGAAAAATGTGTTCGTTTAGTTTTCCGTGGTTCATCGACTTAACATACTAATAAAAAATCAAGTCAATCCGTTGAATAGTTTTTGAGCGATCATGTCCACAAATTTGAAAAATGCGGGTTCGGAGAACGTTTTATCCGCGAGTGACAGCAAATACGCGCGGAACACATAGCTGTTTAAAACAAAAGGACGTTAGAGTGACTACCAAGTTTGCGCGAGACTATTCTAGAGTCCATACCCAAAACAATTAAGGGGATATATACAAAGTTGGAACTCAAAAAATCGAAAAAAATTATAGGATATTCTGAAAGTACAAACTTTTGAAAATATCTGTGCGAAATTTCATCCAGATCGGAGCACTAGATTTCAAACTACAGCCGTTCGCATCGCGTTGGTTCTTCCGCGTATGAAGTTAACACAAAACTTTAAACGCAATTATCTCGGAACTAAGTTGTTTGAAAAGTACTGTTACGGTGAACGTGATATCGCAAAAACTATTCATCCGATTTTCATATTTTTTTTAAATTGTTTATATTTACATTCTCGTGTCCTTGAACAGTTCCTTTTCATCCAAAAAAATTTGATCCTTTGCCATGAATTTTTGTTTAAAATTTTTGAACACCATAAAACTCAATTTTTTGGTTAACATGTTTTATTTGCAGGGAAAAAAAATTATTGGGAAACTGATCCGTTCAAGTACACCACAATACATTTTTCTTCAATAATCGGTTTAGTTTTTTGATTCAAGTTGAGCGGTTCGGTTTGGAGAGCGTTCACCGCAAACTTCTACCCAAAAAACTTGCTATGGGGGATGGGCCATAACTCCGCCAACCTTCAATATTTTTTTAATTCAACATGTTTTTTCGAACTTCGATAGCACTTCCAACGAGCTGTCTTTCGCTTTTTCAAAAAAAAATTGCATAAAACGCTTTAAAAAATCAATAACTTAGATCACTTTTTCGCCACAACTTTGTATATAACCCCTTAAACGAATAAAACAAATCGATTTTTTACACACTACACCAGACGCCCCCTTTAATGTCACGATTTTGCACCTCCAAATTAATTAAAAACATCCTATTCAAATCTTAGAATCCAAGGAAATATTTTTGAGCCACCCTAATGAATAGACAAATTCATTTTGAAAATTTTATGGTGTCAAAAATAAAGTCAGAACACCAAAATTACTTTTAAAAAAATTATTTACTCCTGCAGAATAATTTTTTGAGCCACCCTAATGCCCCCAGGTTCAGCGTCATTTTTTTCATTGGTCCAACTGAAGGCATGAGTCTAGGCTATTAGGACCGAGGGTAGAGACTTCCAGACGTTTCATGATCACGCGAGCGGTGGGTTAATGCTTGAGATCTGGTTTGTAGATTTATAGGTGCTAAAGCGTTCACCTAATTACAGGGGTGTTTAATTTTGGCGAGATCGCGGGCGTAAGTATGTGTGGATGATTGAAATTACATGTTCACGCTTGTGACCAAGTTTATGTTATAGCGAAAGCCACGAGCGTTTGTACCTTTGAGATGGGAGAGATCGTGCGTGTATGTGAGAGAATATGCAATTGTTTGTGTAACCTGTGCACCATGACAAATTCCCACCCCGACCCCCACTGCGAGCCGCGTCCGCCAGCACTGCCATTAAACTGTGGAAAAGTGTTTGCAAACACGGCCCACAGCAAAAATCAACTCACTTCGACCCGCCAGTTGGCCATGCCAGCGCGCACGGGCTTGTGGTTGATCGTTCGTTAGGGCTGATGCATGAAAACAAAAAAAATAAAATAGACCCGTACATCCTCTCGGTCGCCTCAATGCACCACTATCGAGGCGTAATGCAATAACAATCTTAAAGTAATTATCTGTCGGAGGTTCTTTAGCACTAATGCACGAAATATGCTTGATGATGTTTGTAATACAGTCAAACCCATCAACCTAGGGAAGGCCAGAAGGGTTGCCACTATTTTTCAAACAAAATTTGACAGGTCCACTAAAATGTCTCGCAAAATCTGTAGCCTGACAGGAACCATCGAATATTGACATATATTGTTGTTTTCATAGAACTTGCATCAATCAATTATTGTTAAATGAACAATTTGACAAAGGGTTTGGTGGATTTGTAGAGCTTTTATCCTTCTCTTGTATTGAAAAAGTACGTAAACTTACGATTCGCTCGATTGCTCGGTTTACTCAAACATGAGGCACTAAATACTTTCGAAGGTATTTTCATACCTTAGGCAAAATGGTACTACACGACTGTTATGTCAAATGGCCAACTACGTTATAATATAGTATGTCAAACGATATTATGCCAAAAGGCTTTATGTACGTCTTGTTAAAAAATTTGGTCTATTTTCAAAATGTTATGTTGCACTGGTGGTACGATTTTTCATAGAAATACATTCTATAAAAAGCATTCCTTCTTTTAAACATGAGTTGTTCCTTTGAGTTTCATTTTTTAAACATTTGTTTTTAAACACTTTTGAAGTTAAGCATTGTTTGCTTTTAGACTTTCGAGAAAGTGACAACGATCAAAGTTTCTTATTTGAACCGTTGAATACGTTTTTGTTTGACGGTTCTAATGAAAACGCTGACTGTGGAGTCAAAGGCACAGAATACCAGTTAAACCAGATATTTGTTTTGTTGATACCGGTTGATATGGACACTTTTAACGATCTAGTTAACCGGTGTGCGAGTATAACCGCATTTATACTGCTACTCACTACAATGCACTAGTATTAGTATAATTGATATCAATTTTTGGACAAAAGAACGATTATTCAAATAACTCAATTGAAAGAATGGTTGATGCTCTATATTCACATATCGTAAAAGGAACCTTCCCGGTATGTATTGTGTTCATAACAAGCATTTAAGTGAATGAAATAGTTGTTACGAACTTAGTTGAAAAAATTGAGATCGATGTTATAATAAGAACATGGATTAATTTATTGTTTATTCTTAATCGTACGATAGTCTGTCACTTTAGTACTATAAATCAGGTCAAGAAATAAATAATAGAATTTTCGGCCAAATAATTTTCTGAATTCTGGTACTTTCTGGTAAAGTGGTGCTGGTGCTAGCTACTGACGAGACGAATTCGAAACACAAAAAATCAAAACTTAATTTAAATTTTCTGGATTTCGGTAATTTCTGGAAATTAGTTTTCAGGGATTCAGTACTTTCTAGAAAATATATTTCTGGAAAAAAACCGTCGGCATTTATTTTTCCGGGGAACGGTTTTCGAGGAAATGTTATAAAATCATACAATCACAAAGGTTTTGCGATAGCATGATCTGCTCTTTCGGCAATAATTTTCGGCAGCACATATGAATCCACATCAATCAAACGTAATTCTTTCGTGTTAGTAACCCCTGGTGAAATAGCACCAGTTTGCGGTTCTCGAGACGTTCCACACAACACACGCAAGCAAGCGGTCAAATCGTTGAGTCATCAAATCAGTATTTTTATCTGTTACTGTTTTCCTGCCTCTTACTGCTGAAGGGCTGCCTTTACTAAACATTACTGCTATGCAGTTTTATACCAATTTAGTTCTACACCACCAACAGCTAATACTACTACTACTACCAACTACTACGAGTACTACAAACAGCAACATCACTTGGATACAGATCTGCTGCCGATTCGTGACGTAAACAAAGTGGTAACCATCTTTGAATCTCATGAAAATCTTGCTTCACGCTTTAAATACAATACTATTCAGAGTACACTAACTATTATGCAATTTTGTACAACTGCAATTACCAATGAAGCAAGTTGTACTAAACAGTAAACGAAAGCTATCCGCGTAAAATTGGTACTGAGAACTACCTGTCTAAACCAACCGATCGAATAAAGAAAATGCAAACAGGTAGTCATGGAAATGACTTTTCAGGAATTTTCATTTGGGTGATCCCGCTCGGTCACTTACCGCCCATCGACCCTTTTCATCAACAAAATATAAGCTGCAAATGATTTTTTTCTTTTTAGCGGTACTCACCATAATTTGCCAAAACCAACTGCACTATATCAGGCTGTTCCTATGTTAGTCGAAAGTGACATTCCTTTTTTCTTGCAACTGGTTTATGCGTTTGCAATATTAGATATATTCACTATAACAATACACTTCGAATTTACAACAATAAACTATTTTATTTAAGTTCAGATAACAAAACTTGACGTTTCACTTTTGTATTGCGATATTCAATGTCATACTTGCTCAACCACACTGTACACTGCTGTACACTGTGAACTACGTCACTATTATTTTAGTTATAAAAACCGGCAGACATAAATGCCAATATCTTGGCCAATATTCACTGAACAAAAAACTCTACACTCAATACCTAGTTAATAAATTTCTTCCTTATTTAGCTGAAACTATTTTCATTAATTTGCTTTCCTCGAACCTTTTTTCTGCTTCTTCGCGTTCTCGCAATCCTCTTTTTCACTTCGATGTATTTTTGTATGCCGTATGTGTCACCGTCGCTGGATGTCGAATTCCTAGCAATTGCAGGGAAAAAAAGCAGCTTTTCCTGGTTTTTCGGGTTGGGAAATGAGCACCACCGCTTAGAACACTACCCAGCAGGCCACAAAACACTAGCGGTAACAATGAAAAATGTGCGGAAAAAGGCAGCCCACAATTTTCACCACGCACCAGCAAAATAGAGTCGCGAAACTCGTAGCGTAGCCGTCGTAGTCTTGCAGTTCACTGTGCACAACCACTCTGCGAATTTGCTCTCGTCGGTCGGTCGTCGTCATCGTATTTACAGAAGCGAGCATACACACACTGACACATAATTATGAGAGAGCTTTCAGCGAGTTTCTTCTTTTTCCCCACCATTTTTTCGTTGTGATGCGATTGACGCATCGCATGATGACTGACAGCGGACAGTCGAGTAGTCTCAACTGCACGAAATTGAACTGAAATTTTTCGAGTAGTGTGCACGGTAAAAAATGTAACTAAAATCGTTAGGCTGTTCGCAATGCTATGATGTAAATTGGTTTCAAAATGACAAACCGTCGGATGATTTGGATCTGTCGAAATACATCTAGAACAGGGTGTTCCCAACGCGATGATTTAGCCACCTGTTCTAAATGTTGTTTATTAGATTTTGTTATTGCACAGTTCCCACCAAATCGAACTGCACAGTATGAAAGTGTGATGAATCAAAAGTGTGATCAAAAGTGCAACTCCTTTGACCTGACAGATTATTGACATTGAAAAGTGTCAAAAACAAACTTCTTCTTACTTTTGATAGCTGGTAGGTTAGCATGGCTGCCAGTATCTAGGTGTTTGTAATATATTTGATCGAAAAAGTTAATTTTTTGTCGATTTCATATAATTTCATTTGGCAACCATGGAAAAAGTGTGATAGCGAAGTGCATCAAAAATCTAACTTTCAAAGCAATAAACAATATTGCTTGTCAATTATGTGACAGATATTGTTTTTTCTGCTGTCAGTCGTCACACATACTAATGAAAAAATTTAGAACAATGTTCTATTCGTGTTTCAAATTGTGGAAAATTTAAAACAGAATAGTCGAGCTGTTTTAAATCTGATCCAAAAAATAGAACTGCATCTCATCATTGCGATCGATCTGTTTTAGCCGGTGATGTAAAATAGAACAGCCCTTAAGCGGACCCTACACGGGATGGAAACATTGTCAATAAATATATTGACAAGACTGCTTCAATCCATCAATCCCATTTAAATTCTACAGAATCAATATTTTCAAGATGACCTTACACCACCGACAAACTGACATGACACTGTATTTTCAAATTTGGCAAGATATTATTAGAGAGTCGACACAAAATTTTGTAACTCGTACTGTCAAACGGACGTTCGTTTGACAGTACGAGTTACGAAATTTTCAGTCAACTCTCTAATAATCATCGAAGCTACTCTATGTAACTAGAGTTCCTCCAGTAGAAGTTTGGACAAAAGAAAATAGACAACCATAGTTTCAAGGCACTTGGCTCAAAGAAGTTGGGCTATACTTGAAATAGTTAAAGAAAACTATAACCTTAGAAATATATGTTCTAGTTTTGTTGAACATTTGATAAACAGCTTAATAAATTTTGTAAACATATATATAAACAATATTTGACCAAATATGAGGTAAATCAGGGCAAATGGCATACACTGCATTTTCAGCGAAAGATCTACGGTCTGGTCGTAAATCGTTTCATTCTCGGAAATGGAATAGTTTATTAATCAATGTGATAATAAATCACGAAGTTGTTGTAACAGCATTTAATTAGCAAGGCACTGGAAGGTGAAGTATATTTTTCAATATTATGAGCCATAGTACTCCAGGGAGAGCAAGGAGTTGAAGGAAGAAAGTTTTGAAAAGCGTGGGATAGGGTCATTTGAGCAAGCTTAGAGTTTCCCGGCGACTTAACCTTTTGCATGCTACCCCAGGAGTTAGGATCTTTTGGCATTAGAATGCAAATCACCTGAGTCTGCGGCATGTCCGGACGAGCGTATAGTAACTTGTTACTTCATGCTGTCGGAACCGACTTGAAGTTGATTCAATTTTTTCGATTCACTTTTCATGGAATCAACCAGAGAACAAAGCCAGTCAATACCGCAATATTGTCCGTGCTTTTCCAAAGGAGACACGATGATTATTTTTCGTCGCAGCAAGATTCGCAGCGCTATTCGGCGCAATGTATTTCTTATGGGATGACACTTTAATAAAAGGTGGTGCAATTTTGTGTAAAAATCTTATTGTAAACAAAACATACGAAAACCTGAAACTTTAGAAGCACAGTTTTAGTCAGTTTTAATGAGAAATTCAGTTAAAGTAAATAATTAGCACACATTAAACTTGGGTAATATATATTTTTCGACGTTCTTCAGAATTTATTATCAAATGCGCCAATTCAATTCGTTGCCGCAAAATGATTAAACGACTCGTTTCCAATGAAACGTACAATACTTTCTACTTAAAACATTAATATATGATGCTCCGCTCATTTGAATTCGAAAAACTTCTGCTCGTTTGAATATGTCTTGTCCAGACTTTTACTAGAGGACTTTAGTGTTCTTTTGCAAAAGACATGTTAAGTAATGATGTGTAACTCATTATGAAGATGGAGCTACTGTTCCGAGTTTAAATTATTTGCCAAAAATTTTCACTGAAATCGTTCTAGTTGTCATGTCAGTTTGTCGGTGCTTACACCATCAATATATTGATCAATATATGATTTATTGTCAATATTTCTGTTCGTGTAGGGTCCGCTTTAGAGAATACATCAACGTTGCGAACAGCCTAAAGCGGGCCTTACACGTACAATATTTACTACTAGACAATACTAGACAATATTGACTAAACTATTGTACGTGTAATGAAAAAAAGTTGTATTGACGATGTACATTTCAAATGGGATTGACGTATTGAAGCAATATCGTCAATACTCGTATTGACAAAAATATTGAACGTGTAAGGGCCGCTTAAGACGTAGTAATTTTTTACCGTGTGTTGTAAACGACAGTAAGCCAGTTTTTTTAGTACGAGTTAAATCGGGTGAAATTTTTGCTAAAGGAGGTTCAATCAGGTGGAGAATGGTATGTGTGCGTGTCGTATTTCGTATCCAGCTTTTACGTGCTATAATGGCTGTCTAAATTGTAAAGCTCGAAATACGTTTAATTGCCCTTTTTGACAATAGTCGTTTCCCTAATAAAAATCTTATGGTTAAATAGCTTAATCACGCAGAAAAATAATTAATAAACTCAAATAATATGAGGGTTAAAACAACAAATTTATCAAGTTGTTCTGTGCAATAAAAAAAATGTATGTTAATATAAATAAAACAATTGTTGAAATAACTCTGAATAATTTATTGGGTCAAACATGGAAAAAAGTTGAATTAAAAAAAAATATTTTGCTGATCTCATCATAACAACAATCGAAACAAAAATACAAATTTATTGTTTTAATAAGTCCGTTTTGTTGTTTTAAATAATGCAAATATTTGAATCAATACATATGAAAGATTGAATCGGAAAAAAAACGATTTTATCAATTCAAATTGTACATTTTGTTACAAAACCAATTTTGTTGAAAAATGCAATTATATTTTTTGCAAGACATGTCAATCGCTCCTTCACCTGGCACATTTGCATCAACTTCAGTAGTAACAATCGGTATATTTCCCGTGACACTATCGAGCGTTTCCGGTTCATCTGCTGAATTCACTGATTCAGGGCCAATTTCAGTATTATCGCTGTAGCCTGATGAATATATCGTACTACTGGAACTGTGTCTTCTGCAGAGTTTCTCCATAAAATGAAATTGAAAACGATCAAGACTCTATAGATGCGATCGTCTCTGTTCAATTCTTTGGCACGTCGAAAAATCCAACAGCAGATTTTTCGGAGCACTCGTTGTACCTTCAAATGAATAAATTGTTCTCAACCTATTGCGCAAGACTAAATGATTAGTGACTTACCACTGAAGAATTTTGTTCTGTTTAGAATCTTCGGCATAGTGACGGCCTGCTCGCGTAAGACCATTACTTTCGCGTGACGCTTTCGCTCAGTTAATTTCTCGGTCAAATGCTCGCTTTAAATCGAATTCGAACCACTCAACGAATCCGGCAGTAATGCCAACTTGACCTTTGTTGCTATTGAATCCAACAAATCACTGGAGGGTATATTTCCTTTGGGATGTAGCGCATCAAAAACCAATTACTTACGATCGCTTCAGGATTCGATTCGCACGTGTAAACAACGTTCTTATTGGTTGGAACAAACTTTTATCTCTTTGTTTCAATCCAGCAAGGATTGTCGAATTAATGCAGGAAGACTTTTTGAATCAATCAGTCGCATATTTATGCTTCAATCACTGATTTATTTGAAATAAACAATAATTTGGTTGACCTTCGAAAAACACAGATAACAAAACCTGTAAGATTAATTTAATAAATGCTTTGGTTGATCCCATCCAAAAATCCATTTTAGTTTAATAAATTCCATGATTTAAAATGAAAATTTAATCTTGATTAAAAATGAAGAAATAATTTGTAGAATCAACCATGTATAATTCTTTTGCGTGATGACGTGTTCAAGATATCATCCAAACTATAAATGGAATGGTTTTACCATATTTTTTATTTTTTACAATGAAGAATGCAATTTACTCACTAACCCAGTACACAGTACAGTGCATTAGTAGATGCCAAGCTACCACACGCGGTGTACTGGAGTGTCTGGCTCTCATAGTGGGCACCATGACTAGGTAATACCGACTAAACTCCATTGTGCACCGCCATTGTTCCCCCCAGGGACTACCTATCGGTATTACTTCTGGGGGATGGCTGTACTTGATGTACTTGGGTGCTCGCTCTGTCACACCCTGATTCACTCTCTAACACTCTACATGAGGCTTACTTTTGTGCTCACCTCACGCCATACAAGGCTTACTTGTGTGCTCACCTTTTTCATACCTTGCGAGGCTAACTTTTGTGCTCACCCCTAACATACCGTGTGAGGCTGACTTGGATGCTCACCCTTCACTCCTCTGCCGAGACACGAGGTATCAGGTTTTACCATATGGGTTATAGTATGTGTATGGTTTATTTTTGTTTGGGGTGGACTGACGTAGAATGACTTTCCTCACTGGGCGGATGACGTAAACGATTATTGTCAAAAAGGGCAATTAAACGTATTACGAAATAAACAATTTAGACCGCCATTATGACACGTAAAAAGCTGGATACATATTAAGATTTCTGACAGCTGATTTACAACCACAGATGCAATGTATCGCCAAAGGATTTTGGCGGAAAAAATGTAAACATTATGCTTATTGTTTTTAAACATAGATTTTTGCAATTGGGTCATTAAATGAGATTTTTTATTACTTACATCGATAAAGCTGATTTTCGTGATTGCAACAATGCTTTTTCCAACTCAGGAAACGTGAAAATAATATTAAAATTTAAAATAAAGAAATATGTTGACAGTCTGGATTTGACACTATAGGAAGGATTTGACATATCGAATTTCACGACAAATGATGCCCTGTCAGAAAAAAATTAGGGCATGTTTTCTCGGTTTTCCCGGAGGGTTATTTTTATTTGACATAAACACCATCCCAGTCAAAAGGGGCAAGTTGCTGGCTAACGGGGGGCTATTTGCCAACTCGGATGCGCTAATTGCCCTTCAACTTGCCAGCAAATTGCTGGGAATTAGGGGGCTATTTTAAATGCAACATTTGGGCGATTTGCCGCTGTGATTTTTTTGCCGCTCAACCCGCCCTTTAATCGCCCACCGAACGCACCATTTAATCGCCCTTAATTGCCTAATATTAAAATCACAAATATTACTTATTTTCGGATTCATTATCTACTCACATATACTTACCAGTATACTAGGTAATCACCACCAAATAGGGATCTTTAATTTGAAAAAATTGTGCCAGTTTTTCATATGTATTGGTAGCGGGTGTCCTTACGAGTACACTCATATCATTCTTAAACCTTAATTACTCTTTAATGATTTTTAAATTTAAAAAAACCAAATTAAATTCAACCAGCAAACTGACAGTTGTCCTACTAAATGACGTATCTGCTAATATCTCGTTCGCCTCATTGTTAACCGGGACAGCACCCCACACAACATGATCTGGTACTTTGTCAATCCGCTAGCAGCCTGCACTGAGCCAAGAAATCTCGTAACTTTTATTAAAAAGATCACATAGGTCGTCATTGATGACAATCACTTGCATATTATGTGTATCCGTTGAAAGTCATGTGAAAAACACATAATAATGACTATGACACACCAATAATATTCACTGCTCAATACGATACATTGTATGTAAACAACGGGTATCTGTGTTTTCAGATGAAGGGTATGTGATATACACATACGAAAAAACTTGTCACTGTTTTCAAGATGGCGAATTGGAATGGCCGATCTAGATTTCTCGGAGGAATCCCTTACGTAGTTTTCGGATAGCTGGGGAGCAATTAGTCGAAATAATAGAACTGTATGGCTATTTTTGAATACGTTGATGCTTGGAGGAAACGCAATGTAAGTTTTATATATAATAATAAAATCTTTAACAGTGTGACTTATTCCGTTCTTCCGGTTATATTTTCACAGAAGTCAACTATTCTTCGAGCCTTAGCCCCAGATATATTGGAAGCTTCTCATGCTAGTGTGTGTCTGAAAACAAGCGCGCAGCCATCACAGAGAACGATTTTGCTTAAGAGGGTAATACATGAATTATTAGTATGTAAAGCGGACCCTACACGAGCAGAAATATTGACAATAAACCAATTATTGATCAATATATTAATCGTGTAAGGCCATTTTGAAAATATTGATTCTGTAGAATTCAGATGGGATTGACGTATTGAAGCAGTCTTGACAATATTTTTTATTGACAATATTCTTGTCTCGTGTAGGGTCCGCTTAAGAATACAACCAGCTATGTCAAATAAACGATTTAGAACCTTAGCCACATTCGATTTCAACTAAAAAAAAATTTAAGCGGAACTGAACTAGAAAGAAATTTATTATAATTTTATTAATAAATCACTTGAAATATATTTTCGATACTAATAAACTTCTATTGATATTTCAGTTAAAATCTATTAACAAAAACCAATAGCTATTATTAATATTTCACGTAAAATGTATGTGATTGCTCCAATGGATATAATCAGGAACATATCAGGAATCTCTATGTGATATGCACTTAAGAATTATGTGAAAAGCTACATGGAAAATAACTATGTCTATTTTCAGATAAATTTTACGTGATTTCTGCGTTCAGTGTGCCATCCCAAGCTTAAGCTAAGTATGCACCTCCTGCGAAATGAAATTTCCTATACAAAACCTATGCATAAAAAACGTCGCGAAATGCTCGCGAAAAAAATTTTCGTTTCCATTTCGTAAGCGGTACGCAGCTCTCGCGAAAACGATAACGAAAAATGAAGTTAGCTGAGACACGATTCGACAAACGATAAGTCTCATAATACTTCCGCGAGACGGCGCTGCTTTCTATGCGCTGTCACCAAGGCAAACTTTTTCCTTGCGAAATAATGGTCAGCGGTATTATTTCGCACGGAGGCTCGCGAAATTTTGACAGGTTGCAATGAAAAAATATAAGAAAACACAAGATTGGTAATTTTTTGTATTTTTTTCATCGCAACCTGTCAATATTTCGTAGTTTAGAAATTCAATATATCGAATTTGAATGGTAAGTTTAAAAATATTACTGGAAATGTGATTGTTTCTAGTTTCAAACAATTAAATTTAAATAATTATTATTTGCAGCACACCCGAACAAAGCAAATCAGCTCAACTAATCTTGTCTCAACATCCTGGATCTGGCAATCCGCCAATCAACATTAAATCGATGCAACCGCAGCAGTACCAACAACTCCAAATCCAGCAATAGCCAACAACCCCTCAAAAAAGGACCACATAGCAATTACTGCTCAAACGAACAACAGGAGTTTACGAATGATGGACACATCGGAAAACATTTCATCGGCACATTAAAACTTGTCTGCCACTATTTTTACCAGCGGTTGCCTTCTTGATTTAGAGAAATCGGAGTCAAGCACAAAAGTCATATTCCAGCCTTGGTTCCTACCAGTTCCTTGCATGAAAATATCACTGCCTCCACAGTGCTCGTGATTCCATTCCAGCAGCAGCAAGCAATCACTATTCGAGTGCTTATCGCCAACATTTCACAGCAAGCTCAGCAGCAGAACCGCCTTCAACCATAACATCAGAAAATTAAGATTTCCTCCAGACCATGACCATCATCCTAAAGGTCGGTAGCAATAACGTTCAACCGACGGTACAACCTGGTCAGCAACCGCAATAGACCTTTCTTGTCAGACCTAACCCCTACTTTTTTTATTTTGTATCTAAAGACTTCTAATTCCTAAGATCATTCCTACTAAAATCTGATTTTTTGGGCCTTTCCTGATTTTTTGATGATTTTTCAAAAAAACCGAATTGCAAGAATGTTGAATATTTTTTTCACCAAATCAAGAATGGTGTGAATCAAAATATCCATTTCGGCAGCACGGTATTGCATATTTCTTAAAAAATTGATGACAACACTGAAAATGAAGTGGTGAATCGTGGTACAACGTTCATTCGTAAATGTAAACAAATGGAAGTGAACCTTCCACTGACAAACGATTTTCACGGCATAATCCTGAATTTCCTTATTAAAAAAAGGTGTTCTGAGTGATCGGCAAGGGATTTATCATGTTTAATCTGTATCTCTGCTTATATGTCTGATGGATGTGGCTGTATTGAAGGCCTTTATTGATACTAATCATTCCGTCGGGATAGTTACGGAACGATCTCGTTATGTGAGAACGAGTTTTTTGCATTTCTATGAACCTACTTCAAATGAATATTGTGTTCAAGTGACTTCCAGACCACCAAAAAAGTTACTGTCGATCTCCAAATACATTCCAAGTCTGTTTATAAATGGGACAAATTAGTAATTGAGAAATTATTGTTTCACTCATCATGAAATTTGTTTGCATTGTGACAAAAAATCACAATTTGGTCTCCTTATGGTATGAACAATCCCGCGCGTATCACTGGAGTAATATGCCGGTGGATCCGTAAAACTCGTACAATCACTATTCTGACCGTCATCGCAAGTCAGTCCTATGTTCAATGGGATTCCCTATCTAGACTTGCGATTATAGGCAGTATTCACTAAAACGGTTTTGCTTGAGGCGAAACTGAATCAGGTTCTAGCCTAAAGTAACCAGACGTCCCGGTTTAGACGGGATATCCTGCATGGTAAAACGTCCCGGAAAGCATCCCGCATTTACCAACATGTTGATTTTTATTAACCATATTAAACCATAACCAAAATAAACATAATGTACAAAAAACTCATGAAAAAAATTGATATGAGCCAGGTCATGAATCTTTACGAAAAAGTCCTCAGTCTTGCCAAAGTTGCAACTATTTAGGAAAAGCACATCGCGAATAGGTCCCGTATTCGTCCTAAAAACATCTGGTCACTTTATTCTAACCCCAACTGCTGTTAAAATTTATGAACTAACAGCGGTTGGGGTCGGAACCGGGCTCAGTTTCGGAGTCTAGCAAAACTATTTAACTATGCGGTTCCTTTGGCGATAAGTTTGGTACCATTGAATCCATCATTACAATGAATTTCATCTGGTAAGCCAGTATTCTTAAAATTATTACAACCTAAATTAATTTTTTGAATGTCTTATGGAATGATTTTTCCGCGTGGTAGATATTAAGTTAATTATTCGTACGCCTGCCAGTTCGGAATGAGTGACTCCCGTTGATTCTCAGCATAAACAAACTGACACCCTGGTGTTTCTCCTCTAGAGCACAGTTGGCAAGAGCTTACTGAAATCGCTGTGTACATCCAAGTACAACACATGACTTTGAAACTACACCAATATCAGCTTTGTTCGGCAGTTATTTCCGAACTAGCCAATTCACGCATCAGTGGTTGCATATTTTCTGTACTATCCCTAATATTCACCCTAGTGCTATTGAGACTAGGGCTACTCTGAAAGTGAGAGTATTGGTGAGCAACGATTTTTTCTAAATATTTTAACAGTCAGTTTTCGCACCATTTAACAGACAGACCAACAGGATATATTTCTTTATTAAGGCCTAAAATAATTCTTATACATGATTAAATGTATCTTCATAATAATTAAAAAAAGTTTTCTTGTGCATAACTTTTACTATAACCATAGTGACTCCAACGATATATTACGACTTTAAATTTTATTAGTATAAATTATTTATAGTAAGAAACACGATGTCGAGATATGGTACATTTTACTATCATCTTGTTGTAGATAGCGATTGTAATAGTAGAACATACTATTTACTACTTTCATTTTAAAAAACCTATGTGATCTACAATATTTATGTGGGTCAATATTTTTATTTTAATCCGTTTGGCCGAAAGTGCATACAGGAAGCATTTTGTTCGTATGCGTGTCGCTCTCCATTCCCGTGACGAAATGCGAATGTTGGTAATCCCTTGGTTACACATTTGCATTTCGTTCCAAGATTATTAATCTTTTCGCCGATGATGCCTAAACCGAAGATATTGTAAAGAATACTCTGGTTGCACAGATAGGCCGGCTGGTTTTGTACACTGATCTCAAAAGTTTAGACAGTGAGGCATGATTGCGTCGCAATAGCATCGAGTACCATTCGGCAAGTACGATTCACACGACACATCTGCTTCCGTCAATGGAATAGAACCTTGACCTCAAGTCACCGTTCCATCATGATACGTTGAATACATTTCTCGTGTGCACATTCATACGTTCCGTACGTCATAATGTTTTGTGTCGTGGATGTTGTGCCTAAACTTCTCCATAGAAACTGCATGCAACTAAATTTGATGTTCCGTTGAAGTGCTATACCTACCGGTGACGGAAGGCTGACGGATCGTGTAACTGGCACTTACTACGGGTACAGTTTTCTGCCAGTCACTTGTGCACTATATCACCAAAACAACACGATTAAATTGCTGCAATAAAAGCAAATCATTGTTAATTGAGTCTTACAAGTAAAGGTACAATTTCTCTATGAACATTAGAATCGACCACGTACCGTCACAATCTTCGACCAGTGGCCTCAATTAGCAGGTGTCAGCAGACGTGAAACTACGATTTCGACGACACTCAGTGAGATTGTTGATATTCCTTCGTTCAACCATATGCTGTATAAATTTTGTGTGTTCAGATCTTAAATAGAATCACAAATCCTTCATCTGAGGCCAATTGTTCAATCGGAATAGGTTGAGCCAAGATTTTGGCGATATTAGGATATCTTATGTTCGTGCAGCATGAAGGAATCAATTTCACGAGTGTTACTGCTGGCAATATCCTGTGGATGGCTTGCACTTGTATTAAACGATTTCTCTCGGGATGTCTTGCCGTTGGGATTTGTCATTTCCCTATTCAGCAGTAGATTTACTAGGCCTTGCCATCCAAAATAAATATGCTTTACAGTGGCTTAAGTGGCGGGATGGAACTTTTATCACACCGTTAACATCTATTATCCGCAATTTTGATTTCGTGTACTTGGCCGAATTTGACTGGATATTTGGGGAGTGTATTCCGTAAGCGAAAGTTCTGTTCCTTATCATCACCGATGACCAAAAACAGCACTGAAAATCACAACAAAAGCAATCCAATTAAAACATTCTACTTTCCCATCAACGCTAGCAAATTTACCTGATTTTTTAGAAGCAGCAGTGAGCAACCCAAAGATTGAATCAGCCAAATCGTTACAATATTTTTGACAATTATTTTTGACGAGGAAGGTCTATTCCACTTACACTAGCGAGATTATTGGATTTTCGGGAGAATTTATTCAAGTTCAAGATGGAAAGGTGGTTACATTTTTCATAGGTTTTTTTTTTTCGGGGAATAGGCAGATGTGAAGAAGAAAGCGAACCAACATGGTACCACACTTTGTTCTGATTTATTAGTGATAAATTTATTCATTTTGCGACACTAGCTACTAAACGTATGTTTATCGCATGCTTACAACTTCGTTTGTTAGTTTTATTGTTATGCTAAACATGCAAGTATCAAACACGACAAATTTTCACACCTTTCTGATTCTACTTCTTGATTCAATTTGACAGGGTTTGAATGAATTATCTTAGCATCAGTGATGCCAGGGCGATATGTGTAATAGCTTGTAGCAGAAATCGAAAAAGTCTGTATATTGTCACATACTTCTGCAATATACTTGAAACAAAAAAGTGATGCGATCATATTTATAATAATAAAAAAATGTTAAAGACTGGTTGGAGAGTTTATTTTCTGTAAAATATCTGTAATCTGCAAAAGTCTGCAACTTATGTGAAAAATCTGAAGTTTCACTGATACAGCTACAAACTTGGCATCCTTGTTACATTATTTCATATTCCCCACTCAGAATTCATTCATTTGGTGAGCAAAAATGAGGAATCAAGGCAAGATATTTCATTAGAATATGGGGTTAAATGGGCAGTTGGAAGAATTTTTGATTTTTTCAATAGTTAGGGACCCCACATCATCGCGCCAATATGCAGTATCGATTCAAAGATGAAAAACGAAGCATTTAGGCATATAAAAATTTTCTGCAAGAAAGGTCTATTAGTGCAACGTGTTTCGAAAGGTAGTTTCCCCGAGACATGTGAAAGCGGTAAAGGCGGCCAAGGCAATCAGATTTGCTTCTTAATGGTCAAACGCCGATTTAGAGTTACGATTCGGACAATTACAATAGATTTGGTTTGAGCGAATTTCGATCATTTCCCTGGGTCTTCTAGAACCGGTAGAAGCAGTCAATTTAGATAGAAAATGGCCAGCCAATGATTTAAATTTCCGATTGCAGGAATTGTGCTGTTTAAATTGGTCAGACTGAACTTCCCCGAGACATCCGGAACCGTCACAAATAAGCATTATGATTAATCATGCTCGAAATATGATTCACGCTGAGTACGTCACTTCCCTGAGAGCTTCATGAATGGCAAATAGGTTTACAATTGTTACTGATTTCATACACATCCGTGATGAATTAATAAAATACATCATTGAAAACATTTAAATGACAACAGAAATATAAAAAAGAAATAAACAACAACTGATGTCGTTTTCCAGTTATCAAAAGCGACATCTAACAGCAAACACACAGACTAGTTTTCGCGAGCAAATGTCAAAATTCCGCACGGAAGAAGGAAAAATATTTCGCGACCTCATTTCGCAAGAGGTGCATACTAAGCTTTAATCTGCAAACTATGATAGATCTGATAAGGCAACCTATGCAGTCGTGCAAGTCTCATGGGTTTGGATGTGTTATTGTCCTAAAAGGAAACAAACTAAATTTTTTTTTTATAGTTTCGGGCCAAAAAATTGAAAAAGGACTGAGATATTAACTCACGGTACTAATCTGCATCAGAAAATGCCTTAACCCGCACACCCCTAAAGATCCCTATTATAGGAAGAATTAATGGTGAAATTGGTATTGCTCTTCAATACATATCACAATCTGACGTTCATTAAGACTTTAGGTTAGAGATCTTGTTCTACTATACATACACACGATTCCACAATTTCCCACATTCGTTGGCTAAATGAAGTGCACTAGACAAAAGAATTACAAGTGAAAACACACCAATTGTTCAAAAAACAATTTTAAGCTTAAACCAAACATGAACCGCCATGTTTGAAAAACGCGAAAAACAACCAAGTCCATTTCAGCCGCCAGAAAATTTGTCTAAGTATTGAAATTGCCTTTAAATCGCATTCGCAAATTGCATTTGTTCCGAGGGGCAATTAGCACAGGCGAGTTGAGTCAAACGTCAAACTTTTTAAATCGCCTGACCATGTTCGTCCACATTTTTTTATGACAGGGTTATAACTACTAGAGGTCACATGTCGCTGTTAACACTGAAAATTTATCATCTCGCTCTTGCATATGCTAGTCCCATTAGTTTGACACATATTGCCCCGGGTATACACCTGTCAAAGTAATGGGATACAATATGCTAGAGCGAGATCCCATGTTTCAGTCCGTGAATGCAAGGAGACAGCAGCGCTTTGCTCCTTCTAGTTCTCTTTTTTAGATTCTATTTTAACTCTAGCGATATGCATTTAAGACATTTCCAAAAAATATGAATCATCAACGTCCCATCATGAGTTCAATGTATCTTTCGAGGTCCGATCGGGTTTCGGAATGATGCGGTGGCCGCTATTTGAATGATATGAGCAACTCAACATGAACCCACAATCAAAAAATAAACAACGATTCAGTACTCACCGACTCATGTTTTAGATCCAGCGCTAATTGCTTTATCCTAAATTTCTAGGCTGAAATAAATTAATCATTAATTTTAATTGAAATTATTGCATCATAATGCATTATAATTACCATTCTTTTACAGAGCCACTTCATGCAATTTTATTGACAACAATAACAATGGCTGTCAAAAACATTACCTACTACCAAATACAAATATTTGTATTTGCTACTACTTTGTTTGAAATGGGCTACCCAAAATATAAGTACGAAGCGATGAACTTGAATTTGAGTAGACGTCATTATTCAATTCCTACCCAACACGAAGTTCACAGCGACCAACTCAAATTATGGGTAATCCCCATGTTCAAATTTCTACCTAATTTTGGGTTGAGCAAATTTAACCCAAAAAATAGGAGGTAACTTTGATTTTCAGTGTACACTGAAAATGAAAGTTACTTATTTTTTGGGTTAAATTTGCTCACTGGGAAGTTTATACATGGGCAACCCAAAATTAGGTAGAAATTTGAACATGGCGATTACCCATAATTTGAGTTGGTCGCTGTGAACTTCGTGCTGGGTAAGAATTGAATAATGACGGCAACTCAAATTCAAGTCCATCGCTTTGTACTTATATTTTGGGTAGCCCATTTCAAACAAAGTAGTAGGTAATGTTTTTGACAGGCATTGTTATTGCTGTGAATAAAATTGCATGAAGTGGCTCTGGAAAAGAATGGTAATTATAATGCGTAATGCAATAATTTCAATTAAAATTAATGATTAATTTATCTCAGCCTAGAAACTTAGGATAAAGCAATTAGCGCTGGATCTAAACATGAGTCGGTGAGTACTGAAACGTTGTTTATTTTTTGATTGTGGGTTCATGTTGAGTTGCTCATATCATTTAAATAGCGGCCACCGCATCATTCCGAAACCTCATCGGACCTCGAAAGACACATTGAACTCATGATGGGACGTTGATGATTCATATTTTTTGGAAATATCTGAAATGCATATCGCTAGAATTAAAATAGAATATAACTACTAGAGGGCAAAGGCAGCGGCTAGCGGTGATTAATTATTTTCTCGCTCTTACATATGATGGGCCCATTAGATTGACATTTGTTGCCCCTGACACACGCAGGTTAAAGTAATGAGTAACAATAGCAGCTACAAAGTGATACAGTTTGGCAATTATATACCAAATGTTCCAGGCTGCAACAATTCTAATTCGAGTCTATTGATCAAAACCAGGCAAAAACCTCAAGCGGTGTGAATTTAGTAAACGGGGTAATTCTAAAAGATGCGACGAAATGTTGAATGATAAAAGGTCGAATATAGCAAATGATTGAAAATAACAAAGGTTCCAATGTTACTAAAGGTTTAATGAAAAAAGGTTAAAATTCAAAAAAAGAATAATGTATTCTCACCGTTATGACGCGTCACCTCACCTAGTTTGGTGAGGTGAGAGCGAAAAAGCGATCACCGCAGTCACTTAGGTGACTATAGTCACCCAAGGTGACAGAAGTCACGTGGCAGAGCGATTCCAATAATTATTTTGAGTGACGACGGTCACCGTAAGATGGAAAAAAGTGACCAAATTCTCACCTAAAAAATGTAGGTGATTAGAACCAAAAAGTGTTGCGTTTACTTTCAGATTTTTTTTGAATTTTCGGGTAACATTTCCTTTTGGATAATGGCAGTTGGGAAGTTTCTGAATGACGTAAATTGATGATAGGCGTTTTTTTGAAATTCAAGATGGCGGCTTCTGGTTACAACAAACACTTAAAACCACCGTTAATATAGGTGTCATTTGAAAGGTAGTGTTTAGTAGAAGGCAAAAAATGATGGTTGGAGCCATTTAAAAATCTAAGATGGTGGATTCCGATTATCACAAAACACTGAAAACCACCATCAGCATGGGTGTCATTTGAAAGGTAGTAATTAGTAGATGGCAAAAATTGATAATTGGCGCCATTTTGAGTTCAATGATGGCGGCTTCCGGTTACTACAAAACATTGAAAACCATCATCAATATGGGTGTCAATTAATATGTAGTGTTTAGTAGAAGGCAAAAATTAATGATTGGCGCCCTTCTGAAATCCAAGATGGCGGCTTCCGGTTGCCACAAAACACTGAAAATCACCACCAATATGGGTGTCATTCGAAAGGTAGTTATTAGAAGAAGGCGAAAATTGATGATTGGTTCCATTTGGAAAACCAAGATGGCCGCTTTCGGTTATCACAAAACACCGTAAATCACCATTAATATGGATTTCATTGGAAAGGTAGTAATTAGTAGAAGGCGAAAATTGACGATTGGAGCCATTTGAAATCCAAGATGGCGGCTTCCGGTTACCACAAAACATCAAAAACCATTATCAATATGGTTGTCATTTGAAAGGTATTGATTAGTAGAAGCCAAAAATCGACGATTGGCGCCATTTTGAAATCTAAGACGATTGCCTTGGTTTGTTTGATAGAGCCAATCAAACGAATTTTCATGCGAGAGGTGACAGAATGGGGTCAATACACTGACAAAATTGGGGGTAGACTGAATCAGGCACAAGTTTGGCAGCCCTGTCAGATTTCTGCGCGTATCCTGTCGGGTTAGTTCAGCTAGGATGAACTCGGTTGCGAGCGAAAGTTTTCTGGCAAATTTTGACAGGAACCGAGCTAAACCCTGGCATAACTCGGATATAAACTGTGTAAAGATCCTGGCAATTCTTACCTGGTAGAATTTAGCATGAATCGAGCAAAACATCTGACAAAGATGTGGCAGGAACCGTACAGAGATCTTGGTCGTACATTTCTGGCTCGATTCTGGATAAAAGCGAGCAGCATCCGTTGGTTTAACCGCTTCTGTCAGAAACGGTTGTTGCATTTGAGCGAATTCGTTGCCAGAATTCTCGCACAAATCGCGCAAAATGCTCGCAGAAACTCTGTCAGCATCAATTTCGCTTTGTTCAACTTTTGCTAACTTTCTGCTTGCCACGCTGACCGGGCGGTGGCTGATAATATCGGGTCTTCCCTATATTTCTAAGTACTTCGAAAATTATGTTTCTAGAATCATCCATTTCGTAAACTAGCATACGGTGAAATGGAAATCGTCGTACTGACGCTCTTCCTTTTTTCAAATCATCTATCTATTGCTTTTAACCCTTTCATGTCCAAAGTTTTTCTAGTGCATGCAGGGTTTCAAAACTATTTTTCCTTGAAAACAGTGAGGTTAAGAAACACGAAATCTTTTTTCATAAAGATAGGAGCTTCCCTCGCAGCGCTAGAAGCTGCTCAATTTCTACCTTCTAATGGTCAATTCCCCTAGCATATTCGATTTGAAACAGATTTTGCTTAGTGACCGCACCCCACAACCCATAACTCTGGAATCGGAAATCGGATCGAGATGAAATTTAATAGCCATTTACGGGGATAAAACACCTTTCATTTTAGACCAAGTTTGGTCGAATCTTCGGGAAACAAATGAGACTGTAATTCTGAATTTGGATACTTCCGCCGGGGCTTCCGGAACCGACGATGGTGGCCAATGTGTCCAAAGAGACTTTTAATGGCTGTTAGTGACCTAGTACTACAAATCTAAGTAGATGTGGCACCATTTTGAAAAAGTTTTCACCTTTATACATTCATTACAGAATTTTGAAAATCGACATTGTCTGGCTAATCGTACTCTTCACTCTGCAATTCCGGAACCGGAAGTCGGATCCATTATAAATTCAATAGCAGCCTATAGGAATGTTGTACCTTTCATTTGAGACTAAGTTTATGAAAATCGGTTCACCCATCTCTGAGAAAAGTGAGTGAGATTGCGGTCACATACACACACAGAATTGACGGATTGTATCGAATGGTATATGTCACTCGGGCCTCCGGGTCTCCGTTTAAAAGACGGTTTTCAGAGCAGTTTTCTATTGAGAAAGGCAAAACGTAAGTCGTATGAATAAGTTGTAGCAAATAGTGGCACATTTTACACTTTTATAATTAGTGGCTCATGTCCCTTCAGATTTGACCGCACTTACCACTTGATGACGTCCCAGTTTGATATTTCTTTTGAGTGTTTTGAGAAAACTGAGAAAACGAAAATCGTCAACGCAGGCCTGGATACGGTTAATGAAATATAAACAAATTTTGGTATCCTCGCATCGTTGTCCGGAGCAGTTGGATATGTAAGGATATTTATTATTTTTAATCTAGTCCTGTAATTTAATTCTATTAATCGAATCGTATATTTAAAGCATTGTCATCAATAACCCCAGGGTTGAAAAATTGATTCGGTTCTGTGACTTCGAATCTAAAGACTATGGCGTGTGGCATCGAAGAATTCATTCCGTGCATTTTAGGTCGTCTTGTTTCAAACACCTATTAAATCTATCTAAAGGGTAAATGTTGCAAAATTACACAAACTAAACATTAAAAATCTGACACGTTTCGTTTTGTAGATGATGATCGAGTTGCACTTTTTGTTGCCAACGAACGGAAAACAGCGACCAGCTGCTGCATTTGCTCCACCACCCGTTTTTTATAAGAGATCAGAGATGTGTATTTTCGCTCTGCAGTTTGTTGCTTTTAGCTAAATAGTTGAAGAAATTTTTCTCTTCAAAATATTTGGTAAGTAAATAAGAACAGTTTTGCATGTGATATAAGTTGTTATCGTGGGCGTGGAAACGACATTTATTCACTATTACTTATGGATACACTGGAAGATAAACTAATGGCGTTTTCGTTTTTGACTCAGCACTACACCAGTGTAGTCGAAAAAACGAAAGCGCCATAAGACTAATTTAATTTCTACCACTTTTTATAGATTATTTCTGCTGCCTCTGCACTCCTTGCTGTCGTTCGATTCCGTTCACGTAGCTTCGACGTGCTGCCTCGTTGGTAGCGAGCCGCGTGGCTTGTTTCGATATTCCACCTGTTGCTATGGGCCTTGGTTGCGTTTAGATGACCTCGCATCTGCGTGGTGACTTCAGGTATGGTTAAGATGATCGGTCGTGGTATAACGTATATATAATAACATTTTTTGCAGGAAACTATTTAGTCATGTCAAACTGAGGCTTCCAATAGTCAACACCGGTGAAACAACGTCATCTCGGTTATTGACTTCAGATACATCGAGCAATACGGAACATTTGAACAAGACTGTAGCTTACCCGAGCTCCGAGCCACTACAATTCCATTTGACTTTAGTCATACCGGCTGGAATATAATATAGAATTTTGGCTGTCTAAGAGACAAGTATTTTAATTGTGCATTCATTTTTTTTTGTTTTTTGGTGATGATTAATTCATTTCAAATATATTTGTAGTTGGGACTGTGGCCACATTTGCAATTATGGCGCCACTGACATATGAGCAAGCGTATGGGGGATAGACCACTAGTGAATAATTGTTCTTAAACCTGAGGGGTAACCACCCATATTGAAGTGTTTTGTTACCAGCCGCCATCTTGGATTTCAAAATGACGCCAATCATCAATTTTCACTTTCTACTAATTACTACCTTTCAAATGACCCTCATATTGATGGTGGTTTTCAGTGTTTTGTGGTAACCGGAAGGCGCCATCTTGGATTTTAAAATGGCAGCAATCATCGATTTTTATCTTCTGCTAATTACTACCTTTCAAATGACACCCATATTGATGGTGATTTTCAGTGTTTTATGGTAACAGGAAGCCACCATCTTGGATTTTAAAATGGCGCCAATCATCAATTTTCGCCTTCTAACAATTACTAACTTTCAAACGACACCCATATTGATGATGGTTTTCAGTGTTTTATGGTAACAGGAAGCCGCCATCTTAGATTTCAAAATGGCGCCAATCATCAATTTTCGCCGTCTAACAATTAGGGACCATTCATAAATTACGTAACGCAAAAATTGCCCAAAATTGACTCCCCCCTGCCCCTATGTAACAAATTGTCACAAATTTTTCCATCCCCCCTCCCCTGTTACGTAACAAATTCCAAGAAAAATTTTTTTTTCTTTGATGAAAACATGTTACGTAACGATCTAGTTAACACCCCCTCCCCCCTATGTCACAACTTGTCACAACTTGTCGTACACCCTCCCCCCCCCCTAAAAGCGTTACGTAATTTATGAATGGTCCCTTACTACCTTTCAAATGACCCTCATATTGATGGTGGTTTTCAGTGTTTTGTGGTAACCGGAAGCCGCCATCTTGGATTTCAAAATGGTACCAATAATCGATTTTTATCTTCTACTAATTACTACCTTTCAAATTACACTATTGATGGTGGTTTTAAGTGTTTTGTGGTAACGGGAAGCCGCCATCTTGGAATGGCGCCAATCATCAATTTTTTCAAAATGGCGCCAATCATCAATTTTTGCCTTCTACTAATTACTACCTTTCAAACGATTTTCAGTGTTTTATGGTAACAGGAAGCCGCCATCTTGGATTTCAAAATGGCGTCAATCATCAATTTTCATCTTCTAACAATTACTACCTTTCAAATGACCATCATAGTGATGGTGGTTTTCAGTGTTTTGTGGTAACCGGAAGCCGCCATCTTGGATTTCAAAATGGCACCAATCATCGATTTTTATCTTTTTTGTGGTAACCGGAAGGCGCCATCTTGGATTTTAAAATGGCAGCAATCATCGATTTTTATCTTCTGCTAATTACTACCTTTCAAATGACACCCATATTGATGGTGATTTTCAGTGTTTTATGGTAACAGGAAGCCACCATCTTGGATTTTAAAATGGCGCCAATCATCAATTTTCGCCTTCTAACAATTACTAACTTTCAAACGACACCCATATTGATGATGGTTTTCAGTGTTTTATGGTAACAGGAAGCCGCCATCTTAGATTTCAAAATGGCGCCAATCATCAATTTTCGCCGTCTAACAATTAGGGACCATTCATAAATTACGTAACGCAAAAATTGCCCAAAATTGACTCCCCCCTGCCCCTATGTAACAAATTGTCACAAATTTTTCCATCCCCCCTCCCCTGTTACGTAACAAATTCCAAGAAAAATTTTTTTTTCTTTGATGAAAACATGTTACGTAACGATCTAGTTAACACCCCCTCCCCCCTATGTCACAACTTGTCACAACTTGTCGTACCCCCTCCCCCCCCCCTAAAAGCGTTACGTAATTTATGAATGGTCCCTTACTACCTTTCAAATGACCCTCATATTGATGGTGGTTTTCAGTGTTTTGTGGTAACCGGAAGCCGCCATCTTGGATTTCAAAATGGTACCAATAATCGATTTTTATCTTCTACTAATTACTACCTTTCAAATTACACTATTGATTGTGGTTTTAAGTGTTTTGTGGTAACGGGAAGCCGCCATCTTGGAATGGCGCCAATCATCAATTTTTTCAAAATGGCGCCAATCATCAATTTTTGCCTTCTACTAATTACTACCTTTCAAACGATTTTCAGTGTTTTATGGTAACAGGAAGCCGCCATCTTGGATTTCAAAATGGCGTCAATCATCAATTTTCGTCTTCTAACAATTACTACCTTTCAAATGACCATCATAGTGATGGTGGTTTTCAGTGTTTTGTGGTAACCGGAAGCCGCCATCTTGGATTTCAAAATGGCACCAATCATCGATTTTTATCTTCTACTAATTACTACCTTTCAAATGACCCCCATATTGATGGTGGTTTTTAGTGTTTTGTGGTAACCGGAAACCGCCATCTTGGATTTAAAAATGGCGCCAATCATCAATTTTCGCCTTCTACTAATTATTAATTTATTATTTAAATGATAGCCATATTGATGGTGGTTTTCAGTGTTTTGTGGTAACCGGAAGCCGCCATTTTGGATTTCAAAATGGAACCAATCATCAATTTTCGCTTTCAACTAATCAATACCTTTCAAATGACACCCATATTTATGGTAGTTTCAAGTGTTTTGTGGTAACCGGAAGGCGCCATCTTGGATTTCAAAATGGCGCCAATAATCAATTTACAGCTTCTACGAATGGCTACTTTTCAAATGATACCCATATTGATGGTTGTTCTTAGTGCGAATGCCAAGCATCCATATAATATATATTGGAAGCCTAAATTTTGGGTTATCCGAACGTTACAGAAATTTTGGGTTATCCGCTCGTTATAAATTTTGGGTTATGCGCTCAGTACTCAAACTTTGGGTTATCCGCTCTTTACTCAAATTTTGGGTTATCTGCTCAGTACTCAAATTTTCGGTTATCTGCTCAGTACTCAAATTTTGGGCTATCCGCTCAGTACTCAAATGTTGGGTTATCCGCTCGTTACTCAAATTTTGGATTATTTCATCGTTACTTAAACTTTGGGTTACCCGCTCTGTACCCAACGCTTGGGTTATCTGTAACCCAAACTTTGGGTAGTCCTCACACTACTCAAAATTTAAGTTCAAAGCTTGTTACCCAAAAGTGAGGAGATGCACTTTAGTCCATTTTGGGTAGGATTCTACCCAAAATTAGGTAACGGCTGGTAAGCGTGTACAGAAATCTAGCAGAGCGCCCAGTAAAGCTCAGCCGGAATTGATCTGGAATTCTGGCTGGTTCCAGTTCGTACACGGGCTCCAGTGACACGACCGATTCTAACTAGAATCGGTTGTGTCACTGGAGCCGGAATACGAACTGGAACCTGCCAGAATTCCGGTTCATTTCCGGCTGAGCTTAACTGGGCGGTCTCTGCCAGGAAATTTGCTCACTGGGATGTTGTCAAACATCGAACCGAAAAGATCGGATGAAAAAAATCGATCTTCGGAAGTTGTATAAGCGACAAGTGCAAAAATCGATTTTGAAAAGCTCGCATCGACATCGCTCAATCCGTCCATAATCACAATAACAATCCTGATAAGTAATAATGTAATAGATTATACTTTGATTTGAATAAGTTATATGTTCGTGCTTAATAAATAGTAATATTTCTCGATCATGGCTCAATATTGAAAATATTGTATACAGTTGCTTTATACCAAACAGGTACAGTTTTATAAATCTTGTCACCTCTCTTTTCTTATGTCGTTTTCGCTTGAAGCAGAAACTAACTCAGTTTCGGACCTAACTGCTGTCAAACCGTTTGTTTGAAGCCAGTTTCCAACCTAGGTTATGCGCCACTGAACTGAAAACCGGGTTGGGTTGCAACCTGAGATATATTTCGGGTTCGCTCACACCACCGCTGTTTGGCGAGAACCCAACTCAGTTTCATTAAAAACGTTCGTTTGAAGCAACTAACCTGGGTTAGTTTCTAGGTTCTCAATCGAAAACGACATTAGATCATCGAAATAAATAATAATAATTCAACGCTTTTTCTTGAAAAGGGCGATACTAGCAGTGACATCATTCACAGAAAATCAACAGTGAATATTTCAAGGCTTGGTTTTATTTCCTATTTAAGAACTATTGTGTTTTTTACATCCTAGATTGCATGATTCAGTGATCGAAACCCAAAACTTCATAAAGTATTTGAAATTATTAAATTAAAATTGGTTTTTGCAGGTTTTTGCTATTTAAATCGACAAAATGATAGTATCGCCCCTTTGGCGATTGTTTACTTTTTCGGTCCCACCCTAGGATAGGATCCGCCAGCTCTGTCTTCTGTTTTTGAACCAATTCTGAACCAGCTCGTGATTGGACGAAAGTGACATAGGCAAACCTTCGGCTTGGAAACTAAAAGTACCAAAGGGCTGCTTGGAAGTGTTGTCATATTGTGATATCAAACATAAAACGACGATTGTTAACCGTGTTGATTTTTTTGTTTTCTCGAGATACCGCTTTCTTTCTATAACATCCGTCTGTAATTATGAAGTGCAGGCATTATTTGGCAGACGAAATCAAACATATTATCCAGAACTGAAATTCCCGAGAGATCCGGTAGCGCGGTTATCGTGGATTCTGTTCTGTGTGCGGAGTAATGCGGAAATGCCTCTTTTCGAAATCAACAGGCTGTGTAGCGTAAGTATGAAAATATTTTGAACATCATGTAAAAATTGTCTTTGTTCCAGTACCGAGTAAATTGGAAGTACTGAGCAAACAGGGAGAAAGTTATCCCGGAAGTCGCTTCTTGTTCTTCCTTTGGTATTATCGATACAGTTGAATTTTACAGTTTTCAACTGAATCGGTCATCGGTGTAAATAGGAGAGTGTATTTTCTACTGCTGTTTTCTCCGAAACAATCACATGTAAAAACCTATACATTCCTCCAAAACAAAAATTAAACCTTGCAGAAAAGTAGTTTTAGAATATTTAAAATAAATCCGAACAGAGAAAATTATTCTTGTGACAGAGGTTGCTTGACTCAGAAAGCAACTTACAAAAATGAAGAGGCGTGAAGATATTTTTCGTAATGTCCAACAACGAATATATATTATTTTGTTTTGCTGTATTCCGATGGAAAAAACGTTATGATCGTTTAAATGCGGATATAAAGACTAAATCTTTGATTTTTCCATGAAATTGGTACATAATATAGAATATTTTAATCAGAACAAATATACGACCGAAACAAAACAAATATTTTGGCAACATTGGTCGAGTGGGGGTATGTCGTTTTCAACAGGGATTAGTAAAATATAAGAAGAAGCCAGCTGGCGGATCCTATCCTAGGTCCCACCTATCAGCATTGAAGTATCGCCCTTATGTTTTTTTACAATAACTACCGTATTACACCACCGATTTCGTCCGGGTTTTTTCAAGAGCGATCATTGTTACTATTTACAGCTGGTATCAGCTTGATTATCCAAAAAAAATCGAAAAAAACAGTTTCGCCTCTAAACTGCTAGCAAAATAAGTATCGCCCTTCTTGTTTGCATGGAGCGTGGAGGGCGAAACTTTAAATAAACAAACAAAAATACAGTTTCGCCCGATGTATTTTTGCTGTAGTTTAAGAAAGCAATATCGTAGAATCCAAATTTTTAGGTTAATTCGTTGCGTTTTAAAGCCCTCATTCGCATGTATGAAAAAAGCCTTATGTTTACATTTGTAAGTATCGCCCTTTTCACAAAAAAGCGTTGAATTATTGTGCATATCAACGAAGATGTTTTTATAGCTTTTTGTTTATTTCACAGCAAGCTAGCGCTATGAAAAGGATGTCTTCAACTGAAGAATACCAGGAGGCAATGGCAAAAGTTACACTTGTTGAACGAAACCCATCTCCCAATGGTGCGCAGATTGTCAGCCTATACAGGAGTGGCCGCCGTGAAGCGGATGACATTGTAGAGTTGGCCAGAGAAATCCAAGCGGCGGACATCCAAGTAAACAACAATGCTTGTTCTAAACTATTGGTTATAGCAGAACAGGTCAAGTTTCTGCAAGAACAAGCGAGGAAGATTCTTACGGAAACGCAGGCAGCTCAAGATCTCCACCATGCGGCATGCAATTTTAAGAAAATTCCCGGCCATATTTACCACTTGTATCAGCGAGAATCGGGTCAAACTTATTTCAGCATGTTGTCGCCGGAAGAATGGGGAGCAGATGAGTGCAGGCATACCTTTGTGGGGAGTTACCGGTTGGAGCACGATCAATCTTGGACGGCCATTGAGAAGCTTCAAGAGAGAAGTGATAACCTCAAGTGGGCTAGAAATATGTTGCAACCGACGGGGACAAAGCAAAGGAATGTTCTCTCTATTGAAGACTTTAGCGAGGAGGCAATGGACACGTGATTGAAGTGTCTGTAAAGGTAGGACTGCATACTGAAAGCACTTTGTTAAAAACGAAATTTCAGTTGTATCCAATAAATGATGCTGATGCCGACTAACAAGTTTCCAATTTACTTGTTTTTTGGTAGATTTCAAGCTTGTACCATTTTCTACACGATTTCCCATTTACATAGCACTGACTTACGATTATATGCATAATTCCTGTTATTGCAATAGAATTTTTCTTGTGGATTAAGTTATATATTTTTCGTTATGTTGCAGTATATGAATAATGTTTATCTTTGTTTTTACACAAAGTTCAAATAAACGACAAAAATTACCGACAATTTGATAGCGTGTATAAAAAATAAATAAAATAATGTGCATATTTATAAAAAAATCCTACAGTACGATGATGTAACTATTACTAGTTTCTTTACTAAAAATATCCGCGAAACACTTCCTTTAAGGCACATCTAGTGAATGCCTTCTTCAGTGGTACCAACATTTATTTCTTGGCAAATGTCAAATTCATCGGTTTTCGTGGAGCTGGCGTACGTTGTCGGGAAAGAAAACTCTGACCAGGTCCACTGAGCAGTGCGAGCCTTGAATCAACGGCTTCCCGTTGACAAGTCATTCCGAGACGATAGAAAGCGGTTGTAATTAGTTGTTCTTCCTGAACACCCATCGGAGCGCGGATGGAGTTTGACGCAGCCGTTAGCGTAGATGCATCGCCTCCGCTCGCTGCCGTCGAAGAAGACGAACCCTCCGAGTCTTGCGATGGTTTTTCCAAGAGTAAAGCTTCTATAAAAATAAAAAATAATTAACATCGATATTCGCTTTGAAATCTGAAATATCAAACTTCTACTAAAGCTATGTTATCTGCGTTAGTATCAGAAAAGCATACAAACCTAAATAATCTTACCATTGACAGCTCGTGGATCGAGGGTCTTTATAACCTCTTTCGCCTTTTCCACGCATTTTTTATAGCGCGTATCAGCTGTCTGCAGTTCCTGTTCTTTCGTTGCCAAAGCCGCTTCCAGACTAGCAATTTTCGTGTGCAACTGGGTCATTTGCGATTGTGCTTCGTCTATTTGAGATGAACGTTGCTCGTTAAGTTCCAGTGCTTGTTTCAACTGAATGTCCAATTCGCTCTTGACGCCAATATCGCCGCTGTGATTATGACTTAGTAGTAAAACACGCTGGTTGGCAGCCTTCAACTGATCGCGTAACTTCTCGTTGCGCTGGTTCGCGTCATCCAGAAGTTGCTGTAATAAATATATGAAAGTAAAATTTGGTAGTATTATCAGGAACATGTGTCTAACTTACTGCCAATGCCGTTTGTCCGCCTTGTCCCTCCCTTAGAGCTTTGTTTTCCTTTTCCAGCCGCTCGATTCGATCCCGAACGTCACTGGAATGCAATTCTTTCGACATGGTATTACCGCTCTCCGGGTCCTCCGTCGCATGACCACATTTTAGCTCATCACAAGTCTCTCGCAGGACATCCCTCTCGCTGAGTAAATTCTCTTTTTCACGCTGCACTGCAGACCACTTGGCCTGCAACTGATTGAAGTCGAATTCGATCCGAAGTGTCTTACTCATCTCGGAGTCTAGCTTTGCGTGTAAATCTTGGATTTCTTTTTTGTATAGTTCTACCTGACCTTTTAGACCGGCATACTTTTTAGCTTCTTCTTCGTAACCCAGATTTTGTTTAAGATACTCAGCGCTCCGTTCTTCAAGCATTTTAATTTGCTTTTTAAGATCGTTGTAGTCTTCCAGCTTCTTCTTGTATGTTTGCAACTGGGTTTCGCATATTTTAAGCTTGTCGTTGGCCTCTTTCAGAATATCAATTTCGTCTTTGAGTTGTGCGATCTCCGCTGTGGCAGACTGTAGTGGAAATAATAGAATAAATAAAAAATGTAGATAAAGTGAAAAGACGTGTTCATTCTATATTCAACAGAACAGCACTTAGGAACCAATAAACTGTTGTATCATATAAATCGACAATACAATAACATACAATAGAATCAGTAAGTGATATGCGTTTTCAATTATACTCACATGCAACTCGTCAATCTTCGATTGCTGCTCAGCAATTTCTTTCTCCTGCATCGCGGATTTCATCTTCAAATCATCCCGCGCTGTCTCAGCTTGCAGCAACTCATCCCTTAAATTATCGGCCAACTTTCGCAGATCGTTGTATCGAGCCGATCCAAGCTGAATCGGCCCCAATGAGGCACCATCATCTCCAATGATGTTGGGATTTTCGTACCGTTCAATCAGAACTTGCATTCTGTTGAGTTCTTGCTGAAGAGCCGATTTCTCTTCGATCAAAATTAACATTTTCTTGTTCGTCTCGTGGCACTTTTGGGCCAAACTGTCACGATCTTCCTGAAGTGTCTTAACGTCCAAGCTGAGAGCATTTATGGAATTTCGTGACGGCGACGCTCCCTGCCAAACATACTCAATATCCTGCAAAGCTGCCATAATGTTCTGTTGCAGTGATTCCTCCAATTCCATTATCTGGGTAATATACTTTTGTTTCTCCAAGCAGTTGACCGCACATCCCAGAATAAGCTGCAATAGTCTACCCAATTCGAAGCCATCACATTTTTCCGCAATTTTCATCGCATCTGGCCGAAGTTCCTCCGAAAGGTTCAAGCTTAAAATGTCCTGATAGTACACGTACACACCGTCTATTATTTTCTTCAGATTGCTCACTTTTAACCTCCAGTTGTTGGCAACTTCCACTTTGATTTTGCTTAACCAACCCTCGCTAAATATTTCCGGAGCAATCTGATTCAGTGCTTGCGCTAGTGCTACGCCATCACTCAGTTGCTGGACGTTTCCGTGAGGAGCTATAAGTTGCAGTACTCCTAGCCAGCGTATCAGCGATTCGTAAATTTCCATTTTGTCACTTTCCATTCCGCACAACTGCACACAATACAAAACTAACGGAACAGTACTTAATGGCTAGCGAATCACGTAGAGAATACAAGCAACAACAACAAAAAACTTTTTTTTCGTTTAGCCACAGAAAAGAAAAAGTCCTCCTGTTTACTATTTTATGCTGCGAGAGTGTCAAATTATATGCTAAAAGCTCACGCCTATGAAGCTCGATTTCAAGACACAAGAGTACTTATTCCAAAGGTCCTAAATGACATTTATCTCAAAGTGAAAAAAACGAACCAGTATAAGTCGAGTATAAGTCTAGTCGGAAAATGAGATGAAATTCTGGCTAATTCTCGACAAACATAACATATGATGAAAGAGAAAACTTTTTCCTTTTCTTTACTACCAACATCTGTGATTGGCGAGTAACGGTTTGTTCGGAATTTCCTTCCAAAGAGAATTTTTGACAGTTGGCTTTTAAGCCGTAATCATATAGCGGACCCTACACGGGACAAGAATATTGTCAATAAAAATATTGTCAAGACTGCTTCAATACGTCAATCCCATTTGATTTCTACATGATCAATATTTTCAAAATATCCTTACACGATCAATATATTGATCAATAATCGATTTATTGACAATATTTCTGCACGTGTAGGGTCCGCTTATGTTTGTCGAGAATTTATTAGAATCATAACAATAACATTTCTTCTTCATATGAATTTTAAGCGGTTTGAAGCAAATAGAATTAACGTTTAGATTTTTTTCAGTGATGAAATCTAGCTCAGCCGGAAATGAACCAGAATTCTGGCTGGTTCCAGTTCGTATTCCGGTTCCAGTGACAAACCCGATTCTAGTTAGAATCGGTTGTGTCACTGGAGCCGGCATACGAGCAGGAACCAGCCAGAATTCCAGTTCATTTCCGGCTTAACTTTACTGGGAACCCTAATAAAAAATATACACAAACTTCAACCCATATAGTCCAACGATTCCACATATTGTATGGATGATACCCTGAACAGGTCGTTAGGCTTTTGGATCATACACACAGAAAAAAAATTGGTAAAAGTAAGAGTGTTCCGCTCTTAGCAAAAAACAACCAACGCCAACTATTAGGTTGAAAGTAAAACTTTTAAATTAATCAAGAATAATAATCAAAGTAAAAGTTTTCCTTTTAAGTAAATGAAGAATAGTACTCAAAACAAAAGTTTTATTTTTAAACTAAGAGTATACGTTGGTTGTTTTTTGCTAAGAGTAAAAAACTCTTATTTTTACCAACATTTTTTTTCTGTGTGTAAGATGTTCATTACACTGCAAATAATCTACATTTTTTATCGAAGAGATTCGACACATAAGTTTTATGTTTCCAACCACACCGAGAATTCAAGAACTTTCCATTTGCCCTTTAATAAAATTACACTTAAAACTTCAGTGTGCCACCCGATGACACGATCGACTGTTATCATTTTTAAATTTTAAGTGTCAGCGTGTTAAACTATATATGTTTTGCCCACAAAATCCAAGTTTTTGACAATTGCGGCAACATTTAGTGTCGTCGCAATTAAAATTTAAAGGTCAGCGTATTGAAACATAAATGTTTTGCGCATAACAGTGAATAATGTAAACTTTTTTTTCGAAAAGATTTGACACATAAGATTTATGTTTCTAACCGCACTGAAAACTTAACAATTTTCCTTTTGTTCTTCAATAAAATAACACTTAAAATATAAGTGTGTCACCCAATGACATGGTCGATTTTAAATTTAAAGTGTAAGATTATTAAATCGTAAATGTTTTGCCCATGTAAACCATGTTTCGTTGATTAAATGTTAAAACGCTTCAGAACAAGTCCACGTTTCCACAACATCGGCGCAAAAACATGACATGGCAAATTTGGAAGGTTTTGGATGGTAAGTTAATACTTGAAAATATTTGCATAATTGATATATTAGCTTATTTTTGCAGGTAATGAAATTGATGTCCAATCATGTTTTAGCAGATAAATGATTTATATCATTTAGAAGATGAGCCGCGTAAGGGGTGATCTTTTAAATGTAAGAATAATATAGTAATAATTTATTTATTACTTATTTTGCAGAATGTATTTTGTTCTAAGATATATTCAAAATTAAATAAAAAATATTTAATCAAACTAAAGAATATTTATTGTCCGTTAAAAAGAAATGTTCTCCCATTTAAAAATTATTATAATAGTGCATGGCTTTTATAGGAAATGATATAATATTCAAGTTGAAGCAAAATTGAATTCTATAAGAATTACATACAATATTTATTTGTCGTACATTTAATTTGAATACGCCACGCACATGAAACTTAAGTGTGTCGTCTATTGGCACTAATGTGTTCTCAAAGAAGTGCGTTATTAAGTACCTGACACATGAGTTCTAAGTGTCATGACAGTTGCGGCAAAATTAAGTGTTAAACACTTGAGTTTAATGTGCAGATTATTTGCAGTGTAGGGAAGTGAAGAAATTGGGTCATTAAATGAGAAAACAAAAATCGTTTTTGCCTTTCTCAATAGAAAGGTATTGCAATTGCTCTGAAAACCGAATTTTTAAATGGAGGCCCGGAGGGCCGAGTGACATATACCATTCGATTCAGTTCGTCGAGTTCGGCAAATGTATGTGTGTGTGTGTATGTATGTATGTGTGTGTGTATGTGACCAAAAATGTCACTCATTTTTCTCAGAGATGGCTGAACCGATATTGACAAACTTAGTCTCAAATGAAAGGTGCAACGTTCCCATAGGCTATTGAATTTCTAATGGATCCGACTTCCGGTTCCGGAATTACAGGGTGATGAGTACGAACACGCAGAAAATGTCGATTTTAATAAATTCTGCAATGAATGTATAAAGGTGAAAATTTTTCCAAAATATGACCACAACTGCTTCGATTTGTAGCATTAGGTCACTAACATCCATTCAAAGTCTATTTGGCCAAATTGGCCACCATCATCGGTTCCGGAAGCCCCGGCGGAAGTATCTAAATTCAGAATAACAGTCACATCGGTTTCTCGGAGATGGCTAGACCGATTCGACTAAGCTTGGCCTTAAATGAAAGGTATTGCGTCCCCGTAAATGGCTACTTAATCTCATCCCGATCCGACTTCCGGTTCCGGAGTTACAGGTTGTGGCGTGTGATCATATCAAATTGTGATTCAAACCGATACACCGATGAAAGCAAAAAAGGTAAAAATTTCGTTAAAATGTCTCTCAAACAACTTAAATTTGCTGTTCTACGTCGCCGACGGCCAACCAAACTTTCGTTGACTACATTGACCACCATAGACGGTTCCGGAAGTGCCCGGGAAAAGCAGCCATCTTTCAAAATTTACGAACTCACATCAGTTTCCCGGAAATGGTTGGGCCGATTTTCACAAACTTAGTCCCAAATGATAGCTATAATATCCCCACAGATGTCTATAAAATTTCGTGCGGATCGCTTATATGGGTCCGGAAATATAGACTAAATCGTCCGGTCGCATATGAAATTCCCATATAAGCCGGAACTCAAATTTTTTTGACATTGAAAATGTCTTACTGCACTATCTGGGGCAGGGTGTCATTCTAAAACCTAAAATCAAACGATGTCACGTTTTTGCGTCACTATTTTGAACGCTAATAACTTTGTTATTTATGAACGGATTTCCGTCTGGTTATCACCAAACAATTCGGAATTAACTAAAATTATGTTTTATTGCTATAGTGTTTTTGTATTTCAATAGTCCACCATTGAAAAACAAGCAAAAATGAACAGATCTCGAAAACGTGAAAACTCCCATACATCAGTCAATCTATCCCCGGCAGCGCCGTCATTAGGGAGCAGCTTAGTGATTCAAACGAACACGAAAAGTTATAAATAAATGTGCCGTGTGCCTGTTTGAATCAGTTGTTGCTCTTTTGCCAGACAAATAACATCGTGCCTATAGCGTCTCGTACGATAGATTTGCGCACTCAGTACACTACGCTTCTATGAATGACGTCATCCTCGACTATTGAAAGAATATCATTTCTCGAGCGACTTCATTCTCCCGCAGAGATGCCAGATTTGCAGACAAGTCTGCAAATTGGCAGACTTTTAATTTAAGCTGCAGATTTTTTCGATGACGCAGATATTTGCAGATTTTTTAGTTTGGTTGCAGATATTTGCAGATTTCTTAGTTTGGTTGCAGATATTTGCAGATTTTTGAATATAAAGGCTTTTGGTTACACTAGCTTTCCTGACATTTTTTGTTCTTCCCAGACTTTTAAAATTATTATCGCAGACATTTGAAAAAAGTACCTGGCATCTCTGTTCTCCCGTCTAACGTCGGGCTGTAAAGAACAGCAGTAGCAATCATGCATGTTGACAATGCGCTGCGATGAGTGGTACATTTGATCACTGCTACCGCCAGCGATGCCACATGTTTTTGTGAAATGTCTGTAGAAGAATAATTAAAATGTCTGTAAAAGTCTGTAGAGGGTTGTGTAAATCCTATTTACACTAGGTTATTACTTTAAAAGTGGCTTGAAATTAGTAAACTATTGTGAAGGAATCACTCGTATTCGAATCAAATTATTCTAGTATAATTTTGTTAAACACTGTTACTTTTTTAAAAGTCTGTAGATGTCTGATTACCTCTGTAGGAAACCATCAAAAGTCTGTAAAATACAGATATGTCTGTACATCTGGCATCCCTGGCTACCGCTGGGGGTGATCCGATGTAAATAGCGCGCGGCTGGAAGAGTTGGCAAACCTTAGTTGAAGCTGACTAATTATTCCATTCTGCATGTTATTGTTAAATTAAAAGCCCTTTTAAGGGCTATAACAAACAATGAAGAGCAAATTTGAATATTTCCAATCATTGACAGCGATAATCTAATTGCGCAGTTTATATTCGTTATTTGTTGCTTGCATACGCGCAAGCAAACTAAAATTTCCAACAATCTGTTATTTGTTTAAATTTATCCTTCCGAAACAATACAAAAATGTGCAGCTACTTAAAGTACATTTCCAGGCTGAAATTGGTGAAAACCTGCGATTTATTAAAAATAATCTTTCGGAAACATAATCCAAAATTCTGCAATGTTTCAGAAAATGGGAGGATGTGGCAACACTGCCAACTAGCGAAAGCCGTACCAAAAAGAATCCGCAAATTTTTGTTCGTTATTCTGCATGAAGACAGTCCTTCCATCAACAATGCGAAAGTGATAAAAGCCGATGTCACGTTTCAAACTATCAGTATTTCAAATTATCTGTTGAAGGGGAAGGTTGTTTGTTTCTTTCGAATTTTTATTATTTATCCGATGTAAGTAGCGCGCGGCTGGAAGAAACGGCAAACCGTTGTTGCGGCTGACTGATTGTTTCATTTCGCATGTTATTTTTGTAAATTAAAAGCCCTTTTCAGGGCTATAACCAACAATGAGGAACAAATTTGAAAAATTCTTGACAATGACAACGATAACCTAATTCCGCCGTTTATATTCGTTACTTGTTGCTTGCGCGTACATTGACAATCTAAAATTTACGACAATCTGTGATTTGTTTAAAATTATCCTTCCGAAACAATACAAAAATGTACAGTTATTTAAAAGTATATTGCCATGCTGAAATTGGCGAAAATCAAACCAAATCCAAAAGTCTGCAATATTATAGAAATCGGAGGATGTGAAAAATCCGCAAATATTTTTTCGTTATTCTGCATGAAGGTAGTCCTTCCATAATCAGTGCGAAAGTGATAAAAGCCGATGTCACGTTTCAAGTTATCAGTATTTCATATTAGATGCTGAAGAGAAAGGTTGTTTCTTTTCATTTCGAAATATTTATCTGATGTAAGTAACGTGCGGCTGGAAGAGATGACAAACCTTTTTTTGCAGCTGACTAATTGTTCCATTCTGCATGTTATATTTGTTAAATCAAAAGCCCTTAGTTAGTTTAGTACTTTTCATTCCATAGCACGCGTGTTTGTGGATTCCACAAATAGTCCTTTTCAGGATTCCACCAGTGGACTCCAAATATAGGACATTTCAGAGTTAATGTTACACACAGAAAAAAATGTTGGTGAAAATAAGAGTTTTTCGCTCTTAGCAAAAATCAACCAACGTATACTCTTAGTTTAAAAATAAAACTTTTGTTTTGAGTACTATTCTTCATTTGCATAAAAGGAAGACTTTTACTTTGATTATTATTCTTGATTAATTTAAAAGTTTTACTTTCAACCTAATAGTTGGCGTTGGTTGTTTTTTGCTAAGAGCGGAACACTCTTACTTTTACCAATATTTTTTTTCTGTGTGTAATTAAACCACCGAATGTATAAAGATACATATGTTAAACTTTCTTTGTTTACGAATAGTTTGAGTTATGACCAGTTATTTTTCTATCGTGCTTGCAAACATTTAATTTGATAGCAGGTATTTAAAGATAGATGTAAAATTTTGTTTGTGAGCATCATTAATTTATGTTCGCATTTCGTGGAATTGAATACAATTTTTTTTAAAACTTGAATTTGTCACACTACAGGTTTCGAATTTAATTTAAAAATTTAACAATTATCTCTAGTGAAGAATAGCATGCCTGTGTGTAGTTCTGAAACAGTCGATGGCATTAAGGGGTTTTAATTTGGCCATGGATAATATTGCTTGCACATAAAACTGGCTGCATTTTTAATGTCAACGTGGTCGTGTCTTGTACACAACTCTTAAATTTTTTTTCAAGGGGGGGGACCTCATGAAATTTCAGAAATCGAATTTATATTTTTGATGCCAAACATCTTTAAAATGCATGAAACGTCGAGATTTTATGTTATCTCGAAAAATTTTTTTTTATAAAAATCGACTTTTAGGACGATTTCGCACCTTTTTGCCTTTCTCAATAGAAAGGTATTGCAATTGCTCTGAAAACCGACTTTGTAACGAAGGCCCGGAGGGCCGAGTGACATATACCATTCGATTCAGTTCGTCGAGTTCGGCAAATGTCTGTGTGTGTATGTACTATGTGTGTGTATGTGCGTATGTGTGTGTGTATGTGACCAAAAATGTCACTCATTTTTCTCAGAGATGGCTGAACCGATTTTGACAAACTTAGTCTCAAATGAAAGGTGCAACGTTCCCATAGGTGCTATTGAATTTCTAATGGATCCGACTTCCGGTTCCGGAATTACAGGGTGATGAGTACGAACACGCAGAAAATGTCGATTTTAATAAATTCTGCAATGAATGTATAAAGGTGAATTTTTTTCCAAAATATGACCACAACTGCTTCGATTTGTAGTATTAGGTCACTAACATCCATTCAAAGTTTATTTGGCCACATTGGCCACCATCATCGGTTCCGGAAGCCCCGGCGGAAGTATCTAAATTCAGAATAACAGTCACATCGGTTTCTCGGAGATGGCTAGACCGATTCGACTAAACTTGGCCTCAAATGCGTCCCCGTAAATGGCTATTTAATTTCATCCCGACCCGACTTCCGGTTCCGGAGTTACAGGTTGTGGCGTGCGATCACATAGCAAATTGTGATTCAGACCGATACACCGATGAAAGCAAAAAAGGTAAAAATTTCGCTAAAATGTCTCTCAAACAACTTAAATTTGCTGTTCTAGGTCACCGACAGCCAAGCAAACTTTCGTTGACTACATTGACCACCATAGACGGTTCCGGAAGTTCCCGGGAAAAGCGGCCATCTTTCAACATTTATGAACTCACATCAGTTTCCCGGAAATGGTTTGGCCGATTTTCACAAACTTAGTTCCAAATGATAGCTATAATATCCCCACAGATGTCTATAAAATTTCATAAGACCCCATGAAATTTCAGAAATCGAATTCGTATATTTGATGCCAAACATCTTTAAAATGCATGAAACGTCGAGATTTTATGTTATCTCGAAAAAATTTTCGGCTTTTTGGGACTTTGCCGATTTCGCACCTTTTTCAGTTTAATATTACCGTGGCTGTTTTTTCTTTTTCAAAATTTTAGAACTCGAATAATGATTTATTTTCCTGTATATAGTTGTCATGTGATGTATAATAATAAAATGTAATATATGCATTTAAAAGTTTTTAATGAATATAAACAACGCACACATTCTCGTGATTCATGATTGAGAAAGGCACAATTGCACCGCTAGGTGGATTAAAATAGGTTTTTCAGTTCAATATTACCGTGGCTGTTTTTTCTTTTTCAAAATTTTAGAACTCGAATAATGATTTATTTTCCTGTATATAGTTGTCATGTGATGTATAATAATAAAATGTAATATATGCATTTAAAAGTTTTTAATGAATATAAACAACGCACACATTCTCGTGATTCATGATTGAGAAAGGCACAATTGCACCGCTAGGTGGATTAAAATAGGTTTTTATTACTTACATTGATAAAGCTGATTTAAGTGATTGCAACAATGTTTTTTTCCAACTCAGGAAACGTGAAAATAATATTAAAATTTAAAATAAAGAAATATGTTGACAGTCTGGATTTGACACTATAGGAAGCATTTGACATATCGAATTTCACGACAAATGATGCCCCGTCAAAAAAAATTAAGGCATGTTTTCTCAGTTTTCCCGCAGGGTTATTTTTATTTTGACATAAGCACCATCCATTGCATATATTTTGGGTGTTGTCCTGATAGGCCAGATGTAAACAACCGCAGTTTTCCTATGTATGGTTGCCAAGTTTACATAAGATTTATTTTAAAAAAATAACAAAAAAAATCGTTTTTAAGTATTACGATTTTTTTTTTTGAAATAATGTTATATTATGTATATTGGACCTAAAATTTATCGAATGGAACGGAAAACTATATATAGCTTAATGACCCAATTGGCAGTATATGAGAGTAGATACCAGCCACCCAGTTAAACTCATTCTGGAACCGGTTCGGATTTCTAAATGGAGTCATTATGGATTCCAAATCAAATGCAACAACCGATTCCGACTCAGAACCGGTTGTTGCATTTGATTTGGAATCCATAATGACTCCATTCAGGATTCCGAATCAAATTCCGAATGGTTTGACCGGGCAGGAGGTATCTACTCTACTACTCCATCACTAGATGTCGCTCTATCATAATTTTGGTGATTCGCTTGACCCAAGTTTTTTGGTGGTTATTTTCACCTCGTGACAGCTAAGTGACAGAATAAACAAAAACATGGACGCGTCTGGTTGAATCTATGAATAAAATTTGCTTTTATATGCAAAAATGTCGATCAACAAAGTAATTTTCCGGTATTTTCAGTAGTTTAAGTTAAAAAACACCGCTACGCGATGGACTATAAACCGAACTTTATATGCTTCGATCAAGTGTGTAGAATTTGTATGAAAACCAGTGATGGTTTGCAGTCAATTTTCGGTCATCCGCAAGACATTCCGGAAATTGTTATGCTGCTTTCAAAAGTTGAGGTAAATAGTATTCATAAATCAGGACAGTTGACTATTACAAAGTTATTTAAATTGCCGCAACAGGTTCTCGAAAGCGATAATTTACCGAAGCAGATATGTCCCGAGTGTATGACCTACGCTGGAAACGTAGTAGAGTTTAAGGAACGTTGCCTACAATCTGACCGAACATTGAGAGAGTACATTTCGGGTAGCTACGAAGATCGTAAGCAGAACTTTCTGAAACAGGAGCATGGACTGCTGGTGGAAGACACTGATAGTCTACCTCTGGGGCCAGAGTTTATCAAATGTGAGATCGATGAATCGGCCAGCGATAAGTCCGATGAAGGAGGTAACGATTTTGAGATTGTCGATGGAAATGACAGCTATAGTGAAGAAGATGATGCTGGCGATGAAAACTATCCTGAGCACGAGAAAGTTAAAATTGATCGTCGAATCCGAAGGCGGCGTAGGATACGGAAAACTGTGGAGGACGATTCGGATGACGAACCCTTGATCGTGAAGCGTATAAGAATAGAAACTCACGGTTGTACAACATGCGATGAAAAGTTTACAAACAAATCCCTCATCAAGTTTCACATGAAGAGTGATCATGCTGACGACAAAACCGCCCCGGAGGATAAGTAAGTATAATATGTAATAGGCGTTGTCTAGGTTGTTGGAGATTTTATTACGGATATCTTGTAGGATAAGACGGTGTTTTTACTGTCCGAAGGCGTACTCAAACTATGAGCTTCTCAAAATTCATCTGAACTTCCATCCTCGAAATGAGTGGATCTGTCCAATGTGCGGTAAGGAGATGAAGAAGAAAGGAAAATTCATAGACCATTTGAGAATGCATGCAAATGAGAGACACTATAAGTGTGACATATGCGAAAAGGATTTTACCTCGCACAAGTACATTTCAAACCACATGAAAATGCACAAAAAGAAGGGTGAGAAGGAGGTAAATGTATGTTTCGCGTTTGGGAATGTTATTATAATTTTACTTTTTTTTGTATTCAGGATAAATGCAAATCTGATGACTCGAGTGATAGCGAATTTGATCCGGCTGAAGATGAAAAGGAAGAAGAGGATGATGAAGATTTTAATTCGTCAGATAAGGATAAGGTTCTAAAGGGCAAATATAAATCTCGTCAATGATTGTAGAATACTTTTATTTTAGAGTTCATATCAACCGAACCCCGAAGCTCCTAAGGTTTGTCCAGTGTGTGGTGAAACGTTTGAAAAGGTGATATACGTTAAATTCCATCTCGAAAGTGAGCATATTCCTCTGGATGAATCCACAGATAGGTATGTTTCAATAGCGCTATTATTTTTATTTTGATTAATAAGTGATACGTCGATTCAGAGTACATCATTGTGCGACATGCAAGAAAAATTACATGACATTCGAACAGCTGACTAATCATATGAAACTTCACTCGGAGAAAATCTGGAGCTGTCCTGAATGCAAAAAACAGTTCCGACGTTTGGACAAATATAAAGATCATCAGAAAATTCATCAGAATGATCGTACCTTCCTCTGTGCACATTGTGGTAAGGATTTCCCTACGACAAAGTACATGAACCGGCACCTACAAACACACATGAAGGAGAAGGTTCAAAAACCGGACGAGGTAATTTTAGAGTAATCAGACCAATTTTTCGCTCAACTACGATTCTTTTCAGGAGTTTGAGTGTGAAGTTTGTGGTAAAAAGATGAAATACAAATCCAACTACACTAATCACATGAAAACCCACGGTCCGGAACATTCAAAGCAGATCAAGGCGGATCCAGATTCTCCGCCTAAGAAGATCTACCTTTGTAGTATATGCGGTCGGAATTGTGGTTCTTCAAGCAATCTAACAGTGCACATGCGTCGACACAACGGCCAAGCGATATGCTCCTGTTCTGTCTGTGGCAAAGGATATCCACGAAAGGCTGATCTGGTTATGCACATGAGGAGGCATACAGGTATGATTTTACTCTAATGACGTATCTAGATTCTCATTTGCTTCCTAACCCAAATTTCAGGTGAAAAACCATACGAATGTCCTACTTGTGGGCGTGGATTTGCTAGGAGAGATAAGCTTCGAATTCACATCCGAACTCACACCGGCGAAAAACCTTACGCGTGTCCTTGTGGGCGCGCATACGCTCAGGTATGCATTATCGTAGATACGATCGAATATTCCATCTATTTATTATGCGTCAAATGTTATACGTTTATGCCACTGTTTGTACTATCACCCGGATATCACATCTAGAAAAATGATCTCAAGACACATCAGAAGCGCAACACGTGCGGTCAAAACTTTGACATCACCAAACTGATGGCGCCCTATCAGCCGTCGATTTGTGTTCGCCCTCAGCATGCTCCTCAAGCGGCCCCGAAGAGGGAGCTACCACCACCGCCAGTGCCGGTCTCCGCGAGTACAGCAGGTCCTTCAGTTTCGCAATCGTACCATAATACTAATCCCACCTATTCGGTTGCTCAACCGATGACTAGTGGAATGGTGAGTGGTATCGATAGCGGACACAGCATTCCTCCGTCTCCACATCATGATCTGAGCAGAATGTCTGACTCGGTGCCAAACAGTCCAGTGGATTTGATGACACATCGGCACCAGTTTGGAGCCTTTCCGGGTCACATGGTTCCGGGATTTCCCAATCCTTATCAGCAGCCTAAGGTAGACATGTGCAATCAGTGAGCGTGTTTTACTTGGATTCCGATGATTTTTTTTGGCGGAGAATGTGTTTTCGTATGCAAACGTTTTAAGTAAGGCAATAAAGTTGCTATTTAAGATTCATGTCATTTTTGTCTGGTGACAAGCCATAGTTCGAATTCAACTCAAATTCGTAAGATGTCACATTGGCGACTGAGGAGAACTGGGAGAATGGGAGAAAGAAAGGTATGTATGTTAAGCGACACGTTCACTGCCCTTGTATGCAAAAGTGACGTTAGCGCCACTTTGGTCAAATTTCATTTTTTTATATATATTTCTGAGTTCTCTACAAAAATCCACGTCTTTCAATGTAATTGTCTATCAAAAATTATGCAAAGTGGCCTTTTAAAACGCGAAAAACAAAGTGACATAAACGCCATTTTTTACCAAAGTGACGTACCGGTGCAATATACCACGGAACGCGTTATTAACAAGGCAAAACAGTTTATTCTTAAGCTGTTGTATCGTAAGTAATATTGTGGAGCTAGATAAGCACCATTTTGTGATGTAATTGGCTAGGGTGGTATTATAATTAGGCTAGGGAGGTATTCAAATTTGCTTTTTAGTACAATCAAATTCCAGCAATTTGTCGATAGAAACTTATTTTTCAACCAATTATATTTTATAAAGGAGTCTCTTGTGCAAGTTAGAATATTTCTGTAAAGAAGCGACCTTAACCTTTTTCAGCATGGATTTTTGATACAACAATAATGTACGAACACTGGCAACACTGAAGGCTAGAAGTCGCCGTTTTTTCACGCTCCGAATCTCGTGTATTTTTCCGGTGGAAATCCGACGGTTCCACCTAGTTTTCGTTCTCTTTCGGTGGGAGAAGTATCTGTATCGCGTTCCGCAAGTTTTTCACAAAGTTTCGGTCGATCGGTTGTGAAATTTCAGCATTGATATTTCTATCAACAAAATGGCGGTGTCCAACACTGACGTCCTTACGTTTCCCTATTAAAATTTACAATATCTTAGCAGCTTTCTTATCCTTCTACTACATCATGCAGCAATAAACGTTAATACTATCGTCGGTAGTGCAGATATTACAATGAGGAATGAAGACATCTGCAGGATTTGCGGCCTCGATGATCCGCCAGCGAAAGCAACCAAAAGAAAACGGAAACAGAAGAAAGACAGTATTGAAATCGGTTGGATCTGCTGCGACTCTTGCCACTCGACTCCATCCTTTCAGATATCCAACACTATAGCTACCTCTGCGTGAAATGCTCTGTTATCGGAACCAGGGATGCCAAAGGTACTGGTAAACTACATTTTTTTCGGTATATTTACATTTGCACAAGCCGTACAGCCCAGTACAGCGACGCATCACTACAGCTCTTGCCAGAACGGTAGCCAAACCGAATACATTTTCCCGTAGAGCAGTAGAATACATTTTTGTTTTGCTGCTGTACTCCGACTGCGCGGTGAGAGTGTGGCGTAGTAAAGTTTGTTCTCTCGCTTTGTACACTTTTCTCTGCGTAGTCAAAGGGAGAGGCCCGCACACGAAAGCGATGATGCCGGTCGTGGCGTAAACGAACCGCATTTATTGTTGTCGTTTGTGATTGAAAATATTGAATAGATTAAAAATATTAAAAAGTGTAAAATAAGGAAAGAGAAGCTGTACCGCTCGCGTCTGGTGGCTGTACTGGGGGCAGTATTTCTTTGTCATGTTACTGCTTTGCTTACAGACTGCCGTACAGCGCTGGGCGTCCTGCAATAGCGAACGACAGCAGCGTCAAAAGAGAAATGAGAATGTAGGCAGAAAAATTACAGCCGCAAAAAAGGTAGGCATTTTGCATCCTTTATCGGAACTCTTGCTCGTAAGTCACAAGACGTTAAGAATGACGGAGAGTGGAACGCAATAAAAAGCAGATCGACGAGCTTACCGCTGCAATCGCAAAATTAAAGTCAGAGCATGGATGCATCAAGGCTACCGTGAAAAAACAGATCGACCAGCTGCACAACAAAATTAGACATGCAGACCAGCTTGAAGAGAACCGGATAAACAACATTAAACTTCTAGAAAACATCGAATCTTGAGCGAAGCTTGCTGGTGCCTGCTCTCAAACTACAAACGTCTGCAGAATTGCCATAAACAAGGTTCCATATCAGGTAGGAGAGGACGTTCGTTCAATCGTTAAGAACTTCTTGGCCTTTCTCAAATGCAAAGTTACTAACTGCTTTCGACTTCCGGTCAAGGTATCGAAATGGACCGACAGAACGCTCACACCAACCATCCTTGTTGCATTCACCAGTAAAGAAATCAAAAACCAGATCTTGAGGCGTTATTACGAAAAGCACAAAGCAGCGAAACTGTGTAACCTTCAATCTAACCTCCCGCTGGAGTATCGTTTCACTGCAAACGAGATGCTGTCAATTCAATCTTTCCGTATACGCAACCTCGCCTTACGTCTTAAGCAAAGGGGTATTGTACAGTCGGTTTTGGTTCGCAATGACTGTGTATCGATACGCTTAGTGAAACAAAACAACTACATACCTGTAAAAGATGCAGCATAGCTTGTAAAATTAATGAAGTCAGATGATATGAACGAATCCTCCATCTTCTATGATGCAGAAAGCCTAGACCAATCCAGCACCGCACCGTTATAATCCCCCACTGTACTGTACACCGTCGATAAAACTTCCCACAATGCCAAGAAATAATTTCTCTAACTTACGAATAGGACACCTTAACGTTAGGGGTCTGGAACACCACATCGGTGGTGTGAAACTCATATTAGATAAATCACAGTACCACATATTCGCTGTTACGGAATCAAAGCAAAAGGCCTCAGCCCCAGTCGGACCGATACGTGTTCCTGGTTACAATTTTCTGAAACACTCGCTGCCTTCAAACAGAGGTCGGGGATCGAAAGCGTGTGGAGGAGTAGGGTTCTATGTCCAAAAAGGCCTGAAAGCAGTGCCTATCTTGAAATCATCCTTCGACCCTGACGTGCCTATCTCACACAGGTTCGAATATCTTGCAATCCAAATAAGGGTTAATGATCTTAATGTAGGCGTCGTTGCAGTGTACAACCCGACATGCGGCAACTGCTACTTTACGCAAGCCTATGAAAAATTGCTTTTCTATCTCCAGGACCACAATTTTGACCGCCTGTTCCTGCTAGGCGACTTCAACATCAATGTATCAGCAGCTCAACCATATTCAAATCATGCAGCATTAACGTGTATACACAACACTTTCAACCTGACGCATCTGCCTACACCGCCCACCAGAATAACTGACCGGAGTACGTCTACTATCGATCTTCTCATCACTGACTCCCCACAAACCATTCTAACAGCCAGAACATCTCCCAACAGCATTTCGGATCACGAAATCATCTTCCTGATTTCCAATTTTCGTGTGCAAAGTATATCGTCGCTGTTGTGCTATCTTATGACAAACGCTATTTTGGGGTAAACTGAGTTAGATATGCCACATTACTTGTCAAAAAAATCTCTACAAAGTGTCGTTTTCAGAATTTTGACATTCTGCTTGGTTACTGAGATATAGCGAGAAACGTGCTGAGAGATTTTTAATTTTTTGCTTCAAATGACTGTGTCTGGGGATTGGCTCAAGTTATCTTGAAGTATAAGGTGTTTTTATAAGTAAAACTATCTGTGAAACACAATGGCATAATCATTTTCAAAAGAAAAATACGCAAATTGTGAGAAAAATATAGTTTAAGTTTTCAACTGGAAATATAGCATATTTGGCAACACTGTAACCAAAAATGACTATTTTTTCTAGATTCCCTGACTCATTTCCTTCAAAATGCATCTCACCGGTTGTTTATAGACCAAATGGAGCCAAAGATATGAATAAAAGTTAATAATTGATGATTTTTTTCTATGGAAAATTTTCCATGCATGGTTATGACACGCCATACAAATTTTGTCATCAATACATGCTTATGACACGTGTGAGTGCGACTTTTGTTTACATTTATTGTAAAAACTCGCAACATAGACAACCGATCTTCGTAATATTTGAGAGATTAATACAGAATAGATAGAAGCATTAATTGTTTTCTTTGAATTGTTCGTACCAATTATAGGTTTCAAGATATTCAATCTCAAACTTTAAAAATCGTTTTTCTCGAAATGTGCAAAATGGCGCTTGTCATAAGATAGCACAACAGCGACGATATCTCCTCAACGGAATTTCAAAAATGTCGATGTGCTCAATCTTCAAGCCGACTTTCAAGCGACGGTTTACCGAAATATTTTTACAACGGAGAATATCGACATCAAAGCACAACTGATTAATGGTGACCTGCCGAGACTTTTACATCGACACGTTCCCGAAAAAACCATCAAGATTCGTGATAAACGTACACCGTGGATAAGTACAAATCGTAAGGGATCTCGCACACTCATTGTACGCGCGGGAATCCAACAGACAGAGAGGTAATGGAAATTGGCTAGACTGCACCCGGAAGCGGGACAGAGCAGCGTCGTTAGTTTTTGTAGCGAAGAAACGGTATACCGAGCGAAACTTCTCCTGTGCTCTTCCGGCGAAGAAACTATGGAACAACTTAAAGCGTGAAGGAATCCACAACGTATCGAAGAGTGCTGCAGACGTGGATGTAAGTGCGGACGAATTGAATAGCTTTTTCGTTGATGGACATCGGCTACTGTCAACTGTAAGTATACCTGAAGCAGTCTCTGTAGAATCTCGCCGTCGTACAGAAGTTGACCACGGGGAGCATTTCCACTTCCACCATACATGCACAAACGAAGTAGCGAAGAGAATATGGGAAATCCAGATCAATGCCACTGGGTCTGATTGCATCCCAATCTCTTTCATCAAAATGCTCTGTCCCTTTATTATACCGATGCTGGTCCACCTGTACAATGCGATTATTGATAGCCAAATTTTCCCCGCAATTTGGAAGAAGGCTATTGTAACACCGATCCCCAAAATAACATACCCACAGCAGCCTAAAGATTTCCGGCCGATTAGTGTGCTACCAGCCATCTCAAAAATTTTCGAAAAAATTCTGCTCAACCAAGTCACCGAGTACCTCGAAAATTCTAATCCACCGCTCATGGCGAAGCACCAATCAGGATATAGGAAAGGTTCTAGTACAACGACCGCGCTTGCAAAAGTCACTCACGACGTCTACAACAACCTCGATCGGGGCTACTGTACAGTCATGGTCCTCGTCGATTTTTCACTTGCCTTCAACTGCGTCAGCCATCACAAGTTGAATACAAAGCTTGCCGAAGAATTTTACTTCTCCGACACCGCATGTGCTCTAATCAAATCATTCCTAGGTCAGCGAAGTCAGGTGGTGAATGCAGCAAGCGGCATGTCCACGGAAAAAGCTGTATTCGATGGAACACCACAGGGATCCTGCTTGAGCGCTCTACTGTTCAGCTTGTACATCAACAGCCTACCAAGCTGCTTAAAATGTGCATATTTTTTATTTATTTATTAACAGATTAAGGCCGAAGTGGCCTGTGCCGTATACAAAAGATTCCTCCATTCCACTCGGTCCATGGCCGCGCGTCGCCAGCCACGCAGTCTGCGAAGGGTCCGCAAATCGTCTTCCACCTGGTCGATCCATCGTGCTCACTGCGCGCCACGTCTTCTTGTACCGGTCGGATTGCAATTGAGAACCGTTTTCACCGGGCTATTGTCCGACATTCTGGCTACGTGCCCGGCCCACCGTAGTCGTCCGATTTTCGCGGTATGACAGATGGGCGGCTCCCCCAACAGCTGATGCAACTCATGGTTCATTCGCCGTCTCCATGTGCCGTCTTCCATCTGCACTCCACCGTAGATGGTACGCAGCACTTTCCGTTCGAAGACACCAAGTGCGCGTTGGTCCTCCACGAGCATTGTCCAAGTCTCGTGCCCGTAGAGCACTACCGGTCTAATCAGCGTCTTGTAGATGGTCAACTTCGTACGACGGCGAATTCTGTTCGACCGAAGTGTCTTGCGGAGGCCAAAGTAAGCACGATTTCCTGCCACGATGCGTCTACGAATCTCTCTGCTGGTATCATTGTCGGCAGTCACCAGTGAGCCCAAGTACACGAACTCTTCAACCACCTCGATTTCGTCGCCACCGATGCAAACTCGAACCGGGCGGTTCTCATTCTCTTCTCGTGAACCTCTTCCTATCATGTACTTTGTCTTCGACGTGTTGATGGCAAGTCCGACGCGCTTGGCTTCTCTTTTCAGTCTGATGTAGGCTTCCTCCATCTTCTCAAAGTTTCGTGCAATAATATCAACGTCATCGGCGAAGCCAAGTAGCTGAACGGACTTTGTGAAAATCGTACCACTCGTGTCGATCCCTGCTCTTCTTATTACACCTTCCAGCGCGATGTTGAATAACAGACACGAGAGACCATCACCTTGCCGTAACCCTCTGCGTGATTCGAAGGGACTCGAGAGCGTCCCTGAGACACGTACTACGCACATCACCCGATCCATCGTCGCCTTCACTAATCGCGTCAGTTTGTCCGGGAATCCGTACTCGTGCATAATCTTCCATAGCTGATCTCGATCGATAGTGTCGTATGCGGCTTTGAAGTCGATGAACAAATGATGTGTGGGCACATTGTACTCGCGGCATTTCTGCAGTACTTGACGAAGAGCGAACACCTGGTCCGTGGTAGATCGTTCGCTCATGAAACCCACCTGCTACTGCCCCACGAACTCTCTTGCAATTGATGATAGTCGACGGCATAGTATTTGGGAGAGTACCTTGTAGGCGGCGTTCAGCAGGGTGATTACTCGGTAATACAGCAATCCAGCTTGTCGCCCTTTTTGTAGATAGGACACACGACACCTTCCATCCACTCCTCCGGTAAAATCTCCTCCTCCCAAATCTTGGTAATCACCCAGTGCAGTGCTTTAGCCAGTAGCTCGCCACCGTGTTTTAGTAGCTCGCTTGGTATTTGGTCAACCCCAGCGGCTTTATTATTTTTGAGCCGGCTAATCTCCTCCTGGATTTCTTGGAGATCCGGAGCCGGTAGTGTAATGTCTTCCGCGCGTGCTCCCAGGTGCGTTACCGTGCCATCCTCGTCGTCTGCTGCATCGCCGTTCAGGTGTTCTGCGTAGTGCTGCCGCCACCTCTGGATCACCTCACACTGGTCCGTGAGAAGATTCCCGTTTGTATCTCTGCACATGTCGGCCTGTGGTACGTGGCCCCTGCGCGAGCGGTTCAACTTCTCGTAGAATTTCCGTGTGTCTTTAGCGCGGTACAGCTGCTCCATCGCTTCGCGATCTCGGTCTTCCTGCTGGCGCTTTTTGGTCCGGAAAACCGAGTTCTGCCTGTTCCGTGCCTGTTTATATCGCGCCTCGTTCGCCCTCGTGCGGTGTTGCAGCATTCTCGCCCATGCTGCATTCTTCTCTTCGACTAACTGCTCGCATTCGCCGTCGTACCAGTCGCTTCTTCGGTCCGGGCCCACCGTACCTAGTGCAGTGGCTGCGGTGCTACCTATGGCGGATCGGATATCTCTCCAGCCATCTTCAAGGGCAACTGCGCCTAGCTGCTCTTCCGTTGGTAGTGCCACTTCCAACTGCTGCGCGTATTCTGGAGCCACTCTGCCATCTTGTAGCCGCTCGATGTTTAGCCGCGGCGTTCGGCTTCGACGAGAGCTATGCACTGTCGAAAGTTTTGAGCGCAAGCATACTGCAACCAGGTGGTGGTCCGAATCTATATTCGCACTGCGATAAGTGCGGACGTTTGTGATGTCCGAGAAGAATCTACCGTCGATTAGAACGTGGTCGATTTGATTTTTTGTTACTTGGTCCGGTGATCTCCAGGTGACTTTGTGGATATCTTTGCGAGGGAAGAAGGTGCTTCGGATTACCATTCCACGGGAGGCTGCGAAGTTCACACATCGTTGGCCGTTGTCATTTGATACGGAATGCAGGCTGTTAGGCCCGATCACCGGTCTGTACATTGCCTCCCTTCCTACCTGTGCGTTCATGTCGCCGATGACAATTTTCACGTCTCGCAGAGGGCAACCGTCGTATGTCTGCTCCAGCTGCATGTAGAACGCTTCTTTCTCGTCGTTGGGTCTCCCTTCGTGTGGGCAGTGCAGGTTGATGATGCTGTAGTTGAAGAAACGGCCTTTGATCCTCAACTTGCACATCCTTGCGTTGATCGGCTGCCACCCGATCACACGTTGGCGCATCTTGCCCAGCACTATGAAGCCGGTTCCCAGCTCGTTGGTTGTACCACAGCTCTGGTAGAAGGTGTGCATATCAGCTATACGCTGATGATCTACAGCTGTACGTGTCAGGCCCCATCGAGGAAGTTGAAAATCTGCTTGCCAATATCAACGCTGACCTAACATACATCGAACGCTGGACAAAACACAATTTTCTATATCCGAACCCCAAGAAAACACAGGCGATCATATTTTGTCGACAAGGAACTGTTACTCCAATAACAAATATACGTTTTTGCGGTGAAACCATTCCTCTGTCCAAGAAGGTCACTAACACAACATCCAGCAGGAAAAGTCCAATAATCCATGGAGCACTCTTATGCAATAGACTTCCGCTAACTACAAGACAGCAACCAACGATGAGCACTGTTAAAGCCGCGCTTTAAAACCAATTTCCTAGACTAACAAAATATGTACCTCTAACTCTATCCAATTGTCAAACCATCTAAACTATTTCCTTGACCTGAAATACAGTGTAAACTAACAGGCTTTCGTAAAAATGATAAAATAAAAATACAAATACAAAATACGAACGTATCTTGGTGGAAACGTTTGTTCAAAATCTTGAACGCTGTTGTTCTATTTTCATTATTTCGCTGTAGATTTCTAATCTAATTCTAACCAATCCACCTGCAAGTGATCCGGAATTTATTCAAGTTTCATAAACCGTATGAGTTAAACTGTTCAGATATCCGGTTCCAAATTTATAAGAAATTTTATGAGGTCTTTCCGAGACAAATTGTAAATGTAAAGGATCTAAATTAATGTTGAAACCATCTGAGAGATGTAGTGGACCCATAACGGGTAACCCATACCTGCGAAATTTTTATACCTGAATACACGTGTTATTCGACACACTCGATTTACTAACAATGCAAACAGATGTAAAGTCATCAAATCACATGGGACAAATTACGATCAACTCCAGAATAACCCATGCTCAGAAGACTTCAAATGTGCTTGAATAGTTTATAGACAACCGGCATGATGTATTTTGATGTCGTGTAACAGAACGTGTATTTACTAAAAAAATTACCAAAGAAGCGGAATCCGGAATTACCGGGACCGGTCGTTAAGTGGGATACCCAAATGTTTCCAAATATGATTGCATTCTTCACAAATCACAGAATTTGGTACGCCACATGACAGGAATAATTACTGGAATTGTTTAGTCCAAACTTCCGTATTCCGGAATCTTTAATAAAGTGTCCCGATTTGACTTTTAATTTGCATTGTCCATAATTTATAGGGTTGATGTTATTTAATATGCCGCATTACAGAAATGTTTAACAAAAAAGTTTCATCCGAAAAACCGGATTTCGGAATAACCGGAATCGATTATAAAGTGTTTCTTTGTGCCCGGATGACTTAACATTCGTATAAAATCGAGCTGGTGTACTTTGATGTGCCGCGTGACAAGAATATTCGCTTAAAATTTCGTCCGATGAATGGAAATCCGGTATCCCCGGAATGGGTCGTAACGTTTCCCCGTGTGTTCGTATGACTTTACATGTTTGCATTGTTCATAGATCATCGTTCAAGTGCCGCATGGCAGGTTTTTTTTCAAGAATAATGGTTTCACAGACATATTCACTAGATCCTCCAGCCCAGAACCGTTTCCGCGTTGCCTGAAAAGGCCTACATGATACCAAAATAAATTCATAGTGCTCAAATGTGCGATAATATATTCAATGCATAATCTAATAATGCTAGACTTGCAGCTAAACTTTGAACAATTAATGAAAAAATGCACTAAATGGCCCTCGTACATAACCCACGGAACATCCGTATAAATCCAAAACCGACCATCTGGCCAGACCGCCACACACAGCCAAGGAAAGTTGAATGAATTCGTGATCATTTGCATGTAATTCAATTTAGTTGAAACGGTTGAAAATACACAATATGCTTTACTCGACACTATTGCACAGTGGCTCAAAACAGCGTTTAGAGGTACTTAATTTATTGAAGTCAAAACTGTTCATATTAGCGATTTTACATATTCTACAATGTTTGTGTGTGTAAAAAGCGCCATCTTTTGGCAACATCGTTGTTTTAAAAAAATGATCATAGTAGGCTATAAAAAATTTAACTTTTGAACCGAAAGAGATAGCGCTTTGCCGTCTTCAACAAAGTTGTAGAGGAGAGTATTTTCATCAATTTTGCAGAAGACAGGTTGTCTCTGTCACTCACAGTTATTGAGTTATAAGATATTTCCTATGATGAAGTCCTACAATTCTTATTTTTACTTATAACTTTTTTGTTTCTGATTTTTCGCGTTAACAATGTTCGAAGGTATTTTTTTATCATTACAAAACACAACTTTTTCGAAGAAACAAAATAGCTGTGAATGCTGTGTAACGACTTATGGCTGATTTTGATTTTATTTTAACCTGTTTTTGAACCCGTGTAACTTTCCTATCGGCAAAAACTGTAATTATACTATCAATTATTCTAATAGGACTGGGTTTCACCTACAAAACGAAGGTAAAACCGTTTGTCCATAGTCACCCGTTCAGAAGTTATACCCTGTTGAAAGGTGTATGTCTGGACCTCTTGAAGTCGTGCGTATGACTCACTGAACGAGTAGGCGCTGGTGTTCAAAGACGCTTTCGCTTGTCTTTCTGAGTGGCGCGCACTCTGTGTACTAGCGCGTCTGCTGGAAGGTTAACATCGATATTGCATGATGTTTTAACGGGTAATGTACAATTTCATTTCCGTCGGGGTTACCGTATGAATGTTAGCTTTAGGATAAAGAAGATGCACAAAATTGCTGCATTCACCACGGTATGAAATATTTGAAAATATTCAGCCGAGTAATACAGGGATTATATGGAAAAAGTGTATCTTTTACCTCTTCTTCAATATCCAGAAACTAAAATTCATTCGATTAACTGGAAAAGTACATCACCCGTTAAAACATCATGCAATATCGATGTTAACCTTCTAGCAGACGCGCTAGTACACAGAGTGCGCGCCACTCAGAAAGACAAGCGAAAGCGTCTTTGAACACCAGCGCCTACTCGTTCAGTGAGTCATACGCACGACTTCAAGAGGTCCAGACATACACCTTTCAACAGGGTATAACTTCTGAACGGGTGATTATGGACAAACGGTTTTGCCTTCGTTTTGTAGGTGAAACCCAGTTCTATTAGAATAATTGACAGTGTAATTACAGTTTTTGCCGATAGGAAAGTTACACGGGTTCAAAAACAGGTTAAAATAAAATCAAAATCAGCCATAAGTCTTTACACAGCATTCACAGCTATTTTGTTTCTTCGAAAAAGTTGTGTGTTTTATAATGATAAAAAAATACATTCGAACATTGTTAACGCGAAAAATCAGAAACAAAAAAGTTATAAGTAAAAATAAGAATTGTAGGACTTCATCATAAGAAATATTTTATAACTCAATAACTGTGAGTGACAGAGACAACATGTGTTCGGGAGAGTAGGTTGCAATCGGACGAATTTAACAGAAGTTCTTTCAGCAGTTATTTAAACACGGTGAATTGTTTCTTATCAATCAGCTAAAGCTACAAATATAAATTTATTCATCATTGTATTTTAGGTTGTATTAATTCCAAAATAGTTTCATGACTTACAATTTATCTGTCCTTGGTTATGATAAGTCCTATTGCCTGCTCCCCGAACTCCAAAAATTGTCTTCGGCTTTGCCGGATCTTTAGGTTCAGATATAGAATATAAAAGTTGAGATATAGTTAATAAATTGTATGCTAAGTTCACCTCTTTCACTTCCAGTTTGTTGCTTCTTCCTCCTATTCTTATTATTATCATCTGATCTTACTGTCACCTACCGTATAGACACTCGCACACATGATCATCCCTTAAACCGCCATCGCCAGCGTAAGAGGTTGAAATTATTTCGTCGCAACATCCTCCCCCCCCCGTAACTCGACTGGGCATCCTGGTGGATTACTTGCCTAGGTATCTAGTGACGAGAGTGCACCTGTGCACCATACACACACCAACCTAAGCTGCTCTGTATAGCGATTGGCTCACCAAACCTTCCTAGTCGTGTCACGATAGGTGCTGTTACATGAGCATTGTTCAGTCCTATAATGAGCCGAGGTTTAGCATTGAAATAACTGATTAACGGAATATCCTTAAGGTGATCGTGCTGAGAACGCAATGCTTCACAATCAACACTTTGTACTGGCAAAGCGAGATTTCTTATCGTATGAACGCTTTTGATATAAACTTTATTTAATTGTCCCAACCCTGAAATATGTAAACTACTAATAATATTAGAGGCACCTTCCCTTGCTGTGGCACCATTTATCCACTTTAGGTTTAAATCGGCGGGCTCACCGTGTAACCCTAACTCATCTACCAAATTCTGTTCTATCATTGTGCAATCAGAACCTTCATCGATAAACGCGTGCGTAGTAACAGTCTTAGTCGGTCCGTATAAGATCACTGGAACGTATTTTAAAGTTGAGGGTAAACAATGTTGAGATGGAACGAAACATCCACCCGATACAGCTGGTGGGCAGGTCAAATTTGTGTGCAGTAATGGATTATGCATAAGACGACACCCCTCAATCCCACATGGCTTTGCTGTTTTGCACGGCCAAGGGAGATGCCGATTCAAACAACTTGAACACAGCTTACATTGATTCACATATTCCCACCTAAGGCTCACGGTGAATGAGTGGAACTTCACACAACTTGACGGACGATGATCAGAGCCCTTACAAATAACACATACTTTTCGTTTCTCTCTGCGGCTGATACTGCGCATCGTCACAGCACTATGGTTACTTGTTGTACTCCTGCTACAATCATCATCCTCAGTGGGAGCGTCTTCTGTCGCAATGGGCTTTAATGAAGTAACTTCACAAGCTGCTCTCACCAGCTCATCCATGAATGTGCTAAATGTCGCTATAGTGACATTTGTGAGACTTCTCTTGTGTGATGCCCATTGTAGTTTCAGATGAGACGGTAGTTTGCTCACCATCTCTTGTAGAAGAATTGGGTTGTTTAAATGAGACATTTGATTAGCAGCGATCATATGGTCGGACATATTCTGTACTGCGAGGCCAAATTTAATAAGAGAATTCAAATCTTCGTTTTTGGGAGCTGATATTCTTCGAAGTTTTGAGATTAGTGATGTTATTAAAACTTCAGGTCTACCATATAACATACGCAGAGTTTCTATTACCTGTGGGACACAATCAGGTAGCAAAAGCTTACTGGCAACAGCTTCTCGCGCTGGGCCTTTTAAGCATCTCTGAAGTCTTATTAAATTCTCTACGTTGCTAAAACCGCAGGCTTTTGTTGAATTAGAAAAACTGCTTATAAACACGGGCCATTCCTCGGCCGTGCCTGAGAATGCCGGTAGATCAGACGGGATAACTTGGCGCGCAAACATCTGTTGCAAAGCAGGATCGAATGATTCACGGTTATCGATTTTATTTAATAATTGGAATCCTCGTTCATTAGTATCTTTACCGCAAGCATTCGCACGTCTTTCAGCCTCTGTTGTTTTTCCGAGCAACTGTTCCGACATTTGTATCAATTTACCAACACTTTCTTTCAATGAATCCATGGGTTGGTACATTTTTGCATACCTTTTTTGCTCTTTCTTTGTTTCCTCATCCAACTGTTGAAAATCTAATTCGATTTGGGAAACAACAACTTGCAAAGAGTTGTACGGGTCACTTTCAGCAGCAGTCGGTAATTTTTTGACACAGTTCGTGCATTTCCAGTTTCGATTAGGTGTCGAACCAGTCACTCCGCTGCATGATGCATGGAAAATTAATTCACAGCTTAAGCACACGTAGTTGTTTTCATCTTCCACTACCAGGGAACCGCATTTCTTACAATTAATCTCCATTTAGTAGTGTCTGGCCCAACATTGGGCACCAAGCAGTTATTTAAACACGGTGAATTGTTTCTTATCAATCAGCTAAAGCTACAAATATAAATTTATTCATCATTGTATTTTAGGTTGTATTAATTCCAAAATAGTTTCATGACTTACAATTTATCTGTCCTTGGTTATGATAAGTCCTATTGCCTGCTCCCCGAACTCCAAAAATTGTCTTCGGCTTTGCCGGATCTTTAGGTTCAGATATAGAATATAAAAGTTGAGATATAGTTAATAAATTGTATGCTAAGTTCACCTCTTTCACTTCCAGTTTGTTGCTTCTTCCTCCTATTCTTATTATTATCATCTGATCTTACTGTCGCCTACCGTATAGACACTCGCACACATGATCATCCCTTAAACCGCCATCGCCAGCGTAAGAGGTTGAAATTATTTCGTCGCAACAACATGTCTTCTGCAAAATTGATGAAAATACTCTCCTCTACAACTTTGTCGAAGACGGCCAAGCGCTATTTCTTTCGGTTCAAAAGTTAAATTTTTTATAGACTACTATGATCAATTTTTTAAAACAACAATGTTGCCAAAAAAGGCGCTTTTTACACACACAAACATTGTAGAATATGTAAAATCGCTAATATGAACAGTTTTGACTCCAATGAATTAAGTACCTCTAAGTGCTGTTTTGAGCCACTGTGTATTGGTTTGAATACGTACGTCAGAATTGCATAAAAACAGTGAAATGATATCGCTACTTTTTGCAAAAGTGACGTTAGTTAAAATTTACAAGGTTTTCGAAATAAAGTGAAAATAAAGCAATTGGCTCTTAGCTACGATGGATTGTACACATTTTGTACAGAACAGATAGTTGAAATATTATTCGTGCTTTTAAGAACATTACGAAACACAAAAATTGGCTTCCTGACAAAAATTCCTTTTGGCGCTAACGTCACAATTTCATAAAAGGGCAGTCCAGTAATACGTTTTGAAGATGTGTGATGAGAGTATTAATTTGTAATCATGCCGATTTTCTAGTGCTTTTCTACCAATAGTTATTTTATGAAAACTGCTATAGGTGCGCACTTTTGCCCCATCTTACTCTAACTCCCATATAAATATTCACTGACACAAACATATTTAAGAGTTTCATAAGTCGTATACGAATAAAACGTTATAACTTCGGAAACTACACAATTTTGATTTCATTAAACGCTTATGGATTTCATAGTGTTCGTCCTTTGAAATTCACAGGCGTATGTAATGGTGTTCATAACCGTATTATTGTGCAAATGTCATAATTTTACAACAAGAAATCAGTGAAAATGGAAAGCCAGACATTTTCCAAAGAGATTAAATTTAAAGTTTTTTTTACAAATTTGTGGAAATGAAATGTAAGTAAATATTTTTTGATTTCTCGTTGCTCCATATTTACATTACTTTCGTATGAAATGTATTGAACTTTCAAGACTTTTTCCATTCATTTTACAGGTTTTTTTTTGAAATATGAGATTCAGCAGAACAGCAACTCAAAGATAAATGTTTCCTATTCTTATAAATTATTTAATTCAAATAAGAAATACATGGTAAAAATGAAAAATGTTATGCAGAGATATTATTTTCTCGAACTAGTCCCATATGATACACCTATGGATTCCATAACGATTTATATATTAAATTTATATTCAAGCATGATGATTTACATAAGCACAGTCACATGAAAGGTATAAGAACAGCTTAAAAATTCCATAAACATAACTTATGAAAAACCTAAGTGACTCGATGGCCATTTTCTCCTCCGAGTCATAGGTCAAACTTATGATTTTCATATGGGATCTTTGTGGCGCAAAATCATAAGCGATTCTTATGGAATTCAATAGTTATTTTATCTCATAATTATTTTCTCATAAAACTATTAGATTCAATATCATCATTTTGTTTGAAATACTTTTGTCAGTTTTTCTAAACAATAAATGAATAGAATAAAAAAATTTGTTTCGACGGAGAATTACTAAAAATAGAATGTTGTCCCGTGAACTTTTTCGGAAATCTCAAATTACATTTTGGTGCCAAAAGATTTCAATATGCTTGAAAGGTCGAGGTCTGATGTCATGTTGCAAAAACACATGTTGTGAAAAACATTCCTGATTCCTTGGCGCGGATAAATAAAAGTCCTAACTTTTTCTCGAGGACAATTCTTGAAAACAAAAATAATGCTGGGACCTTAATTTTTATTTGACCGGCGAATTTTCCAAACAAACTGAACTGTGCAACAGAACAAATCCAAAAATTAGCAGGGCTTTAGTGTTTCTACTAACTCGTTGTGAAAGAAAATGTTCACAAAAACTATTACGAAATGTATCGATTTTTTTAAATGACCACCTCGTGTTTTAGGAACCCGAAACGGGTAGTTTCCATTTGTTTTTTTGTGTCCAAACATTTCTTTTAAATTTGGTTTCGGGGGAGGAGCGGACCTTATGGCTGGCTACGTGTTTGGTGTGAGGGGCTGCTTTCACTCAATCCATTATTTTCGTTATCCGTAAAGTAAATACCCGATTTTATCAGCCCTCGATTGTGTCAGCCTGGTATGAAAATATCTCGCGTGTTTTTAGAAGGACCGACGTTTGAGAGGAAATTCTGGACAAACCATTAATCGACGACTATAATTCAAAGCAACAAACGAAAGAGAAAACTTTCGTAAAATGTTAACATCCATACTCGGCGATTTACGATTTGTCCGGAATTTTCACTCAAAGTGCATGCTTATTGGTCCTTCTCAAAAAAACACGCGAGATATGTTTGATGGGCTCTAGCAGATGAACCAAGTTAAATTCGAGTAAATCCTTTCTTGAGCACATTTTTCTTATCTTAAACCGTGTCCCACATCGAATTGCATCACGGAACAATGCTGTAGAAAATTACTTATTGTCTTGAAAATTTGGGTAGAAGTAGTTTAGAGTATTTTGATCACACTGTATCTTTATCGCTCAGTTTTTCGAAAATTGAAAAAAAAATAGCGCCACCCGAAAAGCAACGTCACGAATTGATTTTGCGCAAATCCTTGGAAAATGCTCAACTCTCTCATCGGGACATCGGAAAACCACTCGGAATCGTGCAGTCAACGGTGAGTCGTGTGATTAACCGTGACCACTCTGAGCATCGAACGGAAGAAGAAATACGATCAGAATGAATGTTCTATTTGTAATCAGGATCACAAGCGTGTAGTGAAAATGTTTAAATGGAATCCCAATGCTTCCGTCAGGTATGTGGCCAACACGTTGAATCTGTCCAAGTCTTTCGTTCAAAGAACCAAGGACCGGGAGGAACTGCATACGTACTAAGTGCAGAGAACTCCAAATCGTGATAAACGGCAAAATATAGTGGGAAAGTCACGGGCCCGGAAACTGTACGCCCAGGTACTGATGAAAACAAATTGTCCCATCATGGATGGCGGACTTCTGACAGCTTCCGGGGCTACTGTTTTTCACTGCCCAGCACAAGTTTGATGTTCCGGAGGAAGTAAGGAAGCAGAAACATTCAAAGTTTGTCAATAACTACGTGATTTTGCAAACGATCTGCTCTTGTGGCAAACAGAGTGCGCCGTTCGTGACTACCGGGACTGTAAACGGGGAGATCTTTTTTTTTTTTTCAATGGAGAAGACCTTTACGTCCTAGCCCAGTACACGTGCTATTGGTAGGTGTCCAAGCTACCGCACGGGGTGTACTGGGGGCGTGTCGGGCTCGAATGGTGACGCTGCCATTAATACCGACTAAACTCCATTGGGATCCGCCATCGTCCCCCCCAGAAACTACCTCTCGGTATTACTTCTGGGGCTGTACTTAATGTACTCATTCACTCTCACTCACGCGTTCATACGTCCTGTATGAGGCTTACTTGGGTGCTCTCTCTATCGCACCTTGATTCACTCTCAAGCACTCCACATGAGGCTGACTTTTGTGCTCACCTTTTTCGTTCCTTGCGAGACTGATTTGTGTTCTCACCTTACTCATTCCTTACTAGGCTTACTTTTGTGCTCGCCTCACCCATACCATGTGAGGCTGACTTGGGTGCTCACCCTATCACCTGGTTCACTCTGTTATACCTCTGTCACTCCCCCTGGCATCCCATGTGGGATATTTTTCTTAGGCCCCACTTCTGACATACCATGCGAGGCTGTTTTGTGTGCTCACCTTTTTCATTCCTTGCTAGGCTTACTTTTGTGCTAGCCTCTACCATACCATGTGAGGCTGACTTTTGTGCTCACCCTTAACATGCCGTGTGAGACTGACTTGGATGCTCACCCTTTCACTCCTCTGCCACGCCATGAGGCATCGATAGCTAAGTCCCAACATACTACGCTACGACCCTCCCATCTTGACATGAGGCAGTCCACTTATACGCCTATACACTCGCTTTTCTGTCTTGCTTCGGGGTGGCTGGGTTTACCCCTTACGCGGTTGCCAGTCGCTGCGCCAAACCTGCCTCAGCATGAACAGACCATTCACTCCATTTTTTGTGCTCGGCCTTTTTCGCTCCAACTAACCAATCACTAGTTAGCCGTGCCCGTCGTCTGTTGCTCGGTTCGCCAGATTACCTGTAGCCTACAGGCAATCTGGGTGGTAGCAGCCGAGACTGCGTTCCTCTTCTCCACCGATTAACACATCCGCTGAATAAGGGTATCAGGGATTGTGTCCCAGCCACAGACGTCAAGCATTGCTCTTCTTTCGACGTCGAACCGAGGACATACGAATAGTATGTGTTCGGCAGTTTCGTCTACACCTGGGCAGTCCGGGCAGGCTGGGACCTCCGCGTGCCCGAACCTGTGGAGGTACTGTCGGAAACAGCCATGGCCTGACAGGAATTGTGTCAGGTGGAAGTGAACTTCCCCCTGGGGTCTTCCCACCTTTCGAGGAGTTGCCCCACTCACGCTGCCATCTGGCGACCGAGGTGACCCTGGTGCGCTCGCGGGCTCCTCTATTTCCACGTAGCTCGAAACACTCCTCATCTTCCCGAATGACCAGCCCGACTGGCATCGTGCTCGCTATCACGCAGGATGCATCGTGCGATACCATGCGGTAGGCAGATATCACTCTGAGGCACATCACGCGGTAGGTGCTCTCTAGTTTCTGTAGGTAACTGGTTACCCTCAGTACTCTTGACCATGACGGGCCGCCGTACCTGAGGATAGATACGGCAACGCCTGCCAGTAACCTACGTCTACTGGCGCACACCTTTGAGCTGTTGGACATCATCCTCGATAGAGCCGCAACAGCAGTCGACGCTCTCTTGCATGTATAGTCGACATGGCTGCTGAAGGTCAGCTTGTCGTTTATAATGACTCCGAGAGACTTCAGACTTCGCTGCGAAGTGATCGCGACTTCTCCCACATGGATAACTGCATGTTGTGCCGACTTGCGGTTGTTGACGATAACTACCTCCGTCTTATGATGAGCGAGCTCCAGACCTCTCGCGCTCATCCATTCCTCCACCGTGTTGATCGCGTGTTCTGCGGTTAGTTCTACCTCAGAGATTGACTCCCCGTAGACCTCCAAGATTACGTCGTCGGCAAAGCCGACGATCTTCACCCCAGGAGCAGGGATGCCAACGGTACCGATAAACTACATTTTTTTCGATATATTTACATTTGCACAAGCCGTACAGCCCGCTACAGCGACGCATCACTACAGCTCTTGCCAGAACAGTAGCCAAACCGAGTACATTTTCCCGTACAGCAGTAGAATACATTTTTGTTTTGCTGCTGTACTCCGACTGCTCGGTGAGAGTGTGGCGTAGTAAAGTTTGTTCTCTCGCTTTGTACATTTTTCTCTGCATAGTTATAGGGAGAGTCCCGCACACGAAAGCGTTGATGCCGGCAGTGGTGTAAATGAGCCGAATTCATTGTAGTCATTTTTGAATAAAAATATTAAAAAGATTGAAAGTATTGAAAAATGTAAAATAAGGAAAGAGAAGCTGTACCGCTCGCGTCTGGTGGCTGTACTGGGGACAGTAGTTTTCTGTCATGTTACTGCTTTACACACAGGCAGCCGTACAGCGCTGGGCGTCCTGCACTAGCGAATGACAGCAGCATCGAGAGAGAAATGAGAATGTAGGCAGAAAAATTACAGCCGTGGAAAAGGTAGGCATTTTGCATCCTTGCCCAGGAGGGAACCCCGTCATACATGAGGTTCCATAGCACCGGGCCTAGGATCGAGCCCTGCGGGACTCCAGCGGTAATCGGAACCCTTTTCTGACCGGCATCGGTCTCGTATAGCAGTACGCGGTTCTGGAAGTAACTTTCCAGGATCCGGTACAGTTGAGAGCGTCCACTGTGGACTTACCCTTCCGAAAGCCAAACTGGTTGCTTGACAGACCGTCCGTACCTTCTGCGTACGGGGTTAGCCTGTTGAGGATAATCTGGGGGTGAAGAGCCCCTTTTGGTCTTGGCCATCACAATCCTATAGGCGTCACCCCACGGATTCGCGTTGGCACTCTCACACAGGTTGTCGAAACACGCTCTCTTGCTGCTTTTAATGGCCTTGTTAAGGGCCAATTTCGCAGCTCGAAATACTTCATGGCGGTTCTCTCTTGCATCCTCCGTGCGAGCTCTTTGCATCCTACGTCTAGCTCTGAGGCAGGCTGATCGTAGAGCTGCAATCTCGGCACTCCACCAGTATACCGGACATCTGCCGTTTCTTGGCAGGGTTTTTCTCGGCATAGTGGCGTCGCACGCGCGTGATAGAACAGCTACCAGCGCATCCCCGCTTAGACTGTCGGTGTTGGCCTCCAGTTCCAGGGCCGCGGTGAAAGCTTCGCTGTCGAGGTGATTGAACTTCCACTCGCGTACCTGACAGGGATCTCCCGCCCTCGGATGCTACACACCATAGTTGATCCTAAAGCGGATTGCTAAGTGATCGCTATGGGTGTAGCCTTCGTCTACACTCCATTCCATGCCTGGAACCAGACTCGGGTTGATCTTGGCAATCGCAACACCCTCGGCGGAGGAGTGTATTACCTCTTGAACCGGGAACCGTCCCGTTGTACAGATTGCCACCATTCCAGACCCATCCGACACCCAATTGCCGTTGTCGGCAGGGATGTTGTACGTGTCTGATAGGAGGGCGACATCTGTCCTCGACTCCGAGACCGACTGCCACAGCAGCTGTTGGGCTGCTGCACAATGGTTAAGATTTAGCTGTGTGACGTTCACGGCTTCTTCTTATTTGCCTCACCGAAGGGACACGAAGGTCCGCAAATAGCATGTTTATGGGCTTGCTTCTTAGCGGTGCAGATAAGGCACTTGTGCGCCTTAGTGCAACCCCGCTCCTTATGCCCCTCCTCGCCGCAGCGACGACATAGTTTGCTCCTGTCTATGCCCTTGCACTCGTAGGATTTGTGGCCGGACTCAAGGCACCAATTATCCACTGAAGGCGGCTGGGGTATACTAATTGGGAACACCGACCAGCCGATCTTCAGCTTACCTTTCTCGGTTACCTTTTTGGCATCCGCCTTCAGTAGCCTGAGGTAGGCTACTTGGGTGCCAGAGGGTCCCTCTCTAAAACGCACAGAGGCCCGCTCGATTTTCACGCCGCATTGCTCCTTGACGGCTGCGACGACATCTTCTGCGGTCGTGAACTCGTCCAGATGCTTGCACTGGAGAGTCATTTCCGCCCCTAGCGACCTGACCTGGGCGCCTACACCAAGGACCTCTTGGGCCAAGGCCTTGTACACCGCACTAGATTGGGGAGATCTACCTCAAGGAGTGTGTACAGAAGCGTCTGCTTCCTCTGTTGAAGCAACAAGAGGGCCCTGCGATCTTCTGGACGGATCTAGCTTCGTGTCACTATTCAAATGTTCTCCTAGAGTGGAACGAAGCCACTTTGGTCCCAAGGACATGACCCCCCAATGGAGCGGAACTAAGGTCCATCGAAAAATACTGGGCAATTATGAAGCAGGCACTATGGAAGCATCCCAAAGAGGACAAATCTGAGGAAGACATGAAGAAAAAGTGGGTTTCCGTATAGAAGAAACTGCAGCAAGATGTTGCACAGAACTTAGTGAGTGGAGTTAAGCGTAAGGTGTGAACGTACGGTTATGGTATTGAAGTTGAATGAAATAAATATGTCAAAAGCTTGGCAATGGGTTATATTTTATTGTCTGAAAATTTGGAAAGGATCGGTCCACTAGGTAATTTACTGCGTTTTTTCGCGATGAAATTTGATGTGGGACACCCCTTAAAATCCCTTTAAAAGACCCCTTAAGGGAAATTTATACCAAATAATCAGAAAGGGTTATGAGGTTACGTCTAAGAACTTGAAAAGAATATTTTAACATCTTCGCTTCTTTAAATAGAATGAAAATAATACGTCCTGATTTTGTCAGCCCAAAATACACCAAGGGACTAATAAAATGTTAAAAGTGAATAATTTGATGAATTGAGGCAGGTCAATTGGAGTAAAACTGCGTTGTTCAACATTTTCCACATGTCTTTTATTTTTCACTCGACCGTTTTGCGCTTTGCGAAGGATTGCTGTGTATATTTTTAGTTTTTTTCATAGTTAGCCACTGAAGGTACTATTCCTGACACATTGAACAACAATACATGTGAGCCAATATCAATTTTGAATTGATGTGAACGTTTGCGGTTTTTGGTTTAGTGTCATGCAGTATCCAATTCGTGATTACACTGTTCTCGTAAGTCCTAATATCTTCTATGAAGTCTTCTCCTACATGCTCATTGTTAGTTTAAGGTATGAATCAAAACCATTTCTAGAAGCAGTTTTAGAAATTCTATAAGCATGGTAATTTTGTAATCTTTTGCCAATTAATGTCTACTTTATAATGCAGAGCTTACACCCTATTGTATGCCACTGTTTGAGATGCGATCATGTTACGAATTGGCACACGTCTATATTGTAGCACATAGGTAGTCAACACGCGTGTTCGTGTAGTTTGTGAATGATATCGAAGGTTTGGGATGTGTAAAGCTTTGAGGTTGTCTCGTCACTAGATGCTAAGTCGACTTGCTAGATATTGCACAAATTAATAAGATCCTATTTACAATTTTCTACTGCTGAGATAGCACTCTACCAAGGTCGCCACATGCTGTCATCACTGGATCCATCATTATGGTGTTCATGTGAAGTTTCCTCATTGGAGGATATGTTTTCATATGAACTTCCAGGTGCCACCACTGATTCCGTGTGTTGCCTATGGTTCTCCTCTACGGTATCACGCGATGAGGAAGCAATTGGACTACCATGATTCATTCCTTTTTTGACGCCGTGATTGGACAAGTCAGTTTCTGCATCCTCGACATCGGCAACCGGATCCGGTTTCCTATCTACTGGCTCGTCGACCTCCATTTTGCTAACTGCTGGAGGTGGCGTGGGTGTTTTGTGAGATGACCTCGACATTAGTGCTCGAACATCTTCTAGAGTCATCTTACTGATAGAGTCTGGAATTCCTAGAGATTTTTTATACAACTCCCAGTAGTTTTCATCGACATTCTCCGGTAGGGTGTGCAAGTTGGCAAGTATGTCCGCAGTCATCTTCTCGTGAAGCGCCGATTGTCGCCGGTTTTGCTCGATCAGTGTTTCGAAATCAGTTGCAGAGTGTGCGCTTGGATGTTCGATCATGGGCTGGGTATTCAATCCAAGTGCCGTTGCTAGCTGGATATAGTGGTCCGGTATCAACAGTGCCATTTGGCTGTCATTTATTCGAACTTGTGGAGAATACGGCATAGCGGGTACGTGTTCCGAGTGCTGTAAATTTAAATGTAATATTGTTAAAAAAATCCCGAAATGGTATTAGATATGCCTACATTGGAGACCTCTCTATCCGACTCCATATTTCCCGCTGATGGCGTTGGAGATGGAATAGCAGGTGAGCTAGAGGTGAAACCGTTTGGTAAAGTACTTGGTTCCTGTTTGATGGCAGCCGGATCCATCCTACAGTTCTTTAAACTTGTCAGCTCAATAAGTTTTTGCTGTTGGCTTATAATCATGTTGTTTAACGATACGTGGCCCGTGAATGACGAAAGACTCGAACTGGTTCCTGGTTGTGCGGCCAAATCAGTTCCATGGGTAACATCATCCGTGAGATGGTGTGGCAATAAAGGTTGTGGTGAGTGCAAACTTTTTCGATGACTACCGCGATTATTATTCTCATCCTGATGGAGCTACGAAATAAATTATAAATGTTAACAATTGTTTTCAAAAGTTGTAATAAATGTCACTCACTACTTTGGGCGTTGGAGTCATTAGTGTCAGATCTGCTGTTGGGCTTCTGTAGGCAAATGGAGATCTTCCGATTTCTCGATTGGTTTTACTGAAATCCAACGGATTCGAATCTTGCCCACTGTAGTCCAGTATGTCCTTTGTAGTCTTCAAACTTCCATGGTTTTCATAAATATTTTCCACTTTGGTAACGTCTGAAGCTTTGCCATTTGGTAAAATATTCGGGCAAATCTCGGTGTCTATTTCAGCAATACAGTTGTCCAGGTGACGTAATAACCGAGCTTTTGAACCAGCATCGGTAAGCGTGGGAACACTAGGCAGGGGAGGTGGTTCGGGAGTAGCTAAGTACCTTGCGACTTCTCTGGCACAATCTGTGTAGCCCGCGCGATACTTATCTACGGCAGGATTATCCAGATTTCGATGACGCTGGAAGTGTCGCACAGTTAACTCCAGAATATCGGCTTTTTCCAGTTTGGAATGTTTCGTCTGTCCATCGCCAGTTTTAGTCTTCACCGTCGATTCCAGTATCAGCGCCTTGAGTATGGCGAGACTCTGATTTATGCGTGCTCGTCTGCGCTTTTCCATGAGTGGTTTATTCGTGCGTTTGAGCGGATCCTGAGATGTGATGATGCTTGCGGCAGAATTACCGTTTTGTAGATGACCGTCTAACTTTGATGATAAGGCTGTTGCGCTAAGTTCTGTTTTTGGGGGGTAGAAATAATCAGTATATTTGGGTTCTAATGTCGCATTAAGCTTACCGCTTCCGTGTTTGTGCCCCTTGTAGTCTTTGTCCTTTTTTGCAGTCATTGTATACTGAATGATGATAATAACGAAATGAAAAGTCTAATATACGTTGAAAAAGCCAGGATGTACGTTTGTAAAAACATTCATCTGTTTGCTTCCTGTAGCTGGATATAAACTTGACGAGCTGATCTGCAAATAGCAAACAAACAACATTACGTTAGATAAATTAATTTCACACGTGTTCCCGTGTTTTATATGGAGGTGTCATTTTAAATGTTTATAAAATGAACTGCGTATGTTATGAAAGTTATTAAATTTTATTTTCTGTTCAACTAATGTCTATGCCTTTAACTAGATAACAATGAAAGTTAATGAGCGATTGATACTAAATTAGTAATGGAATTTGCGTTTCGATTTCGTCTCATCAGAAGCCGAAACTAATTAAGAGGCAGGACGCTAGCTCCAATAACGAAAACGATGAAAATACGTGAAACGCCATTCCATTAACGGAAACATAGTGCTAATTATGTCGACTCTGCAGCGAAAATGGCGGGATGATCAAGCGAGTTGATGATGGATCAATGGGTAATCGCCCTGTGGAGTAGGCCAGACCCATCACCGGGGACTAGCTCGAGTAATTCGCATCCATGTACCGGAAGCGTGGCGTCAAAGCTCCAGTATACCGGATGCTACGCTCTGCCCAGAATCGCCGGACTGACCTCATCAACCTACCGGGAAGCCTGTGAGCAGGCTAGATCTACCGTCGAGCACTAGATCGAGTTGGTCGCGTGACGTACCAGCGGTGCACAGTGGATCCACTTCATACAAAAGCTGGACAAAACCTCAAAAGTAGTTTAAAATGTCTGAAAATATCATCTAAGGGTAATTTTGGTGCGCTGAACTCGATTTTGATTAAATTAGGACGCTAAAATAAAAAATAGACGCAAAAATGAAAATTAGGGTTGTTTTTTTAAATTTCGCAAAAGTGAATTTCATTAACTTCTCAAAATAGATACTTTGTAAGTGAACAGAAACATTTTGATTTCCTAGGGTAGTCCTTAGTAACGAGTTAGCTAGGGTGGTTCCAATTTATCGAAATCTGGTGAATAAAAACTCATGCAATTTTATAAATTTGTTTGTAGACCTTCAGTCCAATCTGAATACCATCGTAGAAAAAATCATCCCTTCATAGCTCTTGAAGAGATAATCCTCATGTACTAATATATGAACGCGTTATGCGTTTATAACTATTCTAAACGCGTATGCGTTTAGAATAGTTATAAAAGATAGCATATCTTAAGGTGTTTGAAAGAATGCCTTAAATTTTTGTTTCATTGGTTTATTTATTTATAGTTATCGCCAAAGCTATTGAAAGATGACATGTTTATTTGATTTTAATGAAGATCTCAAATCATGCCCTACTATGCTCTACTCACAGTTTCTCATACGATGCATACTGCAGCTAAGCCGCTCAATACTTTTCCATTGATTTTCAATTCCAATGATGATATGAATATCTCTTCTGGTGGGTACTGACTTGGTTTTTTGTACGAAAACATCCTAAGCATACTTTGCACTGTATGTGTATGCTTTGAAATAGAGGCGTGAGCGTTTTTGCATAAAACTCTCATCAATTTGGAAGTGAATTATCGAGGGAAATTTTGAATTTGATTGTTGATTGTGATAGATTCAATAGGGAGTTTGCGCTTGAAAATAAATGTTGTATTACTGGCCAATAACTAAAAATCGGATAAAAAGAACACTTCCCACACTTACGTGTTTACCTTACATCGGTCACCAGTAAAGCTAACAACCAATACCTAGTAAAGAAATAGTATTCATGGAAAGATATGATAATATTTGCAGTTAGTTTGCTCGTTGGCTTGTATTTATTTGAATTGTTCTAAACTGCAGCTAACTGTGAAAATGTATAAACACGAGTCATAGTTGCAAGACGGTTAAGGCGTACTTATATTTGTATCAAGAAAATCTCCCCAAACCATGAATTTACAAGCAGCGTGCTGAAAAAGAAATCCACCGGTGAATAATAAAACTTCATGAAATCAAAAAATACCATGCGTCTCCACGAAAAAACTAATTTTACAAATGTCCAAATATCTTCGGCACGAAACGGCGCAAGATGGCACTATGATTTTTGAAAACTAGATAGAATTCTACGTCAGTTGTACTAGATGAGATCCTTCAACACGCTTTTACCGATAAAGAGATGACACTCAGGATGTAAATAAGCCCGCGTTAAACAATATAGTTATATTGATTTTATTGGTAACTTTCGAAATACTCATTATTTCTCAAATCGAAATACACCATTGAATTTCTGAGATGATTTTCTATTAGAAACGCCTATATGTGTTGTTAAATTATCATTGTAGTACTTACTAAAGCGAGATGAATTAGAATGAATAAAAACTTTTTGTCACTCAAATTCTTGCAGATTTTGAAGACCTTGTACGGTTCAAAAAAATGTAGCGCTTATATTTTTCAATCGATTAACTCAAAAATTTGGCGAGTACAGCTTTGGGTAATGTACATTTAGAAAAAAATATAAAAGGTGTGAAAATCGACAATAAATTTTGGAGGTTTTGACCGGCCCGGCCCCACTGTGCGCCGGGTACTAACTATCTGAGTAAATCACGACAATGCTTGCGGAAACGGGAGCTAAATGGCTCACGGAAACAGAAGATAATTGACTCATTGAGACGACAGCTTGATGGTTACAGGCACTACAGGTCAGGCATTTGAATTTTTTAAACCTTACTATAAAAATACACACATACATTTTCAGAGCTCGACGAACTGAGTCGAATGCTATATGACAATCGGTACTCCTCGGGTCTCAGTTGAAAAGTAGAGTTTCAAGGTGATTACATAGCCTTTCTTTATATGAAAAGGGCAAAAATACACTGACGGCTCCTGTACGTTTAATAAATTAAGATGAAGTTTTTGGTTCTCTACCAGATGGAGAAAATGGTTATCATGTACAGTCTCCTACTACGTGAATAACTGGAGGCGTGAAAAAAGAATCTGCGTAATAGGAATTCCATAGCTTATGGGATTTTGACTGATTGGGGCTGTGGCCGAATATTTCGTCTGCGTTAACATTCAGCGCCATACTTTCCAATTAGTTGGGAACTGTGCCGCCAGGTGAACTTTAAAAGAGAATAAATAAATCGAACCTCTCCTGAATGTGACTATCATTGAATGGGTTTGACATGAAATAAATCGAAACACTTGTTATTTTGAAAGGTGGTATCCCAGGAAGATTTATCTAGAAAGTCAAGAGCTTCTGGATGGTGGAAATAATAATTCGGAATTGTACCACCGGGCGGCGTTAGTGCGAATACAAATGAAGTTCAAAAACATTGTTTATCTCAATAACGAAAATATTTAGAGGGGCATTGTCCTTAGAAAAGTTTCTCGAGAAATAAAAGACTAGATGGAGACAGGTTATTTTGGGATACTCTCACTATGTGGCGCTAGTGAGCGTACCACCTTTTAGCACTTTATAGAATATGATACATCTCAAAAGTCTAATAACTTAGAAAGATGGTATTTTCGGCAAAATTCTAGAGGAGGTCAAGGGCTACGCAATTATGGACAAATAAAATTGTAATAGATCCGCCAGGCAGCGCTAGTGAGCATGTATTATTTTTCAAATTCTATATCTCAAGATCATGATAATTTAGAAGTATGGTGTCTTCGGCAATATGCATCAGCGGGTCAAGTGCTGTCCGAAGGCGAATAGATAATTTCTAAATTCAGCCAATAGGCGGAACTAGGAAGAATACAATTTCCAGTACATGTTAGGTGTTGTCATGAAAGTTTAATAATTTATGAAAATGATGTTTTCTGTAAAATTTCTGAGGGCGACAAGGGCTGTTTGATAATGTAATGATAAAATTGGATATCGCCCGCAAGGCGACGCTAGTGAGCATACATCTTTTTGTATCAGTATCTCCAAATGATGGCAATTTAGAAGGGTAATGAATTAGGCAAAGTTGCTCGAGATATCAAGGACTGCCCGATTGTGACAGATTAGTTGCAGCGCTAGTGAGCGTACAAAATTTCGATACTTGCAGATTGTAATATATCCCACAAAATTGATAATTTAGAAAGATGTTTTTAACAAAATTCTTGAGGAGGTGTAGGGCTACCCGGCGCTTGTGAACTACTAAAAAAATTAGCATTCAAAATGAAATTTTTTTCAACAATATGGCAATGAGTTTTATTATGAAGGGCATTTTGTTGGCAGAATAAATCCAATTGTTTTGGACATTTTCAATGCACAGGGAGGCCGCCAATGTGTTAGAAAAGAATATTTTTCAACATTTTGGGAATTAATTTGACACTAAATCAAGAAGTTAACATAATTTTGGAGCGCGACTTTACCCCCTGTGGTGGCGACTATACGCCAATTTTTAGTTCTTTATATCTCATGTTCAATCTTGATTTTCCAAAAGTTTTTTTTCACTGTCTTTGGAGGTACTTCTGCCATATGTAAAACATAAAACAGTTTTAAATTTGAACTTGCATGATCGTAGTTTTTGAGTGTAATGTACAGAAAGTTCTATTTTTGGTGTAAACTAACTCCCGATGACGGTACAGTAAAATCATAAAAATTTATTTTAAAGGTAAATACAAATAGCCTAAAATATTTTGATACCCTCAACACATGGAGCCTTCATGTCTTCAACAAAGTGGTTTGTAATAGCAGTCCCAAAAATTTTACTGAAGACATTATGTCTCGAACTAAATTTGTTTAAAAAGTAAATGTTGCTTCTCGCTAGTAGTTCAACGCAAAATCATCGGACCGTTGCCATGCAGAATAAATAGCCGGTTTAGAGCTCTGGCATTTCAATACTATTAGTGCACGAATGATACACACACATACCGCTGAAGCAGTAAAGACATCCAACTTGTTATGTATCTATAATTTCAATCAGTTGCAATAAATATAGTGAACCGTGAGGATCTACTTTTTCTATTTCGTGAAGATAAGCCCCTGCGCGGGTAATTCCGAACCGCCTTCCTAGCCCTAGACGAAACATGGTGCCGTGACCAGGATCTGCGCAGGGAGCTGTGATTCCGAGGATCTTCATTCATCCAGCTTTCATTTTTCCGCAACGACAAAAGGCCATCTTTATCGTCCCTGTTTTCTACGATGGAGAATTTACCGACGACAATCGTTACTGAAGGAACACGCCATTTTGTGTGCCTTTCTGTCGAGATAAACCGAGCGATTTTTCACCTGCAACCATTACCATAAGCGAGTATAATAGTTAAGCTTCACATATTGTTTCGATTTCTCCAATTACATCCTGATGGCTTTGAGGCAGGCGTTGCCACTGTTCGCCGAAACAGTTTTTCCGGAGGGTCCCACTCCACCCTAACCTTAAAGTCATCTGAAGTGTGTCAGTTACGAGAGTTTCCAAGGTATGTGTACCCGACTGGCCACCGACGGCAGTTACTCCTACGGAATCTACTGATTCATCCTGCGCGCAAACCGCTCTCGTGGATTGAACACTTTACCGCACAGAGACCAGCCAATCATTGTTTCAGATTTGTTGAAGCAAATAATCTACATGCTTCAAGCGGGGGAGGATGTTGCGTCTCGCTAGTAGTTCAACGCAAAATCATCGGACCGTTGCCATGCAGAATAAATAGCCGGTTTAGAGCTCTGGCATTTCAATACTATTAGTGCACGAATGATACACACACATACCGCTGAAGCAGTAAATACATCCAACTTGTTATGTATCTATAATTTCAATCAGTTGCAATAAATATAGTGAACCGTGAGGATCTACTTTTTCTATTTCGTGAAGATAAGCCCCTGCGCGGGTAATTACGAACCGCCTTCCTAGCCCTAGACGAAACAGTAAATTCTCCTTAAATATTTTTTGTGCGATATAACGCCAAAATTATTTTATCAGATGATGTGCTGTTTAACGTTTGTAAAATTCATCGAAGATACTAAACCTCCAAAATTGGCGGTTTCAAAATTCTTGACCATAAATTACTGTTTTCGAACATTTATTTTACCTATTCATATAATGGGTAATACAACAAAAATCAAACACTTACCAAAATCGATCAGGACCTGTTAGAGTCGAACGGAATTTTTAATAAATATCCTTCCTCTTTCGGAAAGCGTTATCGTTATTAATATTACGTTTTCGTCTCAACTCTACGCATTCCCAAAATAAAAACATATTCAGCAAATGTTGAAAGTTATGCAATTTTTCGGTGAGCAGTTTCATAGACATTAAATGAATTCCCTTGAAAAGTGAGCTCAATATGACAGGAAATCTGAGGATTATGATTGATTACAGAATTCTGGGATGATTTTTTATTGAAATGTTTTCATGCAGGTATTCATGTGATTAGACAACTATGAGATCAAGATCAATAGATTTGTTGCAGATAAGGATCCCATCCCCACATTTTTTTTTTCAAAAGTCCTCATTATATTTAAAACAACAGTAGGGGATACTGAGGAGACTTGATCCCCGGGGAGACTTGATCCCATCATTGTAACTCAAAGGCGGATCAGAATACATAAATCGAATATACTATAAAGTTGCGTAGTTTTATCTAAACATAAATTTCATTAACACAGAAAAAAGAAATTGGACTTTTGTGTAACCGAATTTTTACCGATTTAAAAAAAAGTCTCAGAAGAACTGAAGAAGATTTATTTTTCAAATTTTCAAACTTTTATAAAATTGATAAAATCACCCACTACATACTCTACTTTTGCATACAGAATTACAGGAGAATGTCAATTATATGAATACGTTATAATTGAGCTGATTCTTTTGTTCAACTATATTTTTACTAAAGTTTGCTGAAATAGATGCTATGGGTTCACTTGATCCCTTCAAATTCGTGGAGATTTGATCCCCTTCGCCATACTTCATACACACCACTGAAAATAACCAAATTCACACCAGAACAATTGAAGTCATTGTTGTCATAAAAAAATGTCAAAAATGAACGCTTCATCGTAAAGAAACATAACTGTAATTGTTTACTACAGTATACGTAGCAACCATTCATCCCACATTTGACGTTCCTCAACCATAATAAAGACAGCTTTCAAATAATTGCACGGAGATTTGGGGAATTCGTAAAAAAATCAGGTGAGAGATGCGTAATATGTAGTAACAAAAATAACAATATCTAATCATAACAATTTAATCAATACTGCAATCCATTTATAAAATTGAATGGGGTAATGTACCCGTTTTTGCCCTATTAAGAAGGGTACCACATTATTACTACAATAATTTTATTATTTCAGCTTCTTTGATTTGTTATTAAGGTCCATTTTTTATTTCGATTATAGAGGTTTTAACGTTAAGGTCATTCGCCTCTTATTAAGAGCCAATATAATAACAAAATTGTCTTGAGAATGGTGAAAATCTTCTGTTTGAGCGCAGCAAAATCTCTAATCGAGTACCCCCATTAGCGCAATACCATTTGAGTCAATGCGTTGAGCAAAGATGGCAGACGCTGCTCTAACCAAAGGCTTCAGATGGGTAGGATGATAGTAGAAACAGGGCAAAAATAGGCTCATTACCCTACATGCTCTTTTAAACACGTTTTCATAAAGGAATCAAGTGTCCCCAAATTAGGGATCGAGTCTCCACTAATCTAAGAATTTTCCATTTTTTTGTTGTTTTCCAGAAATGCTCATAGCTCATGTCCAGTATAATATTTCCATGTATTTTTTTATGATTATTAGTCATCCCTAGAAACAATATAAAACTACAAAAAATACATAGTTTTTTATCATTCCGCGGAGTTGGACTAAAAAATAAAAAAGGGGATCAAGTCTCCTCAGTCTCCCCTACATTGATAATCATCAATGAACTGATCAGACAATTGTTATTGTAATATTGAATTTAATCAGCTAGCATCAATAAATTTTTCTCTTCAATCCAATTTTTTTGGGTTTTAGACCGTAAGGCTTGGAGTTATTTAAATCGATGGTTATAAGTTAGAAAATTTGCAGTCCGAAAGTTCGCGCAAATGAAATTTTTTGTACCGATAAGTGATCAAGTTACATCCAGACAACTTGGAATTGGTCGGTGGTTATGTCTAGCGGTTGTAGATAGAAAAATGAAATCCGAAATTCGTTTTTTCGAAATAATATTTGGCTTATATGGATTATTACTATATTGAACAAGAAATAGGCGGTAATCAACAAATAACAAGCCATATGTATTCAGAATAGCTATTTGCTGTCTTCAGTAAAGTTATTCGCAAACGTAAGAGCTCCAAATTTGCTGAATGTATCATTTCAATACAATAACTTAAAAGACTATTTCTAAAAATATCTCACTCGTTGGGGTTTATTCAGCAGAAACACATATTGCATCTATTAAATTCCGAATAAACTATTGACTTAAAATTAACCGTTTTGACGTTAATAATAGATTTCATGTTTTTGGTCTTATTTCTGGCTATGGGAAATGATGAAAATCTTTCGTCCGTACTTAATGTTAAATATCTCGTTTGAAAATAGTTCGATTTCAACAATATATAGCTTGTTCGAAAGGTATTCGTATATACAAAGTGTTCATCTATGTCGTCAATTTCAGCAGTTAATTTTAAAAAAACTACAATAACGCCATTTTTACACATTCAAACATTCATATCTTAGAAACTAAACAACAGAATCAAAAACAAATTAATAGCGTTCTGTCTGTCTTTACTGAGAACACGAATGAGAGTCCATTACACACACACGCACACACATACACACACAAACATTGTCCCAAATCTTCGAGCTGAGTCGATTGGTATAAAAGGTTCGGCTCTTCGGGCCTCGGGAAAAATCTTGAAAGTTTGAGCGAATTGTATACATTTTTTATAAGAAATGTAAAAGTTTTTTCGTTCTATTAAACTCCCCGTAGACTGCTAAGCCGAAACATAAGCCCGGAAAAACTACATCATAGATAGTCGATATCTCTTTTCACGACATGGAAAACATTGTGCAAAACAGCTAAGAAAAGCCCACCTACTATAATTGTAAACAGCACACCTCATGCCAAACCATAAACGACTACAAAACTAATATCTACGTATCTGACAGGAACAAATATTTACTCAGCAACCATCGCACCCAGTGCCTCCAAACCAACAACCTGCACCACCAGCAAAGAAACGAAGGTAGAAGAGGACAGATGCATTGGTTCGTATGCTCGCATTCCTCTTTAACGCTCTATTGCTTTCTTCGAAAATATTTTGATTGACTTCTCAATATTTTGTAGTGTATTCCGTCGAATCAAGCAATGAGACTCGGTTTTTTTTTAAACTTGTACATGAAGTAAACAACTCCTTTAAGAACGTTTGTTTTAAAGGGAGGCGCCTGCTGTAGTGGGCAAAAAATGGACATCGTTTTTATTCGCATAATTGTTAGTATTGAACCTCTACAATAGTTTACCGCAACACGATAACTCAAAAGCTAATCAAAGAATTCACTTGATTTTTTTATGAGAATATACAATATGTGTAACCTGTCAATGAACCATGGAAAACCGAATAAAAATATTTTTCTTCCTGTGATTTTGAAGAAAAGTGAGCAAATTTTACAGTAAAATTTGAGATGTTTAGGTTTTTAATAAGCCATTTTCCGAAACTCAAACTTTTTTTTCTTTCTATTTTTTGGTTGTTGGTTCATCGAGTAACTACAAGTCTGAGCTTTACAAATCTTATTGAATTTCCTGTGTCAGACAATTTTATCAAGAGTTATCATGCACGCCGCGGCGCTTATCGACGTAAAAATGGTTGGACGTCTATTCTTGGAACGTTCATATGTGTGGCCCTGTGTGACTGAAAATATTTTTTTTTCGTGCACAATGAATGTATAAATAAATCTTTACTTACACAAGAGATCCATTGTCTTGCGTTCAAAATCGTAAAACAAAATAACTTGCGGTTTGAGCACTTTACACCAGTTGCCAATAAGGGTTCAAATTCTCTAGCTATTAAATTGAAATGTCCCACATATTTTTTTACGCTTTCATCATATAAATTGCAATTGCTATTTTTGTTGCACTTCTATGAATACCGGACGTGTTCGCCCATATTCCGACTAAAAACGCGGGCCCTCAAATACGAACCGGGCCCCGGGGTAATTGCCCCGGAAGACCCCCCACCCCTCTCATCGGCCTGAGTACTGGTACCAAATTATTAAGAATTAAAAGACATCTTGTATTTAATCACTCGACTATCGCACACGAAACATTCCTCTACACTGTAGAATATTTACTATTTTGGAGACACAGATTATGCTGATAGGTATATACTTTGAAATTTCCAACAATATGAAATGCAACAGGAAAAATATCCCAAAAAAGCATAAAAATAAAGTTATAATAAATGATCAACCCTCTTGACTTCAATACAGCCTAAGGGTAGGATGATATTGTTTCTGTCCCTAAATTCGATGTGTTGTAATGGGAACGAATAAATAGACTTCGTCACCACCCGCCTCTAATTGGCAATTCCTGACAAGCAGTGCGTGAAAATAGCGGTACGTACCACCAACAATAACTGCCTCAACAAAATTATATCTTAAATTTGCCCCCACTGAAGCGACGGGGTGAAGGGGCTCCGAACAATTTCCCAAATGGCATCTCTATTCACGCGATAACCGTCTGCGGCGCACATTCACATTTGTCCTTTCGTGGAACCAGTGCCAAAAGTTCACCCAAGAGTGTGGGATAAAAAATGCGCGCGCGAGCTAGGTGTCATGCATAAAAAATAAACCACCCTCAAACGACACCACCATCATTGCCATCATCATTGCCACGCGAGGCATGATGCCACCCGACCCGACCAACCATCAAAAACAACCAGTGGAGAACATTACGATTCGCTCACTCGCCGTTGACTCTGGTTTGCACGCACGCACGCCACGCTGCCACTTATCTGAATCATCACCTCGTGCTGCTGCTGCTGCTTCTGTTCACCAAAACCCCCACAGGACCAACTAACCCACCCATTTAGACGTTCGCTTGGTCTGCCCACCCACTCACTGCGCCTCAAACAACATTGCCAGTTGACGTCGTCGTCGTCGCCGACTCTCGACACATTCCTGGTAATCGTTTTCGTGCACGCGCCATGCCAATCCAAACCAAACGTAACCATTACCACCCTCCGCCGTGACCATTCCGGTTGGACCCCACCAACTGCTGACTACAGCGCCACACAATCCACCAGAATACCAGAATTCCACAAACTTTCCCAAAAGCACCCCGCTTTGCTGGTGCTTGTAGACAGCACAGTGTAAAGGGGGAAGTGGCGCCAAACCGCCCTTCCTTTCGGTTCGCTTCTCTGATTTACGGCACCGCATATTTCACTCTTGCTCGCTGTTGTTCGCGTGCCGCCTGCCTGCCAGTAGCTACTGTTCTGCGGGCGGATTCCGAAACCCCACTTTGGTCCGGAATGGGGGAAAAAAGAACCAAAACCACCACCTGTGACAGACACAGAAAAGTCTGCTGGGAAGCTACAGGATGGGAGGTCGAGGGTTACCGAACGCCATGGTGGGAAACGAAGAATGCTCGACGTACAGCACAGCAGGACGCCTATAACTATACCGTGGCACCCGTCACACCACCACCGCCAGTCGCTCGGATGATGTGGCGTCCGCTTTGTCGGTGTAGCGCGTGCAGGGGACTGGGGATGATTACCGTCTTGTGGGGTACATTTGGAAACGATGTTACAATATGTTAGACGCTATTTGATTCATTTCGGGATGGTTTCGCTTGCACTAAAATGCTAAAAAAATATTACTTTATCTTTGCGTTTAGAAATACATAAGTGGTTTCTACAGTTTAACATGTGGGTTTCTTTTAATTATGCGTCTTATTCGGAAGAAAAAGAGAAAAATATTCTGAATGTTCGGAATCTTGTAGCACTTCTAACAAAATATTAAAGAACTTCCGGGGTATCTGTGAACTATCGGCCTATATGTGTTGCGTATCATCCGGCTGCTTATGTAAGAAAAATTGATCATTTTTTTTATTTCGACTAATATGTAGCCACATTTTCTTTTTTACTTTTAAACGACATTCAAGTAGTTAGAGATTACTGAGTGGGGAAAGTTATGACAGTTTAGAGCTGTAGTACTCAAGTGAGAGCAAGGATGTGAAACATACAGATCGGAAAATGGCAGGGTCGTTAGAAACAGGCTTACAAATAAATTCGAAAGGCAAATAGAGATAAATAGCAGCATTTCTTTGATGTTAATTGTCGACAGGTTTTCAGTGGTGATCTTACGTGGTTTCACTTTTATCGGTTCTCATGGTGCAGAGGGACAAATCTGTCTTTACTAGGAGACATGTTGGTAGACTTGAGTGATTGGTAGTTATGCTGCCTAAGTTCAACTCCTGCCAACAGAAGACAAAAGATTAGCCCGTAAGATTTTAAGTCTATTTCCAATGACCACTCCACTTCTAGTTTTCCGATCTGTATAGATATTTCACATACTTGCTATCACTTGAGTACTATAGCTCCAAAGTATTTAATTTTCCCTACTCATTAATCTCTAGCCAATTCAAATTGAAATGAAACAACTCGAAGAATTGGTTCTTTCAGCGTAAATTAAGTGTACTTTTGAGTCTTGCGTTCTATTCTCCCCTATTAGTGTTCTCAAAAACAAGACGAGAGATTCATCGCTCTTCCATTGAGGTCGGTACTTTAGAGTTGTTTAAGCTACACAAAATAGGGTTAATTTAACTCAAATTGTTCCGTGGTTAAATGGAAACTATCTTCAACGCAGTTTACCTTAAATAACTCAATTTTAGGTAGTTTTTCGTATGAGTGTGAGCTGCTGAATATGCTCAGGCAACTAGAGTATTTGATGTAATTTTGGGGTTTATTTCCTTTTTTTATTTAATTTATTGAATATTGTATTAAAATACCTCTAGAAAAAAATATGCCACTAATGTGGTACGTACGTAGCATAAGTAGTATGTGAAATAAGCGTATCTGTCGCAGATGAAAGTGATAGTGGAACTAAAAAGTTTTTCAGTCTATTTGACATTATTCATCACAATTGTATTCCTACCGATACTATTACTTTCATTACATGCCCATCGAAATGCTCCTTCATAATACCTCAAGGTATGACTGAGTCGTCAGTATAATAATTGCGCTATGTAAATAAAAATAAATTAAAAATTCTTAGGTGCCCACCGGACCTTGCGTAAGCGACTTGTTACTGCATTCTTGGTGGAGATCCATTAACTGCATTGCCAAAGTTCTACTGCTTATGGGTAAATTAATCCGGTCTCCCTCGGGTTTTTATTTGGACTGGACTTAAGGGTCGTGATCCTTATCCGTGATCATGTATCCTTATTTGTTTCATCGTAGGCTGCACTGGCTATTGGTTTAGAGGTAATGGGTGTTCAATAAAAAATGAGATTTTTTTCAGTCATGTAGTTAAAAAACAAAACGAAAATTTTCAATGAAGTCAGCATTTTTCATTAAAAATATAATGTTCATTAAAAAAAACGTCAGCCGCAAGATACAACATAGTCGCGATGCTCTCACAAGAGCGCTGGACGGTACTGACGTCCATCTTTCGGAAACAATTCCGGATCGTGGTGGTCAACTGCTTCGTATCTTTGGCCCGCCAATTATTTTTGTACACTAGGGCACTGAGGGAGCCGAAAAAATCCTCAATGGGACGTCACTGGAGCAAGCTGGTTGGCCTTTCTTCCGGCACGTACGGTGACTTTTTCTGTTCAAGATACTCCAGCCTCTTCTTGGCCTAAGAAAAAAACGCTTTGTCCGGCCACAAGATGTACTTCCCATTCCTTTAAGAACGGCGCGGTAGTTCTTCGTAATCCACCGGCACTGCGATTTCACCATCGCTATCTGCTCGTCCGTGTACTATGTCCGTGACAGATAATGTCCTCCATCTTTGAGGGTTCGGTGATGGTATGGGAGCAGTGACATTTTCGGCCAGCGTCACGCAAACTTGTTCCGTCCTTGTTGTCGAACAGCTTTTTCAACGTTTCCTTCTTCTTCGTCATTATCTTCACCGAATGGCCGCTACCGGCCTTCCGCTTTAAGCACTATTTAGACTCCCGGTGAAAATGAACGTGAACATGTGTTGAATACCTTCCATTGTTCACGGCGGAGGACGTCGTGAACAGTTTCATCAGCGAACTACGATTTCACGCTCAACTGGCAGTTTACAGTTTGTCAGAATGCAACAGCGATGACACTTATATTCACCACTCCGCATCAATTCCGTCCATCACCCCATTTAACACTCCTGGTGAACAAGTGAAATATCCACTGCGAACATATTTCACCGTGGAATATTTAAAATGATCGGGGAATACGAATATTATTACATTGGTTCAATTATATCGAATAATTATGCATGGATTCGCTAAGTATATTAATGTATATTATTATCGTTTAGTTCCATTTTCATCAATTTCTATGCACTTATAAGTGAGATATTGGAAAAATACAATTTGGTTCGCATCGAGTTCACGTTCATTTTCACCGAGGGTGTAAATAGGCCTTTACGCTCAGGGATTTCAGGATCCGGTAAACTGTACTCACAAGCACAGTTTTCGTCTCGAAAGTGGTCTACCGTAAACTTTTTCTCCACGATGACCATACGTTTCGTAAAACCGTACAACACGCTAGCGGAGTGCTTGCTGTTTCGACGCCATCTTCGATTGAACTGACAGCACCCGAGCAAAAAGAAACATGCCACCCATTTCTAGGGAGTCCAGAGAGCAATTCTTTTGGAGAGAGAGAAAAATTTACGCTCTTTACTTTAATTACAGAAAGGTATTAAAATCATTCTCATTTTTTATTGAACACCCATTAGTAGGCGCAGCACAGTGTTCGAAAACAGGTTTATTGTTCCGGCATTCGTTTCCGTAGTATGCCGTCCTGTTACAGAACTGGCACGTATAGATCTGTCCTCCATATGTACACAGCGTAAATAGATAACTTCTCCCATTCGGTATAACAGGTTCAGGTTAGAAGTTTACCCGCATAGATTCTATCTTACATGCTGGTTGTAATGAACTCGAGGAGATCGTGTAGTCCTATTTCGATCTTGTGATCGCCTATATGATAAGGATTGTGATTTTAACATGGCAATCCTCGACGACGTGTACATGCTTGTATCAGAATACACCATTAGATTCAATACTAAAATGTTTACCATAAATACCCACGCGCTTTTCATTTTTTTTCTTGATTTTTAATTTCACTGGGTGGCTATTTTTATAATTGATAATATAACTATTTTTAAAATGTTCATAAAAACTAATCGTAGCGTAATTGAGAAAAATGGACACCGCCGATTTTTGCCATTTTTATTTTCCGTAAAACAGTTTTTTTTTGCTGAACAGTGTTATCTTAAATATTCTTGGATTCCGGTTGCTCAGATCAATACATACATGATATCCCAATTGTTGAGAATACTAACAAACAACGGTCTCTAACTCTTGTAACGGCATTTAATTAGCAAGGGACTGGTAGGTGGAGTATATTTTCAATATTAAGAGCCATAGTACTCAAGAAAGAGTAAGGAGTTGAAGGAAGAATGTTTAGAAAAACAAATAAACTAGCTCATATAAGAGTTTCATCCTCGCTAATTGCTTAATGTGGAAGTTTTCCGTGACCTAATTTTTGTCAGATCTGACAGCATAAAGTACAAAGTTACTCTACGCTCGTCCCGACCTGCAGTAGACTTAGGTGATTCGCATATCAAATGCCAAAATATCCTAACTCCTGCGGTAGAAGACAAAGGGTTAAGTCGTCGGAAAACTCTATGCTTGCTTATATGACCCTATTTCACGCTTTTCTAAGCTTTCTTCCTTCAACTCCTTGCTCTTCCTTGAGTATTATGGCTCTTAATATTGAAAAATATACTCCACCTACCAGTCTCTTGCTAATTAAATGCCGTTACAACAGTTAAACATTAACTTAATTGTAATAAAAACGGAAAAAAAGACCTAATGCTGTATTATGGATCGAACTAACATATCCCTAGCAAATCTGTATTCGGATGTGACCGACGTCAGTATTGATCAGAATGCAGGGATCTATACAGATTGCACATTGTAGACCAACATGTTATTCCCAGGCTTGTTGCTTCATATGATCACAGAGTAATGTATTATGCTTATGCCCTTTGCTTAACATTGTACATAGCGACGTACATAGTTCACTGAACGAGCAGCCGCTGGTGCTTCTCAGTTTCGTTATTTTCGATATTATCTGATAGAATCTGCGCTGAAATATAACCCTTGTTACAGTGAAAAAGATTTAATAATTCGATTATTTTGCTGTTCAGATCAAGGTTTACATAATACAATGCTCGACGGTGCTATAGATTAGCATTATATATTTAAGGTCAGGGATTGCATTTATCGCTCGTATGAGAAACTGCGTCCGGATAATTTGCTACTGCGACAATAAAAACTCACATTTTCACAAGAAAAGTTATTGGCACTCACACAACTTCTCCGGATAAATGCAACGTATTATTTCTCCGGATAAATAAAAGCGCCGGAGAATGAGCAAATGAGTTTAACACGGTATCCTTTTTGCGCTTGCTGCCTTGCTGTCGTTGCTCCAAAACACGAAAAAACAAGTCTATCCTACTTCTTTGCTGCTTTTCTTTAGAATTGAGTGTATATTTTGACACTTTTATTGATTTCCACGAAATTAAAATATTATCACCTTATCCGATGAGAAGGAAAAAACCAAATAAATTTTATCCGGATCATTATTCCTCACGCTATTTGTGGAGACGGAGAATTTTGCGACTCATCTTATCTCGGAAAAAATGGACATCGGATAAGCTTCTTCTCGCATGAGTGAGAGAGAGTTACAATGCCTGATTTTAAGAGATCGATTTATTTAAAGATTTAAAAAAGTGACTTTTACCATATTATCACAGCCACCAATCGCCTCAAAACTGTGATTGCACTAGTCTAACGATCACATCTGATTTCTTTTTATAAATTTGTTCAATTTTTTGACAGTTATTTGGACAGGAGCATGACGTGTTGTTAAAAAGATCTGGTAATTGAAAAACTATTTTGGAACAATTAATTTAATAAATTCTGCTCTTCATTATTTGTTCTAATTACAAACGCACATCCATCGACGGTACCATCCATAGCTTTTTTTCCTTCTGCACAGTTTTTCACTGGTTCTGACTCCCTACCTTCAGTCCCCATCTCCTCTAACTGGTGTTCTGCCTCTGTCGGTTTGTCTGTCTGACTGTTTGCGTTCTGGGTTCTGGCTGTTGGTACACCAAGCTACCACCCCGCTCAGCTTATACATGTGCACGTGCATTCTATCCGTGGTGTCGAGGCGTGGACGGGCGTCCCACTCGTCGATTGAAAAAGTGGGCCGGTGGAAAGGGAAGCGAAAATTGCCGCAGGAGTTTTTCCGACCAGAAAGGCACCTATTTGTCATTTTTCTTCGTTGAGTGCTGCTGCTCCGTGCGGCCGTGGTCACCGGGCCAGCTGCCTGGTGAGTAACAGTGGTGCTACCGCTGGTGGAAATTTGATGGTACACGTGCTGCCAATGATTTTCTAATTCTAGCTGGTGGGTTTGATCGTAATGTTCGCTCTTGATATTAGATGGCTGTAATTACGGAGTATTTCGTGTCCTTTTCCTAGCTTAAAAAAAACTAAAGTTGTCACATTTTTATCATGTTAAGTAAGACAACCAGTTCATTGTCCAAATTCAAACTATTTAGCCACAAAATTGAAATTTTCGTTTACATATGTGTCGTTATTGTATTTAACTATTCCTAATAACCTACAAGTATGTGGAGTATACTGACAAGAAAAAAGATTTTTAGTGTCGTAGAACAGATGGATGTAATGTATGCCAAAATAAATTGTCTAGTTAAATGTTGAGATGTAATGCCAAGTCCGTTGTTTTACTTAACCAAGATCTAATTGCTAGTCAACATAAAAACAAATCTTACATTCTCCTGCCGCATGTATACATTTTTTCGACAGAGTTCGAGGCCGATGAATTGATCTCAAATGTTTTTTTTTCGTAAGCGAATTATTATACAGGTTTTTGAATATTGGAAGAGCGAACTAAACAGTACTGTGACCGTAAATTGCTGTCATGACTTTTTACTGCGATTGCAGTTTGTCGTGCATCTAAAAATATAGTCTATTTGTTATTTTGTCTGGTCAGGTTATTAGTTGAACTTTCATGTCTATTAGTATTGGTTGCACTGTTTGTTAGCCCTAGCAGACGGAGATTTACAAAAACGCTATTTTGGTGTGATTTCCAAAACTGAATTTGGATTTACGTACCTATTATCACAGTTAGAATTTACTGCAAAACAGCGAGCTTTACAGTCATTTTTTTATTCATGTCAATAACATAGGGTCGGTGTCAAGTCAGACCGGACTAAGTTGAAAAACCTCAAAAATTGAGATAATGATAGCGTTGTATAAATAATTTCTTCAACTACATTCGATATTTGTCAGAATTGTAATATGTGACAATTAGCGGTCCTTAAACGGTGAGATAACATAGGATTCACTAAAGGGATTGGAATGGCAAGGAGACGCCATGTTCCGTTTGGAGTTTCAATTCAGCTGTAGAAGCTTAAAGCTGAGTTCGGACTCAGGACGGAGCATGTCGTTTCTTTGTTTTTTAATCTCTTTAGTTCTCACAAGTCTCCTATCTCATACCTCCACGCGAATCTAAGTCTATTGATGACATTTGATCCTTAGACCGGCGACGACTGGGTGCTATCAGCCTTCTGCCTAATTTCAAGTTCCGTTATTGCTAACCAGCCCGTGTATCAGGTTAACAATTCTTTGTATTTCTCTTCAATGGTCGTTATTATCGCTCGTATACGTGTATTTTATAAAACATCCGATGCGTAAAATACGAAATATATACCTTGATTTATAACATCTCGCGCTATCATAACTCTTTGTCTGTATAACGTGTTATGACTCGGTAATGTTCAGCCAAATAAATATATCGTATAGAAGAAGTAGCGAATACCGTTACAAGAGATAGTGATCCGGCCCTTTTACGCAGATAACATTAGTTTTTCTAGGCAATACTCCCACGGTCGGGTGTGTGGTGTTCAAATTGATTTTGTTTAGGAAACATAGGATACTCTCGGTAGCCGGCTACCCATAGTTTAGAAAGAACAAAAAACTAAACAAGATCTTTTCTTTTTCGAGTGATCGTGTACTCGAAGACTAAGTAAACAACTACATAGAAAGACAGCGTATGTGGCAAAATTGTACGTCGTGTTATTATAAATATATTTTCTGAATGTACAATTTTCTAGGTACCATACATTACGAGACAAAGCGTCTTTTTTAAATGTGACTTGCTTATTTTTATCTAATCGTATATCATTATTCAGCATATTTTTTCATTTAATCTTGAGAAATAAATTGCAATGATATAAGAAAAGCTTAAATATGAAATACACACTTAATTTTTTTCTGCTGAATCTCACCTTTTTTGCCTTATTTACCGAAATCTCAACAGCTGCAATTCAGCAAACATTTTTTCTGATATCTCAGTAAAAGTGACGTTTGAGTGCTGGGACTCGGATGTTTTTGCACCGAAAATCAGCAAACTAATCTCACTTTACTGAGATATCAGTTTCTAAATTTGCTGACTACACAGCTGTTGGGAAATTACCGAGCCGAACTGAGTGTGTAGTCGCGGAAAACATATTTATCTAACATTTTAATGCATTTACTGGAGACGGTTCATAGCGGTAGTCTAATAGAGCCGTGGATCTTTGATATGTTTACAATATGTAAAACCTGTTTTAATCCACCTTGCGGTGCAATTGTGCCTTTCTCATTTCTCTAAACTATGGCACGAAGGCTTTTTATGTTCAACATAATTGTGGAAATGTCCATTACATTCTTAGTACACTTTGCACTTATACACAATGGCATGCCAGCCACGAACTTGATGAGCTACGTGTTGACGGTGAAACACTTGAAACAAAAAAATATCATACTCCATTAGCCTAATCAGCATTAGATCAATGTTATCTGCTTGCTAACTCATTTTGTCATGCGGTGGTGGGTATGTGAGGAGGGCGAAAGTCCCATGAAAGAACGACTCCCCAGCTTAAATTGTTATGCTTTGTGATATAGTGGTGGTTTAAAGATGATGGGCTGGGATTAGGTTGACGTTTTTCAGAGAGATTGCATAACCTTTCTATATGAGAAAGGCAAAAATATGCCAAAATCCAAAAAAGTGAATCGTCGTCAAATTTTTTTTTCGAGTTTGCATCAAATCTCGACGTTTCATGCACCTTGAACACATTTAGTATCAAAAATAAAAATTCCATTTTTAATTTTTCCTATAGTTTATAACCTCTGAAACCCGTAATTCCGGAACCAGAATTCCGATCGATCCAAAATTCAATAGCAGCCGATGGGAAGGCTGCACCTTTCATTTGAGACTAAGTTCAGGCAAATCGGTCCAGCCATCTCTGAGAAAAATGAGTGACATTATATGACACATACGCACATACATACATACACATACACACACATACACACACACACATACACACACACATACAGACTTTTTCCGATCTCGACGAACTGAGTCGAATGGGATATGACACTCGGCCCTCCGGGCCGGGATTAGGTTGACATTTTTCAGAGTGATTGCATAACCTTTCTATATGAGAAAGGCAAAAAATGAAAATAAAAACAAATACTATTGATCATTCGTCGGATATCGTGCACGCAACTTCCCATTGTGCGCGGAGATCTTCTTTCGCGGTGGGGAAACATTTACTCGCCTACTGCGCAACACTGGTCATTTAATTCTCTGTTGTCTTTCACGTCCAAGGCGTCATCGTTAAAGCGGACCCTGCTGCATTTTCCTTATAAAGTTATAAAGAGTGAGCTAAGTTCGTGATTTTGTAAAAGTGTTTTATGCAAATTTTATATGAAAAAGCGAAAGACAGTTCGTTGGTAATACTATCGAAGTTCGAAGAAATTGAATTAAAAAAATAATTCAATGTTTGCGGAGTTATGGCCTATCCCCCAAAGCGTGTTTTTAGCAGAGGCTTGCGGTGAACGCTCTCCAAGCCGAACCACTCAACTGAAATCAAAAAAGAGAAAAGACTATTGAAGAAAAATATATTGTGGTGTACTTGATCGGATCGGCTTGCCAAAAAAAAAAATTCCTACAAAAAACATGTTGGCCAAAAAATTGAGTGTTATGGTGTTTAAAATTTTAAACAAAAATTCACTGCAAAGAATCGTAAATTTTTGGATGAAAAAGGAACCGGTCAAGTACACGAGAATGTAAATACAAACAATTTTTAAAAAAGTTTAATCGGATGAATAGTTTTTGAGATATCACGTTAACCGCAACGGTACTTTTCAAAAAACTTAGTTCCGAGAAAATTTCGCTTAAAGATTTGTGTTCACTTCTTTCGCGGACGAACCAACGCGTTGCGAACGGCTCTAGTTAGAAATCTGGTACTCCGATCTGGATGAAAATGCGCACAGATATTTTCAAAAGTATGTACTTTCACAATATTCAATAATTGCTTTTTCGATTTTTTGAAATTAGAAGTCCCTTAACCGACTTCTAATCTTCAATATACCGATATACGGGCTTCGCTGTCCACAAATTACACGGTACGACAGTGATTTTGTACTTTTCAAGTGAACTAGTATAGGTTGTAGACTTCAAGAGCTAACTGTTGTCTGAAATCGATATTTACGAGAAATTAACTTCAAAGATGTTATATGAAAGAAAACTGTTTTTGTGAAGTTCTCCTAAACGAAATATGGGAAATCGCTGCAAAAGAAAAACCGTTACAGATAGGCTTATGATATTTTCAACAAAGTTAGTCAAAAATAATGTCTCTGCATTTTTATAAGGTTGTGTTCTGCTATCGTTCAGGAGATAATTATTTTTTTAAGAAACTGAGAAGACCACCTTAATTTAGTTTACATTAAAATGAATTTGTTCCGAAGACACTGAAGGTCTAGTACTTACGGTTTACGAGTGCTGGATTTCAATCAAAAAATCGATTTGTGGCCCATGGTGCAATGCACTAACAACATAATACCTGTGCCGTAGGACGGGGTATCTTTGATCACCGAGGTAACCTTGATCAAATGCGACTTTTTTTCAGTAACGTTGGATAAGATGATTTCCTCTAACAAAATCATCAAAACAAAAAACAAACCAAAATCATCGAAACAAAAAACAGCATCCATCGGCAACGATTATTTTGTCATTTAATGTATCTTTTATGAACACAAATTTTAATTGAAAATGACCCACCTTTCTGTGTCATTTCAATCTGTTCAAACAATCCCTTGTATATTATTGAAATCAATCAGTTTCAACTGAACTGATTAGTTCCTTAGAAACCGTAAATGCGAATAATATTGTTATATTTAATGTTAAGGTCAGTTCATCCATCTTTAATGAGATATCCATTTCCAATATACTGAGTACCTTTTTGTTTAGCAAGGTTTTAACCATAAAGTCATTCGCCTCACTGCAGAACTATTTCCCGCTGCTGTTTCTGTCATTCCACAACATTTTTTTTTCAATACACATAGTTTAAATATGTCTAGAAACGATAGCGTTACTATATGTTTGCGTCATTGCAATTACACTACCCAGCTTGCAAATTATCGATTACTACTTTTTTTTTCAAAACAGTCAAAGTAGTACGCTAATAAAAATCTACTTTGAATTAGAATCAAATCCTAAAATAAGAGTAAATTTTAGATCAAATATGCAGATTGTGTAATATAGACTTAAGTAAAGTAGCCCCAATTTTAGATAAAATGGACATATGGTCACCAATTACCAAACAAACAGAAATACGGATAAAAAGTACAAACACAAATAATTGTTTTACATTGCCAGGTTAATTTCACGTAATCTATATCCTCTTATCTAATATTTTGACTATTATATCGCACTTTCCCAATAGAATTTAAGCTACAATGTTTTGAGTATATTTTATATTTCAGTTTCATCGCCTTCTATGATTACTTGCAAGCATTTTCTTAAACCTATATCCATTTTTTTTTTGTTTTTGTGTTGAACCTGTGAATAATACTATGTTTTGCTTTTGTCAAAATATAATGATAAATTTAAACTAGAAACTCAAGTATCATTCTTTAATTTTGGCGTAAAGTAGCCCCCGTGGCGCAAAGTAACCCCCGATGACGGTACCAGTACTTGTTTAAAAAATGCAATCAGTTACATATACTTGATTCAAAGAAAGCCATTTGAAAACTTTAGAAAAACTAATCAATGTTCTCCCGTTTTACGGTACACCTTAACTCGAAATCTTCTGGACCAAACATTTTTAAATTTTGCGCAGTTCTTTTCATTTTTAAATTTTGCACAGTTCTTCTTCACATTATTATCCAGATAACCACCAGAGCTAAAAATTCATTTGCACCATTCCATAGCAGCACTAGGCGGCGGATTGAAAAACTTAACGTTTTTCCCTCATTTCAGGTCAATATTTTTTCAATGGAATTATTGTAATTGACATCTTGACATCTTTATTGGAGAAACTTCTTAAGAAGCAATAAAAAAATAAATTGTGTTAAAAAATTAATCTTTGTAGTTAAAGCTGTCGATGGACATATTATGTATTTTATTTGATGTGGTGTGTGCAAACGTGTGCGCAGTAGAGTGGGACATGGTTATATGAAAAAAATTAAATTTGGCTCCGAGTAACTTTTTAGGTTCCATTTAGCTCTCAGAACAACTCTGCAAATTTTTAGCTCGATCGGTGAAACTATATTTTTGCGCCCACGGTTTAAAGTTTACATGGGATTTCGTATGGGAAAATTGTCTTTTGCAAATTATTTCTTCTGAGAGTCGCCCGTTACCTCCTAAAAATAAATAGATATCTGATTTTTATTGGAAATTTGCCAAGAAAACAAAGTCTAGAAGACTGCAAAACGACCTGATGCTTGTGAAAAAAGTTATTAAGCAAAAACCGATTGATGCCCTGAAGAGTAATGAAAATTTCACTTTTCATAGCATCACTGCTTCTGACGGTCTAATTATATACAATTTTTTTAACTTTCTCTTATTATGTACAAAAGAAGCCTCAATTTATCGCTCAAAACCTTGTGAAGTGGCCAAATAGTGTACATAAACGATTTAGACACATTAAGAGAGGATTAAAACAAAATTGCGTATAGTTGGACAACCAACAGCAGTGGTGCTAGAAAAAACGAATATTTTATCTATCGTCAGAGCATCAATCGGTTTCTGCTTAATAACTTTTTTCTCAAGCGTCAGATCGTTTTGTGGTTTTCGAGACTTTGTTTCTTTGTTAATTTTCCTATAAAAGTCACACAACGATTTATTTTTAGGAAGTAATGGGCGACACCTGGAGGAATTATTTTGTAAAAGTTAATTTTCCCATACAAAATCCCATGTAAACTTTGAACAGTGGGCGCAAAAATATAGTTTCACCGATCGAGCTAAGAATTTGCACAGTTGTTCTAGGACCCAAATGGTACCTAAAAAGTTACTCGGAGCTGGAATCTAATTTTTGTCCCACCCTAGTGCGCAGCCGCCGGCTGCTGAACGGTGTTTGATGGAATAGGGGGTCCGAATAGCCCGTACGCTCATTTCGCACAAAAGTGGGGAGCGTCTCGAAAATATGTGTGCTTTCACCCAAACAAAAATTATTCCATAAAATAGGAGCCTCAAGCTTTCCAAAACACTTACCTGTTCTTTTTTTCACTTTTATTTGTTACTTTAATCACGATTTTACCATTTTTGTTATGAGAATTCATAAACGTTGTGTTTTCTTCTATAAATTGTAGAATGATTTAATTTAAATTTTACCCCCATGGTCTAAAAAGCTCCGAGTTTCTCGCCCAATAATTTTTACAACATGTAAACTAACTTCTGCTAAAATCAGTTTACTGGTTTGAAAGTGGCATGAAAAATTAAAAAAATTGTGTTGTTCACCGCAAAACAAGCTTACGGCGAGACGCCTCTGGAGATTCACTGTCAATTTTCAATACCTTGCAATGTAAATTTGAGAAAATATTGTTCGATTGTGGCTTTATTATATGAAAATTGATTAAATTTAGGTACAAACCTTCATTGTATCGCCATGACATTTTTTTGAAAAAATTGTCTGTTTTATCGAATTGACCTTACTTTCCCCTTAATTACTTGGACTACAAAAGATGAAATGCCTATAAATTTGTTTAAATTGTATTGGTTCGTTCCCAATAAACATATTCACTTTTCACTCAACTGTTTTAGTAAATGCGTTTAACAAAGATGGAAAACGCTGTCTAAACTAGCAGATCTGAATGGATAATAATATTATGTTAATGGAATCATCACCATTAATATTATATTCTTGAATACCATCTTTTTATAAAGCCGCCGTACTAATTAACTTTGACTTCTCAAAATAACATATATTCGCGTGAACATGAAAGCTATCGCTACATCAAGAAATTACTATTTTACCATTTTACCTTTTGAATGGGGGAAAGATTCTGGTTACGTGAAGCTGTTATGTATTGCACTTTATACGGAAAGGACGAAGATCACATGTATCATGACATCATGACGATCAACTGAGATGAAGCAAGGAACAAATTGTCGGCGACGTATTTCATACAATTCCTTACATATTTTTTTAACAAATTTAAAATTTGTAACCAATTTAATAGGGGATAGTACGAATTAAGTCTCCGACAATTTGTACATTTTTTCATCTTCTTCATTCTCATTTTTATTTATTAGTAAACATTCCACCAACTCTGACTTTTAAAACAAAAATATTTTCTAAATTCCAAGTCGAAGGGTTTTTGACGACATTTCCGAGCAGATCTCGGCAAACTCACCGACAGGAAACTATTTGTTCCTATTCCGAGGAGACAAACCCGAATATCCTTTTCACCCCAAGAGCCGGAACCCATTGTCCGCGCTCCGACAAGCTCAAGAATTACGTGTCGCAATTCCAACTAGCGTGAGAAGAGCCATAAAAGATTCTCTGTTTAGCATAAGGCTCTGCCGACACCATCCCACCCATCGATCCATTGCTGTAAGTGTACACACGACGTATCCCGAGTAATGGGCTGCCTTGGGTGGGGATGTTCGCCCAGCACACACTCCCATCACGCATCATCATGCCATCGCCGAAATCGTTAGCATAGCACCGCAATAAAACTTTGACGATGACGGTCGTTGGCACACCGATGCTCCCGGTTCATAGCGAGCACAGACCTATTCGAGTCAGACCAGAAGGAGCAGATGACAAATAACCGAACCATGAACTTGTAAATTTTATTTCATGTATTTCGCCTGAACTGGATTGCCGCGCTTATATTGGTGGGTCGAGTCATTGCCGTCGTCAACGAGAAGAATTACTGCTGGCTGCTAGCTAGCTAGCTACCAGTGACGCCCAGAAGGGTAGCCACTAAAGGCAACAGACAGAACACCGTCAGAGTGGGTGGTGGGTGGAATCGAATGGAAACTATACAGAGGCTCACGTGTGGGCGGGTTGCGGTCGGTGACTGATTGCTTCAAGTGGTCGAACGGATATGGCCAACCAGTCAGCATGGTCACGGGTTGGGACTTGAGCGGAGTGTGCCGCCACCAACCGACGGGGCCAAGGATTACGATGTGAGTGACGGGTGTCGGAAAGGTTATGATTTTACGCTCATTTTCTTTTTATGGTCCGAAGGATTACTGGTTGGCTTTGCTATTCTTCTTTATGGATTGAACCGACATGTCAGAGTGACGGCATTCGGAATGGAATGAAGGATTAAAGAAAATCTACCTTTTTCACACCGACGAGTAAGCTCTATGTCCTGTGCTTTTTGTTGATTTTGTATCCTTGTGAGGGTTTGGTATCCCGGGATTCAGCTGCCCGCTACACTGATACGTAACACACAGAAACCACTAAATCTTGTTTGTACTTCCTTAAGGTGACCACAATTTACACCAGTTCATAGTCCTTTCTTACGGCAAGGATAACAGTTATTCACACACGTGTTTTATACTCAGACTGATTCAAAGGAGTGAAACTACGCGACCGATTTAACAACTTCGAAGGAAAGCGTGCGAACGTTCCGACGTCGTGCCACAGACTGCCGTCTGTTATTGTGCCACGCTTCTAGTTGGCTGGCTGGCAAACGGCAGTCAGGATATCCTTCGAATCGCACGACTCGTTGGGTGGCTGTATGGCTGGTGTGACGGTCAGACAGAGAAAAATGAGAAATTGGCACGCGCAACCGAGAGAAAATTTATGTTACGTGAGAGAGTGCCAAAGCGATTATCAGGCAGGACCCGTACGTAGGAGAGGCCAAAAAGGTCCTCACACCATGCTCACCCTCCACTACGCCCGGTCCGTACCGCTCGGAATACCGGAATGAGGCTGACGACGGCGGCGATGAGTGATAGATACAGAGCAAGCAGCCAGCACGGCAGGAAGAAGGATTTCACGCGTGGTGTAATGTTCAGATGGCACGCGCGGTTGATTTGGATTTGCCGGTTCTGAGGGGGATGCAGACTGGAGTCGGAGTGAGGTAGGTGGCGGTCGGTGCTGATGATTTTATAATACAATTTCGTAACTTGACTCTAGCAGTCGCGCTAGCTTTCACGGCTATTCGTGGATAGGAGATGGAAAGGACGATTATCATGTGGTGGTGCCCTACTAGTTAGAAATGGACGTTGATAAACACTATGGACATATTCTTCTGGATTCTATCCAGTACATTGGAAGACCGTTACACGGCACTAAAGGGGGAGACACTGAAGTTTACGGTGGGAATTCGAAACAGGAACAGCTAACCCACTGGGACAACGAACGTGGAACGATATGACTGACTCCACACTTCCGTCGCGTCCCTTTCTTTCGATAGCACGAAAATGTTTCGTTCGTTTGCCGGTTGGTGGAGTTTTATAGGTGACTTTCCATTTTCTGATTTCTCTGGGAGGAGGGTTAACCGTAAATATAAGGTTGTTAGATCGAGCAGCAGGCAATGCTATAAACTTTGCACCACATGCTGAACAAAGTTGGTCCGCGTTTTGCGGATTTAGATGTTAGTTCCTATTTAGGCATAGGTTGGTTGGGTGATGGTAGATGTTGGCTGGAGAATATCTAGGTGCGTTCATCGAATTGAAAAATAACGCGACTGCTATTGATTTGCAAATGATTGTCACTCTACATAAATAATAAAATAGTAATATGTAAGGAATCTGTCAAAATTTGATTAAACAGCACGATCCTCTTTAAACATGTCTTTGACTCTTTACGGTAGCCTTCTTCATAATGCATTTTTATGAAAAATTTGCATACAAAAATTTAATTTGAGTCGTTTTTGACTAGAAAATGACATTTTTTTTCAAAAAGTTGAATTCGAAAATTTTTGATCTAAACATTATATTTCGAGCAGCGGATATTTTAGGGTGTATTCAAAAAGTAATTAATTAAACTGAGAAAAATCAGTAGTTTCTTGAAAATAACGTTTTTTCTGTAGTGCGAATGCCGGAAAAGAGAGAGCTAAAGTTATGCTCAGCAAAGAAAATGGAAGAGGTCGTCGACTTCACGGCGGACCCCGCACTTGCTGGTTGTCTGCAATAGCGGAAGAAGCGCGTGCAGCGGGCGTTCAAGGAGACTGGAGGCTGGCGATCTAAGATTGAGTAAGCTGGTAATCTAAAATACATTCCGTCATAATTTGGAGTACCTGGATTGTTCGGCCAGGATTATGAAAAAACTGGAACATCGGAATATTTCCAAAAATCTGTGCAATTCTTACAAAATCGTCAAAAATCTGCCGTCTATGAAAAATAAATTGTGGGCAATAATCGGAGACTAAATCTATGTCATTACAAAGAAATCTGTGAATCAAGTTTGGAATTCTCGGGTTTGTGTCCAACCAATCAAACCCAACCTTGAATTGCCGCTGTTGACGTCTATATACCCAACATATTCGCTTTTTTACAGTGGGGGTAAATGAACTTTACTTCTTTATAAGATTTGAAGAAACATAACCGTACTAAAGTTTTTCACTTTTGCACAAAATTTTCACTTTTGACATCAGAAAATAGCTTTGAGTGTCCATCATGCTGTTGAGGTTTTAATATGGATTACATACCATTTCCTAAGTAACTCTTATTAGATAACACTAGTTTACAGCATTTCTGAACTAAGTAAGCTGGTGGTCATTTTCAATGTGAAATCGTATGCTGAATCCGAAAATGAAAAAAAAATTCACAGTAGAACAGTTTTCGAGTTACAGTAAAAAAATGAATTTCATCTATAAAATTAAAAATGCCTTCAGTAAAATCCAAATATATCCGGTTGTAGTATTCGAATAGTGAATATTATTACGTGGAATTAAAGGTAATTGAATGCACTTTCGATCATTAGAATATTTTATTCTAGTGCGACTACTGGTTCTGGCGTTATTTACGAATATATTGAACTTTTTCTTGATTTTTCATCATTTTTTGAAGAAAAATGAGCGTTTGGTCAATATTTTGGGCAAGACAATGCAATCCTAAAAATATATATTTTTATGGCAAAATAAAACCTACTAATAACCGATGAAAATAAGCACTTATTAGTTTAAATCGGATGGAAATTGTGAAAGTTATTCAATTTTTGTAGAATGGAGATTTTTGAGTTTCTCTGGGTCAACTTATTGAACCGTCTCGATTCTAAATTGGTCGGTGTTAAGTCAGACCGGACTAAGTGACATTGTATTGATTTCGAGAAAATCGAGTTTAAAGTTTGAGTCGCAGTATCCTTTACGTTATAAATCGAAAATATTTTGTGCCATAATTCTTGCTTACTATAACATGCTTCAAATCTGGCAAGAGTCGAATGTAGCTGAAGAAATTCTTTATTCGATGCCATCATTATATCATTTTTTAAGATTTTGCGACTTAGTCCGGTCTGACTTAACACCGACCAATTTTTCTATGCTTTGTTTCTTAATATATGAGGGACCCTCTGTTAGAATTCTGGTAAACAAGTAAGTTTATCCAAATGATTCAAGACTTCTTAAAACAATAAGTTCAGGCTTAGTTGAGTAATGTCATCAAAAATTTGACATTAAAAATACGCATAATGTTCAAATGTGTCATACAGAATCGTATATGTTCAAGAAACGTTGTAAACTGCACGCTCCACAACGCCTGGATACACACATCGGAAGCTTATGACGGTGCAAAATGTATAATTCGGACGCTTGCTTCACGAATAATGACTTATCCACCTATTTCGTCCTGTTTTGTTCAATTTATTTTACGTTATTAAAACGTCTTGAAGTTTATAATTTGAAATTATATGGGATTCGTATAATTTCATATAATAACATCTACGATGTACCGATTTTACTGTACAGGTTCACAAAATTTCAACATACTACAATATATTTCGTAAAACATCTAAGTGCATTAACAAAATATTCTATGTTCTTCAAATCATTCTGAAGTTCAGATTTTGAGATTTTAAACCTAAAATAAGTCTTATTCGATGTGCTACATAATTTCAAAACACGAAATGCTAGATGTTCTGCGAAGGATAACAAATTAAAAGTTTTACAAAATATTAATTTTATAATACTTGACGTATGTAGTATCACATATTTATTCGGATTCGTATAGTTTGTATTTACATTGTAAAAAATCCAGTTGAGCAGCTAGCGTTTCAAAAAACGAATTTTGTGACGTGTGAGGATTTAGTTTAGAATTTTGTATTATAAGAGTATTATTTTATGTTTATTTATTTATTTATTAACAGATTAAGGCCGAAGTGGCCTGTGCCGTATACAAAAGATTCCTCTATTCCACTCGGTCCATGGCCGCGCGTCGCCAGCCACGCAGTCTGCGAAGGGTCCGCAAATCGTCTTCCACCTCGTCGATCCATCGTGCTCGCTGCGCGCCACGTCTTCTTGTACCGGTCGGATTGCAATTGAGAACCGTTTTCATCGGGCTATTGTCCGACATTCTGGCTACGTGCCCGGCCCACCGTAGTCGTCCGATTTTCGCGGTATGACAGATGGGCGGCTCCCCCAACAGCTGATGCAACTCATGGTTCATTCGCCGTCTCCATGTGCCGTCTTCCATCTGCACTCCACCGTAGATGGTACGCAGCACTTTCCGTTCGAAGACACCAAGTGCGCGTTGGTCCTCCACGAGCATGGTCCAGGTCTCGTGCCCGTAGAGAGCTACCGGTCTAATCAGCGTCTTGTACATGGTCAACTTCGTACGACGGCGAACTCTGTTCGACCGAAGTGTCTTGCGGAGGCCAACGTAAGCACGATTTCCTGCCACGATGCGTCTACGAATCTCTCTGCTGGTATCATTGTCGGCGGTCACCAGTGAGCCCAAGTACACGAACTCTTCAACCACCTCGATTTCGTCGCCACCGATGCAAACTCGAAGCGGGCGGTTCTCATTCTCTTCTCGTGAACCTCTTCCTATCATGTACTTTGTCTTCGACGTGTTGATGGCAAGTCCGCCGCGCTTGGCTTCTCTTTTCAGTCTGATGTAGGCTTCCTCCATCTTCTCAAAGTTTCGTGCAATTATATCAACGTCATCGGCGAAGCCAAGTAGCTGAACGGACTTTGTGAAAATCGTACCACTCGTGTCGATCCCTGCTCTTCTTATTACACCTTCCAGCGCGATGTTGAATAACAGACACGAGAGACCATCACCTTGCCTGAACCCTCTGCGTGATTCGAAGGGACTCGAGAGCGTCCCTGAGACACGTACTACGCACATCACCCGATCCATCGTCGCCTTCACTAATCGCGTCAGTTTGTCCGGGAATCCGTACTCGTGCATAATCTGCCATAGCTGATCTTGATCGATAGTGTCGTATGCGGCTTTGAAGTCGATGAACAAAGGATGTGTGGGCACATTGTACTCGCGGCATTTCTGCAGTACTTGACGAAGAGCGAACACCTGGTCCGTGGTAGATCGTTCGCTCATGAAACCCGCCTGGTACTGCCCCACGAACTCTCTTGCAATTGGTGATAGTCGACGGCATAGTATTTGGGAGAGTACCTTGTAGGCGGCGTTCAGCAGGGTGATTGCACGGTAATTACAGCAATCCAGCTTGTCGCCCTTTTTGTAGATAGGACACACGACTCTTTCCATCCACTCCTCCGGTAAAATCTCCTCCTCCCAAATCTTGGTAATCACCCAGTGCAGCGCTTTAGCCAGTGGCTCGCCACCGTGTTTTAGTAGCTCGCTTGGTATTTGGTCAACCCCAGCGGCTTTATTATTTTTGAGCCGGCTGATCTCCTCCTGGATTTCTTGGACATCCAGAGCCGGTAGTGTAATGTCTTCCGCGCGTGCTCCCAGGTGCGTTACCATGTCATCCTCGTCGTCTGCTGCATCGCCGTTCAGGTGTTCTTCGTAGTGCTGCCGGCACCTCTGGATCACCTCACACTGGTCCGTGAGAAGATTCCCGTTTGTATCTCTGCACATGTCGGCCTGTGGTACGTGGCCCCTGCGCGAGCGGTTCAACTTCTCGTAGAATTTCCGTGTGTCTTTAGCGCGGTACAGCTGCTCCATCGCTTCGCGATCTCGGTCTTCCTGCTGGCGCTTTTTGGTCCGGAAAAACCGAGTTCTGCCTGTTGCGTGCCTGTTCATATCGTGCCTCGTTCGCCCTCGTGCGGTGTTGCAGCATTCTCGCCCATGCTGCATTCTTCTCTTCGACTAACTGCTCGCATTCGCCGTCGTACCAGTCGCTTCTTCGGTCCGGGCCCACCGTACCTAGTGCAGTGGCTGCGGTGCTACCTATGGCGGATCGGATATCTCTCCAGCCATCTTCAAGGGCAGCTGCGCCTAGCTGCTCTTCCGTTGATAGTGCCACTTCCAGCTGCTGCGCGTATTCTTGAGCCACTCTGCCATCTTATAGCCGCTCGATGTTTAGCCGCGGCGTTCGGCTTCGACGAGAGCTATGCACTGTCGAAAGTTTTGAGCGTAAGCATACTGCAACCAGGTGGTGGTCCGAATCTATATTCGCACTGCGATAAGTGCGGACGTTTGTGATGTCCGAGAAGAATCTACCGTCGATTAGAACGTGGTCGATTTGATTTTTTGTTACTTGGTCCGCTGATCTCCAGGTGACTTTGTGGATATCTTTGCGAGGGAAGAAGGTGCTTCGGATTACCATTCTACGGGAGGCTGCGAAGTCCACACATCGTTGGCCGTTGTCATTTGATACGGGATGCAGGCTGTTAGGCCCGATCACCGGTCTGTACATTGCCTCCCTTCCTACCTGTGCGTTCATGTCGCCGATGACAATTTTCACGTCTCGCAGAGGGCAACCGTCGTATGTCTGCTCCAGCTGCATGTAGAACGTTTCTTTCTCGTCGTCGGGTCTCCCTTCGTGTGGGCAGTGCACGTTGATGATGCTGTAGTTGAAGAAACGGCCTTTGATCCTCAACTTGCACATCCTTGCGTTGATCGGCTGCCACCCGATCACACGTTGGCGCATCTTGCCCTATGAAGCCGGTTCCCAGCTCGTTGATTGTACCACAGCTCTGGTAGAAGGTAGCCGCTCGATGTCCGCTTTTCCACACCTTATGTCCCGCCCGGCAAAGTTCCTGCAGCGCCACGATATCGAAGTTGCGGGGGTGTAGCTCGTCGTAGATTATCCTGTCACATCCTGCGAAGCCGAGCGATCTGCAGTGCCATGTTCCGAGTTTCCAATCGTGATCCTTTATTCGTCGCCTGGGTCGTTGCCGATTGTTCTGGGTCGTATTCTCTTCTGTATTGTTCGTTATGGGTAGGGTAGGGTTTTTTAAAGGGCGGCTTATAGGGCCTACGCCAACCACCTGTTTCGCCGGTGGGCCGTCGTGCCAGGACTGCTTAAGGTCCCACCTGGACACCAGGACAGGTTTACACCTTCCGAAGAAGGGTAACCCCCCCTTCCCTGCCAGCATACGACCAAAGTTCCCACCAAGTATCCCAGTCGACGCCACGAGGAGGCCAGGGCTAGGAGTTACTGGGCAGGAAGCTAAGGACCGCAAGTGGGGTCTATTTTATGCCTTCAGGTACAAGAGGCTTACGCACTGCCCAGTCATTGTCGACCAATTTATTTTATGTAATACGCTTGTAAATATTACACGCAGTATTGCATACCAATCATTCGATGACTTATAATTTCATTGAGCCTAAAATTATTGTTCGAATATTACCCCACATTAAAATTATTCAATATTCTTCAACTTACTTGTTTAACAGAATTCTGACAAAGAGTCCCTCATATATTATGAAACAAAGCCTAGAAAAAATTGGAATCGAGACGGTTGAATAAGTTGACCCAGAGAAACTCAAATATCTCCATTCTACAAAAATTGAATAACTTTCACAATTTTCATCCGATTTAAATTAATAAGTGCTTATTATCATTGGCTATAAGTAGGCTTTAATTTTCCATAAAAATGTACATTTTTAGGATTGCATTATCTTGCCCAAAATATTGACCAAACGCATATTTTTCTTCAAAAAATGACGGAAAATCAAGAAAAAGGTCAATAGATTCGTAAATAACGCCAGAATCAGTAGTCACACTAAAATAAAATGTTCTAACAATCGAAAGTGCATTCAAATACCTTTAATTCAATTTAATCCTATATTTCATGTCGATGCACTACAACCGAAGTTATTTGGATTTTACTGAACGCACTTTTAATTTTAAAGGTGAAACTCATTTTTTTACTGTAACTCGAAAACTGTTCTACTGTAAATTTTTTGGACCTCATTTTCGGATTCAGCATGAAATTTAATATCAGAAATGGTGTTCGAATATTAAAGTTCAGATTTTTATTTTTATTTTGTAAACTAGTGTAATCAGCAGTTAAACACTATGAAAAAACGCAGGGCTGGATGTATTAAGGTGCCATCCCCATACCACGTGAGTAATGTATGGGTGATAGGGGGTATGAATTTGTCTGCGTTCTAAATTTAACCATCACTTGCAACTGTCATCACAAAAAAAATATAAAATACTGACCAAGTTGCTACGGAACCAGACGTGAAGTCAGACTGGCTATTTATGGAAACATACTTTAAACTATTTTACTTATACAAAATTTACTTTAGTGAATGATATTAGGACGTTTTCCTGAAAATTTTTAATAGCTTTCGTTTCAAACAAAAAAGTTGTTTGGAATATTTTAGAGTTACAGTTAGTGCAAGACAAAATATAACAAACATATAGGGGGAAGTGGTCGGTTGTCGGTATCCCGACATAACTTTCGACAGAAAGCAGACATGGTCATTCTGACAAATATTATTTGTGTGTTTCATTAGCACGACATGCCGAAGGAAACAACGTCCTATGTTCTATTCTGCAAACAAAATACCGTCTTCGGGAGTTACTTTACGGCCGACTTTATGATAAATGATCTTCTGGTTCAAATTTGACGTTATATTTGACAAAAGGCAAACATATTATTATTCGCCGGTACTACACAAATATAAATGTTTAAGAGAATGCTTGCAAGTAATCGTAGTAGGCGATGAAACTGAAACATGCAATATACGCAAACAACATTGCAACTTAAATTCTTTTGGAAAAGTGTGATATACTAAAATTACCCTGGCAATGAAATGCAATTACAGTGAAGACCCGATTTTATCAGCACCCGATTTTATCAGCCTCCTTTTGGACAAGATTTGATCTGCTGTTCCGTTTTTGTATTATAATCCGCAAGTGCAGAATCTATGGACATATTTAGTTTGTCGCAAATATCAAAGTATTTTTCCAAGTGCCCATTATTTTGTGTTTTTCTTATATAGCTTATGGGCTTTTTTAGGGGTTATGTTCGGCTTCCAGTCTTTGAAATATTTCAAAGACTGGAAGCCGAACATAACCCCTAAAAAAGCCCATAAGCTATATAAGAAAAACACAAAATAATGGGCACTTGGAAAAATACTTTGATATTTGCGACAAACTAAATATGTCCATAGATTCTGCACTTGCGGATTATAATACAAAAACGGAACAGCAGATCAAATCTTGTCCAAAAGGAGGCTGATAAAATCGGGTGCTGATAAAATCGGGTCTTCACTGTAATTGCATTTCATTGCCAGGGTAATTTTAGTATATCACACTTTTCCAAAAGAATTTAAGTTGCAATGTTGTTTGCGTATATTGCATGTTTCAGTTTCATCGCCTACTACGATTACTTGCAAGCATTCTCTTAAACATTTATATTTGTGTAGTACCGGCGAATAATAATATGTTTGCCTTTTGTCAAATATAACGTCAAATTTGAACCAGAAGATCATTTATCATAAAGTCGGCCGTAAAGTAACTCCCGAAGACGGTATTTTGTTTGCAGAATAGAACATAGGACGTTGTTTCCTTCGGCATGTCGTGCTAATGAAACACACAAATAATATTTGTCAGAATGACCATGTCTGCTTTCTGTCGAAAGTTATGTCGGGATACCGACAACCGACCACTTCCCCCTATATGTTTGTTATATTTTGTCTTGCACTAACTGTAACTCTAAAATATTCCAAACAACTTTTTTGTTTGAAACGAAAGCTATTAAAAATTTTCAGGAAAACGTCCTAATATCATTCACTAAAGTAAATTTTGTATAAGTAAAATAGTTTAAAGTATGTTTCCATAAATAGCCAGTCTGACTTCACGTCTGGTTCCGTAGCAACTTGGTCAGTATTTTATATTTTTTTTGTGATGACAGTTGCAAGTGATGGTTAAATTTAGAACGCAGACAAATTCATACCCCCTATCACCCATACATTACTCACGTGGTATGGGGATGGCACCTTAATACATCCAGCCCTGCGTTTTTTCATAGTGTTTAACTGCTGATTACACTAGTTTACAAAATAAAAATAAAAATCTGAACTTTAATATTCGAACACCATTTCTGATATTAAATTTCATGCTGAATCCGAAAATGAGGTCCAAAAAATTTACAGTAGAACAGTTTTCGAGTTACAGTAAAAAAATGAGTTTCACCTTTAAAATTAAAAGTGCGTTCAGTAAAATCCAATTAACTTCGGTTGTAGTGCATCGACATGAAATATAGGATTAAATTGAATTAAAGGTATTTGAATGCACTTTCGATTGTTAGAACATTTTATTTTAGTGTGACTACTGATTCTGGCGTTATTTACGAATCTATTGACCTTTTTCTTGATTTTCCGTCATTTTTTGAAGAAAAATATGCGTTTGGTCAATATTTTGGGCAAGATAATGCAATCCTAAAAATGTACATTTTTATGGAAAATTAAAGCCTACTTATAGCCAATGATAATAAGCACTTATTAATTTAAATCGGATGAAAATTGTGAAAGTTATTCAATTTTTGTAGAATGGAGATATTTGAGTTTCTCTGGGTCAACTTATTCAACCGTCTCGATTCCAATTTTTTCTAGGCTTTGTTTCATAATATATGAGGGACTCTTTGTCAGAATTCTGTTAAACAAGTAAGTTGAAGAATATTGAATAATTTTAATGTGGGGTAATATTCGAACAATAATTTTAGGCTCAATGAAATTATAAGTCATCGAATGATTGGTATGCAATACTGCGTGTAATATTTACAAGCGTATTACATAAAATAAATTGGTCGACAATGACTGGGCAGTGCGTAAGCCTCTTGTACCTGAAGGCATAAAATAGACCCCACTTGCGGTCCTTAGCTTCCTGCCCAGTAACTCCTAGCCCTGGCCTCCTCGTGGCGTCGACTGGGATACTTGGTGGGAACTTTGGTCGTATGCTGGCAGGGAAGGGGGGGTTACCCTTCTTCGGAAGGTGTAAACCTGTCCTGGTGTCCAGGTGGGACCTTAAGCAGTCCTGGCACGACGGCCCACCGGCGAAACAGGTGGTTGGCGTAGGCCCTATAAGCCGCCCTTTAAAAAACCCTACCCTACCCATAACGAACAATACAGAAGAGAATACGACCCAGAACAATCGGCAACGACCCAGGCGACGAATAAAGGATCACGATTGGAAACTCGGAACATGGCACTGCAGATCGCTCGGCTTCGCAGGATGTGACAGGATAATCTACGACGAGCTACACCCCCGCAACTTCGATATCGTGGCGCTGCAGGAACTTTGCTGGGCGGGACATAAGGTGTGGAAAAGCGGACATCGAGCGGCTACCTTCTACCAGAGCTGTGGTGCAATCAACGAGCTGGGAACCGGCTTCATAGGGCAAGATGCGCCAACGTGTGATCGGGTGGCAGCCGATCAACGCAAGGATGTGCAAGTTGAGGATCAAAGGCCGTTTCTTCAACTACAGCATCATCAACGTGCACTGCCCACACGAAGGGAGACCCGACGACGAGAAAGAAGCGTTCTACATGCAGCTGGAGCAGACATACGACGGTTGCCCTCTGCGAGACGTGAAAATTGTCATCGGCGACATGAACGCACAGGTAGGAAGGGAGGCAATGTACAGACCGGTGATCGGGCCTAACAGCCTGCATCCCGTATCAAATGACAACGGCCAACGATGTGTGGACTTCGCAGCCTCCCGTAGAATGGTAATCCGAAGCACCTTCTTCCCTCGCAAAGATATCCACAAAGTCACCTGGAGATCACCGGACCAAGTAACAAAAAATCAAATCGACCACGTTCTAATCGACGGTAGATTCTTCTCGGACATCACAAACGTCCGCACTTATCGCAGTGCGAATATAGATTCGGACCACCACCTGGTTGCAGTATGCTTACGCTCAAAACTTTCGACAGTGCATAGCTCTCGTCGAAGCCGAACGCCGCGGCTAAACATCGAGCGGCTACAAGATGGCAGAGTGGCTCAAGAATACGCGCAGCAGCTGGAAGTGGCACTACCAACGGAAGAGCAGCTAGGCGCAGCTGCCCTTGAAGATGGCTGGAGAGATATCCGATCCGCCATAGGTAGCACCGCAGCCACTGCACTAGGTACGGTGGGCCCGGACCGAAGAAGCGACTGGTACGACGGCGAATGCGAGCAGTTAGTCGAAGAGAAGAATGCAGCATGGGCGAGAATGCTGCAACACCGCACGAGGGCGAACGAGGCACGATATGAACAGGCACGCAACAGGCAGAACTCGGTTTTTCTGGACCAAAAAGCGCCAGCAGGAAGACCGAGATCGCGAAGCGATGGAGCAGCTGTACCGCGCTAAAGACACACGGAAATTCTACGAGAAGTTGAACCGCTCGCGCAGGGGCCACGTACCACAGGCCGACATGTGCAGAGATACAAACGGGAATCTTCTCACGGACCAGTGTGAGGTGATCCAGAGGTGCCGGCAGCACTACGAAGAACACCTGAACGGCGATGCAGCAGACGACGAGGATGACATGGTAACGCACCTGGGAGCACGCGCGGAAGACATTACACTACCGGCTCTGGATGTCCAAGAAATCCAGGAGGAGATCAGCCGGCTCAAAAATAATAAAGCCGCTGGGGTTGACCAAATACCAAGCGAGCTACTAAAACACGGTGGCGAGCCACTGGCTAAAGCGCTGCACTGGGTGATTACCAAGATTTGGGAGGAGGAGATTTTACCGGAGGAGTGGATGGAAAGAGTCGTGTGTCCTATCTACAAAAAGGGCGACAAGCTGGATTGCTGTAATTACCGTGCAATCACCCTGCTGAACGCCGCCTACAAGGTACTCTCCCAAATACTATGCCGTCGACTATCACCAATTGCAAGAGAGTTCGTGGGGCAGTACCAGGCGGGTTTCATGAGCGAACGATCTACCACGGACCAGGTGTTCGCTCTTCGTCAAGTACTGCAGAAATGCCGCGAGTACAATGTGCCCACACATCCTTTGTTCATCGACTTCAAAGCCGCATACGACACTATCGATCAAGATCAGCTATGGCAGATTATGCACGAGTACGGATTCCCGGACAAACTGACGCGATTAGTGAAGGCGACGATGGATCGGGTGATGTGCGTAGTACGTGTCTCAGGGACGCTCTCGAGTCCCTTCGAATCACGCAGAGGGTTCAGGCAAGGTGATGGTCTCTCGTGTCTGTTATTCAACATCGCGCTGGAAGGCGTAATAAGAAGAGCAGGGATCGACACGAGTGGTACGATTTTCACAAAGTCCGTTCAGCTACTTGGCTTCGCCGATGACGTTGATATAATTGCACGAAACTTTGAGAAGATGGAGGAAGCCTACATCAGACTGAAAAGAGAAGCCAAGCGCGGCGGACTTGCCATCAACACGTCGGAGACAAAGTACATGATAGGAAGAGGTTCACGAGAAGAGAATGAGAACCGCCCGCTTCGAGTTTGCATCGGTGGCGACGAAATCGAGGTGGTTGAAGAGTTCGTGTACTTGGGCTCACTGGTGACCGCCGACAATGATACCAGCAGAGAGATTCGTAGACGCATCGTGGCAGGAAATCGTGCTTACGTTGGCCTCCGCAAGACACTTCGGTCGAACAGAATTCGCCGTCGTACGAAGTTGACCATGTACAAGACGCTGATTAGACCGGTAGCTCTCTACGGGCACGAGACCTGGACCATGCTCGTGGAGGACCAACGCGCACTTGGTGTCTTCGAACGGAAAGTGCTGCGTACCATCTACGGTGGAGTGCAGATGGAAGACGGCACATGGAGACGGCGAATGAACCATGAGTTGCATCAGCTGTTGGGGGAGCCGCCCATCTGTCATACCGCGAAAATCGGACGACTACGGTGGGCCGGGCACGTAGCCAGAATGTCGGACAATAGCCCGGTGAAAACGGTTCTCAATTGCAATCCGACCGGTACAAGAAGACGTGGCGCGCAGCGAGCACGATGGATCGACCAGGTGGAAGACGATTTGCGGACCCTTCGCAGACTGCGTGGCTGGCGACGCGCGGCCATGGACCGAGTGGAATAGAGGAATCTTTTGTATACGGCACAGGCCACTTCGGCCTTAATCTGTTAATAAATAAATAAATAAACATAAAATAATACTCTTATAATACAAAATTCTAAACTAAATCCTCACACGTCACAAAATTCGTTTTTTGAAACGCTAGCTGCTCAACTGGATTTTTTACAATGTAAATACAAACTATACGAATCCGAATAAATATGTGATACTACATACGTCAAGTATTATAAAATTAATAATTTGTAAAACTTTTAATTTGTTATCCTTCGCAGAACATCTAGCATTTCGTGTTTTGAAATTATGTAGCACATCGAATAAGACTTATTTTAGGTTTAAAATCTCAAAATCTGAACTTCAGAATGATTTGAAGAACATAGAATATTTTGTTAATGCACTTAGATGTTTTACGAAATATATTGTAGTATGTTGAAATTTTGTGAACCTGTACAGTAAATATTTAGTTTGTCGCAAATATCAAAGTATTTTTCCAAGTGCCCATTATTTTGTGTTTTTCTTATATAGCTTATGGGCTTTTTTAGGGGTTATGTTCGGCTTCCAGTCTTTGAAATATTTCAAAGACTGGAAGCCGAACATAACCCCTAAAAAGAACTCCACCAACAGTCGTTAGTTTTCTCACAAGCTTATGGGCTTTTTGCTTCCTATTTTTCAAACTCTTAATTTGTCTATTATACCAAACGGGATGCTTCGAGTTGCTGTGTCGTCTTTTTTCTTAATTGGCACCTCTTCATGAATTATCTTGAAAATAATTTTGTAAAATATGTTCAGGTCGATTACAATATTTCCTTCATTCCTGAGGGTATTTTGCCAGTCGACACCACTTAGCTTCCGTCTGATATTGTCATAGTTGGCTTTATGGTATTCAAAAACTTCCTCAAAGTCACAATTGCTGGGTTTTTGAATTTCATGGATGAACAAAGAAAATTCAATACAGTATGCAATGCATCATTTTCCACAAAAGAGTTAAAGATTCAGATATACAGAAGTCTTCCTGAATGTGTGTAAATAAAAGGTCAAGATAGCAATTCTGTCGTTTCTTTACGTGATTTATTTGGTTTAGTTTCAGATAAAATTTGTTCAGCAAATTGGAAAAAAAGCTTTGTACGATGTTATATTAGCATGCTCTGGCGGGAAATATACAGAGGCAAAAACACCGGCAATGTTTTATTTAACCCTCACATGTTCAAATTCTTTAAACTTCACTGTGAATAGAATTTCAGAATTAAATTGAGCCGAAACACCCAAAAGAACTCCTCCACCAGACTTCTTTTGAGATTCGTGAAGCTTTCAGTCGTCTCCGAATACGTTAAAACTACTGCCGAAAATTTCTTCCCTTTTTACGCTATCATCCCAGCTATTTTTAGTTCTTAATATCATTAAAAATGACGAACCTAATATACTTCTATAAATTTCTGACATTTTGTCTGGACTTTTCATACTATTAAAATTTTGACAATGCATTGAAAATTCCGTCGCAGTCACCTTCGCCATACCTGTATATACCACATTGGGAGCAGATCACTGCGCTGTGTGTTTTCACCAGGGGTAGGCTGTGGTTGTCAAATGACATATATTTTGCGCGTACCCAACATCTCGCCTCGGTCCAGCACTTTGGACCTCGTCTTATGGTTACTTCACCCCAAAAAAGAAATATAGGGTAAGCGGTTTCGCATGTCTCGTGAATTAGTTGTTGGCATATTTGTAAAAGGTATTATTTATTGCTGTTTAACCGTGATAATCAGGTCTGGTCCATCTGATGTTGGGTACGAAATACTTGCTAGTCAGCATCCCCCTGGTTTTCACAGCCAGTGTAGCTAAGTGAAAAGTCCGTTACCCTGGCTGTGGAGGTACGATACGCACTGCCGTTCAACACGCGACTGAGCATGCCCGTTCAAACACCACACTTTTTTGTGTAGAGCTCGTTTCAAGCACAGTTTTATGTACAGTCTCGAACGCATTAATTCGTACACAAAATAAGTATCGAGCGCCATGTGCAAACACGGTTAACATAGCGTCGTGGTACTAGTTGTCTCTTTCGCTCTACCATCATCATCAGCGTTGACTCATTTTGCCTTGTGCGTATCTTCGATTCGTGTGCGAACATGTGTGTGAGTACACCTAACTGTTTGATTCGAGCATTGTACAACTGAACACCGTTCGCTTGGGTTGAATGTTTGAGACGAATGTGTAGGTGGGTATATCTAATTTGTTAGCGGTTGCATGGTAGCAATCTGTGCTTTTATTGCGCAAAGACGAGAACTTTCTTAGCAACAAATTTAAGCGAATCGATGGAAAGGTACATACTACAAAGCCTATTTACGAATGAATACACTGCCACTCAATATACCGTTGCAAAAACGCATCTAAGTCCATATAAAAAACTGTTTTCGATTCTTGTATATTTATAGCTTCGATATATGATTAAGACCACCAAATTCGCTACATTTGTATGCGTACTTCAGGAAAGTTACAATCGTGGCAAAATATTACTACAAAGCTTGGGATATACATGAAATATTACTATTTTGTCAAAAATTAGATTTTTCTTCGCCGGTCCGGTTTTTTTTTATCGCTGCCTCTTGTAGTTTTTTTATCGTCTTTGGAGCTACTTCTGCCATATGTAGAATATCAAACAGCTGCAAAATTGAAGTTGCGTGGTCGTAGTTCTTGAGTGTAATGTGCAAAAAGTCCTGTTTTGGCGTAAAGTAATACCCAATGACGGTATTTTTTGAGCAAATGAAATTTTACTCATATCATCTATTCCAAAGGTATTCACATTGAAGCTTTTCAGTTTTGTCCATAGAAAAAATCCGTCATAATGTTGAACTTTTGTATTATTGGTGAATATCAATTTTGGATATGTAGACATCCATTACAGCCTCTGCAAATTTTGAATGTTATTAAAGTCTCCGCCATCTTGGTTTTTAGAATGATGGCGAACTCTAGAGATCTTCTCGAATCCAAACATTTTGATATTACCTAAGTAACCACCAAGTATGTATTAGTATGTGCAGTAAAGTAGCATTTTAATTGGATTTCAGATGCGCCATGCAACATATTAGTATTTGTATACATAACTATTGTAAACCTGTTTCAATATATTATTCCATAGTTATTGTTTCCAGGGTAACATAATGACTTTTAATAAATAATCTAATTCAACTCTGTAAATTAAGATGTAAGTCGTTAATGTTCGAAAATCATCAGGAAAATGGCACGGTTACGTTTGTCGTCGGACACACAGCTAGCCATGGCGTTGTATGGGATTTTTTGACAATTTACTTGCAGAAAGGCCACTTGGTCGTGTTTCATCGCTGGGTGGCACTATATGCTTATGTCCCTAAATTATGCAATTGGAGAAATGTTATGAGCCAAAGACAAAAGAGTACCGACAACGGACCACATTCCCCTACATGTTGAAAAAACAAAATACATGGAAATAAAAAGAGATAGGGATATTGCACCAAAAACAAATTATGCAGTGATTTTAGATGAACAATTTCAATTGTTAAAATAATGATAATCATGTTTTAACTATTCGAGGAATTAACAAAAACTCGACAAAAACGCTTTCTTTCAAATATTTTTCTTCTTAAAGTTTACTTATACTCATTACCTGATAGAGATGATTTTGCCGTTTGACTACTAGTCTAGAAGAACTAAAATACAAAGCATACTTTTAGAGTTATAGTTAATTTAAAATAAGCTAGTTATTTTAAAAAATAGTTCAATAACTCTGTTACGCTATTAATTGTTTTTTTGCTTTTTTTTGCGGAAAAAAATCGTTTTACGGCTCGGAACGGAACCCAAGTGAGTTGCATATGAGGGTACCTCTAATTTTAATATGCCTGTGTGTATCTGTAGAAATTTGAATATGAATATGCTGTGCGATACATACTTACTTGTATATTCGTATTTGCATTTAGTTATTACATGAATTAGAATTTCAATAACAATGATAACCGGATTCAATAAAATTTTTTAATTATACCGCTTTTATAATAAACCTCGCCTTAATAATAAATGTAGTGTGAGACAATGTATAAAAGAATCTCCACTGTTTTTGGAATGAATGCATAAAAGAAACTCTACTGTTTTTGGAATAGGCATTGGTGTAGACACACGTAAATAACTTGTGGCACCGAGTCAAAGATGTCATCCTAGTCCTATATGATGCTTGCCATGGAAATACAACTTCAATGTTGGAACCTCACCTAGCTTATTCCGCTCAGACGGTGCCACTGTTTTAGAGATTCAGTCGCATGAGACAGGCCGGAACAGTTTCGCAAAAGAAGCTAAACTGGCAAATATAGAACTGGCTATAGTAAAAAGTGCAAAAACTAAATCCGTAAAACCTACATGACCCCCCAAAGTCTCGGGCATGACACAGCCAACCAGCCAGCTGACAGCAGATTCGATCCTTGGGAATTTAACTGCAGCCACCATTGGGAAGGGAGTTTCCACAGGGAAAAGTATGAACAACTCGTCTATCGGTGGTTGTGGGAAATCCGGGGAAAACGACGAAGAAAACTTAACAGACAGAAGAAGCAATGTCGACCGAGTAAGTATGATCAGAGCACACCATAAGCGCACAAAAGTTACACAGCTTGCCGCATATCAGCCCAGTGTGGGTGGCATGTGTCCTAAACGAAGCTTGAGCTATCATCAGCTTACGCTCGCACAGGAAATTCTTCTTTTCCGACTGTGGCTAAACTGTGCTGCATCGAAGTGACGACAACGTCGGGACCGTGTCAACCTCCCGAGCCTCCCCCATCCCCTCTCGGGCTACTGTGTCGTCTCTAACTGTGGGCTTACCATCCATCGTGAACTTTTATGTTGCCACCTTCATTCGCTAGGGGATGCACTGGTCACATGGGATGCTAAACAGTAGGTATTCCGATATTTTTTCGGGGATTTTTCATGCTAAAATTTATTTAGCGTCGTTTGGTACAGAATTTATGTTCTGTAGAAGGTTTTTTAGAAAATTTTTACTTTGACGTACTTTATAACACATTAGGAAGCGGTTTTAAATTATGATTTAAGGTTCATTCATGTGGAACAGAATTTAATCGCGAAAAGAATCCACTTTGATTTGTTTCGATTAGTCAAAGCTCTCTTTGTTATCTTTTCCACTAAAGGTCGAAAGAATCAACCAAGTGGACGAGTTGGTGGCATTCCATACGATCATGTTCGTCCGTGCACTCGCATACCTGGGTAGCGCTACTGTTCGTTTCAATCTACATCTATATATCCAAGAAAATACTTACTGAAATCGTGATATATATCCATCCATTTAGGTATTTTTCTTAGATTTCATAACATTATGAGCTCACGTTTAAGGGAACCTGGCTCATAAAAAGGGGTTTTTTATGATTATTTTTTGAACCTGAAAAAACAAGATAAACAAATTATCTTTTGTGTATTTTTGGTCATATTACCACTAAAAATTTTTTGAACGTAAAAAAATCAAAATGGCGTATTTATAAGCAAACGCGTGTTCGCCTCGGACAACTGCTTTAAACAAAAACTTGTACAGGATAGAGTATCCTATGGTGATTGAAAATGGAAATTTAAAACATTTTTTAACAAGTACTCGTAACGAGATTTTTCTTGCATTTTTCAGTTCAGTTTGTGCACAATTGGATGATCTAAAACAGTGTTCTACTTGTATACATAGCATTTATAGTTCATTTTGTAATCCTGCACGGAAGTTTGAAAACATGGTTTTCGTGAAATGGGATATAGAGAAAAAGCGGGGAAGGAAGGGAAACGGGAAGGGAAACTTTCAGGCATGAGGTGTTAATTAACTATACTCTGAAACTTTACAAGAATATTCTTTGCTAATAATTCTAGCGATTGAAGTAAAAAAAATCGATTTTTTATGCTGACTGATGAGGAGACCCCTTAAATACATCAAACTTGATAAAAATTAATTGGGTTTTTTACCTAATAAATTATGAATTAATTACCTAATAAATCCTGAATGAAAAAATGTTCGAATTAACCACCTTAAAGTCATAATTAACTTTTTTCGTTGCTGAAATCATATTTTATGCTAAAATCAATAATTAAAATTGTGTGAGTTGTTCTGAAATGAAATCTGTACGAATCTATCCTACAAAAAGATATATATGTTAACTTTCACATTGCTTGTTAAATTGGCTTCTACAAACAGAGCAAGGCATGCAAAAGAGTAAATTTGCGGTTTAAGATAAGTGTGTTAAGTACATTTTTTGTCGATTCTCACTGCTTCAGATGGACTTTTTGTGACATTTTTGACCAAACACGAGACTGCAGCATTCTCAGAATCCCGTCAACGACGTTAAATCATTTGAGCAGCGATAGTTAGTTCAAACAATACAGTTTCGAGTTTTGCCATTCTTACTGATGCCAATGCGCTTGGGTCAATATTCCTTTTTGCGCTACACACACAATGACCATGGATAAAGTTCCGCCATATTTTGAATTATATTTTAATTTGAAACGTACAGCCTAATATTTTTGAAGTGGTTTAAAATGCGAAATAGGAAGCATTCGTTCGGTATTATAACAAGGAATAACTGGTCTTTCATTGGCAAATTTCAATCAACCGGAAATAGCCAGAAAATAAACTTTTTTCAATTTTAGGCGAACTTTAAAATTTTCATCCATATTTAGTTTATATCTTCCTATGATGTTCGAAAAATATTAAGATAATTTGTTTGAATTAGAAATACACAATATAATTCTACAAACCTTCTTTAACAATTTCAACAGCTGTTTTGAATAAAAATCGCTTCAGACCACCTGAACTTTTGAATTACACTCGCAATATTTGTGAATGAAATACGACGCAAAAAACTATAATTAGTTGATTCGTATCTCTTGTAACGAGAGTAGGTACACCATTTAAAAGCCAGTAATTTGTCAAACGATGCGGTAATCATCACACTACATAATAAAATAGCGAGATTTTGGATTTTTTTTATCAGCATTTGATTTAATTTACTCCTCTGTATGACGCCGACAAAACTTTCCATTTCCTTTCGATTATGCCTATAAGAGCCTGCTCAGCTTTAGTATCCCGTTCTATGAATTGGTCTAAAATACCTGTCCGTCCTACAATTTTCACATTTTTTGATTTTATTACTCTTCAATTTGTCAAAAATAGCCAACAAAATTTGAGACAGTAAAACTTATTATTTGGTAGAATTCTCCAACAGTAGATTGTCTAATTTTCAAGAATAGGATAAACCCAAAAATTTTCCAAATGAGATTACAGTTGAGTGGGGTCAAGCAGGTCAGTTTTCTTTGGCGAGCTCGCGCTATGGTATCTGATTTAGACAAACAAGCACTCGTTGGAAAGGTTATACATTTAGCAACGTTCTGGCAATAATGATTTTATGTTTGGCCAAATATTTTTCAAGCCAAAGGGTACGATAGGTCACTTTATTCGAGGTTAAACAAAGCCTTTTATTTGAAGAATATGAATATTGCAGATATTTCAAAAATTAATAACACAAATAATAAATGGTATTAAATGACGTAATTCAGGTAACAAATTGAGGAAGTGGCAAATGATGAGAAATGTCATAAAACTATGTAGGGAAATGTTGAAAAAAACGTATATTTTTAGCAGTTGTGTCTGGTTTTGTACTTGCTAATTACTTCTTCGGTGTCCTCGTCGTCGCCAGAGTGTGGAATAGAAGTTGTACATTTCGGCTTACGTGGTTGCTTAGCTGTGGGACGACCAGCTTCGAGGGTTATTTTTTTGAGCTGTAGCTGCTGGCTCAGCTTGTAAACACTCCAGCATCACTGAATCAGTGTGAAGTGCAGCTTTTCGTCGCTTTCGGCCTCGATTCAATGGTTTGCGCAACTTTGGGAAATGGCTGAAAGTCTTCAATTGAAATCAATTGTTTAACCTATAGTGCCTCCAAACTGCTGACCTATCGTGCCCCCAAGCGTATGTTTCATGTTGATGCCTGTATTTTTTTAGAACAAAAAATATCGAAAAACCAACACACTACTTGTATTCAGCATTCATTGTTACGTAAGAAAAAACTCACTTTACAATTTTCCACAGAACAACATGCGAAAAACTAAACTACGCCGTAACTACTACAGCCGATCCACGGTAACAGCCGAAATGACAGTCGTTAACGATGTTCTCTACCGTGTATCTAATTCACACAACATTGGCGACGTCTGCAATAACTTAGCAAAGATAATGCCCTATACCTATTGTACCCCCAAACTTATTTGACCCCATTCTACTCTACATATTCTAAACGAGGGTTCATTGAAAGGGCGATGTAGACTTTAGTTTTTGAATAAGTGGACACTGAATTTGTGCTACAGTTGCAGTTGAGTTTAGGAATTGCATGATGTCCATCTATAAGTAAAGTTGAATATTTATTGAGGAATTGCTTTATTGGATTTATTAATTTCAATAAGAATATTATAAATCACTACAGTATTTCAAAGTACAGTATTACCCATGCTAGGTTTATTCTCATTTTATAAGGGGTTATGTACATTTTATTTCTCAAAAACCGAAATTTCTTTTATTACGTTATCTGAAATTACAACTCCTTGAGAATATTTTCCCAAGTTTTCGTAGAGATCCTAAAAATTGATCGAAAGCGCCTTCGAAATGTGCTTCGTCTACCAAGAGCAGATGTAACTTCAAATTTTAAACTCCATTATCACGAAATGTCGTTTTCCCAAAAATGCCTTTTCCGTGATACGAATGCCAAAAACCCACTCAATCGATTTTCTTAATTTTTTCTATCAATTGAGCATAATTAATTTTTCCCGTACCTTAACGATTCTTTTTTATGCATTAATTTTTGTGTTTCAATCGTGATCACCATAAGTCTTTTAAATAAAAAATGGTTTCGGGGGAAAGACCATAACTCCGCCAATTATTTTTAAACTAACTCCGCCAATTATTTTTAAACTAATGCTTGTTTTTTCATCGAAAAATGTGCTACTAAAACACTAAAATCACTGCTTCATGCCTTTTCGTAAATTCAAACTTTTCTCGTAAAAAGGTGTATAACCTCTTAAAAACGTTCCCAGGACCAGAAGGTCCCATCGTTTGTTTAAGAATTGTCAACATTTTACAACTTTGGTCCTGTCCAAAATACTGCTCGATAAGAAAATTGATTGTCAGGATCGGTTTTGACATGGTATACATGGTCGCGTTCTGAAAACCTCTTCAGACGAATAACACTGAAATAAATAAGGGTGGGTGAAAATTTATTTTTTTGCAAATTGTCGGAACGAAACGAAATTTTTCGCAAACTTTGCGAAACGAAACGTTAAGGAAAATTTCGTTTAAATTCGCAAATTTCGCCGAAACTTTGCGAATTTTTTAGCCTGTTTCGCCACGCTTACGAAACTTTTCGTAATTTATCAAAATTCAATAAATTTTAGAGTTGTATAACTGTTTCTTGTTTAATCCGTTTTTGCACAAAAATAACGATTTATCATTGAAAGGTGAACCGATGCATCCGGAGTTATTCTCAATTTTTACAGCCGACTTGCGATGACCGTACAGATTCCGATAAGTGATCGGAGCAACGATTTACCTGATATGTCATACGCATGGTGCACTAATGAAAATTTCATTCAAAGTATATCTTATTCATTTTAAGCAATTATATCACAGAGAAAAGTTGTCCATCTCGAGTGTTAACGGCCTATTCAAAGGTAATTGAGATATCTGCACCAGGTTGACTTATTTACAAATTTAATAACGCTAGGGTGGGCTAAGCTAAGAGAAAAGTTTTCAAAATCGAGTTTGTGTCGCTTCATATGAATACAATACCCGTTTTCCTTAAAAAAAGGTTTTTTAAAGCTTTGTGTAATCTATGCATTTATTCGTCAATATTTCGTAAAAAAAATCCGATGAAACAGACTCACAGTTCGAAAGGTAATGATCTACCCTTTCCAAAAATTTGTACCGGTAGATCAAATATAAATTTATTAAGGTTTAAGCGACTAAGCTGTAACAAGAATAATTTTTGACCATTCTTATTTTTTTTTCATTTTAACTGCGGTCGCTTATAATCCTACATGTGATTTTATATTATTGGGAAGAGAACATGCTTTGTACAGTTTATTGATTGCATTGATCGGGCAATTTTCACATGAGATATTGACCATGATATTGCTTATATTATATGGCTTTTCCTGACTATTTTTACAATTATGGAGTCACAAATGTTGGAAAAAATTGTTTAATCTTCTATCGCATACCATGAGTTACAACAATTTTTCATAATATACAAAAGTATTAAAAGGAATTAACTTTCCCTGTATTAAACGATTTTTGAAAAATTTCGCAATAGTTCGCAAATGTTTTCGTAAATATTTTCGTCAAAATAGAATTTCATGTTGCGAACAACATCTACTATTGAAATTTAGTTTCGTTTCGTATTGTTAAGCGAATACGATAGAGTTATTCGATTCCTTTCGTACCGCATAGACCAGAATTGAGTTTAGCCCACCCTTAGAAATAAATGATAGAAAAACAATTTTTACGGTCTAGATCACATTATTTTTAAACCGTCAACTTTGGAAATTCACCATCTTCTGACGACTTTTGTAATATAATGCGGCTCACCTCTTGGAAAAAATATTTTGGTGATCCGCCCAGTAATAATGGAGAATCATCTCATCAAAAACATTTTTTACAGATTTTGCGTTTTCAGTAAATTTGTTGGGGATGGCGTTGAAAGAACTTTGTTGAAGACCTCAGAGCGTTATTGAAATATAGAAGAATATTTACGAAATTTCCTTAAATCCAATTTCCTTCAATATAGATTCTTTAAGGTAAATTTAAAATACTCATATAATGGCTAAAAATGTGTACTTCATTGTTCTAAACAACTTTATTGAAGATTGAACGCATTTAGGAATTATCGATAATCGAATTGTTAGCGCAACATGTTTAAAGGGTATTTTTTGCAAATATCCTAGCATATTTCGATAGCCTGAATACACAGAGCACTCATGTCTTCCACAAAGTTGTTTCTAATTTCATCCTTAACAACTTTAGTGAAGACGCTAAGTCTCGAAAATTGGAAGTTATGTGACCTTGACTGTAAGCAACTGTTTTTGAGCCTGTATTTCAGTATCCTTGACTTTAAAAGTGCATAACTTAAGAAAGGGTCATTGTATACAAAATTGATTATACTATTCAACTCCGCACTTTTCTTCAGGAATATCGAGTTTTGTTTCAGGTTTCGGGCCTTCATTTGCGTTCGTTTGTTCACAGCGTTATCGTAAAATATCTCATCACAAGTAATAATTTGTTTCCATCCTCAAAAGTGATTCAAAAAGAACGTGTAAATATTTTATTTTCCATCCTCAAAAGTGATTCAAAAAGAACGTGTAAATATTTTAGAGGGTGAAGCACATTAAAGTTTCATTTGAGCTTAACCCAGCAATTCTCAATCATTTATTTTTTGGCGTCACATCTTAAAAATCTGAATACATTTCTATTTTCAAACGAAAAGGCAATGCATCGCTATAGTGCACTTTTAAATTTTTCGCTTTCATTCAACAAGATGGCTCCTGGTTTTTTCATTAGTTCAAAACCTTCCAAATTTCGAAAACAAAAGCTACATCATCTCAGAAACAGACATTTTGTTGTAATGTTCCTTTTTTACTAATGCAAGTTCATAGTTAACAAATAAAGAATCATTGTTCACGATTTGCATAATTTTATAGTGAACTTGTTCATTAGCATGTTCTCTACGTTCAACTCATAAATTCATGAATTGATTCCCGATTTCATATTCCTGACTTTATGATCTAGCTCATAGATAAAGGAATTCCAAAGTGGTATAATTACTATTTTGGAAGTATAGTTCATGCATCGTAAACAAACGTGTTATTATAATGTGCTACTGGCAATATTTTTACATTTCTTACAAAATAAATGTATAGGATTCGCTCAAACTTTTTTCTTTTTGCGTAGATCTTTTAATTTTTTCATATGCAGAAGTGCATCTCAATTGAAATATCTAAAAAAAATAATGCATTCAGACGGCTAGTTTAGTATTACTCTATGCATCATACACTATCAGAATTGATTGTGTAGAGATTGTAGTAGAACATAAACATAAATTCTCGTCCATGGACAATATGAACATTAGATCTAAGCCAGATGATAAATGTTAACGGTACATTTTTGGAAATTTGCTCTTAAGCTAAACAGTAAGATCACTAAAAAGTAAATAAAAAGTTTTATCTGATAGCCTGCTTATACTGTATCACTGATATTTAACCACCAACATGCTGGTTTCAAAATGAACTGTGATATTTGAATTCCACTACAGTAAACTTTACTATCCATATCATTACCTGTAGATGTTCGAATCCAACAAGGAACCATTGATTTTTTTTTTCAAGTACTTTCATAATAATCTGCAACGAACTGGAAGCTCAAAAACTTCGCCCCGAACCACGCCAAACAATAAAAACAAAAACAGAAATCTCACTTTTCCATTATAATTACAAGCACGCGCCTTACCGTTACGCGAGCATTCTGTTGCCCCAAGGCGCTATCGCAAGCCATCATCGCCGCCACCGTCGTCGTCATCGCAGCTAATAATCAAGCAACCGCTGGCACTGCCACTGCCACTGGTAGCTAAAGTTTTCCATCCAGTTCGCTCCATGCCACAGTCCGTCCCACCCATCCATCCAACGGATGAACAAGGAAAGAATCCAGACGCATAAGGATGTTGCCTCACCTCGTGCAGAACGACAACGACAAGCTATACGACGACTTATTTTATCAAGTCAACCGCAACTACCTTCCCACATTTTTGCTGAAGCAGCTCGGTGCAAAATTTTCGCAATGTGACTCATCCCATAACTCCCATACCGTTCGGTTTAGGTTTTTTTTTTATCCTCACTCACCATACCTACCGTACGACCGCTTCAAGTCAGAGTGGGTGGGCGCTGGGAGGACTTCACAAACTTTTCGTGCAGCTTCACTCTGGAGGGATATGAGCCCGGTGTCGACAGTGGAGCTCAGTGTCAGACGTAACGAGCGGAAAGGTCCTAAGTGGGCACGAGACGCGTGGAAAAGGAAAATCACCTCCAATAAAAAAAGGCAAAAGCGAAAACGAACGAAACGTTATGATGGTACTCTTTTTTGCCAGGGTGTGTTGAAAGTTGGGGCAAGGCGTGCTAAAGGCAAAGAGCGAGAAAATCTTCAATGAAGGACGACGTGATGCTCGCTCCTCCATTCCGGAAAGGCTCTTGAAGGGGTCGGATGGTGATTGAGCATGCGAAGGGGGAAGTGAAAATACCCACGGCTGCTGTTTGTGCTTCTCGTTTCGTGCGATCCGCACCCGCACGTGCCACATCTTTTCCTAAAAACAATCCCAGCCGTAACCGGTCCGTAAGGTTCAGGACTTGCTTCTTCTGCACGACACATTTGTGCTCTCTTCACAGCTCGGAATCACCCACACCACATCAGCACTCGTAGAAGCTGGCAAAGTGTGGCAGTGCCACTGCCAGGAGCAAGCAAACGGAGGCGATTATCATGCTGCTACTGGGTTCAGTACGGCTCCCTGCCGAGGCCGCCTGCTTGCCATACCAGACAAACGACACCGTACTCTCTGTTGGCGTTTTGCCCATTCCCCACATCGGCGGCCGTGCACACAACTCGGTGGAAAACAAGTGAGCCAGCAAAAACCACCCAGCAACCAACCGGCCAACCAAAGCCACCCACCTACCATCACAAGCAGAAGCGTGGTGCTTGCCGGTCCGGTCGACTATGCACCAACCAACATCAGCAACAGCAGCAGCACTCGGCATAAACTTTTCCTTTTCCCAGTGGAGGGCTTCGGTACCGACCGTCATCAAAACATGTTGGTCGGATGTGTTGCCAGCAAACGGGAGACCTTTCGGTATTAGCCAGCGATGTATATCTATATCCACTGTCCATCGTTTGATTATCTGAAGAAGGGTAAAAAAAAAGAAAAATTGGAAAACAGAAAAGAAAATTGGATAAAATAAGACAGGGATGATTTTGATTTAGCGCCAACAATAATGAGGCAGTAATTTAACGATCAAAGTAAAAAGTAAATTTTGTTGTGCGTACTTAGTTGAATGTCGCGTGCAGGAAAAGATGTGCAAAGCATGATACCAAAATTACCTCATAGCATCAAACTGAACTCCAACCGAGAAAAATGAATAAAATGAATTTGGGTATAAATAGTTTAGAGTATATTGTTTACACTGTATTTTTATCGCTGTCAGTTTTTTGAAAATTGTTGCCGATAGATTGAAATCTGCCCGTGTTATAGTAAATACGCACGTGGAATGCATAGCTGTTTAAAACAAAAGAAGTTCAGCGTAGCCACCGAGATTCCGGAAGACCTTTCTATACTAACAATTAAGCGGATAAAAACAAAGTCGATTATACGCCCCCCTTAAAAATCTGTCTGTTGTCCGAAAATCCAGAAACTGCTTATATAATTCGTGTCATTTAACCCATGTTAAATATGGTTACATGGAAGTTGTCGCAAAAATCTTGGATTAATGTAGATCTGTTATAATTGTGAAGATAACCCCGCACCATACCGAGAGAGTTAAAGTATCCTCGAACTAATCGCGGTGCGGACTAATATTCAAATCGTGGAAGGTCAGATTGGTTACTTAAGTGAGCAATGTTTCGCATAACAGAAATACGTCACCAATTGGCAGACAGCTGCTTTAGAAATGTTTGTTTCCACTATAGAGACAAAAGTTATGTCACTTAGGGGGGGGGGGGGGGGTAGCTTCGATGTTCCTGGAAGTGCTGTGTACTTTTTTTTGGATAAAAATTTCCAAGTCCAGGAGTAACTTGCTTCGACTTCAAGGTAGCATTTTCAGCGTTGTTATGCGATGTTTTGGCGCATTCACGGAATCTTGGAGCCCTTGTAGGTTATGTGTCTCCGCTTCCAGAACACTCCCACAAAAACATAAGAGTTTCCTCCTTGTCGCTCATTAGAATCAGGCTTATTAGTAAGCAAGTGAGTAAGTAATTAGAATTTCTGAAAAAGCAGATGGCGAGGTACTTCCTATCTGCAAAAAGCGCATTGATTGCTAATCTAGAAGTCCTGAGCAAATCTAAATGGGACAATGTTACTGTGTACTGTTGTAACTATCGTAGTCTAAGAACTAGTTAACTTTATTTGACATTTATTGCTTGCGTTTTTGGACTTAACGTCTAAATCGCGATCAAGCTGACTGTTCTGTCATACGCTGGTCAGAAGAATTTGAAACGTTAATCCCAAACGTTATTATACACAGTTAAATGGTGTACTTACGTCTCGCAATAGGGGAGCCGAGTTTTGGTTTTGGAATTTCTATACTCATTCTTGTTAGACTTTTTGATGAACGGTTTGCGCCAGTGGTTTTCAACCTTTTTACTTCCGTTTACCCCTTTACGAATATTGATCCCCATGATGTACCCCTTCCTGAAAATTGCTTACCACACACTGAAAAAATATTGGTAAAAGTAAGAGTGTTTCGCTCTTAGCAATAAACAACCAACGCCTACTGTTAGGTTGAAAGTAAAACTTTTAAAATAATCAAGAATCAAAATACAAATTTTACTTTTAATTAATGAAAAATAATGTGTGCATCATTACCCTGTCAGAAAAAAAGATTGGATATAAACCATAATTCATGAAAAACATGTGAAAAGAGCCTAAGTGCAATTAAGAGTTTCTCCAACGATCCGGCCCAGTACCACCACACCAATTGCCATTTCAAACAGCGAAGTAACAACGATTACACCAAATACTTCTAAACCAACAACCAACGCCAGCAATAAAGAATCAAATACCGATGACGAAGGATTTACAACACCGACCCGTAAGTACAAGAAACAAACAAGAACATCGGACCGTGAACATCATGAATGCAGTACCAATGACGACAAGGACGTGAACGAAAATGCAAGAACCGAATGACCTCCAAGGTGCGGCAGATGGCGCACCCTATGTTTCACCACCAAAGAAGAGGATCTCAACACGCAGAAGCAAGCTGCGTCAACAAGACCCGATGGATATATGAAAGTTAATTTTAATTTTTACATATTGTAAAAATAATAAAAGACCCACGGCTCAGTTATGCTAACGCATGGAGCCGTGTAAAATAAACAAGAAAAAAATTAGAGTTTCTCTTTGTTTACTTTGTCCTCTATCAATAACTCGGCCTCTTTTACGTTTGCTCCTGTCTTAGCATACTATGTTTGAAGAAATCTTTCGATATGTACTGAAACAATGTTGGAAAGTTTTAAGATAACGCAATAATAATCGAAAGAGAAAGTAAACACAGAAAACGTGTTCTTTAGCACTATCAGTAAGCATCTTAATTTTTGACATACTGAAACAATATATAAAGACAAATATCCGACGGAAATGTTAGGATAACAAGTTAAAATTTAATGAATTGGGGTGAACCCCTATATTTATGCATAGGTGCATATAACCTAACTTAAATTAAGGGGTTATATACAAAGTTGGAACTCAAAAAATCGAAAAAAAAATTATTGAATATTCTGAAAGTATATACTTTTCAAAATATTTGTGCGTATGAAGTTAACACAAAACTTTAAACGCAATTATCTCGGAACCAAGTTGTTTGAAAAGTACCGTTGCTGTGAAAGTGATATCGCAAAAACTATTCATCCGATTTTCATCATTTTTTTTGAATAGTTTGTATTTATATTATCGTGTACTTGAACGGTTCCTTTTTTATCCAAATTTTTTTGATTCTTTACAATGAATTTTTGTTTAAAATGTTGAATACCACAAAACTCAATTTTTTGGTTAACACGTTTTTTTTTGCAGGAATTTTTTTTTTGGGAGATCGTTCCGTTCAATTGCATTACTATACATTTTTCTTCAATAATCTTTTTACTTTCTTGATTTCAGTAGAGCAGTTCGGCTTGGAGAGCGTTCACCGCAAACCTCTGCCAAAAAAAACTCGCTACGGGGGATGGGCCATAACTCCGCCAACCTTCAATATTATTTTTAATTCAACTTGTTTTTTAGAACTTCGATAGCACTACCAACGAGCTATCTTTTGCTTTTTCATAAAAAAAATTGCATAAACCGCTTTAAAAAATCACGAACTTAGCTCTCTTTTTCGCCACAACTTTGTATATAACCCCTTATGTCATATTTTTTGTGTTTCGGATTCTCCTCGTCAGTTAAAATTTATCCCGTATGATTCACCTCCTAGAATAGTCCAATTTACCCCTGGAGGTGAATTTACCCCTGGGGGTGAATTCACCCCCGGTTGAAAAATACTGGTTTACGCTATCATGAAGATACAACCCTTTAGGACATACGTTAATTTTTCATTCATAAAAACACACCAGGAGAAGAGTTATTAAAAATCATATGCGGAGTGAAAAATCAGCCAACTAACCTAACCAACTAACGGATGTAAATTGATTAGCGTTACACATATTACATTACAAAAACAGAAATTTACGCACCTGAGCCGAAAAAAGAACAAACGTGCACCTCTACAAATGACAAACACAAATACCTGAAATTATGTCGGTACGTGGGCGACCTAACACTTTACCAAAATCGCGATAGATGTCGCTACTGTGCATAATAGCCTTTTCATCTCCCCTATCCCAGTCAAAAAGGGCAAGTTGATGGTTAACGGGGGGCTATTTGCCAACTCGGATGCGCTAATTGCACTTCAATTTGCCAGCAAATTGCTGGCAATTAGAGGGCTATTTCAAATGCAACATTTGGGCGATTTACCGCCGTTATTTTTTAGCCGCTCTACCCACCCTTAAATCGCCCCCAAATCGCCCAGGGAACGCGCCATTTAATCGCCCTTAATTGCCTAATATGAAAATTACAAATATCCATTATCTACTCACATAAACTTATCACTACACTAGGAACTATAGGAAGAATCAATGGTGAAATTGGCATTGTACACCAAAACTTACCACAATCTGACTTTTATTAAGAGTTTGGGTCAGATATCTTGTTCCACTATATTTACTCACGATTCCACAATTTCCCACATTCGTTGGCTAAATGAAGTGCACTAGACAAACAAAATACAAGCGAGAACACGCCAATAGTTTAAAAAAGACTATTTTAAGTTTAAGCCAAACATGAACCGCCATGTTTGAAAAACGCAAAAACAACCAAGTCCATTTCAGCCGCCAGAAAATTTGTCTAAGTATTGAAATTGCCTTTAAATCGCATTCGCAAATTGCATTTGTTCCTAGGGGCAATTAGCACAGGCGAGTTGAGTCAAACGTCAAACTTTTTAAATCGCCTGACCATATTCGTCCGCATTTTTTTGACAGGGATCTTTTATTTCTAGCCTTCAAACGTTTTGTTATATTTCCAACAGCCCTTTCAATATGTATTTTTTTTTGAAATCTTAGAGTGAAGCACGAATCATCTCTGTTGTATGTTCTTCTATCATTTTAAGCACAAGTAACTCTACCTTAGGGGATTTTGCTTTTCTGCAAATCCTCAAATCTGTGGTGGTGATGTTGAAATCTATAACCATGTATTTCTCATATAAACTTATTTTTGGGCTACTTGGCTCCATTTTGGAAGAGTCTTAGAGTGGCATGGAGAATCATGCAACTATACGACTATTTATACCTGTTCAATGAAAGGGGCTTCTTAGTTCAACAATACCCAGGGAGCCGCGAGTGCCTGTTGCTACAAGTCATAAACGACTGTGGTAGCTGTGAATATACTCACTAGAGTGACAAGTCCCACCCCTGAGTCGATTTCTAGTCCTACCAGTAGTGCTTGCTCCAAATTTGAAGCAAATCGGACAAGTCTAGCTACCGGACCAACGTGCCTGAAGTTTGCATGGGATTTTTCGACAATTTATATGGAGAAAACCCACTAGTTCGGCTTTTTGCCGCTAGGTAGCACTGTATGCATCGTATTATCATTATAAGTGAAAATAAGAAAGATAATTTAATTCTCTACAACTTTGTCGAAGATTGCTAGTCAATCCGACTTTATTAAAAGAAGTTATTAACCTTTTAGTGAAGTGATTTCTGAGTCAGTTTTGCATGGGGCCTAGCAGTGTATGGTTGTGTATCAGTACTCGATTACCACGAACTAAATATTTTTGTGAAATAGTGGTTAGGTTTAGCTCAATAGCATGTTCAGAAGAATTATAGCAAATAATACGACTAATGCTTTAGTTAGAAAATTTTAGTTTCACCTGTTACATTATAGAGGGCGCTAACACTAACTTTTCAACGGGTAGAGATAGAAATTAGGTGTCTTCCACAAAGTCGTAGAGCAGGAAATTTGCAGTAATTCTTCCGAACATCTCAATATTCTATCTCTCTTCCATAAAAAGTTAGTGTTAGCGCCCTCTATGTGGCCACAGGTGGATCTAAAATTTTCTAACCAAAACATAACACGTATTATGTACTAAAATTCTTCTGAACATACTATTAAGCTAAATCTAACCATTATTTCACAAAAATGTATAGTTCGTGGAATTCGCGTACTGATACACAACCAAGCGCTGCTACGCCCCATGCAAAACTGACTCAGACATCATTTCGTTAAAAGTTTAATAACTGCTTTCAACAATACCGGATTTACTGGCAGTCTTCGACAAAGTAGTAGATAATTAAATTATCTTTCTTATTTTCACTTGCAGTGATAATATGATGAATTCAGTGCCACCTAGCGACGAAAATGCGAGCTAGTCGGTTTTCTCTATGTAAATTGTCGAAAAATCCCATACAAACTTCAGGCACGTTGGTCCGGTAGCTAGACTTGTCCGATTTGCTTCAAATTTGGAGCAAGTACTCCTGGTGGGACTAGGAACCGACTCAGGGGTGGACCGATCAAGTTTTCAAAAAATCATTAAGTTTCTGGGCAGTCTAATAATCACTCGTAGTTTTCCATACAGGATAAACAAATCAATCCTTCAAAGAATGTCGGGGCAGCCAACTTCCTCTCGAGAAGAGTGATTCTCTGGCTATATAGAGAAACAACAGCAAATGCAAGGATTCCGTAACACTAACGGCTGTCTGATGGAGGGACCTATTGGTGCTGGTGTCTACTGCCGTGAATTGGAATTAGAGCAGCCTCATTCACTGGGTAGATACTGCACCATATTCCGAACAGAAATTTACGCGATTATGTGTATAATTGGCTCTTCAACTGGGCTTGTGCGGAAAAGTTATAAACTTCAGCTAGTAATCACCTGCCGTACTCAAATCGGTGAACTCAGCACTGTCAAGTAAAAGAAAAGACAAAAGTGAATAAAACATATTTAAGAACTATGAATTGGCAACACTTTCGCAGCACCGTCACCATACGTGTGGCGGTATGTATCTAGATATATATCAAAATAACACTGAGCTGGCTCCTCAGTGCTACCGACGGCCAGGCAGGTCGGGCTATGAAGAGCGTGTATAATAGTCAGCAGGGAATCGCGTGCTGTGCTATGCTTCATCTCCATCCGACTGCGGGCGCTAGAGTGGCACAGACGGACAAGAAAGAACGTCGGACGGAAGTGCTACACGTAGAGGTATGTGGTGTGGTCGGAAGTTGGGGCCAGGGAACCATAAACGACATCGTCGAAAAGAAGGACTTAGACCCGGACGGCCTCTGAAAGCACCGTTGCTCGTTTCTGCCTTTGGCATCACACGTATCTGTAGAGCAGTAGTTTCATGTGTGTACTTATAATCTCGTACCAGTGGTTCTAAACAAAATGCGGGTTTATGGTACAGTAAAGCAGATAATGATTTTTTTTTTCGTTTTCATCAATTTATATTAAAGACTCATCTTATAAACTCGTTCTAGTCAAGCATATAGTGAAGCATAATATTTTCAAATTCTAGTTTGGATCAGAAGTTTTCGAATGATTTTCGAATATTTAATACAAAATTAAATTATCTTTGATAAGCAAACTTATTTGTGGCGGAACAGCTAATCAAATAATAAATTTGATGTGCTTCATAATTTTTTTTATCATTGAACAAAGATGCTGAATTTATTATAGATAATGAGGGCATTCTTGTATTTCAACTAAGTTTGTTGAAATTATAGTACTGTTAACATACTGCTTAATCGCACTACTAACGAACTCTTCATTCAGGTTGAAAGTTTCTGGCCAACAGTCCGTGCAGTCTCGGTCCGACTGTACCATCACCGTGCGGCCGATGTATAGTTTTGTGCGGTGAACGCTTCATCGTACTCGCCCAGAGGACACTCGACGACGACCAGGAGAAAAACTTATGGTACCCATATAGAGAGCAGTAGAGAAGACATGCACGCTCATAAAATGGAATGATTTTATTTTTATACGGTTCTGGGTTATCGTAGATGGATGTGAACGAAAAAGGATTCGGTGGTGATGGCTCTTTCGGAGTAGTTTCATTTTCGGCAGTAAGCAATTAATGTTTTCTTTAGGATCAAATTTCATGGCTAGTTTCTCTGAAAATTCAGCAGGGCAATTCAAACGCTCTTCTGTATGAATATCTGAGGAATTTACGATTTTATAAGTAAAATCACAAACTTTTTTACTATTTCAATCCATTTTAACACCAGATAAATATCTTCACCAAGTCATGAAGCATTGCAGCTGAGGAAGAAGCCTTAAAGTCGCTTTGATATATTCTAGCCGAAAGGTAGTGTAATGAAATGGTAACCCGTCGCGCAGAAGCTGTGTGCCATAGCTCAATTAGTATCGGAATGACGATTAAACTGTGGTTTATTTGATATGGCTCGCTGCGCTGCGCTCTATTGTGTTTCAACAAATTTATAATAAAAACTAGACCATTTACCCTATTTCACATTTTAATTAAAGACCATGTCCTGTTTTGAGATCATTTTTCTCGACGGTGAAATATTTTCAACGTTGTCCACTGAAATGTGGAATTACGCTAATCTACCTTTTCTAGCGTTCTAGTACACGCTCATGGCGTCATCGCTATTGTTTTCTTACTACTGACTGTCAGTTAATCTTGTTTGTTTCTTCTACCTACTGGTCGCTATTGTCTATTTGCCCTTTTCGGTGTTTGCTTCTTTCCTGGTTATTGGTTTGAAAGCAGTACAAAATATCTCTTGATTTGATCAAAAGGACAGGCTTTTATTTCCAGATGATTGGATGACAATCTTTTTTGCGTGAATTATTCAATTTTCTGCCACTCTATGTTTTGACCTGGTGTGCTCAGCTGTTGGCAGCCGCTGTGCAAATTGCATCAGTGTATACGATTTTGTTATAAGATGTTCCATTTAGAGTCAAAATGTCGTAGATTAACAACTAATTTGAACGAAATAGGGTAAAGTGCCTATTTTCACCATACTAAGCAGGGTGCCTCACTAATTCATTAATTTCTTGGCCTACAATCAATGGAATGCGAAAAAATTTACATCAACAGCTTTGCTTCGTTGTTAACCAATATAATAACACAAATGCGCTGAAAACAGTGAAATTCTCGTGCTTGAGCGCAACGAAAACTCGAATCGAGTGCCCCTATTGTTGCGCTACCATTTGACTCAATGCGTTGAACAAAGATGGCAGACACTGCTCTAACCAACGGCTTCAAATGGGTAGGGTGATAATAGAAACATGGCAAAAATGGGCTTAACACCCTATATATTATACCGGCACAATAATTGACTTATTTTTGGATCCCAGCTCAATCGAAAGGCAAAGTATGTTAAGGCTAATAGTTGTCGGAACATGTAACGCGCGTAGAGGCAGACGGAAATCGCCATTTTAAAACCGCGATTTTGAATTCCACCCAGATACTGATTTTTACGAATTCTTGAATAATAAACGTATTTAACCATCAACCGCAAGTTTTTAGGCCTTTATAATTATTCTTATGGTGAAATGATCAACACTGCCGAAGATCCTATGATCCGACTTTGTAGTAAACTAAAATTAAGTTATATATTGCCTCTCTTTCTCGCATATATTTAAAATGGGATAATAAAAAAAAAGTTGACTTTCAAAGTTAAATAAATTTGTCCGGTAACTTCCAGTCAATGTAATAAAGCATTAAGAGGAAGTTGGGGTGGGGTCTCGAAAACTCAAATTTTTTTTTATTGCATGTTCTGAAAATACATGGTTTCGAAAATATTTGTGCAAAATTTCATCAAGGTCGAAGCACTAGACTACAAATTACTACCGTTTGAAGCGCGCTGATTCCATCCACGAATGAAGTTAGCACAGAACTTCAAACGCGATTATCTCGGAATAAAGGTTTTTGAAAAGTACCGTTGCAGTTAATGCGATATCTGAAAACTATTCACCAATTTCCGTATTCTTTTTTTAAATTTTGTCTTTACATTTAAAATTTTGTTCTGCATATGAACAACATCGATTTTTATTTGGGAAACCGAATCGTTCAAGTACACTATAATACACTATTCTACATTTTTTTAATTTTTTTTGATTTGAGTTGAGCGGTTCGTCTTGGAGAGTGTTTACCGCAAGCCCTTGCAAATCAAACACGCTTCGGGAGAAGGAACACAGATTAAATCGGGAGAAGTTCAATAGCAGTTAATTGATGCATTGTATCAATCATTTCCAATTTGGAAGATGATGGAAATCGGTTAAGAATATTCTGAGGAATGGGTATGGAATTAACTCTGGGCATTGGCGCGTTCTCCGAGGCATCAATGCAGTTCTAAGGGGCCTGCAAATCTAAGCAATTATTTTAATAGGTTTTACATCGTCTAGATTTCATGGTAACACCAGTGAAGATATCTAGAGAAAATTTTCAATAGGACGTAAGTAACATTGAGAGTCTCTCTTTGTTTACTTTCTCTTTCGTTTATTAAGACGTCATTACAACACTTTGCACTAATTTTCCAGTACATATCGAAAGCCGACGGTTTTTACTAGATTATTATGCAAAGAGTAGAGTAGTAAATGTTGAAATGGCCGAGTAATGAACAGAAGAGAAAGACCCCAAAGAGAATCTCTCATTGTTACTTACGTCCTATTGAAAATTTTCTCTGGATATGCCTCTCAACCAGTAACTCCGGAACCGGAAGTCAGATCAAAATTAAATTCATTCAATTATTTTCATTTGAGACTAAGTATGAGAAAATTGATTCGGTAATTTCCGAGTAACCCATTTGAGATGGTTGGTCACATACGTACACACATACATACACACACTTACGCACACACACATTCACCGAACTCACGAAGTGAGTCGAATGGTATAAGATTTCTGGGCCTCTGTTGAGAGGTTAATTTTCAGAATGATTGCATAGCCTTATTATAGGAGGAAGGCAAAATGGTTTATATGGGAAATTCACATGATCGTATTCATTTACTCATAACCCCGGAATGAATACTTAGTTCAAATGAAATTCAGTAGCAATCAATGTGAGCACTATATCCTTCGTTTAAGACTGAGATTGTGAGAATCGAGTCAGCAATATATGAGAAACAGGTGTGAAACTAATTTCGGAACTGGGCTGTTTCCTCGGATCTAACCGATGTGCAATTGTTGGTCACATATATACACACACAGTGTATGGTAAAATTTCATTTCATTCAATCGAAACGGAATGAACGCAGCCACTCAGTCGGCTACGGCTACATTCATATCCATTTAACATATCAGTTACTATTGAACTGATTTTTTTATTCGTTTATTTGACACGGCTCAATGCGTTAGCTTAGAGGAGCCATGGGTCTTTTATATATTTACAAGATGTATAAATATAAAAATTACAATTTATTTTATTTTGAGCCTGTAAGATCCCGTGCGCGCAACTTGCTATTGCGAGCGGAGATCTTTTTTCACGTGGAGAAGATGTTCCTTCTCTCGCCAATTTCGGAGTTATCCTTGTCTCTCTCGTTGTCGTTTACGCCCGTATCAGCATCTTGATTACTGCCTTGATACTGGCGATCAGATGTTCTTCCTGGCTTCATGCCCTTGCGGGTCACGAATGTGAACACTCTATCCTTGGTGGTAGTTTCTTCACTGGTGGTATTAGTTGTTAAGTTTGAAGTACTTGACGCAGCTTTTACAGTTGTCATTATTGCTTGAACAGCAGCCACAAATTTGGCAACCGTTTGCGGTTCAGCTGAAGATTTTGGAGCTTGGGTGTTGGTATTTCTTTCTGTGGGTGAGCTTTCCTCAGCAGTTTCTGGGCAGGGTTGTCCGTAGTGTGCCGTTTGTTCACAGAACTGGCACGTATTTGTTTGTCCTTGATATGTACAAAGAGTTCACTGTGTAATGGTATCACCCCCTTCTGTTTTGTACTGCAGGGTAAGGTAGGAGGGAATGGGTTGGTCTACCCGCATTCTCACCACAAAGACACTATTTGAAATACCTGGGAAATAGTGGAGATAAATCATGTAATTTAACTTCAATATTTTTATTATCCATGTATATAGAGATCTTGATTCCAACGTTGTCACAAACAAGCACGTGTTTCAAGTTGTTCTGCGAAATAAATCTTTTCGCCTGGGCGAATTTTTTGAAGGTTATCAGCACCGACGCCTGACGTGTTCAAACTGTATGCAGGTGACTTCCGAAAACCGAAGCTGCATTTTCAACTTCAGCAGATGTTCCACATCACGAATACTTGGTCTTATGCTAAAAGACCTGAAGTCAATCGCCACTGTGTTAGGCCGAATAATCAGGTTTTGTTGATGAGACTCAGTCATCTTGAAAAATCACCCAAGGATACAATTAACGGTATCGTTTGTTCTTCAAACAATGCATACAAGTAACTGTTTTCTTCGTTCGCTTTGCACTGGCTCGGACAGAAACAGGAGCACACTGAATATCGTGACCGCTGTCTTTGATGGTTGAAAATAGACTGACTATAGAACTGATGTACAGTTCATGGCTCTTCATTCATTGTCGCTTTCAAATGAGTCTCAGTTCATATTCAACCTGCATCGTTTGATTCTGTCAGATGAAATTTTACCGCTTTCAATTGACCCGGTGAACACCATTCAAATGAGATTCGGGTAAACAGTTGAACTCGTCTAAGGCCATAGGTAACGGAAATTAATGCATAAAGTCATTTTAAAACCCAAGATGTTGGCAATATAGACATCGTTTGAAAGGGGCTAATCAGTAGGAAACGGAAATTGACGATTGAGGCCATTTTAAAATCCAAGATGGCGGTTTCCGGTAGTCACATAAAATGAAAACCAGCATCAATATGGGTGTTATTTAAAAGAAGGTGTTCAGCAGATGCTGAAAATTTGTTGGTGGAGGCTACTTTTGGCGGCTTCCGGCAACCACAAAAAGGCGAAAACTGTCATCAATATGAGTATCACTTGAAAAGGGCTGATCAGCAGATGATGGAAATTGATGATTGAGGCCATTTGGAAATCCAAAATGACGGATTTCGGTAAGCACAAAACAGTGAAAGCCATCATCATTATGATGACGAATTGATAACTGAAGTCGAATCCAAGATGGCGGCTTCCGGTAAATACAAAATAGTGCAAACCATCATAAAAAGGGTGTCGTTTAAAAAACGTTGGTCAGTAAATGATGGAAATTGATGATTTTATAATCCAAGTGGTTACCACAAAACAGTGAAAACCACTAACAATATGAGTGTGATTTGAATGCCCTAATAAATAAAAATTATGCACAAACTTTAACCCATATAGTGCAACGATTTCACATATTGTTTGGATGATATTCTGAACAGGTCGTTAGGCTCTTGAATCATAAGATGTTTATTAGGGTGGTAATAGTCAGAAGATTCTATTTTGATATCTAAGATGACAACTTCCGCATATAATAACTATCGAAAGTTTTATGAAATAATGGAGCTCTTTTGAAAGCGGGATAAAAGAACATAATGAAAATCGATGTTTAATGTCCTTTTGAGTGTCAGGATGACGACTTTTGCTTATCATCCGTGAACGTATAGTTCTCGACAACAAATTTGATGTAGGCTCTCTGATTATGTTCAAATAAGTACATACATATATATATATATATATATATATATATATATATATATATATATATATATATATATATATATATATATATATATATATATATATATATATATATATATATATATATATATATATATATATATATATATATATATATATATATATATATATATATATATATATATATATATATATATATATATATATATATATATATATATATATATATATATATATATATATATATATATATATATATATATATATATATATATATATATATATATATATATATATATATATATATATATATGTATATATATATATATATATATATATATATATATATATATATATATATATATATATATATATATATATATATATATATATATATATATATATATATATATATATATATATATATATATATATATATATATATATGTATATATATATATATATATATATATATATATATATATATATATATATATATATATATATATATATATATATATATATATATATATATATATATATATATATATATATATATATATATATATATATATATATATATATAGTTAAAATACGCTTAATCCAGCAATTAGACAAAATATGAAGATGTTAATTATAAGTATAACTCGCAACGAATAAAAGCTTAAGAAAATGTTCAGTCAGATGTAAATTAGAATTACAGAAGTAATAGCAAACTAGTATTTACACACATATTTCTAGCAAAATCCTTCTCCTAAACATCTTTCAAATGATTATGTGTTACAATATTGCAACCAAAAGTTGTTACTTTAGATTTAACAAATTTCCGTCCACTTCTTATCACCCGATTTCAAATTACACCCATACTAATTAGCGTTCTAAATATTAGTAGGAAACAAAAATCGCCAATTTGAAGATCACGATCAATATTTATTAGTATTTCAAGTGTTTTGTGGCTATCAAATCTCATCTTCCGTTTTCTACTTCCACCTTTCAAATGCCACCCATGCCATCTCTGTTGTCGAAATGGCGCCAATCATCAATTTCCATCACCTACTGACTACAACATTTCATATGACACCCACATTGAAGATAGTTTCTAGTAAAATGTCCAGAAACTGTTATTCAATTGACCGTGAACTGAATGACTCAGATGAAGACGGCAGCAGAAGCCAACTGATATACTGGCGGTATGCTTATAGTGAATGTCTCGTAGTTTCATTTTCAACGTATATTTCTTGAAATTGACATGTTACCGCAGTGACATACGCATACTTACACATAGAGACATTTGCTGAACACGGCGAACTGAGTCGAATGGTATAACAGACTCAGACCTCCGGGTCTCGGTTAATAAGTCGATTTTCAGAGCGATTTCATAGAATTACTATAGAAAAAAACAATAATACATACATTGTCCCAATTTAAGGCGCTGAGCCACTGATACACGGTCATCCGAACCTCGAAAAATTTCATTTGATTCATTTATTTGCTTCGATTCGTTTGATCCATTTGATTCATTTGATTCATTTGATTCATTTGATTCATTTGATTCATTTGATTCATTTGATTCATTTGATTCATTTGATTCATTTGATTCATTTGATTCATTTGATTCATTTGATTCATTTGATCCATTTGATCCATTTGATTCATTTGATTCATTTGATTCATTTGATTCATTTGATTCATTTGATTCATTTGATTCATTTGATTCATTTGATTCATTTGATTCATTTGATTCATTTGATTCATTTGATTCATTTGATTCATTTGATTCATTTGATTCATTTGATTCATTTGATTCATTTGATTCATTTGATTCATTTGATTCATTTGATTCATTTGATTCATTTGATTCATTTGATTCATTTGATTCATTTGATTCATTTGATTCATTCGATTCATTTGATTCATTTGATTCATTTGATTCATTTGATTCATTTGATTCATTTGATTCATTTGATTCATTTGATTCATTTGATTCATTTGATTCATTTGATTCATTTGATTCATTTGATTCATTTGATTCATTTGATTCATTTGATTCATTTGATTCGTTTGATTCATTTGATTCATTTGATTCATTTGATTCATTTGATTCATTTGATTCATTTGATTCATTTGATTCATTTGATTCATTTGATTCATTTGATTCATTTGATTCATTTGATTCATTGAATTAGATTCATTTGATTCATTTGATTCATTTGATTCATTTGATTCATTTGATTCATTTGATTCATTTGATTCATTTGATTCATTTGATTCATATGATTCATTTGATTCATTTGATTCATTGAATTAATATGATTCATTTGATTCATTGAATTAATATGATTCATTTGACTCATTTGATTCATTTGATTCATTTGATTCATTTGATTCATTTGATTCATTTGATTCATTTGATTCATTTGATTCATTTGATTCATTTGATTCATTTGATTCATTTGATTCATTTGATTCATTTGATTAATTTGATTCATTTGATTCATTTGATTCTTTTGATTCTTTTGATTCATTTGATTCATTTGATTCATTTGATTAATTTGATTCATTTGATTCATTTGATTCATTTGATTCATTTGATTCATTTGATTCATTTGATTCATTTGATTCATTTGATTCATTTGATTCATTTGATTCATTTGATTCATTTGATTCATTTGATTCATTTGATTCATTTGATTCATTTGATTCATTTGATTCATTTGATTCATTTGATTCATTTGATTCATTTGATTCAATTGATTCAATTGATTCATTTGATTCATTTGATTCATTTGATTCATTTGATTCATTTGATTCATTTGATTCATTTGATTTATTTGATTCATTTGATTCATTTGATTCATTAGATTCATTTGATTCATTTGATTCATTTGATTCATTTGATTCATTTGATTCATTTGATTCATTTGATTCATTTGATTCATTTGATTCATTTGATTCATTTGATTCGTTTGATTCATTTGATTCATTTGATTCATTTGATTCATTTGATTCATTTGATTCATTTGATTCATTTGATTCGTTTGATTCATTTGATTCATTTGATTCATTTGATTCATTTGATTCATTTGATTCATTTGATTCATTTGATTCATTTGATTCATTTGATTCATTTGATTCATTTGATTCATTTGATTCATTTGATTCATTTGATTCATTTAATTCATTTGATTCATATGATTCATTTGATTCATTTGATTCATTTGATTCATTTGATTCATTTGATTCATTTGATTCATTTGATTCATTTGATTCATTTGATTCATTTGATTCATTTGATTCATTTGATTCATTTGATTCATTTGATTCATTTGATTCATTTGATTCATTTGATTCATTTGATTCATTTGGTTCACTTGATTCATTTGATTCATTTGATTCATTTGATTCATTTGATTCATTTGATTCATTTGATTCATTTGATTCATTTGATTCATTTGATTCATTTGATTCATTTGATTCATTTAATTCGTTTGATTCATTTGATTCATTTGATTCATTTGATTCATTGAATTAATATGATTCATTTGATTCATGTGATTCATTTGATTCATTTGATTCATTTGATTCATTTGATTCATTTGATTCATTTGATTCATTTGATTCATTTGATTCATTTGATTCATTTGATTCATTTGATTCATTTGATTCATTTGATTCATTTGATTCATTTGATTCATTTGATTCATTTGATTCATTTGATTCATTTGATTCATTTGATTCATTTGATTCATTTGATTCATTTGATTCATTTGATTCATTTGATTCATTTGATTCATTTGATTCATTTGATTCATTTGATTCATTTGATTCATTTGATTCATATGATTCATTTGATTCATTTGATTCATTCGATTCATTTGATTAATTTGATTTTTCGATTAATTTGCTTAATTTGATTCATTCGATTCATGCGATTCATTTGATTCATTTGATTGATTTGATTGATTTGATTAATTTGATTAATTTGATTATTTTGATTAATTTGATTAATATGATTAATTTGATTAATTTGATTTATTTGATTAATTTGATTATTTTTGATTTATTTGATTAATTTGATTTATTTGATTAATTTGACTAATTTGATTAATTTGATTAATTTGATCAATTTGATTAATTCGATTAATTTGATTCATTTGATTCATTTGATTCATTTGATTAATTTGATTAATTTGATTAATGTGATTCATGTGATTAATTTGATTAATTTGATTAATTTGATTTTTTGATTAGTTTGATTAATTTGATTAATTTGATTCATTCGATTCATTCGATTCATTCGATTCATTTAATTCATTTAATTCATTTGATTCATTTGATTCATTTGATTCATTTGATTCATTTGATTCATTTGATTCATTTGATTCATTTGATTCATTTGATTCATTTGATTCATTTGATTCATTTGATTCATTTGATTCATTTGATTCATTTGATTCATTTGATTCATTTGATTCATTTGATTCATTTGATTCATTTGATTCATTTGATTCATTTGATTCATTTGATTCATTTGATTCATTTGATTCATTTGATTCATTTGATTCATTTGATTCATTTGATTCATTTGATTCATTTGATTCGTTTGATTCATTTGATTCATTTGATTCATTTGATTCATTTGATTCATTTGATTCATTTGATTCATTGAATTAATTTGATTCATTTGATTTATTTGATTCATTTGATTCATTTGATTCATTTAATTCATTTGATTCATTTGATTCATTTGATTAATTTGAATAATTTGATTAATTTGATTAATTTGATTAATTTGATTAATTTGACTAATTTGATTCATTTGATTCATTTGATTAATTTGATTAATTTGATTTTTTGATTAATTTGATTAATTTGATTCATTCGATTCATTCGATTCATTTGATTCATTTGATTCATTTGATTCATTTGATTAATTTGATTGATTTGATTAATTTGATTAATTTGATTAATTTGATTAATTTGATTAATTTGATTAATTTGATTAATTTGATTAATTTGATTAATTTGATTAATTTGATTAATTTGATTTATTTGATTAATTTGATTAATTTGATTTATTTGATTAATTTGACTAATTTGATTAATTTGATTAATTTGATTAATTTGATTAATTTGATTAAGTTGATCAATTTGATTAATTTGATTAATTTGATTCATTTGATTCATTTGATTAATTTGATTAATTTGATTAATTTGATTAATGTGATTCATTTGATTCATTTGATTCATTTGATTCATTTGATTCATTTGATTCATTTGATTCATTTGATTCATTTGATTCATTTGATTCATTTGATTCATTTGATTCATTTGATTCAATTGATTAATCTATTCTACTGGTTTAATATTTTTTTATAATTTATCAATTTAATTAAATTATTAGTTTTATTAGTTTTATTAATTGTTCTAATTAGCGAACTTTATTTTTTGTATCATTTTGAAAAAGTCGTTAATTTTAGAATTTTTTTAGATTTATTGCTTTTAATGATTAATTTTGTTTGGTTTATTTTAAATATTTTGTCCATATTATTAATTTTATGCAGTTTATTTCATTCCGTTTCTCTCAATATCGTTCTCAAAATAGTGAATGAACAAGCAGTGATATGGGATATTTCATTTCATCCGCTGTAGTACCAATGCCGGATGAACATATTCCCCTTTGATTTGAACTCACGTCGAGCTATCAAACAAATGTTACTCATTCTGAGTAAAATTATAAGTCACTTTATTGACAAAAAATGCGTTCGGAGGAAGTGATCAATTGACGATTGCAAAGATTTCTTCTGTTGGAATATCTGATAGATTTCGAATATAGGAAGTTTTGAGACTAAAATGACAGACATTTGGAGCAAGAAGCTTCTCGAAATCGACGCAATTAAGAGCAAATGGCTTTACTCATTTATAAATTCCACTAAGTCGATCAAAACTGCTGAAAAGTTATCTGCTGCATAAGGACTGCACAATTTACCTTTCAGGCAGCATCCTAAAAGCATGAAAACATTATATTCATTGCAACAATTAAACAGTGTGTTGTTCCAGCCGATAATGGTCGTATTTCAAATCATCGCAAAATGTACCATCGATTATATGGTGAATACTGCTAACAGTTATCGGTCTCTTTGCTGATATTTTCGGCATATTCAAAAAATTCCGTCTCTGATCTCGATGAATCAATTAGTTTCGAAACAACGTTCCAAACAATCCGTTGAAATTTTCGCGAACTTTGCATTAGTGCTCATGCTATCATTACAATCTGAGTCGTCACATTAGGGGGCTTCGTTTCGATGTCCAATAAAACGTCAACTGCCACCACACTCCAATCTTCGCAAACCAGGAAAGACGGGCAGTAGAAATTGTCACCATGTCGCATATTGGATTCAACCCAGCCGCACTTGAACCGAGCGGAAAAGCAGTCATCCTCCGGCCTTACGAGACCCGTTGCGGAACCCGCCGACAATGTTGCAATGGTGCAAATGATGAAATCATACTGTAGCAAATCTCGTCGTTGGATCATCATGCTCGCATCATCGTTCTTCGCGTTCGTCGTCATCATTTGGTTGGCTGGTCGGATGTCACCATGTGTACCGGCCACCGCGCTCGGGTGGAGTGGCAATTTCAAACTTTCATGCTGTCATAGCGTACTTTCCGTATCTCGGAGCGATACGGTTGCTGCAGGCTGCCATCGACGTGAACTATGTTACCACAGAGGGAGTCAAGGAAAACCCAGAACACAGTGGGGATGCATGGACGAAGAGGGTGAGGGTATGAAACAGGACTTAGCGCAACTGTGCAATCATACTTCAATGCAATGTGGATGTTGCTGCCTGCCATACCTTCTGGCCTGGTTGAGAAAGGATGGAACTGGATGATGACTCTGACGGTCGGATGGTCGGCTTTGGCTGGAGGATGAAATTCACACGAGAGAACTGACACACAAGGATAGTGTATTATACCGGGCTGACGTTCCCAGAGCACCGGGTTCCTATATATGTATACAGACGTTTCCAACATCGCCTGGTGGGAAGAAAAAGTCCTGATCTGGTTTGTATGTTGCGGAAAACGACGGAATTGGCACCACCGAGGGTGTGGGTGGAAGTATAGGTCAGACACAGCACCGCACTTGTGCTCTTTCGCTTTGGATTGCCTCTGGTACACTTTACAAAGTATTCTATGACTATGTTTGTTTGCGCTCAGCTCCCCCTCCCACGCTTCCCAAACACCGGTACGATAAAACTGTGAAGGTTGGCTCGACTGGGTTGTTGATGGTACTTGAACTGGGAACGGAGAAAAATAACACCAACAATAAGGGCAGTAGTAGCAGCAGGATATACGGTAGAGAACAGACGACCAGTACGTACGATGGATGATGACGACTTGAACGACGACGCGACGATGACAAGAGGAAGTTTTCGCCGGCAGCGGATGCGTGTACGGCATAAGGCTGGTCGGTTTAGCAAAGTGGCAAATGGCTTGTTGGTTATGGAAGGGAGATGTAACACCCAAACGGCAACCCCTGGTAGAAAGTTGCTCTGGTAGATAGTACTGAGCACGAAATAAAATGGAAAATTTTACTGTAGATATCAGTTGGAGTATTTCAACTAATACTTGTACATATTTGTCGATTTCGGAAGTCTAAATTTAAACGACTAGGCTAAAAAAGTGTAACAGAGCAATATGAATGCTGGCTAATAGTTTTAGGATACCTTCTTGCTCTTCAAATATACCCGTAAATTCGTTGGATGAAAGGAATAGCGATACTAATATGTATTTATTTACTTAATTAAACTCTCCTTGAAGTTTACGTGTATTTTTAGTAAACAGTAATTTTTTATGCTTTATCCAAGAAAGTTTTGTGCTAAAACTGTAAATTCAAAGCATTGGCATACACATATTTATACATAAATCGATTACACTTAGTGTATATGTTAGAACGCTTTTTGAAATACATTGAGAACATAAAAAATCATAGAAATACTAAGAGAGAAGAATTTTGACTTTTTCAACCAATATTTTTGAATTCTTCCCCCAATGATGTATAAATGTGTATTCGTCGCTGCTTTTAATTTAGAGTTATAGGCTGAATAAATGTTTACCACGCTTACATGTTTCGCTTCCATTCAATGTCGTGTGACAATGCGGCAATACCAGCGACAGCCGTTTTGGTCCATGCGAGTTCGCGGTAACGCAATCTGTTTTCGTCTACAATCCGGTGACCGAAATTCGCCCGCGGTAACTTCCGTTGTTGGACTGCTTAGTTACAAATAGTGGGCCATTTTTTTCTCTTCGACAATTTGTTAAGTACTACAAGTAGTAGGTACATGTTGCTTTTTTCGTATGAAATAAGTTTCTTTTTCCAATTTGTTATGTACTAAAGTAGTAGGGTTTCTGCTTCCTAATTCATCTTAGCTCCTCTGTTCATCCCATTCATTTGAATACATTAGTTAGAGCAGTATGCGCTATTTCTATTTACCCTGACTGTCTCAAAGTGGCTAAAGTCATCCCTGTTTTTAAATCAGGTAACTGTTGTGATTGTAATAATTATCGTCCTATATCTACACTGTCCGTTTTCAACAAAATCCTCGAAAAACTATTTGTTGCTAGATTATTAGAATTTTTGAACAAACACAGCGTCCTCTATAAATTTCAGTATGGGTTTAGACAAGGCTCTACCACCCAAACTGCTATAATTGAATTAGTTGATATAATAATGAGCGAAGTGGATCGTAAAAACATTGTTGGTGCTCTATTCCTAGACCTTAAAAAGCATTTGACACTTTGGACCACACAATACTGCTGGCCAAGCTTGAATGTTACGGTATCAGGGGCATTGCTCATTCTGTTATTCATAGTTACCTGACGAATAGATAGCAATTTGTATCTGTGGGTGGTGAACCTTGCTCCCATTGGAATCGGTGTCCCTCAAGGTAGTAATATAGGACCTTTGTTAATTCTGTTGTATATTAATGACCTAGGTAACTTGAGGCTTACTGAAACTCCTAGACTGTTTGCTGATGACACAGCTCTGTTTTATCCCAACAATGATGTCAATACTATTATTAACTCGATCGATAACGATCTAAGTGTTCTCGACCAATATTTCAAAGCAAATTTATTATCACTAAACCTTTCCAAAACTAAGTACATGATCTTCCGATCCATACGGAAAACTTTACCAACACATCATCATCCCAAACTTAGAGATTGTACAATTGAAAATGTGGACTGTTTCAAATATTTGGGTATACACTTAGATCCTACGTTATCCTGGACACACCATATAAAATTTGTCGAAAATCGTGTGGCATCCTCTTGTGGTATTTTGTGGAGAGTTAAAGCGTTTGTTCCCCAGAGAGCTCTGTTGAACTACTACTTTGCATACATTCATTCACAACTTAACTACTTAGTATCGGTATGGGGGCGAGCAGCGAGCTCTCACCTTAAAAAGCTACAAACACTACAGAACAGATCCCTGAAAATTATATTTAATAAACCACTTTTATATTCGACGCCCACAATATTTTACCCATAGCCCACTTATGTGACGTACAAACACTATTATTCATACACGACAATCTACATAACTCCATCGCGAGGCATAATATACATTTTACAACTTTGACACCTTCTCGTTCAACACTAATTATCTTAAACTAATTGCACATCAATAAATGTCTGTCTCAGCTCAGTTTGTTTTATTTGTTTTGTTTGTTTTTGTTGCCATTGTTCATGGGCTGAGACAAGTTGCGTCCACTACCAGGGGGCTCTTGTATGAGTTCTTTGGTGTGGGGGAGTGTGGTGGACAATTAAAAAAAAACACATTGTCTCAAATGATGGAATGAATAAGGGTACGTTGTACTCGACTTTTCGCTTCGCTCAAACGCGAGTGTTTTACATTTTCCAGGTAAAAGTTTTAACTGCTTCTTAGGAACTAAGCAAAGATGATGGTACATACGTCTCCCAACCTTTGAACGGAACGGATCGTTATATTTCACAGTGGTGTTCGGTGTGTAAATTTCAGTGATTCAAGGTCATCCTTTGTTCGTTCGTTAGCTGCCATTCTGCTGGTGCCGGCAGTAAATCCAGTACATTGTTTTCGCTGGTGCGGAACAATCGACGTTGTTTGCAGATGTTTTGCTTTATTTTTTTTCCTCGTTTGCTTTCTTTCCTTTTCCCTACTTTTACTCTACCTTGTAATCAAATAATAAGACACATTCCCGTTTATATAACGCTCTGCCCTCGTGCTTAAATGGCCGAGGGCGAAATACCATCTGATGTAATCATGGAAGTCCCTGATCCCCCTAATACTCGCATTGCTCCCCGTATAAAGCAGTACCCAGAAGGTTCCTCTGGGCCATGGGTGGTATATTTTCGGACCGGAGAGAATCCGGTTAATATATTAAAACTTTCTCGAGATCTGACTGCTAATTACCCGGCCGTAACTCAGATAACACGTGTTCGGGCAAACAAGATACGTGTTCTAGTGAGTGATCTCGGCCAGGCAAACGCGATTGCTTGCTGTGAGCGCTTTACGCGGGAATTTAAAGCGTACGTGCCTTGTGTGACCTGTGAAATCGATGGGGTAGTGTCCGAACCGGTCCTGAAATGCGAAGAACTGTTGGAGCACGGGGTTGGCTGCTTTAAGGACCCCTCACTTGAACAGATTAAGATCTTGGAATGCAAACAATTGTATACCGCAAACACCGAGGGAGGTAAGACTACCTACTCTCTATCAGGCTCGATTCGGGTGACATTCGCCGGGTCCTCTTTTCCCAACTACATCCTCCTTGACAAGGTTCGCCTACCAGTTCGCCTGTTCGTACCGCGGGTCATGAACTGCAGCAATTGCAAGCAGTTGGGCCACACAGCCACATATTGTGGAAATAAGAAACGATGCGGCAAATGCGAAGGAGAGCATGAGGATGACTTTTGCGACAAAGAAACTGAAAAGTGTATTTGCTGCGGGGGCCCTTCACATGCTCTTAAATCATGTCCTGCGTACAAGCAGCGCGGGGATAAAATTAAGCGCTCCCTTAAGGAACGCTCAAGGCGTTCTTATGCAGAAATGCTAAAGAATGCTTCGCCATCTGTCCTGTCCGAAAATCCCTATGCTGGTTTGGCTAACGTTGAGCAAGAATCTGACGACCCACGAGAGGGAACATCTTTGGTTAACCCAGGGGAATCCAGGAAGAGGAGAAATCCAGCCTCCCCTACATTGCCTCGTAAGGGTGCCAAGGTGTCGTCCAGTCAGAGTGCGCAATCTACAACCAATAAATCCAACGCAAGTGATGCACTAAAGCCGAAGCAATTTGCTCCAGGACTTGGAAATATTAATTCTAACAAGGAGTACCCACCACTTCCAGGGACATCCAAAACCCCAAGTGTCCCCTTTTTTCAAACAGATACTCAGTCCAGTAGCGGACTAATGAAATTTTCTGACATAGTGGACTTAATTTTCACAGCTTTCAATGTTACTGATCCTCTTAAAAGCCTTCTGATACGTTTTCTCCCTATAGTGCAAATATTTTTGAAGCAGTTGACTACTAAATGGCCCCTCCTTGCAGCGATCGTATCCTTCGATGGCTAAGTCATCGAACGAGGTCACCGATTCGATCACTGTTCTACAGTGGAACAGCAGAAGTATCCTCCCGAAAATCGATTCCTTTAAATGTTTACTAAATAGTTTAAAATGTGATGCTTTCGCATTATGTGAAACTTGGTTAACTTCCGATATAAATCTCAACTTCCACGACTTTAATATAATTCGTCTGGATCGAGAAAACCCCTATGGAGGAGTACTTTTGGGGATCAAAAAGTGCTATTCTTTCAACCGAATTAACCTCCCTTCGACACCAGGCATTGAAATTGTCGCTTGTCAAGTTTTAATCAAAGGTAAAGACCTTTGCATTGCTTCCATCTACATTCCTCCTAGAGCCTCGGTAGGGCACCGAACGCTTTGTAATATCACGGAATCCTTACCGGCACCGCGGCTAGTTCTGGGAGACTTTAACTCGCACGGTACGGTATGGGGCTGTCTTCATGATGATAATAGATCAACATTAATCCAAGATCTTTGCGATAATTTCAACATGACCATCTTAAACACGGGAGAAATGACGCGGATTCCTACACCACCAGCACGCGCAAGCGCGTTGGATTTGTCGCTTTGCTCGACATTGCTACAGTTAGATTGCATGTGGAAGGTGATCCCTGATCCCCACGGTAGCGATCATTTGCCTATCGTGATTTCAATTGCTAACGGTTCAAGACCATCGGAAACAATCAATGTCTCATATGACCTCACACGGAACATTGATTGGAAGAGTTGCGCGACCGCGATATCCGTTAAAATCGAATCCACTCAAGAACTTCCTCCGGAGAAAGAGTACAGGTTTTTGGCTGGCTTGATTCTCGACAGTGCGAATCAAGCTCAGACTAAACCAGTACCCAGCGCGAATACCCATGGACGGTCTCCCACCCTGTGGTGGGATAAAGAGTGCTCAGAGCTGTACGCGGAAAAGTCCACTGCATATAAGGCCTTCCGGGAAGACGTGTTACCCGCTAGCTATCAACAGTACGCGTCGTTAGAAAGGCGAATGAAGAGTCTAATGAAAGCCAAAAAACGCAGTTATTGGCGCCGGTTCGTCGACGGGTTAACGAGAGAAACAGCGATGAGCACTCTTTGGGGTACGGCTCGACGTATGCGTAGCCGTAATAGTACCAACGAGAACGTGGAATATTCAAACCGTTGGATATTCGCTTTCGTCAAGAAGATCTGTCCGGACTCTGTCCCGGTACAGAAAACGTGCCGCGCCGCGTCTCCTCCCGATACCGCGAACGAAACACCGTTTTCGATGGTGGAGTTTTCACTTGCTCTCTTATCATGCAACAATAACGCCCCCGGGTTAGACAGAATCAAATTCAGCTTGCTGAAGAATCTGCCTGACACTGCAAAAAGGCGCTTGCTGAACTTATTTAACAAGTTTCTTGAGGGTGACATTGTCCCTCATGACTGGAGGCAAGTGAAGGTCATCGCCATTCAAAAACCAGGAAAACCAGCCTCCGACCACAACTCGTATCGGCCGATTGCAATGCTGTCCTGTATTCGGAAGTTGTTCGAGAAAATGATTTTGTTTCGCCTCGACAATTGGGTTGAAGCAAATGGCTTACTGTCAGATACACAATTTGGCTTCCGCAAAGGCAAAGGGACGAACGATTGCCTTGCGTTGCTTTCTACAGAAATCCAAATGGCCTATGCTAACAAAGAGCAGATTGCATCAGTCTTCTTGGATATTAAGGGGGCTTTTGACTCAGTTTCTATCAACATTCTGTCAGAGAAGCTGCACCAGCATGGTCTTTCGCCAATTTTAAATAACTTTTTGCTAAATTTGTTGTCTGAAAAGCAGTTGTCTGCTCTACAATTTCTACGTGAATGACATTGACGATTGTCTTGCCAATTCATGCACGCTAAGGCAACTTGCAGACGACGGGGTGGTCTCTGTTACAGGGCCCAAAGCTGCCGACTTGCAAGGACCATTACAAAATACCTTGGACAATTTGTCTGCTTGGGCTCTTCAGCTGGGTATTGAGTTCTCCACGGAGAAAACTGAGTTGGTTGTTTTTTCTAGGAAGCGTGAGCCGGCGCAACTCCAGCTTTTATTAATGGGTGCAACGATCAACCAGGTTTTCACATTTAAATATCTCGGGGTCTGGTTCGACTCTAAAGGTACCTGGGGATGTCACATTAGGTATCTGAAACAGAAATGCCAACAAAGGATCAATTTTCTCCGAACAATAACTGGAACATGGTGGGGTGCTCACCCAGAAGACCTGATCAGGTTGTATCAAACAACGATATTGTCGGTGATGGAGTACGGGTGTTTCTGTTTCCGCTCCGCTGCGAACATACACTTCATCAAACTGGAGAGAATCCAGTATCGTTGCTTGCGCATTGCCTTGGGTTGCATGCACTCGACCCATACGATGAGTCTCGAAGTGCTGGCGGGCGTTCTTCCGCTAAAAAATAGATTTTGGGAACTCTCATATCGATTGCTCATCCGATGCGACATTCTGAACCCGTTGGTAATTCAAAATTTCGAAAGGCTCGTCGAGCTTAATTCTCAAACCCGTTTTATGTCCTTGTACTTCGACTACATGGCACAGAGCATCAATCCTTCTTCGTACAATCCCAACCGTGTCCGTTTCCTAGATACTTCTGATTCTACTGTATTCTTCGACACATCCATGAAGGAAGAGATTCGTGGAATCCCAGACCATATACGCTCGCAGGTGATCCCCAATATATTTTATAATAAATTCCGAGAAGTCGACTGTGACAAAATGTTCTACACTGACGGATCAAATCTCGATGGGTCCACTGGCTTCGGTACCTTCAACAATACTATCACCGCTTCATTCAAGCTCAATGATCCCACTTCAGTTTACGTCGCAGAGTTAGCTGCAATTCAGTACACCCTTGGGATCATCGACACTCTGCCCACAGATCACTACTTCATCGTTTCGGACAGCCTCAGCTCTATCGAGGCTCTTCGTGCGGTGAAGCCTAAAAAGCAACTCCCGTATTTTCTGGGGATGATAAAGGAGTCCTTGTGTACGTTATCTGAAAAATCTTATCAGATTACCTTTGTTTGGGTCCCCTCTCATTGTTCTATCCCGGGCAATGAAAAGGCCGACTCATTAGCAAAGGCGGGCGCATTAAATGGTGACATATACGAAAGACCAATCTGCTTCAACGAATTTTTTAGTATTTGTCGTCAGAGGACGCTCAACAGTTGGCAAACTTCGTGGAGCAACGGGGAACTTGGACGATGGTTACATTCGATTATCCCAAAGGTATCAACGAAGCCTTGGTTCGGGGGGATGGATGTGGGTCGGGATTTTATTTGCGTAATGTCCCGACTTATGTCCAATCACTACACCATGGATGCGCATTTGCGGCGTATTGGGCTTGCGGAGAGTAGTCTGTGCGCTTGTGACGAGGGCTATCACGACATCGAACACGTTGTCTGGGTATGCGCCGGGTATTGTGACGCCAGGTCTCAGTTAAAGGAATCCCTTCGGGCCCGAGGTAGACCACCCAATGTACCAGTCCGAGATATGCTGGCAACTCGTGATTTCCCCTATATGTCCCTTATTTATACCTTCATAAAAACGATAAATATCCCAATTTAGCCCCTCTCTTTTATTTCTCGTTTTTAGAGTTTCCTCCTGCCTTGTGGAACCGATCAGCTCCAGAGTACCACTATGTAACCGCCGTCGCCCTTACCACTACGCCTGCATAGAAGGAAACTGAAGCGAGAGCGACTCGAGGTCCGATGACTTTTGAAGGATTCCCCGCGGGTCCGAAGAATACCATCCGCCAATCCGGTACTCGACGACTTACTAGACTGAGGCGCAAATTTATTTCGCTGATCCCCCTCCCCCCCCCCCCCCCTTCGAGCGAAAGTTGCAAGTTTTGCTCTTCTTTCCCTGTCTCTCCCCTGTCCTTGATACAACTGCTGCTACACTGATGCGGAAATAAGCCACCCTCTGAATATCTTGACCAAGCATAAGTTTTAGTTAAAAAATTCAAATTAGTATTCTGTATTCCTAGTTTTAAGATATCTATAATTTTTACTCTTTATTGAAACTCTTGTCCTCCATTTTGTAAATAGAATTGAATCCCTAGTTTTAATATTTCTGTGAAACTTCTCATAAATACTTGTTCCCCCTTTTGTGTACTAAACTATATTGTTAGTTTTAAGATAACCGTAAAATATTTCGTAAAATACTATTACTCCCTCTCTTGTATATCAAAGTGAATCCCTTGTCTTAAATTTTTTCATAAAAAAATCTTTTGGCCCTCTCTTGTATATTGAATCTTATTTCTAGTCTTAAGATAGCTGTAAACTTTTTTTTTCCTTTGTAAAAAAATATTTCAACATTGTAACCTCCTAGTTTTAAGATATCCAAAATGTAAAAACATAAGCATTTGGCACCGCCAAGCTAACGCATTTGTGCCTATCAAATAAACGAAATGAATAAAAAAAAAAAGATGATGGTACCTATTTAAGCGCAATCCAGTCACTTTAAGTCGAGTTATCAACTAAATAGTGTGACATCCTGACTAATGAGATGAATAAGGGCTCGTCTATCCTATATGCTGCTTTTTCGCATAAAAAAGAGACTTTTTCCATGTTGTTATAAACAATTCATAAAAAATAAACAAAAATGAGAATATTCAATTCGCAAAAAACTGAATGAATCTGCATCTTTTTTCGCAAAATTCACTCGGATTTGTTGTAACAGTAACAAATAGTACCAAAAAAATGGACCTTCCAGTATAATCTATTTTGAGTGACTCGTTTGAGAAATTTTAACTTTTTTTGATTTTGGATGTATTCAGTAGCAATGGAGGTAGTAAAATTACGAAAGTAAACCTATTGAGTTTTATCGTTTATTAATTGAATATGAAAATTTTAGGTCCTCATTACAGTGGCTTCCATGGGGAGGGTCCTGAAGGTACGGATCCCGGCCGCGAAAATTTTTAGCTTGTTGAGACATTTTAAATTATTTTCTATACGTTCTAAACTCAAAATCATTCCAAACAAGATACGACCACCAAAACTAATTCTAATTGAATGAAGTAGTTAAATATTACATTTTGTTCAATAAACATATCAAAATCGAAATTTCGGGCCCCCTCCGAATATTTTTTCTTGAATCCGTCCCTGCCTCACTGTCTCCCTGACTGTAAGGGATTTAGTAAGAGGAGAGTTTTGGAATGGTAACGGCACAAAAATATAAATTGTAACCTGAATTTCTTTTACTCCATAAGGCCTTTATTGCATAATCTCAATCGATTTCACGGCACAACTTTGTGATATATTGAAAAATTTCCAGGGAAGTCATGGTAGACTTTTATCGAGCATTCTGAGGAAAATAGTTGTTCAGTTTAATTATAGAGGAACGTTTTCATGTAGATACAAATAATTTTTGAACGGAAATATGCAAAGAAATGGTACATTTCTCATTTGCATTTGGTAATTTGGCATAACGGTCAATTAGCATAACGATCATTCGAGAAGAATATATGTGCGTTAGGCATGTAGGGAGAATCGTCAAACCTTTTGAGATAATATATCGTTACTAAAAAGGCTATATTTATAGAACGGCGAACGTGGATATCTTCATTGCATTCGATCATTATCAGGAGTCACCGTGAACGTGATTAATATTATTACTACTTTATGTGTTGCGGCCATAAGTAAGATGGACCACATACATCCTGAACAGTGAAAATTGATGATCCAACTAATTATTGTTGCGATACAATACGTTCAGTGTATTTAACGGGTTTTTCATTTTGTAATTTTGTTGTCACTTTCAGGCATTGATATCAAATAAATTTTGTATAATGATTTACCTCAAGATGGCCGGTTTCTAATATCCTCTCACATTATTTCTCGATGCTATATCTACACAAGAATTTCAATAGTAAAATCCAGTTTCATAAATCATAAATTATGAGAATTTGAAATTAACCCTCAAACGCTATAATGGGTCGTTTTTGACCCACATGATTTTTTCAATGTGCTGTCGAAACCTGCCAGATGGCAGTAGCGTGCTCAGTGGATAAAAGCTAGTTGGTTTAAGTGCTATAGTTGTGCCATATAACTTTGGCCAGTGGATACGTAACTTTAGTGCAGTGCACAATCGAATTTTTTTTGGGGTCGTTTTCGACCCACTATAGTGGCAATGTCCAAAATCCGCATTGTAGCGGTTATCATCCCAGGTAAATATAAGTGCAATATTAACTATATTAAATGGGAAAAGTATTATTAGAAGTAATCTTTATTTTCCTTTTGTTTTCAAGGCTATGTCTACACGCGTGACGCGTTATTCAGTCCGCCAGGTAACGGAGCTCGTCTGGTCAGAAAAGGAAGCAGAAGAGGCTGCCGACAAAGAAGAAAAAATGCCGTGTTGATTCTAATATTGCCTCAGACCACGAGCAAAGTGAGTCGGCGATTTCAATGACAATTTCGAAAAAAGATGCTTTTAGTTTTTGTTCCTGTCAATACTGTTTATAAACATCAAGAATAATATATTTTATTCAATGAATCAAACAACCACCACTGAAATCTTAAGGTGGGGGGGGGGGTGCGGTAGTGGTTTCAACGTAAAAAACGTGTTTAATCCACCTAACAGTGTGATGAGACATTTCTTATAACTCTTATCACTCTCTTCGGATATTATATCGTTTGAGAACATTTAGAACTTGATGCTTCGCGATGTTTTGATAACACATACTACATGGGATAGTGGCAGAGAATCGCTCAAATCAGCATAGGACAACATCAGTGCTAGAAATCTCAAACCAAATCAATGGGAAAGCGAAAAAATGGCCCATAAAGTAGACATACCAACGAATTATTGTTAATGCTCTGTTAATAAAATATCTATATTGTGGTGGGAAAACTGAATTTTCCTAAAGGGGTTATATATTGTACTGAGCCAAAAAAAATCGAAATTTTTTTTGAATCGATTTGAAGTTTATACTTTACTCAAATTTCCAACGCGACTGAGAACTAAGAAATCAACATTTTTTCTTGAAAAGGGCGACACCATTCAAAGAAAATCAACAGTGAATATTTCCAGAACTATTGTGTTTTTTTACATCCTAGATTGCATAATTTAGTGATCGAAACCCAAAACTTCATAAAGTATTTGAAATTATTAAATTAAAATTTGTTTTTGCTATTGAAATTGACAAAATGATAGTAACGCCCCTTTGGCGATTGTTTACTTTTTCGGTCCCACCTATCAGCATTGAAGTATCGCCCTTACGTTTTTTACAATAACTACCGTTTTACACCACCGATTTCGTCCGGGTTTTTTCAATAGCGATCATTGTTACTATTTATAGCTGGTATCAGCTTGATAATCCTAAAAAAATACGAAAAACAGTTTCGCCTCTAAACTGCTAGCAAAAAAAGTATCGCTCTGTTTGTTTGCATTGAACGTGGAGGGAGAAACTTTAAGCAAACAAACAAAAATTCAGTTTCGCCCGTTGTATTTTTTGCTGTAGTTTAAGAAAGCAATATCGTAGAATCCAAATTTTTAGGTTAATTTGTTGCGTTTCAAAGCATGTATGAAAAAAGCCTTATGTTTACATTTGAAAGTATCGCCCTTTTCACAAAAAAGCGTTGAAATGAAATCGCACTTCCTGATATCACGCTATCTCTGAAGTTCCAAATTTTACTTCGACATCGACTTTTTCTAAAGGAAACTTCCTAGTAGTATCCTTGATTTGAATTATTATCGCTAATCCTAATGTCACAGAACAAATAAAAACCTCTCGAAAACGAACCGTTTGGGAAAATCATCATCATTACTTTATCATTTTCACGAAACTTTTCGATAACCTTCCGTCACTTGCGTTAATGCACTGGGTGCACAGTGCTCTGAAAATCTAGCGAAATCGTCTTAGGGCACCAGCGGGTCTAATTCAGAGCTATCTGCGCGGCGAGCTAAATCTGTAAAGAATACTTAAAATTAATTTCTATTCCATAATTTTCAGTTCAGCAATTCGAGAAATCGTGCTCACCGCAAGCCATGAAAAATAGACTACGTTGTGAAGCGATGGTCACTATTTATTATAGAATCACGGTTAAATAAAAAATAAAACTATTAAAAAATTTCAAATAGTTTATAATTTTCACAAACTTATTAGGAAAGATTGTTTAATAAGCTTTCCTAATATTGTGTAGGAAAAAGCTGAAAATTTCAGTATTTTTTCTATCTGCAACATATAAACCCTTGAGTATACCAATTAATTGGTATACGAATTGGAATAGGTTCGCCAAATTTTGGAAGAAGTCTATAAAATAACCCCTTGAAAACTCCCTAAAAATTGTTGTAGTTCGATGCGATAAAAAAAATCTCCAAAAAAGAAATGTACCTATTAATGTGAAACACAGCGAATAATACATACAATAAAGACCCATTTTATCAGTCTCATGGTGTATTTTAGGCTGACAAAATGGGGACATTGACTAAATCGGGCAATTTTTTTTCTTTATAATAAACTGAAGCTGTTAAAATATTCTTCTCGTCCCTTTGTTGTAGTCTGATAACTATTTCTGATTATGATGATCTTTTTATTTTCCATTATTTCGCATATCTTCGTGATAAGGAAAACATGCTCCAGAAAGGATTTACTCGAATTCAGTCTTGTTCGTCTGCTAGAGCCCATCAAACATATGTTCATATTTGGCTGATAAAATCGGGGTTTCAATGTGTTATAATAGATATTCAGCATTCGAAGAAGTTTCTTTTGAACGAGTGTAGAACGACTTTGTTTCTACTTATTTGAAATCAGCGGCGTAGCCAGAAATTCGGTTTGGTGAAAATCGATCATACTGTCCAAACAGCATAATTCCGAAACCGTGATTTTTGAAGTTTTAAAATTATGCAGAATTAATTTTTCAGAAAATAGTAACAGAGTTCATGAATAAAATTCACCATACATACTTCTTGGACGATATACCGCCAAAATTATTATATAAAATGATGCGCTGTTTAACGTTTGTAAAACTCATCGAAGATACTAAACCTCCGAAATTGGCGGTTTCAAAATGATGTTATCTTGACCTTAAATTACTGTTTTTGAACATTTGACCTATACATATAATTGGTCATACAACAAAAATCAAATGCTCATCAAAATCGATCAGAACCTGCTAGAGTCGAATGGAAATCGTCATTTTTCATAAATTTCTCTACATTCGGAAAGTGTTATCCTCGTTATTAATCATATTACGTTTTCGTCTCAACTCGACGCATTCCAAAAATATAAACCTGTTTTAATCCACCTAGTGGTGCAATTGTGCTTGTCCCATTTGTCCAGACTACGATTCCATGGCTGGTTATGTTCAATACAATGGTGGAAATGAATATTACATGTTCAGTACGATATGCACATACATACAATGGATCGACAGCCACGATCTTGAGATACTATGTGATACTGAAACATCGCTTGAAACCAGCGGCGGATCATAGAAAAAGATCCGGGAGGTCCGGGTTCTGCCGGACTTGTTAAAATGTTTTGAACTAGTTTTAATTTTAAAGTAGCAACCCCTCACTGCATACTCCCTCCGGGCCGGTATGATTGACGATTTTTAGAGTGATTGCATAACCTTTCTATATGAGAAAGGCAAAAATGTACCAAAGTCCAAAAAAGTCAATTTTTGTCAAACATCTCAATGTTTCATGCATTTTAAAGTCATTTGGCATCAAAAATACAAATTTGATCTTGAAAATTTTTCCTTTCAGTTTATATGGGAATTTGCTGTGTAATTGCACTCTTCAACTCGTAACTCCGGAACCGGAAGTCCAGTCAATAAAAAATTCAATTGCAGCCGATGGGAAGGTTGTACCTTTCATTTGAGACCAACTTTGTGCAAATCGATCCAGCCTTCTCTGATTAACAGAGGTCATATTTTTTCCACATACACACATACATACACACACAGACATTTTCCGATCTCGACGAACTGAGTCGATTGGCATATGACACTTGGCCCTCCGGGTCGGGATTAGATTGACGAATTTTAGAGTGTTTGAAAAAGGCAAAAACATTTTTAGCAAATGTTGAAAGTTATACATTTTTTTGGTGAGCAGTTCTATGTTTCATAGACATTAAATCAATTTTAACTTCACTTACTATTAAATAAAGACCCTTATTACAGTACATCGCTACAAAAACGAGCTCAATTTGAAAATAAATCTGAGGATTATGATTGATTAAAGAACTCTGGAATTTTCTATTGGAATGTTTTCAGGCAGGAATTTGATATTGATGCTATTAGACAACTGTGAAATCAAGACTACTAGATCAATTACATATCAAGACCCCATTCCGACAATTTATCAAAAGTCCTCATGATGTTTACAACAACAGGTAATCAATCTACGGATCAGATAATTGTTATTGTAATATTGAATTAAATCAGTCTGCATCAATAAATTTTCAACTTCAATCCAATTCTTTTTTGTGTGGTGGGGGGGGGGGAGTTGTATGGTGTTAAACCCCAAAACCTTCTCTTGGCTACGCCGTTGCTTGGAGTTATTTACTTCGCTTTTCATTTTCCGATATGTTTCAGATCGATCCGATGGTCATAAGTTAGAAAAATTGCAGTCAGAAGGTTCGCACAAATGAACATTTTTGTACTGATAAGTTATCAAGTTCCTTCCAGACAACTTGGAAGTGTTCGGTGATTATTTCTAGCGGTTGTAGATAGTAAAATGAAATACAAAATTCGTTTTATCGAAATAATGTTTGGCTTATTTCAATGGATTATTACTATATTGAACAATAAATAGGCGACAAAGAGTAATCAACAAACAACAAGCCATAACTTTTAAAGTATTCAAAATAGATATTTAAAGTCTTTAGCAAAGTTATTCGCAAAAGTAAGAGCTACAAATTTGCTGAAGGCATCATTTCGATATAATCACTTCCAAGAAAATTTGTGAAAATATCTCACTCATAGGGGGATTAATCAGCAAAAGCACAATACCAAAAGAAAGGGCATATTGCCTCCATTATATTCTCCGAAGATACTATTGACCTAAAATAAGCCGTTTTGGCGTTAATAATAGATTACATGTTTTTGGTCATATTTCTGGCAATGGGAAATGATAAAAATCTTTCGTCCGCATTTAATGTTAAATATCTCTTTTGATAATAGTCCGATTTCAACAATCTATAGCTTGTTCGAAAAGTATTCGTTGAAGCTGTCGAAAAACATATAAATTGTTAATCTATATTGTCAATTTCGACAGATAATTAAAAAAAAACTGCAAAAAATGCCATTTTTGCGCATTCAAACATTCATATCTTGGAAACTAAACATCAGAATCAAAAACAAATTAATAGCGTTCATACTGTTTTTTAGTTCTTTCATTTAAAATTGATTTGGATAAGATCGGTTCAGCCATTGCTGAGAAACACGAATGAGAATTAGTCCGTTACATACACACAAACACACAGACACACACACACACACACACACACACACACACACACACACACTCACACACAGACATTGTCCCAAATCGTCGAGCTGAGTCGATTGGTATATAAGACTCGGCCCTCCGGGCCTCGGAAAAAATCTTGAAAGTTTGAGCGAATTCTATACATTTCTTTTATAAGAAATGTAAAAACAATTTGTTTAGAACTTTGGGTAAAGCAAATTAATCAAAACAGATGTACATTATAGTGTATCATTTCAACGACATGCTGTAATTTTTTCATGCAAAAATATTGACGAACGACTCGGTGACAAAGCTTTTTGTACAACGTCTGTGGAAAAAACAAGATTTGCGGTTTTACCTGCCATTCAAAAACTACTTATCCTATTTCTTTCAAACTTTGCATACACATTCTACGTAAAAAATACAAAACCCCTACTTTGAGTTTTTGAGATAATTTTGCATTTAGGAGGTATTTACTCATAAAAAGGCGGATTTTTACGTGAAAAATAGTAATGTTTAATAAACCTGAGTAAAAATCCCGAAAGCAATTGAAAATTTATCTCAAAAACTCAACGTAGGGGTTGGGTATTTTTTACATAGAATTTGAATGCAAAGTTTAGTTTGAAAGAAATCGGTTAAGTAGATTTGGAATGGCAGGTAACACTGCAAATCATGTTTTTCCAGAGACGTTCTGCAAAAAGCTACGTCCCCGATTCGTTGATCGATATTTTTGCATACAAAAATTACAGCATGTTATTGAAATGATATACTATAAAGTACAAAAGCTTTGATCAATTCGTTTCACGCAGTTTAAAAAAATCCCGAAACAGCGTTTTTTTCATGCTGAAACCCTTAGCAACCCCCCCCCCCCCTTAAAAGAACAATCCTTGAACTAACATTCTTGTGCTTGATAGCTGATTTCTTAAAAATTAATTAATATCGATGTTAATAAAATAGTGTTTGTTCAGTTCTTTTAAATAAAACATGTTAAGTGAATATATAATATTCATTTAAGTCAAACATTGAAATACAATGCAAACACATTTTTTTAGTTTGATTAATTTAAACTAGAGATATTGGACTTTAAATTTTACGCCGGGTCGAAAATGACCCATTATAGCAGCAATGAAAAATTTTGGAGTTAAAGCGTTTGAGGGTTAAGAATTGGCAAACTTTAGCGTTAAAGAACAGCTCATAGTTAATAATTATTTTTTTTGGTAAAGTATGGTAATCATTTTTAAATAAATAGGATCAGTGCAGGGAGCGCAAAATAAATCAAAGGTTATTTTTATCTTCTTTGGAACATGAGCAGTACGGTGGGACTAAAATTAGATTCCAGCTCCAGCTTTTTAGGTCTCATTTGGGTCCTAGAACAACTTTTTATTTTTATTTTCGTCAAGAATATGATAGACTACATAGAATGGTTTAACAATATTTACTTATATACTATACATTATTTCTACGGTTAAGTTCAGATTTAATTTGTTTTCTAGACATTGAAAGGTCAATTACTACACAATTTTCATTATAATGACGCATCATTCTATTGATGGGACTATTTTTAGCATAGTTTGTCCTGAAAGATTGTTCTTGGAATAAATTACGAGTTCTTAGTTGTCGGCTAGGTACATAAAATTTTATTTTCGAAAGTAATGATGCGGATTGTACACGCTGAGAAACAATGTCGTTGATAAAGCGAAGCATGGCAAATTCGCGGCGTTCTTTGAGTGTTTGTATATTAATGAGCATACAACGTGCTTTATACGATGGAAGAGGAAATGTCGTCCAGTTTAGTTAACGAAGTGCGTACAAAATAAATGTTGTTTTTGGACTGATTCGATGCGTTCTTCGTACAGGACAGTGTATGGGTTCCATACTATGCTGCAATATTCCAACATTGGTCTGACATATGTATTGTATAATGATTTTATTGTGTAACGTGTAGTAAAGCCCAGCATACTATTTGTATTATAATGTTCCACAAATGTGAGCTTGGAGTCTAAGATTCCGCCTGAATCTCGTACAATTTTGCATTTTTCTACAAGTGGGTTGCCTAAGTGTATGTCTTTGGGAACATTTGAAATTTTTCTGGTGAAAGTTATCAAGTTGCATTTCTTTACGTTAAGTTGGAGTACACTTTTGCTACAACACGTGTGGAATAGGTTGAATTCATGTCTTTGGCATTTTTTATTTCCATGAAAAGTTCCATGTCGTCTGCTTATATAAGCACTTTAAGATGTTTGAGTATATGTCATTTACGTACAAAATAAAAAGAAGAGGGTCTAATAGGGAACCCTGGGGTACGCCAGAGGTGACAGGAATTGGTTCCGAGAGTACGCGAACTCTTTGTTCACGTTTCGTTAAATATGATTCGAGCCATTTCAATAGTTTATTTTCTATGCCATATTTTTGCAGTTTGAAGAGTAATAAAGGTATGTCAATACGGTCGAATGCTTTACTAAAGTCTGTGTAGAGTGTTTCCACATGGTTGTCATTGTCCATTGCATTTACAGTAAATGATACAAATTCTAAAAAGTTTGATGTTGTTGAGCTGCCTTTATAAATGCCATGCTGCTTGCTTGCTACTTGATTTTTGATTTGCTGAAATATTTTGTCATTTACTAGTTTTCGAATGATTTTGGAATGCATGATATAATGGCAATCCCACGATGGTTTCGGATGTCCGATTTAGCGCTTGATTTAAAAATTGGCACTAAAATGGATGATTTCCATATTTCTGGGAATGTTCTATTTTTCAGTAGCATGTTGAAAATATGTAGTAATGGTAGAGTGAATTCTTCTGCTAGATTTTTTTAAAATATTGGTGCTATTCCATCCGGTCCTGGTCCTTTTGATGCGTTTAAGTTTTTTAGTGCAGTGGTAATTTCGTGTTCAGATAGTTCGTGGACGGAAATGTCATTTGAAAATTCAGGTATAAACGAAAAGTAGTCGCGGTCGCGGTCTGTTTCGGAATATGAAGTATAGACTTCTTGAAAAAAATTTCCAAATAAATTGCAAATTTCGGTATTGTTATTTCCTACATGTCCGTCAAAAGGCACTCGTGATGGAAAATTGCTACTTTTCAATTTCTTTTTCACGTAATTTAAGAAATTCTTTGGACAGGTCTTGATTTCATTCTTGATTTTACGATTATATTATTCATGTGCGGTGTTAATGGCTAAGTCGAGTTGGGAGCAAATATCCAAATAGTTTTGCCGATTTGTAATGCTACGTTCTTTCTTGTAAATTTTATGTGCCTTTTGTTTTCTCTTTTTTAATTTTTTCAGATGTTGGTTGAACCACACAGGTTGTTGACCGCCATGAGTTCTTCTTCTTCTTTTTACTGGTACTGTTTCAGAGATTTAATTCGTTACAATTAAATAGAATTTAGTCACTGCTTCGTTGACATTTCCTACTATTCTCAATACAGTTTGCCAATTTATTCTACATAGTCTACGTTTGACTTCTTCGAAGTCGGTTTCATGGTATTCCGGCACTTCCTCATACTTCAAGTCGTTCGGGGAAGAGTTTTGATGAAAGAAAATTGAATATTCGATTGCTGTGTGAAATACTTCATTTTGCCATAATGGAGGTAAAGATGCATTAACACAGAAGTTTTCAGTGCAGTTCGTGAATAAGAGGTCTAAATATGAATTTTGCCTATTTTTTACATGGTTGATTTGGTGCAGGTCAAATTCTGGTATTTTGTCAAAGAAGTATTTAAGTGTTTCATTTTCGCTTACGACTGGGAGTAAGATAGATTCGTTTTCAATGTCTACGATGAAGTTGGTGTTATTTTGATTAAAGTCGCCATAAATATGCAGTTTTACTTCAGGTTCCATGTTTGAATTTTGAGATAGAGTCATGATGTCAATGATAAAGTTATAGAAAATTCTACTACGAGAAAACTTGCTAACCATGCAAACTCTCCAAAATGTAATGGTGTTGAGATAGGAGGGCACCTAAAAATCATTTATTCATTTTAACTTTTTTTCTGATTTTTTTTTCAATTCTCTAAATGTTCTAAGAAGTTGTTGGAATTGAGAAACTACAGATATTTGTCAATGACGTTAACATTTTTTATTTGAAAATTTAAGAGTAATTAAATAAAATAGGTTCAAAATACTACCATTTTGAATGTCAATTACTAGGAGATGTGGAAATATTTGGAAGACATTCAAATTCTATGAGAAAAACAGTGGAAAGTACTGCTAGAAAAAATACCAGTCATAACGGGTATCTGCTGGCATGTATGCAAAAATTACTTTCCAGCAATGCGCGTTTTGCATTCTGTAACAAAATAAATAGGACTTTTTCAACATAACTTATGGTGGTGAATACTTCTAATCGTCAAATGTTCTAAAAATCATTGGAAGTATCAAAGTACACATATAAATCCAGAACTCTCAGTATCTGTAATCTCAGGCTTACGTATTATTCATAAATCAACACAATTTCGAATGAGAATACTAAAAGACGTGCGCAATTTTTGACAATATTTGCAGGATGCAGATAACCAAAAGTATTACATGACGTTTTCACGAAACGATTACGTAACCAGAGTTGCCATTTAGGATTTATTTGAAAAGTCAACAACTCTTAAGTCTTTGATAAATATCTGTATCCAACAAATTCTTAGAACATTTAGAGGATTGAAAAAATCTCGTAAAAAAGTTATAATGAATAAATGGTTTTTAGGTGCCTTCCATGAACAACACGCTTTATCTTAACACTATTACATTTTGAAGAGTTTGCATGTTTAGCAAGTTTTCTCATAGTAGAATTTTCAATAACTTTGCTATTGACATCATGACTCTATCTCGAAAGTTAGTGGAAATGGACTTTCTATCTCACTTTTAGGTGAATTGATAACAATACATCACTTACATTCTATAAAAATATTCCTAACACACCAAATCGCTAAAATCAACTCCTAGAGCACAATTAATTAAACGCACGTTTTGGTACCATTGCGACCTCTGCACGATGGCGTGAAACCCAGTATAAGTTAAACTGATTCTTCTCCGTCAACTGTCAAAGCGCAAGAAAGCACCGCCGCATTAGTTGCACAACCAGTATTTTCTGGGCCCCTATTAACGGCTCGAATCAAAACTCGACGAAATATCAATTGACAATATGTTCATCCAGAGTGTTGATTTGTGTTTACATTTTGCTTACGTTTCCAAGTTTATTTTCATTCAACCACCCGATGTGACTCAGTCGGATTTAAACTAGGGATAGCCCCTATGTTTGAGTAAGCCGGCCAAACAAGTGGATCACAGGAGTAGATTTGCTTACCGCCGACGCCGAGTAGGCGGCCACCTCGCCAAGCTTTGCGCGCTTTGGTTCCTAGGCCTCGGTTATGCAGCTAATCCGCATTGTACTGGTACACTTTAAACAGAGGTTCCTGAAGAGTATCGGATAGTTACCGGAAGTTTGCTAAAACATATTCCAGGAAATAACAATTTTCTGGCAACGCTCCAACTCCTCGTTGCACTCTAACTATTTTGCCACTTGGGTGCCAGTTTGATGCTATAGAATGAACTTTGTTTACATTCGACGAGTTTTGATTCGAGCCAACGAACAACGAGGAGACAACTTTCAGGAGCTGTGGATTGTTGTGCTATGCCTAATATAAGAGTTGAATCGCCAGGCTAGTTGTCACGAGATTCTTTTTGCGCGAGCCAGTAAAAAGATATGATCACACATTCTTCTTGCCATTTGCTATCGCTTTTGCCATTTTGTATCGGTAGCATTCAATTTCTTATATCTCCCGTGGGAGAATTTTGCAGTCTCTTCAACTTTTCACTTTGCATCGTTCTAGGAGTGCATATAAATGAACTAGCCTGTAAAAGGCCTATTCTAAAGAGCTGGTACAGAAATATTCAGTCGCAACGAATATCACGAATGTCCGCCCAAATAAGCTCAGCATTGTGATATTCTATATACAGTAAAAATGATATTACTGACGATTAGTCTTTTGTAAAAGGCTATCTATTCCCGCTTCATAACTAGAAATCGATCACCGATTAAGTTAAAATGCTTTTTAAAAGTCACTTTTGGCAAAATATACGACTACAATACAGCGTTGCCATTAAAATTCTTTTTAACTCCTATTGTGTATTCAAAATGCTGTTTACTATCCAGACGTTTTTAAATAGATTTTTAAATACTGATTACTCTTTTGCAGAAAAACTTAAGAGACCTACTCCATTAAGCCCGACAAAATATGTCCTCTTGGTTCAGAAAGAATGCGACCCTTACATCCCCTTGTTATTGCACCTAAAAACTATAAGTAGATAAAATTCCTCGAAAATGCTAAACATTTTCTCTTTGAGGGCCACCAAATATAACAGCCCGAGCAACCATTGGTCTCAAGCGACTCAACATTTCAACCAGAGATTCAACTTAGCCCAGGTCGGGCATAGGTTGAGCACTGGCACCTTTGTGTTATTACAGAACTCCTCCCGACACCGATGAGACTTCAATTCTCTCAGAATGATATGGAGTTGTCATCTCTTTTTTTTATTTCGATTGTAGAAGTTTGAGCTTTAGGGTCATTCGCCTATTTTTCAGGCTAGAAAAATCTCTGCACAAAAAAGCTCTAACCCTACGTGCGGGGTTGGGAATCGAGCCCAGGTGATCAGCGTACAAGGCAATCGATTTATCGACTACGTCATACCCGCCTCCTCTCTTCTCGATGATAATCAACTTAACGTAGATAACAACTATCGAATTGAGAAATGAGAGATAAATTTCGCAATTTTTCCAATTTGAAGTCCTTGCATTTGAAATTTTCGTGTCACACAACTCAAACGAGTAAATATGCACAACACTCGTGCCTTAGGTGTAGTAACTTTCCCAAACTTAAATTTTTCGTGTCCATCCACTTCGAAAGTCCTTCCTGGCCATCAGCCAGAAACTGAAGCGAACTCGCCATGTAGGACTAAGTAAGGTACGTGAAGAGTAACTGATCATTTTTCCAGCTGGTAGCTGTGGCAAATGTATCGTGTGCTGCCTTCGTTACTCATCCTAACATGGGCGGAACACCATGCAAGGATTGTCGTAGGACTCTAGCACAGCACGGCGCGGCTGCAACCGAATCATCTTCCAGCTGGCTGAAGGGGAACCAGCTTTGGTTTACCTACAGCCTGGACCTGCATTGGCGTCGCCATTTTCGCCGTTGTGTCTGGTCGGCTGCATGGTTCGAGTTGTGGGAGATGGTTAAATGTAAGCGTTTAGTTAATTATGGGGGGTCAAATAGCTAGAATATTGTTTCGAAATGGGATACGATATGATGTGATGGTTCTACCGTCGGATACTGGCAAACGGATGCGATGAGGTAGACACCGGTAACGGTGGAGATAGCGTCGTCGTTTGATGATTCCGATGCTGACGCTTCGCTTAATATAATGGTTCGTTCATCTGAGCTTGTCAGTATACGAGGGAGCCGGGTGGAGCCTGCAGCTTGTAGCGATCACATTTTTGCACATGATAATAGCATTGAGCCGCCATGCTATGTAGGACAGCAAATTTGATTGAAAAATACAATGTATCTAGCGGCAGTAAAACGTGTGCGACGAAAATATTATCAATAGAAAAGTTAAACAGTAAATACAGTACAAAGTATTTCTAAACAAAGGTCATATTAGTGACAATAAGATTCTACAGTTTTTCAATCCGCAAAATTGATACAAAGCCAAATGCCTAATGGCTCAATCATTTCAGGCTAGGGGTATGTTAATTTCGTTACAATATAATAGCCAAATTTACTGCATTTTCGAAGAAGATTTAAATAAAGAGGAAGACCATTTTTATTTTATAAATCAACATGTCGAAAAATTACTCTTTAAGACATACTGTGCATACATTACAGTTATTTGTATACCGTTGAAATCATGAGCATCTTACATCTGCCAATCTTATACTACAAAACATTTATAGAATTCTCGTTTTGACTGTTCCATCATGCGCCATCAGGCCATGCTCCGAAAAATTATTTAGACACTCGTCTGACGAAGATGAAGTACTTTATTGTCTTTTCCAGGCTGTACGGAGCCATTACAGACGACTTCCCCTGAGTTCTTTTCAGGCAATTCTAATGTTTGAACATTTGCTTATAGAGTTATGATAACCGAAACCATCTAACAAGCGCTTGCGCCATATAAGTCTACGGGAAATTTGGATAAAGCACAATATTTGCTCTTAGGCTGCATCCCAACATGCCAACTATTAATGTAGCTTGCATACTTGCGTTCATACAAAAACTTTTTTGACGGATATGTCATCGAAAGTATCAAAGAATTTGTTGCATTTTTCCAAGCATAATTCCAGCATTCTAGTCAGGGAGCTGAATGGACATTGCAAACTCAATTATCACATGGCTACCATTCAGCGTGCTGAGTATTATGCATGTGATCATTGTGAATCCGATTACGGAAGATCATATCATTATATATGTAACTGCCCTGGAGTAATGCAATTGCGTATCCGAATTTTTGGTTCTCCATACATACAGGCAGATAACATCCAAGTATATGTTATTGTTGCTAGCACAGTGTGGTGAATAGCTATAGGATTCATTAACATGGTGATTCATTCGGGAGTGAACAATCCAAGCTGTTTGCTGGTTTGTTTATTGATTGCATTGTGTTGTCATTATCCATTTTCCGACCTTTTTCTTCCATCTACCTTTCCATTCCCATCAGGAAAGGGACAAGACGACATGGCAAGGCACAAATCTTCGAATAATACAGGGAACGTGCCAATCGAGCCAATATATTCAGATTCCTGATTATCCAAATTGTTAAAATTGGCAAAAGCAGGCCCGGGACCGACTAAATCAATCTCTGCGCCTGCTCTGGCCAATTTGTCTGCCTATTCATAACCAGTAATGCTGGCATGTCCGGACACCCAAACGTAATTATAGTATTACCAATGCTAAGTTTTTCGATCTAGCATGCAATAACTAGCTTCGACCTTGAGTTGTCCGACTATCAGAGCAGAAGTTTATAAATTAGTCATTAGAGCACATTTGACACATAATCGCCTAGCGAGTGCGACTGTTGCAATCCCATTTCACGACAGTAGACACCGGTCTAAGCACGTCCCTCCATCAGAGAGTCTTCAGTGTAACTGGCCCCCTTAATTGAAAAATATCTCGAAAACACAACGTAGGGGTTTGATATTTTTTACATATAATGTGCGTGCAAAGTTTGAAATAAATCGTTTAAGTAGTTTTTGAATGGCTGATAACCCCGTTTTTTCCAGAGACGTTCTACAACAAGCTTCGTCACTCGCGAGTCGCTTGTCGATATTTTTGCATAGAAAAATTACAGAATGTTATAGAAATAATACATTATAATGTACAAAATTTTTGATCAATTCTCTTTTTATAAAAAAAATCACAAAAACGGCGTTTTTTACCCTGAAACTGTTACCCCCTTAAAAACTGTAACTTTTGCACTAGTTTTCAGAAACATTGAATAGAATAAGAAATAATCGTACAATGAGTTTTTCAATTTCAGCCATTCCTGTACAAAACAACTCACATGTTGCCGATCGAATAGCCAATTTTAGGATGTAAAGCAAAGTGCCGTTTAAAAAATATTGTATATATTTAGAGAAATGGACATGCTGATTAATTTTTAATATAATGACGTTTCGAAACATTTAATAAACTTGTGCATTAAAATTAAAGGGTAACAAACACAACGAAGTACAAGCTAGCGTTAATTCCGTGTGCATTTAGTAAAAAAAACTGAAATACATTACAGTTCCCATATCGGGAATGTCAACATACTGCTTAGCGCAAGAGTAACAGCGGATTTTCCGTTGATTTCTACCATTTCCTACCGGTCTCTAGAGATTCATTCGTAACAGTTCTTTCAACAATAATTTTATCTTTCTCGGTATCTAAAACCTATCCCGTTCCTGTTTTATTTTCGGCTCAGTATCATGATTCTACCACTTGCTGCCAGAAGGCAAGCAAAGCTATATATTGCCTCTCTTCTACTTGCAGGCTAGAAATGTTATTTGACCAAACGACTGCCGGATCCTCCACGTGACCCCAAAGGCAACGGACTTTTCCTCAGCGAAGCTAGTTCGGTCGAGAGGGAATGGGGGAGATCAAACCCGAATCATCAACCCAAACCCCTGCTCAACATGAAAATACTTTAACCTTTATTTCCACAGCCACAGCATTCTCTGCCTTTGCTTTGTCGAAACTCGAGCTCGGCCGGGTTGGTTTGGGAGTGTGGCGTGAACCACAATGCATAGGGTCGTCGTCGTCGTAGTCGGGTGTTATAAAAGGATGAAGCTTGAGCTTTTTTCCCAGCGACCAGTCTACCCCTTTCCGCTTGCCCAATCAAACCTGTTCGTTCGCCACAGAAGTCAGCACGCGCGGACGAAGCCATTTCATCGCGTCAATATTTTTTACTGTTTCTGCAACATCGTCCAGGCAGTCCCACTGTGGAATGGTACTGATTGGTTTGATTTTATTGCACTGTGGGAAAATTTGTTGCTTCCGATTGCGCAAATTGGGATACTTGAGAAGTGCCAATCAGCTGGTTGAAATCCGTGTAAAGAGGTTATTCTAAACATTGTTTGAAAATGTATTTCTTTACAATCTGCAGTAACCCGATTAGAAACACATAACAGTAAATAACACAATATGTTACAAAAATTGTATTCTGTTACAATCTTGTTATTTCTTTCTGATCGGGAATGTACTCGATTCTAATGAGGTAGTAATCTAAAACTGGAATAAGCTTGTATCCTATTAGCTTCCCCATATACTGTTTTAAGACTCATGATTGTTTATGGTTTACTTCTATTAATTTAAAAAGATTGAAAAAAGATATCAAAATTTAAGATTGAATATAAATTTAAAACGGAACGCAAACTGGGAAACAATTTTATTTTCTGATGAAACTTTGTTCACTGTTAAACAAATATATAATAGGGAAAACGTTGAAAAATAGTCCATTAAAGCACCCAGACCATCATTGGTTATTGAATATCGGGAAAATTTAGTCTCAGTTTGGGTCAGTGGTGATGCATGCGTCAGTAGAAGGTAAACAAAACCAACCAGTGGCGCAGCCAGAAATTATGTTTGGTAGGGCTTTGATGAAAATCGATGACTATTCGAAAATGTTGGAATTTGATGTTTTTTTTTTTTATTCAAATCGTTTATTTGATAAGGCACGTTGCGTTAGCTTAAAGGTGCCAATTTTGTTTTGTTTTACATTTTAAATTGCTTAAAACTAGAGGATTACATATTGATTTTTTTAAAATGAAACTAATGCGATTTTATAGCTATCTTATATATCTATACAAGGGGATAATATTGTTTTCGTAAGATTAGGGGGGTCATTTAGTTTTTGTGGCAATATGGTTTGACATTTTTATCAGTGAGATTATTGGAGCAAATAATGTTTAATTAAGGGGGACAATTTTTTACGACTAACTTAAAACTAGGAATAACTAGAGGGCATGATTGAATTTTGTAAAGATTCGTAATTATAGTTATTTTTGTGGGTAGTAGAGTTGGGCAATTTCAACGAGATTATATAATATAATAGTTAAAACTAGAAGAGACAAGAAGAGCTAAATGCTTCGTGATGATATTGGGGGGGGGGGGGGGGGTAGGGGTGTTACTTCTGGGTATAAGAGTCAGGGGAGGGAGGGTAGACAAAGATGGCAGGGAGAGAAAATTATTTCAGTTTCAGGCATCGTGAGATCAACGGATGGATTACAAACTCGGGTGGCCTTCATCAGGAGAATCATGTACTGGGACGCCGGGTGGTGCTCCTCAAGATGGCAGGGGTTTTTCCAGACGATTTCGTAGTACGGCTCAGATGTGGATCGGCTACATTTCGAGTTAAGCGTGTTATGTTCGTGCCGTAGGTCCCGTGTTTGTTGGCTCATTCGATACAGATGGTTTGATACAGGTGGAAGAGCGTTCTGAGAATGATAAGGAGATAACAAGGGGCAGTTAGACTTGTATATTGATGGTTTTCACAAAGGTGTATATAAGGGACATATAGAGAACATCGCGGCTTGCCAGCACATCTCGAACCGGGACGTTGGTTGGTCTTCCTCGGGCCCGCAGGGTATCCATTAGCCGAGACCTAGCGGAACTGTACTCGGTGCACGCCCAGACAATGTGCTCGATGTCGTGATAGCCGTCGCCACAAGCGCAGATACCACTATCCACGAGCCCAATACGCCGGAGATGTGCATCCAGCGTGTAATGGTTTGCCATGAGTCGGGACATCACACGAATGAAGTCACGACCCACATCCATCCCCTTGAACCAAGGTTTCGTCGATACCTTAGGGATTATCGAATGTAGCCACCTTCCCAGCTCTCCACTGCTCCACGAAGTTTGCCAACTTTCGAGGGTTCTCTGATGAGTAATACTGAAAAATTCGCTGAAGCAAATTGGTCTTTCGTAAACGTCTCCTTCTAAGGCACCCACCTTAGCTAAGGAGTCTGCCTTCTCATTGCCCGGAATGGAGCAATGAGAAGGGACCCATACCAAGGTAATCTGGAAAGAGTTGTCAGATAAAGCACTCAGTAGCTCCCGTATTTTCCCCAAAAAATACGAGGAGTGCTTGCCTTGTTTCATCGAGCGAATAGCGTCAATGGAACTGAGGCTATCCGAAACGATGAAGTAATGGTCTGCGGGTAATGTTTCAATGACTCCAAGGGTATACTGAATGGCAGCTAGTTCTGCGGCGTAAACTGAAGCAGGGTCACTGAGTTTGTAGGAGGCGGTGAACTTTTGATTGAAAATACCGAAGCCAGTGGATCCTTCGAGGTTTGATCCGTTAGTATAAAACATCTTAGAACAGTCGACTTCTCGGAATTTATTATAAAAAATGTTTGGAACCACTTGTGGGCGTATGTGGTCCGGAATTCCACTAATCTCGTCTTTCATGGATGTGTCGAAGAAAACAGTAGATTCAGAAGTATTTATGAAATGCACACGGTTGGGATTGTAAGAAGAAGGGTTAATATTCTGCGCCATGTAGTCAAAGTACAGGGACATGAAACGGGTCTGAGAATTGAGCTCAACAAGCCTTTCGAAATTTTCAATCACGACCGGGTTCAAGATATCGCATCGAATGAGCAATCGATATGAGAGTTCCCAAAATCGATTTTTCAAAGGGAGAACGCCCGACAGCACTTCGAGACTCATCGTATGGGTCGACTGCATGCACCCTAAGGCGATACGCAAACAACGATACTGAATTCTTTCGAGTTTGATGAAATGTATGTTCGCGGCGGAGCGAAAGCAGAAGCATCCGTATTCCATTACCGACAGTATCGTTGTTTGATACAACCTAATTAGGTCTCCTGGGTGGGCACCCCACCATGTTCCGGTTATTGTACGAAGAAAGTTGATCCTTTGTTGGCATTTCTGTTTCAGATACCGAATATGGCATCCCCAAGTACCTTTCGAGTCGAACCAGACCCCTAGATATTTTACTGTGAAGACCTGAGCGATAGTTTGACCCATTAATAGAAGCTGTAGTTGTGCTGGTTCACGCTTCCTTGAAAATACAACTAGCTCAGTTTTCTCCGTGGAGAATTCGATACCCAGCTTAATAGCCCAAGCAGACAAATTGTCCAGGGTATTCTGTAATGGTCCTTGTAGATCGACAGCTTTGGGTCCCGTAACAGACACCACGCCATCGTCTGCAAGTTGCCTTAACGTGCAGGAATTGTCAAGACATTCATCAATGTCGTTGACATAGAAATTGTATAAAAGGGGGCTTAGACATGAGCCCTGGGGAAGGCCCATGTAGCTAAATCGTGATGTCGATAAGTCACCATGCGAAAAATGCATGTGCTTTTCCGACAACAAGTTTAGTAAAAAGTTGTTTAAAGTCGCTGAAAGACCATGCTGGTGCAGCTTCTCTGAAAGAATGTTGATCGAAACTGAATCAAAAGCCCCCTTAATATCTAGGAACACTGATGCCATCTGCTCTTTGCTAGCATAGGCCATTTGAATTTCAGTTGAGAGCAACGCAAGACAATCGTTCGTCCCTTTGCCTTTGCGAAAGCCAAATTGTGTATCTGACAGTAAGCCATTTGCTTCGACCCAGTTGTCGAGGCGGGATAGGATCATTTTCTCGAACAACTTCCGGATACAGGATAGCATTGCGATCGGACGGTACGAATTGTGGTCGGAGGCTGGTTTTCCTGGTTTTTGGATGGCGATGACCTTCACTTGTCTCCAATCGAGTGGGACAATGTTAGCCTCGAGAAACTTATTAAATAAGTTCAACAAGCGTCTCTTGGCAGAGTCAGGCAGATTCTTCAACAAGTTGAATTTGATTCTGTCTGGCCCCGGAGCTTTATTGTTACACGACAAGAGAGCAAGTGAGAACTCCACCATCGAAAAAGGTGTTTCGTTCGCGCTATCGTGAGGAGTCGCGGCGCGGTAAATCTTCTGTGCCGGGGCGGAATCCGGACAAACCTTCTTGGCGAAATCGAATATCCAACGGTTTGAATATTCCACGCTCTCATTAGTACTGTTTCGATTTCGCATACGTCGGGCTGTTCCCCAAAGAGTGCTCATCGATGTTTCTCTCGTTAATCCGTCGACGAACCGGCGCCAATAATCGCGTTTTTTGGCTTTCATCAAACTCTTCATTCGCTTGTCTAACGTCGCGTACTGTCGAAAACTGGCGGGTAACCCGTCGTTCCGGAAGGTCTTAAACGCGGCGGCCTTCTCTGCGTACACGTCTGAGCACTCTTTATCCCACCAGGGATTGGGAGAACGTTTTTGTATGTTCGCGCCGGGTACTGGCCTAGTCTGAGCTTGATTCGCGCTGTCGAGAATCAAGCCAGCCAAAAAGCTGTACTCTTCCTCCGGAGGAAGTTCTTGGGTAGATTCGATGTTGTCGGATATCGCGGCAGCATAGCTCTTCCAATCGATATTTCGTGTGAGGTCATACGAAATATTGATTGATTTCAATGGCCTTGAACCGTTATTGATTGAGACTACAATCGGCAGATGGTCGCTGCCGTGGGGATCAGGAATTACCTTCCACGTGCAATTTAACCGCAGCGATGTTGAGCAAAGGGACAAGTCTAAGGCGCTCGGGCGCGCTGGAGGAGCAGGAATCCGTGTCATTTCACCCGTGTTTAAAATTGTCAAATTGAAGTTATCGCAAAGATCCTGAATTAAGGAAGACCGGTTATCATCATAGAGGCAACCCCATGCTGTACCGTGAGAGTTAAAGTCTCCTAAAACTAGTCGCGGATTCTAAGATGTCTTGTAGCCGTCGACGCCCAACCGCGGTGTTGGGGGGAATATATATGGAAGCTATGCAAAGGCTTTTGCCTTTGGTTGTTACTTGACAAGCGACAACTTCAATACCTGTTATCGAGGGAAGGTTAATTCTGTAGAAGGAATAGCACTTTTTGATCCCCAAAAGCACTCCTCCATAGGGGGTGTCTCGATCCAGGCGAATAATATTAAAGTCGTGGAAGTTGAGTTCTATGTCGGAAGTTAACCAAGTTTCACATAATGCAAATGCATCGCAACTCAAATTATTTATTAAAATTTTGAAGGAATCGATTTTCGGGATGATACTTCTGCAATTCCACTGTAGAACAGTGATCAAATCCGTGACCTCGTTCGATGAGTTAGCCATCGAAGGATACAATCGCTGAGAGGAGGGGCCATTTAGCAGTCAACTGCTTCAAAAATGTTCTCACTGTAGGGAGAAAAGCTAACATAAGACTTTTAATAGGATCAGTAATATTGAAAGTTTTTATTATCCAGTCCACTATGTCCGAGAGTTTTATAATTCCAGTGCTGTGATTACTCTCGAACTGAAACAAAGGAACACTTGGGATTTTTGATGTTCCTGGAAGTGCTGGGAACTCCTTCTCTGAGCTTAATCCTCCGAGACCAGGAGCTAATTGCTTCGGTTTGGTTGCAACACTTCCAATAGATGTCACTTTCGGAGCCCCGTCAAGGGACACCTTCTGGCCTTTACAAGGAACTTTACGAGAGGAAATGTTCCTCCTCTTCCTATAAATTCTAGGCACCCTAGTAGATGTTCCCTCTTGTGGGTTACCAGCCTCGCCCTCGTCAGGAGGCAAGTGAGTATAGATGTTTGCTGAGGATGGTGGCGTAGCATTCTTTAACATTTCTGCGAAAGAATGTTTGGATCGTCCCGCAAGGGAACGTTTTAGTTTATCCCCGCGTAGTTTGTACGCGGGACATGCCGAGATATCATGCAGACTCTCCGCACAGTAAGGACACTTTTCGGCTTGCTTACTGCACGAATCATCTAGATGATTCTCCCCGCATTTTCCACGGCGGGCCTTATTGCTACAATGGGTGGCTGTGTGACCCAGTTGTTTACACTTGCAATTCATGACCCGCGGCACAAACAGACGCACAGGCAGACGAACCTTGTGCAAGAGGACGAAATTTGGCAAAGCGGTACCAGCGAAGGTCACCCGATAAGAGTTTGATTGGGGGTACGTTTTTGAACCATCCCCCGCAACTACTACTGAGTGCAAACGTTTGCACTCAAGTATTTTAACTGGCTGAAGTAAGCGGTCTCTGAATCGGCCAACCCCGTACTTCAGCAGATCCTCGCACGTCAAACTCTCATCGGTTACGACGCCTTCGGATTGTACTCTTACAGCCGGAATATACACGTTATAATCCCGCGTAAAGTGCTCACAGCAAGCAATATCGTTTGCCTGCTTTGAGTTGGCTAGCAACACCCTTATCTTGTCCGAGCGGACCTTTGAAATTTCGGTCACAGCCGAGAACCGTTCCGTCAGGTCTCTAGAAATCTGAAGAAGATTCAGTGATTTAGTCTTGGGCCGAAAGAAGACCACAAATGGACCAGTTGAGAGTTCTGGATAGCATTTGGGTCGGGGGGGAGCCTTAGAAGTTGAACCCGATTCAACTTCCATTTGACCATCCGGAGAGGGAACCATAGAAAACGTCAACGCACGGGGTCAGCGCCCGCGCAGACGGAAGAAAGCAATAAATGTGTTACAAAAGACAAAAACCACTTAGCTTTAAACTGGTGTCCAACGACGAACCGATCCAGCTTATACAGCTGGCTATTGTTTAATCCTCACACGCGAACAAAAGACTGAGGACCGAACCGAACTGGCAAAATAACCTTGAATGCGGATTAAAACTATTCTTTATCGCCTCACACAGCACTACGGACTAGAAAAAAACAACCTCTGTCTCGATGGAGAGCTCGAAAACGAATGGAATTTGATGTTATTTTGATAACAGTCTATAAATAGTAACAATCAAATTGGTTATGGAATTTTGTTTCGTTGCGATGCGTTTCGACTTTGTCTCGTCAGCATCCGACACTAGGTTAGTGACAGAACAAAGCTAGTGCCAGATTGGTGCATCTCAGGATAGGCTTAAAGTATATTGAGATTATAAGTGTTTTTTATGTAATAATGTCCGCAGAACACAATGGCATAAGACTTTTTAAAATTAAACTATATGTATTGAGAGAAAAATCAACTTTCAACATTTTACTGAAAAAATCGCATAGTCGCAAAAAATTAATATTTTTTCCAGACTCCTTGAACAATTTTCTTCAAAAGACATCTTGCGATTTGATTCCACAGTAAAAAGAACCGGAGATATGATCAAAACAAAATCAAGGGTTTCGGCAATTTGTCAAAACGATACAATTGATACAAAAAATTGAGTTTATATGTATTGTCCCTAGATGAACAATTCCTCCAAATTTGGTTCAAATCCATGAAGGTCAATTACACGTGTCTTGATCACTTCGCATGGAATGACCCAAATATGTTTTATACCTCGATTATCAACATTAGTGTTATATATATATATATATATATATATATATATATATATATATATATATATATATATATATATATATATATATATATATATATATATATATATATATATATATATATATATATATATATATATATATATATATATATATATATATATATATATATATATATATTATTTTCTATTTGATTATATTGTTTTGTTTGCATTACATTTCTATGTTAGTATATTGGGTGTTCAGCCACAAGTAGTGACTTTTCATCCCTATTGTTTACATGATCCAGTTAATTATTATTAAGATATAATATGCTTTCGCAGTTAAGTATTTTTTCCAGTAGGATGTTTCAAACCTACTTGTCTTGTGAATAAGGAGCTAAAGAAATCTTATAAACTAACCTATAAACTATAAAGAGAGCTAATCGTTGCAATTGAAGATTGCAACGATTTTTGACGGAAGTTGATTATAATACTGTTCGTCAAAATTTCAATGTTTCTATGTTTGTGAGTCTGTGCAACTCATTTGTGCTAAACCAGGGAGGACGCTTCAAAATCATTTTCAGAATTTTATTCTGAATCTTTTGAAGCGTTTTCTTCCTAGTAGCACAACAACTTGCCCAGATTGGCACTGCATATAGCATTGCCGGTCTAAATATTTGTTTATAAATTAATAGTTTGTTCTTTAGACAGAGCCTAGAATTCCTATTTAAAAGAGGGTATAAACATTTTATATATTTGTTGCATTTTGTATGGATTCCTTCAATGTGATCCTTAAAAGTGAGTTTTTTATATCAAAATTAGTGTTGATTTGCTTCTAAAACACCAGTAAAGTAATTATTTGTAACGGTTTCATTTACAGCTAGTGTAAACCAATAAATGCGAAATAAACGTTAAGAAGCAGTGGTGTAACTCGAAATTTGGTTGGGGGGGGCTTCATGAAAATTGTTGATTTTTTGAAAATGCTGAAATTTAAGAAGAGTTTCATCAGTTATCAGAGGTGGGAAAATACCGGTTGAGTACCGGTACGGTAAACCAAATCTCCACACGTATTTATGTTTCCTTTACATTGTATGTGGCCTTACCGCTGGTTGTGTTTCAGCGAGACACGAAAACTAAACCGAGTTTCGTTTACACAGCACCGCGGTTTGGTTTTGATTTTCGTTTACCGGTGCACGAGTATGGGAAGGAAACACGAGAATAACGTAACCAAACTTCGGTTGTGTATTCGGGTTGATGTTTATCGGTTATGCTTGTGCTGTTAGTATTTTTATTACGAATTCCAAACAAATTTCTTTTGGGTATAATATAAGGTATCTTTCGGGTAATTGAAAAAAATGTCTTCAGACATCTTTCTGTTCAAATAAATTATGTTCGTTGTCATAAATGGCGTTTCTTAACTCAATATTACGACATTTTCATGATGATTTATCATCAGGAAGTTTGCAATATGGGTATATTTGGTATGGGAAACTGTCCAAAAATCGAAAGTAAAAGGAAATTTAATAGCCTCCGCTATTTTTATAACTAAGATAGCAGATCAAAATTTAAGATGACGGTATTTTCAAGATATCCTGTCATCTAGAATCACGCGAGATGGACATTTTTAATATAAGAAATATGTCGTTTTATATCTTTTGTTGTAATGAGACAGACAACTTCGTGATTGGTGACAATGTGAATAAATTTTTGTTTGCGCAATAATAAATAAATTTGAATGTTTGCGCAACATTTTTTTTTAAATTTGATTGTTCTGCAGTAGATTTGTATACACAAATCGACTGGTATCGCCAGAAATATTTATTCCTTAAAGAAACTTACTATTCGTTAGTTGGTTGCTGTTCTCAATGAATTGAGTTTTTTTAGTAATTGAATAATTGAGTGGTAGATTTCTCTTAACTTGAATGTTCGCGACCAAACCTTCTAGAGAACATCCATAATGTTTCAAAACGATGTACAGTAACAGCAACAGCAATATGTTTGACCAGCACTCAGTAAATAAGGACCTAATCGTTTAACAGTGAGCTTCCCCCACTCGCGTCTGAGTTGCTTAGCATATGTGAATAACACACACACATACACGCAATTGCTTCTGTGCAAGGATATATGTACCTATACGATGCGCCATACAGTAATAATAATGATATGTCTACGTAATGTGAGTATGTGCTCGAGATTATTCGAGAATCACCTACTCAGCACAACCAGACATGGATTCATTGATACGACTATTGGCGATATAAATACAACAAGCCTCGTTGCATGAATGTGAAGTTATTGATTTCATTAATTTGATGGATTTTATTGTTTTTGTTATTTCTTTGACTTCGCTGATTTCATTGTTTTCTTTAATTTCAATTTAAACATTTTGACATTAATATCAATTTATATGCTCTAGACAATTTTGCCGAATCAAATATATCTGCATTTCTCGGTTTCGTGAAATTATTCGCCAAGACAAGGTAGCGGTTCTTAGTTTGGTGTACGCCATCTTGGTTTTCAGCATTGAAACAAACATCAATTGTTGAACTGTTAACAACTGCTCAGAACCAGCCATTTCGATATTGCCCCATCGACTCTCAACAACTAATTGAACTCAATTCAGTTGTTTATTTGGTAGCACTGCACACGAATTTACTGCTTCTTCTTTTAACCGCAGCACCGTATATAGAAAAAAACCAGGTTCGGTTTTCTAAAGCCGAACCGAAACCGCTGCTAAGAATACATCAACACAAATAGAAACTCGTGCACACATGTAAACGGTGCTGAATGACTCGGTTTGGTTTTAGAAACTGAAAGTCGGTTGAGGTTTTGACTTCGTTTACCGTGTGAACGAAATCAAAACCGAATACGATGTGCATCACTCATTTACACGTGTTGAGATTTTGACAACCGTACTGGTCAATGTACGTATTGGTTGGTTTTCTTACCCACCTCTGTCAGTTATTGAAAATTCAGAAACATAAGTAGATGCCATTCCAGTCTACAAACAAGGAGAACCAATATGGAATATTGTTCAAACCATAGATTATTTTCTTGTACAAGATGTCAATGAATGTAAACTTCTAAAGTGAGACAAATTTTCGAAATCTTTCTCAACAGTCAAGATCACATAATTTTGAAATCATCAACTTAAGGTTTAACAAACTCGAAGACGTTTTCCAACATAAAACAGTGCATTTTTTGATATACAAATTCTAGTGATTAATTGTTAATTAAATAATTGTGAAAAAATACCTTTTCAAAAATGTAAAGTGACTTGGTGCCTTCAGCAAAGTTGTTGATAATATCATTTTAATGTATTTTCTCAAAAATATGAAGGCTACACGAATGCAGCATATCGTGATATAAAACATTTAAACATTATTTAAGAAAAATTTTTAAAGCCATTTCTCTTCAATATAACTTTTTTTTGTAAACTTCAGAGACTCATACCTTGAATGCAACGTGAATTTTATTGTTTGTAAACCACAGAAGAGATTTACCAATACAGTAATATCAGACTAACTTGTTTAAATGGTTTTTTTTACATAGTGCACATAATTTTATTATGCCATTCAATTCAGCAGTCAAATATACACAATTAATAGCTTGAAATATTGAGCCATTCACCGAAACGTACACGCCGCAACAACTGCTTACTGAAGACCACTCTAAGGTTGCCAGTAAGTTTTTGGTGTAACTAATACTTGTATTTGCTAGTTGCGTTAGTAATAAGCCTCCCATTTTGGTTTGAAAGCAAGGAGAATTTTTAAAACAGAATTTAATTGATAAGTATAGCTCGTTAAATCAATTTTATCAACTATGTAATCTGAAAAGAATTTTTGAATTTTACTGAATGTGATGAATTTGGCACCACTTGCATATGGTATACTCATCCCGCACAAAACGTTGTTAACGCAGTGATGATTCTTGAAATAAGTTGTGTTCTCATTCAGCCCTTCGTTATGCAAATTTGCGATATTATGATAGATTGGCTAAGCGCGGTCGTTCCTTTCTATCGGGAAAGGTCGCGTGGAATTTTGGGTAATTGCGCTAATATATTGAAATTTTTATCAACTCCAACCATGCTTAGCGGCTATTCATACAATTGATAATACAATAACAATCAAATGCTCATAAAACCGATCCTGACTCTTATTCTTGTTTTTAATCATATTGAGTTTTTGTCTCAACTCAGAAGCAATAAAAAAAACAACATGTTGAAATGTGTGCACGACAATCAACCTATTCAAACTCGGCCTCCTATTCGAAAAATTGTCCCTAATTATTTGGAACATCACTTCAAAGAAGGCTCAGAATTATTCAGGCAATTATTTTATTGTATATTGATGTAATTTTACAACTATGGGATCTCGATTAAGAGATAAGTTAAAAGATTCTCTTTCCACGATTTTCCAACAGTCATCATGATGCTTAAAACAATAGGTTCTCAATGTAGGGATCAGACAATATTCTTGCAAAAATATTTTGTACAATATTTAACTAAATTAGTATCAATCATTTTTTTCTTCAATCCGATTAATTTTTGTTTGGGGGGGGGGGGTTGTTAACCTCCAAAAATCCAATCATTCACCGAAACGTACACGCCGCAACAACTGCTTACTGAAGACCACTCTAAGGTTGCCAGTAAGTTTTTGGTGTAACTAATACTTGTATTTGCTAGTTGCGTTAGTAATAAGCCTCCCATTTTGGTTTGAAAGCAAGGAGAATTTTTAAAACAGAATTTAATTGATAAGTATAGCTCGTTAAATCAATTTTATCAACTATGTAATCTGAAAAGAATTTTTGAATTTTACTGAATGTGATGAATTTGGCACCACTTGCATATGGTATACTCATCCCGCACAAAACGTTGTTAACGCAGTGATGATTCTTGAAATAAGTTGTGTTCTCATTCAGCCCTTCGTTATGCAAATTTGCGATATTATGATAGATTGGCTAAGCGCGGTCGTTCCTTTCTATCGGGAAAGGTCGCGTGGAATTTTGGGTAATTGCGCTAATATATTGAAATTTTTATCAACTCCAACCATGCTTAGCGGCTATTCATACAATTGATAATACAATAACAATCAAATGCTCATAAAACCGATCCTGACTCTTATTCTTGTTTTTAATCATATTGAGTTTTTGTCTCAACTCAGAAGCAATAAAAAAAACAACATGTTGAAATGTGTGCACGACAATCAACCTATTCAAACTCGGCCTCCTATTCGAAAAATTGTCCCTAATTATTTGGAACATCACTTCAAAGAAGGCTCAGAATTATTCAGGCAATTATTTTATTGTATATTGATGTAATTTTACAACTATGGGATCTCGATTAAGAGATAAGTTAAAAGATTCTCTTTCCACGATTTTCCAACAGTCATCATGATGCTTAAAACAATAGGTTCTCAATGTAGGGATCAGACAATATTCTTGCAAAAATATTTTGTACAATATTTAACTAAATTAGTATCAATCATTTTTTTCTTCAATCCGATTAATTTTTGTTTGGGGGGGGGGGGGTTGTTAACCTCCAAAAATCCAATCATTCACCGAAACGTACACGCCGCAACAACTGCTTACTGAAGACCACTCTAAGGTTGCCAGTAAGTTTTTGGTGTAACTAATACTTGTATTTGCTAGTTGCGTTAGTAATAAGCCTCCCATTTTGGTTTGAAAGCAAGGAGAATTTTTAAAACAGAATTTAATTGATAAGTATAGCTCGTTAAATCAATTTTATCAACTATGTAATCTGAAAAGAATTTTTGAATTTTACTGAATGTGATGAATTTGGCACCACTTGCATATGGTATACTCATCCCGCACAAAACGTTGTTAACGCAGTGATGATTCTTGAAATAAGTTGTGTTCTCATTCAGCCCTTCGTTATGCAAATTTGCGATATTATGATAGATTGGCTAAGCGCGGTCGTTCCTTTCTATCGGGAAAGGTCGCGTGGAATTTTGGGTAATTGCGCTAATATATTGAAATTTTTATCAACTCCAACCATGCTTAGCGGCTATTCATACAATTGATAATACAATAACAATCAAATGCTCATAAAACCGATCCTGACTCTTATTCTTGTTTTTAATCATATTGAGTTTTTGTCTCAACTCAGAAGCAATAAAAAAAAACAACATGTTGAAATGTGTGCACGACAATCAACCTATTCAAACTCGGCCTCCTATTCGAAAAATTGTCCCTAATTATTTGGAACATCACTTCAAAGAAGGCTCAGAATTATTCAGGCAATTATTTTATTGTATATTGATGTAATTTTACAACTATGGGATCTCGATTAAGAGATAAGTTAAAAGATTCTCTTTCCACGATTTTCCAACAGTCATCATGATGCTTAAAACAATAGGTTCTCAATGTAGGGATCAGACAATATTCTTGCAAAAATATTTTGTACAATATTTAACTAAATTAGTATCAATCATTTTTTTCTTCAATCCGATTAATTTTTGTTTGGGGGGGGGGGGGGGGGGTTGTTAACCTCCAAAAATCCAATCATTCACCGAAACGTACACGCCGCAACAACTGCTTACTGAAGACCACTCTAAGGTTGCCAGTAAGTTTTTGGTGTAACTAATACTTGTATTTGCTAGTTGCGTTAGTAATAAGCCTCCCATTTTGGTTTGAAAGCAAGGAGAATTTTTAAAACAGAATTTAATTGATAAGTATAGCTCGTTAAATCAATTTTATCAACTATGTAATCTGAAAAGAATTTTTGAATTTTACTGAATGTGATGAATTTGGCACCACTTGCATATGGTATACTCATCCCGCACAAAACGTTGTTAACGCAGTGATGATTCTTGAAATAAGTTGTGTTCTCATTCAGCCCTTCGTTATGCAAATTTGCGATATTATGATAGATTGGCTAAGCGCGGTCGTTCCTTTCTATCGGGAAAGGTCGCGTGGAATTTTGGGTAATTGCGCTAATATATTGAAATTTTTATCAACTCCAACCATGCTTAGCGGCTATTCATACAATTGATAATACAATAACAATCAAATGCTCATAAAACCGATCCTGACTCTTATTCTTGTTTTTAATCATATTGAGTTTTTGTCTCAACTCAGAAGCAATAAAAAAAAACAACATGTTGAAATGTGTGCACGACAATCAACCTATTCAAACTCGGCCTCCTATTCGAAAAATTGTCCCTAATTATTTGGAACATCACTTCAAAGAAGGCTCAGAATTATTCAGGCAATTATTTTATTGTATATTGATGTAATTTTACAACTATGGGATCTCGATTAAGAGATAAGTTAAAAGATTCTCTTTCCACGATTTTCCAACAGTCATCATGATGCTTAAAACAATAGGTTCTCAATGTAGGGATCAGACAATATTCTTGCAAAAATATTTTGTACAATATTTAACTAAATTAGTATCAATCATTTTTTTCTTCAATCCGATTAATTTTTGTTTGGGGGGGGGGGGTTGTTAACCTCCAAAAATCCCCCTGGCTACGCCACTGTGAAGAAGGTTAGCCGAGGCAAAAACTTAATTGTCAAGAACAACACTAAATCCTGCGTCAAATATGACAACTAGGCAGTGTTTCAAATAAACCACGCGTTTTACACCAAGGAGCCTGTTTCCAAAGGAGCGGTGGAAACCAATCATTCCCGAGCAGAAGAAAATAACTGCGGAATACTAAATTTAGTTATCAATACCATCGACTGTTTACCACAATATGGTATTATTGAGCTCTACATAAGAGGTAAAATACCACAAAAAATAACACAGGTATGTTCTACAAATAACTGTTTGATAATAAAACGAGTTATTATAATACCTGAATAATAATAAAACATTTTTAAACCTTCCAGTAACAAAATTCACTCTATAGAGGCATTCAATAAGGTATTGATTTGGTATTTGTAAAATTCACTGGAATACATAAATAATACTAAAATAAAGTATTATACCTCATTGAGGTATTAAGCAAGTATTGAAAAATGTTTCTTCAATACCTGCTTAATACCTCAATGAGGTATAATAATCAATTAATACCAAGTTTTGGTATGAATACCAAAAAATAGTATGCTCGGGTTATTGCCCAGATATTTTGTCCTGGTCGGGTTGTTATGCACGTTTCTGGGAGTGAGTAAAAAATCAAAGCAATCCAAGTGGGTTTTGACTCCTAGGTTTTCACTCCTGGTTTTGGCTCCTCCTGTCCACTCCGGTGTGTGATTCTTGTTCTGTCGCCGCTTATAGACCGATTTTAATTTCAAACTCTGCTAATGTCTTGTTGAAAATAGACGTTTTTCAGACCTTTTTTGCATTTGTGGACAGACAAAGTGCGCCAAAATCCATGCGTTGTCGATGGTCTCTACCTCTTTGAAAAAATAAGGACCGGATTATTGTTTTGGAGCAAAATCCTTACTTTCTGGTCGTGCAGTGGTGTTTGATGCATAACGTGTGGGTTCTGTTTCCCCCAAATTCGACAATTTTGTTTATTTACTCCGTCGGAAAGGCTGAAGTGAGCCTACCATATTTTTTACGATAAGCACGCACAGTTTTCACTATTGGTGTAAATTGACTTATAGCTAAAACGGCCCTAAATGATGTTTCAGAATTGTGTTTATCTGTCAAAATCGGCTGGAAAATGGCGGAGTTGTTCAATGTTCAAATAGGATACATCCAGATGGCGCACCCTGTATATATTGAAGCAAATCATTTGTTTTCAATTTAATTTTCTTTAACAAATATATTATAACAATAATCACGGGCATACATATCTCAAATCCGGTGTAAAAATGTTTCTGCTGAGGTGATGAAATCCGAAAGTTCAAATGCATATTGGAAGGATGCAAAACAGGTGGACTATCAATTACTGTAATGGCCTAAGCCTAGCCTAGTACGCTAACCATTGAATGCTGACCTTCGAGGTCTATCGAAAAGAAGCTTTCGCCATGAACTGTACCAAGGATCTGTTTTGCTTTTGTGCTTGATAAAATGAAAATTGAAAATCTAAATTGAGCTCGGGTTACAAACTTTATGCTGCAATTATAATCTAGTAACCTGTTTTCACTCCTTGGCGGTTTTCACTCCTCAGTAGCCAAAAAACCATGAGTGATGAAATCATGGATTTTAATGATTTGTCAAACTATGGTTTCTTCAACGCATGCTGATTGGAGTGATTTTTGAAACACTGCAACTAGGGCATCGCAAAAACATTTTTTTTTTTTGAATTCTCAAAGGCCTTTCATATTGTGACAAATGTCAAAGTAAGCTTAGATGCCAAATTTCACATCATTTGGACAATTTTAGACCCCCGCCCACTTCGATTGAAATTTTTGAAATTGGTGCTATGGGAAAAATATTTATGTTTCTATAAAAATACAGGAAAGTGGGGTACTGGGTCATTTTGGTCCCAAAATCCCCTATTTTGAATAATTCTTCTGCTCTGTTGTGCAAACCATACATATTTTGCAGTTTTTCTAATGTGAAAAAATCTCAGAAATCGAACGGAATCTTTTAGACCTTTGTCCGAATACGGGAAGTTGGGGTTATATGGCCTTTTGTCATTTATATTAAATTTTATCATTTTCTCGTGCATATATCTCTATTATGCTTCATTAAATTTTCATAAATTGTACCTTGTGCAACGCGGAAAATCTTTAGGAACAAGATAAAAATGGATTCGTTACCAGTAAAATTCAGAAACATCAAATTATCTGACATATAGTCTCGATTTCACATTTTTATCATAAAATCGCACATATTAACCCCATTTAACCCTTTCATGCCCAACTTTTTTCTAGTGCATGTAGGGTTTCAAAACTGTTTTTCCTTGAAAACATTAGGATCAAGAAACACGAAAAGTTATTTTTCATAAAGATAGTTGCTTCCCTCGCAGTGGTAGAAGCTGTTCAATTTTTACCTTCCGATGCTCACATCAATTCTCCTAGAATATTTACAATGGTCCAATTGCGTGGAAAACGTAATTAAAGACAGTCTAAATTGATAGGTTTGATCAGTTTTCAAAAATATTGCAACATAACGAAGATATATAAAAAATTAAATTCCCGTCGTCATCGTAAACTGTCCCTGGCAGCACTGCTCCATCGGAATGCAATCAAAAAAAATGCAATAACTTCAGTTCTAGAGCTGATCTCTGTAACTGTTAATACTCAAATGAAAGGTAATGGTCACATTTATTAGCCTTACTTGCTTTTGTGAGAAAATCTTGTCTCAACCAAAGTTATAGCTGTTTAAAAACGTTGTTGTCCACAAACAACATGGGCATGAATGGGTTAACAACAAAATTCTTATTTAATTTACTATTTATAGTGAAAAATGCACTAAAGAATTACATGAGAAAAGTTTCATACCTGGAAAAATAGGTGAAGTTGAGGTATTAGGAAGAGAATTTTCCACGTTCAACAAGGTACAATTTATTAAAATTGAATGAAGAATAATAGAGATATATGCACGAGATAATGATAAAATCTAATATAGATGACAAAAGGTCCTACAACCCCAACTTCTCGTATTCGGACAAAGGTCTAAAAGGTTCCATTCGATTTCTGAAATTTTTTCACATTAGAAAAACTGCAAAATATGTATGGTATGCACCACGGAGCAGAAAAATTTAAAAAATGGGGGATTTTGGGGTCAAAATGGCCCAGTACCCCGCAATCCCGTATTTTTCTAGGAACAGGAATATCTCCATTCCAATACTAAGGTTATTTCCTTTAAAAAGAGATATAAATTGTAATTTTCTGATTGCTACTTCAAAAGTTATAGCATTTAATATATTTTTCCTCCACATTTTCCCATAGCATCTATTTCAAAAATTTCAAGCGAAGTAGGCGGGAGTCTAGAATTGTCCAAATGATGTGAAATTTGGCATCTTAGCTTACTTTGACATTTGTCACAATATGAGAGGGGGGGCCTTTGAGAATTCAAAAAAAAATTATTTGCGATGCCCTAATGACAACTTTAAATCCAAAATCCACGTATATATAAATAATGATTCAATAGAAGTATGTCTACACGACCTAGTACCGCAGACTACCTCAGGTAATTTAGAACTTTTTCTTTGGCATTCCATATGGACTTCGCGTGGATCAGGCCTATCTCTTCCTATCGGGCTTTTGAAACCGAATTAGGGGCAGGTATCTAGAAGCAAAAACCACTCTGCACATACCCCAGACATAGATCCCTAAGTGGCAGTTCGTTAACAAGACGGCACAGTATGTAAGTGCGCTGAAATCACTAAAATGAAACAGTGTTACTAAAAAAACCTGTTTTAATCCACATAGAAATGCAATTGTGCCTTTCTCTAAACTATGTTTCCATGACTGGTTAAGTTCAAGACAATTGTGGAAATGTCTATTACATTACCTATATACAATGGCTCGCCATGCATGAACTTGATGAGCTACGTGTCGACGCTGAAACACTTGAAACAAAAAAAAACTTAATTAGCTTCATCAGCATTAGTTCAATAGTATCTTCTTGCTAACTTATTTTGTTGTGCGGCGGTGGTTGTGTGAGGGGGGTGAAAAACCCACAAACCACAGCCGCACCACCCAGCTTATTTTGGTATTCCTGGTGGGTGAAGGCGATGGGAATGAGTGAGTTATGGGTCTGAAGCCTACAGGCTGTTTGAGACGGAATTGGATGATAGTCGGACGGGAATATGATGGAGAGTGATTGGTGGTGGGTTTGATGGGGGAGGCGCTGAGTGGATGGTGGTACGCCACGTGGAGAGGAGTAACCACCCGCCACACAACCCTTCTTTTTAAAACTGTTAGGTAATTTTCATATTTGTCAATTCGCAAAATAGTGTTTACCATCATATTGTTGTCCCAAAACTGCATAGTAATTTTAACAAAAGAACATAATATAACGAACCGTTGGAAAGGTAATTTCTTCTTCTTTCAAGACCATTTAAAAATTTGAAAATCGCTTGAAAAAAAACCGTGTTGCAAACTTTTTAGTACCGAAAGTTCCGAAAAATCGCTTTTTCTATAATTTAAGTTTTTGAAAATCGCTGTAGCACAGTGTAATCAATCTATTACATATAAATGCCAACCATTAACCATAGACATCCGCTGCCAAAATAAAATATCCGATGAACTTTGTATCTTAAAACTGCCTGTATCATCGTATTAAAATAAAACGATTGCATCTGTTGCTTCATTGTGGTTACGTTAAGGTTATGATTGTACGTTGTGCCTGGCAGCTCAGTGGATTTAGGTCCGCGGGATGAAAATACATCGCGAATGGGCCTCGAAATAGTATCACGAAACTAAATCCGGCTGTTACAACATTGACAAAAACACACGTTATTATAGACATTCAGTTTTGTTAATTTTACCATTATTGGAGCTTGCTGTGACGACAATTACCTTCGCTTTCTACAGATACAGAAAGCCTGCTAAATTAGGTAGTTCGGTGCGAGTTGTGATATAATGGCAGCCAATCCTTAAACCTTTCTAGTACTCGTGAGATGGTTAAATTCGAGATTTTCAGCATTTTTAAAAGCACAATGTGAGAAATTCCCGATTTTCTTTGCGAGTGCTCATTTCATTTCACGCCTTTGAATGGATTTACTTCCATCCTGGTTATAACAAAACTTTCGATTATGTACGCTATTCGCAGTATTCCAACGATAGACTTCGAAAAGAAACTGGTAAATGTATGATCAGTTAGACAACAGTACTGCAATAATTTCCTGTTTGCTCTTTAAACCCATGTTCTAATCGAAGGATATTGCGTTCTGGGAGCCATATCGAAACGAGCTTCTTCATAATGATTCAAAAATATTTTTTGGTTCGTTAAAACAAACAAAACAAGGCAAAAAAATTATTTTGTCATTCGAGCCTGTATGATTTAATGAACTATGATCGTTGATTGCTGCGACTTGTACAGTGTTTAAAACACAAAAACATCCAAACAACAAATATAAACGTTTTGCTACATTTACTCAATACTATATTTTGACCACAACAATAGTACAGTGTGATTTCCCAGGTACTGTTATAAAGCCGCATCCGTACTGTGCTTGGGAAGCTAAGCACCAAAGCTCAGGCTGGCCGTTGCCGGCGGTACGGTTCAGCACGGTTTCTTTTCACTCGAGTTTGTTTTCTTCCCACCAGGCTGCAACTTATCTTCCTTTTCCGCTGCGAACGGTGCCTTTTTGCCGCAAAGGATAAAGTGTGCGACCGTGGGTTGGGTCCTGTCCTGACGACCGACCGTCTGGTGAAGTAGGGCGCGGCGCAGTGTGGGGAAGAGCTCGTGTCCTGCCGACAAAAGTAGCACACGGACCAACTGAACTCTCGTTCGACTGTCAGCCATCATAAGGAAGGATGATGTGAACCGACTGACGACTACGACGAAGTGATCTTAGCCTGTTAAGCTGTTGATGAGTGGGCAGGTGGGATGAGATTGGGTAGGTCTTGTCACAGAAAGAGCGGAGACAAAGGCGACTGTGGCAGGGTTCTTTGCTAAAGTTTGATGTGGTTTCCCCTTTGGGTGATTGTGGAACGAGAGACCCGCAGGGAAGCAACGGCAAGGGAAAACAACGTCAGTGATGATGGCAGCAGACAAACACTTTTCGTTCCTTCAGCACAGAAGCCCCGGAGTAGCAGCACGTGGCAGCTTTTCGCCAAACCGAGGAGACTTTCGGGTCGTTTCGCTTCTTTGTGCCGTCCGTATGCTGGTTTTTTTCTAGCTTCAGCTTTTCGTTTCTTTTTTGCTTGCTGTTGTTTTTTTTGGGTTTGGAATACAGACTTGGTGGGTGGAGATTTTTGTTGTTGCTTTCTGCACCTTTTACCGGGTCAGATACACCCTCGGTTTCATCCACCATAAATTTTGCTAAAAGAAGAAAAATCTCTGGCCTTTCTTGGCATGAATGCGGCTTTCCGATGATACGGCAACTGGGTGGGTGAGAAAAATTGGCGCAGTTTTTCTTTCGTCGCCACGCTTCCTTTCGAAACGATACCAGTTGTGTTGGTGGTTGTTTATTTGCACCGGAAGTTTTTTTGTTGCGAAAACCGCTAAGGAAAAACAATCTTAGTTGATTTTAGTAGGTTCAGTCTAGAAAGAATATTTTTTTAAATATACATGTTTAGAACATACTCAATCAAATGGCTCCTCTGCAAGTGTCAGTCACTAGTCACGTCTGTGATATGGCACCGCACTTGATCACTTTGAAAGGCTGTCATTTTTTTTGGAAAACGTCCTATAGCTTAAAAAAGATCTTAATCGAAAAAATATTGTACATTTCACAGCGGTGAATAGCGGTGAATTTGGTAGAAATGTTGTATATTATTAAAATTTCACTGCGGTTTCAATCGTATCTGTCCCGTCTCCCATGTTCCAAATCATCCTGTTGAGAAATTTTTTTGAAAAATGTTCTTTAGTTATGACAAAACTATACAACGAGAATCCCGTTTGCAATTGTATTTCAATTATTATCACTTATTTCTAATTACTTATCATGAAGTGAACTTTTGGATATCGAGAATTTCAGGGGAATAATTTCAATAACCTAATTAACAAAGAGACCCTCTCTTTGTTCACTTTCATACATATTAGGCAAAGAGTTAAGTAGTAAATGTTAATGCAACCCAGCTATTCCCAGAAAAGAAAACAAACAAAAGGAATATCATTGTTACTTAGGTCCTATTGAAAATTTTCCCCACATTTTTTTTAACATTGATATTCTTTTGTGGGACTTTCATATAAGAAGAATTGGTCGAAAATTAGCAAATCAAAGCTTGTTAGACCTATTGCGATACCCTCTCAAAAGTGGCCCGAATTTGATGAAAACTTTACATTACAAAAATTTTGTGACGTTAAATTAACGTTTTATGTTTATTTTTTATTTTAGTTACACACTAAAAAATCTGAGTATTAATAATGACTCAATTGAGAAATCTGACACAATTGCATATGACGCAACTTTAAATGTGATCTATTTTTATGTTATAATCGACGCACTCATAATACTCTTTTAAATAAATTCAATATTCCGTAATTATAAACAAAAACGATTGTCGCACGCACTATTTTTAGGTGAAGGAAATAAAATTTAAACCCAATGACTAAGTTTTCAGTGTAAGATGCCATAAAATTATACGTCCCGAATCAAAAACGCATCAAGCGAAGTGAAGCGCGCATTTATCTCAAACATTATTCAAGGTCCGTCGGCTGTGCAAGGTGATTTTGCGTGTTATGATAACATTGCAATTATATTGCAAGTACTGCGGTTTATCCGCTGAAAACTTCGAGTTTTTATCAAACATGTTCAGTTACACAAAAAAGAAAGGAGTTCGAGTGCCCTTTCGACCACTGTCAGGTTATTTTCAAATCGTTCAACTCTTTTTTGCAGCATATTCTTGACTCATAATTCCACGAAGCTTCGATCCAGTAAATGGTGGATCTATTCTGAATTTTGGTGAAAATTTGCTTAATTGAATTTTATATGTATCCTCCATTTTCACGAAAATAGATAATGAGTCAGTCGATGATTTGTTGGTAAGAAGCTGCGTGACGAACTGTAGTAAGGTTTTTTTTTATTTTAGGATTGAAAATTAGTTTTACTTCAATTTTAATAGACAAATGGAGATTTACTGTTGGCATAATGTAAAATTACGTTATTGAATAATTTGGTGTCGTGTAAAAATAAGAATGAACGCAATAATCGGTCATTTTGTTCACTGGCATATGTCGGCGCAAGATGACGTAAAATTACAAGAGTTTTTCGAAGTGTACATATTCATATAAATAATCCCAAGTGTATTCTACTTGACTCCGGTTATGTCTCTGATATCACCCAACCATCTTTTTTACGCGGAGGATACGTACTGCGTAAAAAACCGCGTTAGTTGGCATAAAAACCGCGTTAATTGGAAAATCCGCGTAGAAAAAACCGCATTAGTTCAAAAATCAGCAAAAAAAACCCTCAGCAAAAGACTTTTTACATTTCTTACAAATGAAATGTATAGAATTCGCTCAAACTTTAAAAAAAAATTCCGAGACCCGGAGGGCCGAGTCTCATATACCAATCGACTCAGCTCGACAAATTGAGACAATGTCTGTATGTGTGTGTGGGTATGTATGTATGTGCACTAATGCCATGTAATTATCTCGGCAACCACCGAACCGATCTTAACAAAATTAATGAAAGGCTTAACGTTTCCATTTGTCACTATTATTTTTGTTTTTCGATATGGGAAAATATTCTTTTGCATATAAAATATTTAAAATAATCCATAAAGAATTGTAAAACGATCCATAAAAAAGTTGTCCGTGTTCCATAAAACAAAACTGAAAATCCATAAAACAGTGTGAAGGATCCATAAAAAAGGGTGATTTGATCCATAGATTATGTAAAATTGAACCATAAAATAGTCGCAAAAGAGCACTAAAATAGTAATAAAAGAGCCATTAAAATCAACCAATGCCCCATAAAAATATTGGAAATGTTCCATAAAATGATACATTTTGCGCCATAAATTAACTGACATTGATCCATAGAATATTAACAATGTACATTAAAACACGTCGATATGTTCCATAATATTGACAAAAATATTCCACGGTATTACAAAATGGAGCAATAAAATGTCAGAAAAAGTTCCATAAATTTGATGAAAATGTTTGCTAAATAATTTTTCTTGGTCCATAGAAGATGTAAAAATTAACATTAGAAATGATTCATATATCGAACGTTAAATTATGGTTCATGGATATTTACAAAACGATCCATAAGAAACGAAAATGTAAAACGATCCATTAATATGTGCTTATGCACTAGAAAAATTAAATTTAATGAATTCATGCGAAATTTTATGGTAAACTGAAAAAATAAGTTGTGCTTCATAATACTCTTAACATTGATTAACCCGTAGCTGGAATAGCAAGCGAACCTGTGGTCCTCTCGTTTGCCCGGTTTACTTAAACATAGGGGCTATAGCTAGTTAAAAGCCGACTAAGCGGCAGCGAAGTCGGACAGTGCACTAGAAAGCGATGTGGCGTAGCCACATTAGTCAGTGTTCGTGTATAAAGTGTCCGTTTTCGCTTCAGATAGTTGGTATTTGCGACTCATGTAAGCCTGTGTCAGTGGTCTAATAACTCTCAGCGCGCTAATATCATTGATACTCTGCAGTTTAAAGAATTGCCATAATGATTTCAGGTTAGCTAAGGTCAGTTACCTGTCTAGTGGGATACGGATGCTGAAGTTTAACTATAATGTATGCATTGTCTGTTGTAGTTTGACATTACAACCAAATGTAATAAACTTAGTTCGAATAGCAAAAATTTCGCATTAAATTCCTTAAATTTAATTTTTCTGGTGCATAAGCACATATTAATAGATCGTTTTACATTTTCTTTTCTTATTGATCGTTTTGTAAATATCCATGAACCATAAATTAACGTTCAATATATGAATCATTTCTAATGTTCATTTTTACATTTTCTATGGACCAGGAAAAATTATTTAGCAAACATTTTCATCAAATTTATGGAACTTTTTCTAAAATTTTTTTGTTCCATTTTGTAACACCGTGGTTCATTTTTGTCGATATTATGGAACCTATCGACGTGTTTTAATGTACATTGTTAATATTCTATGGATCAATGTCAGTTAATTTATGGCGCAAAATGTATCATGTTATGGAACATTTCCAATATTTTTAAGGGGCATTGGTTGATTTTAATGGCTCTTTTATTACTATTTTAGTGCTCTTTTGCGACTATTTTATGGTTCAATTTTACATAATCTATGGATCAAATCACCCTTTTTTATGGATTTTCAGTTTTGTTTTATGGAACATGGACAACTTTTTTATGGATCGTTTTTCAATTTTTTATGGATCATTGTTGTTGTTTTAGCGGCGCAAACTTAGGGCTGCTTTTCGATATGTTGTTTATTTTCTGAGATATGAATAATTTTGTCAAAACACAAAGCGTTTTAAGCAAATACCTTTCAAACAATGTAATGTAGTCGTACTGCGTGCGCATAACAAGAAAGCTTGTAAAGATACGGGAAAATATACTTTTGCATATAAAATATTTAAAAGAATCCATAAAACGATCCATAAAAAAGTTGTGCATGTTCCATAAAACAAAACTGAAAATCCATAAAAAAGTGTGAATGATCCATAAAAATGGGAGATTTGATCCATAGATTATGTAAAATTGAACCATAAAATGGTCGCAAGAGAGCACTAAAATAGTTACCTGATTAGTGGGATATGGAGACTTAAGCTTTCTAACTATAATGTATGCATTGTTTTTTGTAGTTTGGAATTTCAACCAAATGTAATATGCTTTATTATTAGTTCGAATAGCAAAAATTTCGCATGAATTCATTAAATTTAATTTTTCTGGTGCATAACAACATATTAATGGATCGTTTTACATTTTCTTTTCTTATGGATCGTTTTATAAATATCCATGAACCATAATTTAACGTTCGATATATGAATCAATACATAGCATTTCTAATGTTCATTTTTACATCTTCTATGGACCAAGACAAATTATTTAGCAAACATTTTCATCAAATTTATGGAACTTTTCCAATATTTTTATGGGGCATTGGTTGATTTTAATTGCTCTTTTAATACTATTTTAGTGCTCTTTTGCGACTATTTTATGGTTCAATGTTACATAATCTATGGATCAAATCACCCTTTTTTATGGATCATTCACACTGTTTTATGGGTTTTCAGTTTTGTTTTATGGAACATGAACAACTTTTTTATGGACCGTTTTTCAATTTTTTATGGATCATTTTTGTTGTTTTAGCGGCGCAAACTTAGGGCCAGGCATGGGAAAAATCATTTCACGAAACGATCAATTTGAAATCATCCGCCAACATGCTCTTACTGTGAAACCCGATCTCGGCAACCCTTCTTGTGCAGAGTTACGCGTTCATGCGAAAGCGAGAAGCAAAACACAAAACTGAAAAAAGTGACAACGCCCGGCTATGATCCATTCTCTATCGCATACGTAGTGTTTTGAATGAAAGCAGAAAGGATCGCAAATGAATGCATTCTTTCATTCACAAAGATTCATTTCAAAACATTCACCGGATCGTTCTAATAAAAAAAAACGTGTCGTTCTTGTTTATAGACCTATGAAATTTGTACTTGGTGATCCCTTATTGTTGAGTAAGTAGTTTGCAATGTGCTGGTGAAAAAAATAACTTCTTAAAACGATTCCGTGCATATCACAATATCAATTTCTAGTGGATTGTAGTGCAGTCTACTTCTCAACATTGATTATAGTGTACACTTGCATTATAGAGTTGACCTACAATGTCACATTCATTTGTGAACTAAAAGTTGATTCACTTGTGAATGTTTACAGTACAATCTTCCGATTCAATCCGCGAATAAAGAACACGATCTTCTTCATTCAACATAGTACGTATCATTATTTTACCTGGCTCACATCTTCGGAAGTTCATCTCTACCTACGTTCAGCTGTGTTCATTTGGAGAGTTTTAGTCGAATCGTGAATGAACGACTGGCTGCTGTCAAAGCAATGAACGGATTCGCCAAGAATCATGCGAATGAATGAAAATTCCCATCCCTGCTTAGGGCTGCTTAAAAATACCTTTCGAACAAGCTATAGATTGTCAAAATCCGTTCACGAGCGGCGGAGATATTAAACATTTTGTTTTTTATTCCTCGCTAACCAATTTTTACTAACTAAAATGAGACGGTTACATACAGAGTATTGCTTTACTGGTGTTTTAGGGGCAAAACTAATCCGATTTTGAATATCCGGATATGAAAACACATCCGAGTGATTCAAGGAATTCGATTCCGAAAGCATTTTGTTAATTCACTTAATAATTAATTAACCATTTCTCAAAAATTAATACGCATATTCATATTATACTCGCAGCATCACCGAGAGCAACGGTTTTTGTAAATAACAAAATTCTAGTGAAAGTTTATCTTCTTTTGCAAGAGTTATAATATAGTAATTATGGCGTAAAAATTATCGGTTGCATTATGTATAATAAAGATGCAAAGAATCAAAATTTCGCCCTATATACAAAAATGATGTCACAGCCAGGCATTGTAATTCTCTCTTACTCACGCGAGAAGAAGTTTATCCGATGTCCAACTTTTCGAGATAAGATGAGTCGCAAAATTCTCCGTCTCGACAAATAGCGTGAGAATAATTTTCCAGATAAAATTTATTTGATTTTTTCCTTCTCACCGGATTTTAATTTCGTGGAAATCAATAAAAGCCTCAAAATATGCACTTAATTTAAAAAAAAAAAAGCGGCAAAGAAATACGACAGACTTGATTATTCGTGTTTTGGAGTAGCGACAGCAAGGCAGCGAGAACAAAAAGGATAAACTCATTCGCTCATTCTCCGGCGGTTTTATTTATCCGTAGAAATAACACGTTGCATTTATCCGGAGAAGCTGTGTCAGTAGTTTTCGTGTGAAAATGTTAGTTTTTATTGTCGCAGTAGCAAATTATCTGGACGCATTGGTCACAGCACTAACCATCATTTACCATTACTCACTTGTCGCTTCTCCCCATCTGCGATCTCTCCCCAATCGTATTCGTGACAACTGTCACGACTCAGACCTATCATGATATTTCCAAATCCATTTCTAAGATGTGCCATAAGATCTTCAACTAATCTGAAAAATTTGTTAGTATCCAAACTAATTCAATCTTGTGATGTATTTGTTCAGGTTAAAGAAGACAAACCTAAATTTGTCCTCTGTTTCCCACTAAATAGTTTTCCATTTTAGTGTAGAACAAAGCCACTTGAGGAAATAAACTAAATATTACATTCTAAAGTAAAAGAAAATATTTGTGGTCCTGGCAAAATTTGCCGAATATTTGTATTATGAGAAAACTATAACTAATTTATGTTCAAACCCTGCTTTTCTCTGAAGATGAGGGGCTATTCCTTCGAAACGTTGCACTAAGGAGAGTCATATGACCAAAAACCGGAAACTACATTAACTCCAATTTAATTCAATTCTATACTGAGCGTTAGAATATAATTACGGAAAGCCTTGGGTATTTCAAACTGGGTAATATGGTTATTTGAAGACAAAAATGTTGAAAAGGGACATCTCACGTGCACTTTTTAAACTTTTCGTATCTATACTGAATTTTGAATGAAACATGTGCTCAAATGTGTCATTTGAAAAAAATTGAGAACACTTGTTTTGGGTTGATATTATTGAAAATGAAGATTCATTGTATTGGAACGCACTTTTTTGAAAAATAACGGATCAAATTCCAAAAATATCCACAAATTAGATCCAAGAGAAATGGCGCCTGAAGACCCCTGAACTATCTAACTATACTTGTATCCCAGTTAAAGGATGTTTTAACTTATAGCCATGGTTTCAGTTGCCCTAATTTGCCTTATGCTGAGAACGCTTCAGTTGAAGCTTCAATGCCAGAATTAGTACAGACATTGGACAATTTAATAGACGTTTCGTTTGAGTGCTCCGTATTCTACACGTAAATTAGCGATGATTACAAGCACAGTTTATGCATTGGACAGATAGTTGATCTCACTGAATTTATGTCATACATATTACTGTGTAACTACAACGATACTGAGTTGTACTGAAAACCCCAATATACATTTTTCATGATCAATGTAACTGAAAGTATATTTATTTGCGAAAAAATACGAATTGCAATTTCAACCAAGTTCGTGTTTCAAAAGCATTCCAGGGACACTTTCAATATCCACTGGCTTTTCGATAAATTTAAATAGTTATTTTAGTAGTTTGAACCCTCCTTTGTCATGGTATTGTTTTGTGTAGGACTCATAAACTAATATCTGCAGAACGAGAATTCCGAACGAAACAATTCTCAAGTGATAAGGATGGGTAGAAAGAGACTCATTGTAATCGACTGAATGTACGGCATCGACAATAATATAATTGCCAACTTAACCTAGACACTTGACACTCTTTTCTTTATACAGGTATACCTCGATTTAACATACATTTTCCGATTCAATCATGTACGTTAAATCGAATTTTATGTAAAATCGAAACACAAAAGAAATATTTGTTTTCGACTAGAATTATTTTTTTATTCATCACACAAAATATTTACGAGGATATTACTGATTGTATCCACCTAACAGTGACATAGAAACCACATATTCTCAATTAAACAATTAGATTGCACTTCTGAACATAAACGACATATTTAACTTAACCTTGCCAAGTATTCGCCAATTCTAACAGATATTCATTTCATAAAGTTCGTCGCAAAATTTTCTCAGAATTCAGGATAACTTATAAGAATAGTCAACAAAGTTGGATTAACCATTGTGTGCATGAAGAGCACAATGCCTAATTTTAGTAAGTAAGAAAATTTGTGTTTCTATTTTTTCTCATCTTTATCTTGGTAGACCAACCTGTCCGTCAGATAATCGCAGAACTCCAAATGAGAACACTACTTGAGTTCACGAGCAAACGACTAGTCACGAAGTTTTGTAAGCACAGAAGTTCTACTTGCAGAAAAAAAACAACCAAATCGAGCCATTGTAGCGCTATACTGCCCATGATCGCATATCAGTCCCATAAAGATAGGAAATCCCATAGAAAACGGGACAACTATGCGATCATGGGTAGTATGTATAGTTCTCCTCAAGGAAAAAGTTGGATTAAATCATTTTGTACACGACAGATACAATACCTTAGTTTAAAAGTCGAACTCATCAGAATGAATAAGATATTTTAATTACAATACAAAAATGTTTAAAAAAAAGTTTAATCCTTATGTACGACGAGGAGGTGGAATTCACTGGAATGTTGATGTCACTATTATCGATCTCCAAAATAGCCGCGTAGCATGTGATGTCTAAAGCCAAGAATTGATCCACTGGTTTCCTGCTCCCACGTTGTAACAGGCGACAAAGACGGAAATCTTCTTTTCATTTTTTTTGGATCTATCTCCTTTTTACACATTTTATTAGCTTATTATTTATTGGATCTATCTCCTAGATTTCTATATAAACGTGAACATTTATTATGGTACTCCTGGGGGCCAAGTATCCAGAGTCTTCGATCATCTTAAATCGTACGCAAATGCCAGTACAGTTTATTCGAATCCCAATCTCTACTAACGACCATTCTCTACCCTTGCAGTTGTTGAGAGTAATATATACAGATATATAGAATACGCAGTAATATATGAAGAATATAATCACAATCAGTGTCGGACTAACATTGCTTTTGTGTGCTTCCTCTGTTTAGATTAAGTAATGACTGGCACCGGTATTGATAAATAAACATCGTGACCTTACCAGGAGTTGTACATTGAAGGAAGACTTGTATCTTCCATCATTACCGTATATTGCATTTTTTTGCAAGAGGAATCGATCCATAATGAAGTTGTCGACCCTACGTTCTTTCAAGCTCTAGTTGGGTGCGTTAACATCGAGGAACTGTCATGACTTCATTACAAATTTCCAACAGTTTCGTAATAACTGTTACAGCCCCAATGCCTATTAGTGGGACTCACCGTACGCCATTATCTCGTCACCGCCCTATACCTTCCATCAACCATATCGTTCCAATTATCTATTTTTAGCTTACACATAAAAACCCATAAAACTATTATCAGGAAATAACTTGAACCACAAATACATGAACTTTACTGTGCGTTTTCAAAATAAGAATGTTTTTGTATCTCAGAATCTTAAACTTAATCTAACGAAAAAAAGAAAATAAATTATGTTTCTTTAAGCATTGGAAGTGGATCATAGAATAAAATTGATATTGATTCTTAACATTTCGTTTTAGTAACATTGACATTAAAATTTTTTTGCATGTATGTTAAATCGAGGTAAAAATTACGTTAAATCGAAATATGTTAAATCGAGGGTATGTTAAATCGTGAGTATGTTAAATAGAGGTATACCTGTACTTCAATGCAAATGGCTACTATTTACAGTTACCATTATCTCAGATTACTATTTCCAATTACGCGGTAATATACTGGATCTGAAAATTCTGTTCTGTACAAAAATCATTTTTCAGATATCTGTGACCAAAAAGACATTTTAATTCCAAGACAAATTCCTGATTTCTAGATTTCCTGATGACTAATTAAGGCCCATCAATAAAGCAGAAACAGGCGATCATCTTATAACCATAGTCGTCATAGAAATCATGTTATAGATCACGTTATAGTCGTCAAGAAAAGAAGAACGAAAACGTGCTCTTTGCAATGTAATTTTCACAAAACTTGAGAATATTCTGAAATAATGGTTTTGGAATTCGTTAAACTCGATTTATTCATTTACTTCATTTAACTAACTTTTTTCAATTTTATTCTATATACTCATTTTTTCCAGATTATTCAAATATTTGATTTATTTTAAATATATGATCATTACATTTTAATAATTTTTTTCTATAACGAATTTCGCTAATCCGGAAGTCACCATCTTGGATTTCAAAATGGCGTCAAACATAGATTTCTGGCACCTACTCGTCAAGACTACTCCGAAAATACCCATAATGTTGAGGTGCTCATAAGGAGTGCAATGCCCTGCAAATTTTTTTTTTTAATTATCGTAAGCCCCCCCCCCCCCCCCCCCTCATATTGTGACACATGTCAAAGCAAGCTCAGATGCCAAATTTCACTTCATTTGGATTATTCTAAACCCCTGCCCAATTCGCTTGAATTTTTTTGAAATTCGTGCTGCGTGAAAATATAAAGAAAAATATATTAAATGCTACAACTTTTGAAGTAGCATTCAGAGAATTATAATTATCTTTTTAAAGGAAATCACCTTAGTATTTGAATGAAAATATTTCTGACATCGAACGGAACCCTTTAGATCTTTGTTCGAATACGAGAAGTTAGGGTTATAGGGCCTTTTATCATTCATACAAAATTTTATGATATTCTCGTGCTTATATCTATTATTCTTCAATCAATTTTCATGAAATGTAACTTGTTAAACGTGGAAAATTCTTAGGAATAAAACAGAAATACTGGACCACAGCCAAAATTTACGGAGAAAATTGACTTTTTTTTGTTGAGATTTTCATTACTTTTATTGCATTGAAAATACTAAAGCAAAATCAACTGGTAGTGCTAGCGTAATACTACTCATCCTACAACAAGGAAACCATTCCACTAAGTTTTGTTCAAAACACTACCATTGAATCCTTCCCCATTGTGCAGTTTGAATCCATCACGTGTACAATAAATTTCCCGCTGGTCCCTCTAAACGTTCCCACTTCAGTCAGTAACTCTGGTTTGATATAATCGTACTATTAGGTGAGATACAGGAACGGCTGTATGGTTCAAGATTCCACAAATGTTAGACAACATGCTCGGGTACTTCCTTTCGATGACATCGTTTATGATACCATAACCGGCGTCTCGGGTTTCGTCTGATACTCCCAAAGGCTGCCGGAGTTGCTGCATGCTTAACCTACAGACCTGTCGTGTACATGGTCCTTTTCCAGCCTAACAACTGTCAGTTGGTTACGCTTGCCGCCGGCAACGGCGACGGTGAAATTTGGAAGAACAGAAAGCGAATTTCCTGTAATGTAGAGTTGTTCGATCTCGCTTCTGCTGCTGCTGATATTACTATTGTTGGTAGGAGCAATTTTGATATCTAGAGGTAACACACCAAGCCCAAATGTTGGCAATGATTTCTGGACAGTGGTATATTGTTGGACATATTCAAATTATTCGCACACTAATAAAAAAAACTTTTGTTTTCGTTTGATAGGCTCACACAATTCAAAAAATTATAAGAATATTTTCAAAATATTTTGACCAGAACGAGTTTGTTATTCACCCAAACTATAGTTTTACCTGCGCCACACGATAGATGAGGGAAAAGCTTGAAGTAGCATACCCCCGAACAGTCACTATACCAAGGCGGTATTACTATCTCCCATATCTTACTATACGTATGTATAGCAATCGCATTGCCACAAGTTCGTGCCTTTGCTTTATAATGGGCGGTGGGCGGCTGTTGTTTTTCATCCCTCGGTGAGCCACCTAACTACCATCAGCCAACACAGTCACGTTGCTGTGAGCCAAGCTGATGGTACATAGCTGGAATGGGCTGCACGCCCGAAGTGTCAGAGACCGACATGAGTAGACGGAGTAAAGTAAGCACTCACACGGCAAAAGGAAAACTCTGGTTTTCACAATGCAAAAATCGAAAATTATGATAGAAGAAGAATGACCACTTTGTTTTCAGTAATGAGAGATGGCGTTGGGTCACGGGTTTCTTACAATAATATTTTATTGTGTCTATCACCTACGTTTCGAAGATCTATGCCTTCATCTTCAGGGCAAAAAACACCAACAATATTGTCTTTGTCAAGATGGTTTGAACATTTAAACGGAAAAAGCAACACACTGATCTACAACAGACAAAAATATGAAATAACGTTATGAAAAATGGTTGATTGCATTAGATTAGCCGATTTAGTGGCACACTCTTCTGTCCCGTTGTTGTTATTCAGGTACGGGTGCGTTTTAGCTCACATATATCTAGGCGATTTTTTTTATTTTTTTTGAATTGAATTTTATTATTATTTCTATACGTTAAATGCTTGTTGTTGTTTATGTTTTGAAATATTTTGCAAAGCATTATGGTTTTGGTTACACGAAACATGGTAAGACAATATTTTCTTAAGAGGTTAATTTTACCCCTTTTCTCCCTATGTCATCCGCTTCGTAAGCAGGCGTCAAGCACCCTGACTTCACTGCTTGTGCTGTTTTTGCTATTGCTGTTGTCACACAGTTAGCCACCCACAACTCGGGTGAAGGATTCCGGTAGGTACACTAGACACTGGAAGGTTTTTTTTGTGAAACGAATGGGAAGTACGTAAGATTTTTTCGAATGTTGTAACGAATGAAATTGCTTTTTTCATATTGGTATAGTGAACAAAGGTGTACGTATAACAAACATTGCGATGTGACACAATGTGCTAAAAGTGCACTAAAATCCTGTCAATCCTACTTTTCATTGGGTTGTCTGCTCTAAAGATATCACCAAGGGGCCAATCATAAATGATGTCGCGTGTTGATAGTTGGGGAAGAGCGTGACGTAATATAAACTACCAAGATAAACACTAAAAATTGAATTTGAGAAGTACTGACGTACTTGTGCTTGGAGGGGAAATGCATTTTAGAGTATTTTTTCCATTCCATAACGAATGTCACGTAACATCGATGACAGAGCAGTGGGATTAAGGCCAAGTACCCTCCGGTTCGTGCTATACTGAGAAGCAACATCAATTTAGGCACAGAGAACCGACGTCCATCTCAAGCGTAAAAGTTGAATAAAAAATTCACAGCATATCTAGAGATAACTGTGATGTTACCCCTAGAGGTGGTTATGTCGTCATTCTGTTTAGTGCATGAGTTTTACTGAGTTGACAGTGGACCAAACAATTGATGTCCAAGTGACCGTCATAATTATATTGCGATATACCAGTATGGTGGCTGTAGTGTTCTAGCTGATATTAGCTAAACTGGCAAAAAAAGTATTTTAAATTTGCTTGTATGAACCTGGATGTCTTTTCTTTGTGATTTAGTTGTAACATATTAAAAATTTTAATTGAATGAGTAGGTAGTATAGCCAAGGTGTAGAGATAGCCACGATATTCCCAGATTTCTCAACATAGGCGATGAAATCGATCAACAGACGCCTGAGGGCAGTTTGGGACGACCAAGCCTCGTTCTTCCTTACAGTGGATTGCACCTAGGAGATCTCCAATGGAACTACCTATACAAGTCCAACAGGCATTGATATAAGGCTCAGAGGAACGACAGCGCCGAGGAAGATATGATGTTAATCAGTGTTTTCTTTTTTCTCTTTTCTTGTTGTAATAAACAGGAAATACAGGAATTATATTGATTGAGTTGAAGGAGACATAAATAGAAGGTAGAAAACTGAAAAGCTGGTAATTATTCAAATTAAAGTAATATATAATATAATACGTGTCGATTTCTTCCTGTAAGGAATCGAAAGTTTTATTGTAATGTTAAAATCCAATTGATACAAACAATACATTAAGGCGGGGCTGGTTGATGGAACGATGACCTCGGATCATGCCTGGCGCTGTATACGAAATGGACATCGGAAAGTCAATTGAGCTAACACCTACCTAAATCCGTGAACAAAATTATTTGCAAGAATATGTTTAAATACATGCAAACATCTTTTTTCTGTAAATCACTACCGGCTAGTGGGAGATAAGATGGTTAACACACACACTCTCTCTTTTTTCGGATTAGAAAAATCTCTTTTAGAAAAATCTCTAACCCTATGTACGGGGTTGGTAATCAAACTCAGGTGCGTACAAGGCAATCGATTCACCAACAACGCTATACCCACCCTTTAAGTTATATTTTTACTCTATATCTTCCTCTGCTGTGTCAATGGAATTTTATTTTTTTATTCTATCATTGTTTTGCCCTTCTCATATGGAAAGGTTATGCAATCACTCTGAACATGCCCAAGTTAATAACGGCCCAGAGGGCCGAGTGTCATATACCATTCGACTCAGTTCGTCGAGATCGGAAAATATCTGTGTGTATGAATGTGTGTATTTGTATATGTGGAAAAAATGTCACCTCTGTTTCTCAGAGATGGATAGACCGATTTGCACTTAGTCTCAAATGAAAGGTACAACCTTCGCATCGGCTGCTATTGATTGTTTATTGACTGGATTTCCGGTTCCGGAATTACGTGTGCGGCCACACAGCAAATTCTCACATAAACTGGTACCACCATGATATCAAAATGATGCAAAACTTTTTAAGATGAATGTAAAATTACTTGGATTTAGCAGTCTAGATCAATTATGACTAACCAAAGTCGCTTTGATCACATTGACCACCTACGACGGTTCTTGGTTCCCTATAAGCAGGAACTGAAAATCCTCAAAGGGGTGAGTAAAGAAAAATTTTAAAATCGCATTTTTCCAAAAAAAAACACTATTGTTTTGATTATCACAAAAATGTAGCCTTGAATTCAATGTCACAATGTACGTTTTATTTACCAATGGATTTAAATAGAATTAGGTTTTATTTTTTTGAAAATACACAAAATCTTCAAAGAACTTTAAATTACTAACAAATCTGAATGCATCAATGGAGTAACAATTATGCCATCTACAATTTCTGGAAGCACTAAATTTTATAATCTTCATTTTAATTGTGTTCTCCCTACCTCTAATTGTGTGCCTTTAACAAAATACCATCAAGTACACGGAGAAACCCCTATTTTTGATTTTCACGTTACCAATTGCTAAAAAAGGGATGTTTCAAACCCTTTAATGCTAGAAACTCATTTTTTCCTTGGTACTCATTTTTCTGGATGGATACAATATATACCTCTTGTTAAGGCTTTATATCACAACATTTGGTATGTTTCCTAATGGTAACAGTATGCATTTAAGGGTTAAAAGCTATTAGTTTCCTGAAAACGCAGACAGCAAAAATGAAAACAAATATTTGAATACAAAATTAACCATTTCTTTGGTTGTAAAGGGTGCGTCAGTTTGCTCGCTATGTTTATTTTCCGAAAATGTTGAAGCTAATATAAAAGCAGTTTCGAAGTTGTGTTTTCAACAATTATTTTTGATGTGTCAATTTCGTTATTATATGTTATTTTATCTAAGTACAATTGTGAATAATTCATTCGGCAGATAATAAATTCCATCATGGGAGTGAGGCCGAATAAGAGACACTTCCAGCTATCCAGCTCCGATATTTCGGTGCATCCCTTTAAATAGCGAGATATATTAAAATATTGCTTTAAGAAGTTCAAGGGTACAGTTATATCAAACTAAAATAATGCCTATACATTAAAAGAAGGTGGTGAGGATAAGGGACGTGAACAAATTATGAACATATTTCGGTCAACCTCTTCACCACCATCACTATTCTTTGAATTTGACGCTAATCGAAAAAAACAAAATTTTATATGCACTGAAAAATATTCGTAAGTGGATGAGAATAATCATACAATGAACGAATTTATTCCTCGTTTTCTGCAACGAAGCATTTTCGTGTATTGTAAATAGTTGGTGTTTTAGTGTTAGTGTTTTCAGCGTGAAAAAAAGCTTTTTTGGCGATTTTTTTTAAAATTGATCAAAACTTTTGTACATTATAGTGTATCATTTCAATAACATTATGTAATTTTTATATGCAAAAACATCGACAAACGACTCGGTGACGAAACTTTTTGTAAAACGTCTCTGGAAAAACATGATTTGCGGTGTTACCTGCCATTCGAAAAGTACTTAACCGATTTCTTTCAAACTTAGCATACACATTCTATGTAATAAATACCCAGCCCCTACGTTGAGTTTTCTAGACAAATCTTCAATTAAGGGTTTTTTTACTCATTTAAATAAAAAAATGTATTTTCACGAAAAATTTCGCCGTTTTATGAGTAAAAACGCTTTTAATCCACCTAACAGTGTGATGAGACATTTCTTATAAGTCTTATCACTCTCTTCAGATATTATATCGATTGAGAACATTTAGAACTTGATGCCTCGCGATGTTTTTGATAACACATACTACGTGGATAGTGTCAGGACTCAGGAGTCAGGAGAACCGCTCAAATCAGCATAGAACAGCATCAGTGCTAGAAATCTCAAAGGCTAAACCAAATTAATCGAAAAAAAATGAATCAATTTAAAGTTCATACTCTCAATAGCGTTTACTCAAATTTCCAACGCGATTGAGCACTAAAAACTGAAATTGCAGCTCTTGATATCACGCTACCTCTGAGGTGCATGCGTGCATAGTTCAAACTTTACTTCGACATCGACTTTTTCATATAAACCCTTAAGTATATTAAATTAATTTAGGAAACCTTTTTAACATAAACTGTCTGACGAATTGGAATAGGTTCATCAAATTTTGGAACAGTCGATAAAATAACTCCTTGAAAACTACCTAAAAATTGGTATAGTTCGACGCAATTGATAAAAAATATCCTCAAAAAATGAGATGTACCTCTATTAATGTGGAATACAGTAAATAATAAATACAGTAAAGACCCGTTTTCATCAGCCCTATGGTGTATTTTAGGCTGACAAAATGGGGACATTGACTAAATCCGAAGACTACATTTCAAGAAGAAGACTGATACCTCTTTCCTTCATCCATACAAACGAGAAGCGACAGAGGTTACAGCGCCTCTATTGGAGGAAGGTAGGAAGCCCAATGTAAAAATGTATATGTGTGTGCATCACTATGGGAGTACCACCTTTACCCGCAAGTGGCGTTGCTGTTACTGCTCCCAGATTCTGGACAGAGTTGCCAGTCTTCTTGATATGCAGTCTTCGCTAAATCGGGACATATTTTTTCATTATAATAAACGGAAGTTGTTAAAATATTCTTCGCTTTCCTTGATGTAACTATTTTTGATTGTTTAATAGGGTAAATGATCTTGAGTAGGGCAATTTGTTGATTTTCCTGCAGTATCGTCGACACATTCGTCTCGATTTCGGCATATAATTAGAAAAATATTTTAGCAAACACGTATTTGACGACAGGTAAAACGAATAATTTTAATAATTTGTTGATTTAAATTTAAATTAAACTGTGATTGGAGCTAGAATAACAGATTTACTGACTGAGGAATATTGATCATGAGTGAGAATATGCTTAAAAATGATTTTGCTTCGAAACTAAAAGAGATAATTGAGTGAAGTCAAAGAAAGAATTGTAGAACTTGCTGAGATGCATTAATTCCATGATAATAATGGAGATGTTTATTATTTACTATTTTAAGAAAATAACGAAAATGATAATAATAACACTAACTTTAAACTAATTAACTTCTAAAAGAATACTAAATTCACTTAACTATACATTTTTCTCTGCAAAATTTTCCTGGCTTTCGAATAAAAAATAAGAAAAGGCCATACTTTTTCAATAAGAGCTAGTATTAGTGAAAATGAGATAAAAATATCGAAGTTCAATAACCCAAACACGTGAAAACAAGAAAAGATCATGTCAAAGAACAAATTATGCAGCTCTTCAAGACTATACTTCAAGACTAACAATCTAAATTATTATTAAAATGGTGATGTTAACTATTACGATTTTCGCGAAATGAACGAAAAATCGATCAAAATTGTTAAATTTTAAATAAATTACTGTGAAAAGGTTACTTAACCTCATGAGCTGAAACATGTGAGGACATCATTCAATGGAAAATTTGTAGTGTGTAGTGTATGTGAGAACATATCCAACGGATCTAAAAGATTTGAAATGCAAAGTATACTTTTTGAGTTAGAGCTATTTTAAGACAACTAAGTTTTTAACACAAAAAGTTCAATAACTTAGTAACAGTTGAGATATGATGATATGTGTAGAACGATTTTTTTCTCCAGTCAATCTTCCCTCCAGAGGTTCTTAACCATGAACCAAACACCCTGTATGACTCCCGAGTTTAGATTTTCTTCATAACAAAAGTCTACCAAAAATACCTCCTCTAGGAGTGAATAGCTGAAGCTACTGGTCTCAATCACGATTATTTCTAGTGCGATTTAATATCAAAAAACATTAATTATACTTTATTTCAAATCAAATTCATGACATTTTCCGTTAATCTTTTTAAATAAAAATGTATTGGTGTTTGCTCACATTAGAATATATAAAACCTCAATTTTCGAGCGTTTTATCATAGGCCAGCTTGTTTAAGAACGCTAACTCGAGACGACATAATGTATCAGAAAAAGAAGTAATTTTGTTTCGGAAAATTTGGCGTTTTAGAAATATTTCTAGCTATATGTAACCATGGGAGATTGATTGAAATATGTTAAATTTTGCAGTATGTGGTGTTTTTGGCGCATACATGCTTCGTTTTAATAGCTCGTGTCGCATATTTTTCAAATAATCCCATTCTTGATCAATTTCTCTACAGTCCCACTTAATATCATTTACCCTATAAATTTTTCTTAAAGGGGTCTTCTAGCACAAAACAAAAAAAATATTTTTGCATATTTGTATCTTTAAGATGGAAAACATGCTCAAGAAAGGAAAGGATGTTCGTCTCCTAGAGCCCATCAAAAATGTATATTGACAAAATACACGGGGGCAGACTAAAACGGGTCTTCAATATATTACAATAGGCAGTTTTCGAAGAAGTTTCATGTGGACGAATGTAGAACGATTTTTTTTCTACTTACTTGAAGCTCTCCCATATGTGCTATGTCAGACATTGTATTAATAATTTTATTGCAATTGTATTTCAGCCGATGTAAGATTTAGATAGAATATTGTAATTCTCTAGGTTTTTCATCACTACTTAATAAGGGTCTGATCTCTACACCAACTAATTCAAAATCGCACAAACAGTATCAAGGCTTTGTCTTTGTTTTTCTATCCACAAATCGTAAAATGCACAGATATTTTTAGACAACCTGAATCGCAGATATTTTTTTCCCTTCATTTTAACAAAGTTTGGAGAAAATGTACTTTCAGTGTCAACAACGGAAACCATAAGCGTGTCAGTGCAAAGCAATGAAACTGAACCAAACGCCCGACCGCTCGGAGTTCGCTTTTAGCAGCTGACGGAAGAAAAGAGCCGGCCGTCGGGAAACGACATCTCAGGACCGTGTGGTGTATGCCGAAGCACACGTACTCGAGAGCGAAGAGGAAAAACAGCAGCCGTAGGTATTTTCACTTCACCATGTACCCACCTCAATCTCACGTTGCTTTTTGAGCCTTCCCAGTATGCCGGTTCTCGTGCAGATGGGATCCGTTGTGTATGGAGGTTATTTTCTCGCCTTCAACTTGAACGCGGCTAGCGCGGAAGGAAGCATGGAGCCGAAGTCCGTGCCATTTCATTCGTTTTATGCTTTTGCCTTTTTTTATTGGACGGGTTGCCTTTTCTGAGCATCGTACCGTTCGTTCCAAGTTCCGGCTAGATCCTGGGTCTCGCAGTTGCCGGTCGTGTTGAGCCTTCTGGGATCCTCACACTTCATCCTTTGCCGGCTCACCGCAAGAGGTTACGGATGAGGGGAAACTGAGGAAAACTGAGTTACAATGCACGAACTTTGGCTTCGAGCGGATCCTTGCAGCTTTTCCAGCCGACGGATACTGAAGGCGACGACTGCCTGGGTATAGTAGGTTTGTGTGTGCATAGTTCGTGTAGCTGCCTTGATAAAATACATACGCGGCTAGGTTAGTTGTGCCGGACCACCTCCTATCCGGATCTCCTATTCGTCACGCTGACTGTGCCGTTGTATGTATGCTCAACGGCTTAGGATATTCTTGTTCTTTAATTCGAGTGGTGAAGTATAATGCGGACAGATCCACATTTGTTGAAGCTCTGGCATATGGTTGAATCGGATACCAGCTAGGTGTTGAAAAGACTAGTCGGGTGTCTTTAAGCTTTATACGACGAAGAAAACGATTGAAATAAGGCAAATTAAAATTAATCACTCGCTTGATAGCAGAAAATATATGGTGTTTCATACGCCCATCTAGAGGTATTTTGATGAATGAAATGAATAAACTATAGGTAACTGACCATATATTTTGTATTCAGAGTATAGAGATTTTAAGTTATAGAGAACACATGCTAGCTTTGGTCCTTATATGAATATCTAATGGTTTAATTGTTTGAAAGCATTATCTCGTTACATTTAGAATGTTATACGCTATGTATGTAATAAAATAAGAATTTTATTCTTCATACCTAATTGTCAGTGACATCGGAGGTAGAGCAATAAATGTTTTGATTTCATTTATTATTCCTATAGGCCAGACTGGACCTTTTGTTGCGAAAAGTGCATTGTGTTATAATTTTGTTATTTAATTTTAAGGGGGATGAGAAGATATGTTCGTGATTAAAACGAACCTGTAGAAAAACTGATGTTTCCGCAAAATTTTAGATAAATAAATTGATAATAATTCGTAGAATAAAAATACAGCGCAAACGTGGAGAAATAGTTACTACAAATTGTTTTCCCTGTACTGGTTTATCACGAGGTTCGGGACTGCGATATTATATCGATTCCATATTCCGTTGACATCAACTTTTCGCAATTTCTAGAATGCCGAAAAGTTGGGTCCCTGCCTATTAAGGAAAAAAATGTGCGATAAACTTGTCGTGAAAATGAGCGTACATTTCAACCTTTGATTTCTATCTATGAGTTAACTTTTTCATGCACAACTTCTATCTACTGCATAACCGATTAGACCATCACAACAAAACACTGTCAAAATAAAATATCCCGTTGATACTTGTTATAATTTCCCATTATTTAACTAGTAATAGGACCTAATTTATACCACAATTTGTTAAAAAAATTGTATTCTGTTATAATGTTGTTATTTTATTATGATCGGTATACGATCCCAAAAATTATTTTATCAGTAATATGTCAAGACAACGAAAATATATCGAAATTTCATTTTTCACCCTTAACTGAAACTGTACCTGGGAATACTGTTTCAGTGAATCCAATCAAATCAATTGCAATATTTTCGTTTTTACGGAATATTTAACTGTTTGTGCTCAAATGAAAAGTAATAATTCCAGTTATTATCTTGATTTGTTCTTGTGAGCAACATGATTCAGAATTAATCAAGAATACTTATTCAAAAGGTCCTAAGTGACATTCAGCTCAAACTGAGAAAATCGAGGTTAGGTTTCATGAACCTAAAACAAATCCCTATTTGAGATCAAACATGTGTTTTGATGGAACAGCTACGCCAATATAGTCTAAGAACTATGCTCATATACGTAAATAATACTAAAAACATAAAAAGTTTAGTGCAAATGTAGTTCTTAAGCCATTTAGTATGATTAGTCTTTTTGAAAATTATAGAACCTTTCACATAGGTCGTTTTTTCGGGCTCCACAATCATACAACACTACACATAAGGCTTTTTTGAGCGAAAGCAGCACTTACGATAAATATTGAATTTCTTTAAGGTTTTCAACAAAATTAGCACCGAACTACGAATGTTCTCTATTGCTATGGTTGCACTTGATTTAAAATAAGTGTTGGAGAAAAAAATGCGGCAGACTTCAGTTTATATTATCAAACTATTGGCTGGAAGTGATTAAAATCAATGAATGGCATGCTACTTTAGAATAAACAAAGTTTCCAATTATTATTTAATTTATTATACTTTCCAAATTTAACTAAAATAAACAGAAGAAAATAATTTGTTTTATTTTGATGCATAGGACGTATTTACTATGTACAATGAGAAAAACATAGAATGAAATGAAACTTGCGTCGTTTTTGCAAGAGGCCTATGAAAAGTCGAAGAAGTTTTGAAATATTTCACGCATATGTCCTTTCAATTTGAAGGGTCTCAAAGACCAAATTTCAACATGTGATCATGAAAATTTTGTGACTTTTTGAAAAACCTTTGTTATTTTGATAAATACAGGACATAATGGGTTCTAGTTTTCGCTATTTGTTAGATATGTAATAATTACATGCTGTGCTGCAAATATCTCTGTTTGTTTACATTTGTCACGGACCATTTGAATCAACACGCTTGAAATAATTTTGGCGAAGATGAATCTTTTTAATGTACTGATTTCATAGAAAAACATTTATATGTAAATAAATCGTTCTATAACAATGCTAATCTTTAATTTAAAACAGCTCAATTGGCGAAAATCTTATTCTGCACTTTTCTAAAACTTGTAAAGAGCTATTATATGTGACAAAATATTACCCATCATAACTATCGTATTGAGTTTCCATAGAATTGTGTCAATTTTTTAATAAAATTTAACCACGTAAACTAACGAAATACCTGCGCTTCGTGACTTGTAGTATGCTGTGAATCATTCTAGTATGCTGCCCATCATTCTCTTGCAGCTAGATGAGGGTGACCCATTGGACATATTGTTCACTCAACCCAAGTAACAATTACGGTTTTAAGGCACTCTTGAAGAGCCGCTTAAAACTTAGATTGCACTTGTAGCGCGCTATAAAACTTTAAATGCTACTTGAGAAAGTCTCTCTAAATAAGGTCCTAGCATGCCTCAAAACTGTTAGTGGTAGTGAACAGAGATTGCCTATAAAACGTGGTATGGATGACGTAGACACTACCATTCGTCGTGGAAACTGTCACACATATGAGCACAGATGCAGTTATCGTTTTGACGTATGCTAGGACATTCCTATTTAAGGACTTTGTTGTTCACTCGTGTATTGTATCGGTTCGTGGGCTTTACACACGGGCACTGTATGAAGAGAAGTTCTCTCGGTTCATACAGTGCCCATGTGAACATTCTCTCGCGATCAGTGCTGAGCTCCATCACGGTACTGAGGGCAAACCTGCTAGACAAAAGAGAATGAAACGGTTAGTAGTTAAAACAGTAAGCAATGCTTATTGAGTCACGGCTTTCACTCCAATGAATAGACAACAGTAAGACGGTTCTCTTCTGAAACACTCACTCATTGGAATCATTATTGAGGGGATTGAAACTGACCATCATTTTATTTGCAATATAAATACGGTTATGACGGTCATCTTATTACAAACAACGAGCTAGTAATAGCGAACAGGCGGTTCTCTCTCGCACGGCTTCTGTGAGAGATAGTTAACTGAAACACTATGCGAGGAAAATGGAAATGAAATAACGGTCATTTTTGTGATGATACGGTCACTTCATATTTACCGTCACAATTCAAAACCGCCGTGAGACTGCACAGCAATATCTCCATGTTTGTAGCCTACGTGTTTTATCTAGATGGCATGAGGCATGCGTTCACAGCAGAGTAGATTTTCATTTCTCATTCATATGATGTTTCACAATCCAAGCCATAAAACATTTGAAAACGTGGTTGTTTTTAACCACATTGGCATGGATGAATTAATGATTTATTTACATTTTTTGTGCCGAAAATTGAGGAAAGTATGAATTTGTTTAAGGTAGTAATAGTTGTATTACATCAAAGTTATAGTTTTCTAGTAGAGTATTTTTCAGTTGAAACCGAAAAAATAAACTTATAAAATGCATAAAATGAATGGAATACAAATGAGCAAAATGAATAAAGCGAATATAATAATAAAACGATGAAAACTAATAAGATGAATAGCATGAAGAATAAAACAATAAATGATCAATACATGAAATTAATAAAACGAATGAAATTAGGGATTTGAAAAAAATAAATAGAAGAGAATAAAGTGATTAAAATTACTACAATGAAGAAAATTAGCAAATGATCAAAATGAAAAAAACGAATAAAATGAAAAAGATTAACAAAATAACGAAATGAATCCAATGAATTTATGGATATAATAAATAAAATACATAAAACATATTAAATGCATAAAAAACAAAACGAATATAAAGAATAAAATCAATAATAAAATACCAAATAAATTAAAATAATTTATGAATGAAATAAATAGTTGAATAACTTGAATATCATGAATAAAATAAATAAAATGAATGTAATTATAGACAACAATGTTAAATGCTCTGAAGTGCAAATGGGAGCGTCTCTTTGCTTACTTTCTCTTTCAATTATTACGGCATCATCATAAAACTTTTTAACATTGTTTCTGTGTACAGTTGTGATTCGATGATTGGAAACTTTTTAACTGAACCTGAACTGGACGCTTTTTAGTTGGACCTCCGCAAGTTGGATCATAGACTTATCTAACTGCGGTATTGTGCCGTTTTGACGTTTGAATTGGGAAGAAAACAAATCATTTACACGGTGAATTGAGAGAAAAACAAACCGTTTCTGGGCTTAAGGAAAGAGCGGCGGCATAAAAATTCGCATTTTAAACGTCAGATATCTCAATTGTCGCCTGAAACAAATTTATAGCGTTAAATTGCCACGTTACACAGTGCAGTGGTACGACGAGTATCGAAACCCCAAAAATTAATGTCTTGTAATACTTTTGTTAAAGTATTTTGAAATTCAAGTTTCAGTAAAAGTATTTCAAAATTTTGCGATAATCAGATGAAAAATGAAATCAAATGGCGAAATCTCAAGAACTGACGCTGCCGATTGGAGTAATGTTGAGTTCTTTCGAAAGAACAATGATTATGCTAAAGAATAGATGTGAGCTTTCTGTGCAGAAATGATTTACTTTTGTTGTGCGCCAAGAAAAAGCAACTGAGAAATTTAATGTCATATTAGTAATTTATCTTTATACGTCTTCCAATTTTTGAGATGGTCTTCTATGGGTCACTTATCATGAATCTGAATCGAAATTCAGTGTAGTTTCAAGATATACAGGCCTCATCTTGCGCAGTCCTGGGCTGAAGTTGTTATGTCTATGTTTTTGAAAATACCCATATGGAGACGCCCTGTATCTCATAAATTTTCTTACAAATTGGTTGCCTAAACAACATCATATTACCGAAAAATTTGTGATTTTTACTAGTTTCGTCAACCATTTCTGCCATTCGATGTGATTGGCTACTATTATTAACGTGTATACTATCCCTTTAACGACCAACGCCTTCAAATAAGTTTAGATAAAAGTAGTCAAAGAAAAAGGAATATGAAATTCCAAAACTGTTAACTGAAATGGATTCAGTGACCCAAAATTACTTCAAAACCCAAAACTGTTAGTGGTAGTGAACAGAGATTGCCTATAAAACGTGGTATGGATGACGTAGACACTACCATTCGTCGTGGAAACTGTCACACATATGAGCACAGATGCAGTTATCGTTTTGACGTATGCTAGGACATTCCTATTTAAGGACTTTGTTGTTCACTCGTGTATTGTATCGGTTCGTGGGCTTTACACACGGGCACTGTATGAAGAGAAGTTCTCTCGGTTCATACAGTGCCCATGTGAACATTCTCTCGCGATCAGTGCTGAGCTCCATCACGGTACTGAGGGCAAACCTGCTAGACAAAAGAGAATGAAACGGTTAGTAGTTAAAACAGTAAGCAATGCTTATTGAGTCACGGCTTTCACTCCAATGAATAGACAATAGTAAGACGGTTCTCTTCTGAAACACTCACTCATTGGAATCATTATTGAGGGGATTGAAACTGACCATCATTTTATTTGCAATATAAATACGGTTATGACGGTCATCTTATTACAAACAACGAGCTAGTAATAGCGAACAGGCGGTTCTCTCTCGCACGGCTTCTGTGAGAGATAGTTAACTGAAACACTATGCGAGGAAAATGGAAATGAAATAACGGTCATTTTTGTGATGATACGGTCACTTCATATTTACCGTCACAATTCAAAACCGCCGTGAGACTGCACAGCAATATCTCCATGTTTGTAGCCTACGTGTTTTATCTAGATGGCATGAGGCATGCGTTCACAGCAGAGTAGATTTTCATTTCTCATTCATATGATGTTTCACAATCCAAGCCATAAAACATTTGAAAACGTGGTTGTTTTTAACCACATTGGCATGGATGAATTAATGATTTATTTACATTTTTTGTGCCGAAAATTGAGGAAAGTATGAATTTGTTTAAGGTAGTAATAGTTGTATTACATCAAAGTTATAGTTTTCTAGTAGAGTATTTTTCAGTTGAAACCGAAAAAATAAACTTATAAAATGCATAAAATGAATGGAATACAAATGAGCAAAATGAATAAAGCGAATATAATAATAAAACGATGAAAACTAATAAGATGAATAGCATGAAGAATAAAACAATAAATGATCAATACATGAAATTAATAAAACGAATGAAATTAGGGATTTGAAAAAAATAAATAGAAGAGAATAAAGTGATTAAAATTACTACAATGAAGAAAATTAGCAAATGATCAAAATGAAAAAAACGAATAAAATGAAAAAGATTAACAAAATAACGAAATGAATCCAATGAATTTATGGATATAATAAATAAAATACATAAAACATATTAAATGCATAAAAAACAAAACGAATATAAAGAATAAAATCAATAATAAAATACCAAATAAATTAAAATAATTTATGAATGAAATAAATAGTTGAATAACTTGAATATCATGAATAAAATAAATAAAATGAATGTAATTATAGACAACAATGTTAAATGCTCTGAAGTGCAAATGGGAGCGTCTCTTTGCTTACTTTCTCTTTCAATTATTACGGCATCATCATAAAACTTTTTAACATTGTTTCTGTGTACAGTTGTGATTCGATGATTGGAAACTTTTTAACTGAACCTGAACTGGACGCTTTTTAGTTGGACCTCCGCAAGTTGGATCATAGACTTATCTAACTGCGGTATTGTGCCGTTTTGACGTTTGAATTGGGAGGAAAACAAATCATTTACACGGTGAATTGAGAGAAAAACAAACCGTTTCTGGGCTTAAGGAAAGAGCGGCGGCATAAAAATTCGCATTTTAAACGTCAGATATCTCAATTGTCGCCTGAAACAAATTTATAGCGTTAAATTGCCACGTTACACAGTGCAGTGGTACGACGAGTATCGAAACCCCAAAAATTAATGTCTTGTAATACTTTTGTTAAAGTATTTTGAAATTCAAGTTTCAGTAAAAGTATTTCAAAATTTTGCGATAATCAGATGAAAAATGAAATCAAATGGCGAAATCTCAAGAACTGACGCTGCCGATTGGAGTAATGTTGAGTTCTTTCGAAAGAACAATGATTATGCTAAAGAATAGATGTGAGCTTTCTGTGCAGAAATGATTTACTTTTGTTGTGCGCCAAGAAAAAGCAACTGAGAAATTTAATGTCATATTAGTAATTTATCTTTATACGTCTTCCAATTTTTGAGATGGTCTTCTATGGGTCACTTATCATGAATCTGAATCGAAATTCAGTGTAGTTTCAAGATATACAGGCCTCATCTTGCGCAGTCCTGGGCTGAAGTTGTTATGTCTATGTTTTTGAAAATACCCATATGGAGACGCCCTGTATCTCATAAATTTTCTTACAAATTGGTTGCCTAAACAACATCATATTACCGAAAAATTTGTGATTTTTACTAGTTTCGTCAACCATTTCTGCCATTCGATGTGATTGGCTACTATTATTAACGTGTATACTATCCCTTTAACGACCAACGCCTTCAAATAAGTTTAGATAAAAGTAGTCAAAGAAAAAGGAATATGAAATTCCAAAACTGTTAACTGAAATGGATTCAGTGACCCAAAATTACTTCAAAACCCAATTTTTAGTCACATAAACCATTTTTTTTATTTTGTCACAACTTTGTATGAACAGATGCCACTGTGCGTTAGGCCTTTCGTTTGAAATTAGTTCGATTATGATCGGTTCAGCCATTTCTGAGATAATTACATGACATTAGTCCACAGGCATACAGACACACACATACAAACGTTGCATTTACACACGCTCAGTTACGTGAATCAATGTGTTTTCTGGTTGCATGATTAAGTATTTTGCGAAGTATTTCTCAAAAGAAATTCGTAAAAGCATTCATTTAAACAACAAGTCACTCGCTGGTTGCCAAACTAGCAGACAATAGAACTTGGTAAACCGTGCAGCCAAATTCACTGTTTTTCTCTCCGCGTGTCTTTATATTTAAAACAATGTCTTTGGTAAATTACATAAAACATATAAATCGATATTATACTATGTGCAAAAAAAGAAAAAGGATCTTTGAAAAGAAAATATCAACATTATTAAACACATCCAAATCTGCACTTCGATTTTTGAAAGGCAAATCTTGGTGAATGTGTTCTATGCAATTTATAATGAAAAGATGAAGCTGCTTGTCGCAGTGCGCTTGACTATTTCATTTTATACCACTGCGTTGGCATATTGTTTTGACAAAAAATCGGGGAGAATCGCGTCGACTAACAATCGGACCACTATATGAAAGTAAAAAGCTAGTATTTTCAATATGTATTTTGCTCCTTAACGAGGTATTTAAGCTGGAAGTTACCCCAAAAAGATCGCCAAATTTGGAATATCTTTTTAAATTCAACCGATGGGAAGTTTGGCAAAAATATGTGTTTCGATACCGCAAACAACTTTGTGGAAGATTTTTAGAAGGTAGGAGAATGTCTAAAAAAGTTATCATGAAAAAACTAATTTTAAGGGGCCTTCCGTATAAAATGTTCCATTACTTTCAAACCATTAAAGCTAGATATATGGTGTCTTCAGAAATTTCTTGTGTAGTAACATTTGCGCCAACTTTGCCGAAGACATAAAGTCTCTATCTTAATTAGTTCAGAGATAAATTTCGTATATCACTTATAGGTGAATTAGTCACTGAACGATATACTCCTGTGGATGCGCAATCGTAAGGGCAACAGCTTCTCCGAACAAACTATACTTCTAAAGTTAACGGTTTAGACGCTATAAATTTTGAGCACGAAATCGACGTTTTAAAATACTGTGCATTGTACGAATTCGTCGCGCTGTTTCGATTGGTATATGAGGCACGGCCCTCCAGGCCTCCGAGAAAGTTGAGCCCTATACATTTCATTTAGAAGAAATGCAAAAAAATAAACATTATACCCCATGTAAGTCCAGCAATTCAATTAAAATCGTTTGTTCTTTTTTTCTCTGTTTCTTTGACACGACTACTAACGCGTTGTAGTATAACTGAGCTGGACCTCTGGAATTTTACAGTATGTAAAAATAAAGAATTTAATATATTTTTTCCTCACTTGTGCTACTGGCATTCTGTTCACGGTCCGTTGTTGAAATTTGTGCCTTAATCTTATGGGTCGCTATTGTGTGGCCGTCTTCATCGGCATTCACCTCATTGTTGTTGTTGCTGGTTGTTGGTTCAGAGACATTCGGCGCGATCGTTGTTGAAATAATATTTATTACCGCTTGATCCGGAGATGTGGGTTGTGGAAGGAAGAAGCATAGACCTTTACAACGGGTCTGCTATGTAATGTTTTTAACCTCCAAAAAGACAAGCTAAAATTGTGACTTCAGCAGGCATCTCTCCAATTGCCAATGAAATCAAAAGCCTCTTTTTTGTCGCTATATTAATGAGAGAATCGAAAGTCCGGAAACGCTCGAACATTTTTATTTCAAATCACAAGTTCATTGAAACTAGAGATCTATAACTAACCAGGCCTCGGAGACCCCTTGCCTTTTTGAGGGTTGAATACTACTATACTACTGTTTTGGAACAACAATATGAAAATAACCATTAGTTTGCGATTTTTTCATGAAAAATATGAAAATTGCTCAACATTTTATGGTCTTTGCTACAATGGAAATTAAGAGAAAACATTTAAGTCCGCAGCTGACGATCAGTGTATCATTAAAATTAGTTGAGTTTTTAAATTTTTCATGAATTAGAAACTTGCTCGCATGACTTTTAAGGGGACGGTCCTTTTGTTGGATTTTATCAATTTCTACGCAAAGTTGTTTTTTTTTCAGTGGACGACTTCGTGTAGCAACTTTAAATAGTTTTTGCATTTTCTTGTAGCATGATACTCTCAAAAATATATGGCGCTTGATGTAGACAACAATTTAATTCTTTGGATATATGTGTTAGCATTTAATTTGCTTTCCCACCTCCTACAGCGTTTGAATCATCATTCATATTTTCAATATCGGAAATTGTTCCTATTTTAGTACTGTTAGGACGACCCGTCCTCACGGAGCAATCTACTGCGTGATGTAAACTGGACTGAATAGTATAGCCCACTTGTGGGGACTTTCACACTGCATGATACTGATCGACTCTGTTCATGTATGAAATCAGGAAACGCTGATGCTTATTTCAACCAACCTGCTGACATCCCGCGAGCATGACACCGGCTCTTTGCACTCGCTTGTTTGTTCCAGCATCGTTTCGCCTGAAGTCTGATAATGATGAAAGAGGAAGTCTTATGATCAAGCACTGCTGACGGGCTTGAGGCTGCTGGATTTATGTCGGTACCTACCACTATGGAGGAACGCGATGTTCTTATTTTCCTGCATCGTTGTCCTCATCATGACTCTGCCGAAGCAGCATCGATGTGCATTTACAAAGTTTGCCTTTACGTCTATATTCGAGCTTTACTTTGCTTGGTGCGACTGGGGGAAAATACGGTCAGAGCTACAAACATTCACTCGCAGACGAGTAAGGAGCAATAATATCAACATCCAGTAACGGGTAGTATAGTGGAGGTGTCATTACCAGGGCAAAGGAGAAACCGAACCAGACGACGTCCAGAACTACTTCTGGTGAGCACTGGCTCGAAGTTGCATATGTACTGATGAAAAGTTTGAGTTTACGGCAGACAGTTCCCACATGCCATAAGGTAGGGTGGTTAGCGTTGTTTAACCCCTGCCATAAGCTTTTCAGTGACTGGAGTGTGGCATGCAGTCAATGGTGCTAGTCCCTCTCGCTGGAATATTACTTCCATCGGTAGAGGGCCATTGCCGGTCGATGGAGAAGCTTAAACGTTCTGATGATTGCTCCAGCGTTTGCTCGTTTGACCTGAGTATGCGGAGATTAGTGGATTCCCGTAGAATGGGCAACTTATCCCTACCACACTACATCAAATATTAGCTATTGGGTAGAATAAATTCGCTATTTTAGACCCATTTTTCCAAAATGTAAAAATGAAACGTTAAAGATTGCGTGTTCAATCTGAACTCTATTTAACCCTTAAACGGCACGGTCATTTTCAAAATCTTGGTAAAACTGTCTCTACAAGTACTACAATACTACTTTACCAAGTTTATTATGAAATGTATATACATATACATTTTCCTCGTCAATCACAGGCAAACGCGATATTCCGACAAAAACAAGACTCTAATTTGAATAAATTACTTCAACCGTCCACCGTTGCTCCAGCGTTGTGTGCAGAACCAAATTACAAACTTGCGGCTGTCAAAAAAATCGGCATCTTTCTAAAAGGGAGGCCGTGGTTAAACAGGTTATATCCCGCGGCATCCAATTAGAAATCATTAGGCTGCTAAAATTGATGTCCCGAGCAGGTCGGTTGTACAAGGAGAATGAAAAACGCACTTCTCCGTTCTTTGAGACACGTTTCGGCAGTTCTTCAAGGTAAAATTTTAAGTGGAACTGAAAACGAATTTTAACTGATTGGTGACAATATCTTGCGTAATGATACACAGGTGAAAGTCACTTACTTATTACTTTTCTTATAAATACTGTACACAAACCGCTTGCTTTTAGTATCTACCGACCGTGTTAAACAAAACTTGTATTTTATTTTTTTAGGCGTTAAATCAAATAAATATAGAATAGAAGAAGCTTGTTTTAAATAATATAAATGTGCTTACTTGAAATGTTAGAAAATGCTAAGTACGGTAGACGTACCCTTATTTGTCTCATTAGTAACGATGCCACAATGTTTTGCCGATAACTCGGCTTACACTGATTGGATTGCGCTTAAATAGGTATCAACATCTTTGCTTCATTCTTAAGAAGCAGATCAATAAAAAATCTGGCATGGAAAATGTAAAATACTCGCGTTAGAGCGAAGCGAAAAGTTGAGTACAACGCACCCTTATTCATCCTACCATTTGAGCTAATGCGTTGAATAGAGATAGCAGACACTGCTCTAACTAATGTGTTCAAATGGGTAGGATGAATAGAGGTGCTAAGATGCATTAGGGCATAGTAACCCTAATTACCCTTCCGATACACCATACAGTTTTCTTGGAATATTCACACTAGATGAATTTCATGGAAAAGGTAGTCGAAGACAGTCTAAATTGAAAAGTCTGATCAGTTTTCAATAATATTGTGAGACTTCGAAATTATATGAACATTTCATTTTGTACCGTTAACAGAAACTGTCTTCGGCAGCACTGCTCCAGCATAATCCAATAACTTCTGTTCTGCGTATAATACTTATAAATGTTAGTGCTCAATTGAAATTCCAAGTTATTAGCGTTACTTACTGCGAACTAGCATTACCCAAACCAAACGCTATAGCTGTTTAACCTTCCGGAAGTCGCGCTAGTGCACTGAGTCCACGCTGCTCTTAAAATCTAGCGAAAACGTCTTAGGGCACCAGCGGCTGTTCGTTCAGTGACTTCGGGAGGGTTAAAACCTTGTTGTGTGTGAACAATGTGAACAGTAAACATGAAGGAGTTAAAGATTATCTGGTTTTTCAATTTTATTGAAGGACCTTATTTAATTAATAGGAAACTGGAGGGTCCCATTTATTTTAGAGTTCAAAAATGTTGTGAAAAAAATGTTTGTTTTGAGTCAAATGGTAAACACAGATTTTCTCACGATCGCAAATACTTTCATTGTTTAGTAGGATGTAAAATTAAATATATTTACGCAAGTGGTACTGCTCAACACAAAATGCACAAACATATCGAATTAGATTGGATATTGAAACATTGAAATATTTCGGATTGCTAAAAGATCTCGTGACATGGATGGGTAGAGATGAGCCGTCATGGCTGGCACGAACACAGAGAGAGATACTGTTGTATTATAAATAACGCACAACCGGTAATTTTTACTCCAAGTCCAGTAAAATCCATGGCAAAAGAAAAAAAATTAGTAGAAGAGTTAGATTTAAAAATACAGTGCTTTCGGTGATACTACAAGTAAGATATGCATATTAACCATACGAGAAAGCTATTCCTTCACTACTAGATGGATTACATGGTGGTCGAACATCAAACTCACGTAAAGGGGCAAACACCACAACTTTGGTAAAATTTGCTCTTTGACTTTGAAGTGAACATTACTCTTTGTGAGACAACTCTATCATTACTAAGTAAGGCCATTACAAATCTTTTTTAAAAATTATGTCCAAGTACAATTTTTTTTTCTGAAGGGGGGGGGGGGGGCAAACAAGAAATAAATATTTATTTTAATAAACAATTTTTTTTTCTTTTTACATTTTCTTTCGATTGAACAATCGTGGACGTTTCCGCAGGGTGATTTCGTATAGCAGGGTTGAGCTATTTGTTTTACTATAAAAATTCAAGCAAACATTACTGAATCAATCAAAAGTTCACATAGGAAAGTGATGCTAAAGTTTTCGTTTTAAATAATTTTCCGAACAGTGTAATTTCTAAATTCCCAATAAAAGCTTGAAAGTTCTCTAGAACTTAATGTAAACATTTAAGAGTACATTAAGCTATCAACTTTTGGTTGCTTGAATAGTTTTCATTCCGTTGTGGCGGCACATGGACCAACTGTACACACAAGGCATGAAAATCGGTCAAAGGTGAACCTGCTTGATAACAATGTACAGAAACAGGATTGCAACATTTCACTTATGGACTTTTGGAAAACATTCTGGAATGAATCCAAAGGTAAAGTGTGCGTCAATGGAATTATTCATCTCAGATATGGTTTTCTCTGATATTTTTTTCTATTGCGTATTTCGTATACAGTAGCCTGGCGAACGTACATCCTGTGCATACTATACTTTTTCGAACTCTAGTTGAAACATCAGCTTTGGTTTATCGCTTGTGCTTGAAGACTTGTAGATTTGTTTGTTTGGTACATGATAGTAATTCGGCTCGGTTCCATGTACATCTTCGAAATCTTTGCATTTTTCTCCATCTTGTTGCGCAGTAGGTAGCCACATCAGAGAAATTCATTTGATAGTCGTACGGATTTATGAAATGTATAGCAATCATCAGTTCATTTTTTGTCTTTTTCATATAAGGAAGACTGTGCAATCACTCTGAAACTCGACTTTTTAAGCTACACCCGGAGTGTCGAGTGTCATATACCACTAGGTTCAGTTCGTCGATATCTGAAAATGTCTGTATGTTTTATAGTATCGTTAAATAGCTTCAAAACTGCATTGGCCCTACACACCAAAAAAATCTGAATTTTATCGGTGACGTAATTGCAAACATGACACAATTCAACAACTCGTAATTCACGAAATGACGGAACATTACCGTGTTCCGTTTAATTTTACATGATGCATATACTTTACATGCGCAGTGACAAAAAATTACACTTCATACCATTCAGAACAAACGCTCTATGTAGAGTAAAATTACATGATTCAGGAAATTAAACGTCATGTAAAATTAAAATCAATCGTAAAACTAAGTCATTTTTGATGCTCGTATATGTCAGGGTCAGGAGACGTAAATTTACACTATTTTTTCTAGGTGTGTAGGTGGGACTCACTTTTGTGCCTAACCACTACTAACAATCCTCACTTTTCTTCCTTCCTTTTGTTCCACGAGACTGCATCGAAGAGTTATATCGTGGGGAGGCTGATTCAGTCTCAAGACAAAATGATACATTAGAGCGGTTTATCTCCGAACACTGGCGCCTCAAGCAAAGCTGTGGTTGCTCTCACAGCCTTCCCCTTAACATAATCGTCGTGACTTTAAAAGTTCAAGTCGATGATATATTTTCCGACCGCGCTGTCTTTCGGCTGCTAGTCATCACCAACTCTGTTTTATGATGGGCAATCGTCTCCGTGTCGAGTGTCTCCTCTTCTAGCGATTGTCCGATTACTTGGAACACCACATCATCCGCGAAGCCGAAAATCGTTATATCTCTGGGAAGGTTCAGCTTCCATACTCCATCGTACACTGCGTTCCACAGCGTCGAGTCGAGGAACGTCAGTTGTAGTTGTGATTCCCCCTTGTCTGTCTCGTAGATCAGTGTTCGGTACTGAAAGTAGCTCTATAATATCCTGCAGAGTTACTCATGCTGTACAGCGAATGGGCGATTGCTTCCCAGCTAGTACTATTGAAGCATTCTTCACGCCTAAGGGAACCACCACGCAAAAACGATATCCTTATCTCTGCTGTCTCCACAGCTCCCACAACCGTTTGGATGGATTTCACTGTAGACCTGCCTATAAGGAAGCCGAATTACACGAGATGCCGTTCTCACGGTCCGCGTACTTCGTTAGCTTGTTCAGGATTACTCCTTCTCTCTAACATTACCAAGGGATATATTGACTACGCTGAAAGATTTCCATGTTGTCCCGGCATCGGAAGCAACATCAGCTTTTGTCGCTTCCAATTATCGGATCGTTTTGAACATATCCGGGCTCTCATGTATCGCTTCACTTTTATGGCCTTCGCCATCTCGATAAGCTGTTTGTTGGTAAATCGATCTTCATCTTTGTGACCATCCTCCTCACTGTACGGTGAAAATAGATTCATGTTGTGGGGAAAACCTTTCAATGGTGACCTTGGCACCTTGGGGGTCATTTGGTCCGTCTTCTCTCGCGTTTTCGTTTACGTCCATGTCAATATCGGTACTGCATTCATCTTGCTCATCGTCGGATGTTCTTATTTGTTGTTTGTGCTTAGGTTTTGTCGGACGCATTCTCACCACACGAACTCCGTTGCGGAGTCTTGGGAAGAAGTTCCTCCAACTATCTTCCTTAACACTATTCACCTCTCCGTATTTTGACAGGATTTGTTTGATAGCGAGGGAACTAGTACGTGGTCATGTCAACATTTATATACGTTGGGATACTGTATAAAATGTCATTACATTCGATGACGTGTTTCATGTTGTTCTGGGAAGCGAATGATTCTGCTTGACTAATATTTTTTAAGATATTCAGTACCGCATGACGTAAATGGTGGAATTGCACCGCATAAAGTACCGCAAGCTACGTTAAACTTCAAGTTCACCTTCAACATTTGCTCCCCTTCATGAATTGATGGTATTAGCAGATATTTCGTGTAGTCAACAGCAACATAGTTTGCCCGCATCGTGATATACTTTTGCTTGGCATTGTCACTCATTGTTTGTTCACGTATCACACACTAGGCAGAAGGAATCAATTTTTGCCAAGCGTCGCGCTGGTAAATTTGATTACTTGCCCTGCTATTGCAGCGGAGCGATTTCTAGCTTCTGAACTGAGCGAGATGAGAAACCGAAGTGATCTCCGACTTCTTCTCCAAGCTCGGAGGCAACTTATACGTAGATCGATAATCGTCGTATTGCACCCGGCGACCGTTTCTCGGCTTCCCATCCCTTGGTATGGTCGCATTACACGCCCTTGTTAGTAGTGCCGTGAACTCGCTCGCATTTAGGTTGAAGAGGATACCTTCAAATTCAAGTTCTTCGACGGACACGTTCCTGTGAAAAATCGCTGTTTTCCATCTTCACTCGTTTATATATCTCCTACATATTCATATTCATGTATTCGCTTGGTGGTCGCTGTGGATATATCCTCGCACACTTTTCAGTCCATCTTTCCGGTTACTCCAAGGCTACAAAAATTGACATCGATAATGGATTCCCGGTTCTTCCTGCGGTAAGTGCCGATGATACCATTATTTGTAAGATCTATATTTAGCTTTGCTAGAGCATTCTTGATCGCTGATGGCCAGACAAAGTTCTTTTGATTCCAGCGTCTATCTCGAAAATTTCGCATGTTTCTGGTTCTTGGAATATTTCAGAATTAATGTCTCTTCGGCTTCTTGGAAAACGGCTTATTCAATTTTCACAAGCTTAGCCTTAAATGGAAGGTTTGGTAGCAGATTTTGATCTGATCAAGTTCATAAGAATCGCACATATGGCTGCGGAAATACGGTATGAATACTACGATCCCATATGAAATCTGTATTAGCCTTTCCATGAGATGTTTGTTTGATAATACACAGATGGGTCCTTCCTTCCGCGATCAGCAAACGTTTCATTTGATTTGATCTCATTTAAACTTCACATTTACCCGAGAATGGTCAAAATAAAAATTATCATGAGATGGTAATTTCTAAAACTACCATAATAGTTTTCAGTTACGAAAAGCAAAACTCTATGGAAGCTATTATTGTTCTATAAAACGAGACAATTTTTTGAATTTTGGTTATTTTAAAAAAAAAATTGCCCCCTGATTTTTTTCAGTTATTTTGAAGGTGATATAATTTTTAAAAAATATTTGTAATGGCCTAAATTCTCTCAATTCTTAGGCAATCTTGAATTTCGTAGATGTGTTTTTATACTTCTTCTTCTTAATGTTCTAGTTATTTTCTGTCGGCACATTTCCGCTACAAGGCCGAATTCTAGAGAGGTGACTCCACTATCTGGACCCGACCCATCAACTCAAGGGCCTCAGAAAAATCTCAACAACCTCGGCTGGGATTAAACCCAGACCAATTGCGGTGAGTGGTGACCACGCTTACCACTCAATCGCCGGCGCCGTCATGTTTTTATACTGCTATGTGTAAAATCGTTTTTTATTACATACACACTTTTTTCCTATATTTAGAGCGAGAAAATATACTAGAAAAAATATAATAGTAATTTTGAAATTGGTGCAAAGTACTTTTGTTAACATAATTTATATCATTAAAAACTGTGAACAACGGAAGACGTGAATATTTTTGACACGCTTCTATCAGTGTTAAACAAATTCTCATGAATACAATTAAAAGTTAAAATTAATTGTTTTCTAAATCAGCTACCGATCAAGTTGTACACATTGTTGTGGAATTGGTAACTGCTATTATCGGATATTACTAATTTGTGTTCGCTTCATTGCGGTATTCAGGCCAGAAAAGAAACTGTTAGATGAAGTTATTTGTGATACATTACAAGAGAAAATAGAAGATTTGAAAAGAAAATCGTTGACTGAATGCGGAATATTTTGTCCAGAATGCTCAGATTACCGATCAAATGAAGCAACCGGAATTTCGGCTCACTCTTGGATGTGTTCTACTAGAGTGGCATATGAGGTTTAACAAAATCAACTAAGTATCACAAAATTTGAAATTTCACTGTTATCGCACCATACAGATGTTTATGTAAGTCAGTTTATTATCATACGGCTATATGTCGCATTGGTCAGTGCGTTCCTTATGGATTGTTAAACAAAGGGTTTAGAAGTCTATTTACTAAACAATGGGAAGTCTATTTACTAAACAATGGTTTGTTACGAAACAGGCGATATTGTCAAGATAACTTTTCATATTATTTTATTTTACTCTTAATTGATTACACTAGTTTACAAGAAAAATGAAGCTTCGAGAAAAAGTATTTTTATACTAATTTTGGGTCGCTGAAAACGAAAACAATATTCATTTTTTTGTTCAAAGAAGCGATTTTGTTTGTCGTGTGAAAATCATCTAAATAATTTAACCAATATGCAGGTTGAAAGGTGCCGAGATGCCCTTTTCAAAAACATATGATATGTGTCGATCATGCGTAAAATTTTTAGTGTTGCAAGCGACCCAAGCTAAAAAAAATATGACCATTTTTAAAAGTTACTCATTTTTAATTGATTTTTTACAGCAATACAATTTTTTTCTGACCTTTTAGAATCTAAGATGATAAATAATATATTTACGTTAGTTTTAAGCCTAATATCACCAACATCGGATGGAAAATTTTGATGCTATGGCACATTGAGCGAAATTAAAATCTTGTAATTTTAGCAGACCCTGCCCTGGTGCGGAGGTTCAGAGGGTGTAACACTGGTCTCATAAGCCAATCATCAAATATAACAGCCCCTATCGGGAAGGAGTTTCAGTGGGATTGTAGCACTAGCCAAGTAATGTTCTTTAAACTAAGAATCGACTGCGAAGTCTGTTGAAGCAGAAGTCTAAAATTACTCTAAGGGATTGTACTGTCAAGGCTTTATAATAGCAAGACACTGACGAAATGTGTATCTGCACAGTTCAATCAATACCAACCACTTCATGGAATTAGAAACGAAATCTTTTTTTTTATTATCTATTAATATACCTTTGTGCTGTTCACACAATCACAATTCCGGTCGAAAAAAAACTTTTCCCCTTGAATGCATTCGTTTGTGTTGGATAGAGTATTCTCGAATTTCCATCCAGCAATAGTTACCCATCATGTCTTAGTCCCAGTTTGTCTTCACATCTCGCCCTGAGCAGAAGCAAAAAATCGTCCCGCGCAAGTGAAACAGTCAATTCTACCTAAAAATCAATCGGTGCCTATCACACAAGCAGTCCATATAACAATAGCCTATACCTACTGTGCGATTTAGTGATGAGTGACGGTGCCCAGAAAAAAGCAACCCAGATACGGCCGAACTGTGTTGCTGTTGATTTTTCGAAATGCCCCGTAAGACCAGCCATTGGGAAGTGGAACAGTTATTAAAAGTGCAGATGAAACTCAATCTGGCTGAAGTGGAAACCCTACAAATGCATCATATCAAACATTGCGTGCTGATTTCGTTCAACAACATTAACCAAGCTGAGTCATTCGCCTCGCGAAACAACATGCAGCACACCGCCGAATGCGGCAATGTTAAATATAGCATTCCCGTATACATCGAGAACGGCGCTATAGAAGTTCGTGTCCATGATTTGGCTACGCGTACCCCTGACGGCGCGATTAAAAAATGCTTGCAAAAATACGGAGAAGTAGACTCCGTTACACATGAGACTTGGAGGAATTTTTTCCCGGGCATCCCTAACGGTGTTCGTGTGGTGAGAATGCGTGTGACCAAGCCAATTCCCTCATACATAACCGTCACAGCGTTAGGAAGTGACGATGTTCTCATTTATCAAACATCACTAGTCACGTACCCAGGACAAATTCCTACGTGCCAGTTCTGCACGAAGAAGCTGCACCTCGGAAAACCTTGCGTAGAAACTATTAAGGAAAACTTAACCAATCCAACTGAAATCAGCCCAGAACCATCTTACGCTAAACCACTAACAGCTGCAAAACCAACATCTTCGGATCAAGCACCAACAACCAGCAACAACAACAACGAAACGAATGCCGAAAAATACGAACATACAATGAACACCGATAAGAGTAAGACACAAACTGGAACATCTGACCGCGAGCAGCAGGAAAGTAGTACGGATGAGGACATGGACATGAACGACAACGCAAAAGAAGACAAACGGATCGAACCTCAAATGGCAGTGGACAACACTGGCAATATTTCGCCCCCTAGAAAAAGGATCTCAACATGCAGCAGAAAGCTGCTTCTAAAAGAGACAAAAAACTTAACATAGTTGTTTTTTTTATTTATTGTAAAAAACGAACAATCGGCCTCGTTGAGCTACCGCATTTGGGCCTAAATAAATTTAATAAATTTAATAATGTCTTAGTCCCAGAAGCTTTCATATCGCTTTTCTAATGCTGCAATATCCTGATGGAATCTTTCTCCAAACACGATACGCATACCGACTGAGAAGTCCAAAGTTCATTTAAGAATTTAGCTTCGATTCCGAAATAATGTTTATAAGCAGTAAGAACATTTTCGGTCAACCGGTTTCTGAACCGATTGTGAAATAGGTAATTGTAATCACCAGGGACAAAACAAAACGTTTCCAACAAATATTTGCACATTTTAAGAAGAGGACTTAGTTGTACAATGAAAAAAACCAAAACAATTCAATTCGCAGTTAAAAAACAGGAGGGCAGCGTGTAAAGATACACTCATTCGAGAGACCCTTGTTGCAACACCACTACAAAACTGTGTGTATTTATTGTTTGTAAAAGTTAAATACCATTAGGGTCCAGCAGTTAATAAAATGCGATTTCAGGGTTTTTAGGAAGGGACCCTGAACTGTGAGTTGTTTGTTTGAATCGGATCCTATAACCCAAAAATGCCCCAAAACACCCTTTTCAAAGAAATCTTGAAATCTTCTTTGAAAAAAAAAATACTTTGTTTTCACCACACCTTTCTTCCTAGCTTAACGCGATTACCTTAAAATTTGTAAAATCTGACACATTAGAATCCGAAAATATGCAAAATTAATTTTTCTGTAATAAAAAATTAGAGCAAAAACAGAAAAAAAAGTTAAGCAAAAAAAACCCCTTTAAAAAATTAATCTAGAAAACACTTTTCTCGCAACTTCATTTTTCTTGTCAACTAGTGTAATCTTATTTAAGACCAAAAGAGATATGTAAAAAACAGAACAAGTTTCACTTAGTGCTTAATAACATTACCAGTTTTTATCAGATTTTCATGATCTTTGGCTTAAAATTCTCGTGAGAAGTTTGTCTGTCGCATAAAACTTTAAAAGAATTTTTTTTACTGAATTAAGTACTGTAGCCGCGAAAATTAATTTTGCTTTGAAATATGGTATTAAAAACAATTTTCCAGCCATCGTAGGGTATGTTATCATAAAATATTTTCCGAAAGCACACAAACACTATGAATAAACAAATTATGGCAATTTTACCAAAAAAATTGGCACTTTAAGATAAAATATTCCACGAAAGCAAAATCAAAACACCTAAAGATTTTTTTGGGTTCTTAAAACTTGTTGCACTATATTGCACGATTTCTGGGCGAATAGGGTTCCATCGTTATTGTTGGTGATGACATAAAGTTTGCAACTCGATATGAATGAGATATCGGATAGTGAAGATGAAACATCGGATTTCGAAGAGATTAAAGTAATAATGATGAATGGATGGGATTACTTGAAGAATCTAATATATATTGTTTAGAAGCATACGTGTATTTAGATTAACAAGTATTGCTATGACATTTTTTAACATTCTTTCAAATCTTTAGATATTTAATTTCATTTATAATTGATTGCTACTAGAGAATAATCGTGTCATGGGAATCCCATATTTGACCGCCTACAACAACTCACATTTCCTAATTTGGAACCCAATCCAATCGAATCAAATTTTTAGGGTAGAAGATATTTTCGCCTTTCATTTGAATCTAAGTTTGTTAAAATATGCTGATAAACTCTTGAGATTACGTATATTAAGAAGTTTTATTGGTCTATATTTTTGTTTCGAATAGGTAAGAATCGCTCCAGGAAGTCGCGCCAGTTTTCAGGTGAATCATCCCGTAGTAAGCTTTACATCTGTTCTGGGATGCGTTATATGTATTTTTTTATTTGACACGACTCATAGCGGTAGCTTAACGGAGCTGTGGATCTTTCATTTGTTTACAATATGTAAAAATAAAAATAAAAACAAATATTATTGATTGTCAGTTGGATCTCGTGCGCGCAACTATTTATTGCGAGCGGAGACCTTCTTTCGCGGCTCGCCTACTGCGTCATTAGGTTCATTTAATTCTCTCCTGTCCTCCACATCAAGGTCATCATCGTTAAAAGTGTCTTGGTGCTCGCGACCAGATGTTTTTGCTGCTTCTTGCACTTACGGGTGACCAATGTAAATCCGTCATTGTTATTACCTTCTTCACCGATGTTGCTTACAATGGTTTTTGGAGAGCTGGATGCTGCTTTGGTAGTTGTCAATATGGACTGAACAGCTTCCGCAAATTCGGTATCCGTTTGAGGTTCAGGTATTGGTATTGAAAACTCTTTTTTGTCTTACCGTGGGTGCGTTGGAAATCGGTAGAGATGCATTCTCCTCTGTATTTTCCGCGCAAGGTCGTCAGTGGTGCGCTGTCTGATTACAATACTTGCACGTAGGAGTTTGCCCCTAATGGGTGCATAACGCAGTTTAGTTAATAGTAGCTTCGTGGGTTTTGAGTTTTATAGTCAAGTGGGAGGGGATAGATTTTCCGATCCGCATCCTCACCACAAAACATCGTTGGGTGTACCGGGGAAGAAATTTCTCCACGTATCACGTGTAACGGATTCTACTTCTCCGTAATGCGACATGTATTTTGCAATTAGATCAGGAGGGGTGCGTGGTGATAGGTCGTGTAGCTTTACATCTACATAGTCTTTTTCTATATACACGGGAATCTTAATTCCAACTTTATAACTTTCAGCCACGTGCTTCAAGTTGTTCTGCAAAACGAAACGTTCGGCTTGGGCTAACGTGTTGAATGAGTACCACATTGCGAAGATGATGATACTGTAGATACATAACCTCCTTGAGCCTAAGCTGCATCTTCACCTTCAGCAGGTATTCCACTTCACGAAAATTCATTTTTATTGAACAGAATTTAAAATCAAAAACCGCTGTGTTGGGTCAGAGCAGAGTTTTTTCGTCAACTTTACTCATGATGGCAAAAATAAATTAAAAGCTTCCTTTGTTCTCGAGACAATGCACACTAGATCGAGAGGTTGATAATTGTTGTTCACTTGGTTCGATTGTACGTCTGACTTGGGCAGAAGTAGAAAGTCGACTGAGCATTATATGTATTTATATTCATGCATATAATCTATGACGCCCAAGATGCTAATAATATTCAAAATATACACTCAATTATTTTATTAATTATTTTTTTACAAGAATTATTCTAATTATTGTGATATTTTGTGCTTCTTTGTATTCAGTAATTTCAATGACTACTTTTTTATTAACTAGTAACAATATATATGTTGACTATATTCAATAAATTATTCAATTTTTCATTTTATGCACATGCTACATATATTTATTCATTTCATTTATCATAATATTAATTATATTTCTTATACGAATAAGTTGTATTCCATTCATTGTGTATTTACACAATACATAGTATATGTACTAAATATATGTTTTCATTAGAAGCATTTTATTTCAGCAGCACATGTATTTTATCAATTATTCATCTTATTTCATTATATTCATTACATGTAGTATAATTATTATATGCACCATATTTCTTTCACTTTGCTCATTAATTATTAGCATACTTTATAAAATTTACTTATTATACGACACTCGATATTAGGCAGTATGTGCCTTTCATGCATTGATTGGAGACATTTGCTTAAGAATGTTAATTCACATTTTAGCTTGAGTAGTTTTAAAATGCAAAACATGTATTGCATTAGCAGCCGAAGTAAGCAGTTGGTACAACGGAGCGTGCTTTGTAGGACCCGCTTTTATTGTGTTGGAGTGTTGAAGGCGAATGTGGATACCATGCGTAATGGTCGGACTAAGGTTTAATCCTTCATTTATTAAACATTAACAACATTAAATATTAACAAACACTGTAAGTTAGGTTAATTAATAAAAATCTGTCTAATTAACTTCGTCCGCATTAATTGATATCCTGATCAGTGCATCCCTGTAAAAGCCGACCCTGAGAGCGAAAGCGCTACCGAGCTAGTCGTCTAAAAAGAGGCTGCTGTAGAACCCATTCTCACTAGATCCCCGTGGCTTTGACCAGCGATCGAGGTCGTTAAGTGGCACCCATCTGGTGTCGCCCAAGTAACAACCAAATAATATTAACAATTTTAAAATAACACAAAAATGAAAAAGGTAACCAAATTAATAAAATGAGAAGAATTAAAGAATTAAACAGACAAATTAGATTAGTTCAGCTTAAATCAAAATTAGACAACATTAAAAAAGTTATAAAATTAATAGAATAAATTAAGCTCAGGAGCAACCGTGAACACATTAGGGCGGTAAAAATGCAGTTACAAAATGACAAGATATGGTCTGTTGATTATCATAAAAAATGAGGACTTGAAAACTCTGAACTAGAGCGTCTACGCTTCAGAACAGCCCATGAAGATCGGATGCACTTTCAAAACGAAGGTTGCAGTAATCGGTACAAACAACGCTGCGATTTCAGCGAAGTTTTTAATAGTATCTTGCGGCTGTCGATGGTTACTACTTGCGAAATGAAACTGCTAAAAGTGTCCTCAGTTATCACTTGCTAGCATAGACCATCCTTTCTCCCTGAAAAGAATACTACACCGCACCAGCTGCTTTTAGGGAAGGAGCTAAAACTAGACTCAATGAAATGGAAAAGCGGGGGATCATAGAAAATGTTTCTTCAACGCTAGAATGGACAGATGAATCCGAAGCATTTTGGAATATGCTGTGCGAATATGAGCTGCACATCACACCGTAAAAAACAGTTGGAACGCGTAAAAAGATGTTTAGTGCGATATGCTCTAAGAAATTAGCCGTGGAATGACTCCGCCGGTCTACCGCCGCTGCGTTGCGATATCGTTTATTGCTTCAAACGACTAAATTAGCTATCAGAAGCTATTTCTTTCATTAAAACAACAATAAACTTCTAAGTACTACAAAACATTGTTCATTTAATTATTTTGTTTAAATTTACATAGCAACATTATTGAAAAGCATATTTTTGATACTTTGATTATATTTGGTTGAACTAAATAAATAAACTTATTTTTTCCTGACCAATAATTTTATTTATTGGATCCAATCTATAGTTTTTGTTTAATATACAAATAATTTTTTCTTAGTGCAAGAAAGGCCGTCGCAGAGATTTGTAGACATATCGAACCTGCTGTCCATCATCACAAAATCAAAAACTAAAGTTGATATTGAAAACGACGGCGCCAGCCACTACATTGATTTTTACCAAACCCGCAAAATTACTAAAAAAGCACATTCCTGCACTCTCCTCGTTTCCTATTCCCCATTTCCCGCTACTCAGTAGAATGAAATATTGCATAAAAATTGAAAATTCGATAAGCTTCGCAAAGCGTACAAAAACGCACTTGACCATTGCAGAAATGATATTTTCCGTTCGCGTTTCATACCCGATTTACCACATGGACTGACGCCGCCAATCCCGATGCTGCCAACAGCACGCCACAGGGCTTCACGCTAGAAAAAATACTCAATCCGTCGACTGACAGTGTTCCTCCTGCCTGGACAATATAGACCCGTTTCGGCAAGCAAACACCCATCTCCCTCTCTGTTCAACACACGCAGACTACGCTATCGATTAAGCCCAATAAAGCTGCACTGCTAGCAGGCCACACAGGTTCCACCATTTAAGTGGAACCATAGAAAAAAGTGCCCTGGTTTTGGTAAATGGACGGGGACTGAACGGGCATACGCATAGGTATATTTGTTGTAAAAAAATACACCCACGCATTTGACCTCACGGGTGGGTGGTGGAATGATTAACATGGAGTTTCCCGTTCGCATGATCTGCTATGGATGACCAGCTATCTGCTACCCAGTAAAGGGCAAGTAGATGCTTGGAATGATCGGTGGGTTTGTTTTAATCAAATCATTGATTGTTGAGCGAAAAATATTGTGAACATGTTATGAAATGACAAGATAAAGGCAAACTCATCAATCATTTTTAGCGATCGTTTATCTCATCATTTAGTCCATCTTAGTGAGAAAGTAATTTACGGTAGCTGCGATATCTCATATATAACATTGGCTTACCAGTTATGACTAGCTTCACTTTCGGTTGAAAAGTTGGGTCCTCAGACCGCACGGATGAACTAAGGGGCCACTATAGTTGAACAGGCCTAAACAAATTAGACATTCGATGAATATGACAAAGGAGCACAGCATAGAAATGAGATCATCATATCGTGTGTTAATTCATGGTTTCTAACTGAAGCATATTGCAATGGCAATTAAAAACGTGAGAAAATATTCGAAGGCTAGAATTTTCTCTCAACAGCGTTCATATTAGCAGTATGCTAACAGAATTAACGATAGTAATTTAACCATGATGTTGTTTGAGAAGTAAGAGTTCCTTGGCCTTGAATGAGGAATGATGGAGTATAAAGAGTTTCATGTAATTTTGCTTTCAAACTCCCTTGTCCAGGGTAGCAAAGAATTCTTCATACTTCAGGATGTGCTTAAAACTGGTTTCGTACACAATGCATTTAGCTATGTATACCCTCTAAAATACTAAAATATCTGTTATAGGCAATAAATGTCAATCTGACAGATGGGCGAACATTACTATTTTTGGTCTATATAGTCTTTTGCTTTTTGATGCACACATTGCGGATAAAACGTCGATGTTGATTGTTGTTCGTTCATACTATCATGAGTTTTTCAGACCGTTGTACCATTTTAAAAGAGATAACAGCAGAGCCCTTAAATAGTAGCACTCAAACACGTAAGATTAATTTTTAATTCGGTGGTATAAAACTGCGTTGAAGATGCACTCCTTATGTTATACTAAACTATCTAATACCATGTTCACACTACGAGTTAAAACGTGTTTTAACGCTATCTTGATGACATTTTTCTTGTTGTTAATTATTATAACGTGTTTTAACTCTGTAGTGTGAACGTAGTATAAGAAGGGGACTGGGGAGTACGCAAGCCCCCCTCCTTTTTCATTTTTTGACTACGTCTATGTTATTCAGCAATCCATTCTAAACATTTCATTCAAAGGTACCAAGTCTCTGCGATGACTACACACTTAATTTGAATTACTGGGTCCAGTAAAATTTTACTGGGGTTTTGAACAGCAAACCGTTAGATAATCAATACTGTAAAATAATTCGGTTACCGAACTCTTCGCAATCCGTTCTATCCAAACGTCAAAAAATACTGCTCGGTCAGCAGTTTTCTCTGAAAAAGGGCGACTTGACAGATGATTTATTGTACCTGTTTTGTATGTTTTTGACGAGGTTCGGTAATGTTGGTACAATTTTGCCGAACAATCAGTCAGTATTTTATTGGATAATGTTCATGTACCGAAAAATACGGAAGTGCCGATGAAAAATATTACAGGTTCCAGCAAATTATTCAAAAAATTACTGAAAATCGCTAAAAAAAATGAAAATTTTACCACAATTTTTTAAATAATTTGCTGACAGCTCTGTAGAAATATTACTTTACTGTACAAGAAAGAATTTACTGAAATTACTGAACAACTTTTGGCTGGCTTAGTGTGTACGTTCTCATTTATTTAAGTTTAAAGTGTCGGTATCGACTTTAACTCTCACGGTACAGCATGGGGTTGCCTCTATGATGATTACCGGTCTTCCTTAATTCACAATCTTTGCGATAACTTCAATTTGACATTTTTAAACACGGGTGAAATGACAAGGATTCCTGCTACCCCAGCGCACCCGAGCGCCTTAGATTTGTCCCTCTGCTCGACATCGCTATGGTTAAATTGCACATGGAAGGTATTTTCTGATCCCCACGGCAGCGACCATCTGCCGAACGCAGTGTCAATCAATAACGGCTCAAGGTCATTGAAATCAATCAATATTTCGTATGACCCCTCACGAAATATCGATTGAAAGAGCTATGCAGCCGCGATATCCGACAACATTGAATCTACTCAAGAACTCCACTCAACTCAACTCCGGAAGAAGAGTAAAACTTTTTGGCTGGCTTGATTGTCGACAGTGCGAATCTAGCTCAGACTAAGCCAGTACCCGGCGTGAACATACAAAACGTTCTCCTAATCCATGGTGGGGCAAAGAGTGCTCAGACGTGTACGCGGAGAAGGCCGCCGCGTATAAGACTTACCGGGACGACGGGTTACCCGCTAGCTATCGACAATATGCAACGTTAGAAACGCGAATGAAGAGTTTGATAAAAGCCAAGAAACGTAGTTACTGGCGCTGGTTCGTTGACGGACTAACGAGAGAAACATCGATGAGCACTCTTTGGGGCACAACTCGGCGTTTGTGAAACCGAAACAGTACTAACGAGAGCACGGAATATTCGATTTCGCCAAGAAGGTTTGTCCGTATTCCGCCTCGGCACAGACGATCAACCGCGCAGCGTCCCCTCGCGATAACGCGAACGAAACACCTTTTTTTTGATGGTGGAGTTCTCACTTGCTCTCTCGTCATGTAACATTAAAACTCCTGGGCCAATCAGTACACACCTTGTTGAACAATCTGCCACACTCTGCCAAGAGACGCTTGTTGAACTTATTTAATAAGATTCTTGAGGCTCACATTGTCCCACACGATTTGAGACAAGTGAAGGTCATCGCCATCCAAAAATCAGAAAAACCAACCTCCGACCACAATTTATATCGACCGACCGCAATTCTGTCCTGTATCCGGAAGTTGTTCGAGATAATGATCCTATCCTGCCTCGACAATTTTTATCGAAGAAAACGACTTACTGTCAGATACACAATTTGGCTTTCGCAAAGGCAAAAGGACGAACGATTGTCTTTCGTTGCTCTCAACCGAAATTCAAATGGCCTATCTGTATCTGAAACAGAAATGCCACCAAAGGTTCAACTTTCTTCGTACAATAACCGGAAAATAGTGGGGTGCCCACCCAGGAGACCTAATCAGGTTGTATCAAACAACGATTCTGTCGGTATTGGAATACGAATGCTTCTGCTTTCGCTCCGCTACGAACATACATTTCATCAAACTCGAAAGAATTCAGTATCGTTGTTTGCGTATCGCCTTAGGGTGCATGCAGTCGACTCATACGAAAAATCGATTTTGGGAACTCTGATATCGATTGCTCATTCGATGCGATATCTTGTACCCGGTGATGATTGAAAGGCTTGTTGAGCTCAATTCTCAGACCCGTTTCATGTCCCTGTACTTTGACTACATGGCCCAGAAAATTAATCCTTCCTCTTACAATCCCAACCGTGTGCATTTCATAAATACTTCTGAATCTATTGTTTTCTTCGGCACATCCATAAAAGATGAGATTAGTGGAATTCCGGACCACATACGCTCACAAGTGGTTCCAAACATGTTTTATAATAAATTCCGAGAAGTTGACTACTCTAAGATGTTTTATACTGACGGATCAAACCTCGAAGGGTCCATTGGCTTCGGTATTTTCAATCAAAAGTTTGCCGCTTGTTACAAACTCAATGACTCTGCTGCAGTTTACGCCGCAGAACTGGTTGCTATTCAGTATTCCCTTGGAGTCATTGAAACATTACCCGCAGACCATTACTTCATCGTCTCGGATAGCCTCAGCTCCATTAACGCTATTCGCTCGCTGAAACATGGAAAGCACTCCTCGTCTTTTTTGGGGAAATTACGGGAGCTGTTGAGTTCTTTATCTAACAAATCTTTCCAGATTACCTTGGTGTGGGTTCCTTCTCATTGCTCCATTCCCTCCTTAGCTAAGGTGGTTGCGCTAGGTGACGTTTATGAAAGACCAATATTCTTCAACGAATTTTTCAGTATTACTCATCAGAGAACCCTCTAAAGTCAGCAAACTTCGTGGAGTACTGGTCAACTAGGAAGGTGGCTACATTCGATAGTCCCTAAGGTATCGACGAAACCTTGGTTCAAGGGGATGGATTTGGGTTGTGACTTCATTCGTGTGATGTCACGACTCATGGCAAACCATAACTCGCTGGTTGCACAGCTCTGGCGTATTGGGCTCCTGGATAGTGATATCTGGGCGTGCGGCGTCGGCTATCACGATATCGAGCACAATGTCTGGGCGTGCACCGAGTACAGTTTCGTTAGGTCTCGGCTAATGGACATCCTCCGGGCTCGAGGAAAACCACCCAACGTCCCGGTTCGAGATGTTATGGCAAGACGCGATCTCCTCTATACGTATCTTGTATACATTTTTCTTAAAAACCATCAATATACATACAGATTTAACTTCCCCCTTTATTTTTCTTATCATTCTCAGAAGTGCTCTCTTCCGCCTGTATCATACACCCACGAAAGTTTGATGCGACTCTAAGGCAACATCAAACATCTCTGTCCAATGAGCCAACAAACACGGGACCTATAGCATAAAAATCATACGCGCAACTCGAAGTCTTTCCGATCCGCACCTGAGCCGTACTATGAAATCGTCTGGATGAACCCCTGCCGACTCGAGTAGGACCACCCTGTGGCCCAGTGCATAATCCTTCCTGATGAAGGCTATCCGAGTCTGTCTGTAACCCATGCCGTTGATCCCCCGATGTCCCCCTGCCAACTTTGTCCACCTTCCCTCCCCTGACTTTAATACCCATAAATATCCCCCCCCCCCCCAAAAAAGTCTTACCGAAGCATTTAGCTCTTCCTGTCTCCTACGTTGCGTAATCGCGTCGAAAATGCCCAACTCTCCCCGAATCTTTACAAAATTCAATCGCACCCTCTAGTTCAGTGGTTTTCAACCTTTTTCGTTCCATGTACCCCCTTTTCTAATATTGATCACCATCATGTACCCTTTTTTGAGCATCGCTTTCCATGCTTTTCAATTCGATGCACGCCACAATTTTTCAATTAGAAACTGTTTCTAAACATTCTCAGCCAGTATCTTAATTCTTGACGCACTGAAACAATATTTTAAGTGAATATCCGATAGAAATGTTTGAATAACAAGATAAAATTTGCTTAGCAAAATTCAAATTCGCGGAAAAAGTTTTTTTTTTATATTGAATAACTAGAACAAAAGAATTGTACCTACTACATTTCAAATGCGATTGTAGAGAGAAAACTATTGTGTGTGTTTTAAAGCCGTATTCTAATCAACCTGACTTGAACAAGAATAATGAAGCGGATCACTTCGAAAACTGAATTCTTCATCAAAGTCCACTTTTCGTACTGTTGTAACCTAAAATATTAAAGTACCTACATCCAGTGAGCATGACAACCGCGTGTGCTTTAAATTCGCTACCGTGCTCCTCTACAGCAAAAAAAACGTTTACGCTCAGCCCTCGTTTCCATATATCCATTGCTCGTGCCAGCACCAACTGGCGCGGAGTCAACCACACTCCCGGATTACTGCATCCGGCAGCTTAACAGCGACACACACGTGCCACGACCAAAACCACCGGTTCACTCATCGTCAGTCACCGGGAAATATATTCATTTTTTTCTCTCGCCTTGTTATAGCGCCACATGTTTGCATCGCCGCTCGACTGGAGTCATTTCACCTGGGGGATGAGGACCATTCCAGGAATGCCATAATGGACCCATCCACCGATCAGGGTCGGAGGCTCGCAAAACATTTACCTAGATAAAATTAATCATACCGTCGACGGGGGTAAGCTTAAACTAAAACGTTTTGGTTCGCAATTGATAATTTAGGTGATACAAAAAATGGAAATTACTTAGATTTATGCATGGTATGCCATGCATAAATCTAAGTAATTTGACAATGCACGCTAAAGTGACCACCAAACGTACTTTCTAGGTTTTATCAAAACTGCCTCTATTGAGTTGATACTATCCGAAACAATAAAGTAATGATCGGTGGGCAAAGTATCAACTTTTCCAAGGGTATACGGAATAGCAGCAAGTTCTACGACGTAAACTGAAACAGAGTTATTAAGTTTGAATGATTGAACATAGCGAAACTAGTGGAACCGTCGAGACTTGACCCATCGATGTGAAACCACAGACGAACCGACATAACAGAGGCATTCGAAAAATGTCCCATACAAAATAACAATTGTTTTGAAATGAATCGATCACTACTGTCAAAGTACGACAGATCGCTCTGCCATGATTGAATCTGGGCAGGTTTCTCGAAGTATATCGATATTACAGAACGAGTGCAATTCCCACAGCTGCGTTTGTAGTGGTAATATGCATTAAAATAGTATTCAGAACTCATTAAAAATGCATGTATTCTGTTACTTTTTTGCTTGTAGCGGACAGTTTTTATAAATAGTACATAAATAGGATAATAAAAAGCTGAAAAAACGATTATTGGCATGCTAAAAGAAAATTTGTTCATTCTAGCATACCCGTACATGTACATGTGGCACGTCGGATCGTCGGTGATGGAACATCTTGTTACAGTCAACTTCTCGAAATTAGCGGACGTATGTAATCCGGGATTCCATGAATCTCATCATTCATGGATGTGTCGAAGGATTCCACGTCCCAAAATCCATTTTTCAACAGAAAGACGCACGCCAGCACTTCTATACTCATCGTATGGGCCAAGTGCATGCAATCCAAAACAATACGCAAACAACAATACTGGATTCGCTACAGTTTGATGAAGTGTATGCTCGAAAGCAAAGCGGAAACAGAAACACCCGTACTATATCGTTGTTTAGTACAGCCTGATCAGGTCTCTTAGTTGGGCACTCCACCATGTTCCGCTTATTGTATGGATAAAGTTGATCCTTTGTTGGCATTTCTGTTTCAAATACCTAATGTGACACCCCCAGGCAAGGATGCAAACCTTTTCTGCGGCTGTAATTTTTCTGCCTACATTCTCATTTCTCTTTCGAAGCTGCTGTCGTTCGCTAGTGCAGGACGCCCAGCGCTGTACGGCGGTCTGTAAGCAAAGCAGTAACATGACGAAAAATACTGCCCCCAGTACAGCCACCAGACGCGAGCGGTACAGCTTCTCTTTCCTTATTTTACACTTTTTAATATTTTTAATCTATTCAATATTTTTAATCACAAACGACGACAATGAATGCGGTTCATTTACGCCACGACCGGCATTAACGCTTTCGTGTGCGGGCCTCTCCCTTTGACTGTGCAGAGAAAAGTGTACAAAGCGAGAGAATAAACTTTACTACGTCACACTCTCACCGAACAGTCGGAGTACAGCAGCAAAACAAAAATGTATTCTACTGCTGTACGGGAAAATGTACTCGGTTTGGCTACCGTTCTGGCAAGAGCTGTAGTGATGCTCAATAACTGAATCAAAAGTCCTCTTAATATCCAAGAAAACTGATGCCATTTGCTCTTTGCTAGCATAGGTCATTTTAGTTTGTTGAGAGCAACACAAGGCAATCGTTCGTCACTTTGGGGAAGCCAAATTGTGTATCTGACAGTAAACCATCTGCTTCAACCCAATTGTAGGGGCGAAACAAGACACGGATACAGAACAGAATTGGAATCGGTCGATACGCGTTGTGATCGGAGACTGGTTTTCCTTGCTTTTGGATGGCCTTCATTTGCCTCCAGTCATGAAAGACAATGTTATCCTCAAGAAACTTATTACATCTCTTTGCAGAGTCTGACAGATTCTTCAACAATATAAATTTGATTTTGTCGGGCCTGGGGCTTTATTGTTACATTATAAGAGTAAGTGAGAAATCTACCATTGGAAAAGGTATTTCGTTCGCGATATCATGAGGGGACGCGGCCCAGTAGATCTTCTGTACCGGGCGGAAACCAATCAAACATTCTTAGCGAAATCGAATATCCAACGATTTGAATATTGCACACTCTCGTTAGTACTGTTTTGGTTTCGTAAGCATCAGGCCGTGCCCTAAACAATGCTCATCGATGTTTTTCTCGTTAATCCGTCAACTTACCGGTGCCGTTTCTTGACTTTCATAAAACTTTTCATTCGTGTTTCTAACGTCGCGTACTGTCAATAGCCAGCGGATAACCCGCTATCCTGGATGGCCTTATATGCGACAGCCTTCTCCGCGTATTAGTCTGAATACAATTTTCCCCACCATGGGTTTAGCCTGAGTTAGAAACGCGGAGTTGAGAATCAAGCCAGCCAGGAACCCGTACTCTTCCTCCGGAGAAAGCTCTTGTGGGGACAAATCAATATTTCGTGTGAAGTCATACGAAAGATTGATTGAGTTCGATATTTTTAGGAACGTGTCCTATGGAAAATAGAGAAAGAATGATCGAAACGGGGACAATTCTCTTTGTATTGGACATACTGTTGGGTGCGTTAGCCACTCCGTCACCGTTCCGGTCATTCTTGCTCGGTCTATCGGGCGGTGACGATTTGCTTATAAAAGGCATTGGGAGTAGATGGGTCCATTGGTAGGTATTTTGGCGGTGATCAGAGTACTTTTGGGGAATCTGTCACGACAGCTTGGCAGTTCCTCGATGGCGGAGTAGTTAACGTACCCAACTAGAGACTGGGAGATCGCAGATTCGATTTCTGCTTGAGGACATATCTTTTGACAGTGTGTCCAATAAAAGGTAAATTGTCACCGTTCCGGTCATTCTTTCTCTTTCTATTTTCCATTGGACACGTTCCTAAAAACCTTTAAATAGAAAAAAATGACTCAAGTCAAAAACAAGGAATATATGCTCGGACGCAATGGAGGAGCAGGAATCCGTGTCATTTCACGCGTATTCAAAATGGTCACATTGAAATTGTCACAGAGCTCGTGGAGCCAGGTAAATCGATTATCATCATGAAGGCAACGGTGCGGTGCCGTGGTAGTTAAATCACCTAAAACTAAACTCGGTGCGGGGAGAAGTTCCGCAATATCCTAACTGACCAACTGAGGCTCTTGAGGGAACGTAGGTGGAAACAATGCAAGGGTCGTCGCAAGTCTTCTCGATCCAAGCGAATATTATTAAAATCGTGGAAGGTAGGTCTATTTTCGAAGTAAACAAAGTAGTGCAAATGCATCGCATTTCAAGTTATTTAGTAAGATTTTAAAGGAATCGATTTTCGGGATAATGCTTCTGCAATTCCACTGTAGAACCGTGATCTCGTTCGATGAATTAGCCTCCGAAGGATACAATCGCTAAAAGTGGGGGCCATTTTGCAGTAAACTGCATGAAGAATGTTTTTACTGCGGGGAGAAAGATTATCCAAATGCTTTTAGGAGGGTTAGAAATATTTTAAGCTGTGAAAATACGGTCCACAGTGTCAGAGAATTTGATTAAGCCAGCGCTGGTTTCTTTCTCTGGCTGAGATATGGGAACACTTAGGGTTTTCGATGTCGATGTCCCATGAACTCCTTTTCTGAGCTCAGATTTTTGAGACTGGGAGCTACTTGCTTCGGTTTTGCACCAGTACTCCCTCGAGTAGTTATTTTTGGAGGACCTTGAAGAGACACCTTCTGGCCTGTACAACGAAGCTTGGGAGAGGAGATGTTCCTCATTTTGCCATTGCTTCTAGGCATAGCAGAAGATGTTACCTCCTGGGGTTCATCATAGTCGCCTGTCTCAGTAGACAAGTTAGTATAGACGCTCGTAGGGTTCGATGACATCTTTAGAATTTCTGCAAAAAATCGCTTAGAACGACCATGAAGGGAACGCTTAAGTTTCTCCTCGCGTATGTTTGTATGCGGGACATGTTGGGAGATCATGTGGGTTCCCTCTACAGTAGAGATACTTTTCAACAGCACAGAAATCATTCACATGATTCCCACTGCATTTCCCACAACAAACCATGATACTACAATGGGAGGCTGTGTGTTTGCAATTTGTGCAGTTCATGAGCCGCGGCACAAAAAAGCGAATAGGTAAACGAACCTTGTCAAAGAGGAGGAAGTTAGATAGAGCAGAACCGGCGAAGGTCATCCGATAAGTGTCTGACTGATGCTGAATGCAAACGTTTGCATTCCAGTATCGTCACTGGCTGGAGCATGGGGTATTTTACACAATCAATCCCATCTGTTTGCAGATCCTCGCAACTTGGATCGGAGACTGCACCGGCACAATTAACCCTGTTTGATGGTACATATACCCTATACTTCTTCGTAAAAGACTCGTAGCCAGCAGTATCACTTACCTGCTTCAAACTATTTACTATTTCAGAACTCAAAAAATCTGCAATAGATTCAAACATTTCTTGTCTTCGCTCCGGAAGAAAATCACAAATGGTCCAGTTGCGGGGGGTGGATGCATTTTCAGTCGGGGAGGCAATATTATTTCTACATTAAGTTTAATTTTTTGTGTTTCGAATTCATCTCGTCAGTAACTAGCATCATCTGGGTGTCTAGTTAGACGATGTATCTAAACTAGTACTCAAATTAGCACTAGTTAGACACAAAACAAAATTCCAAACAGTTCACACGACACATGTGAACGTTCAAAGCAACTGACTTGTCCCAAGTGATGTCCCGGGAAGCAAGGACAGAGGCTCAGGTTTGCTGACGAGAAAGCGAAAACGAACTCTTGTCTTTTGGCTCGGGAGCCAAACGCCTTGCATTATGCAATATTAATTCCCATAAGGGAAAATTGGATTAAACCACTTTGTGCGTTAAGGGCACAAAACCTAACTTAAATTAAGTTATTTCTACAGCCATCTTGACTTGCGGCAAATCATTATGGGGGGGGGGGGTGTCATTTTTGCACGGGCCTGTTTACCCAGTGCAAGCTGGTATTGTAGACAAAAATGGGGAGTTTATTATTATGATGATGATGTGATGGTGTAGTAAACCCACCATCAGTGCCTATGCCAATGGCTGCAGTTGCTTTTAACAGCAAAGCCAAATGTTGCTAGCAAGCGAATTTTAAATTATCGATGTATGAAGGGCCAAAAAGGGACCATGCGTACTCCACAGGGACAAAGAATCTCATTCCAACTATTAAATCCAGGCGTTTGATTAGCGGCATTTGCAACACTCGTTAAGGCACTGCCTAATGGATTGTGCGAGAAGAGCGCATCAAACTTACCGTGCCATGACAGATAAAAATATTAACAATAACTACATAATCCCGATGAATTAAGACGTCATTGCAGATATTATTATCTTCTGACTAGAGATAGGCGATCAACGTACCCTAATCCATGGCACAGTTCGTATGATGCCCTAACGCACCATCCCTGCCCAAATATTGAAATAAATAAATATCACGAAAAAAATGCATATAACGAATGTAATATATGGAATGGGAAGTTTATTATTATGCGGTACTTAACTTGTATATAATGGCATCCAGACGGCTTACTAGAAAAAAAACACTGCTTCACTGCTCACTGGCCGGACAACGGTGAACGCGCAGAAATACAAAAGAATGGAAAAATACTGAGACCTCGATGAGACGGAGAATGCGCAAGACAACCTTGGCAGTGGATTAGCATTATTCTTTTTAACATTACACTGCACGGACTGGAATGATCGTAAACTGGTCTGAAAGTCACCGAACGATCACGATATTTTGAACAATATGTTATTTTGTCGAACTTTCAATATCGCGTATTCCATTTACATGCACTTCAGATTCTATTGTTACACTTGAGGTATGTCAGTGTACAAAAATGATTATATCTTACCCAGGACACGTTTTTTGAGGAATACAAGATGGTTTGATAATTGATAACGTAAAGTCCCAAAGTATTGTACAAAATTGAACACCGCAAGTGATCAAGGTCTAAAACTCACAATTTTTTTTAGATAGAATTTTTGACAGGGGCCAAAATGCTGGTCGATGTTGGTTGCTCGATATGCATCAGAAGTTATTTCAAACTGGCATACTATTGTCCTTGGTAAATCCCGAGCTAAATAGCTCAAAGGACGAGGAGCTTGATAGATCAAGCGAAGTTCCAAATTCAGTGCGGTAAATTCGAAAGCAGCATGATGAGTTGTTAAAACCATAATCAGCCTACCCTTGAGGTGATACTTTGATGCAGTCCCGTGGAGCACAAGATCGGGGTTTAGTGGTTGCAAAAGTCATGTACCCAATCCATACACCGACACACGAGTAGTCTAACCGACAGTGTGTAGGGCCAGTCCATTTCCAACTTGTTTAGGAAAGGCAAACAGATGTGACACATAAAAGCATAAAACAAGCAAAGTCCAAAATGCTGCTGCAAATTTTCTGATTCGATAAAATTTGCAATTTATTCTTGGCATACAGGAACAGGAACAGTCTAGTGCAGCGATCCTACAAAAACAAAAAATCGAGAAAAAAAAACTAAAAATAAATGAAAATATTTGTTGATTCCTGATCAATTTTACAATTTGAAACCACACTTGCAAGACTATATTCAACGAAGCTTCACGTGTACACGCCTCATCCTTCCTTCATTATCCAACAATAAATTGATTTCCATTCTTCTATCACGCGGAATACCGCAAAGCTATCTGGAAACTCTCGCACCGTACCGGGTACGTCCGAAGGAAATGGGTGTAACCAATCTCCAGAAATGACGATTTACGACTAAATGAATCATTTGCATTGATGGCATTTTCCTTGATAGGAAGCGATGAAAATAGTAGTTAGTACCTTCCATCACTCTGAGGATTTTTCAACTCAGCAGTTAAGAGATTGGACTTTTAGAAAAGCTTATTCTTGTAAAAGAGGTACATTCAACTGAAAACGAGTTCGACCACATGATTAATTACCCATCTCACAACCGGGAGCTTGTTAATCAAAACCCAATTTAGGAGCAGCCAAGTTTCAGAAGGTATAAAAGTGAAAATTTGAAGCAGTCCATCGTATTTTTTCTTAGACATTTGTATGTTGGTGCTTTTGGTTGATGTACTTTGTCTCGCCGTACGGCCCCGCGGCATAAACATGTCGTTAGAGTTAAAAAGCCATCGAAAAGGAGCCGCTAAACAGGAGAACGTGTAAAAGCGCATCGTTCGAAGGTAATTATGCTGTAATATGTGATTTTGAAAAATGAAACTTTGAATAAATTGCTCCGCTCACACTTGGGCTTCACCGCAAAAAAAGGACAAACGGTCGGGTTATGCATTTTCAATCACATAATGAGAAGGGTCGGCCCTGCTTCTGGACAAAATTATACACGCGCAAGACAAACCGGCTCCACAGTGTGAATTCTGAGATTTCGGTCAGAGCATACCATATGCCCTAGGGTGGTTCACATGTTTTAACCCTACCTAAACACTATATACAATTTAAATTTTCGTTTGTCTTACTGCTGGGTGATAATTTAGTACGTTACCAATCTTGGTTTTTCGGATCCTCATGACATTGTATGATAAGTGGATAGGACAGTTGAGAAAGCAAAATATTTATGATAAATCTAATTTAACCAGATACATGCTTCAAAATGTACAACGACCACATGTATGATAAAATAATGCGTATCCCCCACGGAAATTTTTTTTTTGCTGTTCCCTCAAACAAGGTGCTGCTGTAATTAATCAGCCGGTAATTTGCTCTAATGTTTAACGCATAAAAGAAGCGAAGCGTTCTGCCTAAACGCCCGGCGGCATCGTATGCCGCCACATTCTGTGGTCAGGCTCGGGACCGTTTCTGCTGGATTGCACATGAAAAATTGCAAAGCGCGAGGTGTTCCTTCACGATACGCCCAAGTAATATAGCCGTCGAAGGCCGAGGCACGAGAATTCATCGCTTGATTCTTTTCTCATTTTCATTAGTTATTTTAAACCTTTCCCCACTACACTAGTGGTCACACGAAGCGTCTTTACATGAATTTCCCTATACATTAAGTGCGTCAAAAGCATAAATCTTGACTCATTACATACTCTCAGTTGACGTTTGCTACCTGTGTCAATTCATTATGTTTATATACAGCAACTTTTTACAACTGCTTCCAATTATCCAAAAATTTTACCTTTTAACCTATCTCCATGAGGATGTTTATTTTATTCAAATGTGGTCGTAATAAGCTACTGATTTCTCTACAGAGCATAAATAAGAACTTTCGCTCTATTGTCTCACAATCTTGCAAAACCGTTGGGATTCGATAGGATTACCTAGATAAAGCAAGTATTATATTTGAGCACACGAAGCTTCTTTCGGAATTCATGTATATTTGTACAATACAAAAGACATGTTTCAATGAATTGATCTACTAGTCTAACTAGAATTTTATCTAGTAAAAGACTGTTCACTAATTGAAAGGAAATCCCTTAGTACCGATTACTGTTATCTTCTAAATTACGTAAATTTTGATGAATATAACATTGATGACATCACCAAAATAATTAGAAACTATAAATATGGGTGAGCTCAAATATTTTAGCAACACACTTGCTTCCGACAAATCAAAGAGAACACATTGCATTTGCTTCTCCTGTACCGACGAGACTTTCTTTCAAATTTCTCTATTTTTAAATTACTGCAACTTATCCGTTTCCTGTAAATCTCTTGCCAAATTTTTCTCAGCGGCAGTCGGATATGCTATGATGCTTGCAGTTACACTTTCTAAGTCAATTCAAACATTTTGTCGTTGATCTGCTCAGTAATTGGTTCGTTTTTAATTAGCTCAAGTTTATTTTACAATTATCATCATCAAGATTTGAAAAGATGCATGACTTCTTGAAGAAAGCTGTAATGCTTTTTGATTACAGCTTTGTTTTACCAAAACTTGGGAAACAATTTCAATTATACTTGTTGCATCCAACGTTGAACGTCGCGCGAATAACGAAGATGAAATGTTAGTCGACTCAGATTATCTGATACTTTTTTCCTCCTACGTGATTTCTGATTCATCTCTCTCGTGTTATTCCAGAACGAACAAAAACAGACAAAGAGACTGTCATACACTGAAGACATTAAATCGAAATTATTGGACTTATAGATTCAACCAGTCCCAACATTTTAGTCGCAACAGTTTTTTTTAATACGAAACGAATTCCTCACATGAAAATTAAATTAAGTGCCAATAAAAATAATATTGCGTTAAGATGACGCGAAAACAAAATCTCGTTTCGGCTATATCGTTCTCAGTCAATTGAAATAGTTTTTTTGCCTAGTACGTTTGAATGTGATGCCTAGTATTTATGCAAAGAGTATAGAGTGCACAGACCTAATACAGAAATTCAATTTGAGTACAATTTAAAAACTTGTCATTTAAATTTAAAATATAGTTACCAATATCGAGTATTATATCTGGGTTACGTTAAACGTGACAATTACTTGCGATGAAACGTTCACTTTTGGATAGTTTTAGTGCTCAGTCGTCCATAAAACTTCTTCTGTTTTTACATTTCTTACAATAGAAATGTATAGGATTCGCTCAAACTTTGACAACTTTTTCCGAGGCCCGGAGGGGCGAGTCTCATATACCAATCGACTCAACTCGACAAATTGAGACAATGTCTGTATGTGTGTGTGTATGTGTGTATGTATGTATGTACAAAATGTCATATAATTATCTCAGCAATGGCTGAACCGATCTTAATGAAATTAGTTTCAAATGAAAGGCCTAACGTTGCCATTTGACACTATTATTTTTGATTTTCGATATGTTGTTTACTTTCTGAGATATGGGCGATTTTGTCAAAACACAGCAGGTTTTTCGCAAATAACTTTTGAACAATACAATATTGTCCCACAAACTGCACATAAATAGAAAACTTGTAAAAATACCTTTCTAACAAGCTATAGATTGTTTAAATCCGTGCACGAGCGACGGAGATATTAGACATTTTGTATTTTTAGTTCTCGCTTACCAATTTCCACCAATTAAAAATGAGTTTGTTTCATACAGAGTATTGCTTTACTGGTGTTTTAGGCGCAAAACTAAACCGATTTTGAATATCGGGGTATGAAAACACATCTACGTGATTCAAGGAATTCGATGTTGAGAACATTTTGTGAATTACCTAATAAATGAACTATTTCTCAAAAATCAATATATAAGTTCACTTCAAAGACAAAATAATGCGTTGATAAAGAAACAGTGAGTTCTAGTATTTATTCCTTGGATTAGTCATTGCGTTCAATCATGAGGTAAATGTTGGATGGTATATCAATACACAGATCAACAAGTAATTCACCTAGTAGTGAGATAAAAGATTTCTAATATAATTATACTTGTGGCGTCACCGAAAGCAACTGTATGTTTGAAGCCGAAAAATCTAGCGAAAATTTAGCTCTTTTGCAAGATTTAGGTTATACTGGTTATGGAGCAAAAATTACTACTTACATTATTTATGATAAGAATGTAAGAATCAATATATCATAATAATATACTATAAAAATAATGTCACTGCATTAACCATCATTTGCCGTTTCTCACACGCCCCCCCATCTCTCTCTCTCTCTCTCTCTCTCTCTCTCTCTCTCTCTCTTTCTCTCTCGCTCTCTCTCTCTCTCTCTCTTTCTCTCTCTGTCTCTCTTCTATCGCATCTATCTAGCTATTTCTGTATGCATTTCTAAGTTGTGTGATAAGATCTTCTGCCAATCTGAAATATTTATTAATTGTAATTGCGAAGGTTTGAGAAAACAAAACTATTTTTTGTCTGCTGCTACATCAACTCAACTTTAATTCAATTGTATTCAAAGCCTGTATCTACACTATAATTAAGGAAATTCATGGCTATATCAGAAAAATATTTGGCTTAACTGGGTAATATGAAAGTATGACGATGGAAATTTTCAAAAGAGACATTCCACGTGCGATATTTAAACTATTCGTATCTCTATTGAATTTTGAATGAAATATATGCTCAAAGACTTAAAGCTGAAGCCAGGATTTCGAAGACAAAATACATGAGAGGAAGAGGTTCTAGAGACGACAATGTGAACCTCTCACCCGAGTTCGGATTGACGGTGACGAAATCGAGATGGTCGACGAATTCATGTATTTGGGTTCACTGGTAACCGACGACAATGATAATAGCAGAGAAATTCAGAGACGGATCATAGCGGGAAATCGTGCCTACTTTGGACTCCAGAGGACGCTCCGGTCGAACAAAATTCGCCGCCGCACGAAGTTGATTATCTTCAAGACGCTGATTAGATCGGTGGTCCTCTACGGCCACGAGACCTGGACTATGCTCGTGGAGGACCAACGCCTTGGAGTTTTCGAACGAAAAGTGTTGCGTACCATCTATAGTGGCGTGCAGATGGAAGACGGAACGTTGCGCTGGCGAATGAACCATGAGTTGTATCAGCTGCACATTCGTTGTATTGGTACGAGCTTTCATGAAAAATAACGGATCAAAGACCAAAAATATCCACAAATTAGATCCAGGAAAAGAAGTCCCCAAAGTACCCACTCTCGATGGGGGATGCAACTACAATGTGTCTTCTAACTTATCGTCGTCCATATTTGGATATACTGAGTAGTTTGAACCATTTCTTTTTCACAATATTGGTCTGTATAGGACTTATTTATCCATATTTCCTACACGAGAATTCCGAACGAAACAATACAAACACGGCTTTTATGCAATCGACATAGCCTAGACATTTCACACTATTTACTTCAATGCAAATAAAAACATTGAAATATCTACCTGTCTCATTCACGAATCGCATTCTCCTTCTGTCGTTCTCTGTTCAAGGGGCTTGAAAGCACATGTGACCTTGTCTCACTTTACTATATTCAATTGCGCGTTAAAATACTGGACCAGTAAATTCTGTTCTGCACATAAATCTTTTTTCGGGAATATGTGACCAAAAAGTAAACTTTGAATTCGTCAAGTAAAGAAGCATGAAAACAAAAAGAATAAAACCAAAAAAAGATGGAAGCCCTAGAAAGTCCATTGCATATTTATTAGCCTTTTCTCAGAAGATGGGATTTTCAAAAACATTTCAAAACTTTCTGATGCAATGGTTTTCATATTCGTACAATCCGGTTTATTCATTATCTTTATTCAAAAATGTGTTTGACTTCAAATATATGACCATTTCATTTTAATTAATAATTTCATTCCGCATCTTTTTATTCGTTTTGTTCATCTGCGTTCATTTTACTTATTTTATTCGTTTCATTCTTTGGATTCACTCTGATCAGTTTATTCTTTTTGTGCATTTTACTCATATCATTCATTGTTTTCATTGTATGCATTTTATTATTTTTTTCCAGTTTATTCATTTTATTCAGTTTCTTCATTTTAATAATCTGACTACTTTTTCAGTTTTAATCATTTCATCCAAATAATTTATTTGATTCAATTTATTTCTTTATATTAATTTATAACCTTTTACTGTTGTTCAATTTTTCATTTCAATCAATGCATTTAATTCTGCTCATTTTCTTCTTTTTATTCATTTTATCACTCCAGTTCATTTTATTTATTTGATTCGTTTGTTTTATGAATGCATTTCATTTATTTTTTACTTTATTCATTTTGTTGATCCATTCTTTTTATTCATTTGATCCATTTCATTAATTTGATTCATTGTATTCACTGGATGAATTAAATCAATTTGATTCATTTAATTCATTTGATTCATGTGATTCGTGTGATTCATGTGATTCATTTGATTCATATGATTCATTTGATTTATTTGATGCATTTCATTTGATTCATTTGATTCATTTGATTCATTTGAATCATTTGAATCATTTGAATCATTTGAATCATTTGAATCATTTGAATCATTTGAATCATTTGAATCATTTGAATCATTTAAATCATTTGAATCATTTGAATCATTTGAATCATTTGAATCATTTGATTCATTTGATTCATTTGATTTATTTGATTTATTTGATTTATTTGATTTAATTCATTTGATTCATTTGATTCATTTGATTCATTTGATTCATTTGATTCATTTGATTCATTTGATTCATTTGATTCATTTGATTCATTTGATTCATTTGTTCCATTTGATTCATTTGATTCATTTGATTCATTTGATTCATTTGATTCATTTGATTCATTTGATTCATTTGATTCATTTGATTCATTTGATTCATTTGATTCATTTGATTCATTTGATTCATTTGATTCATTTGATTCATTTGATTCATTTGATTCATTTGATTCATATGATTCATTTGATTCATTTGATTCATTTGATTCATTTGATTCATTTGATTCATTTGATTCATTTGATTCATTTGATTCATTTGATTCATTTGATTCATTTGATTCATTTGATTCATTTGATTCATTTTATTCATTTGATTCATTTTATTCATTTGATTCATTTGATTAATTTGATTCATTTGATTTATCTGATTCATTTTATTCGTATCTTTAATTTTATGCATTTCATGTTCAGTCATTCGTTTTATTTCATTCAATTTGTTAGTATGAGTCAATTTATTCTATTAATCTTATAACTATTTCTAAATATAATCTTAATTTTTATGTAATAACCTAATCTAATTTGATTCGTGTATTTGGATCAAAATTATAATGATTTCCATTAATTTTTCTACTTATTTTATGAATTTAAAAACCTATTGTTTCATTTTTTGCTTTACTTTCTTATTTCGGTCGTTTTGTCGATTTCTATAATTTATTCAGTTTATTCGAGATTTTATTCGTGCAAGACTAGAAACTGTTTTCATCCCACCTCTAGGAATCAGAATATATTGGCTCAAATGGCACGTTCCCCGTACATAGTCGGGGATTTGTGCCTCCAATAGTGAAATGTGTAAGAAATGTCTCATCTCACTGCTAGGTGGATTAAATCGGTTTTTTTTAAATAATTCGATTAGTGGGCTCGGTTTAATGCGTTAAGCTAATCGGGACAATGGTGCTTTTATCTATTTCTATCTATCTCCTACAATTAATATAACAAATCGAGTTTTAATAGTTGTCCAGCAGATCTCGCCCGAGCACTTAGCTGTTGCACGTGGATACCTGTTTACGAGACGGAGAAATATTTTTTCCTCACCAACCGCGTATTGGGGGTCGTTCATATCTATCTCTTCCGTGTCATCATTGTGGTAGCTGTCTTTATGTTTGCGAACATCTGATTTCGTCCTTGCTTGTTGCCTTTACGAGTGTGAATTTTCTCAATGATGGTGCTGGTTGTAGATTTTGAGATACTGACGCAGTTTTTGCCGTTGTCAATAATACCTGAACAGGACACAGATTTGGTAATTGTTTGTGTTATGTTAATGTGAATATGTTCCTTTCGAATACTCTTTCTTATGCAAGTCATCAATAATTACATTATTTGGCTGGAGTATCACTTTTTGCTTTTGGGATCCGCTCATCTCAAAATATTACCAGAGCAGGAAGTATAATAGCAGTTTCCTTTGTTCTTCAGACAAGGCACACAATGTTAAAGTAACTATATATTTTTCGTTCGCTTTCCACTGACTCGCACAGAAGCATAAACCACACTTAGTTCGGTGATCATTGTTGTTGGTTTTTGGAAACAGCAATCTTCTTTAACTTTTTCACACAAAACGAGCTACAAAATTGTTAGAAGTCGCTGTTTTCAAACCATTTGGCGGGGGGGGGTTAGCCTTCTAGCCCCCTCTAACTACGTACCTGAGTAGCAGAGGAGTTCACAAACCATTTGTCGAATATGAGTTCTTCCGAACACTCTAGCTCACTAACTCACAAGAGTTTTCAAGTTTGTATGTGAAAATATATGCACGGTGTGTCTAAAACCATTATTAACAAAAATGACCATAAATTTGGCATACAGCATTCGAAAGATACAGTATCCAAGCATCTTCTCAGTGAATTTCAAAATGATCCATCGAGAGATACGAGAGATATGGCGATTTGAAGTTTTATGACACGTTTCATAAGGCTACCAGCAAACACCCACGAGTTTGGTCCTATCTTTATAAATAAAAAAATATTCTTCTACTTATTTGGTACTTGGCATTCGAAAGATATAGTAATCAAGTATATCCGCTGAAAGTTTGAAAATATTTCATTGACGGAATCGAAAGTTATAACGATTTGAATGTGCTATGCGGTCATAGATGGGTTTTCTACCAGATATCAAGCATGAAGCCATGGTTGTCCATTGACTATTTAGATCGTTTATACGTGTCGCGGTTTAAAAAGGAAAGCCTTACCATTTAATTACATAAATATAATGTACAAAAGGTGTTATTTATATGGTGCACTGAAAAATCTGAAAATAGGGTTATCTACCTAACGTTAACTATAACGTGTAAATTAAAAAAAATGAATAAAAGCTAGAATGTTTACTTCAAAAGGCCATATCTCAGTGGTTTGATGACTGATTCTAATTTTTTCATTATTGAACAGGTAGACGTTTCATCAATAATTTTATTTAAGAAGAATATGAAATAGGGTTGCCTAACTCAAACAATGGACAACAATTTTTTTTTTTTTTTTTTTTTATCTTAAAATACGTTTATTTAGGCCCAAATGCTGTAGCTTAACGAGGCCGATAATTCATTTTTTTTATATTACATGTCACATGTTAGTGGGGGAAGGGAAAGCCGTATTTAGGGGCGGCTTGCTCCCCTCTTATGTAAGTAAAGGAAAAAGGTAGGAAGTGGGATACATATTGTGTAATTGACATCGTCGTTTGCTGATTGATCATTGTGGCGGATATGCACACTTTGTTGTAGTGTTGTAGTTTCCAGCCTGTAATCGCAGGGGCGAGGAGAGGGTCGATATTTCGGATAATTATTGGCACTCTATATCATCTGCATGTGCGGTATGTCATGATGTTCTGGATAGACGGTTATCAAGAAGAGTGTGCACCGAAGACTCGTGAAGCAATGCCATATTGTAGATACAGGGATAGGTTGGTGAGATTCTACTGTGAATGAGAGAGGGTAAAATGTATTAAACTTGGACATCAATGGTTTTCAAAAAGATATAGATAAGAAAAATATAGGGGTGGTCACGGCTTGCCAGGACGTCCCGGACTGGCACATAGGGTGATCTACCTCGGGCCCGAAGGGAATCTATTAGTTGGGACCTGGCAACACAGTACTCTGCGCACAGCCAAACAACATGCTCGATGTCGTGATAGCCGTTCTCACAAACACAATGATTATTTTCAGCAAGCCCTATACGACGGAGATGCGCGTCAAACGAGTAATGGTTGGACATGATCCTTGACATCGTACGAATAAAGTCCCGGTTCACATCCAACCCCTTAAACCAAGCATTCGTTGATACCTTCGGGATAATGGAATGTAGCCACCGTCCCAGATGCCCATTGCTCCATGAGGTTTGCCAACTATCGAGCGTCCTCTGACGAGAGATACTGAAAAATTCGTTGAAGCAAATTGGTCTTTCGTAAGTGTCGCCTTCTAATGCGCCCACCTTGGCTAAAGAGTCCGCCTTCTCATTGCCCGCAATAGAACAATGTGACGGGACCCAAACCAAGGTAATCTGGTAAGATTTTTCAGATAAAGCACTCAGATATTCCCGTATTTTCCCCAGGAAATACGGTGAGTGCTTTCCAGGCTTCGCCGCACGGATGGCCTCAATGGAGCTGAGACTATCCGAAACGATGAAGTAATGGTCTGAGGGCAGGGTGTCAATGATCCCGAGAGTATACTGAATGGCAGCTAATTCTGCGACGTAAATTGAAGCAGGATCATTGAGTTTGAATGAGGCAGCAAGATTTTCGTTGAAGATACCGAAGCCTGTGGACCCGTCGAGAATTGATCCGTCAGTGTAGAACATTTTGGCGCAGTCGACTTGATGGTATTTGTTATAGAAAATATTTGGGACCACTTGTGGGCGAATATGATCCGGAATTCCACAAATCTCTTCCTTCATGGATGTATCGAAAAATACAGTTGGATCAGAAGTATCTAAGAGATGAGCACGGTTGACGTTATATGTAGATGAATTGATGTTCTGTGCCATGTAATCGAAGTACAAGGACATGAATCGGGTCTGAGAATTAAGCTCGACAAGCCTTTCGCAATTTGCAATCACCAATGGGTTCAGAATATCGCATCGAATGAGCAATCGATATGAGAGGTCCCAGAATCGATTTTTCAGCGGTAGAACGCCCGCCAGCACTTCGAGACTCATCGTATGGGTCGAGTGCATGCAACCCAAGGCAATACGCAAGCAACGATACTGGATTCGCTCCAGTTTGATGAAGTGTATGTTCGCAGCGGAGCGAAAGCAGAAACATCCGTACTCCAACACTGATAATATCGTTGTTTGGTACAACCTGATTAGGTCTCCTGGATGGGCACCCCACCATGTTCCAGTTATTGTACGGAAAAAGTTGATCCTTTGTTGGCACTTCTGTTTCAGATACCTAATGTGACATCCCCAGGTACCTTTAGAGTCGAACCATACCCCGAGATATTTGAATGTTGAAGCCTGAGCAATAGTTTGATCCATTAATTGAAGCTGTAGTTGCGCTGGTTCACGCTTTCTAGAAAATACGACTAGCTCAGTTTTCTCCGTGGAGAACTCGATACCCAGTTGGAGAGCCCATGCAGACAAATTGTCCAAGGTATCTTGCAGTGGTCCTTGCAAGTCGACGGCTTTAGGACCTGTAATAGAGACCACACCGTCATCTGCAAGCTGCCTTAGCGTGCAGGAATTGACAAGACATTCGTCAATGTCATTCACGTAAAAATTGTAGAGGAGAGGGCTTAGACATGAGCCCTGGGGAAGGCCCATGTAGCTAAATCGTGATGTCGATAAATCGCCATGCGAGAAATGCATTTGTTTTTCAGACAACAGGTTTAGCAAAAAGTTATTTAAAATTGGCGAAAGACCATGCTGGTGCAACTTCTCATAAAGAATGTTGATCGAAACTGAATCGAAAGCCCCCTTAATATCCAAGAATACTGATGCCATCTGCTCTTTGTTAGCATATGCCATTTGAATTTCTGTTGAGAGCAACGCAAGGCAATCGTTCGTCCCTTTGCCTTTGCGGAAGCCAAATTGTGTATCTGACAGTAAGCCATTTGTTTCGACCCAATTGTCGAGCCGAAACAGGATCATTTTCTCGAACAACTTCCGGATACAGGACAGCATTGCAATCGGACGATACGAATTGTGGTCGGAGGCTGGTTTTCCTGGTTTTTGGATGGCGATGACCCTCACCTGTCTCCAGTCATGTGGGACAATGTTACCCTCAAGAAACCTATTAAATAAATTCAACAAGCGTCTTTTGGCAGAGTCTGGCAGATTCTTCAATAAGTTGAATTTAATTCTATCTGGCCCCGGGGCTTTATTGTTACATGATAAGAGAGCAAGTGAGAACTCCATCATCGTAAACGGTGTTTCGTTCGCGGTATTGTAAGGCGACGCGGCGCGGTAGATTTTCTGTGCCGGGGCGGAATCCGGACAAACCTTCTTGGCGAAATCGAATATCCAACGGTTTGAATATTCCACGCTCTCGTTAGTACTGTTTCGGTTTCGCATACGTCGGGCCGTGCCCCAAAGAGTGCTCATCGATGTTTCTCTTGTTAACCCGTCGACAAACCGGCGCCAGTAACTGCGTTTCTTAGCTTTCATTAAATTTTTCATTCGCTTTTCTAATATCGCGTACACTCGATAACTAGCAACTAACCCGTCGTTCCGGAAGGTTTTATACGCGGCAGCTTTCTCCGCGTACACGTCTGAGCACTCTTTGTCCCACCACGGGTTGGGAGAACGTTTTTGGGTGTTCACGTCGGGTACTCGTTTCGTCTGAGTTTGAATCGCGCTATCGAGAATCGAGTTGGACAAAAACTTATATTCTTCCTCCGGGGGAAGTATCTGTGTTGAATCGATAGTTTTGGATATCTCAGCAGCGTAGCTCTTCCAATCAATGTTTCGTGTGAGGTCATAGGGAACATTGATTGGTGTCGATGGTCTTGAACCAGTGGTGATTGCAATTACAATTGGTAAGTGGTCACTACCGTGGGGATCAGATATTACCTTCCACTTGCAATCTAACCGTAGTGATGTCGAGCATAAAGATATGTCCAGTGCACTTGCTTGCGCAGGTGGTCTAGGAATTCGTGTCATTTCCCCTGTGTTCAGAATTGTCATATTGAAGTTGTCACAAAGGTCTTGAATTGTCGAAGATCGATTATCGTCGTATAGACAGCCCCACCCCGTACCGTGAGAGTTAAAGTCTCCAAGAAGCAGGCGGGGCGAGGGAAGGTGTTCAATCACATTGGAGAATCTTCGATATCCCATCATGGCCCTAGGAGGAATGTAAATAGAAGCAATGCAAAGATCTTTGCCTTTGATTGTTGTTTGACAAGCGACAACTTCAATGCCTGGCGTCGAAGGGAGGTTGATTCGATTGAAGGAGTAGCACTTTTTGATCCCTAAAAGTACCCCCCCATATGAGTCTTCTCGATCCAAGCGGATAATGTTAAAATCGTGGAAGTTGAGGTTTATATTAGAAGTTAGCCATGTTTCACATAGGGAAAATGCATCACAATGATTGTAATTTAGCAAGTGTTTTAATGAATCAATTTTGGGGATAATACTTCTGCAGTTCCACTGTAAAACAGTGATCAGATCCCTGATTCCGTCTAATAAGTTAGCCATCGAAGGATACGATCGCTGTAAGGAGGGGCCATTGTTCAGTCAACTGTTTTAAAAATGTTCTTACTGTTGGTAGAATAGCAACCAGCAAGCTTTTCATAGGATCGGTAATGTTGAAAGCTGTGAATATCCAGTCCACAATGTCAGAAAATTTAAGGAATCCCGTTTTAGGTTGAGTTTCTGACTGTAAAATTGGAGCACTTGGGATTTTTGGTGCCCCGGGGAGTGCTGGGAACTCCTGGTTGTATCTCAATTTCCCAAAACCAGGAGGTATTATCTTCGGATTTGTACCAGCACTTCCAGTTGATGAATTATTTTTATTTTGTACCCTTGTTTGGGACAACCTAGGACCCTTACGAGGAAGTTCAGGTGAGTTTTGATTAGGTCTTTTCCTAGAGTTTCCAAGCGGAGCCAAAGAATGCCCCTCGCAAGGGTCGTTAGAGGCGTTATCGTCAGTTGGCAAGAGAGCGAATGGGTTTTCGGAGATAAGTGGAACAGCTCTTTTAAGCATTTCTGCGTAAGAGCGTCTGGAGCGATCTTTGGCGGATCGCTTCAGTTTATCCGCGCGAAGTTTGTACGTTGGGCATGTCAAAAGTGCATGCGGATTCTCCCCACAGTAAACACACTTCTCAGCGGGGCTACTGCAAGTATCATCCGCATGGCGTTCCCCACATTTACCGCACCGTTGCTTGTTGCTACAGTAGGTGGCCGTGTGACCTAGCTGCTTGCAATTGGAACAATTCATGACCCGCGGTACAAACAGGCGTACAGGTAGACGAGCTCCTCCCACTTCAACGTAGCTCGGAAGTGCAGATCCGGCGAAGGTTACGCGAAACGAGTCTGATGGATAGTAATTACCATCTTCGATGGACTTTGAGTGCAATTGCTTGCACTCCAAAATCTTAACTGATTGAAGGTTAGGGTCCTTAAAGCGGCCAGCCCCATCATTCATCAGATCATCGACAGTTAGACCCGCATCACTTACCACACCGTCGATCTCCACATCACGAGAAGGGATGTAGACGCGATACTCCAGCGTAAAGAGGCTATTGCTAACGATATCATTGGCCTGTTTCAAGTCAGTAACGACTACGCGCAGTTTATCTGACTGAACCTTTTTAATCTCGGTTACGGCCGAGTAACGTTTTGTCAGCTCCCGTGCAACTGTTATGCTGTTTAACGGTTTATTTTTGGGCCGAAAGTATACCACCCAAGGACCAGCGGATCCATCCTGGTAAACCTTGACTCGGGGGGGCTGTGAGACATTGGGAGAAAGTGGGGGAAGTGGATCGACCATAACATTATCTGTCTCAGTATCAGATATACGTTCTTCTTCTTCATAATATTCCTCTTCGGAGGGTGATCCTTCTGTTTGTTCCATTTTGTTGCGGGAGCAACACGCTCGACCGCACTGTTTAACTTAAATCAAAATAAAAAATCAAAAGCAATAAAAAGAAAAAAATCGATAAGAAAAGTAAAAAACGAAACACTTCACCAGTTGGTTCCTGACGAGCTGGTAGGTGAATTGATCCTTCGTTTGTTTTATCCGTCACCCGCGTGACCTTCACACAGTAGAGCTGATATAGCTCGTCTAAACAAAGCCGTCTTTCAGGCAAGAAAAATGTTTAGTAACGCACTTCACTGCACTACTTTAACTGATATCGCAGGTAACAATTATCACTCGCGGGACTGTTTATTAGTAATGCTTTACTGCAGCCTCTGCCACAGCAAGCACCTTCGTACCACCGAAAAAACTAAACCACACCGGAGAGAACAAAAAGCACTTGTTTCCCGGTACAAAGTTGGGTTACGAATGACAACAATTATTCTCAACTATATATCAATATCAATTCTTCAAAAGGGCTAATGAGATTTTTATAAACAAACTTATTTTGCTCATTACTTCGCTGTCGATTCGAATTTCATGAAGGATATAAATGAAGCAACATCTTTACCCTTGGTAGAATCAATTTCAAATGTCTTCTGGGTTGAAAATATAACAAATTAAGAGAAAGCAGCAAAACAAAAGTTTGTTTACAAATCTTATTAGCCCTATTCTAATGTTGATATGGATATATTATCATTCGCCAAAGTTCAAAATTTGGTGTTTTTTTTAATTAGTTTTTTTTTTCGTGGTGACGTGCGGTATTTATTTGTTTTCATAAAGTTTTTTATTATTATTCACCGGTGGATTTCCTTTTAAACAAAGCAGTCATCAACTGCATCACAAAAATCTCTTACACCGAAAGCAAAGAAAACACAGTTTTCAGGTTATTCCCATAATGTAATAGGTGTCAGCAACGCACCTATTGCTTTCAGCATCGCAGTTTTCAACCCCAGCTTTCGGATGAATATGAACCTTTAGGCTATACACACGAGAGATGATCCCCATCTGCATCACTGACTGAGGACGTGGAATGCTACCAGCGAAGAAATGCACATAATGCAAGGAGACTGGTCCGAGCGGACTCGTTGACTAAATGGCAGCAAGAGTGAGACAAGGCGGAGAAACGAAGGTGGACCCACCGACTCATACCAAATATGTCGGCTTAGGTGCACAGGAAGCAGCACGGATGCTTCCCGAAGTACTTGCATCGTGCAAGAGACACTGGAACACGTGGCCTTTGAATGCCTTAGGTTCAAAGAAGTTCATAGGGGTATGCCTGGTGTGACAGTTGACAATATCGTCGAAAAGATGTACCACGACGAGCATACCTGGGACGCTGTCAACAGAGTGATTACGAGTATGCTCTTCGAGCTGCAGAGGAAGTGGCGAAGGAACCAACAAAGTAGCGCAATTGGCAAGAAACTCGCTGTGAAGCCACAAATCGGATTTCGAGAGAAATTCTGCTGCCGGGGAACTCTCCGACTTTGTAGACTAGGTCCAGCGCCGGAGACCAGTTGAGTAGTATGCGACGTAGCACTGGATTTGGGTCGTCGGGGCGCCAGTGAACCCGACGTCAGGATTCACCGGAATCGCCGGACCGACCTCGACACCCTACCGGGTAGCTGGTAAGCAAGCTCGATCCACCGCCGGGGATTAGAACGAGTAGACCGCGTTGAATAGCTAGCAGTGGGTCGTTGGAGCACCAGTGAACCGGAAACTATGCTCCACCCGAAATCACTGGATGAACCTCAGCACCTACTAGCTGGCCCGTTGAGTAGGCTAGGTCTACCGCCGGGGACCGCGTAGATCGGGACGAAGCGGACAGTTAAATGGCTCACGGAAACGAACATCGGTATCGGATAAAATCTTCCGCTGGATTTCGCGAGAACCTCTCGCCCTGAAATTCTCCGTCGGAGTATGCTAGATCCATTGTCGGGGACTAGACCGTGTAGTTCGCGAACAAGTAAGGACAGGAGCTGAATGCCTCATCGGGGAAGTGAAGTGTAATGGAACGACAGGGGAACCAAACGGCTCAAAGGAGTTGCGGTGCTAAATTGTACCGGACAGGGAGCCAAAGGGCTCAAGAAGTTGTGGTGCTTAAACCAAATAAGAATCGGTATCGAGAAAACTCTCCGTCGGCGTAAGCTAGATGCACCGCCGAGTACTGGACTTAGTAGACCGCGACGAGACACCACCAGTCGCGGGTCGCGCCCTGCTCCACCGGAATCGCCGAACTGACCTCGACACTTGGCTGGCTCACTCGGTTTCGGGAGAACTTCTCTCGTCGGGGAATTCTCCGTCGGAGTAGGCTAGGTTCATCGTTGGGGACTAGACCTAGTAGTTCGCGAACAAGTCGGGAGCTTCAGTGCTGAATGGTACGAGAGTTGCGGTGCTAAATGGCCCAAGGAGCCGAAGGCCACGGTAAATTAGACAATCTGAAGTTGCCGCCCAGATTGTTTTCGTAGGGGAAGAGCACTAAGTCTCGATCCACAGCTAGCCCTCCGACTGCCATGGTCTGTGTGGTTGATGGCGAACTGATGGTGTGTCGAGGAGTGGTGCTGTAACCCTAGCGAAGAAACGAACTACTTAGTAGTTGAAATAGAGTGGGTGCTATGCACATAAAAACCCCTCCCGAAATAATGGCGTGAGGTGGTGTCGGTGAGGAATCAGGTTCTGGCCAAGATCAGTGTTTTTAGCGGGTAGGGTGATGGCAAGCCCAAACCCGTTCCCTGAGCCGTGAGGGTTTTTGTACATTTCTTCCTGTCTCAGGGTTCTTTTGAAAGTTTTTTAATGCACTTAAAAAACATTCATACATACATGCATACCTAAGGCATGCATACCTACTAGAGATGCGCAAACCGATTCAGTTTGGAGAGCGAATCGTGCCCGATTCACTCACTAAACTGAATCGACTCTTTTGATCGATTCAGTGATTCATTTCAGAACTTTGAAAAATGTTTGAGAAAAAGGGAAAAATATATTTATTAGACGTTAAGGCGAGCTGGGTATGGGGGTGCGTTTTTCAGCGTGAAAAAAACACTGCGATTTTTTTTTAGAAATTTGGGTGAAGCGAATGGATCAAAACTTTGGTACATTATATTGTATCATTACAAAAACATAATTATCGACAAGCGGCTCGGCGTCGAAACTTTTTGTAGAATGTCTCTGGAAAAACACGATTTGCGGTATTATTGCGAATCTTTTCTAAAATCCACATCGTGACATATCAGCCATGCGCCGCCAAGCCGTGCGCCGAATCACGCGCCTATTCACTTTGCATTAGTGCAAGCGAAAAAACGATTTGACGTTTATGTGTTAAACATATATAGCAACAAATCGACGAAATGCTAGTTTATCTCGGGATAGACAATACTGTCATTCAAAAACTACTTAACCGATTTATTTCAAACTTTGCATACACATTCTTTGTATAAGATACCTTACCTCTACGTTGAATTTTCGAATTTAGACAGTTTTTCACTCGTTTGAAATAAAAATTGCTATTTTTCACACAAAATTCTGCCATTTTCAAGATTGGTTGATATTTTATTCCGTGTACGACAAACAGAGCTCATGTGTTCATCGTGTTCGTTTATTTAAGAGTGATTCATAATCATGGCAAACTCATTCGGTTCTCTTTGGTTCTCGTTGAGTTTATAATAAATTGTCACTCCTTCAGTGAATCGCAGTTGTTTAAAAAAAGAATCGCGGTTCATTCACTCTTTTTGAAGGGTAGATTCTTTTGATCGATTCGCGATTCACTCGCGCATCTCTAATACATACTATTTGACACAAGATGAGAGCGTGTAACATCGTGTCATCTAGTCTGTAATTCTATATGGAAAATCACAAAATCATCTTACCATCACCTTGGGGGGGGGGGGCGGTCTACGTCATATTGCCAAGGATGCCATTATGCCAGATTTATCTTGCACAGCCAGAGTTTTTTGCAGCTTCCAGATAAAAAGACAAACCTCTCATTCTGCCGGATTTTTGAATTATAGAAGTGTTTGCACACACACATTTTGGAAATTTGGGGCATATTTTCCCAAATTTATCAAAAATCGATTGATAAATTTCGATAGCTATGAGGTCGCTGTTAAGTGACAGATTTTGCCAGACATTTTAGATGATCTGCCAGATATTCTTTGAAAAATAGTGGCAACCCTGCATATTGCAAAATTTTGCATTGAATCCGCTTATGTCTCTTCTTATTCCGCTCGGACCAGTCTCCTTTTTGTCTCCTAGTTCTAAAGCGGATCAATTGACTATTAATTGATACGATAAACCTCTGAGAACTGACACACAAGTAAAGATTTCAACTTGTATACGAAAATAAACAGTCGCTTTGAAGTTACAACAGCAAGTAGCAACTTGCCACTGGTCGGCGCTTCGATCGGCCAGCAATCGCTATACGGGACTTGTATGCAAACTTGGATACAAAGGTGACTCACGCATGGTGATTTTCAACGTATTTTCATTTAAATGTTTATACAGGTTTTTCGGGAAAGTTTGTTCTAGCTTATATGTCTGTTCTCTGTGGATAAACATACTAGCAGTATTAGTCCTTACTCGCGAATACTTTTTCCTACAACTGCTGTTTCATCTCAATTTCTTATAACAGAATTCGATTATCCTCGTTCTAGTCAATATACGTATTTATTACATTATGGACCAGGCAAATCCTCATTTTTTCTATTATCATTATGCTGAGTTGCTAGACGAGTGAAGGTATTTTTAGGGTTTCACAAAAAGAATCACTGCAGATAAATGACATAAAATATATTTTTCCAGCATTTCCCATAAAGTTTTCTCGAACCGAATGTCCGCCTGGTTCCACTCGAACAGACCACACAGACCCGAAAGCGCTGCTTATTATTTCTGAGAGCTAGTGTCAACTATCTCTTAGGTGCCAGTCGTGCACTCCTTTCCTGAATTAGCCTCATACCCAAGATCAAGAGTCGACGACTAGCAGGATCCACATGTCCCCCACCCAAGCGTATTGGCCTATCAACTTGCAAATAGGAGCACATTTCTACCAACCAGCTAAGAAGACTCCGAACCAATGAGAATGGACATGACAGTCGAAGGCCACAGGCCAAGCGTCATCTCGTACAGTTCTTGAAATTATATGTTTGTTAGTGCTGCTTACAAATTTTATTTCATGTTACTATGTTTTAATTGCCGCAAGGTTCTACTGTATCGATTTTGTTGGCTATTTTTGGCAAATTTGAGACTAAGAGAAACGAAAGCAATGAGATTGGAAGGCGGATAGGTATTCTAGAGCGAATCAGTTATAAACTTAGAACGGGAAACTAGGACTAGGCAGGCTCATATGGACATGATCGAAAGGAAATGTGAAGAATTATTTGCCTTCTGCTAAGTAGGAGCTGGCCCGCGTCGGCGGTAAAACATAATGATGAGTTATGTTCTACCATAGACCATGCGGTAGACTTGGGTGCAACGCCCTACTCCTACTTAGCTGAAGGCAAAGAATTCTTCACATTTCCTTTCGATCATGTCTATATTAGCCTGCCTAGTCCTAGTTTTCCGTTCTAAGTTTATAACTGATTCGCTCTAGAATACCTATCCGTCTTCCAATCTCATTGCTTTCGTTTCTCTTAGTCTCAAATTTGACGAAAATAACCAACAAAATCGAATAGGGGTTGAGAAGTACATGAATCAACATCTAATGTTGCTCCAAATCTATGTGATATCTACGACTGTCTCGGATAGTTCCATCAACCCTAGTTTGTATACCTTACATAACTGGACTCACTGTTCTCCATTCACCCACAACTAATTAATTAGAACTAAATTTTTGTTCTCAATTCGTAATTGGATTAGTCCGACTTCATACATGTAAGAAAATAACGACTACAGTAGATTCCTTGACTCGATGCATAGCCAAGCTAAGAGGTTACCGTGCGACTAATAAATCACAATAAATAGCAAAAACATAGTTTCATCTCTGGTATATTTTTATTTCAAACTGATCAATTTACAAGAACTTATACAAAAATAGCTTGAAATTCAATCATTCAGCAACTTAGTTCAGACCGTCACTACATTAGCTTGCACGAACAGATCACTAGTTTTCCAAGAACGAAACGAAATCGGTCAATTTTTGCAACTGATCTTCCGAACTAACTACTAGTGATTTATCCGCTGCAGGATGCTTTGGCAGTATCAACCTGGGATGGGGGCCGTCAACAATTTCCCAGTTCTGGTTCTTACACAGCTCATCTATCATGTCGGGAGTCTGGTTTGTCATTTCGGCGAATACGTTCTCAAAAATTGAGCTATACGCTCGACCAATCAAATTTATGGTCTCCTGTTGTATTTTATCTTTGAGTTCGAACATCAATTCGGACACGTGCTTGGTCCAGTCGTGATTGATAACCTTGTAGAAACCGGCCGTGTCATTGTTCCACAGGCACTGGTAAACTTTATACATTTGCTCTAGTTCGGCGTGACCGGCTTTCACACTTGGCGGGACGCGTTTCCATAAGAACCGGGCATTGCAACTATAAAGAAACGTTTAACCTTGTTACTATAGTATTCCGGATTACACAATAACCCTAATAAAATGTCAGTGTTTCAACTATGCATTTATATTATTTCTGCTGCAACTATTCCAAGGAAATGCATTGTACGAATTGATTAGATTTGTTGCAGTACACGCTTCTTGCTCTCAGTTGCTACGGAGCAAACAGGAGCAAAAAAAACTTGCTTATTGTTTACAGCGGTTTGCTACGAAAAGAAAAAAAGAGAACACGAAACAAGAATTTTCGTCTTGTTTGCTCCGGAGTACTTCCAGTTTCTCCTGGTAGTGGAACAAACCTATTGATTTATATTCAACTAAAATACTTACAGATCATTCCGATAAAGATAAGCGGCAAATAGTTCTGAATAAAGTTGAACCGATACAATTCCATTAGGTGCCTACCGTTGGGATTGAATAACAATATAATAGGAGCATAAGTTATGTCGATTTACTTACCTCTAGCTCTTGTTTCTCCAACAGTAGTGTTAGCTGTCGAATTTTTTCCGAAAACATGTTTAAATGGCTAGTAAGCAGACAGATTAGTTGCAAATTTGCCGAATAATACTAAAATTATCGCTCACTTCTGCAATCAATAGATTGTTTTTGTTTTCTAACACGGTGAACGAGACAAACGACGTTTCTTACGTGCGAAAGTGGAACACCTGAGAAACGAACCACACGCAAACGAAAAAACTACCTAAAATTGAGTTCTTTTGACTCAATCTCGGGGTATCGTGGAGGACGGTCAAAAAATGCGGACGCACATGCACGGTAAAAAAACTTTACACATTTTATGTATTTAAACTGCCCATTTTCGGAAGTTATTCGAGCTGTCAAAAATTAGTATTTTTTTGTTTCTAACAATGAGTACTTTTTATCCATTTCACAACTACTCGATGAGGTAATGTCAATGGGTATATTGATCTTGATAATGGGTGAAAAATCCTTAAGCATTATTTCAAGCGATTTAACCTGCAAACTAAGGATCGTAGTGGAACCTGCAAATTATCGCCCTGCATCGGAGTCCGTGGCGGAAATGGAACATTTCGGCAATGCTCCGAAAACAACGTCTTTTTAGACTACTGAGGATGTTGAAAATATGCGCCAGTTCGGCATTTTTAGAGCAGCCAAAAGATCCAGTCATCAAAAATATATTCAGTTGGCGGTTTTATTTTAAGTAGTTTTAGAATAGGATTTCTATCTAGATTCCTATACTTCTATAAGGAAACAATAATGTGAAATGAATGTTATTTTATGTTTTTTTTAATTCAGAAATAATTCTATTGACAGTATTTTTCATTCTGGCGCGAATTTCATGAATGGGTATTTTTTACGCATTTTGTTGTAACAGTTCTGCGAAAAATAATGGGTGAAACATTCCCAGGTTGACGTACAAGATCTGTACTCATTTATGGGTACAAACGCTTTACCCATTTAATTGGTTATTCCACTTTTATTGAAAATGAGTAGTTTTCTACGCTTTAATGGGTACTTGATTTTATCAGTGTGGTCAGGCGATCTAAACAGTTTGACGTTTGACTCAACGCGCCTGTGCTAAAAACAAATGCAATTTGCGAATGCGATTTAAAGGCAATTTCTATACGTAGACAAACTTTCTGGCGGCTGAAATGGACTTGGTTGTTTTCGCGTTTTTCTAACATGGAGGTTCATGTTTGGCTTAGGCTTAAAATTGTTTTTTTAAACAATTGGCGTGTTCTCTCTTGTATTTTGTTGGTCTAGTGCACTTCATTTAGCCAACGAATGTGGGAAATTGTGGAATCGTGTGTAAATATGGTAGAACAAGACTTCTGATCTAAAGTCTTAACGAACGTCAGATCACAGAGAACAGACGTCCATCTTCAGCATTCAACTTGTGAAAAATCTCTAACGGTTTCGAAGGTAGTTGGAATATCCAAACCAGGTGCGCTACTGTCGTCATGTTTTTTGTGGCAGAGTTCGACAGAATTGACAGCGATTATTCGTCTACCCAGTCAAACTAGTCCGGAACCGGTTCGGACTTCCAGCTTAAATGTATCAACCGATAGAATTGGCAACAGTTGTTTTCTTTGAGCAAGATTTCATACTGAATCCATTCAGGATTTCGAACCGGTTCCGGAATGGATTTGACGGATAGTTGGGATAGGTTGGTGTGGCGGCGCTAGTGTTTATCGTATATTAATTCAAATGTTTACACACGTATTTTAAATATTTTTGTTCGATCATGGATGTCTCTTCTCTGTGGTCAGATTGTGGTAAGTTTTGGTGTGCAATGCCAATATCATTATTGATTCTTCTTATAGTTTTGTGGTGATTACCTAGTATACTGATAAGTTTATGTGAGTAGATAATGAATCCGAAAACAAGTATTATTTGTAATTTTCATATTAGGCAATTAAGGGCGATTAACGGCCATTTCCGTTTGCGATTTGGGGGCGATTTAAGGGCGGGTTGGGCGGCAAAAAAATGACGGCGGCAAATCGCCCAAACGTTGCATTTGAAATAGCCTCCTAATTGCCAACAATTTGGAGTTGGAATTTATTAATTTATCGTTGATGAAACAGTATTCTTATTTTGGAAAAAAAAATTAAACAGCTTTGGCATTTTTTTACCGATTTCGATGATCAGAATGTCATTGGACACGGAATTAATTTTTTTCGAATTATCGTTAGAACAAGGACTGGTGCTTTTGGAAAATGTTAAATAACCTGCATATTTTGCATTTCTTAGTGGTTAAAAATATAGTAAAACTTTTTGCCCAAAATTAGTTACGACCTAGGGGCAGATCACTTATGATTCATTTTTTAAAATCAGCGAAATTAAATGCATTTATTTCCATCAAAATAGAAATTCATAATGTATTTTGCGTTGCGTGCAATGTTTTTGCGTTGCGTGCAATGTTGTTTGCGTTGCGTGTAAGACGTCAAAACCCTACAGAAAAACTAGCCCTACATTTAACAAAACGTCGAACAAAGTGGATCAGCGTAGGACGTTTGTTAAATAAACTTTTCTGCGAGGGAGTGCAAAGCTGATGCAAAAATGGAAATTAAATGCATTTTTTTTAATTTGATACAAATTTGTTATACATTCTTAGAGTGATCTGCCCCTAGGTTACGACTGAAAGTTGCCCTTGCTTCCAGTTGACTCTCCGAATGTGTGCATAGATGCCTGTAGTTGAGTTCGTGACTTCGTGTACCAAGTATGCGCTGGTGCCATGCGGTTTTTACGATCGTCAAATAAAAAACCACATAGAATCATGCGGATCCAAACGCACGGTCATTATGATCAATAACGATTTTCTTAGTTCCATATTCTGAATATACAGATTTTCATCTACTCCAATGGTCGAATTTTAATCTTGAGGCCCGTGATACGCAGAGACAGTTCTTTCTTCAATTCTTACACCTACTGGATGCAGCTCACCGACAACATCCCATTACCCAGACTTGGAATCTTGGAAGGCCAACCTGTAAAAATACATCATGGGGAGAAATTCCGGTTGAACATTTAGTCGCTACACACAGAAAAAAAAATATTGGTAAAAATAAAAACTTTTCACTCTTAGCAAAAAACAACCAACGCATACTCTTAGTTTGACAATAAAATTATTATTGGGATTACTATTCTTCATTAAATTAAAAGGAAAACTTTTATTTTGATTATTATTCTTCATTAATTTAAAAGTTTTACTTTCAACCCAATAGTAGGCGTTGGTTGTTTTTTGCTAAGAGCGGAACACTTTTACTTTTACCAATATTTTTTTTTCTGTGTAAGTACATCAACAGTAGCCGAATAGATATGTCATTATCTCTCAAAAGATGTGCTCGACGAAGAATGATTCACTTAAAGCGTGAGCGTGTAGGCCCCTGTCACTTGAGAATTCCTTTGATAATTAATCATGCTCACACCAAGCTGGTTTCGCAATCGGTGTGGAACATAGTCTGTGGCCAGAAACTTTCGATCCTCAACTGCATGTATTATTCATGCAAAGATCAGTTGTTGTATTTTTAAAACATTCTGTAACATGTCAAGTCGTATAAACTTCATCGGAAAAAGAACATTGCTCCCCATTGGTTACTTGGGGAGTGCAAAGTTGATACAAAAATGGAAATTAAATTTTTCTAATTTGACGCTAATTTGTTATACATTCCTAGAGTGATCTGCTCCTAGGACAAGACTTACCAATTCGTTTGCCTAAATTAATCCGTAGGCAATAATTGCCCTGAGAATCGATCCGATTCGACACGAGTCAACTGTCTGAACCTCAATTATTTGTAAGAAATACATTTTGTCAGAAACGAAGCAATTAGGAATGAGCAATGTCGTTTTTTCTTTTTTGCATCCGATCGTTTCGGCCCGATTTTTGACAACATCGATTATGTTAACTTAAAAAAATCGATTTTACTTTGGAAATTCCCCTTGAAGAAGATACGATTTTCTCACAATGGATCTTTTGGTTTCGAAAAATCATGTAACAAAAAAAAGTGTTGCTGAAGAGATTATTTTATTGCTCGAATCGACGGGTGGCTCAATTGTACTGGTAACTTGCGGTAAAGCACTCGGACACTTTTCTTTGGCATTTTTGATTGAATTTCTCGTCGTTTCGTTGCTTGAAGACTCTTTTTAGCGAAATATTCGGTTATTATACTGCTTTTTTCATTTTTTCTTTTATGTTCTGTGTTATTTATCTGTCATATTGTGTTGATTATTTTTGTCCAGTACTGCGCATGATTCAGATTCGAACTTCTGTCTCTACGTTAATAATAAATAAAAAATATTTTATAAGATTGAATTATTGCGACCACATCTTCCATTGAACTAACCTTGAACCTCCTTTTGCTGGGATAACTGTCAAAAATGCTAACCCACGTGGCTAAATACACTGACAAGGAAAACCGATAGTGTAAAACGGGCACGTGTTTACATTTTCGTAGAATTCGTAGAAAATCAATTAAAAATTATTCTGAAGTTCTAAGAGTTGAAAATATGTATTGTTATATTCAGAAAGATATGAGAAATCGTCTGAGGGCACCAATAGGTGCTTGTTAGGTGAACCATTTTGCGAAAGTGAATTCCAGAAGGTTAAAGACCCAACTTCCAAGATTTTTGTTTTGATGGAAGACAGGAATATGAACCTCGTATGAGCCTGAGAACATTTCTTTTTAAATTACCGTCCGTTCTATACTAAACAGATACAGTGGAGACCCGATTTAATCAGCACCCGATTTTATAAGCCCCCGATTTTATCAGCTTTTGACCCGATTTTATTAGCTTCATATGAAAATTGATAGTTGGTAGTTTGATGGGCTCTAGCAGACGAACCAAGTTGAATTCGAGTAAATCCTTTCTTGTGTATATACAGTCGTGATTCGCTGGTTGGGCCACACCTCTGTCCAACTAACGAATTTGATTCGTTAGTTGGACCTAGTGACAGATGTCAAAAACTCTCCAAAGGAGACATGAGTCGTCTAATTGCATCTATTCATATCTCTAATATTTGTCAGATTGATTGTCAAAGTAAATTTGACATAAGATTTTGACATTCAGATGCTGTTTAGTTGGACAATGGTCCAACTAGCGGAGGTCCAACCAAAAAGCGGTCCCGTTAAAAAATGTCCAACCAACGAATCACGACTGTATTTCATATCTTAGAGATCCGAACAATGCAAACATAAAAATATCATTTTTTTTATTTTGTGCTGTCAGACCCTCTTAAGGGAAACTTAAAGCAAACAATTAGAAAGGGTTGCGAGGCTATATCTAAGGACCAAAGAAGAATATTTTAAGAGCTTCGTTTTATTAAAAAGACAGAAAAATATATGTCCCGATTTTATCATTGTCCCTGTTTTATCAGCCTAAAATTCGCCAAGGGACTGATAAAAACGGGTCTTCACTGTATTAGCAAATACAAATATGTTAATACGGAATGCTCTGATGATTTTTCGAGGACTCGTTTTACGCAAAGAGAATAGGGAAAGAGACGAATAGTGTGAAGCCAAAAATACCTTATTGAGCAGACCAATCGTGCAATGTAAATAAACATTACTCACGCCTCAGTTGGAGGAGATAAGTATTGTACATCTATCAAAAAAGAAATTTCAATTTTCGTCAGAATTTGGTTCAATCGTGATTGTGAGGTGCATTCTAGAGTATATGTATGTGTAAAAACACGCTTTAAAATTATTTGATGTCTTTGTTTCGAAATGCGCATCGTTTGATAAACAAATCCAACGATCGACATACGGTTTGTTTTCAAAATATAATAGAAGTCATTTAAAGTGCTGCCTGTGGAAGCGGTTGCCAAAATTCTAGTGTTGAAATCATCATAAAGGGAGTGTTGCCGTTTTGACTGATTTTCACTCTTCGTCTCTTTCCCTATTCTCTTTGGTTTTACGCTACCCTGTACCTGGAAAGGTACAGTGTCAAAGTGACAGTGTACTTTGATGAATTATCATTGGAACTGGCAACGCCGAACGCCAAGCTGTTTATTATTGTATCCTAGTGATATTTCTGTTATTCGTTTTTTTATTTACGTGAATTTGAAGTTTTTCATTCGTCACGCTGTTATTCGTTTGCATTTTCGACGTGAAATGTACGAAGGCACCGAGGTTGAGCTGACGTTGGGTTGCCTATCAGCGCTGGCCAGTTCCGCCATGTGGCTGCTGGTAGCAACCTTCTTCAATCTGCCGATTCCCGGAACGCATAGTATCGTAGGTTCGACTATCGGTTTCAGTCTGCTCGCCCGTGGAATGCAGTGACTCAAGTGGAGCACACTCGGAACGATCGTCGGATCGTGGTTCATTTCACCCGTGCTCAGTGTTATGATGAACGTGATGTTGTTCTGGTTCATTCGGAGATTCATTTTGAACGCCAGAAGTCCGCTCTAGGCTGGGCTGTTATCATCGAGGTTATCATTGCCGCTGTTTTACGGAGCCACACTGGCAGTTTGCATATTCAGTATTGTGCACGATGGACCGATGCTTCTCTACATGGATAACATCCCAACTTGGATGGCGGTAGTTATTAGTAGGACTGTTGGTTGCTGTACTCGTGCAGCTTTTCGTCGTTCCTTGGCAGAACAAGATTCTGAATCAGGACAAAGTCACACGCACTGTCGGTGATTCGGATTGTGATTCGTCGAGCAGACACAATCAAATGAGGAAGTGTCAGCCCGCTTTTTCGTTCCTGCAAATACTGACTGCGACATTCGCAAGTTTTGCTCACGGTGGTAACGATGTGCGTAACGCGATAGGACCACTCATTGCTCTCTTTATAATCTATCGGGAAGGCTCAGTATTGCAAAAGTCTGAAACTCCGCTTGCATTGCGGTGACATCGATATCTCACTAGGCTATGGGGCCGTCGTGTCATAGAGGCAATTGACAATGATCTCACCAAAATTACCCCATCAAAAGGGTTCACCACCGAAATTGGTGCTGCCTTCACGGCACTGGTGGCTTCCAAAATTGGTCTGCCGATCACCCCTTACTGTAAAGTCGGCACTATCGTGTTCGTCAAGCTAGCGCAGCTATGTGTCAAAACATTTTCAGATTTGAGATATTTGGCATTTTAGGTTGTCTTGATCCCCGGAAATTAATAGAGATAAATTCGTATGTTCCCCATCTACCACAAAACCGGAAACTTCGATTCCAGTCCTTTGTCAAGATGAACACGATTGCAGATTACATAGATTAGGTTGAACTGCGGGAGAAATTGAATAAAAAGCTGTCAATTTTGTTGGATGTCACGAAAATTAAACTACATTTACAAAAAAATTACAATCACCCATTGCACATGATCATAGACCTGGCTGCAATCCCAACAACTCAGTCTATGTAAACAAAACTAGGTTAGTATAATAGTCTCATTGTCTCAGAGATCCGTCCCGTGTACTACAGGTTTAACCAAAGAAAGCACCAACAAAAGTGTATCTTGGTGAGGTGACAGAAATGGGCGTTTATTTGATGGTAAATTCTTAACTAAAAATTCGGATGACTACTCCTGACACCTGTCACAAAATGGAAGCTGTATTGATAAAATTGGTGGATTTGAGTGTCGTTTGTTTGCCCTGGTTTGTGGGATTACGATGCCAAGGAGACATCAACGAATGTCTTTCGACACCAGGACCGCTAAGCTGCGTTCAACTTGTGAATGACTATCACTCCTGCGCTAACTCACCTACCTGAATGGTAGTCTGTGTCGTCTAGAAAACGGAACCAATATTCTGGGCACGATTCGAACCAATGCATCAACGGATTAGATTGTGGAGGATTGCGCTTACCGTTGTGAATGTCCTCTGGGAGACAGTGGTAGGTATTACCTGAGATTGACATTTTGGAGGAATGTAGCCCAAGCCCATGAGAGCGCGGTGTCGCCTGTCAGAATAAACTGGGTGGTTTCTAGTGCTGCACTGTCCTTCTGTCCTCCAAAGTGGGCCTGTAATATGCATAACCCTTCTTACAATAGATGCTTTGAGAGTACCAGCAAGAAAGGTATTCTGAATACGTACGCGATTATTTAAAGTATCAGCGGGCGCAGTGCACTAAAAACGGTAGTCGAGAGAAGCAGGATACCTATCTGTGCGACGAAGAATGCAACTTCTACGCGTGTGACTTTCATGGTAATGACTATTCGTCGAGAGTCAATCCGTGGCTGAATTGTAACGCAAGTATCAACGGTTGCGTGGTATTTTTATTGATGGCTTCTGTAATAAGGAGTGCAACAACGCGATGTTTGTTTGATAGACGGGATTGTGAGAAGAAATGAGTAAACGTATCCATACCAGGAATTGGACGACGAATAACGCGCCAGAAACATAAAACGATACTAGATCCAGTTTTTCAAACAATTCAATAAGTCATCGAATAATCCCGTATATCTGAACTAAGATAAAACAGTATCATTGAAAGACTTATAGAAACCTCGAACTAATTTTATCAGATATCCCTGGAAGATTTAGGAAGAATACTCATAAATACAGATAAAATTCACGTAGTAAGGAAATCGTTAACTTTATTCCCCACATTTCATAAAGAAAACTATAGTCATACTGTGGGTTGTTAAGCAAAGGTGGCGACTTCGACCTTGGTTGCATTGAGTCGTCGGCAGCGGATGTTTCATTAGCTTCTCGTACAAAAAAAAAATCGGCAGCTGACCTCGAAGCCACAGTTTCAAAAAGTTGTGCAAGTCGGTTGTTTTGTAATTTTTTTCCACCAATTGTCGATTTCCAAAAACCACTCACTCCTATCAGTGCAGCTGTATATTCTGACTGGAGAACCAGAGAAAGTACTGCAACTTACGCGTCGGGTGCAAAGTTTGCACGACCCATTAGACTTTGAATAGTTCTACATTCTTGTGCATCGAATATGGAATACCGTTCATTCGTTCTACAAATATGTCCGTCATCTTCCTAAAAAGCTTCCACAAAAGCTGAATTATATTTTTTTAGTTTATTGAGTGGATGTTTGTTACTTTCAACCGACAGTAACGCCAGTTTTGGTTCCACATTGTACAAGTGCACTATTCCCAACTTCCTGGAAATAACACCTTGTCCGTCTCGCCCGGGTGCTACTTTGTGGGTTCTACTTGATACACCTGTGATCATCTGCGCAAGATGACGATAATCCTGCAGCATGTGAACCGCATTATCACCTTCTACATCATAGTTGTGTGTACGCGGGTTATAATCAGCACCTGCCGTACAATTGACTACCATTTTGGGTAGTTCTGCTAACGATGTCTCCGGTATAAATGCTATCGCACTCTTCGTATCCCATTCGAAGCACTTTCTGCTGGAGTTAGTATGAAAAAGATTTTAACTTGGCTCAGTCGTAAATAATCTACAAAAATTTTACTCCACGATCTACAAAAATTTTACTTCAAAACCATAAACAAATTGTTGAAAAAAAGGTCTGAGCATGACATGCTTGAATCGGATCTATCAAAACGCGTTGCCATTTCTTATCATTTTTCAGTATTTGTTACTTGCAAGCAAAATTCAAGCATAGGGTTCTTTAAATCTAGTTTTCGGTGAGCCAAAAAACGATGACCCTTTTGTATGGAACCTTGGCGTATTTAATTTGTATTTGGTATTAGTTTACCGCAACGTTCCATGTCATTACAAAAAATTTATTGAAATTTTCATAGCTCGAAGACTTTGATCCTAGGGGCAGATCACTCTAGAAATTTTTGCACTCCCTCGCAGAAAAGTTTGTTTAACAAACGTTCTACGGTGATTCACTTTGTTCGTTGTTTGTTGAATGTAGGGCTGATTTTTTGTAGGGTTTTGACGTCTTACACGCAACGCATAATATATTGCACGCAACGCAAAATACATTATGAATTTCTATTTTGATGGAAAGAAATGCATTTAATTTAGCTGATTTTTAAAAATGCATCACAAGTGATCTGCCCCTGGTTTTGATCCCTTTGTTATGTTTGCGACAACATGTCCCAACCTTCAAAGCTGACAAAGTTTCCAGCACGCACAATTTGCCTCATGTAATAATTGTTTTGATTTGACATTTATTTTCAATATTGATGGGAATGCCAACATTTTAGGCCTAAAAACGGCATCGATGACAATATTTGGCTTATAGCTACAACGCTTTTCGGCTCTACAGTATGGCCTACATGTAGCCCATATACACCAAATTCTTTTTTTGCACGGGGGATGCGTTCCGTGCAAAAAAAAACCGTGTAAAAAAAAATTCGTGTTATTTCGAGAAACCGTGTAAAAAAAATCCGTGCTATTTCGAGAAACCGTGCAAAAAAAATCCGTGTTATTTTGAGAAACCGTGCAAAAAAAATCCGTGCTATTTTGAGAAACCGTGTAAAAAAAATCTGATTTTTTTTTATTTAACAGCTATTTTCTAATGGTGTTTAACAATGAATACTGTTGGACATTTTAAATGCACAAGGGGGCTGTCAGTGTGCCCAGTAGAAGTTTTTTAATTTTTCGAGGTTTTTTTTAGAAAAATGTAAGTTTTTTATTCGTTAAAAGAAGTTATTGTCCTTTGAAAAGCAATAGTTAAAATGGTAAAATGTTTCAACTATTTAGAGTTTGTTAACTTTTTGTAGATTACACTGTGCTACAGTGATTTTAAACTTTTAAAATGAACTAGTATAACAAATGCGATACAAAGTAATGTACACACGAAAATTTGAAGCAAACAAACATTTTTTGGGACCTTTGCCACAACAAAATTAGCTGCGTTGTCATTTTCAGCCGATTTTCGGTTTTGTAACATTTTTTGAACGAAGAAAACTAGACCTTTCGAACAGTATGCGGTCATATACAGTTTGGTAAGAAACATTGTTCGATTCTTGGACAACAATATCAAAATTGTATTTTTTTGCGATTTTTTCATGTAAATGGTTATCTTCTCATTAAAAGAATTTTCATGAAAAGTAAAAAAATCATTTTGATGCAAAGACTCTTGCGCAATTGAAATGTCAGAAATTGTCAATTTTCAACGGCCTATTGATTGGCTTTTACTTAATTAAATACTCTTTCCTGGAAAGAGGCAGCATTTGCCATTTTGCAATGTTGACATTTGCCATTTTGCAATGTTTGATTAAAAATTCTATATAGTTGAAGTTGAAAAATTCGCTATTTTTCACTTAGCGAATCTAGTTTTTTTAACGACTGCAACCTATGCCTTGGTGGATATCGGTCCGTCCCGCGAGGCAAACTTTGCAAAATCGTACGAAATTGCGACTATCTGCCAATTAAACACCGATCTTCAGGAGGACGATAAAGTTTTGTGCATGTGTGTCTCAAAAAGTGTGATGTCCTCTAATTTGTCTACTTCTAAAAAATATTCTCCTGCCAGTGCGTTTGAGTCGTCTATATCTATACTAAACCAATTTAGAATTAGAACCGCCTTTGTTTCTATTCTTTTCTTTCGTCTCCTAGGTCTGAAGCGGATCAATCGACTATTAATAAATATGATAAAAGATGCCAGCAGTATTGGCCCTTATTCGCAAATACTTTATTCACTACAACTGTGCTATATTTCTTCTCGATCTTATAACAGAATTTGAAAATCTCTGTTCTAAATAGTCGATATTGGTAGTTGTTATGATGTACAATACATTAGGAAAATATGCTAAAGTAGTGACAATATTTTTCAGTTCCACAGATACAATCTCCCTTTATTGGATACTTCAGAGTTATTCGCATCTGCTCTCGGAGACCACCAATCCTCCAAACACATTTCAACCCCTGAGCATTCAACTCGAGCATATCACACCGAGGAAGCGATTTGTTATTTCCAAGAACCAAAGCTCGAGTGAAACAATCAACATTCTCGTAGGTGCCAGTCCTGCACATCTTCTTGGAACCAGCTAACATATCCAAGCTCGACAGCTAGCTGAAGTCACATATATCTCCACCCAAGCGAAGTGATCAATTCGCTTGTAAGTAGGACCACTCATCTACAAACCAGTCATGAACACATCCGTACCAACGAGAATGGATCATACCAGACGAAGGCCACAGGTCCAGCACCAACTTGTCCCATCTCAGTAAAAAAATAGACTTGTGCCTGTTCCTAACTCTTTGAAAGCTCTATTTAATCAGAGATCACTAATTGGTTGATAAAAAGAAACATCAGTCGTTATCTACTCAGACCAAACAATACGTATTGCGTATTCCTGCATATTAAAATCTCCGCTATCAGTTTCTAGCTTATCAAACTGAACAAGCAAAATTAATATACTTTGTGTAGTGGCACTACCCGGGGAACTTGGCCAAATACCAATTGCTCCATTGCCAATGCGATGTGATATATGAACCGGAATATTATTTGATGATATCTAAAAAGCATACAATCCTATACAAACCATAGCCCAACATTATTGATTTTCAACTACCATAACTTGAATTTTGATTAACAACTCTTTTCCTAAAATTGAAAAATACGTGATTTTTACACATTGGCAGATCATCCCCATTTGTATTGCAAATATCCAATGCCATTAATTTTCAGCTGCCGTTACTAAATGCCTATTAAAAAAAAATATTTTTTTTTGCACGGTTTCTCGAAATAACACGGATTTTTTTTGCACGGTTTCTCAAAATACCACGGATTTTTTTTGCACGGTTTCTCGAAATAACACGGATTTTTTTTACACGGTTTCTCGAAATAGCACGGATTTTTTTTGCACGGTTTTTTTTTCACGGGATGATCAAATCATTAAACTGGTATATCGAAATAGGTATTTTATACACCGGATTCTGTTTTTGCACGCACTTTTTTTGCACGGATTTTTTTTGCACGACTTTTTTTGCACGGTTTTGCAAAATAACACGATTTTTATGTATAAAATACCTATTTCGATATACCAGTTTAATGATTTGATCATCCCGTGAAAAAAAAACCGTGCAAAAAAAATCCGTGCTATTTCGAGAAACCGTGTAAAAAAAATCCGTGTTATTTCGAGAAACCGTGCAAAAAAAATCCGTGGTATTTTGAGAAACCGTGCAAAAAAAATCCGTGTTATTTCGAGAAACCGTGCAAAAAAAATATTTTTTTTTAATAGGCATTTAGTAACGGCAGCTGAAAATTAATGGCATTGGATATTTGCAATACAAATGGGGATGATCTGCCAATGTGTAAAAATCACGTATTTTTCAATTTTAGGAAAAGAGTTGTTAATCAAAATTCAAGTTATGGTAGTTGAAAATCAATAATGTTGGGCTATGGTTTGTATAGGATTGTATGCTTTTTAGATATCATCAAATAATATTCCGGTTCATATATCACATCGCATTGGCAATGGAGCAATTGGTATTTGGCCAAGTTCCCCGGGTAGTGCCACTACACAAAGTATATTAATTTTGCTTGTTCAGTTTGATAAGCTAGAAACTGATAGCGGAGATTTTAATATGCAGGAATACGCAATACGTATTGTTTGGTCTGAGTAGATAACGACTGATGTTTCTTTTTATCAACCAATTAGTGATCTCTGATTAAATAGAGCTTTCAAAGAGTTAGGAACAGGCACAAGTCTATTTTTTTACTGAGATGGGACAAGTTGGTGCTGGACCTGTGGCCTTCGTCTGGTATGATCCATTCTCGTTGGTACGGATGTGTTCATGACTGGTTTGTAGATGAGTGGTCCTACTTACAAGCGAATTGATCACTTCGCTTGGGTGGAGATATATGTGACTTCAGCTAGCTGTCGAGCTTGGATATGTTAGCTGGTTCCAAGAAGATGTGCAGGACTGGCACCTACGAGAATGTTGATTGTTTCACTCGAGCTTTGGTTCTTGGAAATAACAAATCGCTTCCTCGGTGTGATATGCTCGAGTTGAATGCTCAGGGGTTGAAATGTGTTTGGAGGATTGGTGGTCTCCGAGAGCAGATGCGAATAACTCTGAAGTATCCAATAAAGGGAGATTGTATCTGTGGAACTGAAAAATATTGTCACTACTTTAGCATATTTTCCTAATGTATTGTACATCATAACAACTACCAATATCGACTATTTAGAACAGAGATTTTCAAATTCTGTTATAAGATCGAGAAGAAATATAGCACAGTTGTAGTGAATAAAGTATTTGCGAATAAGGGCCAATACTGCTGGCATCTTTTATCATATTTATTAATAGTCGATTGATCCGCTTCAGACCTAGGAGACGAAAGAAAAGAATAGAAACAAAGGCGGTTCTAATTCTAAATTGGTTTAGTATAGATATAGACGACTCAAACGCACTGGCAGGAGAATATTTTTTAGAAGTAGACAAATTAGAGGACATCACACTTTTTGAGACACACATGCACAAAACTTTATCGTCCTCCTGAAGATCGGTGTTTAATTGGCAGATAGTCGCAATTTCGTACGATTTTGCAAAGTTTGCCTCGCGGGACGGACCGATATCCACCAAGGCATAGGTTGCAGTCGTTAAAAAAACTAGATTCGCTAAGTGAAAAATAGCGAATTTTTCAACTTCAACTATATAGAATTTTTAATCAAACATTGCAAAATGGCAAATGTCAACATTGCAAAATGGCAAATGCTGCCTCTTTCCAGGAAAGAGTATTTAATTAAGTAAAAGCCAATCAATAGGCCGTTGAAAATTGACAATTTCTGACATTTCAATTGCGCAAGAGTCTTTGCATCAAAATGATTTTTTTACTTTTCATGAAAATTCTTTTAATGAGAAGATAACCATTTACATGAAAAAATCGCAAAAAAATACAATTTTGATATTGTTGTCCAAGAATCGAACAATGTTTCTTACCAAACTGTATATGACCGCATACTGTTCGAAAGGTCTAGTTTTCTTCGTTCAAAAAATGTTACAAAACCGAAAATCGGCTGAAAATGACAACGCAGCTAATTTTGTTGTGGCAAAGGTCCCAAAAAATGTTTGTTTGCTTCAAATTTTCGTGTGTACATTACTTTGTATCGCATTTGTTATACTAGTTCATTTTAAAAGTTTAAAATCACTGTAGCACAGTGTAATCTACAAAAAGTTAACAAACTCTAAATAGTTGAAACATTTTACCATTTTAACTATTGCTTTTCAAAGGACAATAACTTCTTTTAACGAATAAAAAAACTTACATTTTTCTAAAAAAAACCTCGAAAAATTAAAAAACTTCTACTGGGCACACTGACAGCCCCCTTGTGCATTTAAAATGTCCAACAGTATTCATTGTTAAACACCATTAGAAAATAGCTGTTAAATAAAAAAAAATCAGATTTTTTTTACACGGTTTCTCAAAATAGCACGGATTTTTTTTGCACGGTTTCTCAAAATAACACGGATTTTTTTTGCACGGTTTCTCGAAATAGCACGGATTTTTTTTACACGGTTTCTCGAAATAACACGAATTTTTTTTTACACGGTTTTTTTTTTGCACGGAACGCATCCCCCGTGCAAAAAAAGAATTTGGTGTACATAAAAATCGTGTTATTTTGCAAAACCGTGCAAAAAAAGTCGTGCAAAAAAAATCCGTGCAAAAAAAGTGCGTGCAAAAACAGAATCCGGTGTATACTATACGAACATCAATGTTTGATGTTCGTGCAGCTTCTAAACATTTCCAGAGCTTGTATAAAGTTAATAAACATTTGAAAAATTTGCAAAAAGCTTATAATTACTCGCGCTTAGGGCCGATTTTTTCGCCCTCGCTTAATTTTTAAACATGGTTCACCAGTACGTTTAAGCTTGGTTTAAGCGCTGAGGATGGAAATCGACCCTTAGAAACTACGGCAAGCCGTTATACAACTAATATAGTGGTTGCTTTTTAGTAGAAGCGTAAAATTCGACGGAGTAATATAAGTTTGATTACATTAAATGTAATATTGTTAGTTACGTTGTATTCAAAATCATATTTGTTTGCCGCCGCCAATTCCGATTTCCGAAACATTTCAGCCGCCGTACACATTCCTTTCTCATGACGTTCCGCAAACACCACGACGCTAAACGTCATTCTCATTCATAAAGCTTGAGCGGTGTGTGTAGAACATTTTTCTCGCACCGCCTCCGTTTCATGGTCGTTGATGCGATAGTGCTTTTTTATTTGCAAAATCTACATTATTTATACGTGTTTTTCAGCGAAAAATAGTGCTCCTTATGAAATAAGTGCTTGATGATGGTATTTCTGTTATAAACCGACAGTTTTTGTGTGTTATCAAACAGGAAATTGTGCCCGAAAATGTCAACAAAAGCTAGCGAAGAGGAGTCGCACCATGACGAAAGTGACATTACGGACGAGTTTATCGATGATGTTTGTATTATGGCTGCCTGTGCGGGTGGATTGCATCAATCATTTATTAATTTTAATGTTCTTTGGTCTGTTCGATATGTTGTAGGATGGCGATAGATCGGGATACTTCCCCGGTAAAACGGTTACGCTGCAAATGCTGCTGGGAGCGAATGTTCTACAACCGGGAAAGGCGGCCATGAGTATAGAGTACTTGGTGAGTGTTTTGTGCTAATCTTCGCCCACCCACAATTATGTGTAAACTAGATGTACACTGGAAATTTCATAGAAATCTCCAGATATTGTTAATCATCTTAAAACGAAATTTGTTGCACTGGTATTTCAAAGCAAAGTAATTTTTGATTTTGTTTTTTAGGGACAAAAGTTTGTCGGTGACTTATTACCGGATGGAAAAATAAAGTCTCACGAAACGGAAACAATATTTTGCTCGCCAAGCGCTTGGGCCATCTACTGCAAGCGTATCATCAATCCGGACAAAAAATCGGGTTGTGGATGGGCATCGGTGAAATACAAAGGCCGCAAGTTGGATGCATACAAAGTGGCCTACCACCGAAAACAGCTGCTCAAGGAGAAGGATCACAAAGACGAAACGGTTACTAATGAAGGTTAGTTTGCCTCCCTAGTGTTATTTTGGTTGAGTAATAAGTTAGTATTTCAACAGATATTATTGAGGAAATCGAAGAAGACAAAACAGCTATGGAGCCTCCACCAGTGCGAAGAAATGTGGTACAGCATAACACGGTCAGCAATCGCAACATTTTACAGTATGTATTATTGTAGTATTTTAATAGGAAAACTAGATTGATTATTTTATATTTGTTAATAGTGATGCAAATACACTGATCGAATCGATCCCATTCACATCTATTGGTAAAATGCAGCCGTTTCTGGTGTCGGTCAGTACTTCCACCATCCTCTTGATGGATTTCCACTGCCATCTGACGAACAACGAAGTTTGTGGTTATCTGGGTGGAACATGGGATATCAATGCACACAATCTTTCCATCACGCATGCATTTCCGTGCAGAAATTCGCGTTTCGACCGAGATAAGGCAGCAATATGTGAACTGCAGATACAAAAATTAATGGTCAAAAAGAACCTTAATCTCGTAGGCTGGTATCATTCGCATCCGCGGTTCCCAGTACAGCCGACCTTGAGGGATTGTGATGCACAGCTGGAGTACCAGATCAAAATGAGAGGACCTACCGAAGCGTCCTATATACCTTGTGTAGGATTCATTTGCTGTAAGTAGTGTGAAGCAAAAACAATTCTTTTTAATAATATGTATATTTTATAGCCCCCTACAACGATGATAATGTTTCTTCGGAGTCTAGCATAATGTCATTCTGGGTGCTACCTCCACCGGAAAATCGACCAGCGGAATACGGACGACCTATGCTGATGTCGTACTCGTTGGTTCCAGATGAAACACTTTCGGAAGAAATTAAGGAGGAAATGATGCTTACGGTTGATTATTACAAGCAATTCAAACGGGAACTAATCAATTTTCAATCGGTTTACAAACATGAGATTACATATATTGAAAAGTTGAAAAAAACTTTGGAATCCAAATTTCCTTTGGATTCGATGAATGGGCATTTCTGGAACTGGATTCGTGAATTGTTGGGATTGGACCATGAAGAGATTGTAATCGTGCCAGAGCCTCCTCCGCCTCCGCCTGCACCAATTAGCATCCCTAAACTACCAGAGCCCATCTCAGCCCCGATGGTTGTTAATTTGACGCAAGCCGATGAAGGTGGTATTTCTGCGGAGGCAAAGCATGACGACGATTTCGAAGGAATTTCAGAAATGGGTGATTCTGACGTCATTTCACTGAAGGATGACGATACTAAAGTGCCCTCGCTTGCAGTTCCTAGCCTGCAGGCACAATTAAAACGACCATCTGGCTTGAATATGACTCCTTCGCCCTTGTCAAGTGCACTGGTAGTACTGCCACCGAATCTCAATCAGAACAACACGATCACGGGTAACTCTAGCAACAATAACCATCACGGGGGATCTATAACAACGAACACATCACCACGGGATAGTCCTATAACTATTCCATCGAATTCTGCAAGTCCTGCAAAGTTCGAGATCCCAGTTCGAGCCAGTCCATCTCCAGCCAAATCTGATACGTCGTCCTGTCGCAGCCGTACACGCAACTCGCCAGCTCCAAGTCCTGGAAAACTATCGATCGGTGATATACTAGGCACTGGTAACCGAAACAGCCCTACTTTGAGTTCATTGATCGGAAACATGGGAGGAAACGTTTCCAACATTCACGATCTGTATGCCGCAACGTTCGCCTCATTAGGAAGTTCCATTCCGTCAAATCTTCTCTCGCAGGACTACGCATCTTTATTCCAGAATACCAAACGGGACGAATATGGACTATCGGCTTTAAACGCCCTTGCACAAGTAGCAGCTGCTTCAGGAATCTCTAACTCTCAGATAAACGAAACTCTTCTGCACAGTCTGAATAGAAGTATGACTTCTAAATCCGGCCAAACTTCTACCGTAACCACTGGATCCGCCACTATGACTTCAACCACAGCCCCTTCACCTGCAGCAGCTGCTGCTAATGCTGCCTCTAATTCTCCAGGGTACCCGGCGATTCCCAACATGAAAGAATTCATGCAACAACTCGAAAAAGGCAATCTAAGCTTGCTGATGCAGTCCCAATATGCTAACCCGTTGGCGGGAATGTCTGGGCTCACCGGCCAAACATCTGCCGGTTCGTTGGGTGCTGGTGGTACAAGCGGTAAGTCGCCAACTATTACCAGTAAACAGATTGGCTTTTCTATCGTTCTCGACGGTTGATATTTATCAAAATTTTGTTTTTCTTAGGTTCCAGTGGAAAATCCAGCCGATCTTCTAGTAAGTCACGTTCAAAATCTCAACAACAACAGCAGCAGCAGCAGCAACACCAACAATCAGTTCAACAGCAGCTTCAACAAGCGCAACAGAATCTTCTGCAGCAGCAACAACAACAGCAACACCAATCTCTTATGGATTACGCAGATTTCATGAGCAAGTCCGACCAGAACAAGCTTGCAGACTTGATGAAATCACCCGAATACTCTCAAATGTTGCTCCAACAGGCCCAAGCCCTGGGCAGCCTTGGAAGCGAGATATCTATTATTAAAAAACCTTCCTCCAAGGGAAGCGCAGGTGGATCGATTAGTAACAACAATAACAATAATAACAGCATCAATAACAGTAGCAACAATTCCGCAAACAGCAACAAAAAGGACTCAGCCAGTGATTTGATTTCCAAACTTCGTACAATCTTCTCCACCGATTCCTACTTACCGCCAATGCCAACCGCTGCGGATATTAATTTACTTGCCGATCAATCCCAAAAGGTTCCTGAGATTCAACAGATTTTGAATTCCGGTAATTTGGACGATATTCAGGTGCTGCTGAAGGCACAATCGCTTTCGAACAACACCTTGGATTTTGCTGCCTTTCTTCAAGGAACTTCCGGTGTTGGTTCGAATGTTGGTGCTGGCGAAGGAAGCAGTAAATCCAGCCGAAGTGCTGCTGCCAAGGAAGAAAGAGGACGAGAGAAGGAAAGAGAACGAGAACGGGAGCGTGAACGAGAGCGGGAAAGAGATAATGCCAATGCAGCGGCAGCGGCTGCAGTTGCTATGAACCCCTATCTTTCCGCAAGCAATCTGTCGGCTCTATTTGAACCCGTGCAGCGGCCATCCTCCAATAAGTCCAGTAAATCCGATAAGAGCAAAGGCGCAGTAGATCGTAGCACAACAAACGCTGCATCGAATCCAGCTGAAATGTTGAACAGTCTATTCACATCAGCCGTTGGTGGGACGGGAGCAGCCGACATGAACGCACTACTCTATGGGCAAGGCAAAATGGCTTCCGATTTAAGTATGCTTTTTGGAGGTGTAAGTTCAGCTCCAACATCTTCGGCGAATTCAAGCACAACTTCTACTGCAGCAGCTGCTGCGGCCGCCAAGCAAAGCTTGGACTATCTCTCAATGTTCCCAAATTTTTCGTCCGTAAAATTGCCGGAAATGTCAGCTCTCTTCCAGTCAGAGAAATTTGAAATTCCGGATCCATTAGCTAAAGCTACACTTGAAGCGAACAATATGTATCTCGCTCCATCTGCTTCCCTGCTGAAACTGCAGCAGGATGCATTCAACTCAATGATGATGAAACCGCCGAAATCTTCATCATCATCTACGTCTTCATCCAGCAAGATTGAAACTCCACCCCCGATTGCAGCGTCACCAGGTGCTCGTTCTACGCCAACCAAGTCTGCCAGTCGCGATAGTCCGTCTTTAGGACCGAAGTACAACTTTAGCGCAGTTGATCTTGCCGTATCCAGTGTTCCCCTGGCTGCTTCATCGCCGCTGGGAGCTGCAGACCTGTCCCGAAAGACACCTCAAACACCCCCGGTAGACATGTCAGCTTTACAATCGAATCAAAACGTTCCGTCGGTGCTATCCGCATCGTCGCAAATATTGCCACCGTACAAGAAGCGAATGGAGTTCTCCTCAATTGCCGATCTCGTCGCCGCACCGCCCAGCAAGATACCGAAGCTGTCGTCCGATAGTTTGGACCCCTAGATGAGAACAGCTCTGTTTGGAGGTGAGATTTCGACTGGATGATTTTTTTTTATTTTTTCAATTAGCCGCTTGTCGGCTGTAAATTATTTTATTAATTTTAATATTGGAACCTTTGTAAAACGGTTTATGAATTACGTTTAAGGCAACCTATAGCAAATGGTTAGAAGTACTGAAACCATCATCATTAGATAACAGTTCCATTTCAATTGGAATCTCAGAAGACGTGAAAGATGGCTGCACAATTTCCGTGGCTGCTGGATGTAACTATCAGCAAAAAAACGTACGCAATTTAGTTTGACTTTCCACTCATATTCTACTTATAGCGATTACATTAGAAGTATTAAAAATAAACAGATACGGTATTGTATTATGTGTGATCACAGCGCAAATGTATCGAGTGATGAAAATATTGAGATATTCTTAACATTCTGAAACCTTAGTTCTGGCACGTTTTCCATAAGCTTTCGAAATAGTGGAGTTTTTTCGAAACGTAGATGTTTCTTTTAAACAGGAATAAAACTTAAAGTGGCAAGTTATAAATTATAATCACATTTTTTCCGTTAGTGTGGATTAAGCACTTCCCAAGTTAACTAACTAACTTAACTATATTTTTATTACAAGATTTAAAAAACTTCAAAAGCCTGAACTGTAGTGTATTGGCGCTGTGTGGAACTCATGACTCACTTTTGTGCCTAACCACTTAAATCACTCCTTACTTTTTTAGCATTCTTCCTCAAGGAACTACGTCAAGGTATTGCATCGTTGGAAGGTGGGGGTTGCTCGTCGCACATCTTTTTTTTGCTCACGAGTTTTCTGCATCTATCTCGAAGCCTCATTTGCTCCATAAAATGGCTTCTCGCACTTTGAGCCATTTTACACTCGACTTCTCTTGCTTCTTGTCTACATTAGCCATGTATCTCCTGATTCCGTGAGTCATTTAGCTCCCAGCCTTATCCCGATCCACTCGGATAGTCCCCGGCCGTGAACTTACCCTAATCCGACTGAGAGTTCCCCTACACCGATACCCGTTTCTTGAGCCATTTAGCTCCCAGCTTTATCGAGATCTACTCGGATATTATCCGGCGTGAAACTACCCTACTCCGACTGACTGCGTATTACTCAACTGGTCCCCGGCGGTGGACCTAGTCTACACCGGCGGAGAGTTCCCCGGTGCGAAATTTCTTCCGAAACCCGGCTTGTGTTTGCACGACCGCTTTCTAGCCGACGGCGCTACTTTGTTAGTTCCTTCGTCACTTTCTCTGTAGCTCAGAGATTATACTCGTACTACTCTGTTGACAGCTTGCCAGATATACTCATCGTTGCACAGCTCTTTGATAATATTGTCAATTATCACACCAGACATACCCTTTCAAACTTCTTCGAACCTAGGGCATCCGAAAACCACGTCTCTTGCACGTTCATACGCACCGGACAAAGGAGCAACGAAGCATGTCCAAACCGGTACTTCAAATCAAATAGAAGTTTACCTCTCCATTCTTCCTATGCACCCAAGCCGACAAGTTTGGGATGAGTCAGTGGGTTCACCTTCCTTTCTCCGCGTTGTCCTGGACGTCAGCTATCCAGTTTTCCACGATGCCCATTGTTTCTGCCACCAACATCTGGAGCCCTGAGGTACTCCCACCGTGACCTTAATCGACCTCTGCCTCATGTTCGTTTCGTAGACTGGTACTCGGTTCTAAAAGTAACTTTTCAGAACCTTGCACACATAGTCCGCAACCCGCATTCAGTGCAGCGCTACAGCGATCACAACCCAGCTGGCACTGTTGAACGCGTTCTTCACGGCAATCGCTACCACGGTGCAGTAGTGATTATCCCTTCTCTTCTGCCTTAACGTTCGCACTCGCGATGACTGCGCGGATTGCGTCCACCGTCCTGATATCCCTTTCCGGAATCCGAACTGCCTTTGTGTTAGTCCGTTCTCACTTTCAGCGTAGTTCGTCAGCCTGTTGAGGATAACCCTTTCCAGAAGTTTACCGATTGTACCCAGCAGGCACATAGGCCGATACGTTTTTGGATCTCCTGGTAGCTTCTCTGGTTTGGCGGCAACACTAGCTTCTGGATCTTCCATCTATCCGGGAAGTCATCGTCCAGGCATATCTTTCAGTCCTTTTCCCGCTATAAGAAGCTCGCCGTTTGAGACTCGATGTCACCAGCATTTTCACCGTCTGCATCGACGTACGGTGTAGGTGGCCAGCCGGTTGGGTCGTGCTCCAGGAAAAGACCCTCCATGATAATCTTCATTTTGGCAGCGCGCATTTCAGCTGGCATCGTTGGACCCTTGATCCTGGCCAACATGACGCGATAAGCATTGCCCCACGGATTAGCGTTTACTTCTCTGCACAGCTACTTGTATCAGGTGGACTTCCTTAGCACTATCTCGCGTTTAAAAGCGGTCCCAGCCGCCTGGAATGTCACCTTGCATATTTCTCTGACTGTCTTAGAGCTTGCTGTATGAACGCGTGTCCTGGTTTTTGGGCAGGTAGCTCGGAGTATGCTGGACCTTTCGTTCCACCAATAAGCAGCACTAATACATATATAATTTCAGGAACTGTACGGTATGGCGCTGGACCTGTGGCGTACGACTGGCATAGTCTATTCTCATTGGTTCGGAAGTCTTCTTGGCTGTGTAGGTAGATATGTGCAAGTGGATAGATCAATTCACTTGGGTGGGGGACATGTGGATCCTGCTAGTTGTCGACTCTTTTGACCTTTGGTATGAAGCTAAATCAGGAAAGGTTTATTTAGCTCGACCAAGTACAGCAGCTTCCAGAAATGCTGAGTAGTCTTTTCGGGTCGGTGTGATCTGTTCGAGCCGAACCAGATGGACATGCGGTTCGAGAAAACTTTATGGGGGATCGCGAATAAATATTACCTAAATTCTTTATGGGCAGAGATTCTTTTTGTGAAACTTTTAAATGTCTTCACCCGTCCAGCTAGGCAGAATAATGATAATATAAAAAATGAGTATTTGCTTTATCTATATCCTGACAATCACCACTATTGACTAGAACAGGGACAATCGAATTCTGGTTTAAGAAGAAGGTGAAACAGCACAGTTGTGGGAAAAAGTATTCACGAATAAGGACTAACACTGCTAGTATTTTTACCGTATCCATAAATAGTCGATTGATCCGCTTCGAACCAAGAAAACAAGAAGAAAAATAGGAAGAGACGTAAACGGATTCAATGCGAAATTCTCACTATTGTTTGTTTTGTTGTAGTGGCTACACCGAAATGTGCAGTTAAGGACATCCTGAACAGAGTCACAAGGTGGCAGCTAAAATGGCTGCCGTCGTTTCTGCTTCTTTTTATTTCATCGTCAAAATCAAAACATTGCATTGGCGCGCAGGACAAAATCGTTTAAAATTTGAATGTCTTAGCTCAGATTGAACCTAAGTAACCATAAGCATTGAACCAACGATCATTGGACGGTGATTGAACCATTGCACAATATTGTCTATACATTTGCACTAATGGTATTGTTATTTATCAGTGTACAATCGGGCTGTCTCAATAACCTATTTTTGCAACCTATGTGCAGTAAATGTACACCTATCGGCTCACCGTTGCACATGTCAGTATATGCAGTGCTCTGTGCACCTATAACTGTGCACCCGCCTTCCAATGAGCGTTATGGCGGCTCAGAGTTTGTCCTTTCGTGTTGCTCAGGGATACAATGCTCCTATGCACATCGACACATAGGCACACATGCATACAGAATTTGATCATTCCTGTTCCAGTCAATATTCATATTTGTTACGATCCTCAATTTTTTCTACCATCATTATGCTGAGTAGCCAGACGAGAAAAGTTCTCTCTGCCCATAAAGGACATGAGAAATATTAATCCTCGATTCCATATAAATTTTTCTCAAAACGAATGTCGATCTGGTTCGACTTAAAATGGTTGCTTACAATTTCTAAGAGCCGTTATGCTTGATCGAGCTAAATGATCATAAAAAAGTCCTGAATAATTGACTATTTTTTAGGTACCATTCCTGTACTACTTGCCCGAACTAACTCGTACCCAAGGTCAAAGTCGATAACCAAGAGGATCCACATATCCCTCCATCCAAGGGAAAAGATATATCCATTTGTAAGTAGAAGCACACGTCTACCAACCAGCCATGAAGACATTCGAACCAATGAGAATGGACCATGCCAGTCAAAGGTCACAGGCCTAGCGCCATCACGTACTGAACTGTTTGAGCTGAAATAATAATGAATGTTAGTGCTTACAGATTACATTTCAGGGGTAGTGTCTCACTTCCTCTTTTAAAACTTACATACTAAGTTTCAGCTTACCGCTGATCATCTCTTCTGCTATTTTGACACCGTCAGTCGATCGTCTCATAGAATCGATATCTCTGTCATCGAATCCGCCATTTTCTTTGGAACTCTGGTGGCGTAAATATCAACTATCTGAAGCAAAAAAGACATTATATGTCAATACATACATATTCCCTAATTTTAAAATCAAGAAAGGCTGTCTGCCTATTTTAATGCAGAAACGGCAATGATGTGACCATCAAGAATACGTCAGACAGCCTTAATTGACCCCCTTTCGACACCAGTTTAGTCTTACCAAGCCGTAACGTGGGTGGCGGCGTGAAAGCTCTTGAATCAAAATCTGATGTTGCTGCAAATGTATGTGATCCAAGACTGACTGGAATAGTTCCATTGAGCATAGTTTTCATGCCTTACATCATTAGACTCACTGTTCTGCATTCACCCACGATTATACATTTGCACTAATCTGCTCCTTATTATAGCATTTACAATGCAATGGAGTTCAATCGGGATTACACATTCTTATCACGATGACAATTTTTTTATAAAGGTATTCTGAAAATGCGTGCATGCGTTGAAAAGTTCTATCGCGGCCACCACGAAATCTCAGAAACCAATTTATCCACCATTCAAAAAAATATCCTACCAGAAAATCCTATTTGCCAAGAAATATAGTGAGTGCATGAAATTGTTTACAGCAAAGACACGCAGAGTTCGCTGCACCCAATTATGCGAAGATGATTCGAAAACGACATAAACCTAGAAGCACCAGATTTAACGGGAAACGTGATTTCCTCAATTATCGTACTGGGCCACTGTAATTGATAGCAATGGTAGTAAAATGCAATCCCAATGGGTGAGGAGAGCCCACCATATATTTACTAATTGTTAACAACTGTTCAAATCGTTTCAAACTCAACTCAAACTCCATATTTAAATTATAAGCGTAAAATATTCAGTCAGTCAACATAGAATGTCTGAAATAAAGTATCTATTTACTTAATCGGTCGTAGATCTTCATAAAAACACTTTCCAAAAGGGTTCGACTAAAATTCCATACCCCCTGCAACAATTTATGTCCATGATACTTCTGAAAAATGCGGCAATGACCATATAGAGTAATTACACCAATTATGGATATACTATGTCCGTCATAATAATGTTTTCAATTTATTAGTAGTTATTATTTTTTCATTATTTTCAATAGGAACATAATTTCCGATATTCAAATGGTGGGATATGCTTCAATTTTTAAACTCCTGAATCAATAGTAGAATATGGAAAATATTTTTCATGCATGCTTATGTAACACTATAATTTCATAGACTAGCTAGCATAGCCTTAAATTGCCGATGAACTATATAAAAACAACATAGAATTTGTCTGGCTCGCCCTAATCAGTCCTAGTTCTGAACCTTGAAAGAGACGACAGGCCGTCGTTGCGGGCTACATAGGCTGTGTGTCGGGTAATCTTAGCTTAATACTCTAAACATAGAAGACAATCGCGCGCCTCGATGGCCCGCCGCAGCAGAAGACGTAACGTCAATCTACTTCTATCACTAGATAACACCGCGTGAAAACAACCACTCATTAACAGAAGTAAGCGGATAAATCCAGAACTTTAGGTACGAACCTGAACCTTAAACCATATCCGAGAACCTTCTAACAACAAATTATGTGCCCGATACCCGAAGACCAAAAAGAGGCTTTTCATTCCCACTCCAGAACGTCAATACCAAGCGATGGGAATTAAGCAGGCCCCTCCGTAATCGCAACGACTATCCCCGGGGGATGAGTGCAGCTGCGAACCCACAAACTGTAACACAAATAACCAACATCTTAAATGTAACGAATAAGAACTTACATGTAACGATGAGTTTATTTTCCACTGTAGCTAGATACTCTTAAAAGATGATCTATGCCGTAATGGAACATGCTTTTAGATCCCATCAAAACATCTCTTCAATTGATTTTCAATACCAAGTAGATGCGCATTCCCAATCATCTATATTGATTGATGGCCTAAATAAAATATATGTTACAAAATGAAAAGGCTTCTATATTTATTTGGTCTATCCAATCACATTGTGAAAATTGAAATCAAAAGTTTCATTTTTAACTGGAAAATACTATCCACAGACGAACAGGAGTGCAAACAAAGCTTATTATCTCCAACAACCATTTAATTGTAACGAACTGTTTCAAGCGTATCCTGAAACTGTCACTTTCCTTACTTCCCCTTGTTTGTACCATCCTCCACATCCCAAAATGTTATCCAAAATAAATTTGTCACACAAGTCGTGCCTAATAAAAATGACTTTTTGTTTGACAATTATTACTTCTAAAAAACCAAGAGTTATGTTGTTGTCATCTTTTATTTCATCAGTGCTTTTATGGTCGTTATCGTAGCTCAGATTAATATAGCGGAGGAGGATAACTCCAAACCTTTAACACATTCCCTCTGATGCAAATATTAATCAAAAAATCGCTGTGCAGTAGGTAGGTTCATTAGTCGCTCCAATTTCAAAAATATTTCATAAACCAGAGTCCCAAAAAACTGGTTAAATTAATTTCAATCGTTAATAAAATTATAGAAACTCATACTTCATTACAAATTTCCAACAAATTTACAGAGTTGCTAAAATATAAAAAATAAAATCGACAATCAAAATTCAAATTATCTCACCTCAGTTGCATCGTTTTTTCTTATTCCAAAAGTCACCCCCATTAGTCACTTTCCATATTCCCTTAGTCACCTAATGTGACAAAATTTGTCACCTTGGTGACATCTCTCACTTTAAGTGAGATGACTTGAAAATTTCCGATCATCTTAGTCACGTGAGATTTGTGTCACCTCACCGAAAGTGACCGTCAGAATAACCCCCTTTGTATCACCTTTATCGACTAAAGAACTCAAGAATTTTAGCAGGTTCTTGAAATGGAGTGTGGGGAGGATAGTAAATCGTCTCCCTAGTTTTTAACCCTTCAATGCATACTGTTTCCATTTGGCAACATACCGAATTTTGTGCTATAAAGCCTCAACGAGAGGTATATACCATATGCAACTCTAAAAACGAGTACCAAGAAAAATGTAATTCATGCATTTAAGGGTTAAACTTCTCAGTTATCGTCCAACACAATATTCATGTACTCAAATATTTTCCGCACACACACTAAACTAGAAAATCATTGCACTTTTGTTGTTACGGAAGTGTTTTCGTTTGATTTTTAATGTTTTTGATTCTCGGAGCTGTTTAGGCGTTTTTTGTCTTCATGTTTAGTACTAACCAACCGGTTTCGACAATTTTCTCTATTATTATTTCAGAGAGCGAGTAAAGGCGCTATAACCTAGGCTTATTAGCCAGGACAAGTCTAATACCACTGTCCCATCTCAGGACGATCAGAAGAGTGACAGTAACCCTCTTAGTCAAGTCACTCCCAACGATTTATCACACCCCCATCTAATTGAAACGGTTAAAACCTTAAAATCTACCAACAAAATCTAACATCCAGACGAGTATGAACGTTGGTGTCGCATGTTTTGTTTATTTTTATGACATTCGATGTACCGTAAACCGGAATGACATTGATCACTTTTCGAAGTAATCATTACATATTTTTAGATGCAACACATTTTTTTCAAGTTTAATATTTTTAAACCATGTACTGATGTATGGAGAACAATATTTGATGGTTTTACCTAAAATTGTCCGCTTACAGCTATTTTCTCAAAAATGATTTCAAGTTGAAGTCCGTTTTCGTGTTTCGGGGTGACTTTGATAACCTGCATGTTCACTCACATTAAGTTATTGATGTCAATGTTTTTCATTCAAACGTTTGTTTAAACTAATTATGGAAAGATACTCATGGTTAAATAGATGTTAATTGGTATTATACAAAGTATTTCAATGTACTGTGAAATTCGAGTAACCAAAATTCGTATAATTTGTGTCAAACTAGAATAAAAGATACTGAAAACCTTTAAAACTGCTAAAATTGTTTTATTTCAGTGCTTCATCAATGTACAAAATGTTTCATCCATTTTAGCACGTTGGAATATTGAACAATAAAAAAATGTTGCGAATTTTAGCTTAAAATAATTTGAAATAATTGCCAACTAGTTTCACAAAAAATTGTATTTAAAATAAACAAACTTCAAAAAGTAAATTTGGCACATCCCATTCTAAAAGAACATGGAAACTCGCTTGTAATTTATTACTCTTGCTCAAATCTAAGATTTATTTGTTTTATAAAACACAGACAATTTACGAAGCTTCGTAAAAATAAGGTAAAGTCAAATTTCGGTTTTTTGTTGTTTTTGTACCCAAAAACCGAACAATGTACTCAAAAAGTATAACAAATCAGTATTTTTTAAGTTTAGAGTAAAAATAATTTCAAATTAAAATGATTCGGTAGACTATTCTGGTTTAATTAGCGATCTACGAAAAAAGTTTCGAGTGATCAATGTCACCCCGATAACGGCACTAACGTAAATCCAATTTATCTTCAAATGCTCTACACAAGGATGCAAAATGCCTACGTTTTCTGCGGCTGTAATTTTTCTGCCTACATTCTCATTTCTCTTTTGACGCTGCTACCGTTCGCTATTGCAGGACGCCTAGCGCTGTACAGCAGTCTGTAAGCAAAGCAGTAACATGACAAAGAAATACTGCCCCCAGTACAGCCACCAGACGCGAGCGGTACAGCTTCACTTTCCTTATTTTACACTATTTAATATTTTTAATCTATTCAATATTTTCAATCACAAACGACGGCAATAAATGCGGATCGTTTACGCCACGACCGGCATCATCGCTTTCGTGTGCGGGCCTCTCCCTTTGACTACGCAGAGAAAAGTGTACAAAGCGAGAGAACAAACTTTACTACGCCACACTCTCACCGAGCAGTCGGAGTACAGTAGCAAAACAAAAATGTATTCTACTGCTCTACGGGAAAATGTACTCGGTTTGGCTACCGTTCTGGCAAGAGCTGTAGTGATGCGTCGCTGTAGCGGGCTGTACGGCTTGTGCAAATGTGAATATACCGAAAAAAATGTAGTTTACCAGTACCTTTGGCATCCCTGGCTCTACACAGTCGTACTAATAATAAAGTGTCATTATGAAATGAATAAAAATTTGATTTCTAGGGAAACTTGTGGGGTGTCGGTTTTACCCATAATTCCCCTACTCTTCGAAGTGGTTCGAGAACCCCGCTGATGTATTTTTCAAACATCGAAGGAACGCCATCCGGACCCGGACAAATTTGTTGCACCGCAGTTACATGAGAAGTTGTTAGTAATTACATTCAGTCAACTTTCTACACCACTGAGTGTTTCAGAACTAATTGGCGGTTTGTGATGAAATATGCAACATGTTGCCTGAGAAATCCGGCTAAAAAATGAATAATGTGAGAAATCCCTGTCATCAAAAACCCCAACATGCCCTTCAACAATATGAAAATCTCTTCTCTTCAGATCTGTGATATGTTCAAAAGTTACTAAGTAAAACACGTTGTATATTTTGCATTTTCTTTTATTTCATCTTCTTTTACAATAAAAAGTAAAGCTGATCAATATCAATGTATGAATTCAGAGTCGTAAATTGAACACAGTGTTTCCGGTTTAATTCTCTTCTTGTGTTTTTATTTTATTTAAATTTAGTGGTTTAAGTGTTCTTTTCTCATGTTTTATGTAGCTGTTGGAATAAAGTTTCCACCTTTATCCAGCACACGTAATAAAAAATGCCATTGTTGCGCTTAGTCCTAGTTAGGATTTTACACAACATTTTGCTGCTTCTGTTCTTGCCGATGTTTAGCCAGTTCACTCGTGTAAACTCATTCCATTATGCCAAAAACAAAAAAAACTGAAATAATCTTACCAACACACATTTTCATCTTTTTTTTTATCTTCCTTCAATCAAGATAGGCTCTTAAGACTAACTTCTTTATCTCTATATTTTACGGTCAATTTAGATTGACACAAACATATGATCTAAGATTTTGATGGATTTTTCTTTTCACTATTGGGAAATCTTTACTTTTATTATGTCCAAATAGGGTACCAAAAATTTGCCTAAAATTAGCCTACTGTCTCTTGTTTGTTTTTCTTCTTTTAGTTAGTTTTGCACACTTTTTTCTCGTTCGCTTGCTGAGTTTCGAATGAAATGATGTTACCTTTTTTGCGATGTTTCATCATCGTGTACTATAGCGTGGGTTAGGTCTATAGCTTTCAATCTCGTAAAATAATAAATCAACAGGGTCTACACTGCACTCAAAGAATTGTGAAAGTATTTGTTTTTCCAAATTTTATACTTTTTAGCGTTTGCCTAATCGAAACATGCAGCGTACCGCATTTGTCTGATGAACGATAACGTGGTTTTACAAAGTTCTCTATCAAAGTGGAATATTTTGGGCTAGGTAAAATGAATAAACAGCTAACGAAGAATTGATTTGATTCTCTATTGCAATAGTCGATTGGAAACAAAGGTATCTATTTTAGTAGATTTAACCATAACAATGGGTTTTATTTTAATCGTGTCGTGATCATTGTTAGACCAAATTATTTTTACTAAACCCGAGAAAGAGCACAAAGAACGATGAACTCAAGTCCGTGTCAAAACAACTGGGTTATTGAAATTTATTCTAAATGATGCAGACCATCAAGGAAGAACGCGTTTAGCACAACACATTTTTAACGATAAATTAAATTGAGCGAAACTAAAATTAAACTTAAACATGGACTGGAAAACAAAAAAGTAACAAACCACACGCTTAATTCGCTAAGCCTGACGAACAGAGGCAGGCGGGAAACGGAAAATAGAAAAAAAAATCTAGAGAAAAATGTGTTTCTTTTCTTCCTACTACATTTGATCAATTTTGATTTGAAGGAAATCAACTTAAAACTGGGTAAGTTAACTAACATTATTTAAATGAAGAACTAAAAATAATAGGAAAGAGAAGAAATAACATCATCAGTAACATGAATATCTTTCTTATTCACGCCTTAAAAGAATACAACGTAAACGGATAGTAAATAGATGTTAATTTCCAATTCAAGTGATTAATGTTTGTTTTTTTTTTATGGAATAGCTAAAGATTATTTTTGTGAGGCATAGCAGTGGCACGATTTTTAACGTTATAAACTATCAGACTTAGGATCCAACGCAACCTTAAAATTCTTTACTTTCAATGTGTAACTGACATACAAGGAAAGTATACGGAATCTGACCGTTGCTGCAAAAGTGTGGCTATGACACCGAAAAGAAAGTTACAATGAAATTTACATTATTCGAACTCTTAACGATCAATGCTTTTTCTATCAATTATGGAATTCATCATCTGTTTGTCGAGCTGCGACAGATAACGCTATAACAAAGATTTCTGACCAAACTGATTAAGCTGATTCCTATTGTGTAGGATGGATCAGAAAGTAAGTGGCAGAATGGGCGGCGAGACATTCGACTGGTTTGGAGTCGAAGATTGATTGAAGAAGAGACGACGCCTCCCGCGCTACGGTCTGGTAATGCCAAACTGGTGTCGAAGGGGTATTGACGAATTCTTGATGGTCACATCATAAGCATTTCGGCTAAAAATCGGCTAGTCTAAATGGGTTATTAAAATAGAATATTTGTGTTCAATGAAGAAATTAATTTTATTATCTTTTCAGATAGTAGGATACTGCAAACATACGCAGGCAAGTTGTTTTCTTCTTAATACAGATGTAGCTCTAAATCAAATGTTCGAGGAAGCTAAATCATCATTTAATATAGAGCACTCGTAAGAAAGAAGACAAGACAGAAGGATAAAGAGAAACGACAAACAATCTGGTAAGAACCACCAACTATAATATATTTATATATGAAAATCAAATAGGGAATTGAAAGTTTTTTATAATGTTTAAATTTATTTGATGCAAGCAAGGAATTGAATCGAGGTAACGCCTACCTAAATCCTTGAACTAACATCTTCTATCTGTGAACCGTTGCCAGCCAGTGGGAGTTGGGAATTTGGGATGGTTAGCACACACAGAGTTTTTTCTTGGGTTTTCTTCAAATAAAAAAAATCGAAACTTATTGTTTTGGACTCGCTAGCAGTTCGCCTTATCAGACGCTAACAAAAAATTGGCGAGTGGTGAAGTTGAGAGAAATGTTAAAAATACCTGGAATGTTCATACAAGTTCGAGAAGTTTTGATGAAGAAAAAATAGAACAATGTTAAAAAGGATTCCATTCATTGAACAGGTATTCAATTTTTGCTCAAGGACTTACTTTGTGACACCAAAGCAACTGAGCTTGTTTCTAAAAATCATACGGTATCAATAACCTGACCTGATCTGCAACTTTATCTGAATCAGCCAACTTGCACATTGCACATTATTTCAAAGATAGGTTATTTACTCTATTTACAACATTTTTTGTTTTATTGGCACCCTGCTCAAAATCCTTCATCAAAGATTTTTAAGCTTATTCTGGTCGTAGCGAGAGATGGGTAGTATGTAGTTAGGATGTTTCCTTCACTTATTTTTCCTGCGGGCATTATCTTGAGCCTAACTAGACCCGATGTATTCTGAGATGGCTGTTAATAGACCAGTGATTCCATCTCATCAACCACACGTTTCCTTCCATTCTGCACCATGACACCCATACCACAGCAAAATGAACTTGCATTTGCATCGATTAGAATTATCCGACTGCCATAGACGAATTTGGACTCGAAGTTACACTTGAGAGCTGATCTGTCTATCTGACATAATGACCAACTCTTTGATTGCCACTTTCAGGTAGAGGTCCCAATTGCAAATCGATTGAAAGTCTGGCGGTGTAGAACCGAGAGCCTTGTAGACAATAGTCAAGCCAAGAAAAAGACGAATGAACATAGTGCGTTTGATTTGTCCGGCGCATAGTGGTCGGAATTAATAGGGTAGCGCTGTTATCGAATGTTTACTATACCTTGTTAGGAAGATGATATCTTCGAGGAAGTTTTAGCTCGTGCAATTATAAATATATCTTCTCAAAATGCAAACTTTGTAGGTCCTGTATATTTTGAGATAAGGCGCATTTTAGAATACTATATTTATGGTTTACCCAAAACTTTTATCTTATTGTGTATCATTATAAAGCAACTTCATCTGATCCTGATGAATGAGTTACAGTAATATAACAACAGCTTTCATATATAATAGTGGTAGAAACATTTTTTAACTCATAAAATAACTAAACAAATTCAAATTATTTTCGCATTACTTTTCCAGCCCAGATTTCTTAACTATTTTCCAATACATATTTGGTTGCAGAAGCTTGCCGAAACTCGTTCACGGTACTCAAATGCGAAGCGTGTTTTATAAGGTAAATTTTAATAGAATACAAAATACATTTTTCTCAGTGAACGTGTTTCTTGTTGTGTACATTAAAATTACTTAGTTAAAAATGTGCTAAACAACGATATACGATTATATTAAAATAAGCAAGTTTTGGGTAAAAATTGAGCATGATGTTTGTTTAAAAAAATACATCCTATCTCGAAATGTATAGGACCTACAATGTTCATAAATTCAGAAGATTTACCATTTGCAACCGCAAACTGTCTTTTATACTCACGGCTATCTATGTTATCACATATCTTTAATGTCACTAGCAGTCTTCCCAAATGAACATCGAACACCATGTTCGCTCAAGTTCTGTGCTCATCTTATACCCACATTTCGTGTGCAAACTCGAACGCGCCAATGCGTACCAAAACACGAGCACTAGAGTGGCTCGAAAATGACATTTTTCAGCACAGCACTTTTTGAGTTCCTTTGGTGGTCCCAAATGCCTGTGAAAAGTTTGGGAACGGTCGGTTGCTTCCCGGGTTTGCGCATTGCGTTTAAAGTTTGTATGGGATTTTATATGGGGAAATCAATTATTTTGCATTTACGTTAATAAAGATCGCTATTTCACTCAATATGAAAAACCAGGTTTATAAAACGATAATTCAAACCTTGGTTAACGACTTTGTCGAAACCGGTAACTAGCTACGAGTTTTCAAAAAATAGTTATAACGATTTTAAAACTTATGGTTCAATCCAAATGCAGAAATTAATTATTTCTTCCAACACTGTCAGTACACCACGACACCGATACTTTAAACTTGAAAAAATGAGAATATATTCATCGCAGAGTCTTGGTACCTTTGAATGAAATGTTCAGAATGAATTGCTGAATAACACAGACGTAGTCAGAAAATGAAAAGAAGAGGGAGAGGGGAGCCTTGTGTACTTCCCAGTTTCCTTTTTAGATAGTTTAATATAACATAAGGAGCACATCTTCAACGCAGGTTTGTACCGTCGAATTAAAAATTAATCTTACGTGTTTGAGTGCTACTATTTAAGGGCTCTACTGTTATCTCATTTAAAATGGTGCAACGGTTTATAAGTTTTACATATTTTAAAACCCTATTTCTTAGCCGTTCAGAGTCAGAATTTAAAAAAATGCATATAATTAGATTCCTTGAAGTCCCGGAATTGTTTTTTTGAAGTTTTCGTTTGAGAATCTAGGAACGAAACCAGGATAGTTACTTCAAACAAGCGTTTTTTGATGAAATTGAGTTAGGTTAACGCAAAACAGAGGTGATCTTGGTGGACCAGCAATATACTTCAGGTTAGAACCCAACGCGATTTCCAGACCTGAGTTAGTTTTTGCATCAAGCAAAAATAACATAAATTTGTAGGTGTAAATCCTAAATATTGTAAATGTTTTTTCCCACATCAAAGATAGTAGTATGATTCATATTTGGGTCTCTCAAAATATTAAGAAAGTTCAGTCGTTGACTTTTACAAGGACGTAATGATTCTTTGTCTTATACAAAACAATCTAAAAAGGGACTGGGGTGTACACAAGACACCCCCCCCACCCCTGCGTCTTTTCATTTTCTAACTACGTCTATTTTATTCAGCAATTCATTCTGAACATTTCATTCAAAGATACCAAGTCTCTGCGATGAATATATTCTCATTTATCTAAGTTTTTAATGTCGATGTCGGTGGTGCACCGGCAGTGCTGGAAAAACTAATCAATTTCTGCATTTGGATTTTACCATAAGTTTTAAAATCGTTATAACTATTTTTTGAAAACTCGTAGCTAGTTACGGTCTTCGACAAAGTTGTTAACCAAGGTTTGAACTATAGTTATGCAGCTGGTTTTTCATTATCAGTGAAATAGGGATCTTTATTAATTAAAATGCAAAATAATTTATTTCCCCATATAAAATCCCATGCAAACTTTGAACGCAATGCGCAAACCCGGGAAGCAACCAACCGCTACCAAATTTTGCACAGGCATTTGGGACCACAAAAGGAACTCAAAAAGCGCTGTGCCCGCTAGTTTAAATCATTTTGAAGTTTTCCCATACAACCGCGAGCCACTCTAACGAGCACATGTTTGTCTGCACAAACGAACCCCATGTACGTACGCGGTGTTCGTACACACAGGTTTTTGATACTAGTTCTCTCACTCATCATTACTAGCATTGACTCATTCTGTTTTGTGGTTGCCTTTCTTGTGTACGCACACGGTGTACGTGCACGGTGTTTAAACCTAAGTTTGCACATCGTTCGCTTGGGTTCGGTGTTCGATGCGAACCTGTATACAAAGGCAAGGCATGTTTAAGGTTGAACGCGTACACGAAATTTTGTGCACGGGTGCAAACTTGTCGATGTTCATGGGAAGACGGGTCACTAGTGTTCCAAAATATATCTAAACTCGTCGACAACCGCCTTCATTTCTACCTCGAAATCAACAACCATCTGGCTGTTTGGTTCCCGAATAGCTACCATGTACGTTAGGGCCCATCCATATACCACGTGGACAATTTAGGGGTTCACGAGGAAGTCCACGCTTGTTCATGCAGAAGGGGGTGAGATTATCGGAAATGTCCACGTGAACTTTTCATAATATTTTTGTGTTTTATAAGAAAATGAAATAAATTTGTATCGTCACTGGTGTCATTGGCTTAACTTCAATTTTTTTTAAGATTTTGAAATAGTCAAGGTGCTTGTAACAGCCTAGTGTGTGATGGTAACTATCATCAAAAAATCAGAGGAAATCGTGCGAAATAAAATCTGACAAAAAATGACTGTGATTTAATCTTCTGTGACTTGGTCAAATACCACTGATTTCGGATTGGATAAATCTTTAAAACGTAAATGTAAAATATCATAATGTCGTTCAGAAATGATGTATTTTCATGGAAATTTCACAAAAGACCAAAGAAGTGTATGATATTCTGTGGTTGAAGTCCATCTTCGCCATAGTAGTCTAACACAGGAAAATTTTCTGAAAACCCAGTTTTTATGACACTACCCGAAAAAATTGGAATGTCCACGTGGGCATCGTAGGGAGGGGGAATAGGGGTACAGCAATTATCCACGCTTGTCCACGAAGGGGGAGCAGGGAATTAAAAACGAAGGTTGTTTTTGTCTTCATGGTATATGAACGGCCCTTTTGGCAATTCTGACGAGTATTTGTGACCCATCCAGCCTATTCAGTTAGTCGGAAAGCTATGCTCTAGCATTATCTGCCAACACAATTCATTTCGTTACACTGAATCGCACGCTGTAAAAAAATTTACATCATCTAAATTTGAAGGTTTTCTGGTCTCACCAAATATTTGTTTTACCTTCTTCGTCAGTGTACTGTTATGTGTTATAGAGTAATTTCCAATCTGTTACTGTAGTAGTGTTGTTAATAATTTGTTTTCCTCATCCTGTCATATTTTGGAGGTAAACAACTTATCGGTCGAATTATTTTTGTAATTGAACTAGAATAACTTCAACAACATTATAAATACGTTTTGCGATCTAATTCATACGTTTCGATTGACCCATAGGATATTGACAGTTTCACAAATGACAACTGGAGGAAAACAAATCACCAAGTAGCGTGTGTGAAATAATCTGTATAAAGCTCTATTATTTTGGATTAAATCGATTAGCGTAATCAGTCCTTCGATGATAGGTAGTATGAAGTTCAGAAATTTGATGAATTTCAGTTATTCGATGATTTTTTTAGAAACTATCCACGTTTGTAACGAAGAGATGATATTAGCTCAAAACGAGTCGCAACATCATTCCCTATTCGCCTTCGTGAAACAAGCTTTACATCGTACATTCTAGGAATTAGCCGTACTCCAAATGAATAAGTATCATTTCGAACTGTTTAATTTAAATGTGCTAGAAAAAATATTGCTGGGATATTATTAGGAGCTCTGGCCTATACCTGTACCGATCCCATCTTGAGTGCGAGGAAGTGCAACAATAATTTGGCGTATAAAATCGAAATTCGACTGAATACGTATAATTTTTACTAAACTTTCGCAGACTTCTGAAGAGGTTATGAATTTGCGTAGATCCCACGCGTTAATCGTAGATCCACTGAAAGGACAGAAACCCATAGATCTACGGAAAAAATGCACCGGGTTGGTCACTCTGACCATAGTTGGGTCGCCCGAAAGGTAGTCGCAGTAGAAAGTTATTGCGTAGAACTCGAATGCGGGCTTGAAGAACCAGGCGTTCGAGGATTGTAGGGCAATCCACTCTCGCAGACAGTTAGTTCGAGACGAATAGACCCCGAGAGCGGTCTTTCCGAATGCTTAGCGTGTCGAACTGTACGAAGGAACACGCTTTGCGTAGCTCAGCAGGTGAAATCTGTTTCGCCATGGGAGATGTATCGCCGTTGGACAGCCTCGATTCTGCTAACCCTGTTCTGGTAGTACAGATGAGCCGTCCAATGCGCAATAAAGCGATTTAGGACAGTATGCGTCCTTAAAGTTTTCTGATATCCACAAGATGAACCCCAGCTGTCTTAAGCCCCCATTCACAATGTAAAAAGTAAGTGGCTTGAACGTTGGTGTCGAATCCACGATGACTCCGAGATCCTTGACGTGAGTGTCATAGAATGTTTCAGTCCAACAAATTGTGGTTGCACTGGGACGGATGTCGTTTCCGCTCGAACTTTATAATTAAGCATTTGCCCGTTTTTAAAACCGTTCAATTTAGATTAAGCCACGTACTGAAGCTGTCCAGTTTACTCGACAGAAACTCGGCATCTGTTTATTGCCGTATCTGTATATCGTCGGCGAAGGAAAGGCGGAGTCATTGTTATTTGACATTAACGTCTTTAAAATAGAGGAGAAATATTATTGGTGTAGCAAGATATGGTGCAGATAGACAGTCCTTAATGCTGATTTGGGACCGCGTTTGATCGTGGTAGGAACGAAACCAACAACGATGTTGTCCATGAGAACCGAGTTGTCGAATCTGGTTTAATTGGAAAAGTTGAAAACAGCACCACCCTGACTGAACCTTGAACTACTTTGAGGCGATCTAATCAGTGCTAAGTAGCGCGACTTAATCCCATCAATTGCATTCGGTACCGATCTCCTGCGATGGTTTCACTCGGTTTCAGTAGCTCGAGGTATATCACACCGAGCTGGTCCCACCAAATGCAGAGCATAACCTTGGCTCCGTGATTTTTCGGTTTTACCGTCGACGTGGAGACATCGGCATTCTCCATGACTTTCTGTGATTATCGAAATGAACCCATATTTCGTCGCCGATTACAATGCCATGCAGGAATCCCTTCCAATTTTGCCTTTAAAGCAGTACTGCCCATAATCGCAAGTCAGTCCCATGTTCTATGGGATTCCCTATCTACATGGGACTTACTTGCGATTATAGGCGAAGTAGTTCACATTTAAAAAACGCCGTTCGATATCTCTCAGTTTCAAATCGTACGGAATCCAATTTCCTTTTTCTGGATCATGCCCATAGCCATGTGATTCCAAGTCGTCGTGTGAATAGTTTTTCTCTTCCATCACCATGCTTCTTCTTTTCTGAAATGATGAAACCACTCAAGACAGGTTCTGCCAGGTAAATGAACGCACGAGAGATCGCCGTAGAATGTTATTAACAAAATTCGAATCACCCTATATGCTCACACATCCCTCGACATTTGCATGTACATAGATGGCGCTATCGTACTGAAGCGGAAAGTGTTCGAGTGTTGACTCGACTATAGTCAAGTAAAAAGTTAAAGAAAATAAAAATCCAGCGTCTATCGGGAAATCAGTGAAGCTCTACGATTATGCTTAGGATTTTTTTTTCAATAGTGGAATTCAGAGTGTGCTTAGTAAAATTCATTGCCAATAGATGTCCCAAGATTAGATATGAAATCTTCAGCTTTTCTGTCGCTGTTGAAAGAAATGGGACGCATTTGTCCCGTACTACGTCGACTAATATAGAAATGTTGTAAAGATTTTGTCATATTTATATAAACCCATTGATTTTGTTTGCTCGTTTGGAGTCCGAGTGTCCGTGTTAAACAACACTAACTTGATGATGACCACAAGACGTTCCTCAGCTGATAGTTTATGAAAGTAAAAATATTGCCACCTTTTTTCACGCGCGAACCATAACAAACTGTCTGCTGTTTTGCCCTGAACCGTTCCGCAAAACCCCATAGCTAAAATATATACATTTCTTCTACTCTTGTGAGAGTAGTATATAAACGTACATAAAAATACAGTGTTTATTTCTAATATTTTTTTCACGCGAGGGGTTATTTGTTGCGAGCTTTGCGCAGGATCATTCCGGTTCTATACTTAAACGTAACCCTAGAGTTGATTCCTTTAGCTTTTTTCGGTTTTCTTCCACGATTCGCAGTTTTATGGATGTATTAGCATATGTTGATGCCGTATTTCTGCATTTTCTGTGTATATATGAATATGAATAGTTTAGAGGTTTTGACCCTATCTCGCTACGTTTTTTGCTTACACTAGTATATATAGTAGATTTTTTTCTTTTCATTTTTTATTTTTACCTTAAACTTAAATATGTATAAGTTATACTTTTCCACCTAAATCTATCTTCTTACGGGCTAAAAAGTTGATTTTCTTTAATAAAAATAAAGTTTTCTATAGTTGTTTTTTTCCCTTTCTATATTTAGACTAAATTTACTGCTTACCTTCTGCAATTAATTTACTTACATGCTAAACTTTTTATTTTCATGTGTGTGTGTGTTTCTTAATAAATAGTTGTGTGTAACTAAACTTTATCTGCTGATGAATGTGAACGAAAAAACAAGAAATCAAGTAAAGCTTATTTTGGCATTAGAATTTTCATCTTATATCTCCAGGTTTGTTTGTCTGTTTCTGTTTTTTTTCTTTTTCGTTTTGTGTTGGGGTTTGTTTTATTACACTATTTTTGGAATATTTTTCTTGCTTTTAACCGTTTACATGTTTACCCACTAGCTTAAAAAGAAAATTTATCTCCTGTTTCTTTCTCTAGCAAAGTGACGCTAGAGAGTAAACGCCTTTCCTACCGCAATCACGACAGGGGACGCTTTGTCCGTTTCAAACGCCACAGACGGTTGCTGCAGAGTGAACTGCACGTACTTTCACATAACAAAAATAAGGTAACAATGAACTTTCCTAATCCGAAGGTTGGGTGTCTGGACACCGAGCACTCGGTGCCTACTTTATGTGTGTGTGTGTTTGGGTGTGTGTTTATATTTACATCTCTTTGTTTCTCGTCGTTCGAGGGGCACAGAACTTAACTGCTATACTTACTTTCAAAGGAGGGGCTCTCTGTTGTTTCGGATTGGCAGTTTCATTGTACCTGTGTGTGTGTGGCTGTGTGCTCTTACGGTTGTTGTTGGCCACTCTTGGTTGACGACTGCTGCTGCTGCTGCTGATGTTGCTGTGCTTGTGCAATCGAGCGGACAAAATCGATTTGAGCATATGTAAAGGCAGAACCAGTCTGTTGTTGCGAGGTACATCCGGAATTGGGACTAGGGCTAGAGTTTAATGAGTCGGATCCTCCTTGACGACCGATTGCCGATGAAGGTACACCAACATCGGAATCCACTTCCATTCTGTTTGTGGCAGCAGCCGATGCAGTGGAAGGATTTGTGCCACATGGTGGAAGATCAAGACTTGCGTAGTGCAGTTCACGTTCCGAGCTGACAGATGGAGGACGTGAGATGATGTGCGGATCAGTGTGCGACGCAACGGAGTCCGAACGAACAGCGGAAGCTGTCGCAGCGCCAACGCCTGCAATCATGGTACACGATGCGGTTGGACTCTGGTTCTTACTTTCACACAGCGTCGATGTGGAGGAAGCGGATGATGAGGTAGCAGATATGGTAGGAAGTCGGTCACTGTTGGCTGAACTCGGACGCGTTGATCCAGCCGATGCCGGTTGACACTTGCTGCTTATTTTTTCGCTGTTAACACTATTCGGACGCGAATGGCAGGAACGGTGAAGCATCTCATAACTTGACCCTTCGGCTCCAGATGGTCCGGTACGGCGTTCCGAATACTGCCGACTGAAGGCAGGTTTGGGAGAAGTTCCTGTGCATTTCTTTAGCAATGCTTCATCCTGACTTGAGGTAATGGGTCTAAAACCAATAAGATTGGATTTTCTAGTCAAGGGTGGAAGACCGACATCAGTCGTGGAAAGTTCTGTCTGAGAAGTGCTTGAGAGCTTTCTCAAACAAGCGGGGTTCATTATGGCGTAGTCACCAGCTTGGTCATCTAAGGCCATCGGAGTTGCTGGTTTCGGCGCCACCGGTGTAGTGATGGGGCTGCAGTTGACGTAATCTGGGTATTCCGCTGTCGTGTTCATCGTTGTTATCGTGGTCGTCGTTTTGGTACCGGTGGACGTTGTTAGAATCAAACTAAGATTTGCTCGTTTGCTACTGCTGAAGGAACTTATACGACTTTTGTCAGCCTTTTGCTGCTGTTGTTGCTGTTGCTGCTGCTGTTGTTGGCCAATACTCAACTCAGCATAGTTATGGCTTAGATCCTCCAGCTTACTGCTTTCGGGGTCTTTTGACTGTTGCGGTTGCTGGTTATCTGCGACCAGGAACTCACTACCCTCTTCGTCCATCTCACTAATACGCAACGTACCGGTTGTTCCGTCCATGTAGCACTTCCGCTCGTCGGCATTGTGTTCCGAATTGATCGCAAATGATTTGATCGGACTACCAGGACTAAACGGAAATATTGTCGCCTGACTACCGGAGGGTGTCACGATTCCACTGTCTCTAGAATCGCACCTTGATCGGGAATTGTTCTGCTTCGGACTGAATCCAATTTGCGCTGCTATTTGATGACGCTGAGCTAGAGCTGGATTTAATGGTAGGTAGTTTGGAATATTTGACGGAACTCCACCCATCTTTGGTTCCAACAGGTCACCCGAGGAAGTTCGACTTCCATTACCCGGTTGAATTGCAATAGGCTGTGAACTCAATCGAGACTCTGCTCCGAGCAAGGTTCCTCCAACCTCTCGACGAGTAAAATCCATATTTATGTATTCATCGGATGCTCGTTTTTTGCACTCAGTCTTCAGATTAGACTTTCCTTGGTTCCAGGACATTTCCATGTAACCTTCAGGGGCACTGCTTGGAGCCACCATATCATCTTCTTCATGCGTCATTTTGTCTTCATTGCCACTGTCTCCACCACCGCCTCCGCCACCACTCATCATCAATGGACTCATGTTCAGGTAATCTTCCGAAGGTACTTTTGTTTTACGGTGTGTTGCCGAAGAGGAAGACGACGAGGATGTCCCCATTGATCGAGAGGACATCTCAAGGTAATTGTTGTTGTTGTTATTGTTGTTACTATTTCCGCCTCCGTTAAACTTTTTCGGCGAATTAATCTGTATGGGGGAACTTGTGCTTTTCGTCGAAAGATTCGTTTCGGGTACCGCCCCAGGTCTCATATCGAGATAATCACTGTCTTCAACAGCACTTGTGTTTCCCGACGTTATAATACGTCCAGGTTTCATTTCAACGTAACCTGTGTTCTGAACACCGTTTCCAGCGGTCATCTCCATATAGTCATCAACTCCCAGCGATTTCTGGGGTGTACTAGAATTCACCTCCGGCTCTCCGTGGAATTGTGTTCCGAAATCAATTTCCATCAGGTCATCCATAGGATCGAACGAACCGTGTGGCTTGATGGCCAGCACTGGTGCACTGGAAGATTTTTTACCCGTCTTAACGCCGCTGACACAGGGACTCATGCCCGACGACATTACATCGATACCGATGGCAGAGTTGGTAATGCTTCCCGTATTGCTACTACTCTCCTGCATGCTACCAGAACTACCCGTCGACAACAACGGTGCAGTGATCGGAGCACCCTTATAGAGCTCCGACCGGGGGACCTTTGCCCGGGATCCAACCGAGAATGCGCGAACCCTAGAATTGGACGTTGCTTCCGAGCTCAGCATATCGACGCGTAACTTTCTCTTGTTATGCTCCAATCGACTGCCCACCGAGTAGGTACGCAAGGGCCGGTCCGTTTCGTCATCTTCACTCGGGGTGAACCTGGCCACCACTTTCTCTAGATGATACTCAGAAAAGCGCATATCGGTCGAGGGAGTCCCAGATGTGATACTGCAGCTGGAAGCCGCCGAACTAATATTACCTGCACCACCGGCTGTTGTGACCGTTGGAACTGCAACCGTACGACTGCTGCTGTTGTGGGATGGCTCCATGTCTACGTACTCCTCCGCGTGGGATGGAGCCGCCATAGGAACGTAACCGTCGACGGTGTCTTCCGCCAGGCTGGAAGCGCGCGAATGTGCACTCGAGCTACCCATGTACAAGCTGGAATGAGAAGAAATTGGAGAAAGGGTTATTGGTGCGAAATTTTTAATTGCGGAAATGTGTGCTATATTCGATTGAGATTTAAACCGGTTCTGCTATATAAATCCCATGAAATATAAGCTTTGGAATAATACTTTCAGATACGATAGACATTTATTGCATACAAATGGAGTTTTGGATACAATACTCCTCTTAAAAGTGAAACACTGGGCCTACCAAGACTCAATTGATCAACTCCTGAGTCGAATCATAGTCCCACCAGGAGTGTCTGCTTCAAATTTGAACCAAATCGGAGAAATCTAACTATCGGAAGCTGGCGGTGAAACCCCACAAGCTCGCATTTTCACCGCTAGGTGGCACTGAATGCATTAGTATATCATAGGTGTGATAACAAGACGGATAATTCTTTACAAATATATGATTAGGGCGCAAAAATCAACTGTCAAAATTCTTTTTGAACGGAAATTCCGGACAAACCTTTATTGGAAAAATTAACAGCAATTAACGAAAATGAAAACTTTTCTCTTTTATTTACTGACAACATCTGTAATTGGCGAGTAACAGTTCGTCTGTAATTTTCACTCAAAGTGAACTTTGACAATTTGCTCATACGTCCTAATCATATTTCTGACGATAATTTTATTGCCTGCAATTTTGTCGAAGAGTGATAATTAATCCAACGTTTTTGATTATGCTACTGTGTGACCCCTCTACCACGCAGCCCCATGAAAAGATTATAAATTTGGTCCGTGCCAAATTTCACGTTATCAAAACACCACAAAATAGTGGTCTGAATAACCCCAAAAATACACCAACAGATAGTTTGTATATGGGATCTAACGGACCACGGTTATGGTGGTTTTATTGGTTCATTTTGAAAACACACATGTCAAACACTATCAGCATGACGGCATTATGGGCTTTTCGTTTGCTCGGGTTATGTATGCAAATTTACCGGCTTTCGTAAGGTTTTCAGTTATGCGGATTTTCCAATACAGTGGAGAAACAGGAGAATTTCAATCATCGGGGAAATTATCACGCAGAATTTTGTGGAATTTTCATGGGGAGTTTCACGTGGAATTTCACGTGGAACTTTACGAGGAATTTCATGCGGAATTTCACGGGCCATTTCACGCGGAATTACACGAGGAATTTTAGGTTGAGCTTCGCGGAATTTCACACGAATTTTCAAGCGGACTTTCACCTTGAGTTTCGCTGAATTTCACGCGGTATTTCGCGTAGTTTTTTATGGATTTTCACATATGATTTCATTTAAAATTTTACGTGAAATTTCAAATGGAATTTTTAACGAAATTTCACAGAGTTTCACGTGGAACTTCACACGGAATTGCACGCGAAATTTTACGTGGAGATTCACAAAGAGTTCAATGGAAACTCGCGTAGAACGTTTAATTTGAGGTGGAATTTGCGTGGAATTTTCCACGGTATTTTCCCTTGGAATTTCACCCGGAATGAGGAATTTCGCAAAACTTCAAACAAAATTTCACGTGGAATTTCACACAGTATTTAACACGAAATCTACGTTGAATTTCATGCGGTATTGCACACAGAATTTTACGCGGTATTTTACGTTGAATTCAAAGCGAAATTTTAAGCGGTTTCGCGAAAAATTTCTAGCGGATTTTCACGTGGAATTACATGTGAAATTTCGCGTAGTATTTCTCGTGAAATTTGACGTGGAAATTCACGAGAAATTTAACGTTGAATTTCACCTAGAATTTCAGGTGGAATTTCACTCGGAATTTTACACGAAAATTCTCGCGGAATTTTGGTAAAATTTACACGGAATTTTACGCTGAATTTCACATGAAAATTCACGTAGAATTTTGCGCAGAATTTAAAGTGAAATTTCACGCGGAGTTTCATGCAAAATTTCACGTGGAATTTATTATACTTTTGATGACAAATGAAAGGAGGAAGTCAATTCTTTCATATCCTTAAGCTTTGGAGATGCCGGTTTTTTCGAATAAATTTGCTGGAAGAAGACGCTGTGATTTCTGACTAATCTATCGAGTTCTTCTTAAATAAGTTTGAACGGATTCAAATCGAGCAATTGTGAGGGAAAATCAAGTATTTTCAGGAATCCTTCTTGCTTCGTGGGTAAGGTTTTTTGGCTGCAGTTTTTAAATTAATCTGGACAGATTATCTCTTTCTCTCCTACGTTTCAACAATGTATTTTTGTCTTCCTCAGGGATGTCAAATATCGCACATCCAAATTTATACTGCTACATTGACAAACACTACGGCCACAACGTTACCAACTTCTTGTTTTGTTTTTAATTCATTCATAGAGAGTTCTGTGTGGATTATACATGTTTAATGAGAACTTTAAAGCATGGAAACCTGTAGAATAAGTGTTTAATGTGTATGTTTATGTATACATGTAACCGACACCAGCATTGAATCCAAACAGTTCAAACGACAAAAGCAAGTGGTTCATCACAAATTATGTCTCACCCAAACAATGTTAAGCGTAATGTAATGTAGACTAAAATTTACGTAAGAAACCTTTTTAAAATTCCTTGGAGGTATATCATGGCTTTGTAATAGTGATGTTGAATTACAAATTTCGTGTATACAGCCAACTATTTCACGCATACGCTAGATGGTAATGGTAATAAGTACTCAAGACATTGTCTTATCTACATTGAAACTAACAATCGATGGAATTATAGTTTGCATGAGACAGGCTCAATTGCATCACTAAGTGGATTAAAACAAGTTTTTTGTTATCGTAAGCAATTGATAAAAAATTAACGAACATGAAACTTTTCGGATCGGAAAAAATCACGATCTGTATCTCTCAATGATTTTACTTCCGATTTAATCATTGAAATCGGTCAATTGGGTCGCCTACAAACAATTTTTGAAAACAAACGGGTATGGTAATATTTCGCCCAAAATTTTTTTTTTGCTGAATTCGTCTAGATTTGATCTTACAAATCAAATTGCATCATGGAAAAATGCTGTAGAGAATTACCTAGTGGACCGAGACTTTTCAAACTTTCAGACAATAAAATATAATCCATTACTAAGCTTTTGCATATTCATTGCATTCAACTTCAATACCATAACTGTTCGCTACCCGCTCCAGTACGATTCCTGCCCAAACTGAAAATACAGCAGTTTAGGAATATTTGGTTGGCCGCGATTCGTTTGCCACAGAAAGTTCCAGTAGCGCCCAGTACACACACGAACGAGCATCAATGATTAAAACAATAAGAAGTCGCCGCTAGCGGCTGACGTTGGCTCCGTTCACCAGAAGGGGAATGCATGTATCGAGAAGATTTGACCGCTATTTGATTTCATATTAATACGTGCTATGTTCGCTAGAAAGAGTCAGTTATAAATTTACCGTCAAATAAAGTGAATCAAATATACAAAGTGGTGTAAATACAGTTCGCTACCAAAGCCTTCCTACTGAACAACGACTTGAGTGGACCTTCCTTACCCGTCCTTTCCAGGATCAGAAGAATTAAATAAGAAATCCACAAGAGAGTCAAACGGTCCCCATCGCCTTTCCCTTTGAATCCGGGCTAGCGCTTCAACAATAACCGCACGCTCACACCTTATACTTAACTCCACTCATTAGGTTCTGTACACCATCTGGCTGCAGCTTCTTATGTACGGAAACCCACTTTTCCTTCATATCTTCCTCAGATTGGACCTTGCTTCCGTAGTGCCTGCTTCATAGTTGCCCAGTATTTTTCGATGGGCCTTTGTTCCGGTGCATTGGGGGGTTCATGTTGTTGGGTACCAAATTGACCCCGTTGGCTTCGTACCGCTCCAGGACAACATTTGAATAGTGGCAAGAAGCTAGATATGGCCAGAAGATCGTAGGGCCCTCGTGTTGCTTCAACGGAGGAAGCAGATGCTTCTGTAGACACACTCCTTGAGGTAGATCTTCCCGTTTGCAGTCCTGGTAATCACGAACGGCGCACTCCAGTTGCCAATTGGACACAATTTGGAATCTTCTGCACTTTGTACGTATGCAGTCCTTAGCTCTCTGAACGAAATACTTGGACAGATTGAACATCCCTGACCGAAGCATTGGGATTCCGCTTAAACGCTTTCACTACACGCTTGTGATCCCGATCACTAATAGAACATCCAGAGAAGTTGAAAGAGTTGAAGATTTTCCAGGGGCTTGCGCAAAGTTAATTTGCAACGTGATTTTTCGGGTGACGCCATTTTATCAAATTTTCGCAAAACTGACAGCGATAAAAATACAGTGTAAACAAATCACTTTAAACTCAATATATACGCGAACGTAATATTTCAAAGATTTTCTCTAGAAGCTTTTGCTGTTTCCGCAATACGCTCTTTGAATCGAATTTCTAATGTTCTCCTGGTTTGTCCAATATAAACTTTATCGCAATGTGAACATGATATATAACATGAACTCTTGTGTATTGGTGATGGACCGGCTGGAAAACTTTTTTGGCATATTTTGAAAATCTTGTACTAGCCATTTTGCATTTTTTTGGGTTGGGGCACCTATTGATGAAATAATTTCCCTGATTTCATTTCCGGGTTTGTGAATTTTTGGGAGTCCCTTTATTCGGGGTGAGATGGGGTTTGAAACTTTGAAACGAGTGAGATTCTTGCCCAAGAGGGGTTTACAGTCTTTAAGAGTTTTTTCAACACGTTTAATCATGTCCGGGAGGGTGTTTTATAATTGTTGTTTCTTTTGTTTGACATTTTTGTGGAGCATTTTTTTTAATTATTTCCACTGTCGTGGATCTAGCGTCATTAATTTAAAAAAATTTAAGGTTGCAATTATTGATACCTGAATAGGGCTTATCCACTTAGGAAAAAATTAAAAAAGTTTAGTGTAGATCTAGTTTTCAGTAGTAGAAATTACCAACTAAAATCAATACTAGGATCCACAAAAGATCAATGAGAAACAATGAGCAAATCGGGGATATACAAAATATCATGTTCAGATTGCGATAAAGTTTATATTGGACAAACCAGGAGAACATTGGAAATTCGATTCAAACAGCATATTGCGGAAATAGCAAAAGCTTCTAGAGAATCTGAAAAAGACTTACCATTCCACTTCAAATCCAAGGTAGCGGAACACGCTTTTTCAGAAAAACGTAACTTAACTATAGAAGATATTAAAATTCAGCGTCAAGTCTCTAATCCTTGGAAATTAGACGTAGCTGAAAGCTGAAAACATTTTCAAATTTTCAAACATCAACGACTTAACAATCCTCAAGTAGTAATCGAAATGCCGGTATCTGTTAAATAGTGAAGTGCAAGTGCATTCAACTATAAAAACATAGTGGAATTAAATGATAGAAAGCCTTTGAAATATCACTTTAAACTACTTTTACCCATGTTTTCAAGAGAAAATATCCAATGGGTTATTTTCTACAGCGTTTTTTCCGTGGTGCAATTTGATGTGGAACATTTCTTCGAAATTATAATTTTACCTAATTTTGGTGACCCGTTTTAGACATTTTGACTCAAATATTCTAGGAGGTAAATTTTGAGCTGCTTCTAGCACCTATCTGTATGATAAGTTGTGTTTATTACGACTGGGAATTTGAACGGCGGTATTAGTCAAATATAAGCAAAACGGCTGTTGTTTATTGCCCTTTGCTGTGGCTCTTTTTCAAGGGAACCTGTCGGTATATTTGAAAAAAGGGGCCATTCATATACCACGTGGACCAAAAAACCTTCGTTTTTGATCCCCTCCTTCTCCTACGTGGACAAGCGTGGACAATTCATGTGCCCCTACCCCCTCCGCGCAGTGTCCACGTTGACTTTCCTGATGTTTTTATCAAGTAATATAAAAAAGAGGGTTTCCAATATCAGGTATTCGTATTGTGGTGGACTGTTTTTATACTGGAGGTATCGTGAAGAAGAAGAATCTAATAAAAACAAATTTTAAACTTTGACATTTGTGAAAATTACAAACATTAAAACACACCATTTTGCACTCATCATAATAACACAAAATTTGGGGAAAAATTTGAGTAAATTATGAACTTTAATTGGTCATGTAAAATCAACAGATTGATTTGGAATTCTAAAATAGTTGTTGACAACGACATAGAAGATTTAATCAAATGTCTCTGGGAGCAACATTTTACTCGGTGTTGATTTTCACTGATTTAGTGGTATGAACTTGCTATACTATAAGGAGCTCTTTACGTGTTTTACAGTTTTGGGATGATTTGAAGGAAAACATCAAACGCTTATGCCAATTATGCAAATTTGTTTTACGACCTCATTGAGAAAAAAATATAAGTATGAGTCCACGTGGACTATTTCTATACCCCCCCCGTCTGCATGGATAACGTGGACTTTTTCGCACCCCCTACCCTCCCCCAAACTGTCCACGTGGTATATGGATGACCCCAAAGGTTCTTAAAGCTAACTACCGTATACCGAGGGTGACTCGAAATTTGTTTTCATAGATTGCGTATTTACCCAGAATAGTCTACCGCATCATTTAAATTTGAAAAAAGTTCTAGTCTAAACTAATAAAATTGCTGATTTGTTATACTTTTTGAGTATTTTTGATACAAAAACTACAAAAAACTGAAATTTTACTTTATTTTATTTTGACGAAGCATTGTAAAGTGTCTATCATTTGTTAGAAGCATACAATGCTAATCTAAGACTTTAGCAAGAGTAATAAATTCCAACCATGTTTTTATTTTTCTTTCGATTCGGATGTGCCAAATTGATTTTTAATAGTTTGCTGATTTTAAAAATATTTTTTGTGAAACTAGTTCGCAATTATTTCAAATTATTTCGACCAAAAATTCGCAATATTTTTTGTATTCAATACTTCCACTTGTTAAAATGGACGAAACTCTTTTTACATTGATAAATCACTGAAATAAAACAAACTAAGCAGTTAAAAATGTTTTCAGAATTCTTTGTTCTAGTTGGATAAGTTCACCGATTCCTTCTAGTTGGAGTCACTGAAATTTTACAGTATATTGAAATACGTTGTACAATATCAAAACATTAACATCAAGAATTTATATTTATTAGTGGACTTTTTTAGGTAAAACCATCCAATCTTATTCTCCATACATCAGTAAATGGTTTAAAAATATTAAACTTGAAAAAAAAGGTTGCATCTTAAAATATGTAATGATAACTTCGAAAAGAGATCAATGTCGACCCGGTTAGCGGTACCGTAAACCGGGATGACATTGAGCACTTTTTGAAGTAATTATTACATATTTTAGCCGCAACACATTGTTTTCAAGTTTAATATTTTTAAATCATGTACTAATGTGTGGAGAATAAGTTGGGTGGTTTTACTTGAAAATGTACACTTACAACAATTTTTTCAAAAATGATTTCAATTTGAAGTCCGTTTTCGTATTCCGGGGTGACTTTGATAATCTACATGTTCACCCACATTAAGATCTTGATGTCAATGTTTTTCGCTCTAATGTTTGTTTAAACTAATTCTGAAAAGATACTCATTGTTAAATAGCTCTTAATTGATATTGTTCAACGTATTCCAACATACAGAAAAATTTGAGTGACCAAAATTCGTATAAATCGTGTCCAACTATAATAACGGGATCTGGAAACATTTTTAACTGCTTAATTTGTTTTATGTCAGTGGTCTATCAATATACAAGGGGTTTCATCCATTTTAAAACGTTGGAGTATTGAATATTTAAAAAAATAATGCGAATTTTAGCGTGAAATATTTTAAAATAATTACCAATTAGTTTCCCAAAAATTTGTTTTTAAAACAAAGTAAACTCTTAAAAGTAAATTTGGCACATCCGAAAACAGAAAAAAAACACACGCTTGGAATTTATTAATCTTGTTAAAATCTAACGTTTATTTGTTTTGTCAAAAATAGGCACTTTTCGAAGCTTCGTAAAAATAAGGTAAAGTAAAATTTCAGTTTTTTGTAGTTTTTGTGCCCAAAAACCGAACAGTATACTTAAAAATTATAACAAATCATTGTTTTATTAGTTTAGGGTAAAACTTATTTCCAATTTACATGATTCGGTAGACTATTCTGACTAAATAATCAATCTACAAAAAAAGTTTCGAGTGATCAAAGTCATCCCGATGATCAAAGTCACCCCGGTTTACGGTACCTCTTTACCCAATATATCTACGGTTTTCCTTGAACAAGGTTAACATCAAAGGTCGAAACGTCAGGCAGTAAACAGCAGTCATTTTGCATATATCGGATTGAGACATCAGTTCGAATTCCTAAAGTTCATGATAAAAATTTTTCGGGCTTCTTTAAGAAAATCCGTTTCAATCCACCTAGTGGTGTAATTTTGCCTTTCTCATTTACCAACATTAGTTTTCGATGATTTGCTAAATACAGTATAAATATTTTGTTGTTATTACATTTGTGACATAATTCGAACGTAGCAATACCCGCATTAATGAGAAACCTAGATGGATAATTAGTCTATTTTTCCACCATTTGTCATATTTGGGTTGTTTATAGGCACGACAGACACTGATGGCCATTAAGAATATTATATAACTATGGTTATACTCATTAAAATAAATCAAAGTTCTTATTGTAAGAACTTTACAAAAAGAATATATCTAATAATAACTATACAGTATAACACAGGTTGATTGTAAGGACAAGTTGTTTTTAACTAAGCGGATAGATCAAATCAGATATTTAAAATTCCGATAAAAGATTTTTTGTAACAAGCCGTTGCTTACTTCACGAAAAATTGTGTGTCGAATTATTGTTTTCAAGGGTTTACCGCCAGTGCAGCTCAATACCACTCTCTAACACAAGCTTAATAATCAATTCAGTGCATACAATGTGGATTAATATTGTAAACATCATGAAATTCGGGAACAGTCACCGGTGTCTGCATTTTGACTTAGTGTGACCTACACGGTTTAGTGGTACTCAGGCTTCAATAGGTATCGAATACTGTTGCACTGATGATCGAAAAACCGAAGTAGCTTTTTTAAGAGTTATGACCGTTTCTCCCGGGTTCCCGAAGGCGGGGGAAATTGACAGCATGGTCAAGGATATTTTTAATTATATCAATGAGCTATGCCTGTTTTAATATTATGGGGGCGGACATAGTGCAGTTGATTAATCGATTGCTTCGTATGCAGCTCACCTGGGTTCGATTCCCAACACCGCACAAAGGATTAAAAAAAATTCTCAAGAGAACCCAAAAAAAATGAAAATGACCCTAAGGTTTGATAGTGGCGGTTCATGTTTAAAAACCCATCTCTTCGGAACCGGTTCCGATTCGAGTACAATTTAATGACAGATTATGGAGATTTCACATCAGAGTCTAAGGTTGTGTAGCTCAGTTTTGACATCGCCGAGAAATCAAAGTGAACTTTACGCTGAATTCTTACTGCCTCCTCCGGTATATAATTTATGCATTATAGTGGTACCGATTGATCCGGATAACCATATGTTAACGTACACAATATTTTAATGAATTTTTATAGAATCCTTTGCGGTTAATGGACCTTTTTATGGGTATAAGTATGAACAAAATTATGTAGCCGTCTCTGAGAAACGGATGTAAAATTAATTCAGAACCTTGGTTACTTTATCCGGCACTTCCAGAGCAGATGGCCAATGTGTAGTAATAAACTTTGATAGGCAACAAGTGACCTCAATTTACAAATTCAAGCAATTTGGTACACGATCTAACAACATTTTCACTCTTTAAGTATCTGTGATATTTTTTATATAAACATCCGTAACTCCGGAACTGAAAGTCTGATTAACGTATCTTTCATTTGAGGCTCAGTTCGTAAAAATAGGTTTAGTTGGTTTGGCCATCTTCATGAAACCTACGCGCACATTTTATCAGCATATCCGCACATGCACACACATACTGAGTCAAAGAGTTACTCGGCCTTCCGGTTCTCGGTTTTCGGTTAGCGAGTTGGTTTTGAAGCAACTGCATAAGCTTTCTATATGCTGTAGGCAAGAAGCTACAAAATCAGCCAAGTCTCAAAAAAATCAATTTCTGTTAATTTTTTCGTTGGAGATAACATCAAATCTCGACGTTTCATGCAGTTTAAGGACATTTGACATCAAAAATTCGAATTTGATTTTTGAGCCTTAGTGTCCTGCCTGCTTTTTTTTCTCTGTTTATTTGACACGGCTCAACGCGTTAGCATAACTGAGCCGGACATCTTTTAATCTTTTACAATATGTAAAAATAAAGAATTTAACAGTATATATTTTTTACTCGTACCATCTTGTTGACGCAGCTTGCTGCTGCGTGTTGAGATTCTTTTCCTTGGCGGTGAAAAGTTGTTCGCCGAATCTTGAGGGTCATTTGGTCTGCCTTCTTTCTCGTCGTACTCGTCCATATCCTCATCTGTGCTACTCGCATGCTGTTCACGATCGGTTGGTCTGGTTTGTGCTTTAATCGTATGGGTCGCTATTGTGTGTCCGTTCTCTTCTGATTTCGCTTCATTGTTGTTGTTGCTGGTTGTTGGCTTAGAGACATTAAACGCGATCGTTGTACAATTCATGTTTGTTGCTTCTTGATCCGGAGAAGCTGCTTTTGCAGCTGTTAGTGGTTTAGCGTAAGATGGTTGTGTGCTGATTTCAGTTGGATTTGAGTTTTCCTTAACAGTTTCTACGCAAGGTTTTCCGAGGTGCAGCTTCTTCGTGCAGAACTGGCACGTAGAAATTTGCCCTGGGTACGTGACTAGTGATGTCTGTTGAATGAGAGCATCGTCCCTTCCTAACACTGTGAAGCTTAAGTAAGAGGGAATTGGCTTGGTCACACGCACACGAACACCGTTAGGGATGCCCGGGAAAAAATTCCTCCATGTATCATGTGTAACGGAGTCTACTTCTCCGTATTTTTGCAAGAAATTTTTTAATCGCGCCGTCAGGGGTACGCGTAACCAAATCATGGACCCGAACTTCTACAGCGCCGTTCTCGATGTATACGGGAATACTATATTTAACATTGCCGCATTCGGCGGCGTGCTGCATATTGTTTTGCGAGGCGAATAACTCAGCTTGGTTAATGTTGTTGAACGAAATCAGCACGCAATGTTTGATATGATGCATTTGTAGGGTTTTCACTTCAGCCAGATTGAGTTCCATCTGCACTTTTAATAAATGTTCCACTTCCCGAATGGCTGGTCTTACGGGGCATTTTGAAAAATCAACAGCAACACAGTTCGGCCGCATCTGTGTTGCTTTTTGCTGCGCACCGTCACTCATCACTAAATCGCACAGTAGGTATAGGCTATTGTTATATGGACTGCTTGTGTGATAGGCACCGATTGATTTTTAGGTAGAATTGAGTGATTCACTTGCGCGGGACGATTTTTTGCTTCTGCTCAGGGCGAGATATGAAGACAAACTGTCCTGCCTGCTTTAAAAATTGTCCAGTTTCGGTTTAAGCAGGGTGTTTGGTTCATGAGGAAGAATCTCTCGAAGGGTGATTTACTGTCATATTTGGAGCAAAAAATCGTTCTACACATACCATCAAATCTCAACCGTTACAGAGTTATTGAACTTTTTGTGTAAAAAACTTGTTTATCTTAAAACACCTCTAACTCAAAAAGTGCACCTCGTATTTTAAAATTTTTAGTGCCATTGGAAAGGTGAGAAAATTTTCTATTGAATAATGTTCTCATATCTTTCAGATAAATAGTTTTAATTGCCTTTTAGTTGTAAAGTAGTTAAAAGTTAGGTATTTGTTAATATTCTCAAAATAATGAATTATGATTATAGCAATATCTATTATCCAAAAGTTGGGTTTGAGGACGATTCATAATTTGTTCTTCAACATAATATTCCTATCTCTTCTCGTTTCCTTGTAATTTGACTTCTAAACTTTTCCTGTAATTGACTTGCAAGTTCTTAAAAGACTCTAATCTAAAAAATATGCTTTATATCGCTATTATCAGGGCTTCATTGGAAAGCTGAGAAAATGTCCTTTCGATGTATGTACAGATATCTTTTAGTTAAGTATACTACATGACTTTTTACTAGTAAAATAACTCAAAATTTGCGTTTTTTGGTGATTTTTGTAATTATTCTAATTACTAATCAACTAAACTTATCGTCACTATTGTTCATTTGGTGCCCCTTAATATTCTCTACAACTTGTTATTTGACACTTTATCCCTATCGCTTTTCATTTCGCTGCAATTTAATAGTTAACACAGCATGGCCTCATCACAAATGCAGTGGGTTCGAAATCGTTGTTTTTGCCTATGAAACGAGAAGATAAAAATGATTTTGCTTCGAAACTAAAAGAGATAATTGAATGGAGTCAAAGGAAGAATTGTAGAACTTGCTGAGATGCATTAATTCCATGATAATAATGGTGAAGCTTATTATTTACTATTTTAAGAAAATAACGAAAATTCAAATAATAACACTAACTTTAAACTAATTAACTTCTAAAAGAATACTAAATTCACTTAACTGAAAGGTATTAATACATTTTTCTCTGAAAAATTTTCCTGGCTTTCGAATAAAAATAAGAAAAAGTACAATAAGTGCCATACTTTGTCAATAAGAGCTAGTATTAGTGAATATGAGATAAAAATATTCAAGTTTAATAACCCAAACACATGAAAACAGGTATTCTAATTATACCACTACCAGTTGTATACAAATTATACAACTTTTCAAGACTAACAATTGGAATTATTAACCCTTTCGTGCCCAACTTTTTTCTAGTACAGGTATGGTTTCAAAACTATTTTTCCTTGAAAACGGTGTGGTCAAGAAACTCGCAAAACCCTTTTTCAGAAAGGTAGGTGCTTTCCTTGCAGTGCTAGAAGCTGCTCAATTTTTACCTTCCAATGCTCAGTACAATTCTCCTAGAGTATTTTCAATAGTCCAACTGCATGAAAAACGTAGCCAAAAATAGTCTAAATTGATAAGTTTTATCAGTTTTCACTAATATTGCAACATATCGATATTATATGAAAAATTCATTTTCCGTCGTAAACGTAAACGGTCCCTGGCAGCACTGCTCCATTGGAGTTCAATCGGGCTAATTGCAATAACTTCAGTTCTAGATCTGATCCTTATAACTGTTAAAACTCAAATGAAAGCCAATAGTCACATTTATTAGCCTTACTTGTTTTTGTGAGCAAATTTTGCATCAATCAAACGTTATAGGTGTTTAAAAACGTTGTTGTCCACAAACAACATGGGCATGAATGGGTTAAAATAGTGTTGCTAACTATTAAGATTTTCGCGAAGTGAACGAAAAATCGATCAAAATTGTTAAATTTTAAATAAATTACTGTGAAAACATTACTTAACCCCATTAGCTGAAACATTTGAGGACATTTTTCAGTGGAAAATTTTCTCACCTATCCAATGGACCTAAAAGATTTGAAATACAAAGTATATTTTTTGAATTAGAGCTATTTTAAGGCAACTAAGTTTTTAACACAAAAAATTCAATAACTTAGTAACGGTTGAGATTTCATGGTATGCGTAGAACGATTTTTTTCTCCAAATATGACAGTCAATCATCCCTCGAGAGGTTCTTAACCATGAACCAAACACCCTGTATATGGGAATTTCATGTGGCCGAACAATTAAGTCTATATTTCCAAAAACATATAACCGTACAAAAACTCATAGCAGTCTTCCATTTGAGACTAAGTTTATAAAAATTGGCTAAGCAATCTCTGAGATATCGATGTGAATTTGCTAATTTTGCTAATAGTTTCGTTTCGTTCATACAATTTGTTAAAAAAACAAGTTTTCGTCTACCTTTCAGTAAACTGGTGCAATCCTACTGTAAAATATTTCACAATTATGGTGCAAAATGGACAGGAAGGACAAAGATGTCAATTGAGAGTGCGGCAGGAAATCGTTGTTTCTGCAACAGGAAACAAAAAAATAAATAAATGGTTGAATTTAGTTGACTATTTTTGATACCATTTGTTTTTTTTTTTTGTTAAAAGACACCTATTCTGTGGGCCTATATTGAACCACAAAATCAAAGCAAATTGAAATAATGAAACAATGCAATTAATTAATAAAAATAATACACTAAAGTGATGGTACCGAGATAAGGCACCCGTTTCCCAAACCAGTCGTTATAACTACCGGGACCCAACCATGATGGATTCTTAGTGGCCTGTAGCCGATCGTTGTCAAAGCTTTGTAACGCAACATTGGGGAGCACACATTTTCCTCTTACCGTATTATCGCTACTTACCCTCGCGAAAAATCCGCAATCGGAGACATCGGTATGTAACCACCATTTCCAGATGGATCACCCGGTGAACTGCCGCACGGACTGCACATCTCCATATAGTTGCTACTGCTACCCTCCACCGAACCGGCCACGTTTGTCGGTGGTGCTGGACTGCCCCTTCTGATCGCCTGAGATATTGGAAGCGATAGTGAGTTATGACTGTGCCTTAGCTGTTGGTTCAGATTTTGTTTGTGTTTTTTTTTTAATCGATGATTTGATTTTGGTGGATGGTTTTGTAGTAGAAGATGTAGTAGATTCACCATGCGGCGGCCGAGGTGGTGGTGAGTGGTTTGAATTTTGGTTGTTGTATGGGTCGAGTTGATTTAGAATCGGGATTTTGAAGCGTCGGATAGAAAGAAAAACAGAACACATTCCGAAAATAGTAAAATTTGCCAATTGGTTTGTTCGGTAAGGAAAGCTGAAGGCTAGAAGTGGTCAGGTGTTGTTCGGAATATTTTCACTTCTAGTTTCCAGCCCTCGAAACAGTAAATTTTGAATTTCAAAACATAAATAGTAAGAGGAGAGCAGTAGGGGAAAACAATTTGCTGCGATACTTACGTGGCTACCGAACTCGTCCATGGACCGATGTTGCGTAAATGGCCTCTGGTTGATTCTACCGTAGTTGAGAATATACTCATCGGAGTTTTCCTCTGGAATCGAGCAACCCGAACTAAGAGCGCTGGGAATAGTTCAATAAACAGAAAGATTTTTTTTTATTAGTGAAAAACCATTCGACAGAAATAAGCTCGGTGGCATCAAGAAGAGACTCACTTAATGACCTTGGAAAAGCCATTGCCCTCGTCCGGTGTGAGCGAACCGACGAAACTGTCCGTTTCGTCGATGCTGAGCGAGGAACCGTCGCTTCCGGTAGAGCATGCACCGGTCGACGGCGGGCTCAGCGGGGATGAATGCACCGGAGGACTATGACTGTGGCTCTGCCGGCTGACTACCATCGAATGCGGCCGGCTGAAGCTGGCCGAGGGAATCGTCCTGGGCGGCGGCATTCCTCCACTGTTCAAGATTACCTGCTGCTGATGGGTACTCGTTTCGCTGGTTGTTCTGTTACGCGATGGTAAACTGTCGCAGCGTTCCCGTGTAATGGCGACGCCTACGGGGTAATTCGAAACGGAACGGATAAATTTAATATTACTGCAAGTTGGTAGTCGTTTTCTTATACATAGTCCAGATTTTGGACGGATTCGAAACGCGACAAAAAGGAGTCTTGTCTCTTGTGCAAATAATATGAAGCATGAATGCGGAAAAATAATGCATAATCCATGAAACTGCAAATTAATGTCCAATTGAGGCTGATTTAAATGGGGTTAGTAGCGAGGTAGCGTATAGCATTGCGATGGGGTGTAGTATGGTAAAGCTGAACGTTTTCCCTAGTAGCAATAGAGGTTTTAGGAACAATTAAATCCACTCGAAAAAATAGATTACACTTGCAGTGTGCTATAATATAGCATAATTGGTAATGGGAATATAAGTGCAACTAATTTCTGTTAATCTAGTAATATTATGTATATACAATTGGTGAAACTTTTTAAAATAATTATCTGAAATGTGCATTAAAGGTTGTTCGAATTTTTTTTCGACATTTGGGATGACGTTTTCTTTGAAGTTTTCTAACATATTATAGGAGGACATGGGGCAATTCGGATCTCTAGCTGCTTCTCGGATATGGTTATACTACGACAAACGCCTATATCATTTTCATGGCTGTCATGTAGCTCTGTTATAATTCACAAAATTTAACGTCACTCAGTTTTCGTGTGTATACGCTAGGAGCCCAAATTGCTTCGTTGTCGCTTAATCGGTGAGTGAATGGCGGAATCTGCGTTGGTCCAATTCGGACCTATGGCAAAAGGATACAATCTGATACAAGATCCCGAAAAAAATTCTAAAGAAAGGGGTATGAAGTCAGTCAAACTTTCAGAACAACATAAGCAAATCGTTTGACCAGCTTCGAAGCTCTAGCTTTGGGTTCGATTTAGACCAGTTCGATGAGAACTTTCCATTTCACTATTAAAAATAAGGTAAAATATAAATAGGATTGACATCGTATTCACTTCTATTGCAACAATTAGATATAAAAAGGATAATCCGAATTGGATCAGGTTTAGGGTAATTCGATGTACCCTTGCGCGGAAGTGTTTATATACAATTAGGTTAGGCAGATTGAAAAAAATCGAGTCAACAAAAAGGAAATCGGGACATGAAATTGGACATGAAATTCGTTTTAATTTTATAGGTCATACACCATTAGTCGGTCCGAATTGGACTTCGCTTCTCCATTTCTATGCGTGCTCAGCAGCCTCACATAATTTTTGGAGTATTCCGACTATCGTGTTTACTGTATCGATTTTGTTGGCTATTTTCGGCAAAATTAAGACTAAGAGAAACGAAAAGAGGTATTCTAGAGCGAATCAGTTATAAACCTAGAACGGAAAACTAGGACTAGGCAGAGACATGATCGTTTATAAATTCGTTTGATAAATTCTAATACAGAAATTTCAAGTTATCTAGCCCCTCAATTTTCCATGCGTGAACAGGCGTGTGTTGAGGTGGCGTAGAGACAAAACCTTGAAATAAATCGCTTAAAATTAAGAAGTAAGAGCGGAAATGAGCTCCGTGGAAAACGGATGTGTATCACTACGGCATCACAGTGCACAGTGGTCCCCCCTAGGCCAATAATACAAAAAAAATATTTCGGCGAAGGCGTGTTTTTATCTTGCGATTACATCGTTCTCTATGTATATTTTATAGTTTCATAATTAATTTTGTCAATACTGAACTGGTTTTCTTAGTATATAGAAGAATGCATAGGGTGGCTCGTTATTTACCGATAATGTAAATAATATCGATAATCGATAGCTCACCAGAAAAATGTTTTTGTCGATCTGTAATTTTTAAAATTCAATTTTTTTTCAAATAACACTACTATTAGCTTTGTATTAAATGATAATTTTCAGTTTTTGGAGTGTAAGGAGAGCAGAAATATGAGTTTATTTGTATATGTAATAGAAAAATTAACCTAAAAATTTTCAATATGACTTTAACTAACTTTGTCCCTCGATATCCTTCCCGAACTTCTTTTCAAAATGGTCGTCAGACGTTCCACTTCCACTCAAACTAGGTTTCAGCTGCGTATCTCTGCGCCCAGAATGCCTAGATAATCTAAGATGTTGTACATGTTTAACGGGATAATGCAAGACGAAAAACTTTATATCAGATTGTCAAACTATATTACGATAATAATTACTACTGATCTCGAAACTATATAGCTTCTTTATTATTTTAACAAAATTTCTTATTGATCGAATCATTAGAACTTGAGTTATATCGATTTATTTGACGCTTCTCTTTAAACCCATGTCACTACGGAATATTTGATGTACGAGGCAAATGTCTCACTCCACTTCGTATTACAACTACGTTCTCAAGTACAAGTAGTATTTCTCCATTTTAAAATAGCTGGTACTCGGAGTTTTTTTATTGTGGGATAATTTTTATTGTAGGAAAACTCATTGGTTGTTCACGAAAACCATCATTTTAAAGGAAAGAAATACACGATTTATTTAAAATTCGATATATTATGCTCACCGAAGACGATATCATAATATGTGCGTTCAGGTGCAGAAGCTACAATTTAGAGAACTTTCAATGAATAACTATTCCTTTTTTACCAGCGCTGCACAACTTGTACTATTCGATACTAAAAAAAATTCTGGAGCAAAAAAAGTAAATGTATATCTTAATGTAATAAGAAAAGCCGTATTACACTGTTAGGTGGATATAACCAATTTTTTATTGCGAAATTTGAATTCTGCGACCCAAATTTACTATAGAAATGCAGTTATGTATCAAAATTTGCATTAAATATATTTATGACCGCCTCTCTTAAGGAATGGAACCACTGTGCAGTGGTCTCAAACCCAAAAAAAACAGTCAAAAATTTTTAGATGAGGTTTATTTATTTTTAGATGAGGTTTTATTTATTGAGGTATCTTATGACAAACGCCATTTTGGGGCAAACTGAGTTACATATGCCACATTACTTATCTGAAAAATCTCTACAAAGTAGCATTTTCAGAATTTTGAAATTCTACTTGGTTACTAAGATATAGCGAAAAACATGACGAGAAATTATTAGTTTTTTGCTTCAAATCACTATATCTTCTGATTTGCTCAAGTTATATTGAAGTTTTAGATGTATTTGTACGTAAAAATGTCTGAGGAACACAATGGCATAAAAATTTTCAAAAGAAAAATACAGAGTTGCGAGAAAAACACAGTTTAAGCTTTAAACTGGAAATATAGCATATTTGGCAACACTGCAACCAAAAGTTACTATTTTTTCTAGATTCCCTGATTCATTTCCTTCAAAATGCTTCTAACCGAATGTTTATAGACCAAATTAAACCAAAGATATGAATAAAAGTTTATTATGACACGCCATACAAATTTTGTCATCAATACACACTTATGACACGTGTGAGTGCGACTTTTGTTTACATTTTTAGTAAAAACTCGCAATGCAGTTCACCGATATTCGTAATATTTGGGAGATTAATACAGAATAGATAGAAGCATCAATTGTCTTCTCTGAATTGGTTCTACCATTTATAAGTTATAAGATTTTCAATCTCAAACTTTAAAAATCGTTTTTCTCGAAATGTGCTAAATGGCGCTTGTCATAAGATAGCACAACAGCGACGAGGTTTCACCAAAGTTTCATAAAACGTGATAACGCAATCTAGACCTGTTTTCGCCCTTACTATTATTTAGGGGTTGCTCCCAATTCTGATTTTTTTTATTTCATTCAATTCATTCATTTTTTCTTCTGCCAACCTTATACAGCAGTATGTTTGGAGTACCTATACTAAACTACGTACACTGCCAAACAAAATAATAAGACGACTTTATACAAAACTGGCTAATCCCGGTCGCGCGTTGCTGCAACTTTCAACGACATAGGAGTAAAACACAATTTGTTCCGAAGCGTCATCTGGCGGGCAGATAGTCCCCAACCAATAGCACACAAACACGCTTCATAACAAATGTCTACTACGTATAAATTTTTACTGCAATCGGTTAAGCCGTTTGGGAGTCCATAAATCCCAATAATCGACCAATTAGTATTTTATCGGCATTGTCTAAGGCATTTGAAAAGGTTATAAAAGCACAAATTCAGGCTTTTATATCTGACTTCAATCCCCTGCATCCTGTTTAATCAGGTTTCAGAGAAAGTCACAGCACAACCTCTGCTCTTTTAAAAGTGCACGATGACATTTCCAAAATAATTGATAAAAAGGGATTTTGCTTTTCTATTGTTAATAGATTTCTCTAAGGCTTTTGATAGAGTGTCGAATTCGAAATTGTTAAAAAACTGTCAACCAATTTTCACTTTTCTAATACAACATCATTGATTAAGGCTCAAGTTACCTCAAGGCTTGGTAGTGTGCGTAAGAAAAATTGTGCTTAGCTTTGCCACCAGATTATCCATTTAAACCTTTTCAAAACTCAAAAAGAAGAATATCAGTCGATTTATTAGATCATCACGAGTCAATTCATGCAAAATACCTGCATGAAAAACCATCGGCTTAGCTGAATGGTGCTTTTGGAAAAGTGGCTGTGGTTTTTTCACTGCGCTGTTGTGTTGCGTACCCCAGCACGGTGTGGTAGTGTGACAAAAAATCACAGCCACTTTTTCAAAAGCACCATTTAGCGAAACCGATAGTTTTTCCAGCAGCTATTTTGTATGATTTGAATCGTTGTGATCCAATAAATCGGCTGATATTCTTCTTTTAGAGTTTTGAAAAGGTTTAAATGGATAATCCGGTGGCAAAGCTGAACACAATTTTTCCTACCCATACTACCCAGCGTTCAAAACTAACACATGCTCAAAGAAGGTAACTTGAACCTTAAATCATACCTTTCATGTCGTTCGCAAGTTGTCTTCGTTAACGAAATGTACTCTCAGCCAGTGAATATTACGTCAGGAGTCCCCCAGGGCTCTATCCTGGTTGTTTTCATTCTTTATTAATGACCTTCCATCTACTTTAAAATATTGTAAAATACATATGATCGCCGATTATGTACAGCTTTATTTATGCTCTACTGAATTATCTGTTCCGAAAATGGCGGATTTGATCAATGCTGACTTATCACGTATGCATGGTCTGAACGTAATCTTCTTCCAATTAATACATCCAAATCTAAAGCCATGTTTATAACAAGGTCCCACCGTCCCAATATTTTACCAAGTATTATACTGGGTACTGAGGAGATCGATTATGTTGGACATTTTATGAATCTTGGGGTCAAGTTCCAAGATGATTTCAGATGGAATGGTCATGTAAATATTCAGTGTAGTAAAATTTATAATGGGCTACGGCAACTTCGTTTAACTTCGGGCATGTTATCAATCGAAACCAAACGAAAACTCTTCAAGTCGCTACTTTACCCGCATTTTCTATATGGAGCCGAACTTCTCCTAAATGCCTCAACTATAGTTCTGAATAGACTGGAAGTTTGATAAACATTTTGCGCTATCATAAAGATACAATCCTTGAGCACGAATGTGATTTTTTTAATTCTTGGTCAAAAATCAGGCAAAAAGTTACTAACAATCAAATGCGGAATGAAAAATCGGCAAACAAACCCCAAGGCTAAGGGTATAGGTTGGCCAAGTTTGGTAAATTAACTGAAACACATCAAATGCATCGGTGTTCATATATTAGTGAAAAATTATCAACTTGTAATATGTAGGTACAAAAAAAACTTCACTTATTACTTTTTAGTCTTTTTAACTTTTTTATATTTTAGGCACCATCTAAGCGATAGCGTTCGACGGACACGGAGTCGCCGGATAATAATGGGTGCAGGAAGGAACCGAAAAAAATCAAGTGACAGGATCCCAGAGGCACACTAAAAACTGAGCAGCGCTCAACCTTCAACGAAATGGCCAAGTCGTACTCGATGGCCATCATTCCGGTTGGGTACCCTGCGAATACCCTCAGCCATGAACAGTTGATTGCTACTCGATGCGCGCTGATCGATAGCGTCATGGAGCAGAGCTCAAACAATACGAGACCCAAGTTTAGGAAGTGCACTTACAAATAAATCGCCTGTGTAGACAAAGATACAGCTAAATGCGATCAAGCTCTGGGAACCCTAATAAAAAATATTATACACGAACTTTATCCTATATAGTCCAACGAGGCTCTTGAATCATAAGATGTTTGGGGGAGGCGCTTCAATGGAATCCGTTGAAGCGTCGCAGATTCCAAAACAAGCGCTTTACATCGGGTATTTCCCCAATAGCAGTGAAAGGTCCGATAGGAACATCCTACGCCTGGTGCAGAATCAGAAAGACAATTTCTGCACAGAAAGGTCATAAAGAGAACTACAGTCCTCAAAATGGTAGAGCTCCTGTGGCGGTAGATGAAGCTTCAGTGAAACTGATAACCTCCCAACACAACCAGTTGAACTACGTATTCGGAAAGGCTAGAATGCGCCAGTTGAAGGCAGTCCCGGTCTTCGCCGAACGTGGAAATTCTAGGAAAGCATGGGCTGTAAAAGCTCGCGTGGGTGAACCAACACGGAGCACCTAACGACGGACTTCTGATCATATCACGCCTGCAGCAACGGTAACGAGTGCATCGGTGGCAGCTCGTCTCACAAGAAACACACAAAAGCACTCTACCGCATGCGGCTCGCGAACTGAAACTCAAGGAGAGGATCGAAAACCCCCTATAGGCGAAGGTGCGCAAACAGCAAGAACCGAAGTAAATACTGGACCAAAAAAGGCCACTAGCACGTCGAACAGCACACAGCCTGTGACTAGCCGTCGGTACAATAAAGAGGACGAAGCATTGGTCCCAAAAAACGACGGTAAGGAAACACCAAAAAAATGAGCAGCATTCGCTGCATTCAAGTGAACCTTCACCATGCAAACGGTGCCACAAGCGTCCTTGCCCGGAGGTTCACCAAAGAGCGACTAGACATCTTCTACAGGAGCCGTGGGCAAATAAACACAAAATCTTTGGCTTAAATTCCTCAGCTCACAAGGTAGTATATTGTAACGATATTGAAATTTAGAAAAACAGAGCAGTAAAATTCTCGCAATTACTGGATTCATTCAACAAGACGTCGATGCAATAACACTGGAGGTCCCAACGGCTAGGGGAAAGCAGGAGATTGTTATCGCATCTGCCTACTTCCCTGGCGATGCGGAGTAGTACGGAAATAAATACCACAGGTGAGCACCTACTAGAATAACTGGCGTCAAATGATGTCAATGTATGTAACAACCTCACGTTATACAGCGCTCAAATAACGGAAAAGATAAAGAGTTGGCATGTTTCTGACGAACCTAGTCTGTCGGATCACATTCACATAATGTTCGCCATAGAAGCCAATAAACTCACAATGCAAAACACAGGGAAATAAGGAAAACAAATTGGTGTGTATTCCGCTCACACCTGCAACAGTCGAAAAAACGGAGAGTAAGATCCAATCTCCGGTAGATCTGGACAATGGGGCAAACGACCTACCAAAGAGGATCATAACAGCCTACAATGCCAGTTGCCCTCTTGTAACGAGGTCTGTATGTCGTGATGTTTCTTGGTGGAACGAAACTCTAGCAACAAGCTAGGAAGCTAGGCGGTTGTTCATTAAATCGATGATTACTGGTAATCAGGGATGCCAAAGGTACCGGTAAACTACATTTTTTTCGGTATATTTACATTTGCACAAGCCGTACAGCCCGCTACAGCGACGCATCACTACAGCTCCTGCCAGAACGGTAGCCAAACCGAGTACTTTTTCCCGTAGAGCAGTAGAATACATTTTTGTTTTGCTGTTGTACTCCGACTGCTCGGTGAGAGTGTAGCGTAGTAATGTTTGTTCTCTCGCTTTGTACACTTTTCTCTGCGTAGTCAAAGAAAGAGGCCCGCACACGAAAGCGTTGATGCCGGTCGTGGCGTAAACGAACAGCATTCATTGACGTCGTTTGTGATTGAAAATATTGATTAGATTAAGAATATTAAAAAGTGTAAAATAAGGAAAGAGAAGCTGTACCGCTCGCGTCTGGTGGCTGTACTGGGGGCAGTATTTTTTGTCATGTTACTGCTTTGCTTACAGACTGCCGCACAGCGCTGGGCGTCCTGCAATAGCTACCACTCTTACAAAATACAACACTGAGTCGAGAAAGGCTAAGAAATTCTCTATGCGCAAGTTTTGGGAAAACATCGGAAATTTTCCAGGGGCATTTCGCCTTCAAAAGCCTTATCAAATGATCACACAAATGGCCTAAGGCAAGTGAAAAAAGCGATGGTTCGCTCAAAATTGGCAACAGTGAAATATTGGATGTTCTAATGAACACCCACTTTCGTGGGTCGGTTGCAAAACACGAGAATTTGACAGATCAGGATGGACTTATGAGGCATCACAGAAACTGGGATGTAAGATTTTCACATCATTTTTAATTAAATGGGCTATCAACACCTTCGAGCCCTACAAATCCCCCGGCTCTGATAACATTCTTGCAATATTTTTACAAAAATCGGCAGACATACTTCTTCCGGATCTACTAAACATCCTGAGATACAGTCTTATGCTTGGGCAGCTGGAAAGAAGTTAGGGTAATATTGATTCCAAAAACAGGTAAAAAGACTTGACACTACCCAAGGCCTTTAGACCTATTAGTTCGACATCAACACTTCTGAAACTGATGGAAAACTGCTGGACCACTATATTCGAACGGAGCACCTATCGAAAGTTCCGCTAAACAAGCACCAGCTTACATATCAAAAGGGTAAAACTACGGAAACAGCCCTACACACGTTAGTGACACTTATTGAGAAAACCCTCGGTTTCAAGGAAATACTAATTTGCGCTTTTCTTGACGTCGCGGGCGCTTTTGATAATACGTCCTACATATCAATTCACAAGGCCCTAGCAAAAAGAGAAGTGGAAAAAACGATAGGGGACTGGATTCTTGCAATGCTCAAGCTTCGAGAGATCACAGCAACGTTGGGAGACACGAAAGCAACTATAACAGCCAATAGAGGTTGTCCCCACGGAGGTGTGCAATCACCCCTGCTCTGGTCGCTAGTGGTGGACGAGCTTCTCTATGATCCGACTGAAATGGGTTTCGAGATTGTTGGATATGCAGATGACATCGTCCTAATTGTGAGGGGAAAACATGAATCTGTACTAAGCGATCGGATTCAATTAGCCCTGAACTTCATCATGACATTGTGTTTCAAAGAGGGACTCAACGTGAAACCTGCAAAAATGATCATTGTACCGTTTTCCAATAGTAAAAAACTGAAATTGGTTCCCCAAACTCTCAGTGGAAATACAATCGACTACGCAAAAGAAGCGAAACACCTTGGTGTTATCCTGGACAAAAAAGTGAATTGGAACTCGCACCTGCCATACGCCGTTAATAAAGCAACAACAGCACTGTGGGCATGCAGTAAACTCTTCGGGAAAACTTAGTGTCTCAAATCGAGGTTGGCTAACATGTCCTACACGACCATCGCCAGGCCACGATTAACTTATTTCTCCATTGTGTGGTGGCCCAAAATCAAGCAAAAGACCGCCCAAGCTAAACTAACTAAAGTTCAGAGGCTGGCCTGCCTCTCTATCACAGGCGCTATGAAATCAACACCCACTACAGCTATGGATGCCATGCTTCATCTACCTTCATTGCATAAACATGTTATGAGGGAGGCGGGACTTGGCCCTCTGAGAGTGCTAAAGGGTAAATCACTATTTGATGGGGATTTCAATGGTCGCCTGAGTATAATAAAGGAACTCAAACTAAACCCTGTTTTGACTACAGTCTAAAATGGAGGTTAAACCGAACTTCGATATCCCATATGAGGTCCACATAGGGGATCGTCAGATATGGGATGTAGGGGGTCCCATACTACCTCAAGATACAATAACATTCTATACGGATGGTTCTAAAATGGGTGAGCTGACTGGCTCGGGAGTCTACGGACCAAGAATTAAAGCGATGCGAAGCGATGTCAATGGGAAAGTGGCCTACAATTTTCCAGGAAGAGGTATATGCAATATACACCTGCTCAGAGGTCTGTAGGAAATGAAACTACAGACATGCAAAAATCGCAATCTTATCGGGACAGCCAAGCCACACGGTTGGCCGAGTTGGCATTAAGGTCGTTGAAATGTGAGTCCAAACTGGTTTGGGAGTGCATCACATCTTTACAACAACTGTCAACTAGGAATAAAGTAAGGATATTCTGGGTACCTGGCCACCAAGTAATCGATGGTAACGAATTAGTCGACGAATCAGCCATATAATATTCACCATACTAAGCGGAGTGCCTCACTAATTCATTATTTTTCGGCCTACAATCAATGGAATGCGTAAAAATTGGCATCAACAGCTTTGCTTCACTGGGTAATCGCCAGGAGGAAGAGATTCTTCCGGAGGAGTGGATGGAGGGTGTCGTTTGCCCAATCTACAAAAAGGGTGACAAGTTGGATTGCTGCAACTACCGCGCGATCACACCACTTAGCACCGCCTACAAGGTCCTCTCCCAAATTCCTTGTCGCCGATTGTCACCATTTGCAAGGGAGTTCGTGGGGCACTACCAAGCGGGATTTATGGGTTCTCGCGCCACCACGGACCAAATATTCGCGATTCGGTAGGTTCTGCAGAAGTGCCGCGAATACAAGGAGTCCACACATCATTTGTTCATCGATTTCAAATCGACGTATGACACAATCGATCGAGATCAGCTATGGCAGATAATGCACGAGTACGGTTTTCCGGATAAGCTAACACGATTAGTCAAAGCGATGATGGATCGGGTGATGTGCGTTGTTCGAGTATCAGGGACACTCTCGAGTCCCTTTGAATATCGAAGAGGGTTACGGGAAGGTGATGGTCTATCGTGCTTGCTGTTCAACGTTGCGTTAGAAGGTGTAATAAGGAGAGCGGGGATAGACACGAGTGGCACGATCTTTAGGAAGTCCGTCCAGCTTCGCCGACTACATTGACATAATGGCACGGAACTTTGAGGCGATGTTGGAAAGCATAAACCAGCAGGATTGGACTTGCCATCAACGTTTCGAAGACAAAATACATGAGAAGAAGAGGTTCTAGAGACGACAATGTGAACCTCCCATCCCGAGTTCGGATTGACGGTAACGAAATCGAGATGGTCGACGAATTCGTGTATTTGGGCTCACTGGTAACCGCCGACAATGATATCAGCAGAGAAATTCAGAGACGGATCTCGGCGGGAAATCGTGCCTACTGTGGACTCCGGTCGAACAAAATTCACCGCCGCACGAAGTTGATTATCTACAAGACGCTGATAAGACCGGTGGTCCTCTACGGCCACGAGACCTGAACTATGCTGGTGGAGGACCAACACGCCCTTGGATTTTGCGAACGAAGGTGTAGCGTACCATCTATGGTGACGTGCAGATGGAAGACGGAACGTGGCGCAGGTGAATGAACCATGAGTTTCATCAGCTGCTGGAAGAACCATCCATCGCGCATACCGCAAAAATAGGACGTTTGCGGTGGGCTGGACACGTCGTAAGAATGTCAGACGACGACCCGGTGAAGATAATTCTTGAGGGCGACCCTACAGGAACAAGAAGACGGGGCGCACAGCGAGCACGGTGGATCGACTAGATAGAGGACGACCTGCGGACCCTTCGAAGACTGTGAGGCTGGCGACAAGCAGCAATGGACCGAGTGAAGTGGAGACGGCTTCTGCATACAGCAAGAGACAACAAGGCTTTAGCCTGAACGGTAAGGTAAGTACGCTTTGCTTCATTGTTAAGAACCAATATAATAACAGCAATGCGCTGAAAACAGTGAAATTCTCCTGTTTGAGCGCAACAAAAACTAGTTCCCCTATTGGTGCGCTACCATTCGACTCGATGCGCTGAACAAAGATGGCAGACACTGCTCTAACCAACGGCTACAAATGGGCAGGGTGATAATAGAAATATGGCGAAAATAGGCTCATATCTGCCTGTGCCTTCGCCACCAAACTAGAACTTTCGGCTTGGGCAAGTAACCAACTTCTTAACGAATGGCGTAACGTAGTAGGTGCTCGACAAGCTAAGAAATTCATACATCAAAATACAACGAGAGTCAAAAAACTAATGGATCCAAAACGAAAAGATTTACGTATAATCACAGGTTTATTTACGGGACATTGTCCTGCTAAATATCATCTGAAAAAAGTTGGCAAAAGTCAAGATGACATTTGTCGATTCTGTAACTACGAGCCCGAGAGCTCGGAACATATTCTCTGCCGTTGTACAGTACTATTTCTTCGAAGGGAGCGATACTTCGGAAGGCATCTTATGACGCCTCACGAGGTATGGCACACCTGTCCCAAACGGATCCTCAACTACATTAATAATATACTACCCGGTTGGAATGACACATGTGGACAAACAAACAACTCGCTTCCAACTACAGGTTAACCTCGATAGTACGTACACCTTCGCTTCGTTTAGCGTACGTACTATCGAAACGTACGTACTATCGAGTCACAAAAATAAAATTCAAAATATTACTTTTTATGTTTAATATTGAATGAAACTTTACAAAAATGATATTTATCACTAAATTCATTATCCCATTAGTGATAAACTGACCTGTCACCAAGTACTTAATCTTAGAATGTTAGGGTTTCCATCAACCAGGATGGTTGAAAATGGAGAATAAAAATGTTTCCTTGGTCTCGTAAAGTTTCTTTGAATTTGGTAGCATTGTCTTGAGCATTTTTTCAAAATTTATTAGGATTTTTGGAGGATTTTATTGATTTTCGGACTTCTTTAAAGTTTTAGAACTATCCTGAATCTCTGAAATTCGTATGATTTGCTTGAAATTCTTAGGAATTCCCTGAAGATTTTCTGGAATTTTTGATTTTCTTGAAGCAGAAAGAGTTGTTTTTTGTATATTTAATTCGTGTAATAATAGCAGTATAATTTATCAAACTTTAGGATCAAACTAAAATTTCCCGTTTTTTAGGCGCAATAACAATTATTCTCTGATACATACGGGATTTCAGATTGGTTTTTGGTTCCTTTCAATTTTGGTCATTAATAGACTTCAAGAACCCTGAAAACGGATATTTAAATATATTTGCAAAGTCGATATGATATTAAATTAAAATTAAGCCGGCATATGAGCTCAAAAGTATATAAACCATAGTTTTTGACTACACAAGATAGGTCTTGCTGAGCTGGCATATATTTCTAGAGCTAGTCCAATATAGTGGATACATGTTTTTAATCACACTAACAAGAACCCGAAAAATCTCATTTAGATCCGTTTTTTTCAGCTCTATGAGTACTACCAGCGTCCGAAGTCGTTAGCCTTGCGAATCTCGCCCATTCCATTCTAAGCATTGTATCTCCTAGAATGTATGGGACTCAGCACTCAAATTTTATGTGCGTAATGTTTGAAGATCGTTCATCACAAACCGTTGTATCATCGCGCTAGATGTTAACCTTCAAAATTGTCAAAAATGTTCGAAGAATGTCTCGAAATTTTCCAATTTTGCTTAAAGTTAGAAAAACTTCTCAGAAGCTTGTGGGACATGCCATACTTAAAACTTGAAGAGGTTCTTTGATATTCGTCACTTTTCTAATTCTGTAAGTTTTTCTCGAAATACTTCTTTGAAACTTCTTGTGATTTCCATGAAATGCACTTGGCATTTTTTTTTAAATTTAAAAGAATTTTATAAAATTTCCAGACGCCCCCTGATGTTTAAAAGATTTTCCATTAATTCTTAGAATATTCTTGAAATTTCGCGAACTTTCCATAGTATCTTAAAATATAACTTAATATCGTAGGATTTTCTTGGTCAATACTGCTTGGCTGAATCATCGCGGTGCTCCGATAACCGTTAATAAAATCTACTGAAACTGTTATAATATTTCTAAATGTTCAGTTCGCAGAATTTTCCGAGGTTGGTAAAATTGTTAGTACAGGAAGTCTCTAAAGTATTACCTAAATTCCATACGAACTTCGAAGATCGTCCTTAAAGCTCATTGAGATTCTCTGAAGCTTGTCAAAACAAAACTATAACTAATCTGAGTGTCGTACAAATTATCTGAAGTATTGAGGATCTTCTTGTAAGTTGGCAATCTCCCCCGAAATATAAATGACTCTCCTGAAACTGGTAGGGCGTCCCTTAAGCTTGCAGATTTTTTTTTAAACTTGTTAGATTTCTACGATAAATTTATGACTTACATAAAGTTTGAAATACTTTGCTGGACTTTACAGAACTACTCTAAGTAGCACACAACTTCTCTAAAGTATGCAGAAACCCATAGAACTTTCACAAAATTTGTCCTTTTTTGTTGAAGTTTACAAAATCAAGCGAAAAAAAATGTTTGATGGAAGGTGTACGTACTATCGAGGCAAAATGTACGTACTATCGAGGGTACGTACTAACGAGGGTACGTACTATCGAGGTATACCTGTACATTGGATTCGGGCAATTTGTAACATGTAGAGCAAACAGAGGTAGCTACAAAGAATAACCTGAATAGTGGTTTCCCCTATAAAAAAAGAAAATAAAAACTCTGGTCCAATTCGGCCCACCCATTTCTTTTCGATTCTTTGCAATAAAAGTGAATTGAATATAAAATTATTCCTATTTATTTTTGCCATTCTCATTAAAAAAGTATAGCAATTGTACTGAAAATCGGTTTTTTTACCTAATTTCGAATTGTGATATTAAAAGTTTTCTTTGATAGGGTGATGAGCCTATTTGCGCCATGTTTCTATTATCACCCTACCCATTTGAAGCCGTTGCGTTCAATGCGTTGAACAAAGATTGAAGATACTGCTCTAACCAGTGTCTGCCATCTTTGTTCAACGCATTGAGTCAAATGGTAGCACAACAATAGGGGCACTCGATTCGAGTTTTCATTGTGCTCAAACACAATTTTACTGTTTTCAACTCATTTGTGTTATTATATTAAATCTTAACAACGAAGCAAAGCGGTTGATGTCAATTTTTACGCATTCCATTGATTGTAAGGCAAGAAATTACCGAATTAGTGAGACACCTTGCTCAGTATGATGAAAATAGGCTTGTATATTTTATAGTAAATATACAGTAAAAATAGGAGCTGGCCCTAGAGCATGCAGACGAAAACTGAAAACCATCAAATTTCGTTATGAACCATGAAAATGATATATACGCATTTCATAGTATTACCATAGCTGAGAAGGTTCGAATTGTCCAGCCTTCTTCCTAATTAAGTTATGAGCAATCTAGAAAAATATGGAATAATGTGATTCAAAGTTTAAAAATATCTTAAAAATTCACCATTTACGACTACTCCATACTAAATTTATCAATAACAAAACCTATTTTCTGGATTCATTCATTGGAGTGTGGTTTGAAAAGCAATTCGGTCGAAAAATATAAGAAAAAGAACATATTTTTTTCTATTTTGGCCAGAATTTGGTAGCAGTTACACCTCTGTGCAGCCTCACGTTTATCATCGTGTTTCAAATATTATGTCTTATTTCTGATGACCTATTATGAAATACGCTTTTTGTCATCGGGAAATTTCTGGGGCGATACCCACATTAGCAAACCTGTGAATTTATTCTCACCGAACGTAAATTTTCCGTTTTGTTCATAAAGATTGTTCATTGAATGCATAAGAGTTACATAAGTAACTGACAGTGAAGATGAAGTACTCGGATTTAACGTTGAAGCTGACTAGGGAAAAAACAATTTACTGGCACAGACGTGAATCGCGGAGAGCTTGCCTCAGCGGAAGTATCGGCCAATAGGAATTATTGCGGCACTCGTATCCGATTATTTGGACGTAAATAGCTTGTTGAATTTGAAAACATTTCCAATTTAATTCATGCCATCAATTTTATTTTAAAACACCCTTCACTGAAATTTTTCTGAAAAATATTTCTGTTTTTCACCAAGCCTTAGTTCCCTTATTCTTAGCGTCGACAGGGGCTAAAGGCTGTAGGGCACCTGGTTCGACAAGCTAGTCATCAACTGTTCGGGACGCTACCGGGAAGGATCCCTATGACATTTTCGCTTGATAACCCAAAAATGAAAACCGGCTAGTTGCAAACGATTTTAACGTAACAGAGTTGGGTTCACGGAAATCAGCATTTATGACGATCCTTTTATCTTTTGGAACTAAACTGAATTTTTTAGTTAAAAAACCGCCAACCGAAAATGACTTCAAACAACCGATTTTGAAATAGTTTCAGCATCAAGTAAAACCGACATCAGTGTAAGTAAGCACATTGTACTGGGTCTATGACATCCCTTACCTTAGCCCTCAAGAAATTCTTCGAAAAAGAGTTTGCTTTTAGTTCTTATTTTAAACTGGAAATATGAAATCTATTTATATTATAACCCACACTACTTTTACAGTAAACACGGCGGGTAGCCTAGGTCCTAGAACAATGATTTAATAGCCTACCGATAGCCAGCATCTAGTTTAACCCGTCTAGCCGCCTTTTTGTTTACTGGTAATAAAAAACGCCCTGCTTATTTCAATCAAATTTTAATTATTTGAAGGCAACGAATCAACCGTTAGAAGCAAATAAATAACTTTGCGCTTCGCTCACTTGTTTCTACGTTGAATTAACTAGTAAGCTATCGTTGCTTCAAAAAAGCAATCCAGATAAATCAATACAAGATTTGTGTTGTTTCAAACGAAATATTTGCTGAGACTGTCAAATATTAAACAAGCATTTGTAAAATTCTAAATAATAGTATTCGTGGAATTCAACCTGCATAATGTTTGACACAATATTAAACTTGAATATTATCGAAAAAGCAAAAATTTGTTTAACCCATTCATGCCCATGTTGTTTGTGGACAACAACGTTTTTGAGCACCTATAACTTTTGATTGAGGCAAGATTTGCTCACAAAAACAAGTGACTATTGGCTTTCATTTGAGCATTAACAGTTATAAGGATCAGCTCTAGAACTGAAGTTATTACAATTAGTCTGATTGAACTCCAATGGAGCAGTGCTGCCAGGGACCGTTTACGTTTACGAAGGAAAATTAATTTTTCATATAACTTCGTTATGTTGCAATATTAGTGAAAACTGATAAAACTTATCAATTTAGACTATTTTTGGCTACGTTTTTCACGCAGTTGGACTATTGTAAATACTCTAGGAGAATTGTACTGAGCATTGGAAGGTAAAAATTGAGCAGCTTCTAGCACTGCAAGGAAAGCACCTACCTTTCTGGAAAAAGGTTTTTCGAGTTTCTTGACCCCACCGTTTTCAAGGAAAAATAGTTTTGAAACCCTACATGCACTAGAAAAAAGTTGGGCATGAAAGGGTTAATTTAATATATATTGTTGCTGCATGACGAGAAACAATGGCATCAACAGAGAGGCAGCTTTTGATACAAATAACGTATAAGCTGTCAAAATAATTGCATAATCTTAGGCTTTTTAGCAGCGATGCCAGATGTGAAGACATGTCTTCATTTTGAAGACATTTGAAAGGCTGTGAAGACGGGTTTTTCATTTAGAAGTCGAATTTGTTTCGGTTGTCTGACCGATTTCTGGCAGAATTCTGGCTCAAAATCTAAAACCGATTCAGAATCCTGGTCGGTGAAGACAAATGAAGACATTTTTTCATGAAATGTGAAGACATTTAAAAAATATGTCTGGTACCCCTGCTTTTTAGTTTCACAATACATAGGCGTCTCCCAAGAAAAAAAAAAAGATGGAGAATCGTGCCTCACTGTTACCTAATGTAATAATTTGTGTTATACAAGTAACAAATCGGTATCGTCGGAAAACAAAGTGACAATTGCTTTATGTTATGATATGCTGATCCAGAAACAGCCCCAACCGAATTTGCAACTTCTGTGTGTAATTCAACATAATAATTCACATCAATTGTTTTCTCTATTGAAGATTTCGTTGAAACTCTCCCCAAACAATCATGATCTCTCAAACAGAACGCTACACCCTAATGAACCCATATTTGAAAAAAAAAGATGAAGAATGCGCAATTGTCGCGTCTTCCCTGTAGAATTAGTTTGATATAACGCATACATTTTGATTACAGAAAATTAGTTAACAAATTTGAAATCATATCGTAAAGTGTCGTTCAGTCGTGATAACTCTCATAGTAAACCTGTAACCTTTTAGATGTTATATCGTAATACTTTTTAGCACACCACACAATAAAATATACACACATATGACAACAAACAATCCACAGTGTTTAGGGTGCACAACACACTCATCATACAAATTACATATTTTTGGTGGCCCTACTTCTGCGCTGTTTCAAGGTGTCAACAAGCCTACATCATACTCGTGCGTAGCATACATGTGGATACATATCCTTATTTAAATTTGTAATATGATAAATATGAATGAACAGCAGGACAATAGTAAAAAAAGCAAAGGGAATGGGGAGAACCAAAACAACTACAACTAACTAATAAAGAAATGAACAGGAAAATTTTGCTAAATAAAGATACATACTTCGCCTCGAGCTGGCGCCGTTACGACCACTTCGGCGACGCAGCGTGGCCGGGGGCGAACCAGAGGAACTACCCAACGGCAACGAGCCTCCGCTACTACTACTACAGTATGTATAGTTGCTGCTTGCACTGGAGGTCGTTGTTGTGCTTTGGCTACTGGTGCAAGAACTACTACAACTACTACTACTACTGATTGCGGGCGGGATGTTTGCGGTGGCCATTTTCAGTGCGACCAGTTTGCTATTGTTTATCGCTTGAATGTTGGTGCTCCGTAGCAGTCGGCTAATGAACTGAAGATTCGGGGCCTGATTTCCTAGGTCCTTATCTTCCTGCTGGTTGCCGTGATTGGTGGGTTTCTTCATGTCCATCGGGAGATACTTTTGATCTTCGATAATACTCTCCATTGAACTGCGTGACGGGATGGTGATTGTTGGGTTGGGATTACTATCGGCACTACCATCGAATGAGTGATTGCTGTAGTAATGCTGGTGGTCACCCGGTTGGCCTGTTGGGGGGGACATGGATGGTAGATAGGAACATGATTTATTCATATTTTCATAGTCCTGCTGAGTGGACGACGACGACGACGACGCCGAGACAGCAGCCGATGTTATTGTCGTATTGCTACCAGAACTGTGCAGGGGGCATAAATTATAGTGACTTGCCCTGCTGCTACCGACGACAATGACGGGCAGCCCGGTCGGACAGGTGCACTTGAGCGATGCTATCGATAAGTTGGACAATTGCTGATGTTTGCGATTGGCGCCCGGTAAATACTGATGATGAGGTCCGTTGGCAGCAGGACCGTTGTTTGTGATACGTATTGCACTTTCTTCCGTTAGCGGCAGTGACCGTGTCCGGTGGTGAACCGGTTGCAGCGTACTGACCAGGATTCCCCCGGTTGCATTCTTTCCGTAGAAACCTCCTCCACCGGATTGGCCGTTAAAAGTGGGATTGTTACTAACATTGCTACTACTGTTGCCTAGAACGTTCTGGGAGGACTTTTGCGGCGCCATGTGATGGGAGGTCGAATTGTTGTGGGGAGAATGACTTAGCATGGGGGTAGCGCTTGGTAATGATAAAGCTCTTTGATGGAATATCACTGCGGATGTAACTGTGAATAAGAGATAAAAAAAAAAAGAAAGAAAAAACGGAAAACAAAAAAAAACAATCACAGTGACACAACTTGGAAGAACATGTAGTGGAAAAAGAGATTCGAAAGAAGTGTACGTTAGAAGGAGAGGCAGAGAAGAAAGATCTGTTATTAAGTGTGAAACTTCGAGGATTGACCATTCTGTCAAGGAGTTTAGAGAAATTTTGTTAGCCACTTTTTAAATCCATTGTTATCGTTTTTAGTATTGTTGTTTCTATAAATCATGTGCTGTCTTTTGTATCTCCATTGTTTCTGTACTTTCATTTAGGTGATGTCAGTCATGGTGGTTTCGGGTATGTAGTTTGACGTGGGGGCTTTTGACATTACTTCATTTATCTCAATGTATTATACAGCAACGCATTGGAGAAACAATACTTTTCGTACTTGTACAGATGTAATAGTTTCTTCAAGCTCATCAGCAATACGATCGACATTATGGTGTCAGCAACTAGGCGACTTTCAAACTAACGCAATACGTTCCAAGTAATTGGAATGTATTTGCTGTAATATTTTTAATTAGCAAGAATGCGCGCCATTTTCATCTGTCGTCCTAAAATTTGTTAATCGTTTTCAGGTTTTCTATTGTATTTTCGCTTGCTCGATTTTGTATAGCAGAACGATAAAGTGATGATTTCCAACGCAGCGAAAAGGAATTACAATGCGGTAGCAGTCTGGGTGTGTCAGATTTGTTTGGAAAACAACTTTTGTCACATGATGGATCAAACACAAAGAGTATAATCAATAGGGAAAAACGAAATATTAATTGTTATTATTCACCACCAGAGGTCGCAGGATCGTTAGGATAATGGTTTCTAACAAAAAAAGACTCATACATTGTCATATTTCTTTCACAAATATAAAAAAAAAATCTGTTGAATCATAAAGAATCGAATTTTTTTGTTCCAATTAATATGCTTTTGTGAACAACCATCTCCAGACTGTATGTTATTATATTAATAATAGGAGGGGGAGGAAGAGGACAAACTATGCAGCACCCCAGAATATGACGGAGAAAGTAAATAGATAATAAAAATGGAATTTCGGTATTACAAAAGATTAGTTGTAATGGTTCCAACATCGCCTCATAGATATAGAAACAGATGCACTGTAATGTTAAACTAATCGTTATTCTATATGACGTCAAATAAACACCGCAAGTGATGCCGCGTTGAGTTCAGGTCAGGAAAAGTAAGCTAACTGGTTAGCTTTTATGAAATATTAGTCACTGTCAACGCTATCAGCTATTAGTACTGCTACTTTGTGTGTTAGTAAGGGTATATTTGATGCAGGTCTGACATTTGCTTTTAGCAAGATTACTTAACCGGTTAATATCAGTCATTGCGCTGTGGTAGCGTATATACTTTCCATAAACATATACATCTGAATCTGTCAGTTAAGGTTACCACTAGAAGTACGCATAATTTATACTTGTTAATTGCTATTGGCAACTCTATCAGCAAGCACTTATTGGCGATTTGGTGGAAATATTTACAGTGTATTTTATGTTGGTATGGGTAATCATTCAAACGGTGAGTGTCGGAGGTTTTGGTTGTAGAAATCTATTATGCTATGTGAAAGTACGGGGAGCTTTCCCGATTGTGATTCGGGTTTTGTTTATTATCCGTAAAATTCATTTCGATCTTTTGTATGCTAGGTATTATATATCTTTCGAATAGTGTGAGAAATATCTAACTTTTTGCCGAAAAAAGTATATTGATTGTTTGAAATGAAAATTATGAGCGATTTTCTTATGAGCAACAAAAATGTTCTCGGTTGTGGGCATCCTAGGGATATGGAAATCATAAGGCTTTTTCCAACGTGTCCACTTGCAATGGTCCGATTTGAGATAACATCGACACAAAGCTAGCATCTCAAAAAGCTGGGGTCACGTGAAGTGCTTGGAGTTGAATTGGCTTGAGTTTTTGCTTCAGCAGTTATCTGTCAAGCTCGCCCACAACCGAATACAAAAAGTGCTCCATAACCGGGAATGATGATTATTGTTTTACTAAAATCATTATTATTCTACACTGTTAAGACTTAGTGCGTGATTTTCGATAATTTTACGCAAAAAAATCGATAGCTAAAATTCGGAAAATTACTTTTAGTTTTTCAACACTGTATTCAACACAAAAAAGCAGATAGATGTTTTCGGTATGAAGTGGACTCAAAAAGCTAGCTTATAGTATTTTGTGACGCTGTGCAAAGTTTCCTAGCACTATCAAAATGCACACGTCGAAAATGGTGGCAACAACAGAGGGCGACCCACAACCGGGGACATTCCCATACTAAAAATCCAAACTTGTTGAACGATATGTTTTTACACATTTTATTAATTTATAAAACATTTATAAACAGTTATTCATGCAAAAACTATTAACTATTATCTTTTGTTTGAGCACTAACAGCTAGTAAGACAGTAATATTTTGGCTTTTGGAGTGATCTAACGGGTGTTCAATAAAAAATGATTTCAATACCTTTCTGTAATTAAAGTAACAAGCGCAATTTTTTTTTCTCTCCAAGAGAATTGCTCTCTGGACTCCCTAGAAATGGTTGGTATGTTTCTTTTCTTTTGCTTTTCGTTTTCGGTGCTGTCAGTTCAATCGAAGATGGCGTCGAAACAGCAAGCACTCCGCGAGCTTGTTGTACGGTTTTACGAAACGCATGGTCATCGAGGAAAAAATTTTAGGATAGACCACTTTCGAGATAAAAACGTGCCCATGAGTACAATTTACCGAATACTGGCACCCTGAGTGTGTAGCGGAAGGCCGGTAGCGACCATCCGGCGAAGATAATGACGAAGGAAAATAAGGAAGCGTTGAAAAAGCTGTTCGACAACAAGGACGGAACGAGCTTGTGTTACGCCGGCCGAAAATATCACTGCTCCCATACCTTGATTCATCGAACCCTCAAAATGGAGGACATCATCTGTCGGAAAAAGACTCTCTCCCCCGAGTACACGGACGAGCAGATAGCGATCGTGAGATCGCAGCGCCGGTGGATAACGAAGAACTACCGCGGGACGTCGTTCGTGGTGGATGACGAAAGTTACTTTCCGTTCTCGAAAACCCACTTTCCAGGAAATGACAGCTACTATTCCAGCGATAAGTTGGCCACACCCCCGAAATAAAATATAAGTTTTGGCATAAATTTAAAAAAAAAGTTATGCTGTGCATCGCCATATCGGACAGAGGGATTTCAAAGCCAGAGTTCAAGCCGAGCGGTCTGGCCATCAATCAACAAGCGTACCAGAAAGAGCGTCTTGAGATAATTCTTCTGCCTTTCTTAAAGAAGCATCATGCGGATGAGACACGGTGTCTCTGGTAGAACAATATTTAGACAAAAAAGTCAGTATCGCTGAGGTACTCACTAATCGAAAGCTTAGATACTCCCCTTTCATCTGAGACTAAATTTGAAATGTTCTATCGGGGGCTCTATAGCAATTTTTTTTAACATTTTGATGATTTTTTTTGAAGATTGCATTTCAATGAATAGCTCTCAGAAGATATCTCACTTTTAGGCGGATGAATCTTTTGACCTACAGTATCAGATGGAGGAACTTATTACGTTAATAAATACTTTCGAAGACACCAATGACCGAAGACACCAAATTTCGCGATAATTCAAATTTCAAATTTGAATAAAAATTTTACTCGGGATATTTTTTGTCTCTGGTAGAACAGTTCGGGTTCTGGTAGAACAATATTACCACAAGCAAATCAATATCACTGATGTACACACTATCCGGAAACTTGCTCCTCTTTTAAACGAGACAAGTTTTGAATTGTTCTTCCTAAGGGTCTAGAACTTTTTTTAATTTAGAAAAATAAATACTTAAGTTTATATAATATGGATACTATTATTCATTTGTTCGTCGGTCTGGGAAACTAACTTTTTTTAACATTTATGAATAATTGATATCAGAAAATAAATTTTTAGTTTATGGTGCATTTGTGTTCGTTGAATTCATGTAGTTATGTGTATGAATTGTTTAATATTTAAATTTAGATGATCGAGAAGTCATTTTTATGTATATCGACTTCAATGATTACAGTGTTTGTTAGTACATACATATATTATAAGAATATTGGCCTAATATCTGCTTCCTACTTCCTAATAACTACTTCCTACTTCAATGGTTAATGAGATAAAACTATCATTGTGAATTAGCCTCCTGAAATTGGTTGAAATTTTGAATACTTTCTCTATGGATTTATGATCAATTCACAAAATATTATATTTTATCTTAAAAATATTACTATATAAAAAAACTTTACAATATTTCGAGATGTGACTTAAACAGATGAGTTTTTGGGGCAACATAGTGTTATAAACCTGTTATTATAAGTTTTTAGGACATTCTTCGAATCCGCGAAACAATACCCTTTTGTTTATATTTTAGGTTATCAAAAAAATTTTTGCTCGGGATTCTTTTCCGATCCTTTTCTTATTCAAAACTATATTTTCGGATTTCTCAGATCATTTTACCTTAATTTGATGTATTTAGATCCTTTGTTTCGTCGATTAATCAAATCGAAATACTTGAAAAAGTGCACTTTAAAATTGCAACTTTCCCATATTTCCTATATTAGGGTGGATGTACCAATAGTCGCATACTTAAGGAAAAATTTTGTTAAAAAATCGATGAATAGACCTATGGACAATGTTAATACATTAAACGAAAGCCTTCAATCCCTACTTCATAGGAAAAATATAAAGATGGTTTAATACCAATTGAGGTATTCAAAACCGCTTGTAACACTATAGGAACACATGTACCAATGGTGGTGCAATCGCTAATTTCGGTTCCTATTGTTGCAAATCCCATTCATTTCTTAAAGGGACTTGCAACTATAGGTACATTAGATCTATAGGTGCAAGGGAGCTCAAAATTCGAAGAAAATAAATTTTTACAACAGTTTTTTGAACAAATTTCAAGGATAATGGTTTTATTATCGCATAATTTTAGTGCGATGAATCGATAAAAAATATTTGTTGATGGTTGGTACCTTAGTTAGGCGTACCACTACTGCAACTATTGGTACACCTCAACTATAGGAGCACCCACCCTACAACAAATACACAATCCCTAAAGACAGATAACACACCGCCACTTCCCAACATTTTCTCGCTGACTACAAAACAACTTGCAATGATTCTGCGGAGAATATAATTAATTATCTTATGTGTTTCTAAAGGAAGAGTCTTTCGAAACTCGTAATTTTCAACAAAACTAAAAACGAAAACAAAATTTAATTGAGATAAAATTGTTCAAAGAATCAATAGGACATCCATAGAACTTTGAATGTAACATCAGTTACTTAGGAACTCCGAGCAAAAATATATTTCGTAGAAAAATAAATTGAAGGAAACGTTTTGTTTTGCGAATTTCAAGATACCTAATTACCAAAGCGAAACTGGCTAAATGGTGTCTTCGAAGGTTTTCATTAACGTTACATGTCCGTTCCTCTGACAGTATGTGTTCTCTGATTTAACCTCCTAAAAGCGAGATATTTGTTCTAAGCTACAAATTGAAAAATTACCTAAAAATTTAACATCAAAATGTTAAAAAAAAATAAATAAATGTTCTAGACCCCCCGATAGAACATTGTGGGAAAAACCGACACTGTGGGTAAAACCGACACTCCACAACATTTCCTAGAAATCAAATTTTTATTCATTTTATAATGATACATTATTATTAGTGACGTTTATTTAGAGCATTTGAAGAAAAATTAGATTTACGCTAGTGCGCCGAATGTCATAAAAATAAACAAAACATACGACAGCAGCGTTCATACTCGTCTGGATGTTAAATTTCGTTGGTAGATCTTAAGGTTTTAACCGAACAAAAGCTTTTCAAATCACCACATTTTTCAGTACATATTATTATCGGCCTTTCCTATGATCAACTAGGTGCATTGAAGACGAGTTTGAGAAATTCAATATTTTTAATTGCTTTTATAAAAAAATGTGCGCTGTTGGGGTAAAACCGACACCCTATGGTTAGGGTAAAACCGACACGCTGTTAAGATGGTTGTGTATACTTGCTATTCATTTCAAAATACTGTGGATCTTTGTGACACTTCAATTAGCCTATTAGAACACTATAGTATTAGCAGAAATACACAGAAATACTTTTATTGTGTTTATTTCTTGCAAGTCTCTTTAAAAATCAAAAATTGGAATTTTTGCTTATCTGATTCTATCGAAGCTTTTGCTATTTCTGCAAAAAGCTCATCAAACCGTTTCTATTGTTCTTTTAGTTTGTCATAGACTAACTTTATCACAATGAGACAATGATCTTTTATGATCAGAGTCCGAAAATCAAATCTGAAAAAGATAGTTTTACTAAGAAGTGTGTGTGTCAGTTATAAGTGAATGAATCCAATTATCAGAACGTAGAACGCTTGCAAATCTTCTCTTACGAAATAAAATGACACTGGGGTTGCAATGATGTGCGCAAGGATTATTTGGAAATACTCATATCAATAAATAATCCTATAGCATAAAATACTCTTATTTATAGTACTGCGCTTTCGAACTTTCTTCCCTTCAGTACATGATGAAGCAATAAAAAGCACATATTTGCATCATACATACTCACTAGACCGGTTCAATTTTTGACTTTTAGCTCCACCAGGCTCTACTGATTCCTTTTATGGTCCTTAGCAATTGTGCAAATTTTGGTACCGATTGGTTGTGTCTACGGGTCCTCCAAGAATTTCAAAGTTTATATGGAAATTTGTATGAAAAATCGGTTAACATTGAAAATAAATTCTTAAAAAATCACCTCATCAATCACTTAATCAGAACACTATATATTTCTAAAGGTATTCTTCTACTGAACACATTCAGGGAACATTGCAAGTTTATGAAAATTCTTTGAGAAAAGTTATTAACTAAAGAAGCAGCATGACTTCAAAACAAGTGGATTTTATTATTAATCATAGCAACCCTGTTTGAATAGCTACATCGTTATACAAGTGTAAAATAGACTTGCCACCCACCGCTAGCATATGACAGATGCAGCTATTCAAACAGGGTTGCTATGATTAATAATAAAATCCACTTGTTTTGAAGTCATGCTGCTTCTTTAGTTAATAACTTTTCTCAGCGAATTTTCACAAACTTACAATGTTCCACGAATGTGTTCAGTAGACGAATACCTTTAGAAATATATAGTGTGGTGATTTTTTAAGAATTTATTTTCAACTTTAACCGATTTTCTATACTAATTTCCATATAAACTTTGAAATTTTTGGAGGGTCCGAAGACACAACCGATCGGCACCAAAATTTGCACAATTACTAAGGGCCATAAAAGGAATCAGTAAAGCCTGGTGGAGCAAAAAGTCAAAAATTGAACCAGTCTAATACTCACACTTTATTAATCAATTAAAGTGGAGAGAAAATAAATTAAAGGGGGTGTCGATCTTACCCCTATGGGGTGTCGGTTTTACCCGTCACTTTGTTTCCAAGTTTTACAACCAATAATTTTCAATGAAATTAATTTTTTGAAGCGCTGAAAAAATTAAGTCTTGTTAAGAATTTTCTGAAGAAGAATTCTGCATAAAAATTATAATTTTATTGGTTTTGTGGCAACTTAGAAAAAGTGTTAAGCTTAAGGTGTCGGTTTTAACCATAATTCTTCTGCGTATTGAAAGAAAGGAACCCGACCAACTTGTCCCAGTGCCGTTCCGGATTTTCTTGGCTCCCTCAGTGCCCTAGTCTTCAAAAATAATTGGCGAGCCAAGGATACGAAGCAGTTGACCACCAGGCTACGGAATTGTATCCGGAATATGGACGTCATTGCCGTCCAGCGCTCTTGTCAGAGCATCGCGACTAAGTTGCGTCGTATGGCTGACCAGGGCCCCTTCTCCAATATTCATTGACGTTTTTTTAAGAGTAAACATTGTTTTAATAAAAAAAATTCTGAATGGGCTGATTTTTTTTTTGTTTTTTAACTAGATGACTGAAAAAATTCTCATTATTTGTTAAACATCCGTTGCTCGATGGGCTAAGAAGATAGACTTTCACGAGATATTCAGGATACTATAAGATTTAATTTAGCCACTCCGCCATCGTTTCTGGATAACACCATTGAAACATATTTAGCAGGCCAGATTCCCATGAGGCCAAAACTCTTAGATGTATCTCAAAAGATTGATTTTTATCATTATGAATACATTTAATTGAGAGATTATATACCGTTACTTGGGTTCCGATGGGTTTATTTGAGCTTTTATATCATTAATCCATCAAATCATATAATGCAAGAAAATCTAATCATGCAAATATGTGTTTAAAGTTGCATCACCATACAACGCTATACCAATTACATCGCAGCGACAAGTTGGATGACCTCTAGCTGACGAACCAATCCAAATTCAAGTCAGTTTTTTCTTGTGCACATTTTTAGCATCTTGTAGATGCAAAATGCGTAAATAGGTGATTCACCACTACTTGAGTACTAGTTTGCCCGGCAGACCCTATTTGTCAGGGCGGCTTATGTGCACCTACCAGAGTTTCGGATTTTTGCACATAAACAACAAAAAGGTAAACAAATAAATATAAAATTTCCCGGATATTATTTCTCCTACAATTCTCCCAATGCTACTGCTGCTGGATCGTCGCTTATTTGCTGCTACTGATGGCGGAAAGGGAAATTACAGCTTCCGACCGACCGGGACTGCAACGACCAAGTTCTCCTGGTTTACTCGTTAACTGCCATGATAGCGGCCCTATGCATTTAGCTAGGAAGGTGAACTTAGCTCTTTTGTTGGAACCTCCCTAGTGACGATGGCGAATTATCGCCGGATCTACTCACTTCCCACGAGAGATCCCAGAAGTCACCGCAGTGTACTTCCCAGGAGCCACCTTTGGCAGCCCTGCTGCGCTCTCCTTGATGGTTAGCTGTGCCGGAGAGCTAGACTGGAAAAAATGGATAAAAATGGATTGGTCCAGCGAAAAAAAGTCTAAGCGGCACAAAAAATACCCCGTCGCACAGTGATCACCTTCCATACAATGTCGGACAAAACCTCAAAAGTGGCCTGAATTTGATGAAAACTTTACATTAAGGTAATTTTGTGAAGCTGAATTCATATTTGATGTTCATTTTTTGTTTTTTTTATTGACTCAAAATTTTGGCACTTAGGGTGCTAATATTTACGAATATAAAGTGCACTACATCCGAAATTTCATTTTCAAAAAATTAGGTGCGGTGAATTTTTTAACAGAATACACATTTTTTCAATTGTTAATAATAATAAGTCACATCTATAAATTATATTACGAACCCTGGGTAATCAAAGGCTACCATGCGTTTCCTTCAGACATATCATGAAAAATCAAAAATTTTTCATACCTCGGGCCAGAAAGGGGCAAAACAAGATATTTATTTTCGGAAAGTACACTAATTTTCAAGTATCATGAACAACAAGCGATCTTTCCGACCTGTTTCAAAAAAAGTACAGTCACTTTGAATATTATAACTTTAATTTATTGCGCGATTTATTATTTGTTCCTCATGTCTGAGCGAGAAGAAAGGCTTGTATCGACTAAATCGAATGGCAACTATAAGTCCAGCGAATAACCTTTAAAATGAAAACTGCTCAATCCTAATCGGAGTCTTAACTAAAAAGATATATTCATTTGAATAACTTAGGTTTGAAAACAGTGTTTCTCAGAATTGATCATTTATTTCATCTTTGAAGTTCTGTAAAAAATCGAACTATCGGCCTCAGGACTTTATATTTTGAGAAGACTTTATTCAACCTGTTAAGAAACAGGTAAAAATGTTAAATCATGAAAAATCTAAAATAAAATTTTGAGGTTTTGTCCGGCTAGGCGACACTTTGCGTCGTTCTATCACTGTGGTACGAAACATTCTCCCCATGGCCACCTCCTGCACAATATAAACAAACCGCCCGCCTTCCACTACTGCCGTTGCTGTCACTCTTCGTTCCGCGAATTCAGCGCATTTTTCGACAGCAAAGGACATCCTATGTTATTAAATCACAAATGTCAAACAAAAATTACTACACCTATCTAGTTTGAAAAAACTGTTCACAAACGCAAAAACGAACAAAATTTACAATAAATTGTGAACGGTATAGAACAGCGGCGAGCATAGTGTTGCGTAAACAAATACACTCCACGGAGTGTCTACACAAAAATAGGTATATTTCCACACAGTGCTAAATTGTTACCCTGAACGGGCTACAAATATTAGGCTTCCTAGTACCGACCTTTTAGACGAAAACCGGTTCCACGGTACTGAAGCCCTTAGCACCGGTAGTATCGGTAAAATACCGATAGTCGGGTATTTTCATTTTTAAAAAAAATGAGAAATACTATTGATTTGAACGTATAACATCATGAGTTCATTGAACAAGTTTTGTATACTTTACAAGTATTGTTTAATGTGTTGTTTACAGCGCCACAGCGAACACATTAACCACACCAATCCGAGCTTCGGTTATAAAGCATTTTCCAAAAAAACACGTTTTCTGTTATTTTGTGAATATCGTTGTAATTATTTCCAACCAAATAGCTCCGATATTTTGAAACGGGCCCCTATATTAAAATCATTGATATGTCACCATCAAAGAGTAAAACTGTGCGATAAAGTAATTTGAGAGTTTTCAACTACACAATGTTGGTATAGAGAGTTTGACACAACTGAACAAACAGTACTCTCTCCGCTCAAATTCATTGCATTTGCCGTATGTGAGTTTGTTATCGTTTAAAATTTGTGCTTCTGTCATAAGCTGTCATACAAGCTGCAAGTCAAACACTTCCGAGTGTCCATCGTGGATCGGAGAATCGGATATAAATAACAACCACTTTACTGTTACGATTTACGCATTTCATCGTTATCACTTTCTAAGGAAAAAGGAAAATGTGTAGTTTTCAAAAAATTTAATCCTATCATTGAAAACTATCTCTTTCCTAAAATTTTCGACAAATAATATTTAAAGTGTCTTCTTCACAAAGTAATCGGTAGAATTTCGATTGGAGCGCCGCAACTGTAATGATAATGAAGATTGAATATTCCATAATTTTCTCAGGTAATCGATCATAGCTTAAAATCCGATAAGTTATTTTGGAAATCAATATTTGAAAAAAAAAACTAATTTAAAAGTCACATAATTATTTGTATTAAAACAGATGAAACAGATCGTTGTGACCGAACATAATTAATACTTTTTGTTCTAAACGAATTTGCACACAAAATGTTTCCCTTGGTTGAAGTGAAATGTATAAATGTTTGAATCTATTCTTATTTTGATTTTGATTAATGAACTTTGAATAAATGCAAAAATAAAAGGTTAAAACGCATACTTTTTTAAATTATTACTGAAAAACGAAGGTGCCCGGACATAGAAGATCCTAACCAGCTTTTCGTTAAAATTTTTGGCGTTTCATTTATAAGCAAAAAACGACAAAAAATGCAGCAATGCTAATAAATTAACGATTAACAAAAATGTAAGAAACAAGAAACCAATGAAAGGCATCTCTTAGTCCCGACATCTCTTTGTTTTTGCAAATATTCAAGTACCTGACACGGAATGCCGCCGCAGTGAGCTTCGCAAGCGCCGCAGCGGAATCGTCGACAGATACAGAGGATTAGCGGCGTAATGAGCGCTGGAAGTGGTGTTGGTGCGAGTGTGGCGCGACATGGCAGGTAGCGAGAGCAAAGATCCTGCTGTAGCCATTGTTGCCGGATGGTACAGTGGCGGAGGCGGCGGTAGCATTGCGTACAGCTGCTGCTGCTGCCCACCGTCTGTCAGATGGGGCGCAATCGTAGCGGACGTAATGGCCGTCTGGATGCTGGCCGTTGACGAACAGCAGGAAGACGAATCGGAAAAACTGTTGGCCGTCGGTGTGGATGGCGATGGTAGCAGCGCTGACGGCGGCTGGTTATGGTACTGTTGGAACCTATTCAACGAGGACGACGGCGACGGGGGCAGCATCATCGCCGCCGTCGAAGCGCACGAGAAGTCGATTGCTGTGTGGTTATTGGTTTTGTTTTTTTTGTGTGGTGTAACAAATAGTAGGCAGAGGAAAAAGAGAAAAAGAGACACATAGATTGATTGATCGGTGTTATTTAAATTATTTTTGTTTTTATTTTTCGAATGTGTATGTTTAATTCAAAGTGGCTAGGGTACCGAAGCCGAAATTCAAAACAAGGAAAAAGCCAATTTCAAAGTGTTGTGTCAGTTGGATAAATAAGCTAGTCAGTTTTAGGATATCTGAATAGTCTACTTTCAGGCTTTTGTATTTATGCGAAGACAACATACCAGGAAGAGCGGCAAATTTTTCTTTTACACATATAAGCGTAAGTCGTAATAGGCTACAGTGCTATTATCTCGAGAAGGAAGTTCAATGAACAATTGCCTATGTGTATTATATTATGACGTATACTTACGAATTCATACAAGCAAACACTCATTACCAATCGAGTTGTTCAAAGATTTGCAAGCCTTCTTGATATGACGTCTTCATTTTTTGTGAGCAGTGTAGTCGTGTTGTATTCTAGTTTAGGGAAACTCTAGAAATTGAATTCATTCATAGGATGCTATTGAATGGTAGAATGTGAATATGAAGATGTTTTGAGCCTTGGAAAAGCAGATTTTCGGATAAGGGACATTGATTGTTGATTTAATAATGATTGTATCCCCGAGCAAATTCTCATGGGGTCAAACACCCTACAACCCCAAACAAATACCATGAACATGGTTCACGCCAAATTACAACCATGAAAACACCATAAAATGGACTCATAAACCCATAAATATACCAGAATATGGGCTTCAAATGGAATCATCCGGACCATGTCGATTTCCAAACACTATCAAAACACCATGCAATGGGGATGAATTTGGATCATGATCAAGGGGGCATTATGGGCTTTTCGTTTCCTCGGGCTTGCTTTAATCTTTCATTTTATTGTGTCTAAATGAAAAGGTTGGATGACATTTATCAGGAAAGGTGTTTTTTATGTAAAAAAGTCTGAAAAATTGATTGCTAGTATTTACAACGACCGCACGGTACGCTATCATACCCGTTTTGCCCCAATTTCCACTTTCGTTTGAGTTTATGTTTAAGAATTAATATATAACTCGGAAGAAAGTCGAATACGGTTGACCAAAAATAGTATTTCTTATGTAGAAAAATTCAGAGAATCGATTGAAGATAATTAGAATAATCTCGCGAAACGCATACACTCATTTTACCCCACTTCTTCGCACAACTAAAGTTCGAAGATAATCCTGGCTTTATGTTTCGGTAAATGGCTATATGCAGCTGATCAAAAAAAGGCAATTTTTATGTATAAAAATCCAGGTTATCGTTTGAATATAATTAGAATGACCGCCCGAAACATGTCTTGCCGTTTTACCCCAATTTAACTCAAGTGTAAAGTTAATCCTGGCACTACATTTTAGAAAGTGGCTGGATGCGGTTAATCCAAAGGAGTATTTCTTATGCCAAAAAATTTGGGAAACCGATTTAAGATGGTTAGAATGATTGCACGAAACGTGTGTTCCCACTTTACCCCAACTCTCCCCATATCTCAAGTGTGATCGTGGCTGTGCTTCTCGGAAAGAGGCTGAATGTGGCTGATGGGAAATAGTAATTCTTATGAAAGAACATCCGGGGAATCCATTAAATATAGTAAGAATGACCGCTCGAAATGTTTGTATCCGTTTTACCATTATTCTTCACATAACACAAGTGTGGAGATATACCTTACTCATGATTTCAGAAAGAGGCTGAAAACGGATGATCAAAAATATTTTTGTGTATGTTAAATAGTCCAGGGAATCAATTGAAGATAGTTCGAATGACCGGACAAAATATAGGTACCCGTTTTATCCAAAATTCCTCCGATAACTCAAGTATGAAGTTAAACCTGGCTGTGCTTCTCGGAAAAAAAGTTGAATGTGGCTGATGAAAAGTAGTAATTCTTATATAAAAAATCTGGGGCATCGATCGAAGATAGTAAGAGTGACCATGCGAAACGTTTGTATCCGTTTTGCCCCAATTCTTGTAACAATACAAGTGTGGAGTTATACCTTGCTCATCATTTCAGAGAGAGGCTGAAAGCGGATGATAAAAAAGTAGTAATTTTTATGTAAAATATTAAGAGGGATCTATTGAAGATATTTAAAATAACCGCACGAAACGTATGTACCCGTTTTACCCCAATTTTTACCTTAACTCAAGTGGGAAATTAAACCTGGCTGTGCTTCTCCGCAAGAGGCTGAGAGTGGCTTATGAAAAGCAGCAATTTTTATGTAAAAAATTTCGGGATTCGATTGAAGATAGAATGATCGCATAAAACGTGTATACTCGTTTTACCTCAATTCTTCAAATAATGTATATGTAAAGTTATACCTTACGCACCAATGAAAGATACTGAAAGCGGCTCACGGTAAAACAATTCAAAGAATCGTTTGAACATACTTAAAATATCCGCCCGAAACGTTTTCCTCCAATTATTTCCCTTAAACAAGTGAGAAATTATCGGCCTTATTCTGCGCGGCGTGTGACGTGAGACGATTAAACTCACCTCACTTTTTGTGACTTTTCTCACCCGATTCTAAGAGTCGACTCGGGTGAGATGAGATTCTCCATTGCGGTTAAATGGGCGTCTCACGTCACCCGAAGTGACTCTTCAGAATTGGGTGAGAAAAGTCACGTAGAGTGAGGTGAGTTTATTCGTCTCACGTCACACGCCGCGCAGAATAGGGCCGTATATTTACCCCACATTTCCGAACAAAGTAGTAAAAAGTATTTTTTTGTGTTAAATAGTCCAGGGAACAAATTGAAGCAATGTCCGCGCGAAACATGTGTACCCGTTTTACCCTAAGTCCCTCTCATAACTAAAGTGTGAAGTTAAACCTGTACTCCTCGGTAAGCTGATGCAGTTGATCAAAACTTCACACAAGAGTATTGAGAATCGAGGTAAAACGGATACGCACGTTTCGTGCGGTTCTTCTAAACTATTTTCAATTGATTCCCCGAACTTTTTTATATAACAGTAACTACTTTGAATGAGACTTATTCGTCCTCTTCCCTAAATGTAAAACCTGGTTTAGCTTCAATTTTGAATTATAGGAAGAATACGGGGTAAACACACACATTTCATGCCGACATTCTGACTAACTGCAATCGATTCCCAGGAACTTTCTACAGGAGCAATTCAACTATTGATCAACTACATTCAGACTCAGAATATATTGCCATGTATAATTTTCCTCTAAAGTTTGGAGAAAATTGGAGTAAAACGGTTTCACCTGTTCCGTACAGTCATTCTATCTATCTTCAATCGATTTTTTTTTGGAATTTTTTGCATAAGAAACACTATTTTTGATCAGCGGCATTAAGCCTGCTTCCAAGATGTTGAGTACAGTTAAACTAAAAACCCAACCTTTGGGGAAAATTCTGGTAAAAGGGATTAAAACGTTTTACGCAGACAATCCTATTATTTTCTATAGAATCATTGAACTTTTTTGCATAAAAACACTAACTATGGTAGGCCGCATTCCGTTTTCTTCTAAGTTATATAGCCAGTAATAAAAATAAACACTAACAAAAAGGGGAATTAGCGGTCATTTTAAATACCTGCATTCGATTCCCCAGATATTTTTGCATAATCAGTGCACATTTTCGATAACCACACTTAGCTATCACGTTATTGACTAAAGTCACGTTTTTCATACTTTTCCCACTGTGCGTTGTCGTAATACCGGATTAGAATAATATGAACTCTTTATGAACGTAATCGCACCATAGAAATAAAGTATGGTCCTGTTAGAATCCAAAATTAATAATCCGAACCAACGAAAAGCCCATAATACCCCCATGCTTAAGGTGTTTTACAAAAACACCCTCCGTTAGATCCTATATAAAAACATATTTTGGAGCATTTATGTGTTATTGAGACCATTTTCTGGTGTTTTGATGGATGTGAAATTTGGCACGCACCATTTTTATGGTCTTTTCAACAGGCTGTGCCGTGTTGAACCCATGAAAATTTGGTTTGGGAAATAAGTTCAATTGGTTTGACGTACAAACCAAGTATTTAAGGTGTAAGGTATGTTATTTTCATAACCAAACGTAACGAATCTCGTTCAGTTCACGAAGTCGTGATATATTGCTCATGAATTTATGAACGAATTTTTTTCCATGTACTGATCAACTAGGAGCCTGTTTGTTCCAACATGTGACTATATTTCCGAAAACATTGAGTCAGGGAAATAAGGTCGAATTATGTTTCTTTTAATGAAATTCGCCTATTCGTCGTCACGGTTCCATCGAAGAATCGCTCGGCTGTAGAGACATGCTACCAAATTGACATGCTGTTGTTGTTGTCCCTTGCCAGATATTTCGTCGATCTCAAGTAAACATCCACGAAACGTTCTACTTTATCGACCAGGGATTGGTTACTTGCTGACACGAAAGGAAAGGGTTGTTAAAAAAGACGACAAAATAAAAACGCGCTAAATCCGAATGTGATTTGGATCGAACCTGACACCCGTTTGATTTGGTGCCGTTGTTGAGAATGATGATCACATTCGTTCTAAAAAACCATTTGTCATAATGCAACATAATGCTAATTTACACAATGTTTGCTTGTCTTCTACTTACCGCACCGTCTGACGGTGTATCCACATGCTTCTCATTCGACTAGCGATGAATGAATGATGAATGAAGCAAATAGCACAAAAATACAAGCGAAACTTATATAACTTCCATTATTCGATTAGGTCTCTTAGATGCACCATATCGACAACTCTGCCTGAAACACACTATGAAATCTCGAATTTTGTGTCATTTTCGAAAGTTAGTCATAGAACTAATATATAATTAGAAATTTAATTCAAAATTGGTTAACATTTGTCGAACTGATCAGTGCAAATATAAAGTTTATAATATAAATTTGGATCACATCCCCCAAAAGTTACATGCCTTCTTTTTAATAACGGGTGTTCAATAAAAAATGAGAATAATTTCAATACCTTTCTGTAATTAAAGTAACCAGCGTATTTTTTTTCTCTCTAAGAGAATTTCTCTCTGGCCTCACTAGAAATAGCCGGCGTGTTTCTTTTCGCTCGGGTGTTGCCAGTTCAACCGAAGATGGCGTCGAAACAGCAAGCACTGCGCGAGCGTGTTGTACGGTTTTACGAAACGCATGGTCATCGTGGAAATAAAATTTACGGTAGACAACTTTCGAGACGAAAACTTGCCCCCGTGAGTACAGTTTACCGGATTCTGGCAGCTCTGAGCGTGGAGCGGAAGACCGGTAGCGGCCGTCCGGCGAAGATAATGACAAAGAAGAAGAAGCGAGCGTTGAAAAAGCTGTTCGACAACAAGGAAGGAATGAGTTTGCGTGACGCCGACCGAAAATATCACTGCTCCTATACCTTGATTCACCGAACCCTCAAGATGGAGGACACCATTTGTTGTAAGAAGACTCGGTCCCCCGAGTACACGGGCGAGCAGATAACGATCGTGAAATCGTAGTGCAGGTGGATGACGAAGAACTACCGCGGGACGTCGTTCGTGTTGGTTACTTTCCACTCTCGAAGACCCACATTCCAGGAAATGACAGCTACTATTCCAGGGACAAATCGGCCACACCCCCCGAAGTAAAACATAAGTTTAAGCATAAATTTCTGCCTTTCTTAAAGGAGCATCATGCGGATGGGAAGTACGTCTTCTGGCCGGTCAAGGCGTCTTCCCATTACACGAAGAAGACGCTGGAGTACTTGCGATCAACTTGCCCCAGTACCGAGATATTTTTAAAAGAATATACGCTGCCATTAACTGCAACCAAGCCTCGGAATGGAACCGTATATCGTCAGTTACGGTTTAAGATCATTTGGGTACAATCGGACTAAACAAGCTATTCAATGTACTCTGCGGCGTATCCGTCTTCGTGAAGGTTATAAATATTATCAAGAAAGTAAAGAACCCATCCGAGGCTTCAAGCAACAAACAGTGGCTAGAATTCAGATCCGTAAACTGTTAGACAAGATACTGATAAAACTTGACGGATGTTTTGATTTTGATTTTCAAACAAATTTCGTGGATCAAATTTTTTGCGGACAAGTTCGCGAAAAAAATATGATTTAGCAAGGGATCTGTTACTATGGCATGAACACCAGCATTTTTATATCAGATAACACTATGAATTCGAAAGGAAAGGAAGTGCCTCCACAAATGGATATTACTCTTCATTAAAGCCATCCCGTTACGGTTTAGACAGGCTGCCAGCTGCCATTACAGCAAAGCCGTGCTACAATGATAGGACAATGGAGTCCAGTTCATCCCAAAAGAGCAGAATCCACTAAATTGTCCCCAGTTTCGTCCCATAGCGAAGTATTGGGTGATAATAAAGCGGGAACTGAAGATGAAGAGCAAAATTTCAAGCGACATTAGTCGAATTAAAAAGCGGTGAAATCAACAGACCAAAGGCGTGATTGAAAAAGATGTGCGCCGTCTGAAAAGCGACATTAACAGAAAAGTAAATGGATTTCTTCGAAATAACGATAAATTATTCGTTTCCGTTATTTTCGCAAAAGCATTTCTTTTTACCTTTGTTTCACCCTTAGAAAATTGTTCGATTGAAGGAAAGGTTAAGCAAATACACACACTTAAAAGCGCCACCTTTCTAATGACTCTAGCCTTTATTGTTGGTTGCAGGGTATGAAATTTGAACAGACATATGGACGACATTCCTACTACGGAAGTTGAAGATTTGCGATAAACTGCTTGTGCCAATTTCAACCTCTCGTTGGTTGCCATGAAAATCGAAGTCTGGTGGCCACAGTTGCAGATTCATTGCCCAATAAACAACTTGTGAAAAAAAATCGTCCCAGACGCATGATTCGAAACTTCAACCCTTGGGACTCCAGTCCAATGCACAAACTCCTTATGCGGCCTCTGAGCTATGATGAGGTCCCAGGCAGAGCTGGACAATATCAGTTCAGTTGTATCAGAACACGTGAAATTGATAGGCGAACAAACTGAGCCATCACTCATTTTACTGAACTTTCAGTTGAATGCATCAGTCACTGACATTGATTGATTTTTTTTATTGAAATGTGTTTAAAAATAGCATGAAACATCAGTATCTAGTGTCAAAACAAACTAAAACCGCTAAAAACAAATTCAAATTTTGTTTAGTCCCAAGGACTTCAAAAATCAAAAATTTCAAATGCCACATGATTTCAAAAAAAATTCCTATCGAACTGGACTTGGGAGCAGAACAAATAAAAAGATGGCATGGATTTAGGGTTCCAACTAAATCATTGTGAAAAATTTTTTGAAAAAAATTGAAAGGGGACTTCACAGTTTAAAACTGAGTTTTTGTGAAGTTCAAAAAAATAATTTTTTTTTGTGTGCCCAGTTCGTTGGGAAAATTCTATCAAAAATGCCAATTTTCACCTAAAAGATGTTATTTTCTTAAATGTCACAAAATTTTGGGCTTAAACTGAATATCAGCATGGATTTGTCATGAAACGATCTACTACATCTAACCTAATCGCTTCTGTCATCGACAATCATCAGCAGGTGGATTCAATGTATATCGACTTTCCAAAGCCTTTTAACAAAGAACCTACTAACATCGCAAATCTATAATGTCTAGGATTTCCAGCTTGGATGACTAACTGGTTGCCGTATTATCTCTTTGATCGGCCAAGCGTATGTTGGATAAATAATATACGGTCAAGCATTGTTCAATATACCAAGCGACGTCCCGCTAGGCAGTCATTTAGGCACTCTGATTTTTATCATATTCATTAATGATTTTTGCAGTCTTATCAAGTCTGAAAAAATGCTGATGATCACAAAATGTTCCGTACCATAACTACGTGACTTTTCCCCCCTTTTTTAATAAACCGAAGCTGTTAAAATAAGGGCAAAATTTAAAAACAATGTATGTTTGCATTTTTTTTTCAGATAATTATATGTTCAAGAAGGATTCACCCAAATTTGACTTGGTTCGTCTGTTAGAGTTCATTAAAAGGATTTTCATATGAGGCTGACAAAATTGGGTCAAACAGCTGACAAAATAGGTGGTAGATAAAATTGGTGACTGATAAAATCAGGTCTTCGCTGTACTTAATTTCCCCGCTACATATCATAGCCGGAGTTTTTTCTTATTATTATCGTTGGGTGTCTGATTTTAGTTCATTGCCAATCGGATTTTGGGTGAGTGACAGAGTTAATGAAGACTGTCTATTTCTGTGTTTAACCCAGTTCCCAGATTCTAAGTGGACCAGACTTTAAGTAGATATATGGAATTAAGTAATAAACGGGAATTCGAAACTGAAGTACTGCATTTTCCATTGAAACACACGGCGAGATTTACAAATGAATCTTTTCTGATTCGGTCTCACCATGTACCCTTGACATTCCTAGAGATTTTTCGCTTATTTTGTGATACGTATGGGTACAGTTTCTCACTGTCCGAATGCGGTAAGCTAGCGAGCGAGTTTCAGCCACAAACAAAAACGACGTTAAAGGCAAGCTATTTTTCGATATCTTAAAACGTTGGAGTGACAAATTGTGATTACAGTTGTGAGTGAGTGATAGGTTGATAATTTTTGCAATGGTGAATTATTTCTACACACATAAATAGTTTACCTGTTAGTAAATTACTAAGTTGTTTGTGTTCAGCTTTACTATGCACACCTATGTTCAATGATATTAACAACAGCGCAGATTTCTAACAAAAATAAGCAAAAAGCATTCCCATCACCGCTAAATAAGTTATAGTTCTTACTACACTAATAAACATGCAATATTACCGCCGTTCAAGAATCATGCTACATCTCACAAGAAAACGTCAGAACAAAACAAGCGTCACATGCAGTAGAAATAAATCTCGGTTTCAAATCAAAAATATATTCAGCAAAAAAACAGAATCTCATTGTCCCTTGGTAGCTTCTGTTTATGTGAGATGTTGGTAAATTTAGCTCAGAAATATAGCAGCATTTCAAAATTAAAATAAAAAAAAGTTAAAGTCCCTTTCCATCGCATGTCATCGTTTAATCCAATTGTACTTCTTCAGCAATGTAATTGCAATCAAAACAACTATTTATTGTGTATAATTGTTTCAGGCTCTGGCGTAGGCGCGAGTTGTGAAGCTGGATCACAGTGGGATGAGGGTATATAAAGTGTAGAGTATAGGAAAAGGGGGGCAACGAAATGTTTACTTCGGGTAATCCTAAAACAGTAACGTTTTGATTGCCGATGATAAGTAGTATGAACACGAAGAAAACACGGTCGATGGTAATGGCGAAGAAATATGCGATTTGTGTTACTCTGGCAGGGTGATGATGGTCTGGTTTTGGCTGCTTTGGAGTGAAACAATATCCTGACATGTATTTTGTAGAGCAAAAACTTTTTACGTTGAATTGTTTAGAATTTGGAGAATTTGGTGACTTGATTGGAACTTCGAATAAAATTTGTGTTAAATTGAGGAAACATTTGACACTATGGATTTGATTTAGCTTCAAAGAATTAAGACCCAAACAGATAACAGCATCACTGTGACACAATGGTGTTGCAAATGTCTTTTTCAAGTGAATTCACCAAAAATCAACTTGGTAAAAATAACTTACAATGATGCAAGATTCTCTTGCAAAACCTGCAAGTACTCTAGCTATTTGCAAACATGTAACAAGTCCTCTTACATGAAGCTTTCTTGTATTGAATGCAAGAAGCCTCCTTGCAGGGAATGCAAAAAATGCAATGTGTGATGGATAAACAAAATCGGACCGATGTCGGAACAGCGCAGGGCCACCGTCGAACCGATATCTAGTTCACGTCAAGCCAATGTCGGACGGAGCACTGTCACCGTCAATTGTATGTATTTCTATTTTTTCCTTTTTTGTTATTGACTAAGAGTGAGTAAATCTTCTCTTTTTCATGTTGTAACGACATTCAATTAGCAAAGGATCGGAAGGTGTGAAGTATTTTAATATTAAGAGCCATAATACTCAAGGAAGAGCAAGAATGTGAAGGAACAAAGTTTAGAAAATTTTGGAATAGGGACATATGAAGAAGTTTCCCGACTGCTTAACCCTTTGTCTTCTAGCGCATCAGTCTTACACCGTAAAGTGCTATGTTAATGCATGCCCCAGACCCATAAGATTCACATTCGATAAACATGTCAAAATATCCCAACTCCTGCGGTAGACGACAATGGGTTAAATTATCGGGAAACTATGAACTTGCTCATATGACCCTATTCCACGCTTTTCTAAACTTTATTCCTTCACAGCCTTACTGTTCCTTGAATACAATGGCTCTTAATATTAAAAATACTTCATACCTGCCAGTCCCTTGCTATTTGACTGTCGTTACAACATAAAAAAGAAATAAAATTCCAATAATGTTCCGCTCCGCTCGAACTATACTATTTCAACTCATGAAGGAAATTTTTCATCTGCGCAGTCAATATTATAGCTTTAATACGTTTTAACCTGAAACAACGTTTCGATTCGCGTTCGCGTTCTTCTTCAGGGCCTTTTATTGTACAAACATCATTATTAGAATAATACTATGATTAACAAAGCTACAAAAATAATGGATTAACGTCGTCAAATCGAGGTCGCGAATTGTATGCGTAGAATATCGATAGCTTTCGCTTGTCGTTCGTTCTTCACTGCCGATATTCTCCGAATGTAATACGCGACACAACATTGTCGATGTTAATCCAGTAAGTATCCCATATCGATTGCTTTTACATAAAAGAATATTATTTATTTGAAAAATTCGTCGACTTCAAGACAACAATCAAATATTTTGGTGGATATGACAATTTGACCAATATATTTGTAATTGGACAGGAAGGGCAGGACACACGTTGGTACGTGAATCTTATGCACAGTCAAGTCAACCCCATAAAACTGGGTATCCCTGAGCTTCGGAGTAAAATTTATCATGTGATATTAGTTTTAGAAAATGTATAATTATACAGTTCCTTTTAACAAAATCATCTAAAGAAAAACATTCTCTTCTAAATGTGTACACTTCTATCGAAAATGCTTATTTTGTTACTTAATATATGTTTTATAAACTCAAAATTAAATTGAACATTTAAGTTTTTTGTATCTGCATCAGTACAAAAATCTCTTTCACGTACAATCGATTGTAATTAAAGTAGCCAGTTTTTCAGTAATGGATCACTTTTCGTGAAGAAGTCCACAAAACATCGACAATTATTAGGCTTAGCAGTTTGACTATTTTCTGAAAAGTTTGATAAACGTCATTGGTATCATTCCAAAAAAGACGACTAAAATCATGCGAATCATTTATTTTAGAGGGTTATTTTAATTTTTGCCAAGAAATGTGTGCGAATGAATGTCTGTAAAACATCTGCTACCTTTCTTGTAGTAACACCATTGTTCTGTGTTGCTATGGTTGGCTTCGGAATTCTACCATTATGCCACCCACAACATGGAGATGATACCCAATACATCTCCTCCCAACACGCCAGATATCCGCCAAATCGAGAAATATTGAGACATCACCGTCAAGGAGCGTTTGATCCAAGAAACGGTTCGAAGCGATGAGCGCTTTAAGGCTGACATTCTGCGACGAACAAAGTAAATTGAAAGGCTGTACGGAATCTGATAGACATCAAAATCCGTGGCGGAGGTATCATGGAAACATCTAGAGGTTATCATCAAGGAGGAATGCTTTCATCTCTTCTGTGGTCCCTGGTACTAGACGGACTCCAGAATAAACTGGAAAGTCTGTGATTCAAAGTAACGGGTTACGCAGATGGTTTTGTCCTCACTGTTAGGAGCAAGAATGAATATACTATTTCGGACTATATTTAAACTGCTCTAAATGTGACATGATAATGTTCTAAAAGGTAAGACCTTAGCATAATTATACTTCAGTTATCAGACCAATAGTCGCATATGCTTAGATTGGTGTGGTGACCTTAAGCTAAAGCAAAAAGCACTAGCAAAGGTTCAAAGACAGGCTTGTCTGGCAATCTCAGGGGCAATGAAGTCGACCCCAATGATTTCCGTGGAAGCAATGTTAGGCCTAGCTCCATCACAAGTCCATATTAAGAAATGGGCAATACATAGAGTCTTTCGGATACATAATCTATTGATATTTACCTGCGAATTTTACAGGGCACATTCACTAATAGCATGCCGATTAGATAAATCTTTGAACTTCCGTTAATACTTGTCATACCTGACCGAACTGAATAGATGAACGGGAGTCTTTTGGTTACTGAAGCCATTCTAGAATATTGTACCGATAGCTTGAAAAGTGGCTACAGTGTGAGAGTAGAGTATCTTAAAAGGCTCTAGGTTCAACACCGTCAATTTTTCAAGCGGATATACACTAGACTGCGCAGAAAAATGATGAATTTTTGAAACTTAATCGGCCCACCCCTGTGTCGATTCCTACCAATTTTGAAGCATATCGGACAAGTCTAGCTACCGGACCAACGTTCCTGAAGTTTGTATGGGATTTTTCGACAATTTGCATGGAGAAAACTAACTATCTCGCATTTTCGCCGCTAGGTGGCACTGTGTGCATCGTCTTATCACTATAAGTGAAAATAAGAATGATAATTTAATTGTCTACAACTTTGTCGAAGAATGCTACTCAATCCGGCTTTGTTGAAAGAAATTATTAAACTTTTAACGAAGTGATGGCTGAGTCAGTTTTGTATGGGGCCTAGCAGTGCAGTGTTGTGTATCAGTACTCGATCCCCACAAACTAAACATTTTTGTGAAATAATGGTTGGATTCAGCTGAATAGTATGTTTAGAAAAATTGTAGTACATGGTACTTAAGTTCGTGTTAAATTTGCATCACTTAATGAACATATCGACACAATTCTGTATTTTTCTAATTGTTCAAGCTACCAGTCAATACGAAAGTTTCAACGTAATGATTTCCCTGTAGAAACAGGTGGAAAATATCGTTGGTAAATATCATAAACAACAGAGGGTGTAGAGCACCTCCCTGTGACTTTTCGTAACAATTGCACAACCATCAAACACACATGGAATTAAATCAACATCCATTGTACAAATAAGTATTATCTGCAAAAAAAGTAAACTGAGAGCGTGAAAGCCTTTTACACAAAACATAAGACTATTTTCATAATGCTTGATTTATGTGATATTAGCACGTACAATTTATAAAAGCAGTGATCAACTATAGGTCCAATGGAATAGAGTGTGTAACGTAGCTGCACTTACGATCGTTTTTTTTTGTAGGAAACGCGACACTACGATCAGTATTTAAATCTATTGTGATGTATTATAAAATAATGAGATCAATAATGGAAAATTCAGGACTCTCGTATCGTTATGTCGCCATAAAATACGGTGCCAGTCATATTGCTGTGTGAAGAATTTAGTTATATAACCTTTGTAAAGGAAGACGTACTCGAGACACACGAAAACATGGATTTTGGGCAGCTTTCAGTTTTAGCAGGTCACCCGGCTCGAGTACTAAATATTACCTGGTCATTTTCGCTGATAAACTTGCGACAAAACTGCCGATCTGGCAAGAGGTTGGCAGCTGCGGACAAAGCCACGGCTTTTTTAATTTAGATTATAGAGGCATTAACCTAAGGATAGTCGCCTCTTTTTCGGGTTAGAAAAATCTTTAACGCTATGTGTGGGGTTTGGAAACAAACCCAGATGAGCTGCGTACAAGGCAAACGATTTACCAAGTACGCTATGCGCCCCTTTACATATCTTCGTTACAAAGCACACTACGGATACGAGTGTTTTTTTTTAATTGAAACAAAAGGCACACAAAGTCGCTGCCAACCATTGTTGTTTATTTAATTTGGTAGCATTTAGTCCACAAGTTTATGTTTGGAAACAATTTCAAATAAATGTCCACCGTGACTGAAATTCCATACGGTTGTCCAATTTTGTTCATTTTTTACAACAGGAGAAATTTTATAAGTAATGCAATTAATGTTGACCTCACGCTCATCAGTTACTTGCCACTGGTCGGTGTAGAAAAGAGACTTAACATAGCATCACAAAAAAATCCTAAGACCTCAAATAGCAAAAACGAGGCAATCAGTTACCGTTTTTCAATAGTATTTGTCTATCAAAAATCGATGGTTGCAAAGGCTGTTCGCCTTGTTGCCCCACCCTATTTAGACAAAAGCGCTTCAAAAACGAGTGTCGTTTAGAAACAGCCAGTTCTCCACCATGTCTCGATATTGTTCGCCAGTGGTGTCGCTAAAACATAGAGCGTTAATTTTGTTTTTTAATAACATTATCAACAACTTTGCTGAAGACAACGAGTTTGTTACATGTCGAAAGAGTCGATTTTCCCATATGCATCACCAAACTCATTATGTACCTCTGCGAATAGAAAATGAGAGACTCGCGTTGTTTACTTTCGCCATTACAAATCTTATCAATTATTTCCTAGCAGGCCTAGCACATGTAGAATATGCAGAGTTGAGCGACAAAAGAAAAAAATACCGAATAATTAAATAAAGAGTAAACAGTGAGTCACTTAATGTTTGAACTGCTTTATTTTTGTTATTTTGATTATACATGTTTTAACCTTGCGATAATTCGCCTTTTAAGGATTAGAAAAGTTTCTAGCCAAAGTGCGGGGTCAAGAATCGAACCCAGGTAAGTTGCGCACAAGGCAAGCGCCTTATCAACTACGCTGTGCCCACCCTAACATTTACCTTGCTTTTATCGCTCAAAAACGCTACATTTGATTTTTGTTTGCATACTAATATTCTCACTTCAATAATATATTTTAAGGTTAAATTAAAAAAAATTCGAAGGTTCCACACACATGTCAAAACTCCGTCTTACCAAGTCAAGTATTTATTACCATGATACATATTTTCAACATTGCCAATAAAAATAAAATGCGAATCATTTCTTTACATTTAAAAGCGAAATTTACAATAATTTTAAGCTGAAAACTAGGCCAAAAATACGATCATGGTGAAAACATTGGATGTCAGATCGAAGGTAGTTAGTAACCGAAGGACAATTCAACGCAACATTTTCACTCCAAAGCAGCCTTTCTGTACAGGGTGGATTTCCATCGGTGCAATGTAGTAGAAGATTCAAAACAAATTGTTCGTTTAATCGTTGTACACCTTTTTAATCATTACACCGATGGAGCTATTTTCAATGACAGAAACAAGAGAGACAATCGCGAAAATGAAACGAAAATCAAACGAAAAGTGAAAAGGGTGAAAGGTCAAGAAGGTATAGTAAAAAAAAACAAAAACAAAACTTAAAAAGAGTTATTTTGATAGAATTTGCGAAAAAACAGTGGCGTACCATGTTCACTCGGAGACGGAAACTCAGTGGTTGTGGTGGTGCTGCCGCTACACACACTGGTAGTGCTGACGGACGATGACGGGCCAACAACACCAAGACCAACGGGAGCTCCAGTGTACTGGGTTAGCTGTGCAGGTTGAGGACCGACCCCGGCCAGCGGTGGTTGGCGGATGGAGGTGTACGAGGAGTAGGAGGAAGCACTGCCTTCCTCCTCCTGGGGAGGGTCCAGTTTGGGCTTTTTGATGGAGGTTTTGCCGTACGACAGCGTGGGAGATGGATAGGAGGAGAAACGGGGCGATCCGGGAATGGGGCCGCCGGGGGGTCCACCGATCGTCTGACCACTACCGGCACCCGGATGACACGTACTGGCAGGAATAGAGGTAGTAGATGCGCCTAGCTTGTCCGAATACGGTTGATGATTTTGATTGGCTTTCGAATTTTGACTGGAATTTGGATATTGTGGGACCATAACTACTGTATTAGTGCTAGTAGCTGACGAGGAGGATTCGGAACCCTGTGCGTAAGATGCATGTGAAGAGCTTTGATCTTCTGTAAGATGCAGCAAAATTAAATTAATAAACACTGTTGGCTCTGCTCTGCTCCAATAGAGGACGGTATTATTATTTGTTTGTTTTTAGTGTTGTGGCTGGAAATCTGATTGTATCAAATGGTCTATGGTTTATTTACAAAAAAAAACTTTTTTAAAAAATCAGACAAAAAATAACTCAATCCGCTACCTTTTGAAACTGTGTGAAAATTTATTTACAGGAACAAACCTGCACGAAGGAACAGAAAACAAAACATAACCGATTCATTTGCAAAATAATGATGGTTTCTTACTCGACTATATATAAAACTTTGCAAACAGACACAGACAATGTGGAATGTGAAAAAGAAATTAGTTGTGACTTCAAACCGCTACTACCAATACTATTGACAGTAGAAAGTAACACCAACTAAAATTTTAATTTCACAACATCACCTACACTTAATTAGGAACTGCAAAAAACTTGGGATTAATAACTTTCTACTACTAGTCAATCAAACAGATCAGTGAATAGTGATACTAAAAATCGGTTGGTGAGAGAACGCAGGTAATACATTGCTTTGAAAATCAAAATTTAAAAAAAAAACTAACGACTTTATCTAAAACTGGTAGGACACAAAAAATAACAAACCAAAAAACCGATAGATAAGAGTTTTCTATAAGCCTCCCTAATGGAGTTGTGTGGGTGCCGTATAAATAATAGAGATACAAAAGTGAAGTTTTTATAGGGGAGGACACAAACAGTGTGAATGTGTAAATAAGGTAGGCTGAACGATCTGAACTTGTACAACTCACCACCAGAGGGCGAACAGTTGATCGGTTTCTGGCCGGCGTGCGTCTGACGGCGCACCAGAATTTGCGTCGGCTTGGAAGCGGCATTGGCCGACGAGGAACGATTCCGCGGGAGCGGGCATAGGCTGTCACCGTTGCTTTTGGCGGATCTGAAAGTGGAATTTGGTATTCGATTAGTGTTTGGTGCTATAGGAATAATAATTAATAAATATTATTAAGGTGTTGTAGAAAATAACTATTATATTATTTAGGATACATGTTAGGATTCCTAATTAGAATTGAAAGGATGGATATCAAACCTCATCAAAACCTGAGTGATACCTTACTTTATTTGGTAGAATGCGGTTTTATTTACTATTTCAAGAAACCTATGAATTTGACAGTTCGAATGAGCTCCTCATAAACAACATTTCTGGCAACACTTCCTAACGATCCTGCTGAAGCTTCTGTACAAGTCATGGTTCTCACCGTTTTAAGCCGGGCTGCGTGAATCGCACTGGCTATAACCTCTAACAAGACAAAGTACATGGTAGCTTGTAGCGAACGTGCGGAGTCTGGAAATGCATAGCGAATAAGACATTCTTCGGTTTGCGTAATCAGCTAAAGTCCCGTAGCCCACGGACGTCCGTAAACAAATCGTTGATACACCCTGTGGCTCTGTAGGGCTATTAGGCATGATCTTGTATAGAGTAAGCTTTGGGCGCGTCCGTAGACAACGAGACAGTCAATATTCGACTCAATATGCATCGACTCCTTGAACCCTAGATGCATGCGAGATATCGTGATATTGGTCCGTGAGATGTCTTTCTGGTTATTCTGTCGCTAAATGTTTGCCCATCCAGCCGTATGACATAATCAGTTTTCTTGGAAAACCGTGCTAAAGCACCATCTACCCTGTTCGTTTCGTTCCACTGAATCGTACGCTGCCTCGAAATCCACAAACGGATGGCGAGTCCGCCAGTCATATTTTTGAAATTTGTCCAAGATATATCGCAGAGTAAACATCTGGTCCATCGTCAATCGACTGTTTTGGTATTCATCGGCAAATAATTCAGCCAACGGGCGCAGACTGTATAGGTCGAATTCAATCACAAATATTATCGATCGGGAGACAATTTTTTTTGAATCCTTAAAATATTATTTTTTGTTCCCTTTTCAAAAAAGTAGTGCATTTTAATTAATTCAAAATCGTAGAAAATAAAAATATTTTTCCTTAGCTCCAAATTTTATCTTTTTAGGAAAACAACATTTCCAAGCCTATTTCCTTGAAAAAAAAAAAATAAATAAATAAAATAAATTGACTAACAAATATTTTCTTAAAAATATTTTTGTCACAAATATACTAATTTTCTGCGTAGTTCCATCAAAAACTTTACTTCTATTTGCGATACAATTCAAACCTTTCTACACTCGACAAATATCTTCTTTCCCACTGCTAATCCCCCAAGCTAATCGCCATTTATTAAGTTAACAATCGGCAAGATGAAGTGCTAAAAGACTGTCATACTCTGCCTTTCGCGGGGCAATTATTTCCACCGAATAAGCCATAATTACACTCTAAATGGAGGCGTCCCCCACCCGGAATAAAATTTCAAAAAGCTCGACCTCGTCTGCTTCCGGAAACCGTGGCAGTGAACGTGTCAGTCCGAAGAGCAAAGTCATCCAAAGAGTGGATTATGCTAGCCGCGACAATGGCTGTACACAGCGTAAAAGCATCGCACGGTGCGTGTTCGTAGTTATTATGGCGGCTATGAAATGTTGGCGGTACATTCGGTACCGGTAAGACCATGTTACGCACCATGAAGCATTGGTCGTAGTAGTTGTCATCGTTGCCAGCTTAGCAGCGACAGGGAGGAGTCGATTTCTGCTTTTCGGAGACCTCCAACTGTTCGAATGGCCTTGTTTCGCGTTCTCAATAGGCGGCGCGTGTTGTGAAAGCTAATTGAACGAGCTACTAAAGTGTGGCTTTTAATTGGAGCCACCCTCGAAGCGGGGGCGGGAAAAACGTTCATATTCGGCGTCTAGTCCTAATGATTAGTTCCATCGTTAATGCGGTGGTAACTTGGATTATTTTTAGGTATTTATAGTCATTTTTTCGTGACCTCAATATTAAATTTTTTGTTACATACCGACATTCAACAACTAACTAAGATCCGGCAAACCCGAAGCAGTTGTCTAGAAAAGTATGCTTTGTCAATTTCAACAAGTTGAATAAAGGAAAAGATCCGGTCTTGGAATCCAACCGAGCACTGCAACTATTGGTGCAAGCTATGAACTTGTCTTCAAACAAGAGCTTTTTTGGGAAAAACCTCTTATGCTTTTCGAAACAACACTGTACCATGCTGATCAGGGCTTTGACCGGCCATTGCAAACTCAATTATCACATCGCACTATTCAGCGCACTGTGTCATTTTTGTGTGATCTTTGTGAATCCGACTACGGAATGTCACATCATTTGATATGCAAATGACCCACAAACTGCAACGTAATTGCGATGTTGAGTTTCGGCTGTCGAAACTGTGTTTGCGCAACTGAAACTTAGTAACACACTAAACTTTTTAATCCAAAGTGGTAAAGAGGTTTAGGTTTTCTCGCAGGCGACTTGAACTACTTGTTAGTAGTTCAAGTCGCCTGCCCGGGGAACAGGAGTTTTTCCTCTTAAAAATCGTTTTGTTTCTCTGTTGGCATACTTTCAAATAAGAACATTTGAAAAATATGGAATTAAAATTGTTTCAAGAAACTACGAAAAATTGTTTGAACAAAGCACCACGTGAGCAAATATGGCGTCGAACCCGTCATTGAGGACCTAGCTAGAATTTCTGGGAAACCTCTTTTTGAATTCTACATAAGTTGCATGTTGCAAAAGTACACTGTAAAATTTTTCAACAAATCGGACTATTAGTGACGGAGCAAACTAATTTCTACCTTTGTTTAGTGTTTATTTGACCAACTAGGGAACTAACCAAGGAGCATTCAATGTGCATAGGGAAAACGCATGGTCTTGTCTGAGTGGAATGATGACTTCATTCATGTATAAGGTTTGTGAATTGACAATTCGCGAGAAAGATCGAAAATCAGTTACCAATTTCCTTCAGTCATATCAGCACGAAGAATAAATATTTTATTGCCATGTTTATTGGTTTGCTTTCAGTTCATTAAATCATTTTCATTACCTATTTTTATCTCAATCTATCTATCAATGTAAACCATATGATAACAGTTTTTGCAACCGGCCGAGACGGTTGTGCCTCCAGGTGGAAGGTTTTGTTCTCGAGAGAGTGACGGAGTGCGAGACGCTGTATGCGTTTTTGTGGGAGAGAGAGAGACCAGTTTGTTAAGTGTGAGTCGACAGTTGATACGTCGGAGGCGTGGTCAACGGCATCCTCGGTGTTTTGACAGCAACCCGCGGGTAGACGAATTTGCCTACCGCGGTGGCAGAAATCGACAGTGATCGTGCCTGTACACACAGAAAAAATATATTGTATTGGTGTCGTCGGGCAATTCTAATCGACGAGAGGGGAAGCGTCACAGGTAGACCCATACGCTCTATTTGTCTACCGCAGAAGTGGTACGACGAATAAAGAAAAGAAGTGGCACCGAAAAGTGCCGCATCGACAGTGGGATTTTCGCAGCAAGCCACAGGTAGCCACATTTGTTTACCGCGGCGGTGGAAACGGAGAGAGCGCGCTTGTGGTGGTGATACCGACGAGCTGCTTAACCGGAGAGAGTTTTGAAGTGTTGCAGGTAGGCCTATTTCTCTACTGAAGAAGCAACGCGACGAAGAAGGACAGCAAGTGTCACATTGTCAAACAACGGGCACCGAGTTTACAACGTAACACATGAGGTGTGTTCTACAGGTATAACAGGTATATTTTTCATTCCTTTTTGTGATAGTTTTTCTTGCTAGGTAAAATGGATGAAGAGATGGGAGAACGAGCAACAGACCCTCCCCCTAAGCCTTATGCTGAAAATGTAAATCCGACTAGAATTAAAATTTACCCAGAGTCGTCAACGGGACCATGGATTGTATTTATTAGGCGTAAAGTAAAGGCGCTAAATATTATTCAAATTTCTAAAGATTTGACTTCGCGATTCTCGGATGTAAAAGAGATCGTCAAAGTCAATAAAGATAAAATACGCATTGTCGTTGGTAGTCTCAAACAAGCCAATGCAATTGCTTCTTGCGAGCTTTTTACGCGTGAGTATAGAGCGTATATTCCTTCAAAGGAAATTGAAATTGATGGGGTCATCACAGAATCGAGTTTGACTGTTGATGACATAATTAAGCATGGGGTTGGTCGTTTCAAAGACACCATACTTAAAGACGTAAAAATACTTGAATGCAAGCAATTGCATTCAGTATCACACGAAGGAGATAAAAAAGTTTATCGACTGTCTGACTCATTTCGAGTGACTTTCGCTGGGTCTGCGCTGCCCAACTATGTCATTATCGATAAGATTCGTCTCCCTGTTCGCCTTTTTATTCCTCGTGTAATGAATTGCCTTAATTGCAAACAGCTTGGCCACACAGCCACTTACTGTTCCAATAAGGCACGGTGTGGCAAATGTGGGGGTTCTCATCAAGAGGATACATGCAATGAAAATTCAGAAAAATGTTTAATGTGCGGAGAAAACTCACATGAGCTCCCTGCATGCCCCATTTATAAATTGCGTGAGGATAAAATTAAACGATCCTTGAAGGAGAGGTCTAAGCGCTCCTATGCAGAAATGTTGAAAAATGCTACCCCTAAACCCATTTTCTTAGAAAACACTTACACATCTCTATTTTCGGAACAGTCTGACTCTGACGGAGCGTGCGAAGGTACATCATTTGTTTTACCCGGAAATTCCAGAAAAAGAAAACAGTCTTCTTTTCCCAAGCTGCCAAGCAAGGGCCTTAAAATTTCTCCACCAATAGATAAACTGCGCCCAAAACCGAAAAATTCCGATTCAAAACCGAAATCAATTCCGCCCGGTTTTGGGAACGTACAACCCAAACAGAACACCATTACTGGAAATAATAAAATTTCGACTTCCTCTGAGCCTCAGCCGGGGGTAGGATTATTGAAATTTTCTGAAATTGTTGATTGGATTTTTAAAGCATTCAATATTTCTGAACCACTAAAGAGTATACTTTCAGCTTTCCTCCCAACAATTAGAACATTTTTAGAGCAGCTGATTGCTCAATGGCCCATCCTTGCAGCGATTGTATCTTTCAATGGGTAATTCACCTCCTCCAATGAAAGATTCCATCACTGTTTTACAGTGGAATTGCAGAAGTATCATACCTAAAATTGATTCCTTAAAAATTTTACTGCATAATTTAAAATGCGATGCTTTTGCTCTATGTGAAACATGGCTTACCTCAAACATTAATTTCAACTTAAATGATTTCAACATTATTCGCCTAGACCGAGACACCCCGTATGGAGGAGTGCTTCTAGGAATTAAAAAGTGCTATTCTTTCTATAGAATTAACATCCCCTTGTTTGCGGGCATTGAGGCTGTAGCTGTCCAAACGAACATTAAAGGCAAAGACATGTCTATCGCTTCTATATATATACCTCCCAAAGTTCAAATTGGACAACGTCAAATTTTTGAGGTAGTGGAATCCATGGCTGCTCCGCGTCTGATACTGGGAGACTTCAACTCGCACGGAGTATTGTGGGGTTCCCTCTACAATGATAATCGATCCTCTTTGATATACAATGTTTGTGACGAATTTAATATGACAGTTTTAAATACTGGCGAAACAACACGCATCCCCAGACCTCCTGCACGTCCAAGTGCATTAGATCTATCTCTGTGCTCGACATCACTTCGGTTAGATTGCACGTGGAAGGTTGTACCTGATCCTCACGGTAGCGATCATTTGCCAATCGTTGTTTCAATTAACAGTGAATTAGGCCTTACGAATTCAATCAATGTTCCTTATGACTTAACACGAAATATTGATTGGAAAACATACGAAACATTAATTTCCACTTCTCTTGCTTCGACAGAAGAGCTACCCCCTACCGAAGAATATGAATTCTTAGCGGGTTTAATTATTGAAGCAGCAGAACAAGCCCAAACGAAATGCAATCCTGGAATGACAATAAATAGACGCCCCCCTAATCCTTGGTGGGACAAAGAGTGCTCTGATGCATATGAAGCTAAACAAGTTGCCTACAAAGAAATTATGAAACAGAAAGGGGGTATACGTGAGAACTTTGAAAATTATTTCATTTTGCAAAACAAATTTGACAGTATACGTCGTGCCAAAAAGTCTAGTTATTGGAGACGCTTCGTTGATGGCTTGTCAAGAGAAACATCAATGAGTACTCTTTGGAACACAGCCAGAAGAATGAGGAATCGAAACGTGACTAATGAAAGCGAAGATTTTTCGAATCGTTGGATATTTAATTTCGCCAAGAAAATTTGTCCCGATTCTGCTCCTGCGCAGAAAATCACTCGCGATGCTCCCACACGTAACGATTTCATAGATTCGCCTTTGACAATGATGGAATTCTCAATTGCACTCCTCTCATGCAACAATAATGCTCCGGGACTAGACAGAATTAAATTCAACTTGGTGAAGAATCTGCCTGACCTAGCAAAAAGACGCTTGTTGAATTTATTCAATAAGTTTCTTGAGCAGAACATTGTGCCGCACGACTGGAGACAAGTGAGAGTTATCGCTATTCCAAAACCGGGAAAACCAGCCTCCGATCATAACTCGTATCGACCGATTGCAATGCTATCCTGTATCAGGAAATTGTTGGAAAAAATTATCCTACGACGTCTCGACAATTGGGTTGAGGCGAACGGCTTGCTATCAGATACCCAGTTTGGTTTTCGGAGGGGAAAGGGAACGAATGATTGTCTGGCGCTACTTTCGTCAGAAATCCAACTCGCTTACGCAAAAAAAGAACAAATGGCGTCTGTGTTCTTAGACATAAAAGGAGCATTCGACTCAGTCTCCATTGATGTTCTCTCGGAGAAGCTACATCAATGTGGTCTTTCACCGATATTAAATAATTATTTATACAATTTATTGTCAGAAAAGCACATGCATTTTTCATATGGCGATTTGGCGACACTCAGAATAAGTTACATGGGCCTCCCACAAGGCTCTTGTCTAAGCCCCCTTCTCTATAATTTTTACGTGAATGACATTGATAATTGCATTGTCAGCCCATGCACTTTAAGACAACTTGCAGATGATGGGGTGGTTTCTGCCACAGGACCAAAAGCTATAAATTTACAACAACCATTGCAAGATAGCTTGGATAATTTATCAATTTGGGCTTTAAAGCTGGGCATCGATTTCTCTACGGAGAAAACAGAGTTGGTCGTTTTCTCAAGGAAGCGTGATCCAGCTCAGCTTCAGCTTCAGTTGGTTGGTAGAACGATAACCCAAGTCCTGACTTTTAAATACCTTGGAATTTGGTTCGATTCTAAAGGCACATGGGGAGGCCACATTAGGTATCTAATAACGAAATGCCAACAAAGGATAAATTTCCTGCGAACAATAACTGGATCATGGTGGGGTTCTCATCCAAGTGACATGATAAGATTGTATCAAACAACAATACTTTCAGTAATGGAATATGGGTGCATCTGTTTCCGTTCAGCTGCGAACACTCACATTATTAAACTGGAACGGATACAGTATCGCTGTTTACGAATTGCCTTAGGTTGCATGCAGTCGACCCATACAATGAGTCTTGAAGTACTAGCGGGAGTTCTTCCTTTACAAGACCGATTCTGGGATCTCTCTTCTCGTTTACTTATTCGATGTGAGGTTATGAACCCACTGGTAATTGAAAATTTTGAAAGACTTGTCGAGCTTCAACCCCAAACCAGATTCATGACAGTGTATTTCAATCACATGTCACAAGAAATAACGCCTGCTAGGTATGTTCACACATACGTCAATATACTAGATATTCCTGAATCCACTTTATTCTTCGACACGTCCATGCAAGCAGAGATTCGTGGAATTCCGGATCATCTACGCTCGCGGGAGATCCCTAAAATATTCACAAGTAAATATCAACACATAGACTGCCTTAAAATGTTTTACACTGATGGGTCACGAATCAGTGAGGCCACTGGTTTCGGTATTTTCAACAATAATTTTTCAATTTCTCTCAAACTTGCAGAACCCGCCTCTGTTTATATAGCGGAACTAGCAGCAGTTCACTATAGTTTGCAAATAATTAATACTTTACCCCCGAACCATTACTTTATCCTCACTGATAGTCTCAGCACAATTGCAGCTCTACGCTCAAAGAGGATTGATAATCACGATCCATTCTTTTTGGGGAAGATACGAGAATCTCTGAGTAACCTGACAAGAAAATGTTATAAATTTACCCTAGTGTGGCTCCCCGCCCATTGCTCTATTGCGGGCAATGAGAAAGCTGATAATTTAGCCAAGATTGGTGCACTAGATGGTGAAATATATGAAAGACCCATCGCTTACAATGAATTTTATAGCGCTTCTCGACAGAGGACACTTGCTAGTTGGCAAACATCTTGGGACAATGGAGATATGGGACGATGGCTACACTCAATTATCCCTAAAGTATCAACGAAGGCATGGTTCAAAGGATTGGATGTAAGTCGGGACTTCATCCGTGTGATGTCTAGGCTCATGTCCAATCATTATACTTTAGATGCGCATCTCCGTCGTATTGGGCTCGCTGAGGGTAATCATTGTGCTTGTGGAGAAGGTTACCACGACATTGAGCATGTTGTTTGGTCCTGCACTGAATATCGTGAAGCCAGATCACAATTAGTAGATTCTTTACAAGTCCGAGGAAGACCAATCCATGTTCCTGTTAGAGACATCCTGGCGTATCGCGATCCTCTATACATGGAACTTATCTATCATTTTCTAAAAACAGCGTCTATCAAAATTTAATTAAATTCATCTCCTCATACTCTCATCCAAGGCTAATCATTCACCAATTAAAGTGTCCTAGAATATTTAGTTTTTAAATTTAGACAATAACAGAAAAAAAGTAAATAAATACACCCGAAAATACTAGATCATTATGAAGTACAACAATGTAAGGAAAAAAGCAAACAATAAAGTGATTTCAGTGTTAGTTTTAGACAAAGTACTAGTATAGTTAAAATTAGTCTTAAGGATTTTTGTAACGTGCTATGTAAAAAAAAGAAACTGGCGTAAAAAGCTTTTGCAAATGCCGTGTCAAATAAACGTATGAAAAAAAAAAAAAAAAAAATGTAAACCATATTTCATGAACATAATATTATAGCCTGATTGTTGAGTTAAAAAGCGACAAAATCGGGAATCGCCTCTTTATTTCTGGCATCTTCTGTATTTTCTGATTTTGGTACATTATTTTTTTTAATTTTAGTAATTTAGTTTTTCCTGCTTCCATGTCGTAAAAAGTGACAAAAACAGGACGCTCTATACTTCATCTCTTCCCCACTGAAGTTAGTAGGTTCACGCTTGAGACCGCTTTTGAAAATTTATAAGCAGGGCCGCCGAGAGGGGGGCGTATTTCCCCCGGACCCGGAGTTCTGAAGGGGGCCCGGATTTTTATAGGAAAATTCCTAACTAAAATGAAATAGCGAATGACCATAAGGTTAATATTCCATAATCGAAACAAAAATATGATCAGACTTGTAAGGGTTAAAAAATTAAATGCTTTGATTAGAAGTCCAGAGATTGTCTTCAAATTTCGCCAATATGAAATCGATTTTTTTGATTTATTGAATTTCCAATCTTCGAAAGCGCTGGATTAGTATCGAAAGTAATTATTGAAAGAAAAAACCCTGCTTAGGGTTGCCACACCGGTTTTTGGAGGCGAATTCCGTGTCTTCGTTCAAGTAAATCCGAATTTGCCCGGAAGAATCCACTAGATTATTTTGCAATTTTGCGTTTCCCTTTTTCTCTACCAGGAATCGTCCAGCACCCAGTCCTCGTAAACATCATCCTCGGGTTGCAGGCCCTAATTGTTAAGGAGGGCCCCTCTTGGCATTGACAAATATTATTTTAAAAGTGCCATTTGAGTTTACTTTTCCCCATTGAACCTTTGCTTCAATGGATCAATGTTCCTCACAAAGACTTGAAAGAAACTGAAGTGTGATTTCACAACCCGTGTTTGTTTATTGAGGAGCAGAGCAAAGCTCGCTCGGGTTATTCTTCACAGCGAGAGTGGCTGGTGCTTTTAGATTCTTTGTGAATATCCGAGGAAGCGAAGTACTACACCCAACTAAATCAACAAAACTGTTGACAAATGCAAAACATACAACTAAATGTGAACGGCACAGAAAGGTGGAATGCTTTACCAAAACATTACACTCTACAGTGAATGTGAAGAAAATAAGATATTTTTCCTCCTAGTGCTACGAGCTACTTAAGAAATAAACCAGCACATATTTATTTGTTTTTAAGCGATTAATACAATAAAAAGCAATGGAAGCGTTCCAAAATTCTGTCGAGCGGTCACTTTAATTCGAAATTCTAATTGATTTCAACGCATACCCATGTGTCTTTTGAAGTCTATCTCCTGTTCAGTAAAACTCTGCTGGTCAAAGTACCATTAGAGGCGGTAACCCTACCTCTATTTGAGAGGTCAATTGGTCAAATGAGTCATCAAAAACTCTTGATATACCAAAATAATTCGAAATTAATCGAAAAATTTAAATTTAAAATTTAATATAGTTCATTGTTACAAAATCCATAAAAAATCATATTCAGATACGAGATAATATCGAAACGTTTTTGTCAAGGGATCGTACTGATGTAGCTTTTTTCGGTGTTTTTCGACTACCAATTTCCCCTTGCAAAGAGGCCAGGGATGGAAAAAAATAAATACGTTTTGGAATTCTTTCAAATACGGCCTTTTATAAACATTTTCAGTATAACAGCAAATTGCGTACACAACAAGCCCCTTTCATGACGAGTAGAGTGTTAAAAGTTTTCCTTTGAATTTTATATGTCACTAGCTAATACCCATCTCGCGTTGCTGCGACTTTCAACGAAATAGGAGGAAAACACATTTTTTCCGAAGCGCCATCTGGCGGGAAGGTAATCCCCGGCCAATAGCACACAAACACGGTCCATAACAAATGCCTACTATGTATAAATTTTTACGGTAATCGGTTGCTGCCAATGATTCTAAAAAGCATACGTTCAACCAAATTACTAAATTGTGTTTGATTGATTTCGAAGAGAAAATTTAACTCTGCTACCAAACTAAATCAACTAGTTAGCAAGATTAGCTAACTAATGTAGCAAGTTAAATACGCATACAAAATCTTTTCATTTTGGAGGAGTGAGCGTGAGATTTTGAACGTCGCTTCCTGAACGTAACCATATTATTTTTATATTTGAACTATTTACTAGAAATCAGTTACAACATTCTTGTAAAATATTTTAAGGTGTGCTAACACACCAACACAAATAAAAGAATAGTCGAAAATCACCGAAAAAAGCTACGTCATTTGAGTACGATCCCTTGACAAAAACGTTTCGGTATTATCTCGTGTCTGAATATGATTTTTTATGGATTTTGTAACAATGAACTAGATTAAATTTTAAACCCTTATTTGAAATTTGATCCATGTTTCTCATTTTTTCCATCTTTTATTCCTACATGGATTTTTTTTATTTTGTTAAAATTTCATTGATCTATTTTTTCAAGTTGTGGATTATATTTGTATTTCTACAATTTTAAGATTGTGTCTTTTTTCATCTATTTCCATACTTTAATTTTATCCATCTATTTACGTTCCTTACTTTTGCTTTTTTTCTATTGCTATCATTATCACTTACTTTAATTTATAGTTCTCTCTCTGTTATTTCATTTTATTCGCAATTTTTCCAGAAAATTCTGCTTTCTTTATTTTATTTTTCTTATTGTTTCGTATTTTAATACACTGCTTTTTTATTTGTTTCTTTTGTTATTCCATCTAGTTTATAGAATTTGTCTATTTACTACATTTATTCTTATCACAGCCTTTTTCTATTTCCCTTTTTTATATTTTTTGCATTTCCAAAAGCAATTTCACTTATTCAAATCAATTCCAATTTGTCTTATTGTTTATTTTTTACCTATTTTCTTTCTTATTTCTTGTTTTTAGCTTTTCGTAGTTTTATTTTTTTTCCATTGCTCATTTAATAAAATTTTATTTATTGTTTAAACCTTTTTCTTAAGATTTAATTCGTTATTGTTATTTCTTCATTGTTTCCATTTAACCTATTTTGAAAGTACTTTTTCTGTTGACCATTTTTCTATACGCTAACATTGATTTTTTTTTATTTTCCTAAAAAAACATTTGATTTCTTTTTTTGACACTATGCGCACTTGTTCTTCACTTTACATTTAGTTCGTTGTTTGAATTCGTTTCAAATTTCATTTCTAGTGTTTTTTTCTGTTTTTTAAATAATTTAATCCATTTTATTCATTTTCTTCGTGTTAATTTTTCATTTTTTTATTCTATAGTATACCATGTTGACTTTTTCTGCTATTTTTTGTTTTCCATTTTGTCTGTTTGCTCCGTTTTTGTTCAATACTTCCAATTTTCTTTACTTTTTCGTCTTTTCATCATTCCAATTTTCCAGTTAAAAATTTTACGGTTCGTCCATTTTTTTAAATTTATATACGGCTATTTTATTCTTGTCTTTTATATACTCCTCTAATTTTATACATTCTTAACGTTTTATTTACTTTTTCTATTGCTTTAAATATTACTTGTTTTTAATGTCAAATAAATATTATTATTCTTGATTTATCGAGTTTTTCAGTTTTATGCATTTTTTATATTAATGTATGTATTCTTTTTAGTAGTTTTTTCATTTTCATTGATTCTTGAATTTTTTCCTACATTCCTATCGATTTTTCATTATTTTCACCATTTGTTCAATAATGTTCGACTTCTTTAATCTTCGCAATATGTTTTTCTAGTTTCCTGTTTTCTTTTATCAATTTTTTATAGGTTTTATTTTGGTTTTTTTTTCGATGTAACATTTTTTGACAATTGACATTAATTTGTTTATTTGGTTGAATTTTGTTCTTTTTAGCTCTTTTGTACATTCTTTTGGTAATTAATTTTTCTTATGGTTTTTTTTTATCTTTTGCCATTGCTCGCCGTTCAGATATTTTTAATTTTTGTGGTTACTACATTTTTAATCTTTCCATTTCCTTACTTTTATAAATACTATTGACAAAAATGGCGCTTTTCAAAGTCACCAAAACTGTCGAAGAGGTATTAAAAACTCCCAACGAATAAAAATTCAACTTTTTTGCGCCTTCACTAGTACTACAAGCAACTAGAGCTAAAACTGGTAAATTAATATGTAAAATTTCAGTGTACTGTTTGAACACGGATTCATGCCGAATCGATCGACGTCGACGAATCTACTATCTCTAACCTCTTTTGTGTCTGAAGGGTTCGATGCGAATCAACAAACTGATGTTATATATACTGACTTATCTGCAGCTTTCGACAAAATCAATCACGATATCGCAATCGCTAAATTGGAAAAACTTGGCTTCAGTGGATCACTCCTGCGATGGTTCCAATCCTATCTCGTTGGCCGTCAACTCAGTGTGAACATAGGTGATGCATACTCCAAACTATTCTCAGCAACGTCTGGAATTCCGCAAGGAAGTCATCTCGGACCATTGATATTCACTCTCTATTTCAACGATGTAAGCTATCAGCTGAAAGGGCTACGGTTGTCGTATGCAGATGACCTAAAAATTTTCAACAGAATTAAGAGCCGAACGGACGCACTTTATTTGCAGCAGCAATTTGACACTTTCAGCAGATGGTGTAAAAACAACCGAACGAATCTGAATCCGGCGAAATGTTCTGTGATATCGTTCTCCAGAAAAAAAGATCCCATTGAGTTTGAATATAACTTGTCTGGAGCTCTTGTTTCCCGGGTGAGCTGCGTTAAGGATCTTGGAGGGCTGTTAGATTCGAAACTTACATTTAAGAATCACATTTCGTATGTTGTTGGTAAAGCATCGCGAAGCCTGGGCTTCATTTTCCGTACGGCCAAATCCTTCACAGACATTTATTGTCTCAAAAGCCTCTACCGCTCTTTAGTGCGCTCCACGCTGGAGTATTGTTCAGCAGTCTGGAACCCGAATTACATGAACAGCAGCGATCGAATTGAAGGCGTTCAACGAAAATTTATACGGTATGCTCTTCGACGCCTGCCTTGGCGCGATCCTGTTCGTCTACCAAGCTACGAGAGTCGGTGTCAACTCATCCAGCTCGATACCGTTCAGCGTCGAAACTGCAAGAGCCTTATTCATCTCTGACCTTCTGTCAGGACGCATCGATTCCCCAGATTTACTAGAGCGAGTCAACATTCAAGCAAGGTCCAGAACGTTACGCGGAAACGTTCTTCTGAGAGTGCCGTTTCGACGAACTATTCAAACAGCTAATGCCGCTATCACGGGACTACAACGCCTCTTCAATCGTGTGTCGCACCTGTTCGACTTTCATTTGTCTCGGATATCTTTAAGAAACCGATTCCTGCAGTTTTTTAAATGTAATTAGTTTAAGTTTCCATCATTGGGGCCGAGTGCGGCCTGTTGATGCGTGCGATAAATAAATAAATAAATACTAAAACTCCAATGGATTTCAAACATTAACTTTTTTATACTCAGGCAATACATAGTGGTAGGGGCCCGTACGTTGGACCCCCGGGCCCGTATTTTCCCTCTACGGCCCTGTTTATAAGTGATGAGACGTTCACCTTATCACCGCGATGTTATCATGTTTGCGAAATCACGGGTGTAGGTTGCGTAGATGATCACGAAGGGCTTAAACATTGGTTTGTTAACGTGTTTGTTGCGTGTATAAATTCAATTTTTTTTTCGCCATGGAACGTGTTGTTTAGTGAATATGAGTCATTTTGTTGTTTGGTTCATCTGAAGGCATTGGACCTATGTTAGTAGGGCTGAGGATAAGAACTTCCGGACGTAACCGATTCATGGTCGCGCGAGCACTGGCATTTGTAGGTTCACTCCTGAGATCGCGTTTATGAATTTATAAGTGCTGAAACGTTCACTTAATCACTAAGCTGTTATTCTGTTCACGAGATCGCGGGCACGTGGATGATCGCGATGGACTCGAGCATTTGTATGTTAACGTCGCGTGTGCTAGCGCGTGGCCATTCGCATATTTGCGTGTTCCTGAAAGATCGCGCGCGAATCTGATGCTTAATTTTTATTATATCGTTCAGATACTAGAAGAGAGTGGTTTCTTCCATTTCACTAGAGTTCCCGTTAATGTCGCCATGAAACGTGTTGTCTACTGAATATAAGAGTCACTTCTTATTGGTCCAATTGAATGCATGAGTCTAAAATGCTAGGATCGAGGGTAGACTTCCGGACGTGATCGATTCATGTGCGACGGGAAAATGCTTGTAAAAAATAGTTTTTCTTATTTCACAATAAGTATTATAAATCCCATGGTACAGTATATCGATACATCTCTTTATTATGACCTGAAAAAAATCCGAAATGCTCCTATTTTTTCGTGCTCTACAGGGACGTTAATTCCTTTAATAATTTAAAACATCCGACAAAAAGTTTCCACAGTTCCCGTGCCCCAAAAAATGATCCCTCCCGCGGCTATGAAGTTAGTTTCAACAACCGAAAGCAAATCACGAAACCATTAGGCAAACGAACAAAGAATGCGCATGATTGCTTCCATCACATTGCGACGCGATGTCATTTCAATTATGATAATGGGTATTAAGTAGTATTGTTGTTGAATTTGTTCAAAGCTCTAGCACCGGTGTGTTTTTCGTTTGTTTGCGGACGAACTTGCTGCCGGTTTATTGAGGGGATGGTTTCTCATTTATGATGGCTTTAAAATACGGTTCTTCTACTTTAAAACTTCTTCGCCGGAAAAAAAACAACGAACGGAACAGGTTGGAACACGTTAGCTGAAGAGCTGGCATTACCACTCGAGCGGGAAGCTACTTGTTACTCAATTACAATTATTATCATTTTATTTGGCTTCCACGCTTGTTGCAGGTTGCTCGAGAAGCCTGTTAACTGATTTAAAATGGCATGTATTTTAATGTTTTATGTTTGGACCGTGCAATCAGATCGAATCAGAATGATAATTTAATTAGTCGGTCCGATTATATTGATCCAGATAAGTATCACCAATTGGCGTTAGAAATCGGAGTTTTTTTTCGAACCGCCAGAAATAGAATGGCAATTGATACATATTAATGTTCACTTACTTCATGATCGTTGTGTTCATATTGTGGGCTATGATGGCATCCTGTGCTTCCATCCATATTTCGCCGGCTCCGGTTTTCGAACTCCGTCCGACCTCCATGTAGAAGTAGCGCTGCGAGGCACCGCATCTGAAACGAATCACACAGAATGGTTAGTTCAATGTCGTCAACGATGATAACAGGGGGAGGGGGGGGGACTGTAAGTTTGATTTATCGCGGTAAAATTTGCTTTTAATTGGAGCCTAGTGTTGCTTCGGTGTGTAAAATATGTCGATTTAAAAGCTGCCTTCTGTTCCCGGGCCACACATGGTTTTTTATACAGGATTGAGCTCAGGGCGTAATGAAATTCTGACTAAAATGAGTTCAGTGGACTAAAGCCAGAATTAAAGTCGGCAGAAAAACACTTAAAAATATTGATGAATTACAGTGCAAATTGGCATGCATATATGTATGGTAATTAGGTCCGGCTGAATTCACTGCTAACATATAAAGTAATGAAAATACATTGTGATTGCATTAGGGTGGTTCAGCAAATTACTTAGATGATTCAACGATTTTCAATTTATCTGATATACTGATAGTACATTTAACATTCAAGTTGATAACTAGGACCTAGCTTTGGTGAATACTAGGTCTGACTCATTTCGCTTCGAATATCAATGTATCTCGGTTTAAATCATGAAACAGATTACATCGTGCAACAGCATACGTTTTCCACTACCTATACATCCTACTTCGGATGATATAAACTAGCTGAATATGCGATGTTAAAGATGGCCTTTCCGGACGAAATTGCTGTACTGATCAAGTCTCCAGACCCGCTAAAAGACCGTCGCCAAGTCGTCGACCGGTCCAGTTCAATCTTCAAGACCGGACCATTCCTAGATGACGAAAGGATTTCGTGGATGCGCGGACGAATCGGTTCTTCGCCATATACACTGGACGAAATTTCTCATTGTAGACTTGCGCCAACTGAAAAACTGTTGTCAACGCGATTCGTCAACATTTCGAGATCATCAAACTCAGGTCGCTTGTAAAGAAGGTCGATTCGAGATGCGTAATGTCACCGCACCCCAAATTGTTCGAGGTGGCACACGATCTGGAGAATCGAGAATCGGTTCTAGAGACTGGCGAAACGGTGAGAAATCCGGGGTCGGATCGAGGAAGTGATTCTGGCCCGGGATGGCTGAGCTCGACAAGTGTTGGTACGGACATCATCGAGGGCCCTGTGAAAACCAGGCACCAGATTGGTGGCTGTTCGTAGAAAGTTTCCCCACCGCACGGTGGGAAAAAATGTACTTATCATTTATATTTTATAAGAAATTTAAAAAAAGATCGGACAAAGTCTACCAAGAAAAGTCTGAACAAATACTTGCTGATATTTACAACGACCCTTTCGGTACACTATCATGCTTTTCAATAGGTTTACTTGACACGGCTCAATGCGTTTATACAACTGAGCAGCCGATCCTTTAAATTTTTACAATAAGTAAAAAACACTTTAACTGCCTGTATCATGAGAAGCAATTATTAATATTTTTTTAGCTGTAGAGCCTTGGTTTCCACTGCGACCATTTAAAGGAATATTGGTTGCAATGTTTATAATTATTGATATACACGACCGAAAATAATTTCATATATGGACGTATTATACAACGGTTTTTGAGTGGATGTGTATTCGTTCATAATCAGGCTTTATAGTATGTATTAGCAGGATCTAAGTAAGATAGGCTGAGCGAAGATGAATCACGTGGAACCAAACCAAAATAATAAAAGTTCGTTGGGCAACTTGCGTAAATTTGTTGCTAAGAAAGTTTTCGTCTTTGCGCAACGACAGTACAGATTGCAACCGCAAACAAAATAAATACGCACATTTGCCTCACACATTGAGCCCAGGCGAGGTGGACCGTGAACAATATAGTATATACAGGTGTGGCTAAGATGACACTTTGGTATTCGTAAGATGAATCTTACATGAGTGGTGTTAGTGAATGCAGAATAAATCGACTTTCTTTCGTCATAACGTGCGTTCCGCCTCGATTAAATCGTGTGAACGCTATGACGTCACTGCGTTGTGCTTCTAGATTTTTGGTTTTCACCGATAGCAATTTGTGTGATCTGACACACCTTTTTATACCACACTGGATCGTGCAATTATTTAACACAGCAAAGGCAAAATAAAACATTGAACACAAGCGAACTGTGTACAGTGGTACAATGCTCGAATCAAACCACTCTGTGAGCACATCGTATCCGTATACGAATGGAAGATACGCACCAAACAAAATGAGTCAACGCCAGTGATGATGAGCGAGCGAAAGAGACAACTAGTACCACAATTGTTAACCGTATTCGCCCATGGAACCTGATCGTACAAGCGGTTTCGTGCACGTGTTTAATACGGATGAATGCGTGTGCATAAAATGTGTACTTGAAACGAACACAGCCCGAGGGTGCATGGTGTTTGATCGGACAAGTTCAGTTGCCTGTTGAAAAGCATTTCGTATCGTTCTTCCACTCTCCATAGCCAGTATAGCGGACTTATCAGTCTGCTACACTGACTGTATAAGTGTGTAGCGAAGTTGTCTGCTCGCCGTTCAGCAAGCAACTGAGCTTGTCCGAGTAAATTTGTTCCTTAAATAGTCGATGATGACGTAATTCGTAATTAGGTACATAAATTTGTCGTGCCGTACCTGGGAAGCGCTGCCTTCTGTGTGTAAATGCGTGGTATTTTAACTATGTTATACTTTATTTAATTTTTTAATGCAATAATACCAAAAATCATAAGATTAAAACTCCTATTCAAATTATGAATATCCCTAAAATGAACCAATTTTACAGCTTGATGATGACAACGATTAAGAATTGTCTGTTATCTCGACTTTGGTCGGTCACGACGAAATTCATCTCAACATACATCAAACCTCTAACTAAACTTATTGGAGATCACATTTTCGAACCGAAGTGATTCTATTGAAATATGTGTATTTTCATATTAAGATTTGTTTTGATCATTTCAAATCTTGTATAACAATGGTTTGCAGGTTATCCACTTTTGATCGAAAAAATGGCGTTATTCAACCCTGTGCAGTCATAGCTTAATTTCAGTAAAACTATTAGAAAAAATAAAACAAAAAAGCACATAAAATATCAAACCTAAACGTTATCCAATTAAAAATGTCAGAACTCAACTAGCAGAAAAGTCTATTAAAACTTCAAAGCCATTCAATATTTCACCGCTTTTTTTGTTTGTTTTGTTCACCATTCGACTTCGAATGATCTGATAAATCGACAAAAAAATGCGAAGCACTCACCTTCGTATCGATGCTAGCGAAAACTCGACCACCTCCACGCGGCTGTCCCCGGTAGCTGTGGTTGGGGGTCCTATCCGTACCAGTGACAGTGTTTTGTCCGTGATGCACAGCCGATAGTTGCCAAGTATTCCATAGCTGTCGCCCAATCCTTTGCGTTGAACAAACACATCCCAAACGTGTTCTGTCCGGGGAAAAAATGAATGCAATGAAAAGAGAAAATACACGGTTAGTAGTTAGTCGTGAAATTAAAAACATCATAAATCAAAGGTTGTTTTTTGACGCTCCTTTTGTCTGTTTGTCTCTCTCTCGCTCACTCGCTCTCTCGCTAAACTCAACTTTATCTGATATTGCAAAATTTCATTAGAGTTTTCCTTTCGGAAAACGGGACTTATTGTATGTGTGTGTGTAGCATATAGAGGATTTCCGAATTGTATACGCGAGCTGAATATGCAATTAGTGAACTCAGCGTCCGGTACGGCAAGTAAAATGCAATTTAATTCACTTTGTGATTTTATGCACAGGTACGTTTTTTTACCATTCTTTCGCTTTTGCGCTCTCCTGATTCCACAGTGTTAACCGCTCGCTACTTTATTGGTGCGGCACGCGATCCTCGTCTGGCGCCTGATGGTTCGCAAAGCTATTTGGCGGTGCTTGTTCGGAACTGGCCTTCGCAAATGGTTCGTGGTTGGTGTTTTTCTGAGCGTAATTCAATTAGTGGTGCCTTTGAGGTGATGCGAAAGCCGATTGTGTTTATGGGAGTTTAAAATTTTAATCTTTCGATTAGCAAATATCCGGTGCTTAATGTAAAGTTGTGTCAACCTAACTGAAGGTTTTACTACTGAATAGTAAAGAGGCATGTATACGAACAATTTTAACGAGGTTGACAGGACGCGTTTAAAACGTTTTATGGAGAAAAATATCACGGACAAGTTCTAAGGGGGCATATGATTTTTTAACCTTGTTTAAAAATAAATATATACATTTAAAAAAAAAATCTAGAAAATGGGAAGGCAAAATAGAATGAAGTTTTTTGCATGTTACAAAACACTTAGTCTTGAATAGCAAGTTTTAGTTGCATACGAAAACCATTTAACCACTTCCATCCCGCTTCTTAAAGTTATCAATGCATGAACGTTTGACCAATCGTTCGATTGAAACACAAAGTGTGTTTTGGTTTTAAGGGATTTGCGTCAAGCCGGCGCTAATTCGTTCCGACAAAAAGTTAGTGGGGTTTTTCACTATTTGAATTTTTACATTTTTTTTTTGTTTTTGTGAAAAATGACAACATTTTTTTCAGTGTATATTTTTTTTGTACAGAAGTATTCATTCCCTGTAACTTATTCTCAGATAGTTTTACTGCATAAAATACAGAAACCGATTATTTAGAAAAATGTTATTGTGTCTTTGTCTGAGAATTATTCGTTCACTGTATTTTATACAGCAGAACTAACTGAGGAAGAGTTACAGGAAGTGAAAACTTCCATGCACTGAAAAAACTAAACACGTTAATATCATGTGGAAAACTATTGAATTGATTCAATCCCAAGACACATGAATTGCACGCGGTTGCTATTTCAATATCTAATCGAGTGTGGGAAATATAGTTTCCAAATGGGATTCATGCGAACATTGTGTGAAAAGCACATCAAAATCATAAGAAATACCACCGACAAAAATTTTCAAATGAATTGCACGTGAATGTCACTTCGTTTTACCTAGAGATTTAATTGGTAGAATAAACGGTGAAATCCGTAGTTTTGTATACAGAAATACACCGCATGTTTTTCACACGAAAGTCACGTGGAAAATTTATAGTTTACGACTCAATAGCATGTCAATCAACATTCAATGGAAAAATATGCCATATTCACGTGGAATTTGTTTGAAAATAATTTGAAACACCACATGAAATGCGTTTTAACCCTTTCGGAAGTCGTGCTTATGGCCCACTGAATGAGCACCCACTGGAGCCACTGGTTCTCTAAGACGATTTCGCTAGATTTTCAGAGCAGCGTGCACTCAGTCCACCAGCGCTGACTGCCGGAAGGTTAATGGATTTCCATGTGAAATTGAAAGAAAAATCATTTGTTTACTGTTTAACATGAACACGCACATGACGGTGATGTTTGATATCGTATGATTTTATCGTGTGGATTATTTTCAGTGCACAAAAAAATATGCACTGAAAAAAAGTTGCGGCATTTTTCGTAAAAACAAAAAGTTATGTTAAAAATAATTTACAAATAAAAACAATTTTTAATTTCTTTTTTTATATGATACAATTTCATATGCCATTTCAAATCAAAATGAAATTTAATAAAACATTTGGAAGTTTGTTTCAAAAAAACAATTAATTCGTGAAATTATACCCTTTTTAGAAATTATTCGTATTTCTCAATCATGAACTTTAAAGGTCAAATGTTTACCGTTTTAACCCTAAAAAAGGCGAGGGGTTTCGGAGGCTCCGGCTAGTTACAGTTCTCTAGTTTCAATAAACTAGTAATTTGAAATACAAACTTTCGAGTGTTTTCGGGCTTTTGATTGTCTCATTGATAAAACGATTAAAAAGAAGCTTTTGATTTCATTGGGTCTTACGAGCGATGCTTCTTGAAGTCCCAATTTTAGCTTGCCTTTTTGAGGGTTAAACATGGAAAGAATTTTTTAGTGAATTTGAATCGTGGAGAAACTATTATCAAGAAAGTTTTCTTAACAACAACTCTGAACATATTTTAAAAATTCATACTATTTGCAGTTAAATTACTACTTACTCACGAATTAACTGACTGTATAAGTGTGTAGCGAAGTTGTCTGCTCGCCGTTCAGCAAGCAACTGAGCTTGTCCGAGTAAATTTGTTCCTTAAATAGTCGATGATGACGTAATTCGTAATTAGGTACATAAATTTGTCGTGCCGTACCTGGGAAGCGCTGCCTTCTGTGTGTAAATGCGTGGTATTTTAACTATGTTATACTTTATTTAATTTTTTAATGCAATAATACCAAAAATCATAAGATTAAAACTCCTATTCAAATTCATAATTTACAAATAAAAACAATTTTTAATTTCTTTTTTTATATGATACAATTTCATATGCCATTTCAAATCAAAATGAAATTTAATAAAACATTCGGAAGTTTGTTTCAACAAAAACAATTAATTCGTGAAATTATACCCTTTTTAGAAATTATTCGTATTTCTCAATCATGAACTTTAAAGGTCAAATGTTTACCGTTTTAACCCTAAAAAAGGCGAGGGGTTTCGGAGGCTCCAGCTAGTTACAGTTCTCTAGTTTCAATAAACTAGTAATTTGAAATACAAACTTTCGAGTGTTTTCGGGCTTTTGATTGTCTCATTGATAAAACGATTAAAAAGAAGCTTTTGATTTCATTGGGTCTTACGAGCGATGCTTCTTGAAGTCCCAATTTTAGCTTGCCTTTTTGAGGGTTAAACATGGAAAGAATTTTTTAGTGAATTTGAATCGTGGAGAAACTATTATCAAGAAAGTTTTCTTAACAACAACTCTGAACATATTTTAAAAATTCATACTATTTGCAGTTAAATTACTACTTACTCACGAATTAACTGTTTTTGTTGTAATAAATTCCAAATATCTCGAAAGCTATCACATTTTGAATTTTTTAGGTAAAATGCATTTTGATTTGAAATGACATCTAGAAGCAAATTTTATAATAAAATTATAGTTCTGTCTGTCAATTTTACTAAAACATTTGGAAATTTAAGACCAAGATTTTTAAGAAAAACTTTTTTACTAATAATGTCTCCACAATGCATTAACATTTAACATGTTTTCTTTCTCTTTAGATTTTGGTTGACTAAATATAAAAAAAATAAAAAATGTCTTTTGTGTGATGTAACTTAACATAAACCTTCGTTGTGAAAAATATCAAATTTTTTTCAGTGCATACTTTTTCGCGCAAAAGTTGTCATTCCATGTAGGGCTTTAAGTACAAAAATACATGGTAATGGGACATTTTTTCAAATGCAGCGTGCGAAAACTACTACGCCTTTTCAAAAAAATGCTCTTATGTCAAAATGTTCTACTTGTTAGAAGAAATCGTGGAGAACTATAAACCGAACACAACTGCAGTTTTGTTTGAATCGGCGATGGACATATTTTTTGTCCGACAACTTTCTCATGAAATCCTTCGAATCAGAAATGTCATATTTCTACCGGTTTGCCTTAAATCCTCCAAACTAACATTTTCATATTCTATGGTTTTGTGGTAGTTTTAGAGCTATTTATTTATTGTGATTATAGAGGTTTTAACCTTAAGGTCATTTGCCTCTTTTCCGGTTAGAGAAATCTCTTTTGGAAAAATCCCCTAACCCTATGTGCGCGGTTGGGAATCAAACCCAGGTTGTCTGCGCACAAGGCAATCGATTTACCAACTACGCTATTTTGATATGTTTTTTATTTATTTTGTAAGTCAACTCTTCTTCTCACAATTTTGAATTTAAAAGTACTTATTTATTTATGTACTGTATTTATCCTGGACTTGAAATGCATTTCAATATTAATTCGTCAAAAGGGCGGAAGTGTTTTTTGTAAACAAACTTGTTTCGCTCATTAGTCTGCTGCAGAGTGGAATTTCATGAAAAATATGCGTTAAGGTAAATTTTTACCCTTCGTAGAAGTAATTTCAATTGTTTTCTGCTCTGACATAGTAAATTAAGAGAAACCATCAAAATAAAAGTTTGTTTACAATTCTTCTTCGCCTTTTTGCAAATTTTATATGGATTTAACCACGACTTAGCAAAAAAATTGCACCCGACATTTTCAAAAAAAATTCTTCGGTTCGAGGGGTTGAAACTGAGAAAAAGCGATACACTGAAACCTCCATTTGCGAACTCTTTTTACGTAATATTCGATTTACGTAACGTTTTTACGAACTAAATGAAATAACGAACTCTTTTTTACGAACCGAATTCGTAAAAAAAAGTTTTAGTAAGAGGTTGTATACAATTTTACATATTCTTAGCTAGCTGTTACTAATAAAAGTTGGGTATTTCCGGAATGGGGTTAACGAGTTAATGACGGAAATCGATGTCTGAAGCCATTTTGAAATCCAAGATGGCGACTTTCAGTTTAGATAAATTATCTATTACCTCAACAATATGGATATTTTCGAAATGAGGTTGACGAGTGCATGACGGGAATCGATTTCTTGAACCATTTTGTAATCCAAGATGGCGACTTTCAGTTTAGATAAATTATCTATTACCTCAACAATATGGATATTTTCGGAATGGGTTTGATGAGTGCATGACGGGAATCGATGTCTTTAACTATTTTGCAATTCAAGATGGCGAGCATGACGGGAACGGATGTCTTGAGCCATTTTGTAATCCAAGACTTCCGGTTTAGATAAATTCTCCATAACCTCAACAATGTGGATATTTTTGAAATGAGGTTGACGAGTATATGGTGTTAGGGTTATCGTGGATATTGCTTAACCGGAAGTCGCCATCTTAGATTTAAACAAAGTTCCAATTGTCCATTTTCATCTACTTGTCAAGCCTGTTTCAAAAATACCCATGTTGTTTGGTTTATCGTGGGTATTGCTCAACCAAAGATTTTTAATAAGAATGTGAAGTAAACTTTTGTTACGAACTAAATCCCAAATAACGAGCACTTTTTTACGAACTAATTCAATTTACGAACCCCCGGTTTGGTTCGTAAAAGGAGGTTACAGTGTATTTCTATAACAGTTATTTCATTAGCTAAGGTTTGTTCGTGACGAAATCTGGACACCAAAAACACATGGATCTCTTGAAATATTCAACCCAATATGAAATGAAATATTTCACACAAATATTGATGTATATATGTCCTCTCTAAAAATACATCATTTGTTAGTACACAAAAACGAGTTGTAAAAACAGGCCCGAAAGAAATGTGTGTGTATTTTGTGCAGTCCTAACTAAATCAGGAATATTTATTAATTAGAATTCTTCTAAAAAACATGACTAATCTGAAAATTCTTTACACAGTGTTTTAGAATCGTTTTATACTCGATTGCCAACAGCTTCATATTAAGGATATGTACAAAAATTAAGAACCGACCAAATGGATTCGATAGTGAAATAAACATTTTGAAGAAGACCAGACCTTCAAATTGTTGCTAGGAAAATAAAAATGTCAAAAGTGTCTGTGTATAATTCGAAGCATCATTAAGCAATGAGTCATTGAAGCTAATGACGGTTCCGCGCCATACTGATAGTAGAATGTAAGGAAGGACTTCAAATTCAAAAAATATTTTGTGGATATTTGACCAAATTTTGTTGCGTGATAATGGATGACAAATATTAGGATAAGGGAAACTTCAAGCAGCTTCATGGTATGTTTTTCTATACTGCTATGCAACGAAATGAGGTCAGGAAGTAATTCTGAACGATAGAGAAGACAAAGTTTTCCAAGAAATATGTGATTTGGCAAGTCATCTGCAGCAGCAGACGAACCAATACAAACTTCGCACCAACAAGAAGGAATTCCAGAATATCTACCAGGGAGATTGTTTACAGAAACGATGTTAGTACAGTGCATAATGTAGGGGAAACCGAGGTGGGTTGAAACAGAGGAGAGTTTAAACAAAGTCCATTGTTAGCAAAACCATACCGGTAGGGATTTTGCACGAATGCTTTTGTTAAACACATACTAAAGATGTAAAACAAAAGCATTTTGGCCAGATCTCCAACGACATGGTTTAGCTAGTAATGGGGTATTTTTTTCACTCTCCTCTGTTTCAACTCTCCTCGGTTTCCCCTACTCTTTCTGTTTTGGCCAGATTTTGCGTGATGTTTAGAAGCGAATGCACCGAGATCACCGAACTGTCCGGAGCTAAGTCCTATCATGCGAAAGTGGGTTCTGGTGATAAGAGAACATTCTAAATGCCAACAGCAGGTATCAGCGAAATACTGAAAAATGTGGAACAAAGTTGGTTATCACTGATTTTTGTGTGAACTGCACATATAACGCAATTTTTTCGACGCTATTTTTAAAAGCGCCTATAAAATATCAACGAATTATGAATTTTTGGATAGAATAGACAAACGTCAATATCTATGAAAAATATTTCAGTTTTTGGTTGAATATTTCAATAGATCTATATGTATTTAGGTGTCCAGATTTTGTCGCGAACAAGCCTTAGAGCCCGACACGTGATTTTTGCAAAAAAAAAAATTATGCAAAATTATAAATGTTCAAATAAAACAAATGTTTTTTTTACCATAAAAAGGTTGTAAAAACGGAAAAAATGTCCCAAAAAACTCGTGTCAGGCCATAGCGACACTGATGAATAAATGAAAATTCATAAACACCTGATATTTCAAATAATTTAGACAGGAGCTTGTCAACACGACCCATATCTCGAAAACCAACAAACTTTGATAGAATCCTTCATAAGACACATTTGTAGTAACGTATAGATTCCAAATATTGCATGTAAAGATATAAAATTAGTTTTTGCCGTTGCACAACCGGAAGACCGCTTTAAGTGAAATACTCTAGTAACACTTGAGGTTCTATGGTAGTTTTACATTGATAAAACTTGTATCCTGCTATAAAGCTTCAATTGTGACATGGGTAAATTTATCTAAATTTTACAATTACAATTAAAGTAAAGTAAGATAGCTGTTCACACCAACACTAGTACCTATTTCCAGCAGAATTATGATAATACAAGTCCAAAGCATCAACAAAAGGGCCAGCGCCCAACACATTTGTGAGGTTAATTTTTTCATGCAATCGTGATTATGATTGCATCAACGATCAGCGACTAAACAATTTATTTTAATTCGTGCTAATTATGCGTTTACTTTTTCACTTTGCAATCTCAAATCAAAGCAATAAAAACCAACAACAAATTCGACTCATTTCCGTGAGTGCTATCGTGATTTTTTTTTGTTCGAAGCGATGCTTGTTTTCTCTGAGGGAGCCCTAGTTGGACCGATTTTCTTTTAATGTTAATATTTCAATATATGCAAAAAATCTATTTCTTTAAGAAAAAACCCAAAGCCCCTTAAGAGATTGTAAACAAGTAACTGCCATCACGAACGCGTCACCCGGTCCACCTTTAGCTTAAGGTCGTACCGCTAAGAATCAGATTAGCATTTGCCCCCGACCGCCAGTCGTTATTAGGATTATTATCTTGAAGTGTTATTGCCACTCATATAGTAAAAAAAGTTGTTATTTTAATTTTATGTAAACAAACAACCGACCAAAGAAATGCCGTACGCTTCAACGCCAGCCGACCTGAATCCGCTGTCTCCGTAACGCTTGTTAACTATATCACATACTGTTACACTCGTCGCACTCTATGCATAGCCTTCATCTTTCCCCACCTAGAGTGTTGCGCCAATTCTAGTCATGTCCTCATTGTTAACATACCCATTTGAACACGTTGGAAGAGTAACATCTGTTTTGTCTGTTCACCCTTTTGGATCAGATTGTGGGGTGATAATTTGGGCGCTCGATTCGGTTAAATTCCATCATTACAACATTTTTTCACCGATTTTGCTATTGTTCTGCCCTGGTGACTTCAAAAGTAGGCGGCAAAACTGACAAAATAGAGTAGAGTGCCTTTCTTAACTAGACGAAAACAAGCAAATTACCTTATGTTTTCAGCTATTTCTACTATTCACGCTTTTTACTTTACTAGCCGATTTGTCTTACAAACAGCTTGGTACATTCTTGTGTTTCATTTTACTCTGCATACCTTGTGTGTGATATGAAAAAATCGTCAGCAAAGTGCTTCTTTTCTCGGTTTGGTACATTTCAACTGACGTTATAATTGAACTAGAAACAATTTACCCTTGGGGTCTGGTTCTCTACTGTACGAATTTCCCAAGCAAAAAATCTCATGACATAGGCAAACGTTAGATATCATACATCCCCTTAAAAAGACCATAATGATGGTTCGTAACAAATTTTATAACCACCAGAACACCATAAGATGGTCTTAACATCCCATAGATTCCCGAAACTATGGTTTTTACATAGGATCTATCGGACTATGGTGATGATGTTTGCATAGGTTGATCTCATTTCGAACACTTTCGAAACTCCATGCAGCATGGGTGAATTTGAACAATGAACATGGGGGTATGTATTACGGTTGCTCAAACTGTTGGTACCCAAGCCACACTCGGATGAAAGAACCCACCACCCGGTCTACATAATACACTGAAAATACACAAAGCACACCGCTCTTGTCCTTCGAAAATTCTAATCCCGTTCGTATCAATCGCATTTACCGGCGACTTCATTATCCGCTTCAGCAATGATCCTTGTATGGTATCCACCGTCTCGAAAACGCATCCTTTGCACCGCACCACTTCGAAGTTCGCCAATCGGAGCGAATATAGATCTTGATTGACACTAATCAGTATTGAGGTATCAGAATAATCGACAATCGCTTTCCATTCTGCCCTCGTGTCGCATTCTTCCCCCTTCTCTTCGCCGATTGGTTAAGGATGTTCGGTAGGTGTAGTTAGTCCCACCGCCGGCTGGATCTACATAAATCCTGCTCAACCATATGCACCCCAGCACAGCGGACGGTTCACTGAAGTGAATCAGCACCACGCCACCTGCTTGCGGCGCGCTTGAAACGCCCATCTGACCGGATATTGTGTCCGGCATTGGTTCCACTTGAGTCAACCCCTCGTGGCATCGCAGCTAATTAGCACTAATTGAATTGAATTAAATGTGTAATTGTTTTGCACACCTTTTTCGATGTCTTTCTTGTGAGTGAGTGTGTGTGTGTGTGTGTGTGTATTAGTGCGTATGGGCACGCCTGAAATGGCGGCAGGTTTGCTTTTGTTTACAAACGCGCGCGTCACGTCATCCCGAGAACGGCACAACGATTTGAAACTAATTGAGCAGACATTAATTAAGACTGAATGCTGAAGTTGCGTGTAATTTTCTGTCGCATTCGATTAGTATGCAACGAAGGGTCCGAGTGCGATGGAAAACGTTGAGGCTGTAGATGAGACGCTTTTGCCTGTGAAGAACGAGCGTATGCTGTATTGGGAAAATCGCATTCAGCTCAGTTTGTTTTCTAAGATTTGCTGTTGGTAAGTGCTGAAATATGGTTGGAAGAAATCACGAAAGGGATATAAATATGAGTTCCAGTTCTGTGAAAAACAATTCTTTCAGAGTTCAGTAGCGAATTACTCTACCACAAACTACGACATCGGCCTTTGTTTGCCCAACCTTACCTGCAGTCAAAGGAATGGTTACTTTACTAATTTATTAATTTATTTATAAATTTATTTATTCGAGCAGGAAAAAGCTAATTTGAGCTGAACAAACATTGACTCTTTCCCACGTGGGCGCAAAACCTGCTCGTCTTTTCGTACGAGCAGATATAATGTAATCCAAATGATACATAATAATTCTTATAGCTACTTAAATAACACAATTAAAATTAACTATCTGACTATATTGAAATAACAATCAGGTAACAATACATTCAGAAGATTATGGGTGAAGCTTCAAAAATCATTTTAAAGACGCTTAAGGGAAACGCGGGACAAGTTAAAATCAAGGGATGTGTAACATGGTCATTAGAACGGCTCAAAAAATTGACTGTTCGAAACACCACTCAATCGAAGAGTAATGAAAGGAAGACTGCAAATTAATCCAACCTTGTAAAAAGATATTCTATTATAGTATTATATGCTGCCTCTCGCTCTCGCACATGCTTAGAATAGGACATTTTTAAAAAATGTTAAATAATTTTTCCGGTAACCTACAATAATCATGCAACTTTTAATAAAGTTGTTCGTTATTAAAAAAAAAGTTTTGAGGTATGTAGAGTAACTGTGGCAGCTACGGTTAAAATTTTCATTTTTTATTTCCGATTTTTCATATATTTAGAAACTTTTAAACTTTTGTCGCATATGGGCTGTAGAGCTAATTACCTCTTGATTGAGCAGTGTGCCGAAAAAAGTGCAAAAACTTTGTCGGTCTAATGGTTGTACTTTACATTGGTTCGTTGAACCCATAAATTGTTTCTGCAGAGGAAGTAATGAGAAAATAAGTAGTGCTAAGAATTCTGCGCCTGTTGTACATGTCCAATTGACTGAGAAGTCTGGGAAAGTTAATATTGTCCAAAAGCAAGTCGGATATAAACATAACTTTTGAAACAATTCACCGAGCATTAAGCTGTTCAAGACCAATTAGGTTACAACGGCGCTCGTAATGGCGGTGGTCAGCTATTTTCGACCACGTCCCTTATCACATATTTTAAAAAAGTGCTATCTTTGGAAATGAACAACCTTGGTTGCGCAACTATTTTTTTCCGATCTTTTATTAATGCAAATAATTAAGCAGTCTTCGTTTCGTTATATTCTGAATAGCACATATTTTGTCGCATGTAATTTTAAATGTTCTTTGATTTGACGGCATTGTAAGAGAACACGTATCCGCCGGTTGATGCCAATCCAGTTGACATTTCTTTAGACTGAGCAAACAAATTTATTTGTTTGTTTAGTGTTTATTTGACCAACTAGCAAACGAATCCACTGGGTCCTAAATGCGCGTGGGGATAACGCATGCTCTTGTCTAAGTAAATGATGACTTTTAAATTATATATGAGGGTTGAGAATTGACAATCCGCAAGAACAATTCAAAACCAATTACCAATTTGCGGCAACCATTTCAGCACGAGGAACAAATGTTTTATTGTCGTATTTAATGGTTTACTTTTAGTCCATTAAATGCTCAGTCAATTATACTGACCTAAGAATAAGTACGTACTAGTCGGAGACGAGGTGTGTTTGATTCGTGCATGATATTAATATCGTTTAGGAACGCAGCATCGATATTTTTTCTGTTTCACGTATTCATTCTAATATCGCAACGTTCACTCGAACGAGTTGTAAAACTTCATGTTACGGGATTTCAATATGCTTGTGATAATACCTATAAAGAACCAATTAAAAATGCTGTCACGCTGTTCGGGGGAAGAGCAATAACAAATAGTGACATAAATGGGATAAGGAACACGTCATGTGCTTTGACGCAATCGGTCGTTTCACGCACGATGTACTTAAGAAATTTCATAGAACATGGATACTTTTTCGTGCAGCGGCAGTATTGTGCTCCTACAAACAAAGGAAAAACCGAAATCATTTGGTTCATATTAGACCAAAAGGATAAAGAGCGTGGTAAAATGAGAGAAAGTTAGTTAGTATTGGACAATCTCTGCGTGACATAATTTATGAATGGTCTATAGTACCACTTCTAAACTCATTGTTTATGGTCCATTTTGTATTGTCGACAATACTCCCGGCAGCCGGCTGGGTGGAGTTCAAGTTGTTTTCGATGGAACAAACACTCCTACATTCGATAAACTATTCAAACTTTTTATGCACGAAAGTATACTCTCAGTCGCATCGCTTGCTTGAGGCGAATCCTGACTAACAACCCACCAACTACTCAATGCGTGGTACTAATGGGAGTGTCATTGAGTCGGGGCCTACCGTTAGGTAAGTACCATATCAACACTTCCTTTCTCGTATCTAAAGTTACGGTAAAAATGGTCGTGGTCCGCAATGGTGTTTCTCAGACGAAATTCTTGCTTGGACTGAATCAATTGTTATTCCCAAACAATGCTCCTCAAGTAGTCTGGGTGGAAATGCGTCATCAGTCTGCAATGTACGAAGTATACCGTGCATACGCAATTAGGTTACAATGGTGCTCGTAGCTAAGGAGATTTATTGGGTCTCTTCAGGCCAGATGGCGAAGAGCAAAGCGAACGGAATTCCGCTACACTGTCTCAATACTTCGTTTTGTTGAGAAAAGATTCCCAGACAATCGCCGAGTACTCAAGCGAAGAACGAACCAGCCCGGATAGAATTTTACAATAGCATTTACCCTACAAACAATCATAAAACAATAAATAGTATAGTTATTACTGTTTCATCATTGTTCGATGCCAAGTTCTCACAGTAGATTTACAATAAAATTTCGTGTAACAATAAATTTCACTGTTCAGCAAAAAACTGATACAGTGCATTCACATTAAATTTTACTGTTTTCGAGAAAAAAAATGTATGGAGAAAAATTGATTTTTTTAATAATATGATACATAAGCACCCCCTTTTTCACTGTAAAAGTCTATTTTACATTGAAATTTACTGTAAAAACGTTAAAGTTTATTGTTTTTGTATTGTAGCATAACACTAAAACTTACTATAAATTATTGTAAAATTACTGTACTGTCACAGTGAAAGTCATGGTTTTGTTACTGTACATTTCTATTCGAGAGGGCAACGTATAAAGCTTTTAGGTAATGAATGTTTTTAAATGTCTTGGGTATTTGAAAAATAAAACCAAGTTGCTTGGCAAATAATATATGAAATATGACCACCTAAAAACAATTTGCTATCACGCAAGACATCAAGATACAGATAAAATACAGATTTCTCGTCTCAAGTTGAAACCTTGCAGCGAATAGTTAAAGATAACAGGGTTCCGTTTACGAGTGAAGGTGATTATAGAGCACTTAAATACATCTAGCATTATTCTGCTTAGTTGACACCAATCAGCGAAAATATTAAGCTACTGTTGCGGAAACCAGGCACTTTGGCTACAACTTTTTAAGTATAAATTGAAGACATCCGCGTAGGAAAACTTCAAACACTTCAAGAAGGGATTAGCGTCATTGCTGTAGATCAGGAAAACGAGAGGCCTAAGGTGGTTTCCTTGGGGCACGTTTCAAATATAGTGTCTGTTATTTTTACTGATATTTCCTACTAGGTACGAGTGTAACCTGTCGAAAAATTCCATGTAAAATAAGACACTCAATTCAGCAATATCGCGGTTAATTTTATCAATGCATATAGCGTCGGTAAGATGCCCTGAATGATAAAGGAAGTATAACTTACCAGATTGATATTTGTTGAACGCTTAGGGATGAACCCGTGTTGATCAACGGAGATAGCTCTTGGCAATTATTTCAAAACACTCCTAAATTTTTTCCGACTCCTACCCTCAATTCAATGTACTTCGATTTAACATAATTTATACCTTGACTTAACAAACAGGTACTTTTTTAACTTCTTTTACTATTAATATTACTTAAAGGGGGGAACGTGCCATTTGAGCCAGACGCTACTGATAAAGGGTACCTTCTAAGTTTTCAAAAGTCGACACTTTTTATTTTATCTTAAACTGTTTGAGAACATTTTCCCAAAGTTGCATAGAGATCCGAGCAATAGATCAAAAGCTACACCGATTCGAAGCGCATCTCGTCTGCTAAGAGCAGAGGTAACTTGAAACTTTAAACTCGATTATCTCGAAGTGTTATTTTTCTAAAAATAGTTTTTCTGTGATCACGATTGCCGGAAAACTATCCGATCTTCTTCATTTTTTTTCAATTTTTTCTCCATGCATGAACTGTTTAATTTGTACATATGAATTACCAATACAATTTTTAGAACTCAAAACATCGATTTTTTGGGAAAAACGTTCCCGTATACCGGAAACAATTATTATTTATTCAACTAATCGTTAAGGTACTAGGAATATTCCTATACTAAGCCTCTTAAAAACTGAGATTCAGAGAAAACACCATAACTGCTCCAATTATCATTATATTTTTCTAAGCAAATGCTTGTTTTTATCACTGAACAATGTATTATCTAAAACCTATTTTAATCCACATAGTGGTGTAATTGTGCCTTCCTCATTTCTCTAAACTATGATTCTATGGCTCGTTATGTTCCATATAATTGTGGAAACGTCAATTACATTCTTAGAAAATCTATATACAACGAACTTGATGAACTATGTGTCAACACTGAAACACTGGAAACAAAAAAATATATCATACTTAATTAGCTTAATCAGCATTAGTTCAATGGTGTCAGAATACCTATTGAATTAAAAAAATGGCTTGGACTAGGTTAACGACTTTCAGAGTAATGATAAACCCGTTCTATTATGATTATTATGATGGTACAGGTATATGGGAAATTCCTATGTGACTACACTAACCAACTTGTAACTCCGGAACCGGAAGCCAGATTGTAATGAAGTACACTACCCGAGCAAAAGAAAATAACTGCGGAATACTAAATTTAGGTATCAATACCAACGACTGTTCACCACAATATGGTATAAATGAGCTCTACATAAGAGGTAAAATATCAAAAAGAATAACACAGACATGTTCTACAAATAACTATTTGATAATGAAACGAGTTATTATAATACCCGAATAATAATAAAACATTTTTCAACCTTCCAATAATAAAATTTACTCTATGGAGGTATTCAATAAGGTATTGGCTTGGTGTTTGTAAAAATAACTGGAATACATAAATAATACTAAAATAAAATATCATACCTCACTGAAGTATTAAGCAGGTATTGAAAAATGTTTCTTCCCACCCAATTGAAGTATTACATCAATCATTTCAAATTTGGAAGAGCGTAGAAATTGGTCAAGAATTTTCTGAGAAATAAGTGTGAAATTAACTCTGAACATTTTTCTGGGCAGCAAGACCGTCGTAGATCGCCAATGTGATCAATGTGGGTCTGCAATTCTAAAAAAAATTAACACCCATTTTAATAAGTTTTGTATTATCTAGATATCATTGTGGTACCAGTTTATATGGGGATTTACTGTATGACCGCTTTTCTCAACCAGTAATTCAGGAATCGGATGCCGGATCAGAATTAAATTCAATAGCAACCTATGCCTTTCATTTTAGATTATGTTTAAGAAAATCGGATCAGTTATCTCCGAGTAACCGATGAGCATTTTTTGTTCACATTCATACACACATACGCACACACACATTTGCCGAACGTGACGAAGTGAGACGAATGGCATCAGAGTTTCGGACTGTCAGGCCTCTGTTAAATAGTCGATTTTCAGAGTGATTGCATAACCTTTCTATAGGAGAAAGGAAAAATGGTTTATATGGAAAATTCTCGTAAGATCGGATTCATTTACTCATAACTCCGGAACCAATACTTTGTTCATATGAAATTCGGTAACAATTAATGTGAATACTATATCATTTATTTAAGACCAAGATTGTGAGAATCGAGTCAGCAATATACACTGTTGGAAATAAAAAAGTAAACAGCACAACGCAATATATGGCTTCATCATATTTTCATGAAACTTTGCTGGAATTATATGTATAGGTATTTTTAAGGCATAGCAGGCAACAGAAAGGTTATATACAAGTAATCTTGCAAGTATATTTTTTTATTTAATTCAAATTTATTTATTTTTTCTAACAAAAGAGATTAAGCTTTGGAAATAAAAAAGTAAACAATATTTAAAAAAATATTACCAATGATTCGATGCTAGTGAATAATATATCTCAATATTTAGTATGACTTCCATGGTTCTCTATTACAGCCATAAGTCGTTTCGGCATACTTTCGACAAAATTTTGCAATGTTTGGTGAGGAATCGTATCCCATGCTGCTCGTATACCTTCCCAAAAATCATTAAGATTTTTCCGCGAATCCATTGGAATATTGTCATCCAAGATTGTCACAGATGTTCAATGGCGTTCAAATGGGGTGGCCACTCAAGCATTTTTACTATTTTAGAGTGGAAATAGCGCTTCGCCACCTTCGATGTATGCTTGGGGTCATTGTCCTGCGTGAAAATATATCTTCTCATATTCATTTTCTTGAGAGACGGATTCAAGTTTTCCTCCAAAATCTTGACGTAGGATACACCAGTCAATTTTCCATCAATCCTGACAATATTTCCAACTCCATTCCACGGATTCCGGAAACCACTCACAAAAGATTTGACGAAAAAATCGTTCTTGTTTACTTTTTATTTTCCGAGAGTAAATCTATAAAGTTTAAACCAAGCTTCACTACTGCGGAAGTATGCGTGATTACGAAGTATAGTTGTGTTTGTGGTATCAAGGTATTCCAATACAATAATGTAGGAATGATGAGGTCAGAATCATTGTTGTTTTTATATGGTTAATTACCACTACTAACAACAGGTGCCACTTTTTTACTTTTTTATTTTCAACAGTGTTTGATGAATAGGTGTGAATCTAACTTTGGAATTTGGCCATTTACTCGGATCTTCCGCAATCCTCAACGTTTCTCAATGTGGTCAAAGAGACTTTGATTTTTTATCTGGGCCAACAATTTCAAGCAATTTACAACTCATTTCAATAAGTTTTACATCACTTAGATATTATAATTATAACGGTTTACTTGGAAATTTTGCATGTGACCGCATATATCAACCCGTAACACAAGAACTAGAACTCCGATTCCAATGAAATTTAATAGTAGTCAATAGGGATGCTGTAGAAGATGCTTTCATTTGCGACTAAGTTTGAGCAAATAGAGTCACACATTTCTGAGAAGTAGATGTGAATTCAATTCAGGAACTTAGCCACTCTTCAGAAGCTTCCGGTTCCGCCAAACGTGTTGGAAGTTGTCAATGTCGGTTTTATTGAGCATCAGTGAGCTAAAACTATAAATCCGAGCAATTTAGAACACATTTTATGAAGTTTTGCATCCTTTAGATAACATGCTGGTCTCGATTTATATGGGAATTTCATACGTGACGGCACTCTTCAACCCGTAACTCCGGAACCGGATATCGGAATTAAATGAAATGCAATAGCAGCCTATGGGAACGTTGTAATTTACATTTGACACTAAGATTGATAAAATCAGTATGGCCATGTCCAATGTGCTATTGTTGGTCACATACACACATACGCACACACATACATTTGCTGAGCTCGACGAACTGAGTCACTGGTATAATAGATTCAGCCCTCCGGGCCTCGGTTGAAAAGTCGATGTTCAGATTGATTTGTATAGGAGATTTTGGATTGATTTCTATAGGAGAAAGGCAAAAATAATTTAAAAAATTAACATTATACTTGTTAAACTTTAGTCACTTAAAACCTTAATAAATTTATGTTTGCTCTACACATATTGCGCATTTTTGGAAAGGGTAGATTATTACTTTTCGAACTGTAAGTCTATTACATCGAATACGAGATATTGACAAATAACTGTTTTCAAAATAATCTCAAAAACGATTCTTTGGAGAAGAAAATGGATATCGTTTTCGTGTACAGTGATGCAAAATTGATTTGGAAAACATCTTTTTTAGTTTAAGGTGATTATCTCAAAATGTTTGTACTTATTAGATGACTTCATATTTGAAAAAAATCTTTTTTTTAGAGTTATCCTTCTTGGAGCTCTCGAGCTTGGATCTCGGAAGGACGCCTTGTAAGAATCAGTCACTATAATTGCAGCATAGATGGAAAAAGTCACCTACACAAACACTGCTTAAGACCAATTGTAGCGGACCGTTATTCTGATTGTGATATTAAGTATACGGGTCACTAAATCACCGGAGCGTTTTTATGTTTTCGAAATCTTGAGCATAGTTGTGCGTGGATGATCGCGATTGCATGTTCGCCTTTGTGTAACGTGGCGAGGGACTCGAGCTTTTGTATGTCGCGTGTGAAAGCGTATATAAATTCGATTTTGCAACCGTGTGGCCATTTTCATATTCGCGTGTATTTTTGAATGATCTCGCAGACCGTGAATATGAATCATGATTTTCAGTGTGAGGTTCAAATGCTGGAAGAGAGTGAACTCCTCCGTATCACTAAAGTTCCCGGCCATGTAGCCATGGAACGTGTTATTTAGCGGATACGAGCATTATTATTTTGATTAATGCAACTGAATGCATGTTGTTGCTAGGGCAGAGATTAAAGACTTCCGGATGTAAACGATTCGCGAACGCGCGAACACGGATGTTTGTAAGTTCGCGTTTATACATTTATGACTGATAAAACGTTCACTTTCTCACCGAGGTGTTATCAAGTTAACGAGATCGCGGGCGTAGGTGTGCGTGGATGATCGCGAAGAGCTCAAGCGTTTGTATGTTAACGTATTTGTCGCCTGTGCTAGCGCGTTACTTTTTTTTAAACAGAGCCCAAAGTGCTTAAAATAGTCGTGTTATAGCATTACTGCCTTGCCATAGATAGTGAAATGAAGCATTTTGGATGCAGCAAAATCAGCAGTGTATACGTCGTGAAACATCTGCATAGAGTGTTAAAATGATATCCTGTATCATACAGCTACACACGCGAAAAATAAGAGGTATCTTCAGAGGATCCACAATCCACTAATAAAAGGCCTACTTCCGGAAAATGGTTTGGTTTGAAATTTAGCGCGTCCCTTCACTTAGCTTCCACTCTATTAATATCAATAATGTGAACCATAATCGTCATCCGAAAACCAAACCAGTGCTAGACTATAACTCTAAGTAAAACAATTTTACGACAGTAATTTCAATCGAAAATTATAAGTGTTTTGCTGAACGTCATAAATAAGTTTTTTTCGACTCTATTACAAAGGGGGTCGCGCTGTTCCGTCAACTACTCGGCCTACAATGAATGCAATGCGTATATATTGGTATCAATCTCTTCGCTCAGTTTCTGAGAAACCAGTTTAATAACTAGAATTCAGTGTGCCACTTTTCACCCTATCATACGAGGCGCATTGACCCAAGATGGTAAAAGCTGTTCTAACCAACGACTTCAATTGTCTAAAGTTCCAATAGGAATAGAGTGGAAATGAGCTCAACACCGTATCTAATCCTCAACTGCAACAACTCGATACAGGCAGCCTCGTTAAAGTTTAGTGCACTCGCCGCTGATGGGTTGATGGTTCGGTCGAATAGAAACAGGGACCGCAGGCGGTAAATCCGTCCCCTAGCTGTGGGTTCATCCTTCGAAAACGCACCCTAATTTGCAGAGAGTGTGAAGATAGAATTTCTCCTATATTAGTATGTCGGCTGAATATGTACCACGAATGCCGAATGAAGTAATAATTGAAATCATGCTCAGCAACCTTGGTCTGGCGCTTCAGAGGCTAAGACGCTGGTCTCGTAAGCGTTTTATGTTCGAGCTCCAGCTTGGAAGGATTAGTGAACAGTATGATCGTAGCACTAGCCCTGCAATTGTCCTATGCACTACGAAGTCTGTCAAAATAGTCAAGCTCCGTAACGGAATGTAAAGAAGCTGTGGATCTTTTATATATTTACCAAAAAATACTAAAAATACCTTTTTGATTTGTTTCCATTGAATTTTCCGCGTGCAATTTACCTTTGTTAGCATTTATTTTCCTAGGCGGTGGAGAATTTCCGATGTCCTCTTACAACGCCTGAGGGTCTGGATGTAGTCGTTGTTGATTCAATATTAGTTTGGGATTTAGTCGTCTTTGCTGGTTGGACCATTGTTTATGTTTTGGCTTTGGCCATTGGTCATACGTGCAGAGTGTGGGGGCGCCATGTTCCAGTGTCACAGAAAAAGGTATAGGTTGTTTTATTCGCCTTTTTACCACCCGAACACCGTTGAGATTTAATTAACCAAAATAGGACTGGCGCCATACAATTGCATAACATGACATTCCAATCGAACTATTGGAACTATTCAACTATATAACTATTCAAACAATCCCTATCCAAAAACGGACGCACTTTTTAAAGAACCCCCAAAATTAAACCTAATACACAGCTAATTGTGATTGTGATCTGCTAAATTGGCTCGTTATCGCGCCTATTAGCGCTGTAATCGTGAATCTCAGCGCTCATTTTATGGGTAGTTGCTTCGACTGGCGCCAGGGGGTGTGATGCCTAATTGAATTGTTTTTCTTTTCTGGCATGTGGCTTCTGCCTTTTGGGATGTAGCTCCCGTTGTCAAGCGCTGAAATTCCTAGAATTCTAGGAACCGACAACGTCAGACAGAGGGCAGAGCTTGATGACAGTGTTAATGGTCCTGACTCACAGTGCTAAATGGTTTGCATAGAAGAAATAGTAGGGGAAGTGAGCGGTGGGAATTTGATAGCTCTCTGTCTCGGCTCGAAATACGTTTCAAGTGGATAGGCTACCGGGGAATGTACCGTAATGTAAAGACCGTAGCTTGACCGCAGGCCAGAGCCAAATGTTTGCACTAATTCCATTTACATTTGCTGCTCTCAACCAGCAGTGATGTTACTGTCAACAGCGGGGGTCACGCGTTGTACTGAGCAGCACTGCCGAATAAAAGCATTTCTGCCCCACTTAGATATGGTACTAGGTTTGCTAAACAATATTGATTATTTATTTTATCGATGTTTATTTTAGATAAATGATTATCAAAAGTCTACCAATTGTACGTTGTACTAAAGAAGGAAGGAGGGATGAGACGGTTATGAATATTTTAGCCATGTTCCTATCGTCATTATATTCCTTCGAGCAAGTGTCTGTTATCTTTAACACATTTCACACTGGACAATTGGCGAAATTGGACCAAATAAAGTGGAAAAAGAGTCTCAGAAATCCAATGCACTATGGTGCCATAAACGTATTTAGCAAGACGGAAACTATTTGCCCCCAAACTGTCAATTGTTTTACTTTAGAAAAAATTCTTTGTATTATGGATATGTAATTTTTCCGTATTAGTGACATTCGGAAATTCCTTCAGGTCAGATGTCGCACTCTCTATATCTCGTATATAGAGTCACTTTAGTACGGTGATGTGATATTCCAAGGTTGTCTTTCGAAGAATTACAACACTGGATACGTAAATTAATCCTTCTTATTAACCTACAAAAATATTATTAATGATTATGTGCGCACTGTTACATCACGCAGTGCCAAAAGTTTTCAGTACCACCATAAAATTTCGTTCTTTCTTAAATCGTTCGATTTTTTTTGGTAAATCAATAACTGGGACCTTTAAGAAGGCATTCTGAATCAGGGTTACCATATTCACAGATTTTTCTGTAATGTCACAGATTTTTTTCACAATTTTTTATCACAGATTCTTTTTTACAGATGACAGATTTTTGGCATTTTGATAAAAATTTCACAGATTTTCACAGATTTTTGGAAATATTGTGATTTTTCACAGATTTTTTTGGATATTTATCACAGATTTTCATAGATTTTTTCCTGATTTAGTCATCACAGATGGTAAAAAGATTTTTTTGGCCGAAACACACATTTCAATGTGGCATCCCTGATTCTGATCATCTGTTTTTTTAGCGGGCCGATAGGACTGCAGCTTATCGCTTAAGGGATCTCGGTCCGTTCCGCGAGACAAAATTTGCCAAATCGAACGAATTAGCAACTGTCTGCCAAGTAAACACCGGTCCTCGGGAGGAGGACTAAATTATGCGCCTGTTTGTTAAGTACCACTTAATTAATCAAGTCCTGAACTATTAACTATCTCTTAGGTGCCAGTCCTGTACTCCTTTCCTGAACTAGCCTCGTACCAAGGTCGAAAGAGTAGAAAGCTAGCAGGGTCAACATGTCCCCTCCCCCACCCAAGGGAATTGATCAACTTGCAGCACATATCTACCAAGAAGACATCCGAACCAACGAGAATGGACCATGTCAGTCGAAGGCCACAGGCCCAGCCATCTCGTACAGTTCCTGAAATTCGATGTTTGTTAGTGCTACTTACAGATTTAATTTCAATAGTAGTAAGAAGTGTCTCATTCCCCCTTGTAAAACTCGCTTACCGCTGCTCATCTCTTCCGACACTTCGACGCCGTCGCTCGACCATCTCATAGAAGAGATCTCTTTCATCGATTCCTCAATTTCCATCGGAGCACGTATGTGAGACGCTCAAGTAGTTCTAGTGGCTCCAATATAAACTATCTGAAGCGAAAAATACATTACTTATCACATTAAACATATTTCCTAATCCTATAATCAACTAAGGCTGCCTTCCGATTCAAATCCATAAACGCTAATGATGTGGCCATCAAGAATACGTCAGACAACCTTAATTGACCCTCTTCAGCACCAAGTCGTAACGCGGGTAGTGGCGTGAAAACTGCCGAACAGGGGTTGTGAACAGCTTGAAGCAGCATCTGATGTTGCTCCAAATGTATGTGATATCCAAGACTGACTTGGATAGTTCCATCGAGCCTAGTTTGTATACCTTACATAACTAGACTCACTGTTCTTCAGTCACCCACACATCATGTATCGGTTAAATAGCTGTGACCTTTTAGAAGGCATTCTGATCATCATCATGATCATCATCTATAATTTCAGAGGAAAATGTCGTGCGGAATTTCTCCCCTACAATTGGGAGAGATGCCGCATCAAAATATTGCGGGTGAAATGCAGCACTCGATGGCAGAGTATACGTAGCTAAAATGCATTTTTTGTACCTCCGAATGTCATTAAATGATCATTTGCGTCAGGAATAGGTTCTTAATAAGGTGTATCCACAAACTACCACACCTAACACAGTGACATATAGGATTATTAGTTTATTGATCCATACATGGGTAATCTCACGCGAAGTGATCACGGCACGTGTAATTACGGATTTAAACCAATTTTAGAGAAATTATTCATCTAGGGCCAATCTATGAAAATTCAAATTTTTGTGTCAACCATTTGACTAGTCCTGATACTTGTTTTCCGACTTAAAACACACAAATTGCAGGTCTATTGGAAATAGGACGATTTGTGCTGATTCCATCAGTGTGTAATTTTCCGAAACACAGTAATAACTCGCTTCGGATTGGGGCAGTCAGTGGTTAGCTTTTTTGGCCACATCCCCTATCATCTATTTTTGTTGGGTGATTCGTCAACAGTGCACTGCGTCACTTTGGTTAAGCAACTATTTTTTCCGCTCTTATTTTGTTATTAATAAGTAATAGTCTTCATTTCACTATTTTCAAAGTTGCACATATTTTGTCGTATGCAATTTTAAATGTTCGTTGTTTTTATGTCATTGTAAGAGAGGAGGTATCCGCCGGGTTATTGAAATTGCTGACATTGCTTTGGTGTGCGTGGGAAGGACGCATGGTCTTGTCTGAGTGGAGTGATGACTTCAGTCATGAATGAGATTTATGAACGGACTATTTGCGAGAGAGATCGAAGGCCAGTTCTTCAGTCATCAGCGCAAAATTTTTTTTTCATATCCCTGTCCCAAAAACGGTCGATATTGTTTAGTTGTGGCCCCAGCTCATATCCACTGTTGTTTTTTTCTATTCGAGATTTTGTGTTGCTTTTCCTTTTGCTGGTTTGTCTTCTGTAGAAATAATGTCTGAAATAACTGTATTCTATATCTTCACTCGAAACTGTAGGCATAACCAGTAGGATAACAATTATACCAGAATAATACCTGTCACAAGAAAAGAATTAAAACACACACAAATATCGCTTGTATAAGATTCCGTATAGTCCGCAATCCGTTGCTTCAAGTTGCTTATTTTGCCAATCGTATTAATATGACAAATGATAAATTCTCCAAATTCTCGGCAGCCCAGAGCAATTCTTACATTTTAACGCTATTGACACACTAATAGCACTCCCATTCCCGTGATACATGTGGAGATGCAGAGTATTCCTCGGTGTCAAGCAGCCACATGATATAAATAAATAAATAAATGAGTATTGAAGTAACATTACTTCCTTTCCCAGAAGATCTGTATTCGGACGTGGCCGGCGTCGGTATTGATCAGCATGCAGGGATCAATATAGATTGCACAATGTGGCTCATCATGTTATTCCCAAGCATGTTGTTTCAATGAACACTTTGCAATTTCAATTGGTTCTGGGCAAAAACGGAGTAGCAATCACGGGCGATCTCTTTTGCTTATGCTTCATGGGCTAACTGAATATGGCAATCACTGACGGTTTTTATAAGGTGTAGAAGACGCTAAACTGGAATGTATAGAGAATTATCCAGAGAATGTCAAAATTTGCTTTAAATTTTCTGGTCTGGCAGGCAATTTGTAGATGTGTAGAAACGGTACAATTCCTATTTTGTTGATCTGACGTCTTGTCACCATCACCAATTCTGTGGCATCACGTTAATACAATTTTATATTTTCAAATTAAATGATTGGCCCTAGCCTGGCGGATCGGAGGGTAAGGCGATCACCCTATGAATAAATCGTCGTATGTTTGAGCCCCAGTCAAAAAGAACGCTAAGCGATCAAAATTGCTTTCCTTTGTTTTTTCACGCATAAGACGTGTATAGAGAACAACTTTATATTTATTTATTTAAATATTTAGATTTTTCTACTGATCCAAAATTTTTAATGTGATCAATACTTTTCATACTGAATTTACGAATAAAAAAATATACCACAATTATTTTCCTAACGCCTCCCCGAAACAGTGGAAAAACGCAGCCCAGCAATTTTCAATGTCATATTCAATAATATTTCCGGTGTATTTGTAATAAACACTTGTTATGTGTTTTTATGCGAAATGACTGGTTTCGTCTGGGCCAATTTATTGAACGCTATCAGCACTGACTACCTGACATGATACAACTGGATAAAGGCGACTTCCGTAAGCCTAACCACCTTTTTCACATTCAGCAAATGTTTCATATCACAAATACTCGGTGTTGTACGAACATGTCTGTAACATGTTCGTACAAGACCGAGTATCTGTGATATGAAACAGTAACAGTTGCTTTTGCTATTGAGACCTTTTTGGTTTTCTTTATCACGGTGTCTTTGTCGAACAACTTTATTCAAAAAAATTCGGCATCTGTAAAATTTCGGGATATGAAAGAATGGACTTTTCCCTTGCATTTGAATGTAAAATTAAAATATTCTGTCGGGGGGTCTAGAACAACTTTTTATTTTAAAGTTTTTTGATTGAAAACTGAAGTTTTTTAACGAAATTTATTCGCAGTTTTGCTGCTAATTGGTACCATAAACATTCAAAAAACACTTAAAGTGAGAATCTGATGAACAATCCCATTGTCTACAACTTCGTAGAATGCTATAAATCGATATAAAATCAACCGAAAAGTTATTACAATTATATCAGTTTTTAGGTGTGCGGTGATTAAGAAGTCGATTAACAAGGACTTCCAAAAATTGTTGGGTTTAAATGAACAGTAAATTCAGATAAATTTCAATGTATACAAAGTGCCATTCTCAGCAGAAAAAATATATTTTCAGATTTCTCCGGGTCTTGGGCGAAAATGATTTTCAAACAAAACTTTAAAATAAAAAGTTGTTCTGGAGCCTCAGACAGAATATTTTAATTTTACTTTCAAATGAAAGGGAAAAGCCCTTTCTATCACATGCTGAAGTTTTAGCGATGCCGTTTTTTTTCGAATTAATTTGTTCTACCAAACACACCGTGTTATCTTCATATAAAATATATTCGATCCTGACCTGCTGGACAAAAACGGAAAACCCTATTTTTTCATAATTTTCCGTCTATTTTACGAAAAACAAAATACGGTTTCAGCATACATAAATTGTTTTTTGTCGGACAGTACTATTTTACATTGAAGAATATATCTCAAACAATATATTAGAATCTGTGGGGATAACTTAGGGCACCACACTGACGCTGAGTAACCCCGTTGTTTTCGCCATAAATGATTTTTTTTTCTGAATGTTACTTGACAATTACAACAAAATGTGTTAGTTACCGACAAACAGAGAAAAGGGTGTCTGCTCCAATCGTGTTTTTGGATCTCGACTTACCTGGAATAGAAAAGAAAAAAAAAGCCTTTTTAGAAATATGGTAAGAATCAAATTCAAATCACAATTTTATTAACAGATTGATTAAAAGTCATTAGGCAGCTCAACCTTAAATATGAATAGTTAGAGAGGGTTGAATAACTGATGTGTATAAAGTTAGCACTACCACATACGAAAAGGTGAGCCATGACACATGGATTAATTGTTGCTTAATTCTCGTAAATTAGTTGTGAAGTTAAAAAAATGTCGCCCTTGTTTTTAAAAAATCGGTATAGTAGTGCTAACTGTAAAGTAGAGTTAACGTAACCACTCAAGAAAAGTTTGAACACTCCAGGCACACGTATACCTTTGTCGTAAGTTAGTAGTGAAGTTAAAAAAAATTGTTGCGCTTGTTTTGTACTTTTTTACTTCGAAAAGTGATCACCTCGGTTTACGATACGTAAAATCTTTTAAAAAATTACATACAATAATACGACAAGTGGGAAAACGAGAGTTCTGTTGAGATATGTAAAATTAAACGACTTAAGTACAATATGGCCAGTGACTGTAGTACACGACCAATAACAGCATGAGAATCTCAGAATAAAAAGAAAATAATTCGCCGCATTATTTTGTTTCTGCAACGTTATGGGCCCCGGTTTCTCTATCTTGAATAATTTGTTAACATTTTATTAAAACCAAACGACGATTCTTTTCATAATGCCTTTAGTTGTCTATTGTTGTACAGTATTCCATTATTTTCAAATCAACTTTTCGCGTTACTGATTCAAAGATTTTGGGTTATGTTTCAACACACAAACACACTCGTCCTAACGTAATACTCTTGAAGTAGGTTAAAGCAGCGGCGGTAAAGCTTCAAACATTAACGCTCTTATTAGATTCCAATCGGGAAAATTAATTAATTTTCCCGCGTAATTACCACCTCAGAATCGTGTGAAACGCAAACAATCAGAAATTGTTTCTCCAATGTCAAACATCCCTCCCCTCCCCCACGGCCATCGATCTCGGCAACTCGCCTTTGCCGATGGCTTTAAGTAACTTTTGATATTCTCGCAAATTTGTCATGAAAATTGAACCACGGTACCATGTATCGAACCGTGCACAAACGCCATTAACGTACGAAGTAAACCCTGGGCGTACTATAGAAGGATCAGAACAAATTTGTACACTGTGAATGTTTCCGTTCGGGAGCCAGCGTAGCTTTTGGCGTGGTTAATCATTTGTGCCGCATAATAATAGAGCATTATGATTGCTTCATACGAAAAAGTATTTTCGCCATGGGGTGAAGCCAAACATAGTGGCTCCATGGAAGGCGACAACACCAGGCACAAAATATTGATGCCTTTGACATTAGCTACTCATTGTAACCGTAAGCACTTCTACTAAAAAATGAGTAAAATTTGATGGATTGATCAATATGATTGATATTATTGGAGTAGGTTATCTTAATCTGATATTAGTATTACAACATTCCTACTTGTCTGACCTACTTCTGCTCATTTTTGTGTAGGTTTTGTTTTGTCGCAAATGAGAAGATTTTACTAATGTCTGACCGTACCCACTCAAACACTGGTAAAAGTAATTAACTGAGAATGAGCCTGTAGTTCACCATACGCCTCTAACGTCGCGTTGACACCGTTACAATTCGGTGCCAATCACTCAAACCCCGGACGTGCGAATATTCCGTGATTGCGGGCAGTTTTCCGCTAATTCTAGAAGGTTAATATGTTTTGCCGGTCGTTGTGATTGTGTTTCTCCAATTTCCAATTTTCTTCGGGGAGACGGTAGAAAGAGTAATTCATTTTGCTCAATTATACCAATTGGTAGTAAAAAAGTTGAGCCGCAACGAAGGAACCGAATTTGCATATCGCAACGTAAAGTTGTAATGACGGAGTATAAATGTTATGCTTAGTTTGGGTGTTCATTCGGAGCTAGACATTTTTAGGGTGCGAAAAAGAGGATTTTTTACCCGATGAATAGTTTGTGTGGCAATCTCCGAGGGCTTATTCGGCTTGTTATAATTATAAATATTTTTGGTTGATGTCAGCATTATTCTAATTTGCTCTAAATATGTCCGATTATTTAACGGACTACCGATTTTAAGACATTCATTTGATTCATCAATAATAACGATAAAGAAAACTGTTGGGGTTCCGTTATGACGGCATCACAGTATCTATGGTAAAGTGGTTAACGCACCCAACAAGAGATCTTATTCGATTCCTACTCGGTCACGGTAGTCATTTCTTTTTACAGTGTAATAAATAAAATAAGTAAATTTTTTACCGAATTCCTTTCTTACTTTCTTACCATCTCACTGCGGTTTCAAAATGAAAACTAAAGCCTATGTCATTAAAAAATGAGAAAAAAAGTTGAGGTGCTAACCGATGCGATATTAGGTTTTAGGTAACTACCGGAAACACCTAAACACGAAAACGTTATCGAAAGTCAGTAAATATTTTTGACAGTCTATCTTGCGTTTGGGACTGTGCGCCTTAGTTAATCTTTTTCAGTAAATTTTTCCTTCGAACATTTCCCATGGATCTTGTGTAGTCTTTTTTGAGTTCGGTTTGCTTTTTTTGCGTTCTCTCGTTTTGTTTTTTTTCGTTTACTTATTTTGTTTCTGCATTTCCTCTCTTCCATTTCTCGCTCTTCTTTTCTTATTTTATTGCTTCTTTGATTTCCTTCTTTTTGTTTTATTGTTACCTTGCTGTTTCTTTCTTTATAATTTCCCTGCTTTCTTGTTTTCCTGCATAATTGTTTTCTTTTTCCGTTTATTCGGCATCTCGTTTGGTTTTATCGTTCAAGGAAACAAAAATATAACAAAACTAGAAAGCTAGAAAACAAGAAAGCACTAGTTTCCAGTAACAGGTAGCAGAACGAAACAAGAAATAAATATTCAAAAATACAAGCCAGCCACAAAACATTTTTTTGTGGTTGGCTAGTATTTTTGCATAATTTTGTTTTATTCTCTTGTTTTCGTATTTCCATGTTTTCTTTTTTGTAGCTATTGATTTTTCTTGTTATCTCATTCTGTTGATTCCCAGTTTTCCAATTTACTAACGTCTTGTATTCTAGCTTTACAGTTATCTTTATTACTTGTTTTTGTTTTATTTTTGATTTCTTGTTTTTTTTTATTTTCTTGAATACCTTATTTCTTGTTTCGTTCTGCTTCCTGTTACTGAAAACTATTGCTTTCTCGTTTTGTTATTTTTTGTTTCCTTGATTCTCATTTTCATGTTTCTGCTTGGTTCTTGTTTTGTCTTTATTTTCTTGATTCCCTGTTTTCTTATTTTCTCGTTTTCTTACCTTCTCATTTTTTCCTTTTAATATTTTCTCATTTACTCGCTTTCTTGTTTTCTTAATTTATTGTTTTCTTATTATTTTGTTCTTTTTTTCGTTTTCTTGTGTTCTTATCTTCTTGTTTTCTTATTTTATTATTCTTTTTTTATTATTTTCTGATTTCTTTATTTTTTTCTTTTTTTGATCTCGTATTCTCTTATTTTTTCATTTTCTTTTTTCTTATTTTTTCATTATTTTTTCATATTTTTCTATTCTCATATCTTCTTTTTTGTATTTTCTTATTTTCCTATTTTCTTATTTTCTTACTTTCTTATTTTCTTATTTTCTTATATTCTTATATTCTTATATTCTTATATTCTTATATTCTTATATTCTTATATTCTTATATTCTTATATTCTTATATTCTTATATTCTTATATTCTTATATTCTTATATTCTTATATTCTTATATTCTTATATTCTTATATTCTTATATTCTTATATTCTTATATTCTTATATTCTTATATTCTTATATTCTTATATTCTTATATTCTTATATTCTTATATTCTTATATTCTTATATTCTTATATTCTTATATTCTTATATTCTTATATTCTTATATTCTTATATTCTTATATTCTTATATTCTTATATTCTTATATTCTTATATTCTTATATTCTTATATTCTTATATTCTTATATTCTTATATTCTTATATTCTTATATTCTTATATTCTTATATTCTTATATTCTTATATTCTTATATTCTTATATTCTTATATTCTTATATTCTTATATTCTTATATTCTTATATTCTTATATTCTTATATTCTTATATTCTTATATTCTTATATTCTTATATTCTTATATTCTTATATTCTTATATTCTTATATTCTTATATTCTTATATTCTTATATTCTTATATTCTTATATTCTTATATTCTTATATTCTTATATTCTTATATTCTTATATTCTTATTTTCTTATTTTCTTATTTTCCTATTGTCTTATTTTCTTATTTTCTTTTATTCTTATTTTCTTGTTTTCTTATTTTCTTATAGTTTCATATTTTCTATTTTTTCTTATCCTATTTTCTTCCTGTATACATATCTTCATATTTTATTATGTTCTTTTCTTATTTTCGTAATTACCTGTTTTCTTTTGCTAGTTTTTTTTAGTTTTATCGCTTTTTCATTTTGTTTTCTTTTTAGCTTATTTTCTTGTTTTCTTGCTTTTTTGTTTTAGCGTTTTCCTGTTATCTTATTATCTTGATTTTTTTTTATTTTATTATATTGTTATCTTGTTATTTTTTTGATGTTTTAACGACATTCAATTAGCAAGGGACTGGAAAATGAAGTATATTTTTCAATATTAAGAGCCAAAGAACTCAAGGGAGAACAAGGCGTCGAAGGAAGAAATTTTTAGAAAAGCGTGGAATGGGTCGTATGAGCAAGCTTAGAGGTGACCGGTAACTTCACCCTTTGTCTGCTACCGCAGGAGTCAGGATCGTTTGAAAAATATTCTTCATTGAATATTGAATGACATAAAAAAGGAAAATTGATTCACTCTTAGTCGTTAACAAAAATGGTTATTTTGTTATCTTGTTTTCTTGTTATTTTGTTATCTTATTATCCTGTTATCTTGTAATGTTGTATTCTTTTATTCGTTTATTCTTGTATTCTTGTTTTCTTGTATTCTCGTATTCTTGTTTTCTTGTATTCTCGTTTCCTCGTTTACTTGTTTTCATGTCTTCTTTTTCTCTTGTTTTCTCGTTTACTTTTTGTCTTGCTTTCTTGTTTTCCTGTGCTCTTATTTATGCTCTTAGTATAGGAGGAAGAGGTTATTAAGACCATGGGGGTAATTCGGACACCCATGGTCTTGATAACTTAATAACGGATTTCTTAGAAAATCGTAGGACTTTCTGACTGTCGTACATATTCATGGAAGCGCTATTCTAAAACAATAATTTTGACAGCTGAATCTAATGCTTTGTTTTTGCTTTTCTCAATAGAAATATTGCAATTGCTCTGAAAACCGACTTTTTTCTTTTTAGAAAGGAGATACAACTGTTTCGTTTTTTGCCATCCTCGAAACAATAATCATTATAATGGTAAAACCGTGATTAATGCAACAAATAAAAGTGAACAAAATAACAGGTAAATGTATTGTATTCCTGTTTTATGGAATGATTTTTGTTTTGGTGAAAACACAAATATTTTGAAGACGCATACCACTTTTGTGCGTAATAATCATACGAAGCTTTTCACACCCCCTATTCCATCAACCACCGTTAAGCAGCTTGCAGCTGCGCACACCATTGCATACGCCACAACAAAGAAAATACATAATGCGCCAATCGAGAGCTGTGACTACCCAGATTAATTTTTTTTAACACAATATATTTTTTTGCTTCTCAAGGAGTTTTTCTAATAAAGATTTCTTAGATAAACAAAATTCCATCTAAAAATGAAAAAAAATGTGACGGTCTGAATAGCCCCGTAGTGAGGTTCCGAATTACCCCCACATTGTAAAAAGATGGAAAAACGTAGTTTTACAAATCGTCGTCTAGCGCTACCACGAAGTGGTACAAATGAAATTTTATGGCTCTAAAATGTAACTGAGGTTTTAAACTAACAATTAGGACCTTTGATCGATGAATTCTTTCACTTTCAGACCAATTATCGCATGGGTATATTTGTGAATGTATTTGCCAAATGTTGGGCGTAGTTGTCGGTGGATGGTTGCGATTGCATGTTCGTGTTTGTGTATCATCGCGAAGGGCTCGGGCGTTCGTAAGCCAACGTGCTCGATCGCGTGGGCGTTTGCATGTCGCATGTGCTAGCGTGTAAGCAATTTCGTGCGTGCAAATTCGAGTTTATAATCGTGTGACCATTCGCATATTCGTGTGCAGCACCCAACTGCATACTATACATTCCATTTGAGATTAGGTTACTGAAAATTGATACAGTCATCACCGAAGCGGCTCAAGTTCTGGAATATGTCCGGAACACGAGACTTTCGGCAAGTGGAACTTTTCATTTGAAGCTAAGTTTGTGCAAATCGGTTCAGCCATCTCTGAGAAAATTGCATGTTTTCACCTCAACGCGCACATTAACATAAAAATCACTGTCACTATCGCATGTAAAAAGTATGCACAAATTACGGTACTTATCAATAATCGAGAAAGTGTATCCGAAAATATTGAACACGGTGTAAGCTCTAATATAATCCCAACTGGATATCCTAAAATCATTCCCGTCACCCCGTTGTGTCTGGCAATTCGAATTGCCCATTTATCCATTGTTGCAAGAAAATTACCCATTCAACATGTGTTGCAGCAGTGCAAACAACCAAATTAAAGTGAATGCTAAAGTAGGAAATAAAAAAGGGCGAAATGTTCACTGGATGGCTGGATGTGCAGTGACTGTTCCGAACTATGTATTGAAGATAGCTAGTGGGTCGGCACGCGGGTGGTTGGGTTAGACGTATTTGTATTTGGCGGCAGCTTTGCACAGATGAGAACTTATCTCTCCCCGGAAGGAAGACGCTCTGCTGAACGAACGCACGGAACGGCGGCAGGCACGCGAATGCAACGTCCCGGTACCGGAGAAAAGAGACAAGAAGACATAATATTAAATTTATACACAGAATGCCATTAAGTGAGCATTAAAAATGATAAATTGTATCAAAAGTTGTATGCGCTGGATTGTTCGGCCGGCACTGGGAACAACTGGACAGGACGCGATAGAAAACTGGACACCATATGCAACTGAGACAGTTTCCCCATGCGACAAAAAGGAGCAATTGTTTTTGTTGTTTGTGAACATAGAGATGTATGGCCGAAGCAAGATATGTGATTTTGCGAGTTGCCGACTAAAAGCGCGCTTTCGGGCTATTTACCACATTTCCTCTCCAGCGCGCTCTGGGAGGTTGGATTGAACATAAAGTACCCAAGACATATGATGTCAGTGCAATAAAACCAACATTGGCATAATGGAGATAAATAAGTTGAAAACCATCAAAGAAAGTGATGGGAAGGGTCTTTGGTAAAACGGGAAATAAATCATTAATCGCTCATAAGTTTTCCGAAAACCGACTGTGAAGTTCAAAGTAGACGGAAAAATATGAAGTCGTCGCGTGTCGGACGTTAAGAAGTTAACATGTTGCGAAAGGAAGTGATATATGGTTCCGACATACGGTGGAGGTTCCGGACGAAGGAACACAACAGGACCAGACGCCCAGGGAGAAGGAGGGGAGCTGCGGCTGCACGAGATAAACAGAAACACCAGACTGCACAGCAAAAAAAAGTGAAACTATCTCGGGAACTGAATAGCTTTTCTGCTCGCTCCAGGGTTATCTGTATAGCTTTCGGAGGCGGATAAAAGAAACCGGTGAGCCCGTTGGAGATATACGAAGAAACAGGACTGCAGGGGGGAGGACCTGACAACATTTCCCATCGGGGAACCCCATTCACCGTTAGAGTTGAAGGAGGGGAATCTTTGAACAGAAATAAAAAACATGTTATGAAAAAATTAAATCAGAACTATTGGGAAATTGCTTTAAAAGAAAACGCGTTCATTTTGTGTACACAGGGCAAGATTTCGTTACAGCATCAAAACAAACACTTTTGAATCCGGTTACTTACAAAAGTTTCTCATCTTAGTTCGAATAAAATTAAACCCTTCTTTCGTAGCTTTTACGAATGATGACCCGAAAAATTGTACCGATGACGCCTAAACTCTTTAGTCTTATGGAGGCCTCAAATGATCGGAGGCAAACGAGTAGGTGATGTTCGGCAATCCGCGTCCCTTGTCATCTTAATTTTCGTACGGAGTGCTGATTTTGAAATGTTATTTTCCGGTCTGATTTTATTGCATAGTAGCTGGAACTTTTATTTCACTATTTTCAAAATAGCACATATTAGTCGTATGTAGTTTTGATTGGCCGTTTACTGGATGACGCCAATCGAGCTAACATTTCTTTGAACTGAACAAACTAATTTCTATGTTTGTTTAGAGTTCATTTGAATAACTAGGGAACTAATAAGTACGACATTCAATATGCGTGGGGAATACGCATGGTTGTGTCTGAGTTGAATGATGGCTTTTGAATCTGGTATGAGAATTATAAATTCGCAAGAATTGCTGAAACCATATAGAAGAACAAAAAATGAACAAACTGAAGAAGAAATGTTATATTGTCATATTTGTTGGATTATTTTTATTCCACTAAATCAGGTTCATAATATTATAACAATTATTTACATCGTATGTATTAGTTTTATATACTTATTTTAATATTATTTTGGGGCTACCTAAAATGTACTATATTATTAATTGCCATCGTAAAGGAAATCAATTTTTTTGTCTTATATTATGTCGTACTCCTGACAGTCGTCTGTTAATAGTTAAAGTTGCATGTTTATACGCTGAATTTATAAATCAATTCAACAAACGATAAATCTCTCACAAATTCTAGGCAGCCGGCTGCCCAGTGTAATAAATATATGTTTAAACTTTTCAGAGTTGCATAGATCGTATCCTTTATCAATATAAATGCAGATGTGCAGATACAGATGGATAGGTACTTCCAGCCTCCCTTCGTTGATTTTCTTTTTTAATTTCGCTTGTTCTTGATAATTACGGGGTAACAATTACGAAATATACGGCCATAATTTTCATACTAAAATCATCTGAAACATAAGAATCGTATGGCTGATCAGTAGAGTGGGACATGGTTATATGAAAAAAATAAAATTTCGCTCCGAGTAACTTTTTGGGTCCCATTTAGCTCCCAGAACAACTCTGCAAATTTTTAGTTCGATCGGGGAAACTATATTTTTGCGCCCACGGTTTAAAGTTTACATGGGATTTCGTATGGGGAAAACGTCTTTTGCAAATTAATTCTTCCATGAGTCGCCCGTTACCTTCTAAAAATAAATAGATGTCTGATTTTTATAGGAAATTTGTCAAGGAAACAAAGTCTAGAAGACCACGAAACGATCTGATGCTTGTGGAAAAAGTTATTAAGCAAAAACCGATGGATGCCGTGAAGATTGATGAAAATTTCACTTTTCATAGCATCACTGCTGCTGACGGTCGAATTATATACAAAATCTTTAACTTTCTCTTATTATGTACAAAAGAAGCCTCAATTTATCCCTCAAAACTCTTGCGAAGTGGCCAAACAATATAGATAAATGATTTAGACACATTAAGAGAAGATCAACACAAAATTGCATATAATTGGACAATCAACAACAGTGGTGCTAGAAAAAATGAATATTTTATCAATCGTCAGAGCATCAATTGGTTTCAGCTTAATAACTTTTTTCTCAAGCGTCAGATCGTTTCGTAGTTTTCGAGACTTTGTTTCTTTGTTAAATTTCCTACAAAAGCCACATAACGGTTTATTTTTAAGAAGCAATGGGCGACTCCTGGAGGAATTATTTTGTGAAAGTTAATTTTCCCATATAAAATCCCATGTAAACTTTAAACAGTGGGCGCGAAAATATAGTTTCAGGGATCAAGCTAAGAATTTGCACAGATGTTCTAGGACCCAAATGGTACCCAAAAAGTTGCTCGGAGCTGGAATCTATTTTTTGTCCCACCCTACTGATCAGGTCTATATGATTTCGACCTAATCTGTGAATACGAGACCAGGTACCCAAAGATTGAAATGTATGGCTTCGTATGCTCGAAGTCTGAACAGAATATGTCTAGTTAAATCGTCGAGGACGTCACTAAACGGGATCAGACCTTGTTCCTGGAAGCCATTCCGTTTCCTTATCCAGTCAAGTCTAGTTAAGTCTAGTCAAGTTTAGTCAAGTCAAGTCTAGTCAAGTCTAGTCAAGTCTAGTCAAGTCTAGTCAAGTCTAGTCAAGTCTAGTCAAGTCTAGTCAAGTCTAGTCAAATCTAGTCAGGTCTAGTCAAGTCTAGTCAATCTAGTCTAATCAAGTCTAGTCAAGTCTAGTCAAGTCTAGTCAAGTCTAGTCAAGTCTATAGTCAAGTCTATAGTAAAGTCTAGTCAAATCTAGTCAAATCTAGTCAGGTCTAGTCAAGTCTAGTCAAGTCTAGTCAAGTCTAGTCAAGTCTAGTCAAGTCTAGTCAAGTCTAGTCAAGTCTAGTCAAATCTAGTCAGGTCTAGTCAAGTCTAGTCAATCTAGTCTAATCAAGTCTAGTCAAGTCTAGTCAAGTCTAGTCAAGTCTAGTCAAGTCTAGTCAAGTCTAGTCAAGTCTAGTCAAGTCTAGTCAAGTCTAGTCAAGTCTAGTCAATCTAGTCTAATCAAGTCTAGTCAAATCTAGTCAAGTCTAGTCAAGTCTAGTCAATCTAGTCTAATCAAGTCTAGTCAAGTCTAGTCAAGTCTAGTCAAGTCTAGTCAAGTCTAGTCAAGTCTAGTCAAGTCTAGTCAAGTCTAGTCAAGTCTAGTCAAGTCTAGTCAAGTCTAGTCAATCTAGTCTAATCAAGTCTAGTCAAATCTAGTCAAGTCTAGTCAAGTCTAGTCAATCTAGTCTAATCAAGTCTAGTCAAGTCTATAGTCAAGTCTATAGTCAAGTCTAGTCAAATCTAGTCAGGTCTAGTCAAGTCTATAGTCAAGTCTAGTCAAGTCTAATCAAGTCTAGTCAAATCTAGTCAGGTCTAGTCAAGTCTAGTCAATCTAGTCTAATCAAGTCTAGGCAAGTCTAGTCAAGTCTAGTCAAGTCTAGTCAATCTAGTCTAATCAAGTCTAGTCAAATCTAGTCAAGTCTAGTCAATCTAGTCTAATCAAGTCTAGTCAAGTCTATAGTCAAGTCTATAGTCAAGTCTAGTCAAATCTAGTCAGGTCTAGTCAAGTCTAGTCAACTCTAGTCAAGTCTAATCAAATCTAGTCAGGTCTAGTCAAATCTAGTCAATCTAGTCTAATCAAGTCTAGTCAAATCTAGTCATGTCTAGTCAAGTCTAGTCAATCTAGTCTAATCAAGTCTAGTCAAATCTAGTCAAGTCTAGTCTAATCAAGTCTAGTCAAGTCTAGTCAAGTCTAGTCAAGTCTAGTCAAGTCTAGTCAAGTCTAATCAAATCTAGTCAGGTCTAGTCAAGTCTAGTCAAGTCTAGTCAAGTCTAGTCAAGTCTAGTCAAGTCTAGTCAAGTCTAGTCAAGTTTAGTCAAGTCTAGTCAAGTCTAGTCAAGTCTAGTCAGGTCTAGTCAAGTCTAGTCAAGTCTATAGTCAAGTCTATAGTCAAGTCTATAGTCAAGTCTATAGTCAAGTCTATAGTCAAGTCTATAGTCAAGTCTATAGTCAAGTCTATAGTCAAGTCTATAGTCAAGTCTATAGTCAAGTCTATAGTCAAGTCTATAGTCAAGTCTATAGTCAAGTCTATAGTCAAGTCTATAGTCAAGTCTATAGTCAAGTCTATAGTCAAGTCTATAGTCAAGTCTATAGTCAAGTCTATAGTCAAGTCTATAGTCAAGTCTATAGTCAAGTCTATAGTCAAGTCTATAGTCAAGTCTATAGTCAAGTCTATAGTCAAGTCTATAGTCAAGTCTATAGTCAAGTCTATAGTCAAGTCTATAGTCAAGTCTATAGTCAAGTCTATAGTCAAGTCTATAGTCAAGTCTATAGTCAAGTCTATAGTCAAGTCTATAGTCAAGTCTATAGTCAAGTCTATAGTCAAGTCTATAGTCAAGTCTATAGTCAAGTCTATAGTCAAGTCTATAGTCAAGTCTATAGTCAAGTCTATAGTCAAGTCTATAGTCAAGTCTATAGTCAAGTCTATAGTCAAGTCTATAGTCAAGTCTATAGTCAAGTCTATAGTCAAGTCTATAGTCAAGTCTATAGTCAAGTCTAGTCAAATCTAGTCAGGTCTAGTCATGTTCGAAGTAGGTTCTAAGAAGTTCAAAGGGGTATGCCTGGTGTGACAGTTGACAATATCGTCGAAGAGATGTACCACGACAAGCATATCTAGGACGCTGTCAACACAGTGTTTACGAATATACTTTCCGAGCTTCAGAAGAAATGGCGAAGGGACCAACAAAGTAGCGCCATTGACTAGAAAGCCGCCATGAAACTACAAATCGGGTTTTGGGAGAAATGTGAACCGGACGTTCACCGGAATCGCCGGACTGACCGCGACACCTTACCGGGTAACTCGTGAGTAGGCTAGATTTACCGCCGGGGATTAGACCGAGTAGACCGCGTCGAATAGCTAGCAGTGGGTCGTTGGGGCGCCAGTGAACCGGAAGCCACGCTCCAGCCGGAATCGCTGGATGGACCTCTGCACCTACTGGCTGACCCGTTGAATAGGCTAGGTCCACCGCCGGGGACTAGATCGAGTAGATCGGGACGAAGTGCGGAGCTAAATGGCTCACAGAAACTAACATCGGTATCGAGAGAAATCTACCGCCGAGGAATTCACAGATTCGACGCCGTGGATTATCTGACAGAATCGTGACAAAATTGAGAGCTAATTGGCTCACGAAATAAACACATTCCGATGCCGAGAAACTCTCAATTGGAGCAGAGTAGTTCACCGCTGGATTGATCTCAATAAAGCTGGGAGCTACATGGCTTAGGAAGTGTGTATCCGTTTTCGGGAGAAATTTATGCGCCGGGGAGTTGGGTGTGTGCACCGTCGGGGACTATCCGAGTAGATCGTGATGAATGTCTCACGAAACAGGAGCTGAATGGCTCATGGAATCGGCATCTAAATAACTTGCGGGGACGAGAGCTGAAATGAAGAAGTAATAGATGGAAGTAAGAAGCAAGAGAAGAGTCGAGAGTCAAATCAAAGGTCGAGCCATGAACCAAGTAAGGCTACGAGATAGAGCAAAAGAAAAAGGTGCGACGAAAGCACAACGACCCCCACGACGTACGATGTAGATTGGTGACGTGACATGACCTCTCTTTTGTCGGTTCTCATAATAAAGAGGGACAAATCTGTCTTTACCATGAGACAAGTTGGTAGACTTTAGCGATAAACTGCCAGCAGAATACAAAAGATTAGTCCGTAAGATTTTAAGGCTGTTTTTAATGACCATGTCACTTCTAGTTTTCCGATCTGTATATTTCACATCCTTGCTCTTACGTGAGTACTATGGTTTCAAATTTTCAGAACCTTCCCTACTTAGTGATCTCTAGCTGAAATGCAGTTAAAAAGAAAAAAAAATGGGGTGCCAGTCTAAATAAGAAGTGCGAAAAATCTGGTAAAGCTGTCACTCGAGGCCAAATAAGCGGCCATTCATCTCTGATATAGAACTCCTAGCCCTACTGCCCCGTGGTACTAGCTGGGGTACGAGCAACCCTTATAAAGACGGAGTATCCAAACTCGGTGAGATCTTTGACCGTATGCTGACAGGGAAGGGGAATCCGGGTGAGCGCCGCTTCCTGCATCAAGGGGCGGCTTACCACTACAATCCAACGATGGAAGGCACCTCGATTACTGCTGGTCTTAGTATGGGGCACAATGCGAATGACCAGAGACTGGAGGTGGGACATCTGGCTTCCAAGAGGAACGAGTCCCAAGAGCTACCGATACGAACGGACGAAGAGAGCAGCCATGGACAACACACAGCATGCAAGAAATGATGCACCTGTGATGAATGCTGCGACTAGAAGACGCTCATCCTCACGGGAACACAGAGGCGTAGGATCATGTGGACGACGGAGATAAATTCACGATCCATGCCCACTATTTTTGCACAGCGCTTAAGACCAACATGAGCGGTCGACCTCAGATACTCGAGATGTTCGATGTGGCATATCCAGAGCTTGCCGGACGTCTGAATCAGACCGCGATGAACGTAAGGCGTCGAGCAATCATCCGCATATACTCCAGTGGAATAAAAGGAACAATATAGCAAGTGATGTGTAGCGCTGGTGGAGGCATCTGCAGCTGAAGTCCCATCATTGCCAGAAGACCTCACCCCTTGATTGGCAACTAATACATGATTTGGTCTCCAAAATGGACGAAGCGCGTGCGCAGTATCGCGAAACGTTGCGTCCCAGGATCCAGAAGCTTCAGTATTCTTTTAAGCTGATCTACGCATTTCAGGTCATAAACGGTATCGTTCTTCTAATGCCCTGGAACTTGTACAGAACCTGGAAGATCTGCAGCTGATAGTACACACTTAATTTTTTTTTGCCGAATCTCAGCTTTTTTCGCATCTTTTGCCGAAATCTCAACAGCTGAGATCTCAGTTAACAATTTGTTTGCTGAGATATCAGTAAAAGTGACGTTTCATAGCTGAGACTAGGAAAATATTTCACAAAAAATCTGCAAATAAATCTCACTTTACTGAGATATCAGTTTCTAAATTTGCTGACTATACGGCTGTTGGGAAATTGCCGAACGGAATTGAGTGTGTATTCTGTGCTACAGTGGCAATCATTAGATGTTTAGGATACCGACTTACACCTAGAGGTGACCCGCCCCAACATCACTGGGAAAGGCGAGTACATCCATGGGAGCTGTGAATGGAGGGTCTGATCTTCAACAAATGTGCCGCCATTGGAAGGTTGACTGCGTACAAAAACGACAACAGATTGGCGAAATGATGTTGTCATGTAGCTGCGATCATTGCACCTACAGAGCTTCGCATGCTGGGAGCTCATCAGCTGACGGAGAAACACGACACACTAATACAGCAAATGAGTATCCTATGAAAATGGCTAAGGCGTTACGCTGACTTTACGAAGTGACGATAACAAAGTTGGATGTTTAGTGGTAACGAACGAGTGTTCTATTACCAAAGCAGCCACGGGAAGCCTGATTTCAGCCAAGTTCTACCGGATATCGGCAATGTCACCAGTTTTTGGGCCGGTATTTGGGACGCCCCCGTACAACATTGCGAGGTGCAACTGTTGCTATGGCGCTAGGAAGAATGGGCAAGCGCAGGTGTCACCGTCGAAACCAGAGATGTATCTACACGAGGTGACGCAGTACCTTAGGAATTGGGTGACTCCTGGACCAGACGGTGTCCAAAATTTTTGGTATAAGAACATGTCTGTTGTACATTCTACGATAGCATCCTGACAGAGGGGCATAACGGATACAAGAAAAACACACATGGTTGGAAAGATCAAGCTATCATCGATGCAGTCATTGTTAGACAAGCAGTGTATGACCAACGAAACCCTTAGTATGACTTATACTGATTACAAGAAGTCAAACGACACCATACTACTGTCGTTCCGCATCAAGGTATTGGAGGTGTATAAAGTTCCTGAGTCAGGCGATGGAGAGGCCGACAACACTGTAATTCAGGAGTGAGGAAGACGGGTTGCGATTCCTTCTGCACGTTTTGTTTTTATTTGGCGATGAACCCCAGGACAGTCAATAGATACCCGTGCATGATCAAATATGGTATGGAGAAAGCTCACCGGAAGAGATGACCCAAAAATTCTTCATGAACGATCTCAAGATCTGTGCTGACTAGGCGGAACAACTGGGTGTAGTTATAAAACTAGTCAAAAAGACTAGTGGCGGCGTCTTTATGGAGTTTGGCCTAGAGAAATGCCGATCTGATCAGCTACTATTAGGACAATTGATCGACACTGGCGGTAACGAGATCAACGAAGGTGAGATGATTAAGGACATGGTTCGTGGTCAATCGTATAAGTATATCTGATTAGGGCAGGTCCCCGGGATTCGCCACACTGACATCAAGCTTAAGCTCTGAGATAAGTTCTTGCGTCAAGTGAACTGTGTCTGGAAGTCTTTTCTAAACGCGTGGAATAAGGTTAGAGCAATCAACACGTTTGCTGTCCCCGTGTTGACCTACAGTTTCGGCGTCATCAAATGGAGCCGGACTGACTTGGAAGATCTTGAGAGAAAATTGAGGAAGCCATTTAGACAAGTAGGAATGCGTCATCCTCAATCGGCGCTGGAGATATTCACAGTGCCACTGGCTGAAGTCGACATTCAGGAACTATGCGGAGCGCAGGTTCGAAGACTGCGAGAATACTTTGTGGAAAGTGTCAATCGACATGCAGTATATCAAGCAGTTTGTGCTGTTCACCTAGCGTAAACGAACTATAACCTTAACTGTAATCTGCAGACTGTGGAGGAGAAGATTGCAGAATGGAAGCAGTACTCTGTGCACGATGCCCTCCCCCACCAATTGAAGCAGCCGTACGTAGACAAGACTGCGTCGAACCTATAGCTCAAACGAGATGCGCTCGCTTCAGTGATCGAGGCCGACATTATCCAGGACGGGGTAATGCCAACGAGGAATGGCACTCCTGCCATGTATGTTTGGTACCAAGACGTCGAGGACATATACCGGATGTATCAGTCGTCGCACGAGACTATCAGCAGGCTTCCGCGTATTAGCCAATGCAGCGTATACCAAGCGTCACAACAACGTTGCTAAGCTTTTGCACCAGCAATTGGCGCTACAATTGGATCTTTTGGAAGAGATTGTGCTGAACCACCGATACCTGCCTGTACCTAAACTGGAAAATGTCCGTTCCAAGCTGTACCGGTATCACAGTTGTCTATCGGAACAATTCCTTTACAACTGCCCAGATATACTAGTGTATGATAAGGGTCGTCGCCAAGACACCATAATCACCCTCGCCGTTCCACTGGACCACAATCTGGTAGATACGGTGGAAAAACTACCAGATATCGCTCACTGGCCGTAGAGCTCAGGGAAAAGTGGAGGTTGGTTGAGGTTTCGTAAATTGTTCCTGTTGTGTTTCAACAACTAGAGTAATTCCGAAGAAGCTACTAGAAGCACTTAAGGAACTTAATTTGGAGAAGGAGTTGGGTGCTATCTAGAAGTCGATGATCCTCAGCTTCTGCGCGATCGTTTGGGAGTTTCTGGGGTCCAGAGAAGGTTTTAATGCGTTTTATGTAAAATTTTGAAATGTTTGTGTATGTTGACGTATTCACAAATTGATGGATTTCTCTTCAATACGTTAATCTCATCTGAATGTACACGTTCAATTCATCATATTTTCAATTACACCATCAATACCTATCAATACAAAATATTTAACATGCAAGGACCGCTTAAGAGAATGATAAGAAATGCCGAAACTCTCACAACACCTATTCATAACCAATCACTATTTACACCAGTGCTGCCACCACAATTACTGCAGCGTTATCGTTTGGCACTAAAATTTTACCCCCAATCAACACCGCAACACTTTGGAGAAACTGAAACTGAAATTTGATATAAAATTCAACCGGCCCGCAAAGCTGTTCATGTTTTGCAGTGCCTCTCCCCATCTTCCTCGTCCTACGATCAGAGCGCTGCCGACCGACAACGGAGCCAGCAGTTAAATCGGCGTAAATTAAATTAGTTCCGAGATTCCCACCCACTTGTTGCATCTGAACCCGGGGCGCGCAGAGCGGTTGGTTGTCCTTTCTTACTATGTACTGCCGGTTGCTTTTGGTCTGCCCGGTGAAATTTTACATAGCAGGGAAGGTTTCACCGCACGGCGACTCGTTTGTCCTCTCGCTCTTTCTGTCTGTCTGAATATTCCCGTTGGCTGGCGATCTGAGCGGGTGTTCGGTGGGATCGTTTACATCGCAAAGTCGGACTGCCAACGACGCCGCCGCCGCCACCGAGGACTCGGTGCGCGATGAGCGGTGTTTCGTTTATTGAGTGGAATTTTTCATTGATGAGCTGTTCCGCCAGTCAACGCCGCGGACGGCTAGCCTGATTCGCGGTTCTGTTTGTTTAATTTTTTGCACCTCCACACGCCAGTCGGGCCCGAGCCGCTCGCGGACCCATTTCACACGCTACTGCCCCGCCGCCGACGACGACGACGGGTGTTTTGTGTTGCAACTAACCGAAAACCGCAAATTGCACCGTTCCCGGGGTAGCCTGCTGGCTCAGGACAGAACCGGATCGACAGCGGCGCGACGGTCGGTATTTTGGCATGTCTCGCTTTCAAGTTGTAAACAAATTCTAAATTTGATCCCGCGAGACGGCGAAAATCGCGTCGCGAAATTCAAACCCTTCAAAGCAACAGCTCAAATAGTGCATGTTGGCAGAAGTGGGCGTTGGATGTGGCTGTAGAGGGGATGGCGGGGGCCACTGGCTGGCGATCGTTGATTTATTTTGGGCAGCTTGTTCTGTCGCAAGCTCTTGATTCGATGTGACGATGTTGTTGTTTACTTGTGGCCAAGCATGGTATGCACTAAATTTTCCACTTGTTTCGTTTTTTTTTGCGAATGGTCTCCGCATCGATGTCGTAGAACAGACGCAACTCGTTTGTCCTCTCGCAACCGTGGTCTAGATGTTGATGGGATGAAGAGATTGACGAAATTCGAGCGGATGGTGCTGAACGTCAAACTGAATTAAAAAAAAAACAGGATTTTAAAATAAATGATTACAATAAGTCATCCTTTTTGAAATACATAATCAAAGCAAGTTAACATCTTCAATTTATTCAGAAATTGAGTCCTCTTAGAACCGTACCAATTTTTTTTCTCTTTTTATGCAAAAAAAACATCGAAGGACGAGACCGTCTTAGCAACCAAATAGACACTAAGCATAAGAAATCGCCCGAGGTTGCTACTCCATTATTGAATGCAGATCTTCTGGGAACGGAAGGAATTTTAGTCCGATACATGTCGTTGCTGAAGACCGAGGAATCCTCTGCATCTTCACATGTTTCACGGGAAGGGGAGAGTTATTAGTAACTGTGTCAATAGCGTTACCAAATAAGGGGCCGTTCATATACCACGGGACAAAAAACCTTCATTTTTTACCCCCTCCTCCCCTCCGTGGACAAGCGTGGACAGTACCTCTACCCCTCTCCCTACGATGTCAACGTGGATTTTCCATTTTTTTGAGTAGTTTCAGTAAAAAGTGGGTTTTCAAAAAAATTTCCTTAGTATTAGACTACTATGGCGAAGAAGGGCAATGAAAATCGTTCAAACTTTAACCACAGAACATCATACACTTCTTTCGTCTTCTGTGAAATTTCCATGGAAATATCTCATTTCTGAACGACATTATGATCTATATTTTCGTTTTAAAGATTCATCTCAATAACATAAAATTGAGGTAACCTATGGATTCTTGAATTGGCTCGTTATTTCAACCACATGCTTTCAAATCCAAAATTAGTGGTATTTGACTAAGTCACAGAATATTGAATCAAAAGTTTCATATTTGTCGGTTTTTGTTTCGCGCGATTTTCTCTGATTTTTTTGATGATAGTTGCCATTACACACTCTGCTTTTATAAGCACTTTGAATGTTTCAAAATCTTGAAAAAAATTATAAGTAAGCGCTCACACCAATGACGATGCAAATTTATTTCCTTTTCTTATAAAAGACAAAAATATAATGAATAGTCCACGTGGACATTTGCAATACCACCACCCCCTCCCCATGGACAAGCGTGACCCGTACCCTCCCCTAAATTGTCCTCGTGGTGTATGGATAATGTTTAACAGTTGCTCTGGGAAGCCGGCTGCCGAGAATTTGTGAAATTCATTATTTGTTGTATTAATACGATTGGCTAAATAAATAACTTGCACTTCGGATAGCTGACTATGAGGAGCATTGTTTGTATTTTAATAAATTGGTAACGTTCACTTTTTAATTTCGCGACGAATTTTTCGCGATTTCTATCGTGTCGGTACTGATTTTACCCGGCGATCGCTGAATAAAATTCGGAATGTTATACAAGAGGTATTTGTGTGCGTGTTAACCCCTTCATGCCCATGTTGTTTGTGGACAACAACGTTTTTAAACAGCTATAACTTTCTATTGAATCTAGATTTGCTCACAAAAGCTAAGTTTAATAAATGCGACTATTGCCTTTTATTTGAGCATTAACAGTTACCAGGATCAGATCCAGAACTGAAGTTATTGCTATTAGTCTGATTGGATTCCGATGGAGCAGTGTTTCATATAACTTTGTTATGGTGCAGTATTATTGAAAGCTGATAAAACTTATCAATTTTGTTTGTCTCTGGCTACGCTTTCCATGCAATTGGACTATTGTAAATATTTTAGGAGAATTGTATTGAGCACTGCAAGGGAAGCACCTATTCTTATGCAAAAAGGCTCTTCGTGTTTCTTGACAGAGTCGTAGCGTGCGGTTGGCCGGGTTGACCCCACGCACACACTAACTTATCGTTCGAAAATCGAACTGAAAAAGAAAACCAATTTAAACACCAAAGTAGTGCACAACTGAGACCCCACCAAAGGCGCTAAAAGATTACGCTACGCTAAAGTCTTCCCGATGCCAGGAAGAGTTCCGCATTATCACAAAGTTGCCAGTGATCAACGAGTTTTGCACTAAGTTGAATCAATCTTCGTTTGAAATGACATGTGGCTTTTGGAATTGCTAAAAGCGTTGGAAATTCCTTGTTTTATCACCAAGATTTTGTGTCAGAGCTTCTTCGAGCTGGTATATTTGACGGCCTCTCAATAGAAAAATTTAAACCTTTATAAGAAATCTTACCTACCTATAGTTTTCGAAGCAGTAGAAGATGACCACATATGGAGATCATCAGAGTCACGCTCCTCCAAAGCAGCATTTAAAATTTTATAGCATGCTACAAGTGTTTTAAAAGACTCTTTAAGAGTGCCTTAAAATCAAACTTATTACTTGGGCTGAGTCAAGTGAGCATAATGATTTGTGGTCGTGAGTGAAGTAGCTCTTTTTAGTATTTCTGTAAAATAACACTAAGAGCATTTTTGAAGGAAATGCTTCACATTAGTCAGACGCTTTTTGTACTCGGAGATGGCTATGTGGACTCTCCTGCCAAAGGTTACCTGACATGAATTTTGATAGGACACACCATTTTGTCCCGTCCAGTGCTATTGCCATTGAAAATCTTTTCTCACCGGAGTAAGGGGTTTTTGAAACAACCGCGTGCATGACAAACTCGAATCAGTGAGTACACTGTCGATTTCAACTTTGTGAGTGGGCATGTAGACGTGGTAGCCCTTCATAAAAGACAGAATATCACAATTCTGAGCGTATCAGGGCAAAATACATGTTAGCGCTGAATAAATCGTAGCTTTGTTTTACTTGCATAAGCAAAAAGACGGGTGGATAACGTCGGGGACTTAACCAGAATGTCGTGATGGCACTTGGACTGATGATTCGAATGTAATGATATGCACCGTAATGAGCAATTCACAAACAAGGTCACAGTTCCTAAAAATTGTCTCCTCAACATATTGGTCTTGATATACTGATATACTGCCGTTCTAAGCATAATGGTCCCATGTATATAAGGAATCCCATAGAACATGGCGCAATTAAGCTTATAACGGCAATATAGCACATCGAAAAAGTCACTGTCATTCCGAAAAAATGTCCTATAATGTCATATCGACATCTGGAGTAATCTTGAAAAAAATGCCTTTAAATGTTTTTAATTGTGATACGACCTGAAATGTTTTTAATTTTTGTATTTTAGATATGCATGACATGTCGAAATCTGGTGACAACGCAAAAAAAATTATTTTGAATTTTTTTTTCGAAAATCCAAAAGTTTCAGAGGAGACCTTCACAAAAATCATGAGATGAGACGTTCATACATTTCTAATGGCTTTTTCCATCAAAAAGAAATTAAAAGCTACCTTTCCAAACTTCAATATTTTCCAAGTCCCGTAAAGGTTATCCTCAAAACAAATTTCGGGATAACACTAAATCTTGACGTTTTTTGACCATCTATGCCATTTTGCATCAAAACTAAGATTTTTTTAATATTAAAAAAGTTCTTGGTGTTTTTCCACGGGTGAAAACTTTCTCAAAATTGACCGTTTAGGTCGACTCTTTTATCATGTCTGATTGAACTAAAGTTTAGCATAGAGACTTTGTTTTAGGTGTCTGGTCATAAAATTCGGTATGGTACTTTTTTCTCATACGTGCTAGTGGCATCCTAATATGCAGTATCCTGAATAGATGCTCACATAAAGTGTGTGGCAGTCAAACAGGAACGAACTTCGGTCGAATCTTTTAGAAATCGAATCTTACGGTATTTTTTACAAACTTTCAATCATCGGAAATAAATAAAGCTGCTGTTGAAGGGTTGAGCCGCAGGTTGAAGGTCGAATTCCCTAAAAAATCATCAGCTCAGTAAAACGAATATACACATACGGAAAAATCCTTTAAATTCCTAGGGTCTACTGATTTTTCAAAGACTCCCGAAAAAATACTTCGTCCGTCACCTTCAAACACCCAACATCGAATGATATTAGAGACAAATCTGCAGTAAACTTATGTTTAAAATTTCCCAAAACAATAGTGCAGTAGTTGGAGTTCCATACTGATGGCTTTGCTCGAAATAGGCTAAAAAATTTCATTCTTTGAACCTGTCTTTGTTTTTCAGGTACATTGAAATATAGATTATTTTTCGGTTAGATTGTCTTACAGATACTTAACTTCATATTCACTGCGGCATATTCACTAACAATGCTGCTGGCATAGACAAATGACGCATGGGGCGCAAAACTGAGCCTCCGCCAAGGGCGCCAGAAGATAACGCTACGGCTCTGTTTCTTGATTTCACCGTTTACAAGGAAAAATAGTTTTGAAACCCATGAAAGGGCTATTTTTTTCTTGTGTCAGGAACTTCTTGTAGATACACGGAAAAATTCATTCATGAATTCTCAAATTCATGGATTCAAAGATCACGATTTCCAGAACTGAAAGATTTACGAAAACCGTGGGCAAGATCCTAAAATAATGAATAATAAACCTCGTATTCATGAAACTGTTTGCGATTCCAAAAAAACTAGTTCGCCCCGAATATATACATGGCGTTACATTCGAATGTTTGGTTGGGTTACTGTAGTTGTTCCCTGGACAAGCTTAGTTTTTATGGTTTTTGTTCATATTTTGAGAATACACCTCTGGCAGTCAAACGATGTTCATGATTTCAGAAGATTTTTCGCGATTTTCATGATTTCTCATCACGTTACCGTGCAATTTTATTCATGAGTTTCCCATCGGATTTTTCTGGCAGACTAGAGGGATTTATATTTCAGAATCTTAGCCCCAATTTTAGTAATTTCTATTCACGTTATTGTGATATTTTAGTCATGTATAGCCATTCATATTCATGATTGCAGGTTCACGACTTTTAACATTTTGGTCGCGAGGAATGTGATTCATGTACATGATTTCGGGAACTTTGTCATGATTCTCATAATTTCTATTCACGTTGTCGTGATATTTTAGTCGCGAGTAGAAATTTTTGTTTATTTATGTTTATAATTTCAACTAGTCACGATGTTTGATGGGTGTGACAAGTTGTGTGATTATGTTCGTGATTTCAGAATCTCAGTCACACGTCGAATAATGTGACTCATGTTCATGATATCAAGAGTTTTATCATGGTATAATGGTATTTTATCTGTCATTTTTTGGTTATTATCGGTTTTTTACCCAGAGTAACAAGACAGCATGAACTGAATCGTAAAAGTGTGACTGATTCGCGGTATCTTGTTCTTTGAACTATATCACGAACACGATTTGTGGTGCTCAGCGCAGTTTTCGTTTTCTGTCCAGACATCAAACTGAACGTTATCAAATGAGTAAGTTAGAGGTCCTAATAGTTTTATTTTATCTACCGCTCGTACCTGTTACTGGGCGCTTGCAGCAGAGAATAATATAGATCGTAAATCATGTACTAGGAATCATGAACCCGTTCACGAATTTATGAATAATATGTCATTATTTTGTGAAGAATTTAACGAGTACAGTGACTATTTTACTAGGAAACATGAATGTTTAGAGAACATGAATAATATTTTATGACTTCGTAAACTACTTCACGCGCTTGAATGATAAGTCATGACTGTTATACTAGAAATTATGAATACGAATACATGAATATTATGCTATATTCCTCCCTAAGGAGGAAAAATTAGGTAAGCACCAAAATTACTCCCCAGGAGAATTTTTTTTAGTGAAATCACTTTTTGAACGTGAAGGGCACAAATCCCAACTTAATAAAGTCATGGGTGCGTGTCGACTTCGTCTCATAAGATTATCATTTTTTATGATTTCATGAACTAGCATGAATGGCAAGTCGCGATTATTAGGTACACTCAGGTTTTACGAGGTTTTTACGCGTTATTTTACGAGATTTTTTAAGCGCATTCCGCGTAAAAAAACCGCAATAATTATAAAATCCGCGTAAAGTAACCGCGTTAATACGAAAATCCGCGTAAAAAGCCTCAGCAAAAGACTTAGAATATTTTTGGTTTTTTTGCGCGGATTTCACAATTAACACGGTTTTTGCAAAAAAAATTAACACGGATTTTGCAAAAGTCCTTTTGAATGCAAAAGACTTGGAAGATTTTCGGAAAGATGGAAAAGACGGGTCTGAAAGACTCCTAATGGCCCCCACCGCAACAATATGGGTACTCTCGGAATGGTCTTGATAAGTAGGTGCCAGAAATTGATTTTTGACGCTATTTTGAAATCCAAGATGGCGACTTCCGGCTTAAACAAATTCTCTACAACTCAATTAATATGGGTATTTTCGGAACAGTATTGACGTATAGGAGACAAAGGTCAATGTTTGAAGTCATTTTGAAATCCTAGATAACAACTTCCGGTTTCCCGCAAGAAAAATCTAAGCGATCATCCAAAACTTGCTCGAATATATGATCTAATCATAAACCGGCGAAATGCTAAATATTTTTATGTTGGGGGTGGGCGTAGCGTAGTTGGTAAATCGATTGCCTTGTACGCAGTGCACCTGGGTTTCATAAGAGATTTTTTTAACCCGAATAGCTGAATGACCTTAAGGTTAAAACCTCGTTTATCGAAATAAAAAAATATTTTTATGTGTTCATCCAGAAAAGTTTGGTGAGGTTGGAAGTTAGAAAAGTAAGAGAAGAATGTGGTACGAGTTGGGGGTTAGAATTGATTCAAATTCAACGCATTGCTAAAATTCAAGTAAAATCAACTGTTTAATCAAAACTATTTGCACTACAACTTCAACTTCCAAAAATACCCATATTGATTGGGTTATAGCGATTTCACTAAACCGGAAGTTACCATCTTAGATTTCAAAATGGCGTCAAAAATATTTTTTTTGAACCTGCTGGTCAAGACCATTACGAAAATTCCTATATTGATTGAGCTATAGTGTATGTGGCTAACCCGGATGTCGCCATCTTGGATTTCAAAATGGCGTCAAATATCCACCTTTGTCTTCTACTCGTCAAGACCATTCCAGAAATACTCATATTGATTAGGTTATAGAGAATTTCGCTGAGCCGGAAGGCGCCATCTTAGCTTTCAAAGTGGCGTCGAAAATCAGTTTCTGGCACCTACTCGTCAAGACCATTCCGAAAATAGCCATATCGCATAGGTTATAGAGAATTTCGCTCAACCGGAAGTGGATTTCAAAAGTCTTCTTGACCCGTCTCTTTCATCTTTCCGAAATTCTTCCAAGTCTTTTGCATTCAAAATTCTAAGTCTTTTGCCGAGGAATTGCGCGGATTTTCGAATTACCGCGGTTTTTTGCGCGAATTTTCGAATTACCGCTGTTTTTCTTTACGTGAATTTTCCAATAAACGTGGTTTATACGCGGATTTTCCAATTACCGCGTTTTTTTACACGGTACGTATCCCCCGCGTAAAATATCGCTGTACTATTTCATAATATTGTTAGCTATTTCACGAGCATGGATATTAGATCGTGACAAATATATTAGGAATCATGAATTAGTTCATGAGGATTGAATGGATTCATGAATAAAATTCCGTTCTGAGTTTCGTGAAATAGTTCACGAGAAAATATCCAGAATGTTTTAATTTTGTGAACTAATGTTCCTGAATCCATGAATATAATCATGAGTCAACCATTGGTTTTATGAATAATGCGCATAAAGTTGTGAACTAGTTCACGTACAGAAAATCGATTTGGTAATGAAATTTCTTCTTTTTGGAAACGGGGACGATTTTTCCAAAAAAATCACTATTTTCACCTGAAAAAAATTATTAAAAAATTCATATCAATAATATGAAAATTTTGACGATAAAATGGAATCGTTCAAGGACACAGTTAAATTACGAACAAGTCAAAAAAAAAAAAGTTTTAAGATCGGTTGAAAACTTTTCCGGCAATCGTAGTCACCGCAAAGACGTTTTTGGGAAACATCATTTCGAGATAATCGCGTTTAAAGCATAAGCAACACCTCCATAAGGGAGCAAGATGAAAAACGGTATAACTTTGCGTCCACTGCTCCGATTTCCATAAAAATTTGAGGTAACATTCTTAAGAACCTGAGCTTTATGATAGAAGAATAAAAAAAATTTCGATTTTTTGACCGACCTCAACATATATAACCCCTTAATAGGTCATCGGAAAAAATCGAGTACACCGTGGAGCTTACGGTTATTAGTGTAGTGCACTGTTAGTGTAAGCTCTTGTCACTAACACACTGCCATTTCTGTCGAATCGGAAAATATCACTTCGGCAATGAGATTGTACTACCAAGGCCGTTTATTTTTACAATTACACCTCAGATGCACTGTAAGCTTTCCTTTTTTTGAAATCAATACATGAAGCTGTCTAAATACCATTAAATTCACCATCAATTGTGTCCCCTCGCATTTCTAGCCACGCATCCGAAAGTATGTTTCCAGACGAATCCATGATAGAGCAGATTCCTTCTCTCCAACAAACGTGTTGAGAATTTCAATCCAAACGAAACCGGAACTAGTTGCTGCCTGCCTGGCTGTCCAGTCCACCGAAAACGCAATACTATTCCGATAATGCATTAATAAGCGTTTCTAAACGTCGCGTATGTCAGCAATATGTAGCCGAAGCATTCCAGTCTCCAACCTCCCGACGACGACTGTTTCACTGTGTATATCGAATTCCGATGTGTCCTATCGCGGTTATCCTGTGACATGATTGGGCTCTTACCGCGTGCGTGCTGCCGCCTGCCTGCTAGTGCGGGACCAACCACCACCATTGCCGACAGAGCAAAATGTCACCAAAGTGAAACCGGGTGCCGCGTGTAATCGAATACTTGTATGATTTTTCCCTATCGATGCTTTCGGTCGGCGGACCAATAGCAGCCGCAAAAAAAAAGTGTAACTACAACCAGCACTTACTAACCAAGCTAGGCGAAGTTCGGTAGGCGACCAGATAAGACATAAAAATTCATGAGTTTGTCATACCGATGCTATGCTCAATACCATCCACCGCCAAACCCTATTCTTACTCAGCTCGACAGTGTGGAATATCAATTGATTTGGTTGGACCAGAAAAAAAGAAGCTATATCGTACTATCAAATGGTTCGGGTAATCGCAGAATCATGCTGCTGTAGAGTAGGCGGCAGAAGCAACGAGAACAATGAAATATATGCGTGAATAAATTTGTTAATCGGTTTTCCAATTTGTGTCGCTCTACTCCGAGTGAATGTGACGTGACAGATGTGATGTTGAACTTCACAAAACATTCGTTTTGTTGAACGTGTTGGGACGTATAATATTTGCATAGTTATTCCATATGCTGTTCGCCGAGAACAGCGTGTGGATATTTCGATAGGGGCCTTTGAAATAGTCGGTAGGGGTTTGGGGGGGGGGGTATATTTGACACGACTGTGGGTGACCTTATGACTTTTACCAGGAAACAAACTATTCATCATTTATGGATGACAGGTTATTATTAGGACGACTATTATCAGTGTTTGCAGACATATTGATCCTATAGTGGTTCATCGAATGTCAAAAGAGCAATCCAAATATATGTAAACAAAGTTCTTGCACGACTAGATGTTATTGGTATAGTTGGTAAATTTTGGGGTAACAGCCGCACAAAAGCTTTAGAAAATTTGGAAAATCATCAGATTTTTTATTACGCACTCAGTTTCATTCATGAGTTTGTGCAACACAAGAATATTAATCATGCATTTAAAAAAATATAAAATCAACGAATGACGAATGGTTCCCGTCACATTCTGCTACTGGACGAGAAAGCAGAACTCAGCACGCTTCCATAAATTTGCACACTTGACAAGTCCGACAATGACAGAGTTATATTAAAGGCATCAGAATTGGGATATTGTCTGTGTGTGAGAGTAAATTCAATTCTTAGGGCTGATTGGACTGATCTTAATCAAACTAGTTGCAAATAAAATGGTTGATATTCTGACAGATCCGGAGAAAATTAAAGCTGGGCGTATAAAAATATACAGGTTATCGCTTTTCATTCAAAGTTGTTTGTAGAATAATTGTTTTAATGTGTTCTTTTTATCCTTGGGCATTTGAATGTTTGATTCTTCAGATCTGTTGACTATCTTGACCATCTAGGTAAATCGGGATACTTTGGTTTCTTTACATGTTTGGACCGTAGATCTTTCGAATCTATGAACCTTTGCGTGTTTAGATTTTTAGTTATTTGGATCATAAAATTTTCGATTATTTGAATCGTTTGATTTATGAATCTCTTTGAATTCGCGGGTCTTAGTATCTTTTAATCTTTTTGCTTTTAGATTTTAGATTTCATTGTCCTTTGATCTATTGATCTTTGAATGTCTCATACTCAGAATTTTTCTATCATTCAATCTTTGAATTCCTGGATCTTTGAATCTTTTCATCTATAAATTTTTGGATCTTCGGATCTATGGATCTTTAAATATTTGACAGATTTCCTGTGGATCGTTGAATCTACGGATGTTTTGGTCTTGGATCTTTATATCTCTGGTCTTAGCTTCTTTTAACCCTTCGGCACTCGCGCAGTTGTATTTAGTGCAACACCTTCAGAAACCCTTTTTTCAGCACCAGCGGCTGCTCATTCGGGGAGCCATTCGAGCGAGGGCGAGAGGGTTAACTATTTGCTCATTGATAATTGATTTTGGATCATAAGATCTTCGTTGTTGTCTCTAATATTTCTACACATTTGAATCTTTGAATCTTGGGATCGGTGTATCTTTTTATGTATGAATTTTTGTTATCTTGGGATTACTGAAACTTTTCATCTTTGAGTCTTTTGATTTTCTATTTTTTTGGTCCTCGGAACATTTGGACCTTTGAGTCTCTGATAATATCTTTCTATATTATCGTCACTTTCGAATCTTTAGTTTGGTGCATAATTTTTTTGGCGACATTGGATGTTCTGTTTTTTATACTTTGTAGCTTGGAATTTTTATCTCTTTCCCTTTAAATCATTGACTTTCTAGACTTTTGTATGTTTCAACCATCAAATCTTCGACTCAAAATTTTTAGATTTTTCACTCTTTCAGGATTAGAATTTTTAGATCGATATTTCGCCTGCTTGGCCACAAAATTATTCGGAGCACCGCACAATTTAACAGTGTTTGGCTCTATGAGCCTCATGCCCAATATGAACGGTTTCGGTTGCTTCTGGGTTCCTTTCAAGAATTTTAAGGATTATATGTGAAAATACATAAAAAGATCGTCAATGCTAGCAATAAATTTAGTAAAACATGTATCGTCTATTGCATCCAAAAGTCCAGAAATATATACTTTAAGATTTAAGGATCAACATTGTAACAAATCGTTTGCATAAATATAACATACTGAAAAACCGTAAGGATATGTTTAAATTTGTTATGTTTGTGAAACTGTTCACGGAACAAAATTGAATTCATGAAATATATTTTAATTTTGGCGAAAAAGTTAACTTGAAATTGGCAATTCATAGATTTATGGAAAAATTCACTAGTCAACATTTGGTTCAATATTTGTCCATAGTCCTGTTTTCGTTACGTAAAAATGAATAACATTTTATGGCACTTTATCACGAATTTGGGAACATTTTTTTTCGTACGTTATCTGCAGCATAATTACAACATAAGCAATGCGAGTAATCGGAAGCTGAGTCAACTAATATCATAGTAGTTTGTCTTGTTTTGGTAAGGACAAGTAGATTCGGAATTTTCGAGTTCACAAATAATCGGCGTCGGAAAATTTCAGAATCTGTTGAGAAAAGAAACCCTATGATTATATGATATTTCTTCCATAATCTAAGCGAATGAAAATCGATCATATGTTGTTGATTATAATTTGGAAAGCTTTCATGGTACATTCAGCTTTACGCAATTTTTTTTTTATGAGTTGTTCTACTGGAACTGTAGAACTGGATTCTCGAAAGGGTTCCCTGTCAGAATCAATCACTACAATTGCAGACGAGACGGGAAATGTCACCCACTAAAACACTGCTTAAGACCAATTGAGCGACAGAAAATAAAAGTCGCAAGGCCAGAACATGCTTCGTATAACCCGTTTCAAATATATTAGAATATAAAAATCGGAAATAAACTTCGAGAGTAAAAATCGGACAGAGATCCTTTAGCATAAACATCGCTTAAAAAGTTCTAGTTCACGGCAAGGTTGTACCTCGAGTATAAAAACCGGTAAAAAAAAATCGTATGCAGGAGCATCCATATATCGTGATGTTCAAAATTAAAAATCGGCTAAAAAAATACTTTGTAAGAATCGGATTTTTTTTCCGGTTTTTACACTGAAGGTTTTTTTGTCCGACTTTTACAAAGAAGAGTCCCAGTTCGATTTTTATACTTGAAGTTTATATCCGGTTTCTATATTCTAATATATTTGAAGCGGGTTTAACGAAGCATGTTCAATTGCAGCGGGCCGAATGTGATATTCATTGTACGCTTCAGATATGCGCGGGCGTATGGACGTCGCGATCACGCGGGATTGTGCGTTTATTTCGTCGCGCTTGAGATAGCGGTAATCAGATTAGTGCTCTAAAGTTATCTAGGCCCTGATGGCTTTTGTGTTTGCGAAAACTGAAGCGCAAATGCGCGTGGATGATTGCGATTGCATTCGTCTTTGTATTTAAACGTGAAGGGCTCGAGCGTTTTAATGGTAACGTGTTTGATCGCATGAGCGTTCGCATATTCGTGTTTGTTCTTGAATGATCGCACGGACCGTGAATCTGATACTTAATTTTCAGTGTGTGGTTCAGATGCTAGAAGAGAGTGAGTTTCCCCATATCACTAAGGTTCCCGGTCATGCCGCTACGTACATGTAGATGTGGGTGTCATTTTTCAAGGCAAACGAAACGTTTGGAAGCCCCTACCTAGGTTAGGGTAGGGACTTTCAAACGTGACAAATTTGTTATCGCTCGAACACAGAACCAACAATCTCGATTGAGACAGCATTTATAAGTATATATGTGCTCAAACGTTCACCGAAGCGTTTTTATGCTGTCGAGATTGCGGGCGTAGATGTGCGTGGATGATCGTGATGAGATCAAGCGTTTGTGTGTTAACGTGCTTGTTCCGTGTGCTAGCGTGTATGCTATTTCGCCTGTATAAATTCGATTTTATAGCCATTTGCATATTCGCGTATGTCCTGGAACGATTACGTGGACTGCTAATCTGATTCTTTATTTTCAGTGCACCATTCGAAGAAAGTTAGAAGAAAGTGATTTCACCCAAATCACTAGAGTTTCCAGGACATGTCGCCATGGATCGTATTGTTTAGTGTATATTAGCGTTATTTCTCCTTTTTTAAAAGATTGAGCTAGCTAAAAGTCTGTACCTAGACTGCTAGGGCCGAGGGTAGCGACTTCCGGATATGACCGACTCTTGGTCGCGAGAACACTGGCGTTTGTAAGTTAAAGCTTAAGACCGCGTTTCCAAGTTTTGCTAATACGTACACTTGATCACTGGGGTGTTTGCATGATTGCGAGTTCGGCGAGTCTAGATGCGGGATAAGAATTCGAGCGAATGAATTTTAACGTGTTAAATCGCGTGGGCGATTGCATACCGTATGTAACTGTATAACCGAATTGTCATTTGCATATTTGCGCGAACCGCGAGTATAATGTTAGATTTTGAGTGTACTGCTCCGATATCTGAACTGAAGGCATAAACCTAGGGTGCTAGAACCTAGGATAGGTACTTCAAGATGGGACCGATTCAGGTTCGCATGGGAAAGGGCTGTGGCATAATAACACTTGAGATGGTGTTTATGAATTGGTCGGTGTTAAGTCAAACCGGATTAAATCGAAAAACTTCATAAAATGAGATAATGATAGCACTGGATAAAGAATTTCGTCAGCTACATTCGACTTTTGACAAATTTAAAATATGTAACATTACAAAAGAAATATGGTAAAAATTGATTTCCAATCATAATGTGGATGCTGCGATTTAAACTCGTTTTTCTCGAAACCAACATTTTGTCACTTAGTCCGGTCAGACTTAACACCGACCAATTCGTAAATGCTAACATATTCACTTGATCCTAGACGTTTCTGTCTAAGCGAGATGGCGGGCGTAGGTCTGCACAGATGGTCGCGATGACATGATCGCATGCGTGTTCTGATGTGTCTTATCACGAGAGACGTGAGCGTTTCTATGTTAACCTGCTTAATCGCGTGGACGTTTTGATGTCGCACATGCTAGCGTATGCATTTGTATTTGTCATATAAACGCCAATAGGCAATTCGAAGCCTCAATGAAGTCTTAATGACAAACTTATTGCTAACAGTCAAATCGCTAAAAACTTTCGTGAAAGTAACAACAATAAAGTAAAAAAACAACAACGATACAACAGATAATGAAGGGATCAACCGAAATTAACGGGTCCGTTGAAGGTTCTGAAAAATCGTGGACGCAGACTTCAGCAAGACAAATTAAAGTCGAAAACTGATGCGATCCGGTTGAAGATCCTTTGCAGGCCAGTAATGGCTCCGTGCATACTATAACTAATACGTCGAAATGGTAATCTGAGCATAAGGTTGTTGTGCGAAGTTTATGTTAATTTGTTCCTAGATGGCTGGGCAATCCGGATGAGCTCGCAAAGTATCAGTAACGAACAAAGCCCTTGCTAAATTCCTTCGAACAAGCAGGGGTTCCAAACTAATCAGCTGGCACCGGCTTTCGTAACTTGACGCAGATGAACGGGATCTCTCCACGGTAACCAACGAAGCACAAAACGTAAAAAGAGTCGTTGTACGGACTCAATTCCCTCAACACCGTTGTTATAGTTTGGGCTCCAAATTTAACAGCAGATAATAAATATCCGTAAAATTTTTGGCTATCCTGAAGATGCATCCCAGCATTTGAGATGCTTTGCTAACTGTGTAGGAGACGTGCTGTTGAATCGAAAGTTGCGAGTCTAGTATCACACTTAGATCCTTCACCTGACTAACACGTTCCATTTCAGTATCCAGTAGACGGCAGTTCAAAAAAAGGGTGTTCTTTCGTGAGAACGATATCACCGAGTACTTCTTTGGATTTACACACATACGGTTCGTGTTACACCAGTCAGCGAAGGTTTCAAACTCTGTTGGAGTAATCTACAATCTTCAGTAGAGTATATGAGAAGAAATATATTGAGATCGACTGCGAGGGACAGGCGTGGAGTTTTCAAAATTAGATGGACGTCGTTGAAGTAAAGCAGAAACATCAGCGGTCCCAAGTGACTTCCCTGGGTTACTCCAAACGTAGAAGTAAATGTGGGTGCCCATCAATCTCCAATGACAACCACTATTTCTTGGTCTATAAGATGGGATCGAAACAATTGCAACAAACTACCGTTAATTCTAAATCTCTTTATTTGGCCAATCGAGAGTGGAGAAGAGATCTGCGATACTGGGATGACATTGAATATGGGTCATTCCATGCGAAGTGATCAAGGCACGTGTAATCGACCTTCACGGATTTGAACCAAATTTGGAGGAATTGTTCATCCAGGGCCAATATATAAAAACCCAAATATTTGTAACAATTGAACCACCCCTCGGGTCATGGAAGCACCCCCCGTTTTGGCAAATAGCCAAAACCCTTGATTTTCTTTTGATGATCATATATGAGAAAGTGGGAGTTTTTCCCTTCAAAACGGTATATCTCAGGATGCGCTCATATTATATTGGGATGATAAGTGTTTTTTATGTAAAAATGTCTGAGGAACGCGATGGCATTAAAATTTTCAAAATTAAAATATATGCATTGAGAGAAAAATTAACTTTTAATATTTAGTTGGCAGCACTGCCGGAAAAACATAATATTTTTTCTAGACTTCTTGAACAATTTTCTTCAAAAGCCAACTTTGCGGTTTGATTCTAGAGTAAATAGAACCGGAGATATGATCAAAAGAAAATCAAGGGTTTTGGCAATTTGTCAAAACGGGGGTGCTCCCATGACCCGAGGGGTGGTTCAATTGACACAAAAATTTGGGTTTTTATATATTGGCCCAAGATGAACAATTCTTCCAAATTTGGTTCAAATCCGTGAAGGTCGATTTCAAGTTTGCATCTTTTTTTGATCACTTCGCGTGGAATGACCCATATAAAATTTAACTAAAGTAGTAGCAAACTTATAAAAATGGCGTTTCCAGTCCGTCACAAACAATTTTATGAGCAATTTAACAATTCTTGTATTGTCAATAATAAACATAGTAACTCAGTAGGATTGAAAATTAGGCAAATAAAATAAAAGTAAGATCATTTTGAAAAAGATTCTGCAGTTTAAGGGTTTTTAATACTGCTCGTCTTATTAAAGATGAAGTTTTCTGGAAGTTCCAACCATATAAAACTACATTTACGTGGCAAAGCAATGACAAAACCAGATATACTCAATCGTGCTTTGATAAAACTTGCATAAAACATGAATAAAATCAACCAAAAATAATTATTTAGGTACCCAGACAGATCCATACCTAAATTCAGGAAGATTAGAAGCGATTATCAAATCGTCCGTAAAGGTCCCCTCTTGGTCGGTTAAAGATTAACACGAGAGGGTAAGTCAACCGGCGAGCGTATAGTTTAATGATAATAGGCTGAATGTAATCCAACTCTGCTCTTTAGAAAGGATTCGTGGGATGACTCTTTGTATATTGTAAGCCAACCATGATGTTTGTTAGGACTAAAAGTACTTTCGGATTAGCAAAAGTAATTAAAATAAATATAAAATAATATTATAATCAGAATAAGAAAAATTTGTATTCATCTTTAATATTATGATTTGCCGAAACGATTTTTTTTATAACAAGTAACTTATAAACGATGTTTCTCAGTACGAAAAGTTCTCTTATTGTACTGTTATATCAGCAATCTTATTTATTGAAAATCCATTCTTTTTCAGATTAGCAAGAGCAGTTCAAGATCGTTCGATGATTCCAGCATAACGTTTACTTTGACTTGCCAACTAATCAACTTATGACGGCATTGCTTATTATTGGAGACAAATTCATGAGTTTCAATAAAAAAGGTTTTTATGCAGGTCTGTTAAGTTGTTTAGTTCCAGGTATATTTACACTATTGGCCATTTTAAACATTTTAGTATAAAAAGAAAGATTTTTAATTTATGTACTTGTTATAATTTAACAGCTATTTAACAGATTAATCCCTTTATCTCCATCGAATACGCCTTTGACTCAACCCTCACACTTGAGGCGTATATTCCCATCTTAATTCAGCTGAAATCGTTTCGAAGAGTGCCTCAAAGCTTATGGCCGCTAAACTCCTGCTCCAAAAACACAGCAACCGTCCTGCCCAGCAGGTCCCTTCTTTGCTACTGCTGTACGATCCATAAAGAGAAGCCAACAACAAGCTGTTACTGTCATCAAAATTTATTCCACGGTTACATCATTAGTTATTCATGAGCTCACGACATTCGGGTGCAGGAAGGAAACCCCGTTCCGGAAAGATGCACCCCGCTGCTGGTGGATCGCATCGTCTCGCACGGATGGCTGGCTGGCTGACTGACTGGTGCAAGGTTGTTCTCCAACAGCGATACAATGCGAGTAGAGAAAAAAAAGTCCTTGCTAAAAGATTTGATGTAACAAAATTTCTCCTCCTTGCAGCTTGCAACAGTTCCAGTTCTTTTTTTTTTGTTTGCTGCCAACTCGTGCCTGCTGGGCCTCGGGGCGAGTCCTCGAATGTCACGAGAATCCAGCTTACATGTGTATAAATAAAAGAAATCGCTAGTAAACGCTAGTGCTTACGACTTGGCTTACGACGAGTTGGAAACGGATAGGTCCCGCTGGTGAATTCTGCAGTGCACCGAGGATTATTCCGGACCGTCTGTTTCTGCCTCGCCGCGTCAAACCACTTCGCTTTATCTGCACCCAGCGTACATTTGGAACATGGATTATCCGCGTCGAAGGCTTGAGTGCTGCCCAATCACGAGCTCGAACCCGGAACGGGTTACATGTTGTTCCTAGTCGACACTAGTTCCAATAGGAGTAGAGCGGGCTGGCTGGCTGGGGGGCTAGGGAAAATCGGGAATATAAAAATTGTGATCGGGTGATGGGCAGATATTAAGTCAAGCAGCAGGAAAAAAGGAGGTAAATGTGCTAAACGAAGGATTTTATGCTGATCCTTATACGAGAGAGGTGAAGAGAGAAAGAGAGGCACGAAAAAGGATCATTTTCCGGTGTGGGGAGGCAGCAAACGAACTGGTGTTCCTATGAAAGTAGCAGTGAAATCCCTTGTCAATGTTCAATCCATTCCCCGGGTGGGGCGAAACGGGGTGGTGACCTATCGTATAGGTCTGTTGGAGAATGAAAAAAAAAACAAAACACAAAACACGAAAGTAGTAAAATCATGAAATCGCATTCAACATATATTGGCTCCGGTTCAAGAAATTGAGTAGGAAATGTCGCAGAGATTTGCAAGGCTTTCGGGATTCAAACCCGGACCGGAGGAGAGAGAGGAAAGCATCGCTAATGTTTGCGTTTCCGCTTTCCGCTTCATGCCGGGATTAAGTGCTTTCTGGGAGAAATAATTTATCGCATTCGAGTGCATTGGTCTTGCATTAATTTCTGTGCAGTTCCTCCTAATTTGGCAGACTCCATGTGGACTGTTTGTTTTTATTTTCTAGTGCGGATCGCCGGGTTGGAGCGATTCAGCGACAATGTACAAGTTTTGCAACGGAAACAGCTTGGAAGATGGATCGTTCTTCTGAAGAGAGTTTTCGTTTCGAATTTACTAGTACCGGTTCTGATACTGTGCACGAATAAATTTGTTCGTTCGTAGTTTTGTGAGTTTTTTGTTAACCTTTGACATAGATTTCTAGACATCAGTTTATGGCAACTCATGGCCCCGCGGAAAACTCTTCTGAAATTACCATTGAATAGTCGCAACACGACCGGAGGTAATTTCCTGAGGCATTTAGTGATTTAGCAGGGTCTACGAGTCGATATTCTGTAGTGAGTTAAGACCAAGACTATTGTTTTGACATCTCATCAAAACGAATCCGCTGAGAGCAGACCTGTGTCACTCTGAGGGGGTGATATGAGTCAATATCGACCTGCGGTTTGTCTGCTTCAGAGACACAGCAGTTTATCGAAGCTCCCTTGTTGACAAAAAGCAGATCTAAGCAGATCTATGTAGTTCGATCCCGTTTGTTGGTAACTGTACACATTTTTGACTTGTTTAGTATGGAGAAATCTTGAGATAGTGAGTTCGGATGGACCAAGAGAAGCGTAGCCAGAATAAGCGGTCTTCCAGATAAGCCCAGGCTGGTAATAAACGCCAAGCAGTAAATGTACAGCATTCAGTTCCAGTTGGTGGAGCTGGTGTTATCAAGCGCTGCGTGGACATGTGCTTGAATAACATGGACGTCTTCAGGATCTTGGAGGAAGATATACAAAACCAACACATATAGTGGCATCTTGGGCGCAAATATTTACCCACACGGTTGCTCAATATCGTTTTATGGTTTTATCAGCACCTTGGTATACTTTAGACTGACAAATATTTTTAATAGATCGAAGCTGTTAAAATATTTTCTGTAGTTCCTAGACATATCCACATAACTCTAATTATTTAATATAATTCTTAAAGGGAGCATCTGTTCTAGAATACTCAAACCGCAACAATGTATCTTTTGTGTGATATTAAGATTTATTTATACATTCATTGTGCCCGAAAAAAATCCAACCACGTTGAAGAGCGCCGCGACAAACAATAATTTTGGACGCCAGCTAGTACTAGAGTACTAGAGACGGGCTCAGAGCGCAAGATCGGAGAGAGAGGGGCGCAAGCGACGTATCTCTTTAAAACGGGAGACCAAGCTTAGCAAGCCAATTGCCATAAGTAGCTGTACTGAGAAATAAACGCCAATCCCTGGGGGACGCGTACTGATGAAGACGAGGATCTGTCGATACCAGCTGAAATATGCCCGGGTAAGCTAAAGATAATCGTTGAGGGTCTCTTCCCGAATAACGATTCAACTACCTGGTCACCGACACCGTACGGCCAAGAAGAAGGAGGTAACACAGCCGAGAGGCAAGTGACTAACGACGGGTTCAAAGAAGCGTCGATGTGACTAAAATCAAAGAAAACCCCTGGTCCGCATGGAATACCAACCGTGGCGCTGAAAGCTGCGATCCTGGCATATCCGGACATGCTCAGGATGCTACTGCTGAAGTCTTTAGATAATGGTAATCCCCGAAATGAGGAGCAGAAACTGATGTTACTGCCAAAGTCAGGGGAGTCACCGGGCCATCCAACCTCGAATAGACCAATGCCGCAGCGTGGCATAAAAGAATGAGCCAGATCCTGAAGAACTACTTCCAGAGTAGAGCACTGCTGTACCAGACGAACAAAAGGGCAATAGGCAATGCGAGTCGCAGCGGGCGTTACTCAGGGCTCCATTCTTTGTCCAACACTTTGGAATGGGATATACGATGGGGTCTTAACAGAGCGGCTGCCCAGGAAAGTGAAAATCGTTGGTTTCGTGGACGATGTGTCACTAACGGTGAGACACTTGAAGAAATGGAGGTGTCGGTGACGGAAGCAATGAAACCGCGAAAAGCTGAACAGGGCGCTTCGACTGCTGGTCGTACGAGTTGCGATTGCGTACCTGAGGCAGTATGCCCTGTCGCCGAGATAATCCCCATCTGCATTACCCTGACGGAGGATATCAAGTGCTACAATCAATGAAACGTCAGAAACGTGAGGAAGATGATGAGAATCGATTCGATGGTGACGTGGCAGCAGGAATGGGGCAATACGGAGAAAGGAAAGTGGACCTACCGGCTCATCTAAACCTGTCGACGTGGGTCAATAGAGAGCACGGAGAGATGACCTTCCACCTGAAACAGCTCCTACCGAGCCACGGCTGCTTAAGGAGTATCTTCATCGGTGTGGGTACGCAACGTCAACACTGCCTGAAGTGTGAGAACGTCGAGGAGACACTGGAGCGTCTTTGAATGTCCGAGGTTTGAAGTCTTTGAATGTCCGAGGAGAGTCTTTGAATGTTCGAGGTTTGAAGTGACGTGCAGGGAGCTACTTAAAACGGGAGGACCGGACATCAACCCGGATAATGTAGCCTACAGAATAACAAGCGACGTAAAGCCGTGGAACGCAGTAAACAGAGCTATGATGTAGATCAGTGATTCTCAACCTGGGGTCCGCGGACCCCTACGAGGCCGCGAAGTCATTGCTGGGAGTCCGCGAAGAAAAATATATTTTTCGAGCGCATATTGAAATTTCAAGTCATGTTTCCTAACAAATAAAAAATAACATATTGATAGCATACAAAATTGATGTTTATCTGTGGGGGTTCGCAGCAACCCAGTGTGATATCTAAGGAGTCCGTGGTATGAAAAAGGTTGTGAACCGCTGATGTAGATCATGACCGTCTTACAACGGAATGGACATCGAACAACGGTTTCGGGAGAGTAATCACCGCCGGAGAACTCTCCGCAGGAATAAGCTAGATTCACCGCCGAGGACTAGTCGAGTAGACTGCAACAGAGTAGCGAGTATGAGTCGTCGAAACGCCAGCGATCTGGACGTCACGCTCCATGCGGATTCGTCAGACCGACCACGGCACCCCACCGGTTGTTCCGATAGAAAAATAGCGAAAACCAAAGAAGAATCGATATTAGGAGAACTTTTTTCGCCAGAGACCTCTCCGTTAGCGTAAGCTAGATTCACCGCTGGGGACTAGACTGAGTAGACAGCGACGAGACACCACTAGTCGCGGGTCATCGGCGCACCAATGCACCGGACACCCTGCTTCACCAGAATCGCCGAACTGACCTCGGCACTTAGCTGATTAGCTCGATCTCGGGAGAACTTCTCTCGCCGGGGAATTCTCTGTCGGAGTAGGTCAGGTCCATCGTCGGGGAATAGACCGAGTTGTTCGCGAACAAGTCGAGGAGCTGAATGGATCATCAAGGAAGCAGTGCTAAATGGCCCAAGAAGAGAACTAAACGGCTTAAAGGAGTTGCGGTGCTAAATGGCACCGGCCACGGAGCCAAAAGGCTCTAGAAGTTGTAGTACTGAAACCAAATAAGAATCGGTATCGGGAGAACTTCTTTCGTCTGGGACTTCTCCCTCAGCGTACAGTCAGATTCATCGCCGGGAACGAGACCGCGTAGACGGCGATAATACACCACCAGCCGCTCCGGGGCTCCAGCAAACCGGATGCCCTACTCTACCGGAATCGCCGAACTGACCGCAGCACCTGGCTGGTTGGCTCGGTTTCGAACTCTCGCCGGGGAACTTTTCGTCGGAGTAGGCTAGATCTATCGTCGGGGACTAGACCGAGTAGTTTGCGAACCAGTCGGAAGCTCAACAAGAAAGTGGTACTGAATGGCACAAGGGAACTGAAGGGCTCAGTAAATTAGACAATCTGAAGTTTGCCGCCCAGATTGTCCTCGTAGAGGAAGAGCATTAATTCTATACCAACAACTAGCTTTCCTACCTTGACTACACAAAGCCCTTCCCTGAGTTGGTGGTTTTGAACATTTTTCTCCTGCTCAGAATGTTTTTGAACATTTTTTCATATATATACAAAAAAATTTCATATACCCCCCCGAAAAGTTTTCTTACTACGCCACTGCACGTACTAAAGCTGTCCAGTTCCATCTGAAGAAGCTCGGCATCGGTTTTATCCCGCATTTGTTGAAAAATTTTCATGTCGTCGGCGAAAGAAAGGCGGGGTCCTTGTAATGTGATATTGACGTCATTAAAGTAGAGGAGGAATATTACTGGACCGAGATGGCTTCCTTGTGGTATGCCGGATGTAGCGAAGAAGCGAAGCTTGCCCAAGGGCGTGAAGATTGTGTTCCCAGATACATCGCTAATCATACTTTACTTAATTCCTTTCCACCTCGGAACAAATACAGATCGGGTGGCCGCTTTCTCTACCAGCGTTTTTCAGATGTCATTGTCAGGCCAATTCTTGCAGTTAGTTCATCAGAGTAGACTTCTTAACGGGTACTTACGGACAAACGTATTTATTACCGTTTAGAAAGAAAAGTCCAACACATTTAGAATAATGTATGATATAAATATAGTTTTGGGCCATAATAAAAGCTATACCGGTTCAAAAATCGGAAAACATGGACATAAAATCTGTCTTTTCAAACAACCCACAGTGATTTGATCTCTTCAGCAAAGTTGGACATTTTGTCACAATAAAAAATGTTTTTTTAACCGCGAGAAATCAGAAACTAAAAATGTTAGCCGCAAAAATTTTAATTTATGGAGTTCGTCATAGAAAACGTCCCATAAATCAAAAACTATAAGCTACAGAGAAAAAATGTCCTCAGCAGAATTTAGGAAAAAGTTCTTTTCTATAGCTTTCTCTTTTTTCGCGTGAAAGTTGGATTTTCTAAGGCTTACTATAATAAATTTCTTTAAAAAAAAGTATGTTCTCAAACGATGGCGCTTGCATATTCTACCATGTTTGTGTGTGTAAAAAGCGCCATCTTTTGCTAAAATTATTTCTAAAATAATTGTTCGTGGCAGGGTAAAGAAAATTTAACTTCTGAACCGTATGAAATAGCGCTTGGTAGTCTGCGACAAAGTTATAGAGAAGTATATTTTTTACTAATTTTGCAGAAGACGTCACCCACACTAATCGAGTTATGCGACGTTTTCTATGATGAATTAATTCTTATTAAATTCAGAAGCGAAAAAGTTATAAGAAAAAATAAGAATTTAAAGAGTTCATCATATAAAAAGACTCATAGCTCGATTATTGTTAGTGACAGAGGCAACATGTCTTCTACAAAAAATATAAAAGTATTCCTACAACTTTGTCGAAGACGGCCAAGAACTATCTAATTCGATTCAAACTTAAATTTTCTATAGCCTACTATGATCATTTAAAGAAATGCAACCAAAAGCTGGCGCTTTTTACACACACACAGTTTAAATTGAAGAGTGTGGTAGGGGTACACCCACAGCGGTACACTATCGGAAACAATAGACAGTCGGAACCGCGTGTGATCCAATCAAACGAACGGAGGTGGAAAACAACGAAGTTCGACAAGGGAGTCTTCGTCGAAGCGTTGAGGCGTGAGTGCAATCACATTAACAGATGAAGTGACAACGGTGTTAGCAAGAGCGAGCGATGCAACCATGCCAAGAAAAGGTAAACCAAGGTGCAGTAGCCGTCCAGCTTTCTGGTGGAATTCGGCGATTGCCGACCTACATGCATGCTGCCACCGAGCCCGGAGGAAGATGCAGAGAGCACGAGACTTCGCAGAAAGGGATGCTCTAAGACCAGTTTATAAAGCGGCAAGAGCCGCACTTAACAAGGAAATCAAGCTCAGTAAGAAAGTCTGCCTCGAAGAGCTTTACCGCAACGCCAATTCAAATCCGTGGGGCGACGCCTATAGAGTTGCCATGGCGAAGATAAGAGGACCGGCAGTACCACCGGATAGGTGCTCGGAGAGGATGAAAGCCATCGTAAAAGCGTTATTTCCACAGCAAGAACCGACGGTCTGGCCACCCACGCCATACGGGACGCAGTATGACTACGAAAAAGAAGCTCGGGTAACCAACGAGAAGGTGATGGTGGTGGCAAAAGCCTTGAGAACCAAGAAAGACTCGGGACCTGACGGTATCCCCAACGTGGCTCTGAAAACAGCAATCCTATCGAACCCGGACATGTTTAAGACCGCGTTGCAAAAGTGGATCCCAGAAATCTGGAAGCGATAAAAGCTGGTGTTGTTGCCGAAGCCAGGCAGCCCCCTGAAGATCCTTCAGCATGCAGGCCGATACGCCTGTTGGATAGAGTCGGCAAGATGCTTTAAAGAGTAGTCCTTAACAGACTTACAACATACACAGAGGGAAAGAATGGACTATCCAATATGCAGTTCGATTTCCGGAAAGGTAGATCCACCGTGGATGCCATACGAACTGTCGTGGAAACTATGGAGGCTGCACAGAAGCAACAGAGAAGAGGAAACCGCTACTGCGGAGTGGTTACACTGGACGTAAAAACGCCTTCAACAGCGCTCGTTGGGCAGCAATCGTCGATTCGCTGCGCAGAATGCGAGTTCCCGACTACCACTGAAGGATTCTGAGGAGCTACTTCCAAAACCGGCAACTGATCTACGAAACTGACGCTGGAAAAAGAATTGTAACCGTAACAGCGGGCGTTCCACATGGGTTCCATACTCGGTCCAACTATTTGGAATGCTATGTACGACGGAGTGCTGAAGCTGAGCCTCCCCAGGGGCGTGAAGATTGTCGGTTTTGCGGACGTGCTAGAAGTACTGCAGACGAAGAGAAACACATCTCAGCTGAACAGCACGTTCAGGTTGATGACCATGCGGGTGTCTAGTACGTATCGAACTATCTCGTCAGAGGCAGCCTACGTGATAGCTGGAACGATTCCCACAAACCTTCTACTCGAAGAAGATAGCAAGTGTTATAGGAATCGAGGCACGAAAGGAATCCGTAAACGAGCCCGGGTTTGACACCCTAATCAAGTGGCAGCATCGGTGGAATAACGCCGTAAATGATTGATGAACCCATCGACTAATTCCATGCCTATCGGTGTGGGTGAACAGAGCGCACGGTGAGGTGAACTTCCACAGGACGCAGTTCTTGTCTGGTCATGGCTGTTTTAAAAAGTATCTGAACAGGTTCGGCCGCGTGAGTTCGCCGCTCTGCATCGCGTGCGGCGATGCAGAGGAAATGCCTGAGCACGTGGTCCTCGAATGCCCGCGATTTGAGCACGAGCAAACGAGGACGTTAACGTGAGCAATATTGTCCAAAGAATGCCCGCGATTTGAGCACGAGCAAACGAGGGCGTTAACATGAGCAATATTACCCAAAGAATGTACGCGGACATAGAAAAATGGTACGTGGTGAACAGAAAATCGTTCCGATCATGTCAGCGGTGCAACGAAGCTGACGAGAGGAGCAACGACCAGCAACGTAGCAGTACATGGCCTCGGGTCGTCGAGACACCGATGAACCGGAAGCTACACTCCAACTGGAATCGCCGGACCGACCATGGCACTTGACAAGTCAGTCTGAGGAAGAGAGATAGACCACCGGGCGCGACCGGAGTAGACTAGATCCACCGCCGGGGACTAGACTGGACGCACGCATCGTCGACGGTAGGTCGTCGGGGCACCTGAGAACCGAAAGTCATCCCCCCCCCCCCGGAATCGCAGGACTGACCTCGGCACCTAACCGACCAGCATCGAGATAACGGTTTCTAGAGAAATTTCAACGTCGGGAAATTTCTCCGTCGGAGTAGGCTAAGCCCATCGCCGGGGACTAGTTCGAGTAGATCGGGAAGTAGCACCGGCAAATGGTCGTCGGGGCGCCTGTAAACTGGAAGTCACCCTCCACCCAGAATCACAGGACCGACCTCGGCATCTGCATCGGTTTCGGAAGATCTTCCACTGCCGGGGAACTGTTCGTCGAAGTAGGAAAAATCCATCATCGGGGATTACTCCGAGTAGTCTGTAGCGAATCGCCGGCTTGAATCGTCGGGGCACCAGTGAACCGGACGCAATCATCCACCCGAAATCGCGGGATTGACCTCGGAATTCTGCCAGATTGCATCGAAGCAAGAATAACGCGTCCGTCAACGGTTGCGGGAGGCATTCTTTTGTTGGGGAACTCTCCGCCTAGGAAGGCTAGCTCCACCGTCGGGAACTACGCCGAGTAGCACCGAACGCGACAAACCACCAGCGGGGCACCAGCGAACCGGAAGCCACCCTCCAACCGGAATCACTGGATCGACCACGGCATCCAACTGGTCAACGTTGAGAGGAGCGCACGTAGAATATCATGCCGTGCTGGACTAATATGGCGGTTATGAGACCAGACAAATCTAGCACGACCAGCTAGACCTGGGATCAAGCGAAGTGCAGGGCCGGCGGATAGCGTGGGTAGTATGGGTAGTACTACCCACTCGAAAATAACCAAGAGGGGAAATACCCACTCGAAAGTTTAGGACAATCTAAAACCTGAAATTAACCCCAATTTGTCTCGCGCACAAAATGCATGCGTCTGAAATTTCCAGATGCACAATAATTTCATTTTTTTATTGAGATACTAATGTCTTTTGGATTACAATTTAAATTTTTAGAAAATATGGTATAATAATTAGGATTTGTTTAAAATTTAAACTTATTTTTTAGTAATACTATGGGGAATATATTTTAACACATCTACATCTTAAAACAAGAAATTCGGATCTATATATAGAGTAAAATATTAGTGCATTTTTATTCAGAATAATGGATGCAGTTAGAAATATTTTCAAAAAATAGATATACAATTTGTTTTTATTATTTGATTAACAATTGAAACAAGGAGAAACGCTATTTGGCTTATTATAAAGAAGGAAAAAGAGGAATTGATTTCAGCATCAGAGTAGAAGAGACCGTATCAGGGAAAGTGAAGAGAATCCGGACAACAATATTAGGAAAAAGAAGAAATTAAATTTGCAGCTTTTTGGCAAACGTAAGAATACTACAGAACATCATGAACCGGATCGCCGACTGCCCTCCTTGGATCCGCTGGGAACTCTGTAGCTGATAGCACATTAAACAAAAGAGAAGAGATAACTAAATTTGGCTATCTATCGTGTTTAAAAATCTGTATATGATAGACATATAGGGAGATCGAGGATAGCTCGTCGCTGTTGTGCTATCTTATGACAAACGCCATTTTGGGGTAAACTGAGTTAGATATGCCACATTACTTGTCTAAAAAATCTCTACAAAGTGGCGTTTACAGAATTTTGACATTCTGCTTGGTTACTGAGATATATCGAGAAACGCGCTGAGAAATTTTTAATTTTTTGCTTCAAATGACTGTGTCTGGGGATTGGCTCAAATTATCTTTATGTATGAGATGTTTTTATATGTAAAACTATCTGATAAACACAATGGCATAATCATTTTCGAAACAAAAATGCACGAACTGTGAGAAAAATGTAATTTAAGTTTTAAACTGGAAATATAGCATATTTGGCAACACTGTAACCAAAAATAACTATTTTTTCTAGATTCCCTGACTCATTTCCTTCAAAATGCATCTCACCGATTGTTTATAGACCAAATGAAGCCAAAGATATGAATAAAAGTTAATAATTGATGATTTGTTTCTATGGAAAATTTTCCATGCACGATTATGACACGCCATATAAATTTTGTCATCAATACACACCTATGACACGTGTGAGACCGACTTTTGTTTACATTTTTAAAGAAAACTCGCAATGTAGTTGACCGATTTTCGTAATATTTGAGAGATTAATGCAGAATAGATAAAAGCATCATTTGTCTTCCTAGAATTGTTTATACCATTTATAAGTTTCAAGATATTCAATCTCAAACTTTAAAAATCGTTTTTCTCGAAATGTGCAAAATGGCGCTTGTCATAAGATAGCACAACAGCGACGAGCTAGCACATCTCGGACTGGAACGAGGCCGAAGAGATTCATTTAACGGAGATCTGGCGCTATGGCACTAGGCGCACGACCAAACATGTTTAATATTTCGATAATCGTCATCATAAGCGCAGAAACCGCTCTCTACGACTCCACTACACCGGAGATGCTCAATGCTCATCCAATGCATAATGACTGGACATGACCCGAGATATCATCCGAATGAAGTCACGAGCCTTATCCATCCCCTTGAACCAAAGCTTGCTTGTGCCTTTGGGATTCCCAATCTTCCATTGTTCAACGAAATTTCGAGCATCCTCTGATAAGAAGTACTGAAAAACTCGTGGAAGCTACGTGATCTTTCATGAATATCACCATCTAGTGTCTAACTGTACACCTTTTCTCATTACCATTCTAATCTAAGTGTCCGCCTGGAGCAATGCAAAAAAAATCAAACTTAGGTAATCTGATATGATTTATCAGATAAAGAACTAAAAAACTTCCATGTCTACCCCAGAAAATTCAAGGAGTGCATTCCACGCTCCATCAATGGAGAGCATAAATGAACGCTACAGTGATATGCGCACTACAATGCTTAACGCGAGCATCTTTGCTGTCAGATAAATTTGTGTGTTCAAAGAGCATTACGTTTAAATAAAGTATTATCATTTCATCGCGAAACATCAATTGCTTGAGTGTAGATCTATATGGAATGCTGTTGTCGCCGAAAAAGGATTCTTGGTTCCGTGCATTCGGGTTGAATAGAATACATAACGTAGGACCTAGCCACCAGATGAAACATTATTTCTCTCGTTAATCCTTCGACAAACCGGTGTCAATAACCGCGTTTTTAGCATCCATTAAGTTTTTCATTGTCGTTTCTAACGTTGCGTATCTTCGGAAAAAATCAGGCGTTCTGACATTCAAAAAGTCTTTATAGGAGCCTTTCACGTACAATTCTGAGCGCGAAGTGAAAGACCGTCCACTGCTGTTTGCGCCGGATCACGTTTCGTCTGATATTTAATCGCAGTGTCGATAATCAAGCCAGTTGAAACCTTGTATGCTTCCACCGGAGAAATTTCTTGTTTTGATTCAACTATTTCGGATATAATGGACGCGTAGCTGTTCCAATCACTAATTGCGGTCAAATACGATGATAAATTCGTCGTGCTTGGCCGCGGTGGTGGAGTAGTCATGATACCGTGGATAGATCGGTTATCAACGTGAAGACAACCCTATGGCATACCGTAGAAGTTGAAGTCGTCTTGAACCAACTGATGTGCGATGTATAGGGGTACAATGTCTGCCTTTGATTCGGACTTGACAACCGACAACTTCAATATCTGGTACCGAGGATTAACTCGACCCTGGCGAATAATGGTAAAATTTTGGAAGATCTACGTCGAAAGATAACCGAATGCTTCGTGTTAAACCTAGGAAAATCATGGGAATGAAATATAGACACTTGGGGTTTTTTGATGTCCCGTGAAGAAATTCCTGTTAGTTTCTAAGATTCCCATGACGAGGAGCCACTTACTTCGGAATTAGCACCCATCAAAGGACACTCTCAGGCCTTTAAGAGGCAGCTTAGGAGAGAAATGATTTTCCTTTATCGAAAATTTATAGGCACATTGGAACACGTTCCCTCAATGGGATTGTCAGACTCTCGCTCTTTGGTGGACAAGGGAGCGTAGAAATTAGTCGTAGTTTCTACGTTTCTACATTGGGTAACTGTATGGCCCAATCGTTCGTAATGACGGCATGCCCTGAGGCACAAAAAGATGAATAGGTAGACGAGCCCCGTTCAAAAGAACAAAGTTTGGAAGAGTAGATGCGGCGAAAGTCTTGACATGAGACTGATTGAAAATAAGTTATTATACTCCTCGATTTATGGTGAATGCATTTGCTTGCAAACCAGGATTTTTACTGACTGAAGCAAAGGGTTCTTGAAGGAGCCAACCCCATATTTCGTAATTAAGACCCCTCCGAGAGACTACACCATCAATCTCTACTTCCCAGGCGGGTACGTAGATAAAATACTTCTTCGTACACGATCGAGTGTTGTTTAGTTAGTTTACGCGATATATCGATGATGTTAAATGGGTTATATTCGGTCCTGAAGTAGACCTTCCAGGGGCCTGTTGTATTAGTTGAATATAATTTATATTGAAAAGAAGATTTATCGGCATTATTTTGCCATCGGATAAATATTCAAATCGACCTCGATTGAGCCAGAGAAGTTGTCTCTTGTCGGAGATACCTTCCCATTAGTCAACACTATCATGCGGGTTTCAGTACCCGCACAAAGAAGGTTTAATCAGTGGAAACAGAAAATTAATGCCACGAAATTTGAAAGAATAGAGTAATTGGTATTTAGCTGTGGAAAATTTTTAGTATCAGTAATCAACAAACAAATTTTCGCTAATGCGTCGGTCACATAGCCCGTTAACAAAGGTGTTTCCAAATATCCTGGTATTATAAAGAAATTTTCACTTTCACTAACATACACCATGTATGAACTTTCGTCACTACGAGTAGAAATCACTCCGAATCTTACTACCCACTCGGGAAAAAAGTGTTTCACCGGCCCTGGCGAAGTGCATTAGCACGCCTCCCCCGAAGTAGTCATTTCAAACGAAATCCGGGGGATCAGGCAAATGTCGGACTCATTGGTGGAGTTTAGAGGAGTAGGGTTAAGGGTTATCTTCTCTGTTCAGATTCCCTCACTCTGACACACGATGGACGAAATGGGTAGTATGATCTAACTACTGAACGTGTGCTGGGTCGGCGTAAAAGCTTTACCACCAAGTAAAAAAAAAACACAAACAAATATTGTAGAATATGTAAGATCGCTAATATGGACAATTTTAACTCCAATGAATTAAGAAACTCAAACACTGTTTTGAAGCCCTGTGCATTGTGCACCGGTATACCTTATATCACTCGTGTTAAATACTGAATATATTAACAAATAAAGTTTCTAAAATGTAACCATTCCTAAGCAATAAAAAACCAGAAAAGTTTTGTACCGAATAATGTTACTATAAAATCCACCAAAACCACTCCGAAAGTCCCGTTCAGAAATCCTAACAAAAAACAACCATGCTCCGAACGCAACCACCTTGGCAAATGCAACGAATGCCGGTCACCGGCGACGAAAGCCAGATAATTTACACGCATTTTATTTCTTTTTTTTTAGCCCGGACTCGGATTAATGAGCCGGCTAAGTGAAATGAGCAGTAAATATAATTTAGAGCTGCTACTCTCGGCACACAGAAAAAGGGTGTGAAACGTTGGGCTGCTCACCATTCGGAACCGAACCTAACCGTGATGGCTAAAAACTCCTTGAAATATAAACTGACTGCGGCAGCGTACAAGTTAGTGAGTGTGGTTCTGCTGTTGAAATATAAACTTCCTTCGCAAAAGGCGAAGAATAGCCTGCCTGCTAGCCTTGTGGTGGTTGTCGCAAGCTCGGTGCCAATTTCCCCCCGCGTCGATTTTGCGCGCCTTGGTTGGTTAGTGACCATTCCGGTGGTGTGTCCCGGTTGTTCTCTTGGAGCATCGGCTTCCGGAGGGTTTTCTTCCCTTTTTTTCGGCGTAGTCGAGTAAAATTAACGATGTAATAATGAATGCGCCTGGCACGGAGCAGAAAAAGTTTGCCGCGCGTGGAAATTTTATTCACGAGTTTATGGTGTGTGCGGCAAATGAAAAAAGGGACCGGGAGCGTGCTCCGAAATTTATTGCAATAACGATAGTACCGCTGACCCGGCTCTACTCGGCACCAGAAATTTTATAGTGTCTCGTTGAGAGTTTTGCGCAATTAGAAGTTTATAAATTGCGGTGGTAATCAACTGTGCGGAGATTGAGATTGTGTTGGTTTTGCACTTGAAATTGAATCAGAATTATGATCTTGTTTTTTTTTTATTAGGATGAATAACCATATACACTGCGTCTCAATTGAACCATTTAGGCACCAGACACCACGCGTTCACATTAATTTCAAGGAAAACAATCTGAAGGGACCTACTCGGAGGCTGTACGATTCCCGCTCCTCACAGCGGCGGCGTCTCGCATACAAACGTTATTTTTAGCCTATTATTGTGTATTGTTTTGCCTCTTTGCATGTTTTATGTGCATAGTTGTGTAGTTTGGAGCAGATATTTTAGCGAGACTTGTTTAGTTAGGGTGTCTGCTATCGCGTGGGAAACGAGCACGGTCGTAGTTAGTCTACGAAAGAACAACCGATGAAATTCGATAGCTTTCTCGGTGGGAAGACTTGAAAACAAGTCTATATATTTTTGAGATTGTTTCGAAAACATTCACATATATAATGCGTAGTGCATCGTGCCACCGGTAGCATGTGCAAATGCGAAACAGAAACTTCCAACATTGTCGGTAATTGGCTTCGAAGCGCGCTGGCAGCTGCTATCATCGGAAAAATCTTACCGACTTCTTCAGAATAAAAACCAAGAAAATCCCTAGACAGGAACCAGCGACGGTGAGACAATTGAGGGAAAATGAAATCACGCACTTGTGATATGCTCCGGTTCGGGTTTTTATTTTCAATTTCGGAGGGAAACCTGTAGACTGAGCTAACGAGGTAGGTGGAGAGGGCAGGATTACAAAAGTCTGGCAACGGTGTGGTTTGCCGCTTCTCTCGATATTCTTCCAAATGGGAAATTAAGGTCCGGTCGGTGTCTGGGTGCTAGTGCCGCGTGTAATATGAATCACCGCAGACAGAAGACGATGGCCAACCGGCCGAAACTGCCGAGTGAAAAGTGGATGAAATATTGTTGATGATTCCTAACCTTTGCTGTTGGATAAAAATAATTTTCCTGATTATATTTGTAGCATTGTGAATCGGGGCGGCGCTTTGATGTTATATTTTTAGTGGGTGGTCGGATATATCGTAGGTTTTGGGTTTGGCGAATGCTTCAAGATGGCACTTGATTGAATTTCTTTCATGTGAAGGACCAAACAGAATAGGTTGGCGGGCTCAAAAATGATACTTTTATTTGTTAAATAGAGGTTCACGTTATTAGCAAATAATTCATAACCATTACACTGTTCGACAAAAAAACGAACTTAAGTGTGCTGATATTGTTTTTCGGGAAGCAGTGAAAAAGATTAAAAAATGACCTTTCCACGTGTCTCTAATACACCAGCATCGGATTTGGAGTATTTGTATTTGAAGATTCCTATCAATTGTAAAAATAGCCCCCAAGTGAAATTTGAATTTTACCAACATGAGTCGGTATGGCTATATAGTAAGGGACCATCGCCCGCCGATTAAAACAAAATTTTGCAGTTGTATTCGGTTTAAGAATCTTCATGTTTTCCTCTGGGAATTAGAACATTTTGACTCGAGAGCAATTTTTCAAAAGGGTGTAGAAGTTTTCGCACGGATTACTTTCGAGAAAAAAGGCCGATTACCCTATTTTGTACAAAAAACTGACCGAAAATAAATTAATGGGAATAAATGGGTCAGCGCGAAAAAATATGTTTTGACCTTTTTCACAACAAAAATTTATGCTAAAATACAAAATTACAGAAGGGGGCGAACATAACGTAGTTGGTAAATCGATTGCATTGTACACAGCTCGCCTTGGTTCGGTTCCCAGCCCCGCAATGACATTAAAAATGTTTCCTTTGTTTTCAAGAAAACAACTGAAAATAATGAAGAAATAAATATTTATTTTTGTAATTAAGTTTTTTAACATACATTTTAATTTTCTGTGAAAAATGTTCCTATTTTTTTCTCAGTGTATGTTTTTCACAGAAGTATTCTTTCCGTCTCACTTCCTCGGATAGTTTTATAATACAAGATACGGTAATTTCTGGAAAATGTTACATGCAATAACTTCTCTGTCCTTTTGACAAATTGCTCTTGAGTAAAAGTGATCTGATTGACTTTGGAAAATGTCTTCCATATCGGTGAAACGTGTGAATTTTCATTAGAGTCGAAGATGGTCGGTTACGATTTTAAAGATTTTCGGACGAATGGTGGAATTCTTCGTATACATTTGAGTGTCGTATTGAATGGTGTAATCTAAACTCAAGTGCAAGGTCTCGTTCTCAAGTTATGCACTTTTAAAATAACATTCGTCCCAGAGCTTTCGATCGGACCAGATCGTTTTCTTTCGCTGTGAACAGTGTGTACAAAGCATAATTAGTGGAAGTCAGCCTTTGTTTGAGTCAGAGTCTACGTCGGTGCCACCGCTAGTGAATTGATTCGATAATTAAGTACAGACACCGCTAGAGAAGCCGAAGTTTTTTTCCTCCCTTTCGTGCCTAATTACCGAGGGTGTGAAAAGTTTAAATCTAATCGATAGACCCCCTGATTCGCCAATGAATATAATTGATATTCCCAAAATTACTCCCTACCTTGATTATTTCAATACTCCTCGCATAAAGAATATCTAGCGAGTTCAAATAGACCCTGGAGTAGAGTCCCTTTCGACCCAAATCGAAATTACCGATTTTTTCACAAATCTCGCGGAAGCTGACTGCTCACTGCACAGCCATAACGCAGATAACACGTGTTCGAGCTAATATGACACAAGTTATAGTAAATGACGTCAACCAGGTAAACCAGATTGCTTGCTCCGAGCGTTTTACGAAGCAATGGTATATTGTATACGTACCAGCAAAGGAAGTGGAGATCTATGTGGTCATCTCCGAATCGAGCCTGAAGTGCGAAGATTAGCCTCGCTTTGTTCCACTTTTTTTTCTCTTCGTGGTTATACAGATCGAGGTCTCTACTGGACACAAACAAAATCCATTAGCAGCCTGCTTCGTAAGTTATTAAAACTGTTGAAGAACACATTTATTCAATAATTATGATGAAAACACCCGTGAAATGTTATAATAATATTTAACAGTTTTTGCTATTTATTTTGTAATTGAATATTTCCGATGATTCTGCAATAAAACAAACTTTTCCAAAGGTTTTTACATATAAAATGTCAACATCCATTTTCTCATTTTTTTAAGTTATTTAGCGCCTACATGGGTTATTGAACATAGATGTGTTTGGTTCATGTCTTAAAAATATCTATATATAATACATATAGTTCAAAATAAGTTTTTTGATAGGACGCCCCTGCCAAAAGATAGAACTGATCTAAAGGGCGAACACGAAATTATTGCGACACATTCACCAGGGCATTTTTTACCATTGGGTAAAAATCAACCAAATTTGGAACACTTTCTCATTGATGTGTATTGTTTACATGCTGTCAAACTCGAAGTCGTGTTTTTCGATTCAACGAAAATGGAGATGAACCAACGCGAGTCGAGAGAACAAATTCTTTCCAAACACCTGGAATTTCCTGACCTGTCGCACCCGCAGTTGCGACAAAATGTTGAACATTCACCAGACCGGACCGGAGAACAAAAAGACGGAGGGAAAGGTGAAGCGAATGATTAAAGCAAATCCCAACGTCTCAAGCCGTGATTTGGCTAAAAAGATCGGCATGTCGCAAAGCTACGTCCAGAATGCAAAGAAGAGAACTGGACTACATACATGCAAGGTACAGAACTTCCCAACCGCGATGAGCGGCAACAATCGACGGCTAAAACTCGAGCACGGAAGCTCTACGAGAAGATGCTGACAAAATATGGCTGCTGTGTGATGGACGACGAAACGTATATTAAAAGCCGATTTTAAGCAAATTCCGGGGTTGGAGTTTTTCACCGGCAAGAGCAAGTTCTATGTGGACGACAAATTTAAGAAGAAGAAAATGTCGAAATTCGCCTCCAAATATCTCATTTGGCAGGCCATCTGCTCTTGCGGACTGAGGAGTGAGCCTTTCGTGACAAAGGGCACAGTAAATGGCGAGATCTACAAATCTGAGTGCCTCGAGAAGCGCCTTTTACCGTTCTTGCAGCAGCACGACGAAGCTCCGCTATTTTGGCCAGATTTGGCATCATGCCACTATTCTGAAAGTGTTCTGGAGTGGTATGAGACCAATTCTGTCCATTCTGTCCATTTTATTCCAAAGGACATGAATCCACCAAACTGTCCGGAGCTGCACCCGGTGGAGCAGTACTGGGCAGTGATGAAGCGGGAACTTCGGAAGAGCAAGAAGACAGTCAAAGACGAGAAGAACATGTTACGAAAATGGAAAAAAACTGAGTAACTGGTACCGGATGACACTGTAAAGACTTTGATGGAGGGCATCAAGCGAAAATGCGTTCAATTTTACACTCAAGGCTCCATCGATTAACTTTTCTTTTGATTTTTGAAGTAAATATATGTATAAAACTACCCTACAATTTTGGTTTGATTTTAAACATTATAAGAAAATTGGCATGACATTTTCGGTGTCGCAATAATTTCTTGTTCGCCCTTTAAACCAGTTTCTCCTTATCTAGATCGACACAAAGTTGTCGAAATAATGCTCATTTCCATTCAAGACACTTGAAGACGCTACTCCTCCAGGATACATACCTAGAGCGCTTCAAGGATCCCTCATGTGCAGAGTCTGGAATGTGGGCAATTGTAATAACAACAATAACTTATTCTCCATCAAACTAGCTTCGGGTGAGTTTCGACAGGTCTCCTCTTCCTAACTAACTATGATTTGCGGCAAAGATACCGAAAAGTGTACTATGCAATATTTCTCCTTGGTGGAGAAACAATTAGGTTAAAACTAGTTTTTCTTCACTAAGGAGAAAATTGTTTTAAACAACTTTTGCGCGCAAAGGGCAGAAAACCTATAACTACTAAATTAGTTATTGTAGGGGCGTTTCGAATGCCTCTCATCAGAATCTGACACAAACTTAGTGACAGGACTAAGCTAGCGTCGGGTTGACAATAGCTCCAAAAAAAAACAACGCAGGGGTCCCAAGGTGTCCTGTGAGAGTGCACAAACAACTAATGAATCCAAGGAAAATGCTGCCTTAAAGCCGAAGTAATTTACTCTAAGACTTGTAGATTTGAGATCCAACAAGGAATACCTACTACTTCCACGCACACCAAACACCCCATGACCCATTCTTCAAACAGATATTCAGTCCAGTAACGGACTAACGATTTTTTTTGGATTGGGAACATCCTGACATCTTTTAATATTACTGATCCTCTTAAAATCTATCTGAAAACCAAAGGTCACCAATTCGATCACTGTTCTACAGTGGAATTGCAGAAGTATTCTTCCGAAAATCGATTCCTTCCAAACTTTACAAAACAGTTTATGATGTGATGCATTTGCATTATCCAAAACTTTGCTATCTTCCGATATAGATCTCAACTTCCAAGATTGTTAGTATTCTTATGGAATACCGCTACGGAGGTGCAGGTACTTTTGTGGATTAAAAATGCTATTCATTGGACTAATCAACCTGCCAGACATTGAAGTTGTCCTTTGCATAGCTTCTACCTCCTCGGGAGCCTCGATAGGGCACCGACAAGTTGCCTATCGTGATCTCAATTGCTAACAGTTCAAGACCATCCGAAACAATTAATGTCTCGTATGACCTCACACGAAATATTGATTGGAGAAGTTACGCAACCGCGAACTCAAACAACATCGAACCCACTCAAGAACTTCCTCCGGAAGTATAGTACAGTTTTTGGTTGCCTTGATTCCCGACACCGCGAATCATTCTCAGACTAAACAAGTACCCGGAGAGGAAACCCACGGATAGTCTCCCAGCCTGTGATGGGACCATAGAGATCAGTCATGTACGTGAAAAAGTCCAACGCGTATAAGACCTTCCAGGACGATGGGTTACCCGCAGTGACAGTGTGCGATGTCACAAACGCGAATTAAGTTTGAAGAAAACTAAAAATCGCATTTATTGGTGCCTGTTCGTCGACAGATTACCGAAAGAAACAGCGATGGGCTCTCTTTGGGGTACTTAGGCGCAATCGAAACAGTACCAACGAGAACGAGAAGTGTTCAAACCGCTTAATATTTTCTTTCGCCAATAAGATTTGTCCGGACCCTACTCACGATTCCGCGAACGAAACACCGTTTGCGATGGTAGAGTTCTCACTTGCTCTCTTATTACGCAAAAATAACGCTCCGAGGTTAGACAGAATCAAAATGAACTTGTTGAAGAATCTCCCTGACTCTAGGAAAAGGTGCGTACTAAATTTATTTAACAAGTTTCTCGTGATTGAAGGCTATTTCAAAACCAGGAAAACTAGCCTCTAACCACAACTCGTATGGTCCTATTGAAAAGCTTTCTTATATCCGGAAGATGCTCTAGAAAATGATCCTGTTCCGCCTCGACATTTGGATTGAAGCATATGTCTTACTGACAGATACACAATTCGTTTTCCGCAAAGGCAAAGGAACTGCATTACGTTACTCTCTACAGAAATTCAAATGGCTAGCAAAGAGCAGATGGCTTAAGTTTTATTGGATATTAAGGGGGCTTTTGATTCAGTTTCTATCAACGTTCTTTATGAGAAGCTGTCCCAGTCGAACCGATTATAAATTACTTTTGTCGAAGCCTGTAGTGAAAAGCACAAACGTTTTTCGTATAACGATTTAACAACATCGCAATTTAGCTACATGGATCTTCCCCATGGTTCATGTCTAAGTCCCCTTCTTTACAACTTTTAGACGAATGACATAGATGATTGTTTTGTATATTTGGGATAGGGAGTTCTGTGTACAAGATTTCTTAGCGCTCTACAATCTCAGATTGCCGGCTTGTCTGGTTTCAAACCGGTGCACATTTCTTCGTTGCTGAACAAACATCCATTATAAACAATTGAGCATCAAATGTCGCAGAGTTGGAGAACTATTATGGTCTTGTAAAAAGTTATTTTTGAGCCAAATGTGAGACCTTTTAATCCTTCAAAGAACGCCAAACTTTCTGGACGCTTTCCGGATTGTACAGTTCACGTGCTCATTAAAACTTAGTTCGTCCAATGTGACTAAGGATATTTGATAGTTGCCACTCGTTCAACTATCTCTCCATATATTTTAACTGTTTCAGTACTTTCATTCATCTGCCGCGTAGTTACAATTATATATCTGGTCTTGGAAATGTTCAGTTGGAGCTTTTTCCACTTGAACCGATCACTAAACTTCGTCAGCTCAAGATTCATTAGCCTAATGTACCCATTCCAAACTATTATCGATGATAAACAAAACTGTGTCATCGGCTAACAGGTTTATTTCATCATTTCAGCAAAATGTTCTTCATGTCGTTAATGTATAGAATAAATAAAAGCGGTCCTAGTACACTACCCTGTGGTACACCAAGGTTTCAGCTTCCAATGATGTAGTGCGGTTGTAACTTGTCTTGTTAATTTACGCACGTTAAGGCAGCTTGCAAGCTGCAGTGTGGTGTCTGTTACAAGACCCAGTGCTGTCGATTTGCAAGAAACTGTGGACATTTTGTCTGCTTGAGCTCTTCAGCTGGATATCGAGTTCTTGACGGGGAAAGCCGAGCTGGTCGGCTATCCTAGGAAGCGTGAGCCGGCGCAACTCCAGTTTATATTAATGGGTGTAATGATTAATCAGGTCTTCACATTTAAATATCTCGGGGTCTGGTTTAACGCTAAAAGTGTCTGGGGATGTCAAATTAGGTATTTGAAACAGAAGTACTAACAAAGCATAAATTTTCCCTGGACAATAACCGAAACGGTTATTTCTATTTTCGATCCGCTGCGAATATACTTTTACTTCATGAAATTGGAAGGAATCCAGCATCTTTGTTTGGGTATTGCTTTGGGTTTTCTTCACTTGACTTATGCAAAGAGTCTTGGATTGCTCGTGGGCGTTCTCCTATTGAAAAATCGAATTTGATTGCTCATCTGATCTGATATCTTGAACCCTTTGGTGATTGAACATTTGAGAGGCTCAAACCCGATTTATGTCCTTGTACGTTGACTACATGGCGCAGAGCATCAATCCTTTTTCGTATGTCCGCTTCTTACGCACTTCTGATTTTTTCAACACCATCCATGAAAGAAGAGATTCGTAGAATCCCGGATCACATACGCGCGCAAGTGATACCCAAAATGTTTCATGATAAGTTCCGAGAAATTGACTGTGACAGAATGTTCTACACTCACGGATCAAATCTCGATGGGTTCACTGGCTTCCGCATCCTCAAAGATATCACTTCATTCAAGCTCAATGATCCTGCTTCAGTTTACAGTCGCAGAATTTTCCTCTATTCAATATAACCTTGGGATTATCGACACTTTGTCCACAGATCACTATTTCATCATTTCGGACAGCCAGAGCTCTATTGAGGTTCATCATGTGGGTTCATCATACAATTTCGTATTTTCTGGAGAAGATACGAAAGCCGTACCAGATTACCTTTATTTGAATTCTTTCTCATTGTTCCATCCCTGGTGATGATTCGTATAACATCCCAGCCTATGCCCAACTACTACACGTTGGAGGCGTATTAGCGAATTAATGGGCTTGCGGAAGATAGCCCGTGCTGTTGCGACAATGGTTATCATGACATCGAGCACATTGTCTGCATTGTGACACCCAGGTTTCAGTTAACGAATTCCATTCGGGCCCGAGATAGACCACTGAATTTTCCAGTTTAGGATATCCTGGCAAATCGCAATCTTTCCAATACGAATCGCGGGTGTCCTGACGGTCTAACCACTTCTTAAGGATTCCTTTTGGGTCCGAAGAATACCACCCGTCAACCCGGTTAATGAGGTTGTAATTGATGTCGCTGATCTTCCAGCATAAGCCTCCGTAACAAAAATCAAATTTGAATGTATTTTCCTAGTTTTAATTGCTCAATTCAATAATATCTCTTGTTAAAAACCTGAATTAGTAATCCAAAAATATATCTTTCATTTACCCCTTCCCCCACTTTCTCTTAATAAAAAATAAATTGTTCTCCTCTTGTATTTCGAACTGTATTACTAGTTTCAAGAAAGCTTAAAAAAAATTCTCTTAGACCTAACATAAAAAATAATTTCTAAATTGTTATCTCCTAGTTCCAAGAAATTTAAAATTTAACCCCCTAATTTTAGGAAATTTAATTTCTCTAGTTTTTATATATTTGTAAATTGGCACAGTCAATTCAAACGAACTGATTAAAAAATACACATCAATAAAAAACTGAAACCAAATTGAATAAACGAACGGATAAAAAATGCTCTGTTGAAATGGATAGTCAAAAACAAAGCAGCAGAGCTCTATGGGACATGAAAAATAAATGTTGCGAAGAAGCCTCAAAATAAATCAAACTGAATAAACACAACTTGGTTTTAAGATACTGAACAAGATGGAATGTGTGCTGTTTAAAATTTGATGAAGAGCCCAAGAGGATTGTGTGGACATTTAAAATGAGGAAGGAACCAGAATCAGATAGTTATTCTTAAATACAATTTCAGATTTTCTTGGGATAATTAAAATTTAAGATAATGTAAATAATGTTTACAATTACAACAAAATCTCAGTTTGTTTACTCGAATTTTAACAACTCAATACTAATTGAAACTATTTAATGACCTTTCCAAGGTATCTCCTGGCCAGGATAGTGGTACCTACGAACGACAAATTTCTCATTTCCGCCTGTTTCTATGTTGCGATATTTTTATACCAAGAACGCGATAAAATGAAACACGCTACCAGAAGAATAATAATTCTCCCAACAGAATCAAAGAGTGTGTGTGACTCTTTTGAAACTAATCCTTTTCAAGTTAAAATATCGAATCACCCAATTTCTGACCGATTCCAGACGCTTACGATTTCCAGTTTTCCAATCAATCAAGTTAATCGGAGGCCGTCGGCCGCTCAGACAGAAATCTTCGCTATCACGCTATGCAAGTCCATCACAACTCACCTGCAATGAAAGTGGAAAAAAGAAAAAAAAATGCATATTAGAAAAAAGCTACGACGTGTGGGCACTGGCCCTTCAAGATAAAACAGGCAGAACGGAAGCAAATTTATATCAACACCCGCCTAATTAGTGGCTACTACTACTACCAGAGACCCGTCTTGGAGTTGGAGGTTTGCATCGGCGGTCTTGAAGGCGCAATGGGTACCAAACAAACCTAATTAGAAGGAAACAACGGTTGACGTTTGATGGGTTAAAAAGCGCAAAATTATAATTGTTATTCTGCAGAGCCTGGCCCTGTCGGGCGTCGTCGTCGCCAGCGCTGAAAGCGTTTCGTTTCGCATGTCGGGAGTCCATTGGAAACCATTTCCGGTTTGCATTTGTTACCGTGCGCTGCAGAACCGGGGTATATTTAATTTATAATGGGTAGACTACGCTATACAGAGAGTTGTTTCTGGCAGGAATCACAAACACTAAAGTTTACAGGTGTTCAGACGAATCCAAACTGTTGGATGAAAAACTGCATACATTTTCCGGGAGTTGTTGCAACATTGTAACCATAGAGAAATGTCTTAATTGACTCGTCGACATCTCACACATTACGCTGCTGCGAAGAAAGAGGAAAAAAAACAAAGAGACTCTTGCATCGCCGGAGCACTTGACGAAAGAATGTATTTATATGGCTGAGTACGGGAAGTGCGGGACCTGTTGGGAAATAAGGAGTGTGTGGTTTTTGCGCTCCGATGACGGGCTCCATAAATAACAGTCTTTTTTCAAAGCGGTTACGCTGGTACGCCATTAATCACCATATGATAATCAGTTCGGGATGGTTGAAGAGCGAGAGAGAGAGAGAATGCATCGTGTGAGCAGTTTTTTTTTCTGGATGTCGGTACTGCCTTACAGAAACTACCGTGTTGATCGTGAATAATATTATCAAGTCAAAATTAATTTTCAGTTTTATACACACTTTTTCAAATATTCAGTCGAGAAAGCGATTTCAAAGTCGGACACATTCTTTAGCAGCGCCTCTAGTGGTCGTATTCTAAATGTTCTGACAGTGATTTGTTTGGAAAATACACGCAACTGCAATTGTATATGAGGAATACATGTATTTTTTTCACACGCCTAATAAGAAAAATCATAAGCTTTCTAAAAGGGATCGATTCTTGTTTAATTTGTTAGAGTTCGAGCATTCCTAATGTGCATCTAGGGATACTTTGAAATGCTTATATTGGTGCTGGCTACGTCCTTGCAGTCAACGGGAAAGGAAAAGATTGATAAATGTTGTTTTGGAAGGAGTTTTTTATTAGTGGAATGAAGTAAATAGTTACACCAATCTGAATTCACGATTGATAACAGATACGATTTATGCAACTCCTAGAAGTGTTATCGTTTGTTTATTTCTCTTAGCAGCCGGCTGCCGAGAGCTTGCAATGGATCTATCGTTTGTTGAATTATTTCGGAAATTCTCAATTTTTAAAAAAAATGTTTGATTGAATCAAATGACACGTGAACGATTTTTTATTCCTTTTTTCTTATTCCGGTGAAAAATGACATTCCAAGAATAATACATTATGGCTAAAAGCGATTGTCGTTGCTGCCATGAGACATTATTGTTTTATTTTTCCACGAACAATTGAATAAGATGACTGATTTTTATAGGCGGTATAAACTAAGCACTACCTAAGTATCAAAAGCGACAGACTTTGTAAGTCGGACATAGGCGGAACGTCACACGCGAGGTAGTTTTTTTTCCAACTACTTGAAAACAGGCTTGGAGACAACAAGACAACAGCTGATACTAGGAAATGCTAAAAACGCAAGAAATGAAGTAGACACTGTTTTTGTCGCCTCTTACGGTACTAATCAATTTTTTATATGTACCAAATATGTTTTACGAAGTATATTATTGTTACTAATATTGGTTTCTTAGCGAAATATAGCGAATATACTTTAGTAATCGATACAAACAATTAATATAATGAGCATGGTTTAATGGGCTAAAAGCAAACCAATAAATATGCCATAAAACATTTGTTCATAACTGATTCCTTATCCTTTTCTTGAATTGTCAATTCTCAATCCTCAGATATGATTCAACAGATTTCATTCCACTCATACAAGACTCTGCGTATTCCTCAAGCATATTAAATGCACTATGTTGGTCAAATAAACACAAAACAAAGAAAGAAATCAGTTTGTCCACTTCAAAGATATGCCAGCTCTATTGACGTCACTCGACTGATACGGACTACCGTATAATGCAACCAAATCATGGAACTTTTAAAATAATATGCGACAAAAATGTGCGATTTTTTTAAATAATAAAAGGAAGGCAATGGCTTATTTGCAATAAAATAAGACAGGAAAAAATATTCACACAACCAAGGCGGTTCATTTTCAAATATATAAAGGATAATGAGGGACGTGGAAGAAGATAGCTGTAATCATTTTGCACAATTGTTTGTGAAAAGTATACATCATTAAATTGTGATCTCTAAATGACTTGAAAAATAGATAGTATCGTATCGTATAAAAGCTACCGCAGTTTAAATAATGATAGCATTATCGCCATGGGGGTCCGACAAGGTACCCGGTTTTCAGATCTCAATCCACGAAATTCCAATATTGCTTCCTTTATTTTTCTTTAAGAGTTATCCTACTGGAATTGTAGAGCTGTGTTCTCGGAAGGGGTTTCCGTCAGAATCACTCACTACAACTGCAGACGAGGCGGGAAATGTCACGCACTACAACACTGCGTATAGCCAATTGCAGTGGGGTGTGATTCTGATTGTGATATTGAGTGTATGGTTTAGATGTGCGGGCGTGGGGACTTTATGATCGTGTGGGAATGAGTATATATTTGTATTCATTTGGGACCGCGTTAATGGAATTTTAAATGCTACAGCGTTGACTAAGTCATTTTGGAGCTTTTTTTGTGAAAACTTGGGTATAGTGACGTGTGGATGATCGCAATTGCATGTTCGTCCGTATGAATCACCGCGAAGGGCTCGTGCGTTTGTAAGTTAACGTGTTCGATGGCGTGGCCGTGTATGCAACTTTAATTTTATAACCGTGTGTCTATTCGCATATTCGCGTGCATTCTAGGAAGATCGCGCGAAGCGTGAATCTGATATGTAATTTTCAGTATATGGTTCAGATACTAGAAGAGATTGAGTTCTTCCATATCACTAGATTTCCTGGTAATGTCGCCATGTAACGTGTTGTCTAGTGGATACGAGCGAAATTTTTATTGAATGGTCAAACTGGCCGCTAGGACCTAGGGTAAAACTTCCAGACATGGATTAATTCTTGAGACAGTGTTTGTAAATTTATACGTTCTATAACGTTCATTTGGGTGTTTTAATGTTAGCGAGATTGTGGGCGTAAATATGTGTGGATGATTACAATTGCATGCTCACGTTTGTGACCAAGTTCGTGTTATCGCGAAGGCCACGAGCTTTAGTACATTTTGAATGAGAGAGATTGTGAGTATATATGCGAGCAAATGCAATTGATTGTGTTAGTGAGTGTTAGTATGAATCTAGCTTAAGATATAGTAAACAAAGAAAATCACTCGCCGAGTGAAGTAAAACAAAATGCATAGAGATTAAATAAAATTGAGCGATATTATTTTTGGTATACATGAGTAGTTGAAAATCAATTTAACCCTTTCATGCCCAACTTTTTTCTAGTGCATGTAGGGTTTCAAAACTATTTTTCCTTGAAAACGGTTGGGTCAAGAAACACGAAAAGCCTATTTTCATAAAGATAGGTGCTTCCATTGCAGTGCTAGAAGCTGGTCAATTTTTATCTTCTAATGCTTGATACAATTCTCCTAGAATAATTACAATAGTCCAATTACGTGGAGAACGTAGCCAACGACAGTCTAAATTGATAAGTTTTATCAGTTTTCAATAATATTGCACCATAACGAAGATATATGAAAAAATCATTTTCCGACGTCAACGTAAACTGTCCCTGGCAGCACTGCTCCATCGGAATCCAATCAGACTAACTGCAATAACTTCAGTTCTAGAGCTGATCTTTGTAACTGTTAATACTCAAATTAAAGGCGATAATCACATTAATGGGCCTTGCTTGTTTTTGTGAGCACATCTCGCCTCAATCAAAAGTTATAGCTGTTTAAAAAGGTTGTTGTCCACAAACAACATGGGCATGAATGTGTTAAAAGAAGTAAAACAAAAACAGACTATGAAGTAGAAGAAAATCACACATGTAAAACTCAATCAAACTGCTTAAACTCGTCTGAATGCCAGCAAATGATATTTATTTATTACCAACGATTGCACTCTACCAGGATTTTGTCATACTGTGCTGACCGGGAATGGATGATTCCCGCACGTCGGTAAATAATTCGTACCTTAATTTAGCCAATCCGATTTTCCCGAAAGAATCGAATCGAATGCTCGTATTGACCACCAGAATAAATGACCAACCAATCCTACGAAGGAAAAAATGGCACGCGAGGCAATACATTGCCTACTATTCTATCATATACGCCAGTTCTGTATCCATTCCCTGACCCAGATGTCACAGATACTCAGAGGAACACATCCACAGATAGATAATTGTACTCTAAAGTCAAAAACTACAACTTCACTAAATCTAACAAGATTCTACTTTCACATTTCTTTGATGGTTGATCGTTGTTTGGGCTGGTGCAAAGTATGAAAAAAAAACAAAATACAAAAATGGCACATAAGCCCTCTCAGTCTCTTCGACACAATAACCGGCGTAATACAAAAACCATCTTAAAGCGTCTGTCAGAGGTTCTTTAAGACTGATGCACGAAATACGCTTGATGATGTTTGCCATACCATCTAACTCATCAAGGAGCTAGTAGAAGGAGCTTTTGGGAGAATAAAATTTTATGAAATAAAAAGCGGGGTCTGAGTTTTTAACCCCTGATCAAGCGGACAGGATACCCGGATACCCGCTAAACTGAAATGTTAATAACTAGCATTTTTTAGCCGTTTTGGACATTTTGGGAGGTCTTGGAAACGGAGCACCAATATTTTACTTTTAGACTCGGTGAAAATGAACCGGATGAATTCATCTGGTTTCTGGGAACCCCGACTTTCGGAGGTATAATGGTACTGGTGCTGATATACTATTTGCGATTTTCAATGAATATGGCTCCGAGCGATCATTCTGAAGTAGGTCATGAGAGACCGTTCCAAAGACAAATCGTAGCAATATATACGAAGACCAATTATATTTTTGGATGAAAAATATGCTTCTAAGGAATACATTACTTAGATCCGAAGCAATGTCTACTCTTTCAACCAACTTCGTGGTATTGATGGAAAGGTTGAAGAATCTAAACTCTCATCTTCGTAACAGACATTGATGGTAGTCACGCTGCCATCTTTCTTGCTCTCTTTTCGTATTGAATTTCCGAAAGCGTCCTGTATTTGTCGCTCTCAATAATCTCACTGCATGAATATCTTCAACGTCAGTTACGAAGATAAGACACTCCGTAACGCTTTCATTGGGACCATGGAGTCGGTCGAAAGAATAGATATTGGTTCTGATTTCACTAGGCAATGTATTCCTTGAAAGAAAATTTCTCATTTAGAATGGAACGATCAAGTGGAATTTTCTCACAGGCATATTATTAATTTTTTTTTTTTTTTTTTTGTTTATTTTTGACACTTTACCACTGTAGCGGCATTCGTGTCAATGGGTCAAAAAGGAAAATAGAGATAGAAGTAGAAATACATTTGCGCTTAAACGTCGAGTTTGGTTTCTTTGATGAAACGTAGTATTGCTTTCTCTTTTTGGTCGTTGTTTGCTAATATCTCGAAAATGGATCCAGTGATATTGCATTGCTGTCGTATCTGAGTATATCCTTGGCAGTCCTCTAGGATATGTTTGACAGTTGTTGGGACTCCACAGCAGCGACAGCTCGGCGGGGTTTTGTCTTGCATTAAGTAAGAGTGACTGAAACGGGTGTGTCCGATGCGTAGTCTGGTTAATGTGCGCTGCTCCGATGCACATTTTCTATCCACGGGTTTTCCTACATTCGATTTGATCTGTCGCAGTAGTGATCGCGTTCGGTTCCAGTCACCTTGCCAAACATTCCATATTTTCTTTTTAACGAACCGAACGATATCTTGAGAAGGGATTGGAATGTCCATTGGATCTCCAGTTCTTCCTTCGTTTGCAAGTCTGTCCGCTTCAACATTACCAGAAATACCTGCGTGTCCTGGGATCCAACTAAGCGTGATTTTTCGTCCTTGAAGTGCACGCTCTAGTTGCTGAATCCACGGGTGTCTCGAGTGACCTCCTCGGAGTGCGTCAAGGCAGCTAGCGGAGTCGGTGAGGATGATTACATCATCATGCTCGTTGGTCATCGTTGCAGCGGCAACTAGCGCATATGCTTCGGCTGAGAATACGCTACATGGTCCTGGTAGGGTGTAGTGATTTTTTGTCCTGTTTGTCGCCAAACCTGCACCTACCTTCTCGTCCTCTTTTGAGCCATCAGTGTAGATTTGTTCGTGCGTGGGGTACTGATTATTTATGAAGTCCTGAAATATTGGCATAGCAATCTGACCTGATGTGCCAGCTCGGATATTTCTTCGTACTTTGTCGTCGATCTTTGGTATTGGGCTATACCACTCCCTATCAGTTAATCTTTGAAGATTGCATGGTATTGGCATGTGGTATCCGGTGATATGGTGGACAAGTTCTGCCGATCTTTTGGCCACAGGATAATCCGCTACAGCACCGTTTTTTTCTGTGAGGCGAGTTACTAGCTGCGATAGTCGTTGAATCAGTAATAGTCTGAACGGCAGGCAGCCTGCTTCAGCCATAATTGACGGAACTGGACTGGACCTAAAGGCACCAGAGGCCTGACGTATCACTTCATTATATGTTGGAGCGAGGATTCGTTCCATTCCCTCATGGTTACTGCTGGTGATACAAAGTCCAAAAAATAGCTTGGAGACAACTAGCGCGAAACCGACGTTCAAAAGCGTTGCTCGACTACTTCTTTTTAGACGGGAACCCAAAATCCGTAATATGTTAATTCTTCGGCTGCAGCTATTCTTGATGGTTGTGAAATGCTGTAAGTAGTTCAGTTTGGAGTCAACCAGAACTCCTAAGATTCGCATCTTTCTAAAAGAGGGGATGGGGGCCTTGTTTATTCGGATGGTCCGGCCGCGTTTACGATGCCTTATGTTGCAAATGTGCAGTAGCTTAGACTTTGTGGGTGCAATCTCAAAACCAACACTAGCTGCCCAATCGACGACCGCTTTGACAGCTTTTCTTAGCTGACATCGTATTTGCCCGGGGCTTGCTCCTCTCACTATAAGTAGTACATCATCTGCGTAGAGTAAGATTTCGACATCAGTTGGAATAATTGCAAAAATCGGTTCCATTGCAACCAGAAACAAAGTAACGGATAGAATAGATCCCTGCGGGACACCGTTTTCTGCTGTACGACTGCTGGATGTTGCTCCGTTCGCTAAGACCCGAAAGGTTCTATCAGATAGGAAACTGGATGCGATGTTGAACAGACGGCCAGAGATTTTCCAGCTCGCGAGAGTTTGAAGGATGGCTGGTCTCCAAGTTGTGTCGTAGGCTTTAGATATGTCGAGTGAAACTATCTCAGCATGCTGATTGCCATTAAGGCCGATGAGCGATTCCATCTGGGCTAGATGGGATTCAACGCCTCTACCCGGACGAAATGCATGTTGGCGGCGATCCAGTCTTTCATTTTCTTCAAGTTCTGTGATAAGACGACGGTTAACTAGGCGTTCGAACAGTTTACCTATGCAGCTCAGGAGAGTAATTGGACGGTAACCAGCTGGACTACAGCGGTCTCCTTCCGGTTTTGGAATCGGGATTACCAAACCTTCTTTCCACTGGTCCGGAAATGTGCCAGAGTCCCACACCTGATTAAAAAGTTCGAGTAGAGCTGCTTTAGCGGAGAAAGGAAGTCGTTGCAGTAGGGGGTATCCAACATTGTCAGGTCCTGTAGATGCTCCGCCGCCCTTGGAGAGGGCCCACATAAGCTCGTCCATGGAAAAGTCTGCATTAAAACGTTTGAAGAGATTCGGTCGTCGTGATTTGGGTAACGCCTTTATCATTCCGGCTTTCTTTTTACGAAATTTTTTGTTATAGTTGGCGTTTGAGGATTTTTTCTGATATTCCTCCGCAAATGCTTCAGTGATTTCTTGTGGATTATTGGTGATACCACTTGGAAGGCTTAGAGTGACCGTGTTAGTGCGCCTTTTCCCCTGTAGTTGATTAATGCGGTTCCATATCAGTGTTGAGGGGCTGTCGGGGTTGATACTCTGCACTAGATTTTCCCAACTTTTCTGTTTAGCTTCTGAAATAACTTTGCGACAGGCCGATCGGGCTTCGTGGAAAGATTTGAGGGCAGCCTCTTTACTGGGTTCGCCGTCCGCAATGCGACGGAGGGCACGTAGTTTTTTTCGTCGGAGTTTCACTGCTTGCTCTACCTCAGGGCTCCACCAGACAACTGCCTTGGGCCCGGATTTTCCGCTACTTCTAGGAATACTGGCTTCGGCTGCGGTTAAAACGTTTTTAGTGAAGCTCTCAACTGTCATTTTCTGGTCGGAACGAATGGTACTGCTGGTGAGTTTTTCGTAGAGATCCCAGTTTGCTCTCTCGTACATCCATCTTGGTCGTCGAATTGGTTCGTCTGGTGTTCCAGGTGTATCGATCTTAATAGGGAAGTGGTCGCTGTCTGCACAATCTGGGAGTATTTTCCAGATGAATTTGGCTGATATGGATGTAGAGCAGATTGATACGTCCAGCGCTTGCGTGCTTCCGGTGGAAGGATCAACTCGAGTATGGGAACCGTCGTTCAACACCACCAGATCTCTGTTGACTACAGTTTCCAGAATTGCGTTACCTCTTTTTTGTGCTTCCGTTTTTGTATTTATTAGACGACTGCCCCAAGCAGAATGGTGCGCATTGAGGTCACCCAAGACGATCAGTGGTTTCGGTAGTTCCTCCAACAGGTATTTCAGATTTTCAGCAGCGTTTTTGTCTCTTGGTGGGAGGTATACTGAAGCCACTGTCAGTTTTGAAGGTGCGTGGAGTTGTATTGCAACAGCCTGTATGTTGGTGTGTATCTGAATTCGTTCGAACGGAGTTCCATCCTTCACCGCCAATCCTACAGCTTGTCTGCCGTGGGGGGAGCATGGTCCTAACAGGAGATGATAGGACTTACCTACGTAGTTGGTTGTGGTATTGTGTTCTTCCGCATTTGTTTCTTGTAGGCAGACTACTGTTGGTTGATACTTGTTAAGTATGATTTGCAGTTCGTTCCGATGGGTTCGAAGGCCGTTTATATTCCATTGGATAGCAAAAGTCGTCGATGATGATATAAGGCTAGATTCTGAGTCTGATCGATTTCGTGCTAGAAGGTTTTGTGTTTCTGATTCGGGGTGCTGTTTTTTGTACCGGTGTTGTTCTATGTTTGGTTGTTCAGCCATTTGTACCATTGGTCAGAGGCCTCCATAACTTCAGGTCGTTGTTTTGCGTGGAACACCCATTTTTTATAAGGAATTTTTCGGTTACGCTCAGATAGAGGGCGCAGATTGGATACAGCGATTGGCCTTCTGCCATAGCCACTTTGCTGTACCTATGCGGGGGCGAGCAAGCGTGATTTTGTTGCGGTTGGCTTTCTACCATCGCTGCTCTGTTGTATCTTGGCAGGATTATAGCTGCTCGGTTTGGCTTCTGCCCATGGTGGTGCATTCTGCCAGTGCTCTGGCCAGTAATGGGAACAATCCAAGATCTGTGCGAAATCCTAGAGGAATAGGCGCTTAGTCCCTTGTGCGTCTCTCTTCCGGCGATTCCTGGGCGTCGTGGGTTGTCCGTCAGTTCCGGTGAGAGTGTAGCGTCCGCACTGACGGGGCCGCGGCTACCCAGGAACCTGAGCGGGTATACGGTAATCTGGTCTTCTATCTTAGCCGAAGAGTTCGTGGTTTGCGTTCTTTGGAATCGTGTTTTCGTGAACAGCAATTGGCCTTCTGCAATAGCCGCTTTGTTGTATTTTGGCGGGGACGTAGCTTCTCGGTTTAGCTTCTGCTCGTGGTAGTGTATTCTGCCAGCGTTCTGGCCAGCGATGGGAACAATCCAAGATCTGTGCGAAATCCTAGAGGAATAGGCGCTTAGTCCCTTGTGCGTCTCTCTTCCGGCGATTCCTGGGCGTCGTGGGTTGTCCGTCAGTTCCGGTGAGAGTGTAGCGTCCGCACTGACGGGGCCGCGGCTACCCAGGAACCTGAGCGGGTATACGGTGATCTGGTCGTCTACCATAGCTGAAGAGATCGTGGTTTGCGTTCTTTGAATTCTAGTTTTTGTATACTGCAGTTGGCCTTTTGCTATAGCCGTTTTGTTGTGCGTTTGCGGGAGCGAGAAAGTGTTAGTTTGTTGCGGTTGGCCTTCTGACATAGCCGCTGATGTTTTCGATGCTATGATTGGTGGGTGTGCGTGAATAGATATAAAAATTATTTGATTGAAGTTGAATAGTTATTCAGACATATTGTGCACCTCTTGATTCTCGACGTTTATTTGGCCTGTTCCACCTTCGTTGATGCTGGAGTGGTTAATTCGAGAGGTACCTTCAATGGAATATGTGCTGGCACTGGGTCCATCTAATTTTTGTTTCTTGAAACGAGTTCTAGTTGTCGGACCGGTTGGTGTTTTGAATTGTGGGAGCTCGTTGTTGTCCGAAGAGGTTGGTACTCGTTGCTGGCTGTTGGTTGCTGCTTCGTCCGCGCTTTCCCCGCTAGTTGCGGTGCAGGAATTCCGACCTTTTTTATTTCGTTGGTTGTGTGCAGTTGTGCCGGATTCGTTATTACTACTTTTTGATTCGGTTTTAGAAACTAGGCGTTCTCCTAAAAGTTTTCTGTACGCGTTTTTATATTTTTCGAGTTCTTCCTTCAAGGATTCAATTATGGGGTTATTCTGTTGATTGGCAGCTGCTTGTTTGCGGAGGTTCATTACTTCATCTCGCAGAGCTTTAATCTCATTATTCTGCTTCCGGGCTTTATCTAACTCTTGGCGGAGCTCCGTTATCAGCCGATCCTTTTCGTCGTCCTGAGACTTTGTCTGATTTGCGAAGGTAGATGATGATTTTGCCTTTCTAAAATGTGCCCGAGCCTCTCCGTATGTAAGGTTGTTATCAGTTTTAAGTTTAATTACCGCTTCTTCTTCTTTATAGATCGGGCAGTTTCGATCCGTGGGTCCGTGATTGCCCTTGCAGTTGCGACAAAACTCGGGGTTGCCACATGGTTGGGTGTCATGAGCTGTTTCTGAGCAGTTGGGGCAGATCGGGGACTCGGTGCAGTTTTTTCTGGAATGCCCGTATTTCGCACAACCATAGCACAATAGAGGCGATGGGTAGTACCTGCGTACTGGCAACCTGATAAGTCCGTAATACACGTGAGATGGGGGAATTTGTCCCTTAAAGGTGAGGACTACAAGGGGTGTGTTGCGAATCTGGGTCCCATCTTTTTTGGTGATCCTTCTAACATCATGGATGCCTTGCGAAACAAGATTTGTTTTGAGGTCTTCTGGGTTCATATCGATGGTGTCTACATCGTACACCACTCCTTGGCTAAAGTTCATCGAAGGGTGCGGTATGATTTCGACTGAGGTGCCATCGATTAACTGCTTGAGGGTTAACAGCTTTTGGAATGTCGACTGGGAGTTCGTGCGAAGAATATATTTTGTGCCTCTCGCTTCCTTTGAGGCATTGACCAATAACTTTGGATCGCGACCAAGTAACTGCTGCAGCGACTTGATGAAAGGGTTGGTGGGGAGTTTGGTTGAGGAAGGGATAGTAGCATGCTCTGAATTTTGATCTTTATCAGTGTTACTCACCGCTTGCAGGAGAAGGGTTTGGGTGAAGATTCTATCCCCGTCTTGCCCCATCCAATTAGGCAAGGTGGGTTGCAAAGATGGTTCCCCCCCATCGGGAGGGGGGCTATTAACCCCCATGGAATAGCTTAATTTAGGCCAGGCTGGTAAATCACTCTCACAATTTTTTTTTTATATTATTGATATAATATAGCACTTTTAGGGGGATCTATATTAGCACGCACTTGCACTGGATATCAAATCGACCGTTTATATTTTTCAATATCAGAAAGCAAATTAATAAATCTCACTATATCACCAACTGATGGACTATTCAGAGGTGGGAGTTGCGACACGCGAGGCACTTGTGACCGAGATATCACTACAGCTCTTTTGCTGCTGTGCGGACTCGGCCTGCAATTGGCAAAAACAAATAATGGGTCCACTCTTTGCAATATAGTGTACAGCTCGTTCGGCTGGTGTGGACTTGTTTTCACTTGTATTCTTTATCGGTTTCACTTTGCTCTGGTTATGAGAGCCAATATCAGGCCGGTTGCCTAGGCAACCGCCGTCGTGTAAAATAAACCGCACTGGTGCACTTGGGGAAATAAGATTTTTACGCACTTTTGGAGATGTTATGCGCTAACTGCATGCAGTATAAATGCAATGCACTTAACCGAAGACTTCTACCACTGATTTATACTGCGAAAGTTAAACGTTGTAGCAAATTCGGTGTGAATTGAGCTGGTTAAACAGAATAAAAAGCCCGGAGCAAAAGGTCGTACGTGCGGCACGTACCGTGTATCTACTCGAACTGATGATATATATATTATTAATGTGTTCATGATAATCGTCAAATTTTTAGCAAAATGCGAATAAAGTTTGATTCAATACAGTTGCTGATTATTTTAAATTTTGCCTTGCTTGGTTTCTTTTTCGCGAAATGTATCATTTGTATGATGTGATAATGGATCTTAAGTTTACGAGGTACAGTTCCATCATGTACGAAATACTATACTGATAACATTTGACAATTTAGCCAAGAAATGAACATTCTGCAGCTCTTCGGACTAACACACGTTGGATCATTGCGTACTGCGTCATTGCCCTGTCAGACTGAGGATTCATCCAAACACATACTATGCGGCTTCCCAACCAGAACGAGCTCAATGATCTTTGGTAAAGGATTCCCAGATCCTGAAGAGATCAGGCAGATTTCTACACGCAAAATATTAAGGTTCTTTAGGAACCGTAATTTGACGAACTATTAAGCATTGTCCAATGCGCACGTAGGGGATTCAAAATAGTCCTGTTGTTTGTTTATGATTATTTATAATGGTTTCAATCCGACGAGTCATTCGCCTATTTTGAAACAAATATTCAAAGAAATAAATTCATGAAAAATAATGGGGTAAATCAAATACTATTGCTGCCGATTGTTCTGGGCGCACTGCTGTTCGCTTCTTGTACTAATTTTATTTCGTGATGATGAGCAATGGATAGGTTTACCCTCAATCACTTGCTGATCATTCCGACTGCCATTCTCCCGCGCTCGTTTTTGCGTCCATGTCGTTGTCGCTAGTGTAGCTTTGATTTTCTCTGTTAGATTGTTATGTTTTCGAGTGACTTTGGTAAAGCCATCTTCTTTCTTGTTTATTTGTGCCCTAGGTATGGTAACTATTGGCTTGAGTATACCATGGAATATTGTTTGTCCGGCACATATTTTTTGTCGACTGTCTGTGGTGTATCATCAGATGTCAACGGCTGTTTGGTGGTGTTGGTTGTAGTTTTTCTTAGTTGTCTCGTTACAGAAATTACACGTGGGCGTCTGCCCAGGCTATTTGCATATGTCATACTATGTTGCGTTTCGGCTTCGCCTCATCAGAAACCGACACTAACACATTGTCGGAATAGATTAGCGCCGGCTTGACGCAAATCCCTTAAAACTAAAACACACTATGTGTTTCAATCAAACGACTGATCAAACGTGATGTCCCGTTCGAGCAGAAGTTCTGTTTATGCCGATGAGACACAAGTGAAGCCGAAACTTGTCCTGCTAAGCCAAGACAAGTTTCGGCTTCACTTGTGTCCCATCGGCATAAACAGAACTTCTGCTCGAACGGGACATCACGTTTGATCAGTCGTTTGATTGAAACACATAGTGTGTTTTAGTTTTAAGGGATTTGCGTCAAGCCGGCGCTAATCTATTCCGACAATGTGTTAGTGTCGGTTTCTGATGAGGCGAAGCCGAAACGCAACATAGTATGAAATAAGGATTTGTGCCCTCCTGTACAAAGACTGGTTTTTACCAACAAATTTTCACCCTAGTGAGAAATTTTGGTTTTTACCAATTTTTCCTCCTTAGGGTGAAATATAGCATAGTATTTGCATATGGTTCTTTATATGTATTTAACACCTTGAGATGATCTGACCTCGAAAGTCAAGTATAACGGTTTAGGTTGGTTCAGCCGGATTCGCATTACCCGAATACCGTGGAGAATGCCAGGGAAAATAAATTCTCCAACTGTCGTTTGCGAAGGACATGAACCTTTTAATGTATCCGTACTGAAGCGGGATGCCCAATCGTGTAGGTGGATTTCCGTCAGATCAAGATCCATATACACGGAGATCTTGGTTTTGACGTTTTCAAATTCAACATCGTTTTGCACGTTCTACGCTACAAAACTTTCTGCCTCGGCTAAGGAATTGAACGTTATTAGTACTACTTGTCTCGTATGATGTAGTTGAATGTGTAACACTTAAGTAAGCACACGTTTCATTTTCACCTTGCTCAATTGTTCCACCTCGCGCACTGTAGGTCCAAGGTACACAAAAACCAATCGCGATTGTGTTCTCCCGAAATGGCCTAATTTATTTTGTGGTTCACTCTTTTCACTCGCAGTTGGGGGCAACAGAACTTTTCTTGTCTATAGTTTACACGTCCAAGCTATAGCGGAACGGTGCGGTTAGTATTTTTTGCAAGTGAAGTGTTTTTAGACTTCCGATCTGAACGACATGAGGAAGTAGACTGACAATCGTTCTATGTAAGGACGAAGTGATCGGTTTTTACACCCTGCGTATTTAACAGTGACAGTAATCGGGTAACTACCGTTAATTGCAAGCATCATGTCGAAACACACACATCCTTCAAAATCACCACCCAAACAACGAACGATTGCCCAACCCAACCGGGCAGGAAAATATGCCACTTTGGATTTACATTAAATGTAAGGGGGACTGAGTTTCACTAGAAATTAATTCGATAAAGCGTTCGCTAGAAATTTGAGGTTTTAGGGTCTTTATTCGGGTAGCTAACGTAAACTATTTCCATCTCTAGTTTATGTATACCAAATTAATTCGGACATTTTATAAAACCCCTTCTTTGTCACATTAGCTTTTCTTTGAAAGTTCATTGGTTGGATCAATTAATCACCGACCACATTTCGTTATTAGCAAATTGGCTCAATTGAACAGATCGAAAAACCACTATGTCTCTCCGCGCTAGTATGTTTACGTATAGCTATAACCTGGAAGGCATTTTCTTGTGCGCTATACCTACCAACTGGGATCTATAGCAGTGGCATAGTCAAAAAACTGACGGCAGTAATGTTCCGTTACATCTTATCCAATTTTCAATTTTGCTCAATTCAATGCAAGAGTACAATACACAGACACAACAGCGCGTTTAATACATATAAATAGAAGTTCCGGAATCTTTCCTGTCAACGTAACGCAGCATTCTTGGGCCCCGCCAAGATAGCACAGATGCACTAAATTTTAATTCACAAATCGGAAGTAATAAATCTAAACTGGGATGCGCCCCAGTCCCCATCCTGGCTTAGCATTGATACGCCGAAAATTTCGCTGAATGTCTCCGGATTTCGTTCTCGCTAGCTAGCGCTAGTGAGATGCAAGCTGCTGTTTCCTTCGACCGGAAGCCGCCAGCGTTACTTACTTCGCAGCAACTTGAGTTGATATATTTCACACAATAGCCTAGGCCATGAAATGGCATTGGCATCGTTACACACACAGCACGAACGACGAAATGAAGAGCCGCCGAGAGTGCAGCGTAAATAATGAGTTTATAAACAGAACGAGAGGAAGCACTCAGTCACTTGGATAAACTCGGCTGGTCGTCCCACCACGGTCACCACCACCGGTGGTATGGCGCGTTTCCCCCGTTCTATCCCTCCAGTCGCTACAGTGAAAAGTCAGCCAGCAGCGCCAGTAATGTATCTGACGACCGCGCCGGGAATATCACCACTTGCTGTGGCATTTAACTGGTGCGAAAGAGACGGACTTTATTGAGTTTTACACTTTGCTAAAAATGGATGGAATGGAATTATTAAATTCGGAATATTATTAAGTTCCTATCGGAGCTGGTACACGCAACTTGGTACTACGCGCTCTTTCGCGGGGGGGGGGGTGCATCATGGGGATCATATACTTGTTAGCTGTTATTGTTAGAGCTGTTTTGATGCTGACAATTAAATAACTTGCACCTATGGTTCTCGAGAGTCATTGGAATTTACTTCTTCTTAACGCTGATAGGGCTGGTTGTTGATTTCGGGGTGCTGGACGCTGCTTTCGGAATTGTCATTGTTACTACAGTAGCGGCCAGTAATGATATTGAAGATGGTGTTTTAAATCTGTGTATCTATTATCTTTCTCCGGACAAAACTAGCCTAGAGGCCGTGTGGCATCCGGCGGGTTGAAACATCTCAATCAAGAATTGATCCACTGGGTTCCTGTTTCCATATCGTAAGAGGCGACTGAAAACAGGAGTTCAAGTCAACGTGTTTCTCCGTGCCGAAAAAAGCTTCTATAGCTTTGGTTCAAGAACCGTGTTTCCATCAAGGAAACTTCTATGTTGGAAAGCTACTTAACCCCGTGATCGTAGCTTTCAACAAAAATGGCATGACAAATTAACGTGAAATGCCTCGTGCATTTATACTTGCGATTAGTGCTATTGACACATGTCTTATTTCCGACCTCACAACTCGCGATATTTATGCTGTCACGGTAAATGTGTCTGATGACTACAAAAACAAGACATACGTGGGGACGAGCATAGAGTAGTTGGTAAATCGATTGCTTTGTACGCAGCTCGCCTGGTTTCGCACATAGGGTTAGAGATTTTTTTCAAAAGAGATTTCTCTAACCCGAAAAGAGGCGAATGACTCTAAGGTTAAAACCTCTATAATCAAAATAAAAAAGCAATTCGTCTATTGTTTGGCATATTTGCCGCATAGTGAACCATCTCCATCTGATGATTTCAAAGGGGTTGCATCATACTGAGGCAGAAATGGATTTCCCCTCAAAATCGGCAGTGATGAAAATGCCCACCACATAATTTGGGTCAGCTCAGATATCAATTTGAGAGGCACCGAAGTAATGGAATACTAAAGTAGTACAAATCTGCACATTCTTAATGAAGAAAACCTCCCAATATTTGCACGAGCTGGCAGATAGGAAGTGTTAGATGTAACTCTCTGCTCTGACGGTATTACGCATGAGTTGGCAAACTGGCTCGTACCAAAGGAGCTCGAACCGTCGCACAGTGAGACGGAATCAAAAAAAGCCGGACATTGATATTTGCGACGAAACTCTTGGCTATGGCACTTTGATGTCTTCGGAAAGGTTTCTGTATTTTTTAAGTAGTTTAATATAATGTTGTAAAATTTTGATTTAAGAGGGTATATACGAAGATAAAAAAATAATTTTGCAAGTTGTTGCCAAAATTGATACTCATGTATGGAAAGGTTGTAGACGAAATGATTTTATGAAACTTTGTTGAAGTAGCAAAATTGATATCTGTTAAGCGAAAAAAGTTATTGGGTTAAATTGAAGTACAGGTCGGAATACCCCCTTAAAAATTGTTTTTTATTGTAACTTTTTTATTTGATTTTTTACAGTTTTTCGATGTTCTAGAAAGTTGTAGATGCTTTCAAAATACACCTTTTTGTGGAATAGACCAACTCGCTATCTCTTCGTTTTTGGAATGTACGCCTGTTTTTTGGTATTTTTGGGCTAAATTTAAGGGGCTATGGTTTGTAGAGTAGCAGGTAGTAGCAGCTTAATTTATGTTTTTGTTATTCATTAAGAAATACCCTATTGATACATATATAAATCATAGGGGGATCTAATGGGATCCTTGGAATAATGTGGGGTAAAATAGACTAGCGTTTCAATAAATTATTTGTATTACGTATTTCGTTGCTTAGAATACTCGGTTATATTGATACCTTGTTCATCCAATGTCGAAGAAGATTTGGCAGGACAATGATGACTTATGAGCATGTTAATAACAAATAATTAACTTTGAATGTCGGAATATATGGAATGAACTATAATATTTCACTAATTTCGTATAATAGTTTATTTTTCATGCTTCATAATACATATAATTTATTGAAACGCTAGGCTATTTTACCCCACGTTACTCCAAGGATCCCATTAGATTCCCCTATGATTTATATATGTATCAATAGGGTAATGCTGAATAACAAAAAATAAATTTACCTGCTACTACCTGCTACTCTACAAACCATACCAAATAGAAAAAAAACAAGAAGTACCAAATACCAAAAACAGGCGTACATCCCAAAAACGAAGAGATAGCGAGTTTGTTCAGTCCCGCAAAAGGTGTGTTTTGAAAGCATCTACAACTTTCTAGAACATCGAAAAACAGTAAAAAATCAAATAAAAAGTTACAATAAAAACACTTTTTAAGGGGGTATTCCGACTTGTACTTCAATTTCACCCAATAACTTTTTTCGCTTAACAGATATCAATTTTGCTACTTCAACAACTTTCATAAAATCATTTCGTCCACAACCTTTCCATACATGACTATCAATTTTGGCAACAACTTGCAAAGTTATTTTTTTATCTGCGTATATACCCCCTTAAATCAAAATTTTCCAACATTATACTAAACTACTTAAAAAGTAAAGAAACCTTTCCGAAGACATCAAAGTGCCATAGCCAATAGTTTCATCGCAAATATCAATGTCCGCCTTTTTTGATTCCGTCCCACTGTGCGTCGTTATCTGATAATAAGTACATCGTTCTTGATCATTTAAACGTCTCACTAGATATCGTCACAAATCGTAATCCCAAATCTACCTCTACGAAGGGCTTGGCGACTAGGTTTCATGGGTATCTTCCAACGATTGAATCTGCAAGTGACTTGAATGAGGTCGTGGCGGCAAATAACTGTCCAATTCATTTCCGCTGCGCCACTTATGAGGAGGCAAAGAGTTTTGGATCGGATCAGACTGACCTCCTTCCTTCTCAAATCAGTTGAACGTTTAATCGACCACTACATTCACTATATTAGCTTAAGCGAGCACCCGTTGCATGTAATTCAACATGTATATCAGCGGTGGAAGTCTACTACCACCCTATTACACAATGTTGTCTACAACATTGAAAAAGCTTTTTCACAAAAGCAATCAAGCTTAGGTATTTTTCTCGATATTAAAGGTGCTTTTGACAACGTGTCTTTCGAATCCATTTTGGAAACAGCACGAGGTCATGGAGTACCTTCATATATCACGAACTGGATACACGCAATGCTTAGCAACCGACATCTGTACTCATCGCTAAGACAAGTAGAGATAGGGAAACTGAGTGTCTGCTGTCACAACTTCTATGGAGCCTTGTCGCCTGTGGCTTGTTGAGGAAACTTAATAAGCTTGGGTTTCCGACGTATGGTTTCGCCGATGATTATCATATAATGATCACCGGTATTTGCATTAACACACTTTTTGATTTGATACAACAAATAAATCATCAATGGTGCTTTTCACGCAACGAACGATTAAAACCAGAGCTCGTCAATCGCAGTTCTTTGACTCTGAAATTATTATCGCAGATCGAGTATATTGGGGTAATTCTAGACTCAAAACTTAATTGGACAGCTCACATAGATTTCAGGATCAACAAAGCTTGCATGGCTTTCAGCCAATGTAGACGAGCTTTCAGCAAATCTTGGGGACTCAAACCCAAGTACATACAGTGGATTTACACAACAATTATTAGACCAATACTGGCATACGGGTGCCTTGTTTGGCGGCAGATCGTGTAGATGTAACTCTTTTGTATAGTCTTCTATATACACGTTATCACTTTCAACCACATGTTGCAGGTGTTGAATGATATCTGTACTGAATAGTGCATGTAATGAAGCTGAACAAAGGCGGCTTCCGTAAGCCTTCATAGAGACTCGGTCGTATAGATCAAAATTTGAAGTCAACGAGTTGGAGCAGCACTTTTTCGTCAACCTCACAGGCTGCTAGTAATCGCTCAATTTTCCTTGTTTGTAGCCTTGGCTCAGAGAGAAGATAAAGTGGACTGTATGACTATTTATATTCATAGGTTAAATGGTGGATGTGTGAAATGATAAAAACTTGTTTGGAGAACAAAATTATTCGCATGTTCAAGAACGGTCGCCTTAGGGCTACGCCAGATGATAATTTGTTACCAAAGAAGCAAGACTTTTAACCAATAAACGCGCAAATACTTGTTTTTTTTTTTTTCAAATGTTTTGAAAAATGTTGATTTAAAACAATGACACCCCAATCACTTGAGGATTTCTTTTCAATCGAGTACTCTACAAACTGGAATGTGCCATCGAGACAGCTTCGTCCTAATCTACTCTTCCATAAATATATAAATTAAATTCGCTCAATTTGCAACCTACGGTGTATGTACTACAGCTTCTAATCATATTCATTTCTTTCAAACTGACTGCAATACCGGATTGCTAGTTTAACCTGAACTATGCAAATTGGACAATAAATTACAATCCATTATTTTGTAATTTATCAAATTTCCACTTCCATTTGGCAGTAATAAACCATAACTGGCACATCGTAAAGCATCGCCGCCATTTTTCCCCCTGCAACCACCAAAGTGCACCAGAAAGCGTAATTAGATCATAATTAGATCAAAATATATACAAACAGACCAGGTCAGACTGCCAGACGTATCGGACAATATCCTTGGGGGTAGTTCTGTACTGCGGTACTTATCCGTTGCCAATTTCGCAGACAGTGGTACTATCTCAAACCGAGTGTGGTTATATTCGATAGCTTGCCCCGTAAGCCATGAAGCTTTATATTCTTCCACATTTAAAAGCCAGTTGATAGATGAAATGTCTTCCAATCGAACCAGTTCTAGAGGACTGCATTCTCTCGTTTCTATTTTTGACCAAGTGGAAAACCACTGTGCATTCCACTTACTATCGCTAGCCGTTCGTCACTCCGCTGTACAAGTACAGCTTTTCAATAAACCCCGAAATTCCTATCTAGCTTGTGTCTGCCAACCCCCTCGCCCTCCCCACGGGACCTCTGGCTGTGCGGTTTAAACCCACTGCAGGAGTGCATACTTCGGTCAAGTCGGTCCCTATTAGATTGCATGTTGTCGAGTGCATTTTTATTCAAATTTTCTGAATTCTCAATTCCTTACTTTCTCCGCTCTATTCAACCAAGTTTATTTTACAAAGGCGATCTATTTCAATGGACAAACCATGTGATAAGGACACCGGACACACATACACAGTGGAGGAGAAAAAAACGCCTGAAAAATGATTACCGAACGCTTTCCTTCCCAACTGGAGTATACATAGAGCCAGCCAGCCAGCCAGCTAGGGGTTTTCAGAGTCTGAGCAGTTTCGGACCAGCAGTGCTTTCGGGCTTATTCTCCTACTACTACTACGAGATCCGTTGGTCGGTCGTTGGTGGCTTTCGCCATCGGAGACCGCAGCGCAACCAGCAACCGACCACCGACGCCCAACGATAGGCAAGGTGATGAAAAGTGACCAGCAGTGTGCCGTGCGCAGCAATTGGGATTCCGTCCGTCGCGTCGGTCGGCTTCCTACTCTCGTTGTGTTAAAACCCGTCGTACATTTCTATGCTCCTTTTTATCTTTGCTTCCTCATCGGGAAGGATCAACCCCGGTGGGTGTTCTGTTTGTGCGGATAGCTCTTCATTATATAATTAATTTAAATTTATAATTGGTTGTACAAATTGTTGTAAAGCAATTTGCGATATTTCTCTTGTTGAGAACGGCTTGCTACTTTGGTAAAGAGGCAATTAGAGAAATTTGCACTATGGGTAGAAGGTTGATAAATATATAAATAACAAATATAGAAGACAATTACGTAAACGATTGCTAAAAGCTGTGTAGTGAAGTAGCATTGATGTGGATTACGACTTACGACAACCTGTATCTTGTATCCTTTTTCCTAGATAGAAATAACATTTTTTTCCCAAACACACGAGTTGCTCATATTGGACCAATAGAGATTGCAGTAGTCACAAATTTGAACCTTTTCCAAACTAGACTTTTAAAATTGTTTTGAAAATCATGTCGACCATTGTTAATTTTCAGCCATTCGCTTCTCGCCCATTAAACTTTAAAGAAGTGAAAAATGGGTGTTTGATTCTGGGACATAACCAATGCGTAATGGCTGCACTTAGAGCTGACAATTGAAATCAAATAGTTGCCCTTATGCGATCAATACTATTGTCAATACTATAGAATATTGAGTGTAATGTAACTCCCAGGAATATCGTAACGTCGAATAGCGATAAAATATCTAGAAACTTACATAATGCAAATATTATTTTGACAGATAACAAATCAGCAAAAAAGCGTCACAAAATTTCGAATAATATAATTAAGAGTAGCAAACAAGCTGAGACTACAAAAAAAACTATCGATTGTTCGCGCGACGAGAATATGAAATAATTTTGAGCGGCCCAAAATAAGCATTAGCTGTACTAAAATCGTACTTTAAATGACGGACATATAAATAATTGCAATCGTATATCGTGTATTATTTCAAGCAACCACACAGCATCACAAATAAGATAACAATGAGAAGAAACAATTTACTAAATTAGCACTAAAAATATAAATGTCTAAAAAATGCAAGATATGAGAACGAGATTTCTGGTTTTGCCGCCTCTTGCGACATGGGAGCAGAAAACCAATAGATCAATTTATGGCTTCTGCCACCGGATATCACACGACAGACTGGGTTTGTTCGGATCATGGTAATAGTGTTCTTAACATGCCACCCATTTCTAGAGAGTCCAGAGAGCAATTATCTTGGAGAGAAAAAATCTACGCTCTTTACTTTAATTACAGAAAGGCATGCGATTTGAGTATTACTTAGAATAGAATGGGGTCAAGTAGGTCAGTTTCTTTTGGCGAACTCGTGTGATGGTATTTTTGCACTGATTTTGAAAAACAAACACTCGTATAAAAGTTTATACATCTGGCAACGTTTTGGCAGTAATGCCTTTAAGCCTGGCTGAATATTTTTCTAGCGAAATCCAACAAGGCGAAGGTACTTTTTCGGTGTACGATAGATCACTACATTCGAGGTTAAACAAAACAATGTACACGCCTAGAAAATCAGCGGTTCCACTATCATTTGAAGAGTATGAATACTGCAGATTATTTAAAATACAATAATACAAATAATACATGCAATCCATTGACGTCATTCAGGTAAGAAAATGAGGAAGTTGCAAATAATGTGAAAAATCATAAAACCGTGGATGAAAATGTTGAAAAAAATCATATTTTTTTCAGCAGCTCCGTCTGATTTTATATTAGTGAATGAATTCTTTTTCGTCCTCGTCGTCGCCAGAATGTGGAATTGAAGTTGTGCATTTCGGATTAAGTTGTTGCTTAGCTGCGCGACGATCACGCGTGCGCTTTAGAGCATTTTTTGGATTCCTTTTCCTTCTCCTTTTCGATCATTTTTTTCGATTTTCTACTCCTATAACACCCTTAATTATTATTATATTGTTAATTCACTCGAAATATCTAACGCGCTTTCACCGATGACGACCACTTTCCTTTCACACGAGCACGTAATGTTTCGAACGGAACTTTGCATTGTTTAGAGGCTGATCGAATATTGGCGCCGTCTTGGAAAGATGCAATTGCGTTCTTTATGTCCTCTTCACTTCGTTTTGGCGTTTTTCGTACAAAATTACGCACAATTTTCCATCCAAAATAATTCAAATTTATATTAAAGTAGTAAACTACGTATGTTTCATGTTGATGCCCGTATTTTTTTTCAAGAACAAAAAAACAACAAAAACTCGTGTTCAGTATTAATTTTTACGTTAGTAAAAACTCACTTGACAATTTTTTTACATTGATTAAATGTACTGTATTGAGGACGATTGTGGTCATGGGCAATGAAGCAGCCTCTCTCTTTAAGGTTGTAGCAAAGATCGTGGAGTAAGCTAGATCAATTGTAATCGAGAAGACAACCCTATGACCAGGGTTGTTAATACGATACATTTTTCGCGATAATTTATCGGCGTTACTCGTTAACGATAATGTATCGTCATCGAAAACTCCGTTAACGATAATGTATCGTCGCCTTCATCGTCATCGTCGATAATTGTATCGTCGTATTCATCGTCATCGTCGGTTCATCGGTTATCGCGATACATTTTGCGTTACTTTCCAGTTTATTGGAGTTGAAGTTGATGCGGTTAACTTTCAGTTGTTTAGAAATAAATACCTATTGAAGGACATGTTGTTGGCAGTTGAAAATCAATAGTTTATAACATTTTCTATGCACAGCGGAGAATTTTTTTTTTTTCAACTTTTCGGGAAAGTGTATTATACTAAAGGGAAAGTTGTTGGCAGTTGAAAATCAATAATTTTGGACATTTTCAATACGCAGAAGGGTCCGACGATGTGTCAAAATGGAATTTTTTTAACTTTTCGAGTAATTGTGTGCACAGTGCGGCAAAAAGGTGATCAAAATTGTTTTGACCACGAAGAAAACAAATTTTGAGCTATTGTATAATTAGTAATTTTTATCACGCAAAGACATATATTGAAAAAACTACTAAACCACTATTATTAGGCCATTCACAAATTATACTACACATTTAAGTGGTGTGGTGATTAACAGATTTTATTATAATTTTAATTTAAACTAGAAGATTTTGAATTTTAAAAAGGAGAATATACATATTTCCAATGTATATTTTTTTCTAGTTGGGAAGCTTTCAGCCCCTCCTCCGTTTCTTCTCTCCACTATGTAACAAGATGCTTCATGCTTCCTTCTTTAACCCTCAAATATGCAGTGTAATTTATGAACGGCCTCATAATAGAGTTTTAGTCGTTTTTGAATACAGTGAAGACCCGATGTCGAAACGCAAACACCAAGACTAATATATTTTTTCCTTTCTTTTTAATAAACCGCAGTGGTTAAAATAATCTTCTTTAGTCCCTCGACAAAGCCTCATAACCCGTTCTGATTATTTAGTAAAAATTTCCCTTAGGAGGTCTTACAGTACAGTAGTATTATTTTTGTATATTTTGCATCTCTCAGATAAGAAAGATATGCTAAAGAAGGAATTTACTCGATGTTGACTTGAACGTAGACTAGAGACCACCAAACGGTTTTGATAGTATTTGTTTTACAGATTCGTCTTGGTGAAGCTTTACCTGCGGAAATTTGTGGCTTCCATACCAAAACATTGCTTTTTTGGACACTAAATCATTCGATAACTTCTAAGTTGTAAGAGATACAAATAAACTAACATTACAAAAATTCTGTATTTTCTTATGCTGAACGAAATCTTGGAACATTTTGAAATTCTACAAAATTACCAGGAAAAGTACTTTGAAATAAGCCATTTTGTGGGGTATATCAAAGAAATCTTCACAAACGTATAACTAAATCGACAGATAGACGCATAGTCTCTTCAGCGAAGAGAATACTAAAGATATTCTCAACAACTTTACCAAAAAAAGATTTTTTTTTATTTTCATGAATGACCAAACAAAAACTTGCTTCTCAGCTTTAGAGGGATTAATCACTCAACTAATACTTTTTAAATGCAAAAAGATATAAATAAACTTTGCTGAAGACACTATAGCTAAAAAATGTTTTTCGTTGTTCAAAGAATTTCTTTCACCTTTTTGCCATTTTGGAAACACTGTGCACTGGTGGATTCTCCTGTGAATTGAAAATGTCCAAAACTATCGATTTTCAACTGCCAACAACCTGCCTATAAAAAGCAAATATAAAAAGTTCGCGAAAAATTGAAAAAATTTCTATTTTGACACACCGGCGGTACATGTCCAAAACTATTGATTTTCACTTATTAATAACTTCTTCAATATAATAAACTTTCCCTAAAAGTTGAAAAAATCCATTTTGACACATCGTCGAACCCCCTGTGTATTGAAAATGTCCAAAACTATTGATTGTCAACTGCCAATAACTTTCCCTTCAATATAAAACACTCCCGAAAAGTTGACAAAAAATTCCATTTTGACACATCGTCGAACCCCGCTGTGCATAGAAAATGTCCAATACTATTGATTTTCAACTGCCAACAACATATCCTTTAATAGTTATTTATTTCTAAACAATTGAAAGTTAACCGCATCAACTTCAACTCCAATAAACGGGAAAGTAACGCAAAATGTATCGCGATAACCACCGATGAATTATCGACGATGACGATGAATCTGACGATACATTATCGTTAACGGAGTTTCCGATGACGTTGACGGGTGGTTAACGTTATCGACGATGACGATTAATTATCGATTAACAACCCTGCCTATGACGTTCCGTGAGCATTGAAGTCTACTCCATGCCGGGAAGAGTTTTGCAATACCACAAAGTTGCCAATCATCAACGAGCTCTGCGCTAAGTTGAATCTCGGGTTGAAATGTCACATGAGATTTTTGGTGTTCATGGAAGCGCCGAAAACTGCATGACTTATCTAATATTTCTAAGATCCAGAACTATTTGCTTCGGTTTTGAGTCATAGCTTGCTCGAGCTGGCATATTCGGTGGCCTGTCAAGAGAAGCTTTTGTAAGGAATCTAAACTTTCTATAATTTTTGCGAGCAGTAAAAGATGTGGGGATCATCAGAATAACACTCAGCCAAGAGAGCATAATGATTTGTCATGGTTAGTCGCGTAGCTCTTTTTAATATTTTTGCAAAAGAGTACTCAGAGCGCTTTTTAAGGGAATGCTTCAGATTCCTTAGACGCTGTTTGCACACGTGGCAATTTCCTGTCAAATGCTACTTGACACGAGTTTGAAGGAATACACCACTTTGTCCCGTCCAGTTTGATTGCCATTCAAAATCTTTGTTCGTTAGGGCAAGGGGTCACTGAAATGCCAACTCCGTGTTTCAGTAGATCCACGCATGACAAACTCAAATCGTTGACTGCACCGTCGATCTCAACGTTGTGAGTGGGCGTATAGACACGGTAGTTCTTCCTTGTCGCTAGTAAGGTAATCTGCTTTATTTAGTCAGAATAACACAATTCTGAGAGTATTTAGCGGATTGTCTATGATCCAAAAGTATCAGAGTTCAATGTGTATGATTCAAAGTGGGAATCTGATACTAGGGACAGATCACTCTAGAAATGTACATCAACCGTGCACCGAATTTGAAAAAAATGCATTATGTTTATAATTATATCTGATTGCGCTGATATTTTGCATAGAGGTGCTAATAATTTCGAAGTGTGTCTAGTTATAAAATTCGATGTTTATTTTCCTTCCATATAAACTATTGGCATACTAATATGCAGTCTCTTGAATAGATGCTCCCGCTATTGCCTCCAAATACGCGTCAACTGATTTCATGAATATACAGATTTGTGGCTGGAATTTACATGAAATGAGCTACAGTCAAATACTATCGGTCGTATCTTTTGTAAATCGGGTTTTTCTGTATTTTTACCAGATTCCATGCATCGGAAGTAAAGCACTGTTTACACCAATCCGATCCATTTCAGTGCCGATACAGTTCCGTGCACGGACCCTAATATTATTTCATGCAATTCAAATGCGAACATTCACACTTGTCCGGGACGGTGTCGTGTCGGAATAGTGTGAATGCTCGCATTTGATTTTTAAGAAAGAATATTCCGTGCACGGAACTGACCCGTCAATGAATCGGATCGGTAAGGTGTAAATTTGGCTTAAATCTGTCTTATTATGCATTGCGACGGATAGATTTTTCGTACGATTTTAATTTGAATACGAATAAATACACTTGTTGTTGAGGAGATCTTTCATCATGGAACTAATTAAAACATCGATTAATGGTTTAAAACAATTCCGTTTGAAACGATGATTATTAAAGCCCTGCTAGACGGAGAGTTAATTATAACTACAAAAGGCCTGAAACGAAATTGAAAAACACTGTACGCCGATTATTGCTGTCTAGTTTTCACCCAAGGAATAGATCTTTCGCACTCCAAGTGTGATCTATTGACAACACGAAAGTAACGAGTGACATTACTAGGTGGTTTAAATAAAATTTATGAAGATCTGCCAACTGCGGCACAAGCCCAATTGCGTGTGAAATGTGTGTCAACACGCTGCTGCACCGCGTTGTCGCTGGCGGTGACAACTGTCATATACATACACGTAAAAACACCGAATCCCCGTTGAACGTACCGAATTTATTGCGAATGCAAGCGCACTGGCTAAGTCTACGGTCGCTGACAGGGAGCAACAGCAAATCCGAAATATTTTCACCCAGTCAGCAGGGATCGCCAATTCGCATATTTGATTGAAGGGAGCAAGTGCCGAGTCTGCGAACCGCTTGTCGGGCTAGAATTCCCGCGAGACCCATTATTTCTACATGTTAATTCCACAGTCATCCGTGCTATCAATTACCGAGCTCAATTAGGCCGTACAATTGCCAAATTAGCCTTACCGCATATTCAAAGGCGCACCCATAAATCAGCAACTTTGTTGCACTTTCGGGGAGTCCAAATTCGCATGCCCCACTTCTCGAGAACCAAGTATCCCGTTATCACATCTTATGCAAGTGCAAACTAGTTGGCCATAACTTCAACCTGCATCTTCTGGTGAGCAACTATCCGAGCAAAATGGTGCAAACCTTCATCCTTCCGGCCGGTTGTCCGTTCTAACTACCCTCGCCTACCGTAGTCTCTAACGCTGCTGTGCTCTCTTTTCCGAGTGTTTGCTAGCTCTCGACCCGTCCGCATCGTCGTCGTCGTCGACGTCGTGTCGGAACATGATTGGAATGGGGACCGCCCGTGCTCAGCATCGGGATCCGGCTTAGATAAATAAATTTCAAACTAAGTCCTATTTTCACGAGCAATTAACGACTATATATTGCACCGGTGCATTATTAGGTGTGTAAATTGGCGGCGCCGTCGGTTCGGTGTCGGCGTCAATGTTCGAGTCTGACTGTGGTCAGATTCTCTCGAGCGTTGCAAAGAAGATGACGGCCGCCCGCCGTGCCACCGACAGGCAGAGTAAGATCTAGAAAACTTCACTTTGCATTTCAGCAACTCAAGTGATGGTTATTATGGTGGCTGTGTGCATTTGGGATACGGGGTCCGAACTGCTCTAACCTGATGTACTCGAGGGAAATTAACAAATATTGAGGTGGAAATAGTTAAGTGCAAGATGTTCGATTTAGACAAACAAACGGACTGTCTTAAACCACCTATTTGTTTATTTGCTCACAGTCAGGTAGATCGGTCGATATTTCGTCGAATGTTGGTCCATCTCTACAGAAAGACACTGAATATTCAACAAATCTTCATATCTGTAAGCCGAATCAAGTTTTAATTTTCTGACACTAATATATTGTTTTATGTGCTGGAAGCACCTTCAAGTTTTAGGTTCACTTGTAATGGTCACAACACAATACGGCAACAGTAAACAACAATTAAAAATTCAGTCATCCATCAATCAATTATAGCTGCATCCCGCAGATCTATTAATAATTATTGGCAAGGGAAAACACTCCCATCCCCCGTCACCATTTCTACTATCTCCCTCATGGGGGCGTATAGCAAAATTGCAACGTGAAAGGCACGTACTCTGTGTGCTAAGTTGGAAAGCTTCGGCAAAACGAAGTAAACAATAATTCGAACCGACCTTGAAGTGTCCATCAACGTGTCGCAAAAGCTAGCGCCACCAATGCGCGCGTCCGAGTATTAAAATCGTGGGGGCGGGTGTCCAACGAAAGGATAGCTTACCATGGTTTTCTCCACCCCCCAACATACTGTCGTGCATTTTAGTTCCGTAATGCTTGCGACAGTGTTGTTATTGTGGGCAGCAACAGCACTCGACTCGGACGTTGAGCTGTGTTTATTCCTTTGACTCTAATAGCCTCTGTACTAGGGTGAACTGTCAAAAATTATGCGCATCCGTTTATTTTAAGAATATTTAAAAAAATTTAGTACAGGACACGTCAAATAGTACTGTCCAAAGAAATATTTGGCAAATTTTATTACAAAAAAATGTTTATATGAGTTAATGTTTAGCACCACCCTACCCTTGTCACTGATAGTGGACACTAGTCAGGGTTTGTTATTCTGAAAGTGAACCACCATCGACTTTGGTACGCATTGTTCTCGTTAGCAGACACATTCTTCACTGTCTGTCACGTACCCGAAGAGGCAGGGTTGAAGGCTTTGGGCCAATATAGGTGAATCAATCGTAAAATGACAACCCTTTGGTGAATGATTAATAACAACATTTTGTGAACGTGAGGTGATTTTTATTCGTAACACACAGTATGCAAAGTAGGCTGCCCAGCAAAAAAAAAACAAATAATTGGAAACTCAATCGGCCCACCCCGGAGTTGAGTTATAGCCTCTCTATTAGTGTCTGTTGCAAAGTTGATCCAAATTGCTACCGGACCAAAGTGATTGAATGTTGTATGGGATTTTTCAATAATTTACATTGAGTAAAACCACATCTTCGCTGACTGCACTGCTGGATGCGAAACGAGAAAAGAAAATTAATTCTACACAACCACGTCGAAAACACGACACTGAACTGGCGACCAGTTTTCTTCAATTACTATTTCGATCTGCAATTGCCTAATACCATTCAACTGGGCGGAATTGAAGGCGAAGTACTTAATTGATACGCTTGTGGACGAAATCCACAATATCGTCATGATACCACTGTAGCACCTCCCGGCTTAAGTGACAGCTTGCCAAACCTATCCAGAACTTCATTGGATCTTTGTAAGCCTTAATAAAAGTTAGGACATATTTCTCCAGGCACACTTGCTAATTCAGCTTTGAGTTCTCGTCGTTGTGTTGGTGCTGAACAGTTTAGTTTAGAGTTTGCAGCTGCAAATTCCTTGCCAGATCGTCAATTACCGAGCGATTTTTTTTTGGCGTAAACAAACTTGAATTTGCTCTGAACATCATCCCGTGCTGTGGTCAGATACAAGTTGAGAACATTTTTCTCGGTAGAAATGGAAAGTTTCAACTTTTTCGCGAATTGACAATGTTAGGTTTTCCATCTGGCACGCATTTAATACTGAGCTTATCGCGACGAAATTTTCACCACTGAAACACGTGTATTTTTAAACAAATCGCTGCCAATCAATTTCCAATCTGACCACTAGAGGAGGTGCTACAGAATGCATAGTGTCCGGATTCTACGGAACACGGAAATGCACGGACTTTGATATCTACAATCTTACCGAAGACTGCAAATCAAAAAAAAAATAAAAATTTAAAAAAAAAATAAAAATCAATCCAGTTTTGCTAACAGAATTTATCAGCCTAAGTCTGAGTTAGTTTTAGACAGGGCTCAATAAGACATGTTGCTCGATAAGTAGACGACTTCCACGAATTAATTTAATTTGCGATATTATTTATTTATTTTTGATTTGATTATTTTTTATTTATTTATATAGGCACATCGACAGGCCGCACTCGTCCCCAATGATGAAATCTTGAGAGACTGAGAGTAAGAGTGAGTTAAAAATGCACTGCGAGTCAAAACGGGTCACGTTTTCCAGGAGCAAAAGAGTAGAAAAGGAATAAAAATCTTTGCACAAAAATGGGTTAAAAGATTTGCCCTAAGAGAAGAAATATACCATTTTTATCCTAAAAATGGTTTCAGAAATTCTTTATCACATACACTAGTTTACAAGAAAAATGAAGCTACAAGAAAAAATATTTTTTAGACTAATTTTGGGTCGCTGAACATGAAAACAATATTCATTTTTTTGTTCAAAGAAGCGATTTTGTGATTTTCTCAAAAAAACTCGTTTTTGAGCACTTTTTGTAGTTTTTAGTCTATAATTCGTGTCAAAATCACTCAATCCATTTATTCAATATGCAGGTTTAAAGGTGCCGAGATGCCCTTTCCAAAAACATATAATATGTGTCGATCATATGTAAAATTTTTAGTGCTGCAAGCGACCAAAGTTTAAAAAAAGTGCATTTTTGACCATTTTTTAAAGTTACTCATTTTTAAACGATTTTTATCGAAACACAAAAATTTTTTCGGACCTTTTAGAATCTAAGATGACAGATAATACGTTAATTTTAAGCCTAATATCACTAACATCGGATGGAAAATGTTGATGCTATGGCACATTGATCGAAATGGAAATTTTATGATTTTAGCGGACCCTGCCCTGGTGCGGCAGTTTAGAGGGTGGTCTCATAAGCCAGTCGTCAAATATTCGAGTCCCTATCGGGAAGGAGTCTCAGTGGGATCGTAGCACTAGCCACGCAATATTCTGTGAACTGATAATCTGCTGTGAAGCCTGTTGAAGCAGAAGGCGATTCTAATTCTTTTAATTCATAAAATATGTACTCACCACAGACAAAACAAAACTTTTCCAACGATATTTCCACATTTTAAAAAGAGCACTTAGTTGTAGGGGAAAGAGGGTAACAGTGGAACTATGAAAACAATACGTTTTCATAGTTTCACTGTTACCCTCTTTCCCCTACAATGAAATATCCAAAACCATTCAAATGCCGCAGGATGGATGGATGCAAGCTCGAGAAGACAGTGCCCAACACAAACAATAACTATCAAGTATAGAAGATTATTTCAGCCGAAAGTATGATTGTGCGAAAAATAAAAAGTTACAATTTTCACTCAGTGCTTCATACCATCTACATTTTTCATCCGACTTTTGTGACCATTGGATTAAAATTTATGCAAAAAGATTATTTATCTCATTAGATTCTAAAAGAATTTTCTTCTGTCCTTGATTTATTATGAAAAATTTGCTAGAAATATGCATTTTTTAAAAAAGGTCGAACATTAGACTTTTTTTTACTTTGGTCAATTGTAATCATAATAAATGTACATTTCTCGACAACCATATGATTACGGTTTAAAAGCCAACTGTCAAAATTCTCTTTGAAAGGAAATTCCAGACAAACCGTTACTGGCTAAACGCAGTTCAGAGCAGTTAATGCAAGAGAAAATTTTTTTCTTTTGTTTACTATAAACATCTGTGATTGGCGGGTAACAGTTTGTCTGAAATTTCCTTTCAAAGAGAATTTTGACAGTTGGCTTTTAAACCGTAATCATACGTTTGTCGAGATTTAATCTACGCATATTGTACATTGTCGGATAGGGCACATCAATACCTTTCGAAATGTTTCGATCGGATCCTATTTGAACAAGATATTGACAAATAACTAAAATAGTGCCCAAAAACACCTTTTTCAAAGAAATCTTGAAAATGCTTCTTTGAAAAAAAAATGGATTTGGTTTTCGTATTAAGCGATCCAAAATTAACTGATGAAACACCTTTCTTCTTAGCTTATCGCGATTACCATAAAATTGTTAAAATCTGTCACATTAGATTCTGAAAATATGAAAAATTATTTTTCTGTAATAAAAAATAGAGCTAAAACAAAAAAGCGGAATCAAAAGAAAAACGTTTTTTAAACTCGAACTTCTTTGAAAGAGAAATAGAGTATTGTTTCCGTATTCAGCGACCCAAAATTAATCTTAAACACTTTTTCTTGTAAACTAGTGTAATCTTATTTAAGACCAAAAAAGATATGTGAAAAACAGAGCAATTTTCACTCGGTGCTTAATAACATCACCAGTTTTTGTTGGATTTTCGTCATCTTAGGCTTAAAATTCACGTGAGAAGTTTTTCTGTCACATAAGATTTTAAAAGATTTTTTTTTGCTGATTTGTTTTTTATGAAAAATCAACTAAAAATTAGTAATTTTACCAAAAACTACTTTTTTGACTTTGGTTGTTCTTAACCCTAAATTGTTGATGTTTTATCCTAATATGTTATAAATTTTTGGAATGGGCACATCAATACCTTTCGAATGCTGAGTCGTTTGTGGTAATCGAAAGATTTGTTCCTGAGATATTGACCAAAAACAGAAAAAGTGCTCAAAAACACCTTTTTCAAAAAATCACAAAAACGGTTCTTTGAAATAGAAAATGGATATGATTTTCGTGCTAAGCGACCCAAAATTGACTTAGAAAACACCCTTTTTCTTAGTTTCATGCAATTAACCCAAAATTTGTAAACTAGTGATATCAGTGAAAACCAACGTCAATATGGTAGTGATTTGAAAGGAGATTGTTAGGAGACATCAGAAATTGATTATTGGCGCCATTTTGAAATTCAAGATCGTAACTTCCGGTTGCCACTAAATAGTGAGAAGCATCATCAGTATGAATGTCATTAGAAAGGGGGTAGTCAATAGGTATCAGAAATTCATTTTGATACCCAAGATGGTAACTTTCGGTTACCAGAAAACAAAGAGAAAAAATTTGAGAAGTTTGAAAAGGGGTTGTTAGCAGACATCAAAAGTTCATGATTACCGTCATTTTGAATCCAAAATAACGACTTCCGGTTACCACAAAATAGTGAGAGTAGACATTGATGATAACCGCCATTATTACCATCATTTTGAAATGCCAGATGGCGACTCCTGGTTACCACAAAATATGGAGAATCATCATTTATATTGATGCCATTTTAAAGGGGGCGGTTAGTAGTCTTTTGATTATTGATTATTGGCGCCATTTTAAAATCCAAGATGACGGTTACCACAATCACAAAATAGTATGATACCATCAATATGGAGCGCAACTAAAAGGGGGTGGTCAGTAGATGACGCAAATTGATGAATAACGCCATTTTGAAATCCAAGATGGCGACTTTCGGTTACATCGCATAAATTTGCGTTGAATGTCTTCAATTGAATTGCTGCTGTTCATGTAATTCGGGTTCCAGACTGCGATCAATATTCCAGCCTGAAGCGCACCAGAGAGCAGTAGATGCTTTTGAGACAGTAAATATCTGTAGAGTTTAGCCGTTCGGAAAATGAAGCCTAGGCTTTACCAACAACATACGAAATGTGATTCTTAAATGTACGTTTCGTATCTAACATCACTACTAGATCCTTAACGCAGCTCACCTAGGGAACAAGAGCTCCCGACAAGTTGCATTCAAACTAAATGGGATCTTTTTTTTCTAGAAAATGATATCAAAGAACATTTGCCAGAGTTCACACCATCTGCTGAAAGAGTCCAATTTTCAGCTGCAAATAGAATGCATCCGTACGGTTCTTAATTCTGGTGAAAATCTTTAGATCATCTGCATACGATAACCATGGCCCTTCAGCTGATAGTTCACATCGTTAAAATAGAGAGTGAAGATGAGTGGTCCGAGATGACTTCCTTGCCAGAAGTAACGGAGAACAATTTGTAATAGGCATCACCTATGTTCATACCGAGTTGATGAGATAAGATAGGAACCATCGGAGAAGTAGTTCACTGATCGGAAGTTTTGGCAATTTAGCGATTCTGATATCGTCATTGATTAAGTCAAGAGCTGCAGATAGGTCAGTATATATAAAATCAGAGTGTTCATTCGCGTCAAACCTTTTGACACAAAAGAGGTTCGCCATAGCAAAGTAATTCCACATTTCGCGGATAGCTGGCGCCAACACAAACTTTTCAACGGAGAGGAATAAAAATAAGAAGTCTTTTACAATTGTAGAACACAAACCTCCTACTTGTGGGAACAAATATGGTAACAATAAAATATGGGCTGGTAATGTCTGTGACATAACCGGCATGTCGTTACAGTAGTAAGGGCTAGCTCCGTTGCAATATTCCAGAATTGGTCTGACGTATGCATTGTAAAGTGATTTAATTGTGTAAGGGTATTCCATAGCATAGAAATCCTAAACAGAGGGTACCCATGGACAGTAAACAGACAATCATATTCGCAAAGTTGTAAGTAGCTTTACTGTAAAGACAAAGATCAAGAGCAGCCTTGCTCTTTGCGAAATACATTAGATCTATTCCATTTCACGATGGGGGAAATCTGCCACAGCCGGAGCAGAAACGATTTGGAAAACTATTGCAAGAGTAGCAATATTCGCCCAATCATCGATTGCGGAGCAAATGCTCATCATATGCCATGGGGAAGCAGCGACACGAGAGAGCGCGGTCAATGTCACTTCAAATATATTAATTCATATGACTTGAATCAAGAGAACGGAACCAGTTACAGTAATGAGGGTTTTGACAGAGGAGCGGCTCTGGATTCAACAATTTGCTCTGCTTATCTCAGTTCTAAGATCAGTAGGTCCGTCCACATCGGATCATAGGAATATTTGAACAGAAGTGGCAGAGATCAACTCATGATGCTGGAAGGGTCTCGCACAGGATGAACTCGGACACGTATATTCAATCCCAAAGAATGTCTTTGGAGGGCTTCTAGGTCAATATCAGAAGCTCCATAAATCTAGACGAAGTCATCAGAACCAACCAAATGGACCATGAAAAGTCCAATAGTGGAACAATAACGCAGGTGAGATCTGTGTATAGTAACATAAAATCGATCAAAGATGCAGTGACAAAAGATCAACTAAGGTCCTAGGACAAGGCAACTAAAATCCAGTACAACAAAATCGTTAATAGAAAACCAAGGAGAGGTTTTAACGACGAGGTGATTTATCTGCCTACCCCAATGCATGAAAGATCACTAATGAGATTAGTACACTGAGGAAACCAGAAGACTCATATATAACTATATCTATAAGTAGAATATTCCGCATGAATGAATGATGTAACGCAGTGGTTCTCAACCCTTTTCGTACTACGGACCCCTTAGAAATCGCCCTGGGTTGCTGCGGGCCCCCACGAATAAACATCGATTTTGTATGCTATCAATATGTCATTTTCAGTTTGTTAGGAAACAAGACTTTAAATATCAATCTGCACTCGCTCCGCAGACCCTAAGTTCAGCATCACTGATATAAAGAAAAAGAAACGCTTGAATTGCGTACAAGTATGCATTTTCCCATTTCTCTATTAATCGATGAATCTGAATGTAAAAATCCTTTCAAACACCTATGATACGACCGTTGTTATCAAGATGCATGGGAGAGCTCAAGGACAATATTCAATTTCGTCGACCTTGAGAGACCCTTCGACTATAGTGCCTAGAGCAGTCCATAGATGGATGAATTACTGAAACTTTGTATTATCTGACTGTGACTTCACTGTTAGGAGTAGAGACCTAAAGTAACCATGGGAACCACTAGAGGCTGTCCTCAAGGAGGAGTGCTGTCACCTCTTCTGTGGTGCCTCGTAGAAAACGATCCTCTGAACGAACTGGAAGGTCTGGAATTCGAAGTAACAGATTACGCAGACGACATTTTCGTCACTGTTAGGGATAAGGATGGATATACGATTTCGGACCGTATTCAAATTGCTTTAGTTGTGACATGGTAATTTCGTAAAAAATGAAAATCTTACCAAAAATACCCATCAATTCATTTACAAGGAAAATGATGTAGCACGTAGCTCTTTACGGATTCATAATCTCTAAGCGTAGTTACCTGAAGATTATACGGGGTGTGCTATTTAAAATTTCTAGATCTTGACTCGGAAATGTTAAATGTTACTAACAGAAAGTATACCGATTACACAGGCCGACTCAAGGTTATCATGCTTGACCGAACTGAATGTATGAGGGCAATTCGGATCCACAAGGCGCGTTAGGATATAGTACGGATGGATCGAAAACAGACTGTGATTTATGAGTAGGAAGCTGTGGTCCTTAGTATACCTTCCAGAAGACTCTATATCCACATCGTCAGTCAGTTCGGATCAGAGGTATATGCTGTTCAGACCTGTGCCAAAAAGTGTCTGCTTTGAAGGGATCTAAGGTAGTTGGTCATTTTGTCAGCTAGCCATGTCGGGTTAAGAGCTCGGCATTCTTATAACTACGAGTCCCATCTTGTTTATGACTGTCGGAAAGCTCCGATAGATTCAACAACCAAATGCAAGTTCATCTTGATGTGGGTGCTAGGGGCACATGGGAATAGATGGAAACAAGTTGACCGGCGTACTGGCTAATGTTCCTTTACCAAGGACTCTTAGTCTGCGTTGCATCAATGCACTATATTCGAAGAGAAGGTGCACTGATGTTCCCCTTTCAGATCCCATGGAGTTACCAAAGGGTGTCCCATATCAGATTGTATCACTTGTGGACCGATCCTTTCCAAATTTTCAGACAATAAAATATAACTCACTAGTAAGCTTTTGGCATATTCAATTTCAATACCATGACCTTACGCTCGTACCATACGCTTAACTCCACCCATCGGGCTCTGTACAACATCTGGTAGCAGCTTTTTCTTCATGTCTACCTCAGATTTGACTCCCTTGGGTACGAAAGTGACCCCGTTGGCTTCGTACCACTCCAGGACAACATTTGAATAGTGGACTGAAGCTAGATCCGACCAGAAGATCGTGGGGCCCTCGTATTGCTTTAACAGAGGAAGCGGACGCTGCTTTACACACTCTTTGAGGTAGATCTCCCCGTTTACGCTCCTCGTAGTCACGAGCGCGCACTCTGTTTGCTACATGAGCAGATCGCTTGCCAAATCGTGTAATTATTGGCAAACTTTGAAAGTTTTTGCTTCCTTATTTCCCCCAGAACATCAAACTTGTCCTGGGTGATGAAGAACAGTAACCCCTGAAGCTGCCGGTAGTCCGTCTTGACGTAAGTTTCATCATCCATGATGAGACAATGACAATTTCCACCGTATTTTGCCCTACATCACGATTTGGAGCCTTCTGCACTTTGTACGTATGCAGTTCCTCCCGGTCCTTGGCTCTCTGAACGAAAGACTTGGACAGATTCAAGATTTTTGTCGCATCCCTGACCGAAGCATTGGAATTCCACTTAAATGCTTTCACTACACGCTTGTGATCTTGATCACATAAATAGAACATCCATTCTAACCTAATTTCTCCTTTCGTACGATGCTCAGAGTTTGGTAGTAACGTTTTATCGCACAACTCACCATGGATTGCCCGATTCTGGGTTGTTTTATTATGTCCCGATGAGAGAGTTAGGGATTTTCCAGGTGCTTGCGCAAAATCAATTCGCGACGTTGCTTTTCGGGTGAAGACATTTTTTTCCAAGCTTCGAAAAACTGACAGCGATAAAAATACAGTGTAAACAATACATTCTCAATTACTTCTAACCAAATTTTCAGGAGAAAATATCCAATAGGTTATTTTCTAAAGCGTTTGTGATGCAATTTGATGTGGGCACCCTTAAGCGTTTATTCCTGGTCCTATAATACCAGATCCTGTCAAATGATTAATTTTGATTCATCTGCGAAGAAACTTATCGAGCCTGCTTGTGCGGAAGCTTGGACCAGTATAACCAGTGAGCGATACTTGGTCTAAGGCCCCATTTTTACCAATTCTGCGTGTTTTTTGAGAAGGGCCAATAAGCATGCTGTCAAAATTCACATTGAGAGAGAATTCAGGACAAACCGTAACTCGCCGAGAATATGTGTTAACATTTTATGAAAGAGAAAAGATTTTTCTTTCGTCTGTTGTTGTGATTTATAATCGGCGATAAATGGTTTGTCCAGAATTACCTCTCAAAGTGAATTTTGACAGTATGCGTATTGGCCCTTCTCAAAAAACACGCGAGAATTGTTCCACTGCATACCCAAACAGCACTGCTCAACATGTGCATTCCAGTTTAGTTTTTTATCTAGTACTAGCTAGTACCCATCCCGCGTTGCTGCGACTTCCAGCGAAATAGGAGGAAAACACAATTTGTTCCGAAGCGCCATCTAGTGGGTAGATAATCTCCCACCAATAGCACACAAACACGCTCCATAACGAATGCCTACTATGTATAAGTTTTAACGAAAATCGGTTAGACTGTTTGGGAGTTTATAAATCATATACATACAAACATTAACTTTTATATATAAAGAAAGATTAACCGCACATACTTTTCCTCGGAGGACATTTCAAAATACTGTTCCGTTCCGCAAAAATATTGATATGGAATATTTAGCTTTTGGAGTAAGTTGGCTTATGATTGCTTTGGAGGGATTTATGCTCAGGACCTTCTTTTTCCACCACATCTAAATGAGGTTGAACGCAGCTTGCATTCTATTTGAGATAACATTACCACAATTTTCCCTCACGAGGATTACAACATCATCTGCAAATCCAATCACTTAGTATCCCATTTCAGTTAACGATTTCAATAGCTCGTCTACAACTAAGAACAACAATAATGGTGATAGAGCTCTGCCTTGAGGGCATCCCTTATATGTTTTCATAGTCAATGTCGTATTTCCAAGCGTACTAGTTATTTCTCAGTTCATAAACATTGATTTGATCCAATGTATTGTGTAAATATCAAACCCATACGTTCCCATAGCGTTTCGCATTGAGCTATGAGATGCATTGTCGAAAACTCGTTCCATGTCGAGAAAAGCCGCAAGTAAGATTTCTTTTGAATCAATAGAATCCTCTAGTTTTTCAACCAACCTGTGTAATACATCTATTGTTGATTTGTTGATTTGATATGCGAATGGAAATACATCGACTCAGTAGCAGCAAATCTGAGAACTTTTTGTTGAAGTGAGAAAATTAAATGCTTCAACCCTGTCGGCCGTAGAACTCGGCAGCAGGTTGAGTAGCAGCTTCCATTTTTTATTGATATAATTGTTTTATACACGTGTGCATATCGATCCTGTTGTGAGACTTCGTTTTGAGTTTTGCCGTGCTCAAATACGTATTAGCGCCGGTTGTTTGTATGTTTCCCGGCAATGTGTTTACGATATCAGAAGAACACTGATAACACTTGCGAAATCGTGTAGCCAATTTCCTGTGCTGCACTCCAAAGGCGGAAGCTTTCTTGGATACTAATGGTGCAAAGAAACGTTGACATGAACAATAATACATTCAATTTGGACGAGCCGCTTGGTCAGCATGACTAAGGACCGACCGCTGGTCAAAGTAAACAAGTATTGATTTTTAATTAAAAACTAATTAGAGCTACTGCAGCTTTCTCTCGGTTTTGGAGAATGCTTTCAACTAAATGCAATACAACTCACAACAACTCACAAGCTGCAGCGGTTCAATCTGGCAGTGCGGAAAAGTGGAGTGCGTCGTATAATGTAATGCGTCGCTTGGCTGGATAATCCGTGAATAATCGGTTGGAATCCGATAAACAAAACCATCGTCAATCTTGTTTGTCTTATTACAGTAGGTAATTCAATCCAACTGCATTGATGTCAACATTGATTTACACGCTGCCAACCAGAACGGACAAATAGTTGAAAATAGCACGGTAAAAACAAAACAACTCGTTGTAACGCTCTGTCCCAAACATCAAGTGTATCAAGTGAACAAACATTTTCCAATCCGGTTACGATTTTAACTGTTCAACTTTGATATAATATCAATATGATTGACACAAAGTCGACAGAAAGATTTTCAAAGAAACTCGAAAACGAGTTGCGAAAATTCGAACGAAAAAAATAACGAAGTGCCCACTTGAGGCTACCCCGACGCCGCCAGGCTACGTCAACAATGAAATGGCGCAGCAACTTCTTGAAATGTCTGTCAGTCCGTAAACTAATTAGGGCTGACCCTTTTCCCGTCCTACTCATCACCACCACCATCATCACAGCTCAAACGGAACTCATCGAAGCAGGAAAGCCAAAAGGAAAATATTGACGAACTGCGGTGCTGCCTCCGCTCCCCCTAACATCAAGCTCCAACCACTGCCACCGGCGAGGAGAGGCAGGAGAATGCACGAGTAAGCCTGCAATTGCAATTGTTGCCGCAACCAGTCGGAATTCGACGCGCACTAGTTGCAATGTGATGCAATTAAGCGCCAGCTGCAGCGCCACCTAGCTTCTGGGACTGCGCCAGGAGGGTGGTCAGGCCAGTCAGCCCGCCTGCCAGCCAACGGACCGGACGGGGTTTCATACTGGTACGTTACGTAATTGCCAGGCCAAAGGGTGGAAGTAACTGCGTCGTCAGCGGAGACTGTTTGCACAAGTCATTGGGACAATTGTAAACAACGGTTATGACTTACTAACTACCCCCGTTCTGCCGCCGCGTGTTTGTTGTTGTGTAGTAAATGGTGGGGGGCAATTTTTCTTCGGTGTATCGGGAATGATTTTCAGGTGCTTACCTGGAATGGAAGAACGGAAAATAGAGCAATTAGTGGCGCCGAAGGAAGTTTTTAAAAATGATAATAGCAAGGTAATGGTAAAGTTGGTCAACGTTGGCTGGTGTCTGTGCCTTTATTGGATTTATCTGTGAAAGGGAAATTATGTCGCCTGGAAGAACATAATCTCCTTCGAAGTTTAAATGGCTGTATTTAGTTATTCTTGAAACTTAGCAGGAAACTGGAGCGGCCACTTTGGTCACGGATTTCTGCGAAAAACTTTGCGCCAAATATTCAACGTTTCGAACAAAAAATATCCCTTCATCTTCAGGGTAACAAATATTTTCATAGTTAGGTGTGGTGTAACATTGAAATTTTCTCCACGGCCGTTTACCCTACTTAAAAAGTATCTGTAGTATCTATTATACTCTATTTCTCCTTAGTGGAGGAAATTAGGGTAAAAACTATTTTTTCTACTAAAGCGAAAAATGTTTTAACGGGTGCTCAATAAAAATGAGAATTCAGAGTCAATCAGCATTTTTTATTAAAAACATAATGTTTATTCTTCAATATGAATATGAATATTGGAGAAGGGGCCCTGGTCAACCGTGCGACGCAACTTAGTCGCGATGCTCTCACAAGAGCGCTGGACGGCACTGACATCCATCTTCCGGAAACAACTCCGGATCCTGGTGGTTAACTGCTTGGTTATCCTTGGTCCGCCAATTATTTTTGTACACTAGGGTACTGAGGGAGCCGAAAAAATCCTCAATGGGTCGGCACAGGGGCAAGAATGGAACCCGACCACCATTCTTTCGACACGTACGGTATCTTTTTCTGCTCAAGATACTCCACCGTCTTCTTGACGTAATGGGAAGACGCCTTGTCCGGCCAGAAGACGTACTTCCCATCCGCATGATGCTCCTTTACAAGTTTCTCAAGACACTCCTCCTGGTACACTTGTTGATTGATGGCCAGACCGCTCGGCTAGAACCGACCGAGTCCTCTTCCGACAGATGATGTCCTCCATCTTGAGAATTCGATGAATCATCATATCGAGAAGTTTTGGCAACTCTAGTTTGAATATTTACTATCAGAACGTTGGTGGCAGGAATAGTACCATCCCTGAGTATCTCCTGGCTTGCTCAGACTGTGAGTAAGATATGTACGTATTCACAGAAACTTGGCTGAACAGTAATACTATATCCAAACAAATTTTCGGAAATTTTTATGCTGTGTTTAGGCAGAACAGAAACGGACGAAACACCAGTAAGAATAAGGGTGGTGGAGTGCTTATAGCATTGCGTTCAAAATTCAAAGCATTTGATATCCCTCTCTAACGGTGCCAGCGTTGAGCAACTTTGGATCGCTCTCACGCTCAATCATTTCACGCTATATATTTGTGTGCTTTACATTCCACCCGATCTCGTCAATGATTTTGATCTCATTGATCAACACTTGCGCTCGCTTTCGCCGATCACGAGTCAAATAGTTTTGAACGACAAGATCATCATACTAGGCGATTTCAATTTTTCCGGTATTAAACGGCACCTGTTCTTCTAATTATTTGTACCCGGATGCGAAATATTCTACAATAACTTCATCAACCTCGCGGATTCTGGACGATTATACGAACGCAGGTCTTATTCAATTAAACGATAATTGTAACAGCAACAACCGCAACAGCCGCTATAAACGTCTGAACAGAACACTCCACTCTGCCTACCTACGTCGCGTCCAGAATAATCTTAGAACCGACCCCAAAAGCTTCTGGAACCACGAATAGAGAATATATGTTCCTCAGGGATTTCATCGAGGACCCTTTATATTTCTGCTCTATCTTAATGATTTAAACTTTGCAATAGACTGTTTAAAGCTATCTTTTGCTGATGACTTCAAACTATACCACCTACTTAAAAACCTTGAAGATGCAGAATTCCTACAAAAACAGTTAGATTTATTTTCAAACTGGTGTAAGATAAATATGATGGTATTAAATGCTTCAAAGTGTTCTGTCATCTTTTTCACCCACAAACGCTCATTAATTACATATGACTACAAAATTTCGCAAACTGTTCTCAAGCGAAAAACTTCTGTGAAGGACTTAGGAGTTACTTTAGATCCCAAACTCAGCTTTAATGATTGAATAGAATATGTTATTTTCAAGGTCTCAAAGCTTTTAGGATTCATTTTTCGCAGTACTAAACATTTCGTCGATGTCTATTGCTTAACCCTTTGTGATGCAGTAGGACGTATACGTCCCATCTACTTCTCCTAAGTTTTTATTGGATTTCTAGTTAGCGTTGACATCTAAACACGAATTCTTGCTTTTAATCAACTCTTAGGGATGTAAGAAGTACAACCAGCACAAAAAATTATGTGAATTCGTTAATTACTTAATAGTTCAAAACAATTAGAACTCTAAAATCTCGTTTTTTTTACAATATATGCGGCTGTGCCTGAACTAAAAGTCCTAGAGATCTACAATTTTTTTGCAAGTATCTCTTATATTGAACTAAATAATAGATTTTTTTTGCAGAATTTTCCGTAGGTCAGTTTTTTCGAAAAAAAAATTATCAAAATATGCAAAAATGGAGTTTATTGTTATGTTGGTCTTTAAAAATTCTGAAAGACAGGGATAACTTCTCAACTAGCATAAAAATAGATTATGTGGTTTTTGAGGTCGCTGATTACGATTCTGATAACGGAATTTAAAAAATCAAAATGGCGGCTACGCAATGCACAGTGGTCCAGAATGCAAATTTAGCAGGAATTTTGAGATTTTACTAAAACTAAACAAATTAGCTTTATTAAGTCTTTGGAGAAGTTTTCGTAGTTTATGAGACCCTTCTTTTTGTTTAAACAACAGTTAGGGTGGTTCTAATTTTACCAAAATCAAAAAATTAACTTTTTAATCATTCTAGCTAAAGCCAAACGACCGCGAAGTTGTAGAACGACAAATTTTGGAAAAGTTTGCTGAAGACATGTAAGCTCTATCTGTCATACTTTTTATTTTACAACAAATTTAAAGTTGGAGCTTAGGGTGTTTCCTCGAAATACAGTTTTATTCCAATAGCTTTTGCTGTATTCATTTAAAACTGAAGTAGTCTTCAGACAACTTTAAGATTGTTTCAAGACGAACAATTTGTTTCATGGCACCATATATCTAGCTAATTCCGTTGAGAAGTTATGAGCACTTTTTCGACAAAAATGGGGTTGTTTGAAATAACAATATCACTCATTTGGGGCAAATAAAAGATAATTCTTTATGAACAATAAATAAGGTCATGATTAGAGTTATAATTGAGCAAAAAATGGCGAATACAATATTTTTTAAAATTTCATCAAATTGATTTAAAGAAATCTATTCTTGAAATATTAAGTGCGTATATCTTCTGAACAATAAAAGCTAGAGTTTTGATGTATTAGAAGAAAATGTTCTTCTTCAAAAACTCTGAAAAACATTTGAAGGATAGGTTGGGATAAAATGAATACTGAAAAAGTTATATTAAAAATTTGGTTTTTCATGAATTGACTCTTTGTAATATGTTTAAATTACTTTCACGGTGAACAATATAAAAAATGTAGTTTCGTTTTCATGATAAAATATTGCACTTTACAATACTTTTCTATTATTTTAAATAGTGGGTAGGGTGGTCCTAAATTTTTTAAAATCATAAAATTAACCTTTTAATGGTTTGAGATAGAGTTTCGCTGTCTTCGAGAAAAATGAAGAAAATGAAATTTGAAAAAACTTTGTCGAAGACACTGAAACTCTATGTCGTGTACTTTTCATTTTACAAGAAATTTACCAAAAAAATTGCGGTGTTTCTTAAAAAATAGTTTTCTTTGCATAACTTTTGCAGTTTTGATTTTTCATTAAGATCACTTTAGAAATACTTTCAGATATTTTGAAGGAGAACAGTTTGTCTTAATATATTGAAATTCTAGCTTCGCTCGTTAGAAAGTTATAAATATACTTTATACTAAAAATAAACTATTTTTTGAGTAAATATTGCAAGATATAAAAAATATCGCATTTGCCATTTTTTGGTGATCTATACTACAAAGCATGCTATTTCATATAAAAGCAACAGCATTTAATGTTCAGTGCCCGAATCGACGATAATTCTATTTGAAAAAGTTATATTTTTTAAATAAAAGTTCTTATAACTTTAAGACGAAAAAAGTTAAGTACCGTAAACTGGGGTGACTTTGATCATCGGGGTGACTTTGATCACTCGAAACTTTTTTCGTAGATCGCTTATTAAACCCGAATAGTCTACCGAATCATTTTAGTTTGAAATTATTTTTACTCTAAACTTATGAAATACTGGTTTGTTATACTTTTTGAGTATTTTGTTCGGTTTTTGGGTACAAAAACTACAAAAAAACCGAAATTTGACTTTACCTTATTTTTACGAAGCTTCATAAAGTGTCTATTTTTTATAAAGCAAATAAATCTCAGATTTGAGCAAGAGTAATAAATTACAAGCGAGATTTTATTTTCCTTTAGAGTGGGATGTACCAAATTTATTTTTAAGAGTTTGTTTATTTTTAATACAATTTTTTGTGAAACTATTTGGGAATTATTTAATATTTTTTTAACCTAAAACTCGCAACTTTTTTTATTGTTCAATATTCCAACATGTTAAAATGGATGAAACATTTTGTACATTGATAAAACACTGAAATAAAACAATTTTAGCAGTTTTACAGGTTTTCAGAATCTTTTATTCTAGTTGGACACAAATTATACGAATTTTGGTTACTCGAATTTTACAGTACATTGAATACTTTGTATAATACCAATTAACATTTATTTAACAATGAGTATCTTTCCCGAATTAGTTTAAACAAACATTTGAATGAAAAACATTGACATCAATAACATAATGTGGGTGAACATGCAGGTTATCAAAGTCACCCCGGAATACGAAAACGGACATCAACTTGAAATCATTTTTGGAAAATTAGCTGTAAGCGGACAATTTTAGGTAAAACCATCCAATCTTGTTCTCCTTACATCAGTACATGGTTTAAAAATATTAAACTTGAAAAAAATTGTTGCGTCTAAAAATACGCAATGATTACTTCGAAAAGTGATCAATGTCACCCCGGTTTACGGTAGTTGGTTTTTAAAGCAAATTATGCGCCCTAAAATAATCTTCAAGTTGTCCAAAAGGTACTTTAGCGTAAAATAAAAACTTCTAAAGTTATTGAAATAAAACCGTTTTTTTAAGGAACACCCTACATTTGAATTTCTTGTGCAATGGAAAATATAAAGACTAGAGCTTGCAGGTCTTCAGCAAATTTATCTAAAATGTGTTGCTCTACAACTTCATCGAAGACAGTAAAGCTCTATCTCAAACCATTAAAAAGTTCTATTTTAAATATTGCTAAATTTAGAACCACCCTAGCATCGGTTTAAATAAAAAGAAGGGCCGTGCAAAGTACAACGACTTTGCCAAACATGTTGTAAAGCTAAGTCATTTAATTTTAGCAATAAGTTAAAATTCCTGTTGAATTCGCATTCTGGACCACTGTGCAATGGCAGCTATTTTTTACGAAATTTGCGAATTTTGTTACAATGAGCATAAAACTCGATTTGCGAGTTTTAGGGGTCGCTGATTACGTTTCTGATGTCAGAATTCTAAAATTCTAAATGGCGTCTACAAAATGGCAACCATTTTTCACGAAATTGGCAAATTTTGTTACAGTCAGGGATTTTGTGGGTCACACAGTCGCCATACTGGATTTCGCTATTTTGAATTTAATATTTTCGACGTCAGAATCAGCGACCCCGAAAAACCCCTTGTAAGACGTTTTAGGCCAATATAAAAAAAGAAATTTAGCCAAGCACAGTCGCCATATTTGATCCCAAATTTTAAATTTTACTTTTTTTTTTACATTTTACATTTTACAGAATCAGCAACCCCGAAACCCCTTGTAAGACGTTTTAGGCAAATATAAAAAACATGAAATTTAGCCAAGCACAGTCGCCATATTGGATCCGCCATTTTGAATTTCATATTTTCGACGCCAGAATCAGAATCAGCGACCCCGAAAACCCCGTTGTAAGAAGTTTTAGGCCAATATAAAAAAAAAACATGAAATTTAGCCAAGCACAGTCGCCATATTGGATATGCCATTCTGAATTTTACATTTTCGGCGTCAGAATCAGCGGCTCCGAAAACCCCCTTGTTAGACGTTTTAGGCCAACATAAAAAATGAAATATAGCCATTACCAAATTGACATCCAGCGCATAGAAGCTATTCAGCGTAAATTTGTTCGCTTTGCTCTTCGTAATTTACCTCGGAGGGACCCGCTAAGCCTCCCAACCTATTAGGACCGCTGTCTACTTATCGACCTCGATCTGCTGTCAGTTCGTCGAGATGTTTCAAAAGCAGTTTTCATTGCTGATCTAATTCAATCAAGAATTGACTGCCAAGCTCTCGTTCAGCTTATGGATTTTGACAGCCGCCGTCTCATTAATTTTCGCGAATCCCTCGTGCCAGAACCAATTACGCCTACAATGAACCATTCAACAGTAAGTGTCGTCTATTTAATCGTTGTTCCTATATTTTCGTTAATTATCACCTGTCTCGCGATGTCTTAAAACGATTGATTCGATGATCCTTGTATTAGTAGCATTAGTTTAAACATTAGTTTCGAGTGATTTAGTATGTTTATGTTAACGGTAATTTGTTTAGTTATATGTTATATTTAATCAAATGTATCATTTGGAGATTTGTCATCTGTTGGTTCAAAAGATGAGGAGGTTGTATGCCTTCTGGAGAGCGAGTTTGAAAGAAGCTCCAGGGGGCTTTTCCCCGTTCTTAAAATAAACAAATCAACAAGGTATGGGAGCAGTGATATTTTCGGCCGTCGTCACGCAAACTCGTTCCGTCCTTGTTGTCGAACAGCTTTTTCAGCGCTTCCTTCTTCTTCGTCATTATCTTCGCCGGACCGCCGCTACCGGCCTTTCGCTTCACGCTCAGGAATGCCGAGATCCGGTAAACTGTACTCACGTTTTCGTCTCGAAAGTAGTCAATTGTAAACTTTTTTCCACGATGCCCATGCGTTTCGTAAAACCGTATAACATGCTTGCAGAGTGCTTGCTGTTTCGACGCTATCTTCGATTGAACTGACAGCACCCGAGCGAAAAGAAACATGCCACCCATTTCTAGGGAGTCCAGAGAGCAATTCTCTTGGAGAGAAAAACATTTACGCTCTTTACTTTCATTGCGGAAAGGTATTGAAATCATTCTTATTTTTTATTGAATACCAGTTATACCACATTTGCGCGTAAAGGGCACAACATCTATAACTGAATTAGTTATTTGAGAGGCGTTTGGAGCTGAGTTGCTGGTTTAAAACAATTTTGCCCTTAGTGGAGAAAAGATAGTTTCTACCTATCTTTTCTCCACTAGGAAGGAATATAGCATAGAGCATATTACATGGGCTTGCTAAGCCAAACCAAGTTTCGGTTCCAATAATTCTCATCAGCTTAATCGGAACACTTTTTCTTGCGGGACATCACGTAGGGGTAGGGGTTTGCTCAGAAACACAAATAGTGTTTTCATTTGTGTAGCTGTTGTCAATCCGGCATTAGCTTAGCCCTGTTACTAAGTTAGTGCCGGATTCTGATGAGACGAAATCGAAACGAAAATTCCATTACTAATTTAGTTATTGTGCCCTTCACGCTCAAATGTGGTTTTAAACAATTTTCTCCTTAGTGGAGAAAAATAGTTTTCACGTAATTTTTTCTTCGGATAACTACAGCATGGAGAAAATCTTGCCTAAACCAAAATTTAAAACGCTGTGTTTATAATCAACAGGAATAATCACCATCACTCCAGACATCTGTTCATGAACGTAAATATTTTAAGCATGTAAACGCCATCGAATATGTATAAAAGTGAACTGGAATCAGGAATTACAATGTAGTTGGATTCCGAATCAAGTGCTCCGTACCAAGGTACCCCGCTGGATTCTCCGATTTCCCAGTAATGCCGTCTTAAATTCCAACCTGTTGCAGTAGTACATACATAAGCTTCGAAGATTCCCCGTTTCTACCCAGCCCACACCGTTGCAATGAAGTTGTGCAACATTGTTGTGAACCGTGCGGCTTCGCACTGCCGACTTAATGATGGGTGCACGCGAAGCCAATTTGTTTACACTCGTGTCGTGTGTATTGTTTACCTCGAGTGTTGTTTATTTTCCACCGTCCCAACCAACAAAGCTACGAGAATGCCCTTCATCTACCCCTCGAAAGCCAATGTAAGAAATCTGTTTGCAAATATTTGAACTTAATCTTGTTGGTGACAAGCCAACGGTCCAGTTCTGTCCGAAACGTCAATTGCATCAATCAACATGGGTCCCACCGTCAACAAATTGTTTCGTTGATGCAACAATCTTAAAATAAAATCATGTTTCTATTGCATATTTCCTACTCCGGTTCTCTTATCGCAACGATGAAGCACAAAATGCAACTTCTTCAACTTGTCGCAACTTGTTTCAACAAATGGCGCATCGTTGAAGTGGGTACCTACTTCACACTTGTCACTTACGATGTTGACGGTGATGATGATGATGATCAGCCAGTCGCCGTCGGTGTTTCGTGCAACAAAGTTGCAATTGAAGGACAGCGACAAATGTGAGCGACTTTTTCTCAATGAGCTGCTGAGATAACTCTATCCGTATTGCGGCTTTATGCAAGAGTGCTAAGGGAGTTTTTTTTCTGTTCTGTTTAGTCTAGAACACTGAGCTGCTAAGATTGGAGCAGCGTAATTAAGATCGCACGAGTGGTTTCTGCCTGCTCGATAGAAGATCATGAATCGTTTCATCTAGAGGACCGAATTTACTAGAGGTAAGATGGGAATCGTGTATACTTAACCCTTTCATGTCCAACTTTTTTCTAGCACATGTAGGGTTTCAAAACTATTTTTCCTTGAAAACGGTGGGGTCATGAAACACGAAAAGCCTATTTTCATAAAGACAGGTGCTTCCATGGCAGTGCTAGAAGCTGCTCAATTTTTACCTTCTGATGCTCAATACAATTCTCATAGAATAATTGCAATAGTCCAATTACGTTGAAAACGTAGCCAACGACAGTCTAAATTGATAAGTTTTATCGGTTTTCAATAATATTGCACCATAACGAAGATATATGAAAAAATCATTTTCCGTCGTCAACTTAAACTGTCCCTGGCAGCACTGCTCCATCGGAATCCAACCACACTAATTGCAAAAACTTCAGTTCTAGAGCTGATCCTTGTAACTGTTAGTATTCAAATTAAAGGTAATAAACACATTAATGAGCCTTACTTGTTTTTGTGAGCAAATATCGCCCCAATTAAAAGTTATAGCTGTTTAAAAACGTTGTTGTCCACAAACAACATGGGCATGAATGGGTTAAAGATGTTTGTTACATTGTTATTATCACGATTTTAATTACCGAGAAGTTCTACTGCGTTAATTTTAATTGGAGATTTACTGAAAACTGATGATTCATTTCACCAGGTAGATTGCCGGTTGACAGAAAGATTTAAGGCTAAGAGACACGAAAGCAATGAAATTGAAAAACGGATAGGTATTTTGAATTGTTGGTGATCTCCAGTATAATACTGCAAGTAACAAAATTTTTAACATTAGAGTAGAGCCGGGCCAAGTACGTCAGATTTTGGCGAGGTCGTGTGATGGTATTTTCGCACGGATTTTGACAAACAAGGATTCTTTGGAAAGGTTATACATCTGGCAACGTTTAGGCAGTAATGTTTTTATGCATGGCTAAATATTTTTCAGGCGATTGGATTAATAAGGAGAAGGTACTTTTTTCGATGTTTTTAAAATCTGGGAGTACGATAGGTAAACAATTTTAACACAATTTTAGAAAATCAGCAATTCCACTTTTTTTTGAAGAGTATGAGTACTGCAAGTTATTTAAAATAATTTTTAATAACACAAATAATAAATGCAATCGATTGACGTTGTTCGGGTATGAAAATGAGGAAGACTTTGTTGGTGTCGTCGTCGCCAGAGTGTGGAATTGAAGTTGTGCATTACGGCTCACGTGGTTGCTTACCTGTACGATGATCACTTTTGCGCTTCCGGGCAGTTCTGAGGAAATTGCTGGAGGCACTAAGGAACTTAAGGAATGCTTGCTTCAAAGACTCTAAGGTGACTTGCACTTCTAGCTGATTATGAGCCGACTTAATCGAGATGATTAGGAGCCATTGAGTATGGTGGCCCTTCTTCAGATATGATGAAATCGACAAATGTGCTTTATACCAACCCTGAGTAGATTTGCTCTGTGAGCGTGCGTGAAGTTCTGCTGAAACATCTATTTGTATCTAGAAAATGCTGTTTGGCCCAGCGAAATACTACAGACTTCAAAAATTTCTTGTAGTGTACGTTTCTGTTGATTGATTTTGGCTCCTTTTCCTACACAAACCTGAGGTGTTATTCCACTGGCGATTATACTACCACATATCGTCATGGAAACTGAATTTCGCTGATATTCAATAAAAAAAAACAATACACTTTATATACACTTTATTGTACCCCTGAAACGGTCACTTCCGTGAGGTTTAGCTCCGCACCACCACGCGCACTGACGGTCTAATAAAAGTTTATTTAATGTCAATCGTCCTTCGGCTCACTCATTCCACTGTGCGGGAGACTGTTTGTGCAGTGAATAAGCAACAAAATGTTTCTGGGAATTAATTGGTAGCTATACTGATTGCTGTATCAGCACTGATTGCTGTATTGTACGAGATGAGAAAAAGGACCGAGGTGAAATAAACCTTTTTAATGTAGTAAGTCACCTTCATTCCGATATCTTTTTCTTTAGAAGAAGCGGTTGATTAACTTCTGTTTAAATCGATCTTTAAATCATATGATTTTCGAATATTTAAACAGTTCTGAATGAAGAAGAAATGCATTGTCATTGTTGCGACATGGGAATAGGTGACGATAGACATTACATAATTTGAGTCTCCCAGTATGGTCAAAAGCGTAACTGATTGTAACCCTTTGTCACCGATGTGATGTGAGGCGTCACAAAACACAGGATACTATTTTCAACGATTTAATAGCTAGTTCCTCGGCAATTCGCTTCATGTGCTAACGGGAAGTTGCGTAAGACCAATTTTGTTTATATATAAAAAACCAGAGGCCAATGACGCATGTGGTTAAAGCCGGATAAAAAATAAATATATAAATAACACGAAGCAATTCGTACGATTTTGAGACATATTTACATTTGCTTGGTGAAGACAGAAACTTCGAGCCTAAGGAAAACCTACCGCCGTCCGGTCAACCTCCTATGCGCGTCCTGCCTACCAAATATCCGGAATGCGCTCGCGGCAAGTCAAACCGCGATAGCTCAGCAGCTTGTGCCTCCCGCATGTGCTCCGCTTCAAAAAAAAATGTATTTCAGGTTTAATGTAGACTTACGCTATATAGCTACAATGTTGCATGCAAATGTGGTTTGCCGTGATACGGGGACACTCAGCGAAATAATTAATCAAACCACGCTTTGCTCGGCTGTTTCTTGGTTAACCGGGTCTGCGCAGTCCATACCGGGAATGGATCGGTTTTTCATTTTATTTATTTGCTCGTTTGCGGAAATCGCTGAGGCGAACGGCCTTTTGATCACCTTCAGAGCGAGTTTCAGAACACATAAAAATCGTGTACGTCGTAATGCGATACACGTAAGTACTTTCACTATGATAACTTCCTAAATGCTAAAAACCGTATGCCAATTATACAAGATGCCTATCTTTATGGAGTCACCAGAACTCGCCCGGACGGCATCGCCTTGAAACCGTATGGGAAACGTTCAAAATTTGAAACCAGCCGATACAAATATGCACATAAAACCCGAAAAAGCCGAAATTCTCGGTCGCCACAGGTGACCGGACTGCGACAAATAATGTACATCAGCACAAGGACAGAACAACAACCACAACAAAAATCGAAATCTAGATTGAAAGAATAATGCGCAGCACAGGGAAAAAAAAGTGACCTCCCATTTTGTACGGCGGCCATCCGCGCCGAGTGATAATCCTGGATTCACACTGGTCAGCAGAGCAAATGGGAAGCTCTCACGTTCCTGCTTGAGTGTGTCACGTTTCGCTGGGAACATAAATCCGAGGACATGCAACTCCCCATAGCGTTATGAAGAAGATGATGATGATGATGTGCATTATGCTCAGGAATAACGAGCGTAATTTGTTTATTTCGCATCGTTCCGGGTGAGTTATAAGTTTGGTACATTGACTATTCATGAACCGTGGCAGGATTAGTGCAAAGACGTGTTTTCAACACCGGTTTTGTGAAATTTAACCTCTTATCTAGATTTTATTTTGAAATTAAAGTACATATACGGTTATGATGTGTACGACTTTTACTAGAAGAAGAGAGGGCGTTGTAGTCTCTATCAATGCATTTTTTTGGTCTGTTTTAGACAGTCATTTCGAACCAATACACAACTGTAAAAAATATGCAGGAAAGATAAAGGCTGTATTTATAATTGTAGCCTGCAACCAAGACAACCGAAAAGTAGAACAACGTAACCACCATCACAAAATGGTTCCAAGCAAGCAGCAAATGAAACGAAAGAGAATCGTCGTCGAGTCCCATAAGGCATAAATTCAATAGAAGCAATGCATGTGTATGGAATAGAATCCCTTAACCGTTATCGAACTCGTGGGAAACGGATCGTGATTTTGATAGAAACCATGCATGAGGAATCCATTGGATTAACAATCGATTCTTCTTTTAGTATTTATTCATTTTGCATAAATCAAGGATCCACCGAGTCTGTTAAGGATACACGTTAACTCGACAAATCGAGAAAAAAATCTTGGTTTTCCTTAGGAATCAGCACTGGAATCAGGAATCAGTAGCGTCTGGCTCAATAGCAGAAATTAAACTTCCAACCCCCGGAAGGATTTAGAATTTTTATTTAAGTGGTGAGTGGATATATCAACACCCCCGAGGGGATGTTGAGATAACAGAACGGCAACACCCCCGAAGAGAGATATTATCATTCAAATACGGCTAAAACTATAGCTCTTTACCACACTGTGTTAGGAACAATAGCATATCCTTCAGTTTCAGCTCTCTGAACAAAGGTTCATCTATGTAAGGAAAACCAAAAATTAGGATACGCAACTACAGGGCAGTTGCATATCAGATGATATGATATTCCGTAATCGGATTCACAAAGATCACATGAATAATACTCAGCGCGCTGAATAAGGGCCAAGTGATAATTGAGTTTTCAATGCCCAGTCAGTGCCCTGACTGAAATACTCCAGTTGTGCTTGAAAACATCCATTAAATTCTTTGACATTTCGGACTCAAATCCGGCAGAAAAGTTTTTGTTTGAACGCTATGGTTGGCATGTTTATGCTTTATCCAACTTAAGTATAATAGACTGAGAAAGCCGTAAATATCAGTGGACAGTGGTAGAACTGGTTCAATTCGTCCGCCCATTTATTTCCAGTAATACGGAATGACCGGATATACCCATAGAAGGTTCTTCGATTTGAGTTCGACATGCGAATACTGATTTTGATCTCGAATCTGCCGAACTAAGTGCTTTCAGCGCAGCCTGACTGTTAGAGCAAAAATAAATTGTTTTACCGCAAAATCCCTGTTGAAGTGCTGATTGTGCACCACACAGAATCGCAAAGATTTCTGCTTGGAATACGGTACAGTATCTACCAAGCGAATGAGATTGGTTTAATCTCATTTCATGAAAATAGACACCAGCACCGTATCGGCCCTCCAACAAAGAACCGTATAAGTATAACAAACTACATATTCTTCAAGTTCCATCCAACCAGATAGTCCAGAAGAGGAATTCTCACATTGAAAGTTCTAAAAGGAAAACTACATGCGAGTGTGAGGTACCTGGGAACAAGTGTATACTCATCCCAAGTTACCATTTTGGGCCACAGTCTTGTATGGCTAACTGCACGATCTACTGGGTTACTGTTCCAGAGCCTAGTAACCTTAAGACGGTATGCACAAGAAAGTGCTTCTTATTTCAGAAACACATGTAGTGGTTTTATGTTCAAGATTGCCGCAAGAGCAGCAGTAGTCAAGAACGCACCAGTCGTCGCCATCAAAACCATCCTCTTACGATGGTTTAACTTTGATTGGATTGTCATAACTTCTTCCTTCTGCCACTAAACAAGGCAGTCGTATGCCAGTATTGGTATAACATTTACTGCGTCACCTATTACAGTGTCTTACATTGTCATACACGTCCATGTCGTCATCGCTGCTGCCGGCTTGGTTCTTACGATCGTAAGTTTCTGCCTTCTTTCTGTGCTTGCAGATAATGATTGTGTATCCGTCTTCCTTTTCGCTGTAGGAGTCGGCTGTTTGTTTCAAGGAACTAGGCGGAGTAGAGATTAAATAGATATTCTTCGCACTAAATCGTTGAGTAGTCGTTTGCGACTCATAATGTATCAATAAATTGTAGTTAATGAATTTTTCTTAGCACCTTTAGCGCAGGGTTTTTCGTAGTACGAAATTTCATTGCAAAACTGGCATTTTGACCTGACCTAGATAGGCACACAGCGTTGTTTGATTATGTACAATGCCATTAAGTATACATATAATGGTCAGGTAGCAAGGAATAAGCTACAGTCCGATCACACTCCATTGGAAATACTGGGAAGACGTTTCCACCGATATCATTTGTAACGGGTTCCATCTCTCCATATTTCTACATGTTGCGATGCGGAAGTACACGGTGCTAGATCATGTAGTCGTATTTCGATTGTGTCACCTTTCATATATAATCCGGTCTTGCTTCTAACGTTCGGACGTTCGACGAAATGTTACGTGGAATGAAGTTTTCGGTTAGAACTAACTTACTGAAAGCTATCAGAAATCAATTGTGTAGGATGTGTCACAATCGACCACTGTTTAGTTTCAAATATCTAGAATTTGCTTTTATTAGACCAAAGAAGGTTTTTTTCAGGAAACAATGGGTTAATGCGCATGTTTCGTTTGATCCTGCTTCTTAACTTTTCTGTATTTTTTCTATGCATAAATTCGTTTTCGCAGTATTTCACAATGAAATTTCACAAAACACAAACAAATTTTCTTTTTCTGATCTATTAGGAACAACTCGTGTCAGCATTTTCAACTTACAATACAATGGCGGTTTTCTGATCTGATTTCGTTAGAAACAATTAAACGCGTTTTAGCTTGTTTGATAAGTGAACTAGAGTCCCTCGAGGAATCACCTAGGGCCGTTAATTTTAGTTTTATTCATTAACAACCTCTTGTAACATTTGGAACCAAACTTGGAAACTATTCTACGCCGATGATTTAAGTTTTGTCGTTTTATTCCTTCTATACCTAACTCTGCCACTCATCATCATGATATAATTAATATTGGATTTACACGACAATTGTACGTCCAATACTGTCCTACGGATGCCTTGTGTGGTGGCAGAGGGGAGAGGTGGTGACAGTTTAGTCAAAGCTAAACCATCTGCAAAGAATGGCGCTCATGGCGTTGACTGGTGCTTTCACCACGACTCCGACTGCTGCTCTTGCGGCACTTCTAAATATCGAACCATTACATATACACCTCAAACAGAAGCACTATCATGTGCATACAGACTGCATGTTACTGGGCTTTGGAACAGTAACCATTTTGATCTTGCTACCAGATGGTGGTCACAAATGGTTACATGGAGTGAAGATATTCTTGCACCTAGCGATATTACAATCACATGTAGTTTTCCATGTGAAGTTTCCCTCTCGAGAGGAGTGGTTGTCTGGCTATATGGAAAGACAACAACAAACGCAAGTGGTTTGTTACACTGACGGTTCTCTGATGGAGGGACGTGCTGGTGCTGGTGTCTACTGTCGTGAAATGAGATTGGAACAATCTCACTCACTAGGTAGATACTGTACTGTATTCCAAGCAGAAATCTTTGCGATTATGTACGGGGTACAATCGGCCCTTCAACTGAGTTTGTCCGGCAGAGTTATAAACTTCTGCTCCGATAGTCAGCCTGCAATCAAAGCCCTTAGCTCAGACAAATCCCGGTCCAAGCTAGTGATCGCGTGCCGAACCCAAATCGAAGAACTAAGCATTGTCAACACTATCTACCTTGTCTGGGTGCCCGGACATTGCGGTATTACTGGAAATGAATGGGCTGAGGAATTGGCCAGGGCAGGTTCAGCGATTGACTTCGTTGGTCCTGAGCCCGCGCTGCTGATTTCAACAGGTTGGATAAGGGAAAAAATACGGTCCTGGGCTTCGTCCGAGCAACGCAATTATTGGAGAAATCTACAAACGTGTCGCCAAACAAAGGCGTTTCTAGAACAACCGTGCCCAGTGATTTCGAAAAATCTTCTACATTTTTCGAAGCTCCACTGCGGCATGCTGACCAGGGCTTTAACCGGCCACTGCAAACTCAATTATCACATGGCAACTATTCAGCGCGCTGAGTCTTTTTCGTGTGATCTTTGTGAATCCGACTACGGAACCTCATATCATCTGATATGCAACTGTCCAGCGGTAGTGCAATTGCGATTTCGACTCAGAGACATACTAAAGTTTCTTATCCAATGGGATAAAGAGCTGTAGGATTATTCGCAGGCAAGCTGAACTACTTGTGAGTTTAACTTACCTGTTGTTTATTTTTGTTTTTGTGCTGTTATTTTCCCATCCTTCCAATTCTACTTGCCCACACCTCCTTGTCCTTTCCTTCCGCTCAGGAAATGATGAAAACACACGGCAAGGCACAAATCCCCGACTATATACGGGGAACGTGCCATTTAAGCCAATAAATTCTGATTCCTGATAGAATCAATTAAACGCGTTTTAGCTTGTTTGATAAGTGAACTAGAGTCACTCGAGGAAGTCACCTAGGGCCGTTAATTTTATTTTTATTCATTAACAACCTCTTGTAACATTTTGAACCAAACTTAGAAACTGTTCTACGCCGATGATTTAAAATTTTTCGTTCTATTACTTCTATACTTAGCTCTACCGCTCATCATGATATAATTAATATTGAATAATGGTATTCATTAATAAATGCATTATTTGCAGGCGATTATTAACTTATTATTAACGCATTATAAATATTTTTGTTTGATTATAGAGGTTCAAACTTTAAGGTAATTCGCCTCTTTTTGAGTTAGAGTTAGAGAGATTTTTATTTCGATTCTAGAGGTTTTAACCGTACGGTCATTCGCACCTTCGGGTTAGAAAAATCTCTTAAGAAAAATATCTAACCCTATGTGCAGAGTTAGGATTCGAACTCAGGTGAGCCGCGTACAAGGCAATTGATTAACCAACTACGCTATGCCCGCCACAAACAACGTATGTACACGGATCACAACAATCGCCTTCCGGAAACGAAACATTGTTAAATTTCAATATTCCTACTTCTTGACATCTCTGTATTGCACATTGATCCAAAGCAGTGCTGTGCAATCTCACGGTGGTCTTTGAATTGTGACGGTAAATATGAAGTGACCACCACAAAAATGACAGTTATTTCATTTCAATTTTCGTCGCGTAGTGTTTCAATTAACTATCTCTCACAGAAGCCGTGCGAGAAGGAGCACAAAGCTATTTGTATGAAACAGCCTGTTTGTTAGTACTAGCTCGTTGTTTGTAATAAGATGACCGTCATAACCGTATTTATATTGTAAATAAAATGATGGTAAGTTTCAATTCCTCTCAATAATGATTCCAATGAGTGAGAGATTCAGAAGAGAATCGTTTAACTGTTGTAAATTTATTGGAGTGAGAGTCGTAACTCAATAAGCATCACTTGCTCTTTTGACTGCTAACCGTTTCATTCTCTTTTGTCAGCTAGAGCTCAGCACTGGTCCAAAGCATTTCGGAGTATGCTGTGCAAGAGTGGGCTACATATCACGCAGTCCAAATTAACATGTCGTGAAGCTTTTGAAACACGCGGATTACTCTTCTTTTGATTGCTTTTGAAACACGCGGAGTTTTCGAGGAGTTCCCTCTATTTGTATTTGTAAGTTTCTAGGTAGATTCGTAGTGGCTAAGCTCGACCGCTACCAACAGAAGACAAAAACTAAGCCTATTGGATATTAAGCCTGTTTCTAATGACCCTGTCACTTTGTTTTCCGATCTATATACTCCACATCCTTGCTCGCACTTGAGTACTATAGCTCTAAATTTTCATAACTTTCCCCACCTAGTAATCTCTAGCTAAATGAATGTCGTTAAAATGTAAAAAAAGTTGATACTAAGTATTTTACGTTTTAACGACATTCAATTAGCTAGAGATTACTGGGTAGGGAAAGTTATGAAACTTAGAGCCATAGTACTACTTTTGCCGGTTGTCACGGTAAAGATAGATACGTCTACCTTTATCAGGACACATGATAGTGAACTCGGGTGATTCGTAGTTATTCTGCCTAAGCTCGACCCTCATTATCAGAAGGTAAAAATTAAGCCCGCATGATATTAAGCCTGTTCTAATGACCCTGCCACTTCTAGCTTTCCGATCTGTTTACTTCACATCCTTGCTCTCACTTGAGTACTATGGCTCTAAGTTTCATAACTTTCCCTGCCCAGTAATCTCTAGCTAATTGAATGTCGTTAAAACGTAAAAAAGAAAATTTGACTAACATAGTCGAAATAAAAAAGGAAAAAAGTTGATACTAAGGGAAACATTATTGAAGGTGTCTAAAAATGTAAGTAATGACCAGCCCCAGTTATAAGCACCTCTTAGCCTCCTTGAAAAAAGACTTCAGGGTTGGCTCATTTATCCTCAATCTTCGTGGGTAGCAAGGATAGCCGATGCGAACTATAATTTATTCTTGCCCTCACTAGCGATCTCGTCACTCTCGAATGCTTAATTCTATCAGACCTCTTATCTCTCCAATCGCGACTGTTAAACGTGCTGCTCGAATGAGCGATGCGAATATCTGATGTGCAAAGTCGCGGGACTGTCATCGCGAGAACTCCAATGTTACTTGGCTTCGCGGATGACATCGACATTGATCGCAGCGCAGTGGAAGAGACATTTGTACTTTTTAAAATGGAGTCGGCGAGAATCGAACTGACTATAAATCGAATGGGTTGCGGTACGAGCATGTCCACGAATTCCTATACAGTGAAGACTCGCGTTTTTATGAGCCTCTTGATGCATTTCAGGCTGACGAAATCGAGGCATTTTTTTCTTTCTTTTTAAGATTCAACTGAGAAAACTTGGAAAGTGGCCATCATCTTGGAAAACGAAAAAAGCAGTTTTTTCTCACACCGTAGGAAAAATCTTTATGAAAATCAATCAGCCATGCTGTATTTTTATGAAGATATTTCCAATGGCGTGAGAAAAAAACTGCTTTTTTCGTATTCCAAGATGGCCGCTTATTGAGGCGTTTTCAGTTGAACCGTAATAAATCTAACCCCTTAAAACATTTTTCCTTAGTCCCTGAACATAGCCACATACCCATTCTGATTATTTAGAAAAAAATTCACATTAATTTTCCAGATTTTATAAAAAATGATATTTTTAATTTTGCATATTTTGCTTTTTTAACCCGGGTCTCTGAGGCCCGTTTAGTTACTAGTTCTAGTTTTTTAGTTTCAATGAACTTTCGGGCTTTCGATTCTCTCTCTGATAAAACGACAAAAAGAGGTTTTTGATTTCATTGGGTCTTAGGAGCGATGCTTCTTGAAGTCGCAATTTTAGCTAGCCTTTTTCAGGGTTAAGATTAGAATATTCTCAAGATAGGATTAATACGAATTTGACGGGACTCGTCTACTAGAGTCCACCGGACGAATTTTGATGTGAGGCTAGCAAAATCAGGTCAAACAGCTAGCCAAATCGGGGCGGGACAAAATCAAGGGCTGATAAAATCGGGTTTGCACTGTATCTAGAAAACACTAGTGACATGTGCTATCGATGTTAGTCGCAAGGCAAAAAAGGCGTGTTCCGACTGCGAATAGGAAGTTTTATGATTTCCGATGTCAGTTATACTCCCGTAGGCCACAGATGCACACAAAAGATGTTCTATACAAAACGCTAATACTCCCTGTTGCCCTGTACGGCCATGAAACATGGGCGTTGATGGAAGTAGACTACTAGTACTCGGCGTGTTTAAAAAAAGAATACTGCGTGCAATACTCAGCAACACGGGAGAACATGAAGACTGGCGCAGACGCATGAACCACGAGTACTAAGTATACATACTAGATTAGAAGGCTGATGAAACACGGCAGACTATAGTGTGCTGGACATGTAGTGCGAATGCCAGCTAAAACTCTCAGCAGAGCATCTGGAACAGATCATCTACTTCGGTATAAACCCCGATCTCGGTGGCTGTGTGTAATCGAGAAAAACGAACGTGTGGCGGACGTTCAAGGGGACTGGATGATATTGGCCCTAAATTGGTTAACCTGGAAATTGAACATACTTTCGGCTATAATTTGAACACCTGGAATGTCCGACAACGATGACGATGAGGTGATTTTTCTTCAAGACCCTGAATGGGGATACCACGCACAACAGCGCAAAGAACCAACAGTGACACCTACTCCAGATGATACGCCAAACATCGCGACTGTAGAAAAAGCGTATAAACAGACTCCAAGCAACTTCCAGCGCAGGAATTTGACACGGTTACTGGAAAAGGAAAGGTTCTAGATAAGTTTAACCTTACGGCAGTCACGCTAGTGCGAGTGCACGTTGCGAAATCGTCTTAGACTACCAGCGGCTGCTCGTTCAGCGAGCCATAAACGCAACTTCCCGAGGGTTAAGCAGAAAAAGAACTAAGTTTGGCAGGCAATTTGCATATGTGGATCGAAAAGCAAAATTTTCGTGGCAGTTGGAACTGTCACTAAAGATATGCATATCAACGAATATTTACAAAAATAGTTGTTGCCTAGCGTTCTGGCACTTCGAGAAAATGGGTCAGAAATGGAATACATCTTACAACGTGTAAGTCGTATCCAAGCAAAAAAACTACAAGGGGCAGCCCTATGGGGTTGCACGAGCTGTAGACGTAGGACTATACTACTTAATGTAAAATATTTATTTTCTTAGTACATTTGTAGTAATAATAAATCAAACATATTTCTTACGTATGGTTTAATCACAACCAATCAACATCGAATATTACATATTGAACCAAACCTTCTTGGTTATCAGGTCATTTAATTTGTAGTAGGTGATCGAATCCGATTAAACTTATTTAAGAAGATCTGAAAAAAGAAGACAGAAAACTGTGACCGAACTAATATCTGGAACTAAATCTTTATAGAATAAGATTAGCTTGTAAAACCTTTTCGATTGTGTGTGGTAAAAAACCCGGGCCAGTGAAGAAAAATCAAATTTTAGACAATATAATCACATTTCATGTATAGACCAAGCATTCTAGTTATATTTTGCCATTATTATAACTTTCCTAAAGTACGCAAACAAATATAGCGAATGCAGTTGTCTTAATCATATATCGATACTATAAATATATAAGAATCGAAAATAATTTTATATATGCACAATATGCGTTTTTGCAACGGTTTTTCAAGTGGCAGTGAATTCATTCATAAATAGGCTTTGTAGTATGTACCTATTAGTAGAATCAAAGTACTATAGGCTGAGTGGAAATGAATCACGTGATGGGGAATCAATGAATTGATCGAATGTAAATAATAAACTTTCGTTGTGCAATTTAGTAACAAATTAGATCTATCATTCGCCTCAAACATTAAACCCAAGCGCACAAAGCAAAATGAATCAACGCTGATGATAATGGGTAGAGCGAAAGAGACAACTAATGCCACGACACTATGTTAACCGTGTTTGCAAATGGAGCTCGCATATACAAACTATTTTGTGTACGAATAATTATACATGAAAGTGTGCTGGAAACGAGCACAACACAAAAGATAGCATACGGACAAGCTCATTCGCATTCACTGGGTAGCGTACCTCCACAGGCAGTGTAACGGACTTCTGACTCAGCTACACTGGCTGTGGAAACACACTGCGCAGTGATCTGCTTCGCCTGCTGTTCAACAGGCAACTGAGCTGCTCTGGCGAAATCCGTCCGTTTAAATAGTCGATGATGACGTCATTCATAGAAGCGTAGCGCGCTAGGTACGCAAATCTGTCGTGCTGGACTAGGGAAGCGCTATCTTCTGTGTGTAAATGCGCGATATTTTGACTAGTTTGTTCATTATTTAAATTTTTAATGCCATAATATCAAAAATCTTTGGGTTTATATATTGGAATCTATTCTTAGAAGTATTTCGGGGCGACATGCGCAAAAAATTTGAAAATTTATCGTGAGATGGCTGAATTATATGCGTTTAAAATTGGACCACTTTTCGATACATACCATTTTTGTAGAATTTGCAACGTGCACCCCTATATCGAAAACAAAGACGTAGTCCTACGTCAAAAAATCTCTAAACTCGCCAGAGTCGCGCCCAAATTGAAAAATATTGGACAAACGTTGAGCGGAACCTCAAGCAACTCAGAAACTTACTAGTTTCTGAAATGAGAAACAATTGAAAGGAAATTGGCGTTCAGATTAAAAAAAGTGGACAAAACATCGGTACAGAATCTGAAGGAAAGTGTGAAACTTGAAGGTCAAAACCTAACCATAAGATGTTTTTTGCTGACTTTGGAGTGTCTGAACTTCAAATATAGTTTGTCCATTTATATAATAACATAATCAGTGTGAACCATTTTTGACCAATTTTTCGCCGTTCATCTCGTTAATCGGTATAGTGACCAGGCGATAAAGAAGACTTCTTAGAATGAGAAAAACAGATAGTTGGGTTAATTTTGGGTATCCATCGCAGAGCATATAGGAGAGATCGCGACTTGCCAGTACATTCTAAACCGGAACGTTTGGTGATCTTCCTTGAGTCCAAATCGACGCCTCACAATAATTGGCGAATGTCCAGACAAAATGCTTGATGTCGTGATAGCCACCGAACCAACCGCAGAGCCTAGTCTAATACACCGGAGTATAATCATTGGATGAGCTGGAACTTCACAGACATGTTAAAGAAATTCGAATTAGTTTGGAAAAATATAATACTGAAAGATGGATGGACATTAGAGAGCAAATCCGTTATGAACTTGAAACGAAGGTGTGAGCTTTTTTTGCCAAGCGGTGTCTTAGCGTCTAACAGTATGTATGGTGGTATCATTACATTTTGACACCAAAGTAGAATTCGCCTTATCACCTCATACCATATTAACTCGTCGGTACCTCACACCGAATCCTATGGATTTCCACCTTCGTGCCAATATCATTTGAATTGTCTCGTTTTCTACCCTCTACCGTGAATTTTATCGTGATAGAATTGATGTGCAGAACTACTCTCGAAGTCACCCTCTGAAAGAGCAGCAAGGCATCTTCCACGATCTGCGTTCAACGCCAATAATGTCGAAGTCGTATGCTAAACCAAGGACTCTATAAATTTCGTGATGCTGGTACTAAAATAAATGGTGCCGTCGCCGTATCCTGAGTAAGATGATTTGAACATTTTTCCAAATTGAATCAATTCATAGGAACGTGAAACTTGTTTTATCACCCTACTGATGCTTACGGAGCGACACCAAGCAAACCATCAAAACTTTTTGTTTGAACGAGTTAGCCAAAACTATTCTAATTTGATGGGGTGCCACCGTACAAGTGGAAACCAATCAGAGAAAAGAGAATAACTTTCATTTTATGGCCTAGTCTGACTGGTTTATGTGAACGGGATTTGCTCTGCTCAAGAATGATAGCCAACTTCAAGCGTGGTTGTCTATTATTTATAGACAACAATGGTTGAAGACAACTATAATTTTTTAGCTGAGCAAGTTTCACTCACATAAACAAATCATAGCTACGAAGAGGCTATTCGGCTGCTTGACTGTCAGAATCTAATCTTAGCTGAAATTATCGTGAACTCAAACTAGTTGAGTTAATACCGCATTTCTCGGATAAAACGAAAATCTTCAAGATCGATATTTTTTTACCAATTCCGAAGCTGCGATCGACAATCAACAAAAGTATCTAATTGAACAAAAGCCACGCTCTCTTCTGTAGCCAATTCAATGCATCGTCGTATCATCGACCGTGTAATCGTTCCTCGTATAACAAAAAAAATCAACAGCCTATTCGTTATTTTATGAAAGATCAAAACAAACCATTAACCCTATGTTGTCAATGCACCCGTCCGTCGCACGGCCACTGACTGCACACGACGAGCCGCTGAGACCGAATAACAGCGAAAAAACCTTCTTTCCAGCCACATTAGCCCCCCATCCCCCTCTTCACTCTACCGGTCGGCATCGTGTGAACTAAACGAAGCACCCAAAGCCTAAACTTTAGCAGTGTAACGATCATTATGATCGGCTGCCACATGCACAGCTAGTATGTACCTACGGTTAAGAAGAGAAGACTGCCGCCGGGAGGGAGATGGGTGGTGGTGCGTTTAAGTCCAATGATGGGTGCTCACTTTTGTGGCAGAGAGGTGGCATTCAGCAAAAACAACAACACAATTCAAAGCTAACCCGACAAACAATAACATCATAGCACAGGGAACAAAAGGAGAAAAACCAAGCTCACAAAGCACAGCGAATGCACACAAAAATAAAAAAACGAAAAACCGCCTCTTTCCGTTTTGCGGTTGCATTTGGTTTTTTTTGTTGCCCCTTCCAGCCACGCGCGTTTCTCGTCCACAGTCATTCCGGCGCACGGTTAGTGTGGTTGGGGTCTTTCATCAATTTCGTCCAGAGAAAGAGCACCGTAGGAGGAGGTGGGGGTTGGAAAATGCACATGAATAAGAAAATAAAAACAAACACAATTGCATGGAATTGATATGCGGGTGGGGAGGACGAGACTCGCATCAGAGCAGAGACGGTCGAAATGCTAAACGAGCCACGGCCAATCGCCCTCAAGACGACTTGGGACAAGGAGAAGGGGGCGGGGGAGCCCCCGACAGCGAAGTGGCATTCGGGAAAAAGGTAGTAAATAAATTTAATAATGGAGTGGTGTGCTGCAACATTGTTGCATCGGCGGCTCAAGGATATATCTGGGCTGTACCGTCCGTCGTCTCGCTTGTAAGTGCAACTGGCTCTGATGCGATCACGGAATCATAGTGGATATGGAGGGGAGAAGGGGCGGCAGGTGTTTCTGATGGGCAATTGAATGAAAACATAAATGCAATTCGCGAGAGGAAGCGGAGCAGAAAATTATGAGCTGGGTGGGAAGGTAGTTCATAAATTTTTCTACACCGCAATTCGTCTGTATTGATAAACTGTGGAATTGGCTTGCAAGGAAGAGTTCCAGCAGTCTTGCGGGTGTCCACGCTGCAGTATGTATATGGAGTTGAACACACGTGACTGGGAGACGTTTGGTTGGTTCAAGTTATTGGATTACTGTTTTATACCGTCGGATCGTGTTCACTGGAAAGTCGACTGTTGTTATCAAGATTGTGGTTATAAGAGAGCTCCTTCCATGAGTTTTTGTTATATGAAAATTTTTGTTTTGGTAAATGAATTATAAGCAACTTTGTAAATATCTAGATTGGATCTTAAGCAAAAAAATCGCCGTAAAAGATGAATTCGATGAGCACGATTCTGAGGGGCAATTGATATTTCTCGAAAAATCTACTAATACCTTGAAGAACGAAGTTTACCGCATTTCATTCAAGGTACTGGTGTCCACTAGGAGTAGGATAACAATATTATCTTGCTTCGGGCTATCCCAACCTAGAGGTTGCTAGCATTCGGCGGCAGCCAAGAATTGATCCGCTGAGTTCCTGCTCCCATGTTGTAGGAAGTGAGATCAATTACGTTTGTATTAAATTAGTAAATTATTTCTTAACATTCTTCTTTTTCACACGCAATAAAACTGTTCACTTTTCTCTCTAGTAGTTAGAATCAAAATAAACAACGCGTGAAATACATACAAAGTAAAGTTTTCAGTATACTGCCCATAAAAGCATAAGAGTCCCATATGGAAAAACAGCAAGCCGAGAAAAACGCCATTCAAGATTAACATTGTCATTGAGCCTTATGGGTGGGACAACCATATTTTGGTATTTTTTTATATTTTCTAAACAAACCTGGTAATCTTATTTGTGTATTGTGATTCAATGGTAATTCAGAATACAATCCAACAGATAACTCAATTTCGACAAAAATCTATATGGGACTCTTATGCTTTTATGGGAAGTATAGTTAATGCTTATTTTGGGCCGCTCAAAATTATTTCATATTCTCGTCGCGAATATATTCAATAGTTTTTAGTTGCAGCCTCAGATTGTTCATAAATTTTAATAATTTTTTCCGAGATCTTTCGATACTTTATTTTTTTCTACACTGACAATATAATTTTTTTTTCGAGCGTTACTGGAGCTGTAGAGCTAAGTTCTCGGAAGGGCTCCCCGTCAGAATCACATACTACAATTTGCAGACGAGACAGGCAATGCCGCCCACTAAAACACTGCTTTAGGCCAATTGTAGCGGGCCGTGATTCTGAATGTGATATTCATTGTACGGTTCAGGTATGTGCGGGCGTAGGGACTCGCGATCGCGTGTATCATCGCGAACGGATCGAGCATTTATACGTTAACGTGTTCGATCGCGTGTGCTAACGTATATGTAACTTCGCGTGTAAAAATTCTATTTTATAACCGTGCGCCTTTCGCACATTCGCGTGTGTTCTTGGATGATAGCGCGCGGACCGTGAATCTAATACTTTATTTTTGGTGTACGGCTCAGATATGCTAAACGAATCTTCCATCTTCCATATCACTAGAGTTCCCGGTGATGTCGCCATGAAATGTGTTGTCTAGTGAAAATGATCTTTATTTTAGGACGGGTCCCACTGAATGTATGGACCTAAGTTATTAGGACAGAGGGTAATGGTTTCCGGACGTGACCGATTCATGAGCGCGCGAAAGCGGACGTTTGTAGGTTCGCGTTTTAAACTTCGTAAGTACTAAAACATTCACATTATTACTGGGGTGTTATTAAGTTTACGCGACCGCGAACGTAGGTGTGCGTTGTTAATCGCGAAGGGCTTAAGCGTTCGTATGTTAACGTGTTTGTCACGTGTGCTCGCGTTCATGTGATTTAGCGTGTACAAAACTGGGTTTTGTAACCGTGTGGCCATTCCTATATACGCGTGCGTTCTTGGATGGTCACGCGGACCTTCATTCTGATAGATGATGATATATTGTAGTTTTCGGTCTACAATTCACATTCTGACAGGGAGTAAGTTACTCAATATCACTGAAGCCCTCGGTCATGTCGCCATGTAACGTGGTGTCCAGTGGATATGAGAGGTTTCTTTTTTTAATTGATCCAATTGAAGGCATGGACCTAGTCTGCTGATATCATGGGTAGAAACATCCGGAAGTGACCGATTCATGATCGTGCGACCGCGGGAGTTTTTAGGCTCACGCTTGAGACCGCGTTTGAAAATTAATAGGAGCTGAGACATTCACTTTATCACCGGGATGTTATCATTGTTACGAGATCGCGGGTGTAGGTGCCATGGATGGTCAAAAAGGGCTCAAGCATTTGTACATTAACGTGTTTGTCACGTGTATGTGACTTCGCGTGTATTATTTCGATTTTATAATGATGTAGTACGTATGCATGTTTTATCGCGCGGATCGTGAATCTGATGTTTAATTTTTAATGTATGCTACAGATGGTAGAAGAGATTCCGTTTCCCCATATCACTAGAGTTCCAGGTCATGTCAGCATGGAACGTGTTGTTTAGCGAATAGGAGCGTCACTTTTTTGATTGGTTCAACTGAAGGCATTAGTCCAGACTGCTAGGACCAAGGTAAGACTTCCGGACGTGACCGATTCATAATCGCGCGAGTGGTGGGTTAATGTTTGAGACCGCGTTTGGAAGTTTAAAGATGCTACGTTTACTTAACTACAGGGGTGTTTTCATGTAGGCGAAACCGCGGACGTAAGTATGTGTGGGTTTTTGCAATTGCATGGACGCGTTTGTGGCCAGATTTGTGTTATAGCGAAGGCCACGAGCGTTTGTACCTATATGAGTATAGATAGCGTATAGAAGAGATATACTAATAAAAAGATTCATAACATGCCGAATAAAGGAAAAAAGATGCAAAGAACTTGATTAGAAGTGTATAAATTGGCCGATACTACTTTGGTATACATCAATAATGGAAAAGCAAACTGATAGATGTACAAAAGAAACAGATTAGCGAAGTAGAAAAGAAAAACAAATGTAACATGCAATCAAACTCGTCTAAATGCAGCAAATGTTGCATATTTACCATTGCATGCTGTTAGACTATCATCATGCTATGCTGGCCGGGAATGGATGACTCACGCGCGTCGGTCAATTCATTTTACCCTAATTTATCCAATCCGACTTTCCCGAATTAATAGAACCAAATGCACAAATTAATCACCAGAAGTATTAGCCACTATTCTATCATATACGTCAGTTCTGCATCCATTCCCTGACCCAACTGTCACAAATACTGAGACGAACACATCCATAGATAAACATACGACGAGCACATAACAATTGTACACTAGTACGAAAAACTACGATTATTACAAAGCGACAACTAATAGGTTTCTACTTATGTATTTATTAAATTAATTCAATTATTAAATTACTTTAATTAGTATATGCACGATGACGAATTCGACCGATAAATGGACACACAATCGCTCCCACTGTGAGCCCCGTCCACGAATACCGCCATTAAATTGTGGAACAATATTTACAAACACGGCACACAGCAAAAGTCAATACACGTCGACCCGCCAGTCGGTCACATCACCGCGCACAGGCCAGTGGTTGAGCGTTTGTATGCGCAGGTTCAGAGTATGAAGAAACATAGAACATAAATAAGGCGCATAAGTCCTCTCGGTCTCCTCGATGCACCACTATCGAGGCGTAATGCAATAACCATCTTGATGCAATTATCTATCAGAGGTTCTGTTGCACTGATGCACGCAATATGCTTGATGATGTTTGCCGTTTTCTGCAACGAAGTATTTTCGTGCATTGTAAATAGTAGCTTTCGTTCATTTCATGAGCAAGAATGAACGCTTGGTGAACAAAAGTTTTCGTAAGTTTTAATTACATAGCGTACATTGCACGAATGTTATCATTGATAACGACATTATTTGTCGTGAATGAAACGAAATGTTTCGTTTATTTTAATAAACGTTTGTGTATATTACGAACAATTTCGTTGGTCGCACGAATTCATTACATTCATCTAAGAAAAGCTTTCGTATTTAATAGCATATATTTTGACATTGCTCCGGCAGAGAAAAACTCAAACTTATTCATATAAAACCAACGAGCAATTCGCCATGGATTAAAACTGAATCCGTGCTGCTCCGGATTCTGGATCAACTGTAAGCGAAAGAGGTTCCGGGAAATCTACTTGAAACCAGTGGACACGGATACTGTTCCTAAAAGGTCAGACCGAGACCGTCGTGATGATCAACAATTATCTGACGTATAGCAACAAGGACTCCATATTCTATCTCTTTTGAAGCTCTTTTGACGTTGACGGTTTGACGAATGGTGCTCGTAAATATTATAAAGACTTTCGTATATTGCAGCGAATAATTCGTTTTTCTAATGAAACCGTTTCGTAATAAGCCAACGACATTCGTTTCGTGGTTTTCACGAAACACTCGTAATAAAAAATAAAACTGTTTCAATAGAACTACGAATGATTCATCATATGTACGAAAAATTCTTAGATTTTATGAAAATTGTCTGTACGAAACTAAATTATAATTCTATCAGTGTGGAAGACGTCGCCCGCAGCATGCGGTTGGCCACGTTGACGCCTGTCTCAGGGAAGGCTGAAAGTTTGATCTGCTATGTAAAAGAAATGAGGATAGATCACGTAATAAGTCAAAATAATGTACCATTGACAAATGCACACTGAAGGGAATTAAAACATCAAAGGGGTGCCAAGCTAATGCCGTTTTTGTTTGAAGTGAGACTGAGTCAGGTTCTAACCCCAACTGCTGTCCAAATGTGTGAACTGACTGATCTCCACATGGGGATCGTCAGAGTGATATTCTTCCAAGAGAGCATAATGATTTATCGTGTTGTTTATGTCGTTTTACTGAAAAAATAGAGCGTCTTTCACGAGAGCGCTACACATTCATCTGGCGCGCTGTTTGTACACGGGGCATGTAAATAGATCATATGGACTTTCCTCACAATAGGTATACTTTTCAGCATTTCGAATGTTAGAACCATCCCCCATGGTTCTCTACTTAGTTCTCACACCGAACATTATTATTACAATGGCCCATTTGCTTGTGCAATACAATGCTGTAATACACGACAAGTGGTTCAAACAGCCGAACAGGAAGACGATTCTTCTCGAAGAAGACGCAATTAAACATCAATGGTCACGGGATACGAGTTTGAAGGGACATACAATTTTGTTCCGTCGAGTGCGATTCCCATTCAGTTGAAACAGTCAACCATATGCTTCAGTAGATCCACTCACAAACTCGAATCGGTGACCCCACCGCCGATCTCAACTTCGTAAGCGGACATGCAGACACGGTAATTCTTCGGTCATCTGCGGCGAGTTAAAATTAGAATTTCACAAAACTTTAGTGTTTTATTGTTGGTCCATGTTGATGGCTATGTTCGAAATAGGTTGGAACACCTCAGTTTTTGGTGTCACTTTCAAAAGATTTTCTTAAAATTAGTTTTCGAATTTTTGGAACATTTGATATAACTTCATAGCTTAGGCTTACGTTGTCTACCCCGTTCCTGCATATCAGATATTAAATAGTGGTAGCGTTCAACAGGTTGGCCTAAGTAAATAAAATCATTTTGCATGATAACCTGCAATGCGTCGTTGATAGTGACAGCGTTAGTAACAATGTTTATTCGCACAAAGATTTTGGTAAATTTGAAGCATGGAAGACAGATCCGTTCCATGGATTCATATCCAATGTTTTTTTTACAGGCCAATATTTCTGGACTTCAAATCGTTGATCTCTGCAACCCCGGTATTCCTGGCTTTGTATCTTTGAACTTGTCCGTATCCATCCCCCCGAAAACTTTGAACTTGTTTAATAATTTTAAATTAGTTTAAATTTTATATTAGTTTCAAACTCATTATCATTTCAAACTGATATTCACTAAATGAGGACGGTGGTCAGCTATTTTCGCCTGCATCCAAGATCACCGATTTTCACAAAGGGATTCATAAACAGCGCTATCTTTGCAAAAGAACCAACTTGGTTATGCAACTATTTTTTTCTTATCTTATTTTAATGAATGCTTAATAATTAGCTGTCTTCATTTTATTATAGTCAGAATTGCACGTATTTTTGCATGTAATTTTAAATGTTCTTTGATTTGATAGAATTGTAAGGGAACACGCATCAGCCGGTTGATCCTAATCGAGCTGACATTTATTTGGACTAATCAAACTAATTTCTTTATTTGTTTAGTGTTTATTGGACCAACTAGAAGACTACCGCACTGGGGATATAATGCGCGTGGGGAATACGCGTGGTCTTGTCTGAGTGAATAATAACTTTTGAATGGCTTGTATGAGGGATGAGAAATGACGGTTCGCGAGAAGAATCCACAACCAGTGGGCATTTGCGGCAGTCATATCAGCACGATTGTCATATTCATTGGTTTACTTTTAGTTCATTAAATCATCAATCAATTATATTCATTTTTCTCATTATACTCAGTACTTTCACATGCCATGGAGTAGTATACAGGGTGTTTGGTTCATGGTTAAGAATCTCTCGGGGGGTGATAGACTGCCATATTTGGAGAAAAAAATTGTTCTACACATACCATCAAATCTCAACCGTTACAGAGTTATTGAACTTTTTGTGTAAAAAACTTATTTGTCTTAAAATACCTCTAACTTTAAAAGTATACTTTGTATTTTAAATATTTTAGTTCCATTCGAAAGGTGAAAAAATTTCGCATTGAGTGATGCCCTTACATGTTTCAGCTAATGAGTTTAAGTAGCCTTTTCAAAGTAATTTATTGAAAATTAAACAATTTTGAACGATTTTTCGTTCATTTCTTGAAAATCCTTATAGTTAACCTCATCATTTTAATAATTCAGATTGTTAGTCTTGATGAGCTGCTTAATTCGTTCTTTGACATGATACACTTATCTTTTCTTATTTTCATGATTTTGGGTTATTCAACTTTGATATTTTTATCTCATTTTCACTAGTACCAGCTCTAATTGAAAAATTATGGCACTTATTGTAATGTTTTTCTTTTTATTCGAAAGCCAGGAAAATTTTACAGTGAAAAATGTAGTAATACCTTTCAGTTAAGTGAATTTAGTATTCTTTTAAAAGTAAATTAGTTTAAAGTTAGTTCTATTATTAGCATTTTCGTTAATTTTCTTAAAATAGTAAATAATAAACATCACCATTATTATCATGGAAATAATGCATCTCAGCAAGTTCTACAATTCTTTCTTTGACTCCATTCAATTATCTCTTTTGGTTTCGACGCAAAATCGTTTTTATCACATCGTTTCATATGGAAAAATAACGATTTCGAACCCACTACATTTGTGGCGAGCTCATGCTGTGTTAACTATTAAATAGCAGCAAAATGAAAAGAGATATAGACAAAGTGTCAAATAAAAAGTTATAGAGAACATTAAGGGGCATCAAATGAACAATAGTAACGATAAATTTTGTTGATTAATAATTAGAATAATTAAAAAACTCTCCAAAAAACACAAATTTTGAGTTATTTCGTTAGTAAAAAATCATTTATTACACTTAACTAAAAGATATTTGTACATACACTGATAGGACATTTTCTCAGCTTTCCGATGAAATCTTGTAAATAACGATATAAAGCATATTTTGTAAATTAGAGTCTTTTAAGCACTTGCAAGTCGGTTACAGGAAAAGTATAGTAATGAAATTACAAAGAAATGAGAAGAGATAGAAATATGACGTCCAAGAACAAATTATGAATCGTCCTAAAACCCAACTTTTGGATAATGGATATTGCTATAATCATACTTCATTATTTCGAGAAAATTAGCAAAAACCTCCTCAAAAACACTAGCTTTTTACTACTTTACAGCTAAAAGGTAATTAAAACTAATTACTTAAAAGATATGAGAACACCATTCAATAGGAAATTTTCTCACCTTTCGACTGGAACTGAAACATTTAAAATACAAAGTATACTTTTAAAGTTAGAGGTATTTTAAGACAAATAAGTTTTTTACACAAAAAGTTCAATAACTCTGTAACGGTTGAGATTTGATGGTATGTGTAGAACAATTTTTTTCTCCAAATTTGACAATCTATCACCCCCCGAGAGATTCTTAACCATGAACCAAACACCCTGTATAAAAGTATTATCATGTCACCCGTATTTTTAACGAGTACAAAAATATCACAGCTTGATAATTAACATGAAAGGCGAAAAGTTAGTTTCTTTTTGTTCTTATTGTCCTACGCTATATTTCACCCTAAGCAGGAAAATTTGGCAAAAACCAAAATTTCTCGCTATTGTCTCCAATCTTGTTCTAGTAATTGGCGTGAAACACCGCGCACATGTCATCGGTTATATATTCCACATACAAAGTTGGTCATTTCAGGTATTTCGGTAGTGCTTGTTTTATACTGTTTAAAATGCGCCTCGAATAATTATAACAAAACGCGCAAATAATTATACCGCAAGAATCACTCGTCTGCGGAGTAAGAATCCAATACATAATTGTCATTTCATTTATTATAATAATACTAGTTAATACACGATAAATAATGCTTGTATTACGAAATCTTCAATTACATTGGTATCCCAACAAAAATCTTGAGACACCATAAGTAATCGCTTTTCATTATATTATTGTTTTTGGAGTGTTGTGTTTCGCCGGAATGAAGTAGCAAGGAATAATAAAATCGTCCACCTGCCATTTGATTCAGTTAAACATAAGCAACACTCTTCACTATCGGCTGTCCGGAGCTGAAGTTGCTTTTTTCACAAACCGTAAATTTCAAAATTTATCCAACAATAGATACATCCATCCCAAATTCTCGGCAGCCGGCTGCCCAGAGCAATAAACATATGATAACACTACTGAGAGCTGCATAGATCGTATCACTTAGCAAGGTGAATCCAGGTGAATTTGTACTCTTTGCTCCATCCGAAACGATTTTCCAATCGTTTATAATCTCCATGAGTTTGCCTGGCAATTGCTATATTTTGATACCAGACCAATTTTTTAAAATGGCGTAGACGTTTCTGCGTGCATCACTTTCAAATTTTGTTTGTTCGATTGCTGTATTTCAAACAGCAAAACTATCTGAGAACGATTTATAGGGCATGAATACTTCTGTACGTAAAAAATATACACTAGAAAAAGTTTCATTTTTCACACAAACAAAAATTTATGTTAAAAATTTGGTGTAAGAGTTTCTGCGTAAAAAAAACAATATTCTCGCGATTTTTTTCTATTTGAGTGAAGCGTATTGATTAAAACTTTTGTAGGGGAACATGGGGAGATTTGACCAAGCGCATAATTCTTTTATTGGCTATAACGTATTCTATTAGGTCCTATTAGGTATTATATTCAAAAATATTTTTATACTTGTTTCGGTCCCTTAACCCATTCATGCCCATGTTGTTTGTGGACAACAACGTTTTTAAACGGCTATAACTTTTGATTAAGACAAGATTTGCTCACAAAAACAATTAAGGCTAATAAATGTGTTTTTTGCCTTTAATTTGAGTATTAACAGTTACAAGGATCAGCTCTAGAACTGAAGTTATTGCAATTAGTCTGATTGGATTCCGATAGAGCAGCGCTGCCAGGGGCAGGTCATGTTGACGACGGAAAATGAATTTTCCATATATCTTTGTTATGTTTCAATATTACTAAAAACTGATAAAACTTATCAATTTAGACTGTCTTTAGCTACGTTTTCCACATAAGTGGACTATTGCAAATATTCTAGGAAAATTGTATTGAGCATTGAAAGGTAAAAATTAAGCAGCTTCTAGCACTGCGAGGGAAGCACCTACTTTTATGAAAATAAGCTTTTCGTGTTTCTTGACCCCGCCGTTTTCAAGGAAAAATAGTTTTGAAACCCTACATGCACTAGAAAAAAGTTGGGCATGAAAGGGTTAAGATAATTTTAAAAGTTTGGAAAGCAAATATCTTTCCTTATAGAGAATATTGCGCATTTAATAAATTTGCGTTAAATGATGTAATTTTTTATCAAATTTTGTATGGACATATCTACTCGACTAATAATTACTTCTAAAGTATTCATAGACCATTTTATTCAACATGAACTAGTGAAAAAGTTTAACATAAATTGGAACATCACTAAAATTTGTACGAATTTGAACGCAATAACTAATGTTGGGGAGACTTGGCAAAAAGCCAAAGAAAGATAATTTTTTTCTGATATTTACTATGCTGTGGTACCCACTGTTAGTGTTAATCACGTCACAAAAAATCCCACAAAAAACATCAGTCTATATCTTTTAGCACTAATAAACAAAGTTAGTCGTAATATGGCTGATTTCGTGACATGTACAGTTAATCCTTAAAAGGAAATGCATTAAACACAGTCGAAATTTATGAAATGCAACCCTTTTACTTTTTTACTGATACCTAAGGACCTCGACAATCTGGAAAAAAGGATTACAGCACAATTTATGTCATTGGTTTTTGGTCTGATTATTCAACATTCACAGATGATCTCAGAAAAATTTTAATAACTTTTGAAAAAGTACATAAAAAATTCTGCAAAAAATCATGAACACGCACAATACCTTTTCACCTTTTTTATTCAGGTTTATCTGAAAATCTGGTCAAGTCTCCCCATGTTCCCCTACATTATAAAGTATCATTACAATAACACTCTGTAATTTTTTCATTCAAAAATTTCGACAAGCGATTCGGTGGCGAAGCTTTTTGTAGAATGTCTCTGGAAAGACAAGATTTGTGGTATTATCTGCCATTCAAAATACTTTCACCGATTTATTTCAAACATTTACATACAGATTCTATGTTTTCGAGATAATTTTTCATGTAAGGGGTTTTTGCCTTTCTCCTACAGACAGTATGTCATATACCATTCAATTCAATTCGTCGAATTCGGCAAATGACTGTGAGTGTGCGTATGTATGTATGTGACCAAAAAATGCACTCGGAGATGATCGAACTTAGTTTTAAATAAAAGATACAACGCTCCCATAGGCTGCTATTGAATTTCATTTAATTCCGATTTCCGGTTCCGGAGTTATGGATTGAAGAGTGTAGCCACACAGCAAATTCACATTTTTGCCTTTCTCCTATAGAAGGTTATGCAATCACTCTGAACATCGTCAACTTATTTTTTTTTGTAATTGTATGCGGTGAGGGGTTAGCACCTCCCCCCTCACACACACACGCACATCACATACCACCCTTCCCTAAACCCCTCTTCCCCTATTAAGTACCCTGTCATCAAGCGGCCCCCGTTTAAATTTCCTAGTGCCTCTAGAATAAACTTGAATTTTGAAATGAACACATTACGTAATAGGCAATAACCGGATTTAATAAAAATCAGTGAAAAATTTAGTTTGAAATGATTTTGAGTTTAAAACTATTTCAAAATTGAAACTAATTTAAAATTTCTTAATAAGATAAATATTTTGGCGGGGTCCGGACCCCTCGAATTCTCTTCCTGGATCCGCCACTGGTTTCAAGTGTTTCAGCGTCGACACGTAGCATTTCAAGTTCGTGGCTGTCAACCCATTATTGTACGATTGCAAATCGTACTGAATATGTAATTTACATTTCCATCATTGTATTGAACATGACCGGCCATGGAATCGGAGTTTGGACAAATGAGAAAGGCACAATTGCACCACCAGGTAGGTTTTTTACTCATAGAATGGCGGAATCTTCCGTGAAAATAGCAATTTAAATTTGAAATGAGTTAAACAAAAAATTACAGAATGTTATTATAATGATACGTTATAATGTACAACCCCCCTTAACCTCTAAAGTGAGAAGCATGAGTGATGAAATAGACGAATTTCACGCCAAATCGTATTCAGAGTTGGCAGCACCCTCTCAGATTCTAATGAAACTTTGTGTACGTGAAGACTTTGTCACAAAAAGCCACTTTGCATACTTTGTTTTTCCAAAAATGATCTAGACTGTCTTTTGAAAAGGGCCAAACTTTTTTACCAATTTTTTTCAAATGGCTATTAGTCTAAAAATGACAAATTCTACAAAGAAATAATGTGGGAGTGGTTTTCACAAAATTAGTCAAATTTTCGAATAAAAATATTGAAAAAAATTTTCATTGACTCCTACACTGAAAAAAATCGATTTTAAAAATTTAAAGTCAAAACAGAATTTTGCAGAATTTTTCATGTACAAAAAAACCATTTTTGATTTGGATGAAATTTTGTTTCAAGATAGATAATTATGTTCCCTATCTACCGTCAAAAATCAAGTCAAGTTGGGCACTTTCAAGGAAAAAAAGTTATTTGAAAAAAACTTTTTCTTGACCAAACTGATTTTTTTTCTTCAGTGTATTTCTATAGTAAACTAAACCAATTAAAGTCATAATTATCTCAGAATCCAATAAAACTCAGTTTGTGAGAAGATATTGTCTAATTTAGCAACAAAGCATATTTTTATTAGGGGGTTAATACTTTTTTCATTTTTCATGAAATCAAATTTTTTTTATTACTTTATCTGAAAGTACAACTCCTTGAGAATGTTTTCCCAAATTTTAATAGAGAAATAGATCGAAAGTTACAGCGCTTCCAAGCGCGCTTCGTCTACCAAGAGCAGTAGTAATTTGAAATTTTAAACTTGATTATCTCGAAATGTCGTCTTATTAAAAATGGGTTTTCCGTGATCACGATTGCCGAAAAGCTACTCAATAAATTTTCTTAATTTTTTTTTTCAATTAATCGTAATTATTTTTCTCATACTTTAACGTTTTCTTTTCTATTCATAAATTTTTGCTTCATGGATAAGAATTTTTTAATACAATTTTTAGAGCTTAAAACAGCGATTTTTTACTAAAAACGTTCTCGAATGCACGAAGAAATTATTATTTATTAAACTAATCATTAAGGAACGAGTAATACTCACATACTAATGGAATTTTTTGAATTTTGGGATTTTAGATGATCTATTGGTCTTCAATCGTGATCACCGCAAACCTCTTAAATAAAAGGGGGTTTCGAGGAAAAAGCCATAACTCCGCCAATTATAAATTTATTTTTATAAACTTTTGCTTGTTTATTTCACTGAAAAATGTACTACCAAATTATTATAAGTTTGATGTAATGAAATCATTGCTTTATTCCTTTACTTAAATTCAAACTTTCTTGACATTTCTTTCATTTGAATTTTACATAATTATTTATTTATTTTTATATATAACATTTGTCTTAAAACTATCTTCATGCATGCTATTTTGTATTATTTCTATACAAGGAAAATATTTTTGGTTCATCTTCTGAATTAGAATACCTTTTCGTCTCTACTTTGCCACCAGGAATAGGCACAAAATTTTGCAATTTTTGAGTTTCAGATAATGTTTTAGCCTTATTATGCAGCTCTTCGAGTTGTTCTGACATTTTGTTGTACTGTTCAGTGAATATGTAGCAGAACATTAATTTTGTGATATTTTTATCACATTGTTCAACTGCCCAGTTATATAACTATCGGGGAGTTGTTATGATATTTCCATAGTCGCGAGCAGGACTGGCTCTTTTTGTCATTCGCTTGAGAGTACCACTAATAGCATCACAGGGTCCTTTTGCATGGGATGCTGCAACAAAATGCCATCCTGCGCTTAACTCATACTTTGACTGGAATCTATACAAGCTTGCGAAGTTTTGCTTATTTTTGTATTATGCTGCTGCTTCATCAGACATAAAATAAATTTTAGAAAAGTTTGTCCATTGTTTCATAAAATTTATCAGTTTTGAGAGGAACAAATGAAGTCTTCCAGTCTTCTATTCAAGTTTGTTATGAAGATATACCAAATTCGTTACTGATACTTTTTGCATGTATCAGGCAACTTGCAGCTGGGAAAATGGATCCTGAGATGATTATGACTTTCATTGGTTTAGTTTTCGATAAAAATCCGCTGAAAAAAAAATTCAGTTTGGACAAGGAAAAGTTTTTTTTCAAATAACTTTTTTTCCTTGAAAGTGCCCAACTTGAATTTTTAACGGAATCTAACTTGAATTTTTGACGGAATCTATCTTGGAACAAAATTTCATCCAAATCAAAAATGGTTTTTTTTTTGTAAATCGACTTTAAATTTTTAAAATCGATTTTTTTCAGTGTAGGAGTCAATGAAGATTTTTTTGAAAATTTGACTAATTTTCTGAAAACTACTCCTACAAATTTTTTTTGTAGGACTTGTCATTTTTATACTAGAGCCATTTGAAAAAAAATTGGTGAAAAAAGTTTGGCCCTTTTCAAAAGACAGGCTAGATCATTTTTGGAAAAACAAACTATGCAAAGTGGCTTTTTGTGACAAAGTGTTCATGTACAGAAAGTTTCATTAAAATTTGAGAGGGAGCTGCCAACATTTGTTCGAATTGGCGCGAAATTCGTCAATAATGTTATACAATAAGTGATAAGCAGACACGTTTGAACACAGTGATTTTAGAATAGATAATAATAGTAGTTATATAAAAATTAGTGATCGAAATCAAGAACTTTAAACCGTCAAGAAGTCAAGAATTTCGAACCCTCCCACAAACGGAACGGACTGTTTAGAATCCTATGCAATTAGTTCGAACAATCTATTGCCCCAATCATGCAGTACTGAGATATGAATATTTCAATTTCGAAAAGCAAAACCATTTCATCCGAATATTACACTACCGCAGCCAGCGCCCACTCCGCATTACTGCGGTGTCGCACTTGATGTGCCTTCCAGCTATCGGTTTTGTGAACTTGATACACTTACTGGGATTGCCACTAGAAATGGACTAGAAACGTATTCAGTAGCAGCAGCATCAGCATCACCATCAGCAGTAGGTCCGGTTCTATAGTTGCAGCAGCAATGCAATTCGTAATGCTTCTCTGAGAGCACATTTGGAGATGACTTTGATATCACGGCGAGGTCTGGGATGGGAGCAGGGCACATTTTGGTCTGATGTCTACTGGGGGGTAAAAAGTTTTCAACTTGAGTGGAAAAGCGCATCATTGGTACCTTTCCTTCTGTTCTAGTGATACTTGAATGTTCGGAAACTTTTACACACTCTTATCATATTTGGCATGAATTAAATAAACCTGGATGTGTTTGCTACCGACAAAACGGCAATTGTATCTACGTTCAATCAGATTGGTCCAGACAAAATTAGTATACTAACAACAATCATAACACTAAATGAGTCAACCAACGCAATCCAGAAAATTTCATAGAACACTTCAATATCTTGGAACTGCGCGTAGGTGTGTGATTATTGTTGATACCTAATAATACCATTGACTACATCGCAACGTAGAGATTACAACGCCACTCGACACTCGCTCGCCAGCCACGAGAATGCATTCCGTCCGCACTGGAATCCTTTCAAAATGCAAACGAAGACAAGCCCAAACCGGCGAGGCGAGTAAAACCAGATCCGACTTGCTAGATGAGTTTCTGCAAATAATTGGTGCGACTGCAGCAAAATATGTAAATTAGTTTATAACCTAAACTCGCAGCTCGGGTGCGAGGTGGAAAAACCCGGGGACAGCAGCTTCTGTTACCCATCGGATAAGCGCACCAGCGTTCATGCAAATGTACATACGAAGATCTTGATGCGAAAGGCGACAGACGGAGTGCGATGAGGCTAACACGGAACGACCGAGTGTGAAATAACACACTGTTTAGTACCTGATGGTTTCAACATTATTACTTTTCATCCGTGTTGTTCACCGAGCTCAGAACCATTGGAGAAATGTCACTCGAACCAGTTGAATGCCGTAACCAGGTGGTAATCTACGATCAGAGGTATGTACCAACTACGATAGGTTCCACCTTCCGACTATTGTCTGCCATGCAATTCATGAGTGTTTTTTTCACATACATATATCGAGCACTGCACCAGAGTTGAACACGTAGATTAACTGGACTCTTTGACAGCTTTTAATTTAAAGACTGTATGAGAAATCGATTCCTGAGATTTGGTATGCAGACACGGTATCCTCCAGGTACATTACGAAACAAACGAAAATTCTCATCGCACAAGCACAAAGCAGACGAAGCAACTTTAAACTCATCGATGTTGTCCAATTTTTCCTCCCGTAAAATTTTACGACAATACCCCGAGCTCGATCATCATCGATCGCTGCAAATTGCCTTATGCCATCAAGCTCTCCATTTCGTGCCCGCGCGATCCTGTTATTTGCACAAAATAATGCCAGTGAATACGCATCAGCAGCGCCGACCGGATCAGAGAAGAAATTCCATCGGTTGCTCATCGAACGAACCCAGGAATGGTGGTTGGCTTTGCATTTTCAACTGTTTCGTCAGGTGATACGTCGCAGCAGGTATGGTTATTATGATATGAAACTACGGTGGGATGGAAGAAAATCGGAAAGTAATAAAGTAACCGTACACTTGTGGCGGCGGCAGCACTGATGGCTGGTATTCTGGTGGAATGTTGATTTGGCTGGGAATCATTTTTTCCTTGCGCTTTGATGGACCAAATGGTTCTGTGGGGCGTTTTTTATTAACAATTATCGCTCGGTTCTTTCGCAGTTTTTTTTTTGTAAATGGTTCGAGGCGATATCACGTCAATTGACTCGTTTCAACATTGAAACCTTTTGGATAAAAAAAATTAATAGCGTATGTGGTTAAAAGGAGACTTTTTCATCGACGATTTAAGCGATAATCCTGCAACCTAGCATTATATCATAAAATGTTTTCTCTGTCGGCAACATGTTTGCTGTTCACATTTTAACTTAGAAGATGATACGAGTTGTTTTGTGCAGTTTTGACTTGAAGTTTACATGAGATTTTTAGATAGTTTACATGGATAAAACAAACTTGCTCGCATTTTTGCCATTGGAGCTACACACATCAAATTATCGCAGAAAGTGAGAATATGAAGGAGGATTTTTTTGTGTTTGTGTTAACTCTCATCATCCAGAATAAGAATAAAATTAACTCAGCTTCGTATATTTCCATGCTATCTAAAGAATTTAAATCTTAATCTTTTTTCCTTTTTTTATTTCGACTATGTTAGTCACATTTTCTTTTTTACGTTTTAACAACATTCAATTAGCTAGAGATTACTGGGTAGGGAAAGTTATGAAACTTAGAGCCATAGTACTCAAGTGAGAGCAAGGATGTGAAGTAAACAGATCGGAAAACTAGAAGTGGCAGGGTCATTAGAACAGGCTTAATATCGTGCGGGCTTAATTTTTGCCTTCTGATAATGAGGGTCGAGCTTAGGCAGAATAACTACGAATCACCCGAGTTCACTATCATGTGTCCTTGATAAAGGTAGACGTATCTATCTTTACCGTGACAACCGGCAAAAATTAAGCCACGCAAGATGACCACTGAAAACCTGTCGACGATTAGCATCAATCTGAATGATGATTGCTGCTGTTCATCTCTGTATGCCTTTTTTGAATGCCGGGATAGATTTTTATTAGACTATTGTCACTGTTCTTACAGTCGTGGCGGGTTTGCTACGTTGTGTAAGGCAATGGCTGTGTCTAATGACCCTGCCACTTCTAGTTTTCCGATCTGTTTACTTCACATCCTTGCTCTCACTTGAGTACTATGGCTCTAAGTTTCATAACTTTCCCTACCCAGTAATCTCTAGCTAATTGAATGTCGTTAAAACGTAAAAAAGAAAATGTGACTAACATAGTCGAAATAAAAAAAGGAAAAAAGAAAAAGAAACTGATGGGAATCCATCGGCAGCGGTGGGTAGCCGCTGTAGACACAGCCATTGCCTTACACAACGTAGCAAACCCGCCACGACTGTAAGAACAGTGACAATAGTCTAATAAAAATCTATCCCGGCATTCAAAAAAGGCATACAGAGATGAACAGCAGCAATCATCATTCAGATTGATGCTAATCGTCGACAGGTTTTCAGTGGTGATCTTGCGTGGCTTAATTTTTGCCGGTTGTCACGGTAAAGATAGATACGTCTACCTTTATCAAGGACACATGATAGTGAACTCGGGTGATTCGTAGTTATTCTGCCTAAGCTCGACCCTCATTATCAGAAGGCAAAAATTAAGCCCGCACGATATTAAGCCTGTTCTAATGACCCTGCCACTTCTAGTTTTCCGATCTGTTTTAAATCTTAAGATATGAGATCGAGATCGAACGTGGAGTTCGCTTAACTATTTTGACATTGGAAGAATTCGCTGAAGATTCATAAATAGTCTCAAAAGTTCCTTTAAACTATTTGAAATTTGTAGGCTACACAAAGTTTTTAGGAAATTGTCTGAAGTTGAAGATGCACTTGACTAGATTTTCAAAAACATTGTCCGAAGTTTATAGAAATGCTTTGAATATTGACGAAAAACCGTTGAAATTCATTGGACACCCAATTCATATTATGGAACATACTTCACTTTTACAGTATTTTTATGAAGTTGGTAGACCATTTTTGGAAATCCAAAAATTTGCAACACTTTCTGAATGACACTAATTTTAAAAGTTATGGTAATTCACAAATCCCCGACTATGTACGGGGAACGTGCCATTTGAGCCAATATATTCTGATTCCTGATATGGTAATTCAGTAAACATTTTTGTTGTATTGCAGTTATTCGATTTTTACCTGACAAGTAAAAGTACTTGTAGATCTTCCTTCAAATGAATTGAAAGAGAACGAAAAAAGAAAATGAACTAAGAAAAACAAAACACTGGGAAAAAGAAAAGCAAAAAAGATAAGAAGTAAGGAAAAGAATAACTACAAATAAAAAAAGGAAACAATAAGGAAAAACGAAACAGTAACAAATTCGGAAAATACCACAAAAATGAAAGAAGAAAAAGCAAGAAAAGAGAAAGAGAAGATGTCGTGTACCCACCATCAGTGCAAGGACTACCCCGATTATCTTCCCAAATGCACTCTAGTTCTGTGCTAATCTTAAGCCCGCATTTCGTGGGCAAATTTTTGATACTCTCACTCATCATCACTAGCGTAATCTCGTATTGTTTGGAGTGTATCTTTCTTGTGTACGCACCCGGTGTACGCACACGATGTTTAAACCTAAGTTTGCACATCGCTCGCTTGGGATCGATGTTCGAGGCAAACCTGTACACAGAAGCCAAAGCATGTTTGATGTTGAACGCGTGCACGAAATTTTGTACACAGGTGCAAACTTGTCGATGTTCATGGGAAGTCTGGCTATCCATTTATTGCAGTATGAAGGGCCAAACAGGGTTGAATCCATACTGCACACTCAACGGAACCCTGAGGGGCTTGAAAAGTGAAGCAATGAATATGAGAATGAGAGCTTTACGCTCTTTCACCTTTACGCCCGTCGTATTTAAGTTAACGTAGGAGGAAAAGGAAAAGGAAAAATAAAAGTCAATCGGAAAAAATGGGTATGAACAAAATCTAAATAATTTCGATTGCAGGCGTTTTAACCTTTAGGTCATTCGTCGCTTTTTATGGATTAGAAATATTTTTTGGGAATAATCACTACCACTATGTGTGATTGAGAATCGAACCCAGGTAAACCTTGTACACACAAGGGAATCGGTTTACCAATATTTTAGAAAGATAAAATAATACAAAAACGAACTAGGAAAAAGGAAACAAAAGGAAAGCAAAAAGGAACAAAAGAAATAGGAAGAAAAAGGGCAAATGGAACAGAAATAAGAAAAGGAAAAAAGAGAACAGAAGAATGAGAAAGGAAAAGGAAAAAATGGAATAAAAAAAAACAAAGTAAAAGGAAAAATAGACAAAAAAGGTGCCTTCATATACTACGTAGACAAAAAACCCTCGTTTTTGACCACCACCACTGTGGTCAAGCGTGAACGATTTTTTGTCCAATAATATTATAAAAATAGGTTTTCAAATCCAGGAGAAAATTTTCCAATGTGGGACTACTGTGATGCAGAAGGGTTTAAGTGCTGACATGCCTTTTTATTTTGTAAAAATCGACAAAAATTTGGACTTTATCCGGAAATACAACTCTTTGAGAATATTTTCCAATTTTTTATGGAGATCCGAGATAGATCGAAAGTTGCAGCACTTCCAAGCGCGCTTCCACCCCCAAGAGCAGTGGTAACTTGAAATTTCAAACTCGATTTTCTCGAAATGTCGTATTTCCAAAAATGGTTTTTCCGTGATCACGATTGCCGAAGAACCACTCAACCGATTTTCTTCAATTTTTTTCAATTGATCGTAATTCATTTTTCTCGTACCTTAACGATTCCTTTTCTATGCATAAATTTTTGTTTTGTAGATGAGAATTTTTAAATACAATTTTTAGAGCTTAAAACAGCGATATTTTAGGGAAAACGTTCCCGAATGTAGAAAAAACTATTATTTATTAAACTAATCGTTAAGGTACGAGGAATACTCATATACTAATGGAATTTTTTGAGTTACGAAATTTTAGTTGATCTATTGGTCTTCAATCGTGATCACCGCAAGCCTCTCAAATAAAAAGGCGTTTCGGGGAAAAAGCCATAACTCTGCCAATATATATTTTTATAAACTTATGCATGTTTGTTTCACTGAAAAATATACTATCAAAATATTCTAAGTTTGATGTAGTGAAACCATTGCTTTATATGCCTTTACGTAAATTCAAACTTTCTTGAAATTTTTTCGCACAAAAAGGTATGTAACCCCTTAATGAAAATCGTTAAAACTTTGACCAACTTACAGTAAAAGCTACCTTAGTCTTTTGTGAAACTTCCGTGAAAATGTGTCCATTTTAAACGACACTATGAACTTTACTTTTACGTTTTAAAGACACTTTTTGCGTTTATCGTGCTACAAAATTCAATAATGCTATAGATTCCTGAATTTCAACAAAAATCCTTCAAATTTAAAAACATAAAAACGCATACAGTTTTAAAAATTTTGACGAAAGTTGTAGGTGGCTACCACTTACATGCTCCACAAATTTGTTTCACTTCCGCCTAAAGGACAAAAATGCAATAAAAAGTCAACGTCGACATTTCACACACCCCCGCTCCCCTCCCCTCCAGGAGAAAAATCATGGATTTTCTTGTGACTATGTTGTCCACGTGGACATGGATGGACCCAAAAGGATATAAGAAAAGATAGAAAAATAGGCAGAAGGCAAAATAACAAAAAACGCACTGCTAAATGGTCGGTGTTAGGTCAGACCGGACTAAGTGACAGTGCATTGATTTCGAGAAAAACGCATTTAAAGTTTGGATCGCAGAATCCTTAACATTATAATTGGAAAATAATTTTTACCATAATTCTTGTTTATTGTTGATTTTCTTGTTTATTGTTATTTTTTGTCATTGATAATTCTTGTTTATTGTTATTTTTTGTCATATTTCAAATCTGGTAAAAGTGGAATGAATTAAAATTCTTTATCCAGTGCTATCATTAACTCATTTTTTGATGCTTTGCGACTTGGTCCGGTCTGACTTAACACCGACCAAATGGAAAAGAGAATCGAAAAAAAAGATACAATAAAAAAGGAAAAAAAAATGGAAAAAGGAGAAAGATAAAAAAGAAATAATAAAGAAGAGGACGAGAGAAACCGACAAGGAATTGAAGAATGCAAAAAAAAGGAAAATGAAATAGAAAGAAGAAAAAGCAAAGCGAAAAAAGGCTAGATGACAAAAAACAAGCAAAAAATGAGAATAAAAGGAAAAGCAGATCGGCAAATTGAAATAAACGTACAGAAAATGTGATGTAAATGTGAAAGCAAAAAAGGAAACAGAAACAGAGAAAGGATAACGGAAAGTTAAGAGGAGAAACAAAAAAAAGAGAAAAACAGGATAAAGAAGCACCAAAAAGAATTTGAAAAGAAAATTATTAACAATAAAAAAGCAAATATAAAGCAAAATAAGAATAAGAAACGACGAAAGAAAGAGAAAAGAGTAAGAAAAGTGAAAGCAATAAAGAAAATAGTACAGAGGAAACAGGAAAGGGAAAAGGAGAAAAAGAAGATATAAGGAAAATGGGAGGGGAAAAGAAAATGAACAAATAAAAAGGAAAATTGCGACGACAGACGAACAAACAACACAGCAAAAAGAAGAAAGGCACAGGAATAAAGAAAGGTGAACCGAAAAGGTTTAGGGGGAAATGAAAAGAAACAGAAAACAGGACAGTGAATCGCAAAAAGAAAGAGTGTAAAAAAGAAAAATATTGGGAGGAGAAAAATAAAAAAACAAAAGAGAGAAAAAGAACAAGCAAAAAAAACAAAAAGAAAATGAAAAAGTGAAACGAAAAGTAAAAGGGAAAAAGTAATTAGTAAAGGGGAAAGAGAAAAAAGTGAGGGGGAGAAGAATCAAAGTAGAAAGTCATGAAAAACGAACAATTAAATTGGAAAATTACGATGACAGACGAAAAAGTAAAACAGGAAGAAAAGAACAAAAAATAATAAGGGAAATACGAAAAAAGAGAAAAAAAGAAAAACGTAACAGGCAAAACGAAATAGGAAAAAGAAAAGAAAACCACTAGGTACAAGAAAAAGACAAAAAGAAGATTAAAATAAATAAAAGGGGAAAAAACCAAAAGAAAAGTAGGAAGCAGAAGAAAAAATAGGGAACAAAAAATAAAACAAAAAAGGAAAATGGGTCTAGACATTAAGCAAAACACTGACAAAACGGCAGCACCAAAAGGCAAGGGGAAAACACAAAGGCAAAAGGAAAGGAAAATAATAAGACCAAAAATAAAGGTAAAAAGAAAATGGAAAAAGATAAAAGCAACCACAATAAGAGGAAATAGTAAACGACAAACAGTAAAAAGAAGTTGAAAAATGAAAAACTTAGAAGGTCAAAGGAAAAATATGAACAAGAACGAACTAAAAAAACGAAAATCATAGAAAGGAAGCAGAAGGAAAACAACAAGTTAAACAACTGTTTCAATCCACCTAGTGGTGCGATTATGCCTTTCTCATTTCTCCAAACTATGACTCCAAGGTTGATTATGTTCAATATAAATGTGAAAATGTCTATTAAATTCTTAGTACACTTTGCACCTACACACAAAGGCTCGCCAGCCATAAACCTGATGACCTTCGTGTCGGTGGCACGCTTGAAACAAATAAAATATCACATTTAATTAGCCTAATCAGCTTTGGTTCAATGTTATCTTCCTGCTAACAAATTTTGTCATGCGGGGGTGAGTGTGTGAAGAGAGTGAAAACCCCACGAACGAACCAATGACCATCTGAATTTAGTATGCCTTGTTATATAGTGGTAGTATAAAGATGACAGGGGTACGAGGGTGGTGGTCTGAGAGAGGTGTAATGAGGGATGGAATCGGGTGGTGGTCTGAGTGGGGTGTAATGAGGAGTAATCTAAGGGGAGGGGGGGAGGTCCAACTGAAAAAAAAATTGGCCAGCATTAGGTTGACGATTTTCAGAGTGATTGCATAACCTTTCTATAAAAAAGGCAAAAAGTGCCAAAATAAAAAAAAAAATTTACGATATTACATCAAATTTCGACGTTTCATGCATCTTAAAGACATTTGGCGTCAAAAATAAAAATTCGATTTTTAAATTTTCCTTTTTAGAAATCAATTTCATAAAAAAAGTCGTCACCCTGAATCTTGATTTTTGACCCTTTCATGTCCAACTTTTTTCTAGTGCATATAGGATTTCAAAACTATTTTTCCTTGAAAACGGTGGGGTCAAGAAACACGAAAAACCATTTTTCATAACGATAGGTGCTTCCCTCGCAGTGCTGGAAGCAGCTCAATTTTTACCTTCCAATGCTCAATAAAATCCTCCTAGAATATTTACAATAGTCCACTTGCGTGGAAAACGTAGCCAAATGCACTGTAACATAACGGAGATATATGAAAAATTCGTTTTTCGTCGTCAACTTAAACTGTCCCTGGCAGCACTGATCCATTGGAATCCAATCAGACTAACTGCAATAGCTTCAGTTTTAGAGCTTATCCTTGTAACTGTTAGTACTCAAATGAAAGACCACAGTCACATTTATTAGCCTTACTTGTTTTTGTGAGCAAATCTTGCCTCAATCAAAAGTTACAGCTATTTAAAAACGTTGTTGTCCACAAACAACATGGGCATGAATGGGTTAAATTTTTGAAAAATGGAGGCCTTCAGCAAACTTTTGAAAAAATAGTTGTTATACAACTTAACGGAGAATGTGACCCTGTCTAAAATGAAAAAAGGTTGATTCTTTGATTTGGGTAAAATTAGAACCACCCTATCTGTTGTTTAACCCTTTGCGACGTGAATTTCTTTTCATTGTTAATACTGTTATTTTTAGCTTCATATAGGTTTTCGAGGTCGCTGATTCTGAATTCTGACGTCGAAAATCTAAAATTCAAAATGGCGTCAGTGCTTGGCTAAATTTTATGTTTTTTATATTATTCTAAAACGTCTTACAAGGGGGTTTTCGGGGTCGCTGATTTTGAGTATCACGTCGAAAAATGTCGAACTTCAAAATGACGGAATCCAATATGGCGACGACTGTGCTTCGCTAAATTTCATGCTTTTTTATATTGGTCAGAAACGTTTTACCAAGAGGTTTCCGGGGTCGCTGATTCTGATTCTGATATCAAAATCGTTATCAGCGACCCCAAAAACTCTCGTAATTCGAGTTTTACGTTCATCGTAACAAAATTCGCAAATTTCGTAAACAGTGACTGCCATTGTGTAGCCGCCATTTACAATTTTCGCATTCTGTTATCAGAATCGTAATCAGCAACCTCGAAAACCACATAATCTTTTTTATGCTAGTTGAGAATTTATCCCTGTCTCTCAGAATCTTTTATAGACCAACATGATAATAAACTTCATTTTTGAATGTTTTGATAATTTTTTTGAAAAAACTGACCTACGAAAAATTCTGCAGAAAATCTATTATTTAGTTCAATGTTTGAGATACCTGAAAAAAAGTTTTTAGATCTGTAGGGCTTTTAGTTCAGACACAGCCGAATTTATTTTAAAATAAACGAGATTTTCGAGTTTTAATTGTTTATAGCTAATAAGTAATTAACAAATGCACGTAATTTTTTGTGCTAGTTGTTCCTCTTACATCCCTAAGAGTAGATTATAAGAAAGTATACATATTTATATATTAACGCTAACTAGAAATCCAATAAAAACTTACGTGCCACGCGAATTACGTGGCACGTATACGTCCCACTGCTTCGTAAAGGGTTAAATAAAAAGAAACACTCACAAACAAGAAAAACTCTTCCAAAGGCATAATAAGGCAAAGTCGATTAGTCTTAGAGAAAAGTTAAAATTCCTGCTAAATTTGCATTCTGGACCACCTCAAGTTAGCCCATATTATTTATTTAACATAATTCGTAATCGAGCACACCGACAGCATTTGCATGATCTATTGCGTCGCCTCACCAAAAGTTGAACAGATAAAGTAAAGAAACGCAAACAAACCGAAATAGGACATATATGAAACCCAACCGTCCACCACCTCGAGTGTCCACTGCTACTGGTTAGAATTTAGCAGAGCCGGCGGAAAAAAATCGCACAGGGTAGAGGTTGCTTACTTTGGTATCCTGGTAACCCCGTTAACCTACACGGTAAAACTGGCAGAACGGTTTGTGCATCGGCTATGGGTGCACAGCACGTATAAAGCTTGAGGAAGTCGAGAGACGGCTGAAGCGCCGCTTTCGGAAAATAACAAAGCGCATGGAAAATTTAATTTTATGAAAAAAGTAAACAAGCATCTTCACACAGAGTGCTTTGTAACCATCAGTTTACCATCCCATGTCGGAGAATGTGAATTTTTATGTATATGTGCAGCAGGAAGCCAACCGGATATCGTCGGGTGGTAGTAATGGCGGAAGCGCTTACTGCCAAAAGCCACCACCACGCCCCCATCAGCGTACAACTAGTTGCTGCACAGTAGAGTAACAGGCTGCAGTACCGTACTTGAAATGCATGACGTTATCAAAATTCAACAAAGGATCAACATTTCCTGGCAGCCGCCGCCGCTTTGCGAGTTGTGGTGGCTGATGCTGTGGTAGCCAGTTTCCATGAGCTCTGGAACCAGTATCGTTTCATGTACATACCACTATCGTGTTCTCCTGGAGGTATGTGCATTGGTTGGCAGCTAGTTAGAAGCGAACTTCGCTGCTGTGTACTGAGGGAGAAAGCTTGCATGTGCAGAGTTGTACACCTAAAAATTGGTCATCGTCATTGAATTAGATTCAACTACTTAGCCGCTTCTTTATTCGTGTACTGACAAGAACATGACTGTCGCCGCCGTATTGAGCAAAGTTACTTATGCAACTACTATCTTGCCTTCCCGCAGTAATGAAACCGGGGAAATGCGACCACCTGCTTGGTATTTTGCTTTTCCTTTTCCAGGTAAGAACTGTTGCATCCTGAATGTTCAGCACCCCGTCATGTTTTCCGCGAAAAGCTGTCAACTCAGAAGGTGGCCGGATTTATCGTTGTTGAACAAGAGAGAGAGAGAGAGAGAGAGAGAGAGAGAGAGAGAGAGAAGTAGAGAGAGGATTTACCAAATCAACACATGTCTGGGCTTCGTTACGGTGATGGTAGTAGGAGGGTAGTGCAGTAACGCCGATGAAATCGGTTCCATGGCCGGAAATTTGATGCCACTGAATGGTGTTCGACGTTTGAAGTTGTGCTATCTTTAAACTGTTCACTGCCAGAGGCATGGCGATGCATTAAAGCAGTTTCAGAGAATTAGAAGAAACGGCGCGATTGGGTTAAGATTAACACTTAATCTTTGAAATCATCTGTAGTTGGGGTCATAAATTGAATTCTAATAGAGCTAAAAAGCTATTGGAAAAACTGCCATGGGGCATTTAACGTTATCAGTAATAATATGCGAAACAATCCTTTAATATCTAATTTATGGTGTTTCATTGTTTTTCTAATTCGCCTGTCATGTTGAATTGGAAATCGATTCAAAGTTTTTAATTGTTTGATTTTATGGGAAAATCGTGCCAAGATAAAATACTCGATACATGTTCAATAGACAATAGACATCTTTACGCAGCTCCGAGTCGGCTTAGTTTTCGCATATTAAATTTAAAAGCATCCCACCCGCTAGCAACCACTTAACTACGATTAATTGCATCAATATTTAAACGGCTTGATCCGGTGTTTAAAATCAAAAACATCATTCCCAAGCAAACCCACGCGCAATCGCCGACCAATGTCATGAAACCACATTTTTTACATCTCACCGATTTCCATTCGGATTAAGCCCGCGTGTCTAGAGATGTAATAAATGCTATTCCCTAATATCACTGTCAAATGAGCCCAAAATATGCGGAGCAGCTTGGTTCGCCGAAAAAAAGGATCGCCCGCAAGAGCATGCAAATTAGGTAAATATAATTTCGTTTACGGTGTAGTTTTTTTTTCGCAGACGGACCCAGACAACCTTGGAGGTTGAAGACGTGTGAGAAAGTAATAACCGGGCCGGCTGACGCGACGACGAGGAACTCCAAACCGCCAACGACGACGCGCTTATGCTCTGCCCGAAAACGAAGACGTGACAATTTGAAATTTGATCAGCCCAGACAGTTTTTGACAGGGGGCCACTTCAACGTATTACTCAAGATCGGCGTTCGTTAGATCTTTTTTCCGAGAAGGAATATTTGATGCAACTTTCGGCCAAAAAATGCAAATTAGTGAATTCGGTTAAACATGACAAGTTTACATTCAAGTTTCACAAGGATTGTTGCATGGTAAACGGTACTATGCTGCGAAAATAATTTCAAGTTAGTAGTCATATTTTGATAGATCTGTTTCATACAGAATTTAGCCACGTTCAAGCTGTTCGACCATCTATGAAAGATATCCTCCAATGACAGCTTCTTGCTTAGTTTCACAGTTGCTCTGACTGTTGGTAATATAGAAAGGTAGTCTATACATTGTTCTGTATATCTGCCGCCTGACGATTCATCACCTTCTGATAATTTCAAAAGCGTGGTGTCATATTGTAGCAGGAATGGGTTTCCACTCATTATGGGCAGTGATGCAATTGCTCATCACATTACTACCGCTCTAGGCATAATTGTCCCATATTAATAGGGAATCCCATAGCACATGGGACAGTTATGCGTATAGCTGCAGATTATCTGGGGTAGCTCAGATATCGTTCTGAGAGGCTCTGAACGAATGGAATACATAAGTAGTACAAAACTACATATTCTGAATGTAAGAAACCGACCAACTTTTGCGATGTCTGGGCTAGAGGAGGTGTTAGACATGACACTTTGCTCTGAAAGAATTTTGCATATGCAGGGTAAATGGAAAGTTTCAAGTGAAACTGATCCGTCCCTAACTCTATCTATACATATATAATTCGATCATCTTGATGCCACCATAAATGTGGTGACATATCGTAATCTATTTTTTGGAAAACTTGGCGACCATATTTTATGAGTATTTTTCAACAATTAGTCAACTTGAATGACGCACAGTGGCGGGCCTTCAAACAAAAGTCGGATAAAACCTCAAATGTTACCTAATTTGGCTGAAAATCTCAATTTAAGCTAATTTTGAGGTGCTGAGCTCATTTATGATGTCAAAAGTTGCAAAATATGGAATGCATTTTTCCATAGAGTGTCATTGAATTTTTCTTATAACTATGATCCCGTTTTCATGATAGATTTTCCGTTACTGTTCGCCAATGTCAGCAATATCATAAAAAATGAAGAACGCTACTTTAAATCCATTGTATAACGTGTTGGTTTACTGTAGATTGTCTAACTATTTCACACAAAACACCGTGCGCCTCCATATCAGCAACAAAGCTTCAAAATCTCCATAAACCTTTTTGCGCACCTAGGCGCAGAACGAGACCATGATATTCGATAAGTAGAGGTTATTTGCCATAGAATGTATACTATGTGACCGTTCCGAAATGATTCCGAAATTTGTGCAGAATACATTAGTGAAAAAAGTATTTTTGATCTGACCACCTCAAACATATTTAAACTAAAAAGTCATAGTTCCAAGCAAATTTTCCAAATGTATTTTATTCACTAACCAAGTTCTTTCGTTCCTCTACACAATGAAACTAGTTGTGCTAAAATCGGACCAAAATCAAAAGAGCAACATGTATTTGAAGTGAACAGAGCAATTGTGGATCCGGAAATGAAATTCATCAAAAAGTCCGGACTTTGCTACGTTTAAACTCATGTTAAAAATCGTGTTCTTATCCAATGATCATAAAATTTTGAATATACATCATTCAATATATGAGACATTTAGGAAATTTTTTTTGAGGTTTTGGCCAGCCTCCAGCCACTGTGTGACGTCGTGGATACGACAAACTCGTTCATACTAGCATCCCAAGAACAATCCACTTCGCACTATTAAATCGACTAGATGAACCCTCTGGTGGACATCTGAACTTGAAAAATGAAGAAGGCCATGTGAAGCGCTTGGAACTGGCGTCAGCGTGATGATTCCAGGATTTGCAGATCATCTCGTTGGGCTGGCAAAACCTGAACACTAACTTCTCTAGGCTGAACGAGTCTAGCAGGTTAAAAAAGATTCTCATAAATTAAATTGTTCAACGTTTGAACCAATTTGTTTGTGGGTAAATATTCATTTTTTCTCATTTCTGTTTTCGATTTCACTTCCTTAGGATGCTTCTGGAGGGCCTGCTTCATGATGATCCAGTATTTTTTCAATTACTATGTGATGGAGGGATTAAGATCATTGACCTCCATAGCCTTACACCACTCTAGGACATCATTCGAGTTATAGTACGAGATTAAATTCGGCCAGAGAAACCATTGCGAGATCTCAGAGGTGCAAATAGACGCTTTTAGAAGAATTTTTTTCTAAAGTACACCTGCCCATTGGCCGTTTCAGTTATCACGGGGTGCTCTGCTTTCCACACGAGCAAATTGCTTGCCAAATCATGCATTTTTAGCAAAATTAGACATCTTCTGCCTTCCAGCATCCTCAGGAATGTCGAGATTGTGATGGGCTGTAAAGAGAAGGATACTGACGGAAATTTACTTTCGCATAAGTGCCGTCATTCATAACGAGACAATGCGGTTTCATGAACAGTTGAGTATAGAGCTTCCGCTCACGCGATCTCTTCGCACCATTCGGTCATTTGTCCTTTGAATATCGTACGTGTATTTTCTGCACGTTTTTTGCATCTTGTACAAAAGATTTAGTTAAAGGCAGTTTTGAACCACATTACTCACCGAACTCCTGGAATTCCTCTTGAAGGGTTAAATGACCTATTTGAGATTCTTCTCACTGTATGGAGATCCATTTTGCCCACTTTTTTCCTTCATATCGATAGCCAAACGTTCGTTATGCCATTTCAAAGCACGACTTTTCCTAGTTTGTATCATTCCCGGCTTTTTGCTAATGGCACGAAGAGAGATATCGGGAGTTGATCCTCTAACTCTATTTTCGCCATGGGTGCACAATTGTTAGTGACACTTACACAATGTAAACAATACTCATTATCCCTTTGCGACGCAGTGGGACATATACTTCTCCTCAGTTTTTATTGGATTTCTAGTTAGCGTTGACATATAAATACGAATTCTTTCTTTAAACCAACTCATAGGGATGAAAGGAGTACAACTAGCAAAAAAATGAGAATCTGTTAATTACGTATTAGTTAGAAACAATTAAATCTCAAAAATCTCGTTTTTTCACAATATATTCGACTGTGTCTGAACTAAAAGTCCTACAGATCTAAAATTTTTTTTGATGGTAGCTCAAACATTGAACTGAGTAATACATTTTTTGCAGAATTTTAGAAATACCAAAATATGCAAAAAGAGAGTTAATTATTATGTTGGTGCAAAAAAAATTCTGAAAGACAGGGATAATTTCTCAACTAGCATAAAAAAGATTATGTGGTTTTTGAGGTCGCTGATTACGATTCTGATAACAGAATTTGAAAATTCAAAGTAGTGGCTACACAATGGCAACCATTTTTTACGAAATTCGCAAATTTGATTGCAATGAGTATAAAACTCGATTTACGAGAGTTTTTAGGGTCGCTGATTACGATTCCGATGTCAGAATTCGAAAATTGAAAACGGCATCTACAAAATGGCGATCATTTTTTTACGAAATTGGCAAATTTTTGTTACAGTCAGTATAAAACTCGATTCACGGGTGTTTTTGGGTCACTGATAGCCAAACCCAGTCGCCATATTAGATCCGCCATTTTTAATTCAACAATTCTAACGTCAGAATCAAAATCAGCGACCCCGAAAACCACCTTGTAAGTCGTTTTAGGCCATTGTAAGAACATGAAATTTAACCAAGCACAGTCGCCATGTTGAATTCGCCATTTTGCATTTTACGTTTTCGACGTCAGAATCAGCGACCCCGAAAACCCCTTTTGTAAGGCGTTTTAGGCCAATATAATAAACATGAAATTTAGCTAAGCACTGTCGCCATATTGGATTTAACATTTTTGAGGTTAGAATCAGAATTAGCAACCCCGAAAACCTATATAAAGCTAAAAATAACAGTATTAACAAGGAAAAATAATCGCGTCGCAAAGGGTTAAACTAAACTCACCTAAAATTGTAATTGTTAAATGTAAAATTCGTCCGCTTTATTATTTCGAAATGTAGTCGCCCCTGAAGAAGGCTCAAACAAGGCGTCGAAACGTTGTGTTTTTAAAAACAAACAATACGTTTTAATCCACTAAGGACTGTAAAAAGCCGTATAAAATTCTAGATAACAATAATCCAGTCGAAAGTTCATAAAATTACTCACTTAAAATCCAGTACACCTTTTAGTAACTATCAACATGCCTTAACGTTGCAAGCTTATTCCGGGAAAAAAGCTGGAAATTGAACATTCAAATTATTCTGAAATTATAAGCAACAGTTGGTCTAACCGGCTTCTTTATCCAATCCAACTCACTCGCGTTGAGCGCCGCTCCTTTTCATTCTTATTTCCGATTCCTTCATTTGTTTCTGTTCTCTAAGCCTGTTAAAAATGACTTTACGCAGCAAAGATTCTCCTCATCGGATGTTGACAAAAAATCGATTCCTCGGCTTGAAATTATATCTAGCGACTACCCGTTTTCGAAAACATACTGCGTGTAAGTACCCACAAAAGAAGTTGAGATCGACGGCGTGGTCACCGAGACGAGCTTGATTTGCACGAATCTGCTGAAGCTCGTGGTTGGCCATACTTCAGCCAGTGAAGACTGTAAACAATTGTCTTCAGCATCAGTCACAGCTAATGCAATAAAGATCTATGTCAGCTCAAACTCACAGCGGGTAACCTCCGCTGGGTCTGCTTTACCTTATCATCTCCTCGTTGACAAGGTTACGCTATCTGTTCGCCGTTTTGTACCACCGGTTCTAAACCGGATTAATGTCAATTAAGTGGACCACACAGCCACGGCCAATAAGTGTTGGCGCCCTGTGTGCGGTGAAAGTTGAAATGGGAATCTTAGAAAGTCAAGTAAAAATATGTCTATGGACTTACATCTCAAACTTTTAAACGTCTGAAATCGATTGTATTTTACAAGAAACATTCTCTCATTTTAAGACGACCGAACTTGCGACAGTGTTATTCTGAACATAAACGTGAACAGTACAATGTTCCTGGTGTGAAAAAAACTGGAAGAAATTGACTTTTAGTCACGTTTTTTCTCAGTAAACATTTCAATTCGCTAACAAAAGGCCGAAAGCCAAAGTAATCCATTTTCGATTACTTTTTGTCTATCCTGAGCGTGGGGTCCGCTATAAACCGGGGTCTCTGGCCCTAGCCCAGTTTATCCCTTCGTAAAGACGACACTTCCTTGGATGGAGAAATCTTTCCTATAGCGGCCAAGGAAGCAGCAGTGGACGACACGACGAACTCAGAGTTCAACATTGAACTAATTTCACCAAAAATTACAATAGAAAGTTATAATAGCAATTTGAAAGTGATGTAATTTGATTCAGTACATCCTTTATGTGCCCAAAATTTCGATCCTCCGTCGGCCCTGCTCAAGCCATAGAGAAGGCAAGATCTTTAGGCCTATCAGCTTAAACTCTTTTCTTGTAACAGCTTGGGAACAGATAATCAATCATCACATCAGGAACGTGAACTTTGTTGAGTATTCGCTGCACAACATACAAACATGCATATCAGCGTGGGAAAGCCATGATCACTCTACTGCACGATATTGTTCTCAAAATTGAAAAGGCTTTCATCCCCAAACGATCTAACTTGGGTGTATTCCTAGACATTGAAAGTGCTATTGACAATGTGTCCTTCCTGACTATTCTGGAAGCGACGCGTGGTCATGGGGTAGCTATATGTATCTCGGGTTGGATAAACGCAATGCTTAGTAACCGCATTCTTTACTCGTCACTGAGACAGGTAGAAATAAAGAAGTTGTGTATTTGCGACTGCCCTCAGAGTGGCACTCTGTCACCTTTGCTATGGAACCTGGCTGCTAACGGCTTGTTCAGGAAACTCAATGGGCTTGGATTTCCGACGTACGGAATTTCCAGCGATTACCAAATACTAATTACTGAGTAATGCAATGGAATAATCTTTGACGTAATGCAACAAGCATTAAGAGCTGCCGAATAGTGAAGTGGACAAACTGAATTATCGTTTAATCCAAACAAAATGGTTCTTTTCGCCTGAAACGGGGTCATTTCTTGCAGTTCTTTGACCTTTGTGTGCGGATCAAGTCAAGTACGATGGAGTTATATTGAATTCCAAGCTGAACAGGTCTGCTCATATTAAGTTCAGGGACTGGCTTTCGGGCAGTGCAGACGAAATTTCGGCAAAACTTGGGGTCTCAAACCCAAATACATCTATTGGATTTATACGACAATTGTACGTTTAACACTGTCAAACGGATGCCGTGTGTGGTGGTGGTGGTGTCAACACAGTTAAAACTCAACCATCTGCAAAGAATGGCGCTCATGGCGTTGAGTGGCGTATTCACTCCGAATGAAGCTCTAGGGGCGCGTCTAAATATTGTACCTGTACACATACACCTTAAAAAATAAGATATATCATGTGTATACAGACTCCAGAATACTGATCTTTGGAACAGTACTCATGTTGATTTTTCTGTAAGTCATACACGTGCATGTCTGAATGTCGGAGTAAATTCTTACTCTCAGCGATACTGCACTCACATGTGGTTTTCCTTACAGGACATTTCATGTGAAGAGGAGTGATTGTCAGGTGATATGGAGAGACAACAACAAGCGCAGTTATCTGTTGCACTGACGGCCCTCTAATGAAAGGACGTGCTGGTGTTCTAGTTATTGCTGTAGCCGGGGGCTTGCATAGTGTAATTGGTAAATCGATCGCCATGCACGCAGCTTACCTGGGTTGAATTCTCAAGCCCCACGCACAGTGGGTTAGAAATTTTTCTAACCCTGAAAATGAGGCTACGGTTAAAACATCTATAACCACAATAAAAAAGCTTCCAGTCATCGACTACTACTCTTTGAATTGCTCAGACTTGAACTCGGTACCTAAAATACATCCAGCACCTCTTGTGGGTTATTTGGAAACTCTGCGTAAAAACACGTTAATTCGAAAATCCACGCTCCCAAGCATCGGTAGTAGACATCGAAGATGGCGGCTTTCGGTTATTATAAAACAATAAAATTTACATCAAGTTCAGACAATAGGCTGGTAAAAAGATAACTGAATTGATGATTGAAGACATTTTTAAATTCAAAATAGCGTCTGGTAACCGGACCTCAAAACGCTAAAATATACACCACTTTGGGGCTTAGTTTAAAGTAGAGGACAGAAATTTACCTTAATTCCGGCATTTCTTCGCCTTGACGAGACCCACTGTGAATATATTCATTTTACTAAACTCGTCGGGTATTTTGCTGAACCACAAGCCGTAATATTGGATTTTGGTATGGCTTCAGCCATCGATTTCTGTCATCTACTCGTTAACCCCATAATATAATCATCAATTTCGGTTCAAATCCTTTCAATTAAGCCCCGTAGTGGTGAATATTCTAGTGTTTTGTGGTAACTAGAAGCCGCCATCTTAGACTCAAAAGGACTCCAATAACCAATTTCCGGTTTTTTGACATTTAAAATGTCTCACTCCACCATTTGGGGCTAGGTGTCATTCTAAAATTTAAAATATCTCCCATGTAACGAAACTATGTGTGGTTTGCACGCTTATAGCTTCGTTATTACTAGATGAATTTTAATTATTTATGCATCAGCCGATTCAGAAACGACTAACTTGAATATTGGTAAGATTTTCTTATCTGTGCATAAAATCGATAAAATTGAACACTTCACGAGAAAAAAGGAAAATTTCCATCAACGAGGCAGCTTTTTCAGGCAGAGCCGTCAATGAGAAGCTTTTAAAGGGCTCAATGAAACACGAAGAGTTATAAATAGATATTCCGCGTGCCCGTTTGAATCCGTTTTTGCTCTAATGCCAAATTAGTAACATCAATGAAATGGGCGGGTGGGGTGGTTTTGGAGTGAGTTCAATGATGCTGCAGTGTTCGACGTGTGTGCTGCTTGGGAGGTTGCGTTTGAAAAAAACAATTTATTTTTATGATTGCATGCGGTTTTATGTAAGTTGGGCAATAAGCCTGTTGGCACACACGTTTCATATTTCGGATACATGTGACACGTTATTGTTACTAAGGCATCTGACAACATGCTTCTGTAGTTATTTCTAAAGCACGGGCGGACACAACTGGATTTGCGACTACAGAAAGGTGGGAATTAGTTGGAGATTTTGTTGGGCGAGCAGCCTGAATTATGTTAGAGCAGTTCTACTTTTGATTTGCTATCAAAAAGTTCCCGATCAGAATGCAATAACAAAACTAGCACAGAATACAATTCTCGTAGTAATCTGTGTTATACATTTGGTCTCGTTAGTTGTTGAAATAACAGGAAATTATGACAAGTATCAACGCGAGATATAGTTCTGCAATCTTTTTGTTATGTGTTTCTGATCGGGTTGCGAGATAATCTATCGAATTATTAGTAGACAACCCAAAAGTAATGCCATAGCGCTGATTGGTTTTTATCGCAGGTTTGCATTATTATTTTATGTCGATCGAATTCCTTACGGTATGATCAGCAGCGTAGTATTTTATACGGGAATTTCAAAGTGGAATGGGACGGAAACAATCACATTCCCAGCAAAGATTTTTGTTTTATTATTTCGTGCACGTTTGTTTCGAGTTGTATAACAGGTATACACTGCCGTTCTCTTTGTTTCTTCATTTGAAGTACGCTTGGGCTGTTTTCAATAGGAGAGTATTTGGCCCATACACTCAGGATCAAAAGATTGGGAAAAATAATTTGGAGTCAAATATCAACCTAAGGGCACGCTCGGGAGTGGGTTCAGTTTTATATTCTCCAAGCAGCAGTTTGAACGGGTGTTCTTTTAAATTTAAAATTCGTCTGTTAAATTCGTCCGGCGCGACGCCTGCGTTGGCAAATCTAGCAACATGCATCTATTATTATACGGCGGAAGACGGATAGGGTCGTTACAAGGCGATTTTATGAGAGCAAACCATACAAATCTTCTCTGAACGCACTCCAGCCGGGTACTTTGAACGGCGTTGTATGGTGCCCATACTTGTACAGCATACTCCAATGTGCTTCGGACCAGTGCGCAGTATAAAGATTTCAGTGCGTAGAAATCCTCAAAATCGACTATGCTCCGTTTTAGAAAACCCAATGTTGCAAAAACCTTCGCCATTGTTGCGATGACGTGGTCGGCGAAATGAAGTTTTCTGTCGATTAACACTCCCAAGTCACGAATAGAAACGTCCCTCTGGAGTATACAGGCTTGAAGGGTATCCCACCGAAAGTCGCGCTTTTGGCCTACTGAACGAGCAGCCGCTGGTGTCCTAAGACAATTCCGCTAGATTTTCTGAGCAGCGTGCAATCAGTGCACTAGCGCGACTGCCGAAAAGGTATACATACGCCTTGGAGTTGCAGAGCGTCCGAAACTTATCACCTTACATTTATCGACGTTGATTTGCATTTCGTTCAGTAAGCATCATTCCTCAATATTTGCTAATTCGTCTTGAGGCTCAACAAAATCGAGTACTAAGGCAATTGCACGAAAGATTTTCAGATCATCAGCATAGAGTAGTTTTGTCATATATGATGCGGGTGCAGAGATCGTCGATGAATGAGAGAAAGATCAGAGGCCCTAGGTGACTTCCTTGAGGCACACCGGTCGGCGTTTCGAATGCTTTTGAACGCGTAGAGCCAATTCTAACGAAGGCGGATCGTTATGAGAGGTAAAAAAATGTAATTTGGACAATGTCGAAAATTTAACCGGAAAATAAAATCTAGAGGAAATTTTCAATAGGACGTAAGTAACATTGAGAGCATCTCTTTATTTACTTTCTCTTTCGTTTATTACGACACTTTGCACTAATTTTCCAGTATATATCGAAAGCCGACGGTTTTTACTAGAATATTATGCAAAGAGTAGAGTAGTAAATGCTGAAATGGCCGAGTAATGAACAGAAGAGAAAGACCCCAAAGAGAATCTGTCATTGTTACTTACGTTCTATTGAAAATTTTCTCCAGAAATTCTATATTTCGTGTAGAAACTGAATATTTCCTTTGGCGAACGTGGTCTTCCTCATCACAGTTCCTAACATGAATTGCTAGATGGATCAACCTAATAATATCATTTTTTTAGTTGATTGATTAATAGCAAATGGATTATTTTGCACATTGTTGCTTACTGTGATCGATTCATACCATGAGATAATTGATTAATTGAAATAATAGATTAGTTTAATATTATAGTGGAGAGCATGGTGTTGTACTTGATTTTAGAATTGCGTTACTGTTAAACGTGAGTCGATGGATTTTTTTTCTAAATTTTTGAATCTTCACCTAAATTTAAGTTGGATTTTTGTGTTTCGAATTCATCTCGTCAGTAACTACTTTGGGCGTCATGTATGTCGTTTGACTGTTTGGATATAGTATCTAATTAGTGCTACTTTGGGCACTAGCTTTGATATATCATTCAACTTGGCCCCAAGTTGGTGCTAGTTACAGACGAGATGAATTCAAATGTATACATAAATAAATAATTGTCAATGTTAATTTTTGGCACAAGCGGTACAGAATTTCATTACCTTTAATAAATTAAAATGTTTTTAAAAATTTAAACATCAAAACCGGAAGGTCTTGCACCTTTTTATTATTCCACAAAAAATTAACAAACTCTGCCATATTTTCGTCCAAAAGAAATAGAACTTATGCCTGAAAAACTAATCTGTACGCTTTTAATTTGATTACTGGTTTTATCACGTCTTCGTAGGGGGTATGGGGTGGAACCAACAGCACCATTTAATAAAACAGTATAATGCATTCATACTATCAATACCACCTCATCGATGGTTTTAAATAAATAATTATGTCATCATTTCCCCCTGGAAGATTCAATCCGCGCTGCAACAATGTTGCACGAAAAATGCTAATCGCTACAAATAGTCTGCGCATATGGGAAATTTATAGTCCTTCACCTCTCTCTCTTTCTGCCAGCCGATAATTTTCAATCGTTTTTTTTTTCTTCTACCGTCTGAGCTCGCCCGAAGACTATGAGTGTGTGCATCTGCGTCGTTCGTACCTACTCCAGTTCGTATCGTCAGCCCACGCATCCCACGCCTTTTTGGTGCTTTGTTTTCTCGCGCGGCCTCCGGATGGTCGAGAACGCCCACCCGTTTCGTTTTTCACACTGCGTGTTTTTCTCGTGTGCGTGTCTAAACCTTTCACATTGATACTAATCTGATCTCATCCGGATTATCTCACCCCTGCTGCTGCTGGTGGTGCCGTCGCTGTGGCGATATTCGAGCACTTCATTCGCTAGGATTCCTTCATTGTTTCCGGCATCGTTCGAGAGGTTTCGACTCGTGGAATCTAAATCTCGCTGCTCGGTAGCAACAATAGCAAAACCTTTCCTGATTCGAGTGGGCCGGCGATGCTTTGTTCCGCATCTCTTTAATTTTATTTTTGCTTTCCTCTAAAAATACATGAGAGATTTAAAGTGATGCACGAAGTAGACCATATCCTCTCTAGTTAATATTAATAATCTGAACGCAATAGAAGAATCAGATTTATACAGAGGAATCGGTTTTATAGACGAAAAGACAGAAAATTTCGAAACAAATTTTTGTTCTCCTAATTTATTATTTTTTTTGTTTTTTTTTTTTTTAGCCAAAGCACACACCATATTGAATAGAATTCTTATATAAACAACCAACAAATTGTTTCAATTTCACAAACAGATTCTAAATCTAATTTATATTTCGATATTTTCCGTTTAACAGTACCAAAAATAATTTGACATTCCCCATGCTTTCTACACTCCATACGTAAATTTTGCTAGCTTTATTATTACCGCATTCAACTGGACTCTTCTGTGTGTACTTGTGGCGTAATCGCTGGTTGACCCCATTCCGTTTCCCCATCCCACCTCCCAGGAAGTCACGACACATTTGCTCGGGAATTTATTCATAATTTCTTCCGCGTTTCAACACTTGGTCAGAAAAGAATGAGATGTGTCGCACAAGCACTGTAATTACGACAAATGCTTTGTGCGTGAAGTGTTTTCCTCCCGTTTCCTTGCAATATCAGAAACGCATGCACCGTGCCTTCATTCATCACAAATTCCTTCACAACTGGCTGCAACTGAGAATGGAGGTATCCAGAAACGCACTTGCTTGGAATTATATGTAGGTATAATAAATATGCAAAAGCCAGTGCCTTTCTTCCGGACTAGACGAACCGGAAGGGTACTGGTGACAGCGCACACAGGTCGTGTCATTAAAAATAATGATGACTTTTGTTCGATCCCAGGAGAATGGGGAGGGGGGCGTTCGGTAACCGAACCGTAAAGCAGATTGCCGGTGGTTGCTACACGTGCCGTGATGTTGCGAAATAATGAAAATTGGCCTTAGGTTGGGTATCGCATCCCCTGGAAAAATAGGAAGTCATTTATAATAAAAACCCCAAATCGGATAGCAACTTTTGGAAGGAGAACTGAAGGTATTTTGGGAGATCTTTCATAGTGGAATGTTTTCACTTCGATTAAAGTTTTCAGATGAAACCTTGGAGAAAATGAAGACAAATTGGAACATTGAAGTCATACTATGCCAATACCAATCGTCAATCGAAAAAGAAATCGGCGGATGGTACAACTGGATTTCACTTACATACAGCGAAACCAAGATCGACAACTCTTAGCCTTTTCGGTTTGACTTACCATCAGTCACAATTCACCAGTGAAACAATAAGAAGTGTGCTCAAAACAAATAATGTAGTAAACATACCTGGAATGAGAGAGAAAGAAAAAGAAAAATCAGTCCAGTTTCAACCGCAGATGCATTTTATGCGCAGTTTATAGCATCGCAAAATTTTAGCACTAAAACTGTCTCGTAAAAATTGAATTTATCTTAATCAGCTTCGAACTTGTTTCATTTGGGTGTCGGTAGTTTTGAAACTGTGCGATGCTGTTTACATATGATTTTGACAAATTTATGATTAATTCGCAACCAAAGGAAAAAAATGGATATACCAATTTGCGCATAAGTGGACAATATCTAACTAAGAGGGGTTGGATTTGAATGTTTCGTGTTCCATTCGTCAGTAACTGACATCAACTTGCTGCCAGCAGTTATACTACAACTATATACTGTTCAGACTGGTTCAATGTATGCGAAAAAATTTTCGTTGTAAAGTTGCCTTGTCACGGTTCAAAGGTTACGCCTACTTGATAAGGAAAATATTTTAAATTACTTTGTCCTGAAGATGAGAAAATATGCCCTTCGAAACGTTGACGTATAACGCATATTAAATGTGAGCTCCGAGATTAAAAAACTACCTCTAGATCTACTTCCACACTATGGATTACTTGATAAATTTTGTTTTTGTTTAAGATTGTTCTGTAAAAGACAGTTCAAATAAGGGGGAAACTTGTAAATGATAAAAATAGTTACCGAACTATGAATAAACAAGGTATAAATACTACAAATCAATAATCTCAAATGTAATGCAGAAAAAGTATACTTTTTTTTCAAATATCCACGCTATAGTTTCATATGTTATTTTTCGAGTGTCCAGGTTAATTATGTTGCCAAAACACTAATTATTCCTGTTTGAAAAAATAGAAAACGAAAGAATATATAGGGGAACCCGGGGCTATTAAGACAGTGGGGGTAATTCGCTGCCATTGAGTGGTGTAAATGAACCTTTAATGGCACCAAAATTTAGCTGAGGTTTCAAACTAGCAATTGGGACTTCTGACCGGTAACTTTTTTCACATCTATCCACCTAAAAGGGCGATTTGCTTAAGTAGGTCCGAATAGCACCGGGTTCCCCTAATTTTTTTTTGTAATCCAACTAGAGCTGTAGAGCTTGGTTCTCGAAAGGGCTACTTGTCCGAATCACTCACTACAATTGCAGACGAGACGAGAAATGTTACTCTCTGAAACACTGCCTGAGGCAGATTGCAGCGAGGCGTGAATGTGATCCGTTAAAGCTGTGAACCATTTGGTCATTTTTTTAACTTTTAGTTAAAATTTAACAGTTCGAAGGTTAGTTTCTCTCGATTGGTAAAATTTAACCGAGAGAGCGAACTATTTCGAAAGTTGACATTTGGATAGTTTATGCAGAATTGACAGCTGCGATGACCACAAGTTGATAGAGGTGTGAACATTTGTCGATATTTTAAAATTAGTTTTTTTCTTATTACATTAAGTAGAGGAACATGGGGGTTTCAGCTAAAACTGCATAAATCTCTACAAAAGCCTTCAATCCCTCAAAAGTCATTGAGATATAATGTGCAAAGTTATTGTGCGTCTTCATGATTTTTTGCAGAATTTTTAATTTTATTTTTGAAAAGTTACAAAAGTTTTTCTATGATCGTTTTTTTTTGTCAAACCTACCCACTGCGGGGAGACTTGACCAAGAGAATTTTGAAAAATCATAACAAAAAGTAATGACATAAAACATACTGTAATTATTTTTTCCATATAATCGAGATCCTTAGGTAGCAGTAAAAAATATAAAAGGGTTGCATTTGAAAATTTTTGATTTTTTTAATGCATTTCTTTTTAAGGATTAACTGTACTGCTTGCATTGCATGTTCACACGTCACGAAATCAGTCCTACTATTGCTAACTTTGTTTACTAATACTAAAATATAAAGACTTATGTTTGAGGTGGGATTTTTGTATGGCGTGATTAACATTAACTTGGTCAAATCTCCCCATAAAATCTTGGCCAAGTCTCCTCAACATTAGTTATTGCGTTCAATGTCATGCAAATTCTAGTAATGACTTTTCCAATGTTCCAATTTATGTAGAATTATTTCACTGTTTCACAACGATTAAAATTGTATATTAGTACCTTAATAATAATTAGTAGTCGAGTAGATATGTCCATACAAAGTTTGATAAAAAATTGCATCTTTTAATGTAAATTTATTAATCACGTAATATTTTCTGTAAGGAAAGGATTTTTCATTCCAAACTTTTGAAATTACCTTAAGGGATCGAAAAAAGTATAAAAATATTTTTGAAAAAAAAATTAATAATGGGATAGAAGACGCCAACCTCAATTAGATACAGAAAATGTTTCCACCTTTTTATTGTGCACCATGGGAAAAAAATTACTATCGAACTGTCGAATTTAACTAACGCTCTGTCAATTTTAACCATTCTTCAGAGCAGGGTTTTTTTGCAAATAACTTTCGAAGTGTCAGATTTTAACCAATAGTTAAAAATTTCGCCAAATAGTTTGCAAAGTCTTGGGCGTAGTTGTACATGTTCGCTTTTGTTTATCATCGCGAAGGGCTCGAGCATTTGTTCGTTACCGTGCTCGATCTCGTGAGCGTTTGTACGCCGCGTGTGCTAGCGTGTATATAACCCTAATTCGATTTTACAACCGGGTAGCCATTCACTTATTCGCTTGTGTTCTTGAATTATCGCGCGGATCGTGACTCTGATATTTAATTTTTAGTGAATGTTGTTCAGATGCTAGAAGAGAGTGCATATATTATTTTGTTTTATTGCGACCTTTTCAGAAGTTATTCAACAACAATTAGTTTTTCGTAAGGCCCATAACATTTCTTATAACGTACCCATTAACATCAAGGCGATATTGTAAACCTTTTGAAAGCTATACAAAAACAACCAAAATATAATTCAACTATATAGTTTAATCATAAGATCCTATGGTTGAATCATATTTTGATTGTTTTTGTATAGCTTTGAAACAATATCGCCTTGATGCCAATGGGAAAGTTATAGGAAATGCTATGGGCCTTACGAAAAACTAATTGTTTTAGATGGAGAAACGCGAATAACTTCTGAAAAGGTCGTAATAAAACAAAATAATAGTGTTGTTAAAACAAAATTTAAAATATCTCGAGAACTACTACATTTCAGAATTTTTTTCTTATGAGCATTTTGATTTAAAATGGCGTTTAGAATCATATTCAAAAAGAAAATTGTACTTTTGACTGCAAATAGTATGAATTATAAAAATTTGTCAAAAGTTGTTGTTAGGAAAACTTTTTTATTAAAAGCTTCTCCATGATCCAAATACACTGAAAAAGCTTCCTTTATGTATTTAAAACGATAAACATTAGACTTTTGACAAGTTATGATGGGGTAACGCGAATAACTTTTAAAAAGGACATAATTATATGAATTAATTGTTTGTGTTGGAGCAAAATTCCAAATATCTCGAAAACTATCGAATTTTGAAAGATATTTGTTAAATGCATTTTGATTTAAAATGATACTTAGAACTATATCTGTAAAAAAAATACAGTTTTGTATGTCAATTAGTATGAAATTTAAAAACATATATAAAGTTATTGTTAGCAAAACTTTATTGCTGCTAATTTCTCCATCATGAAATTACATTCAAAATGTTTCTTTTCTCTTTAAATTTTTGTTGACAAAATATAAAAAATTAGGAAAATGGGTTTTTTGCAATTTAAATTTTTATCATAAATTTTTGTTTTTGTGAAAAATGACACAACATTTTTTTCCGTGTATATTTTTGTCGTGCAGAAGTTTTCATTACCTGTAACTCGTTCTCAGATAGTTTTACTGTATAGAATAGTGTAATCGAACAAAAAAAAATTGAAATTATTGCACGTAGAAACGTCTACGCCCTTTTGAAAAATTGCTCTTGTATCAGAATAGTGAAATTGCCAGAAAAATCATGGAGGTTCATAAACCGAACACAAATGTAAAGTTTCGTTCGAATCGACGATGGTCATATTTTCCTCTTTAAGTAAAATTCGCTCACTTTTCTTGAAAATAATGGGGAAATTTTTATTATTCAGTTTTCTGTGGTTCATCGACTGGTATAATCCACACTGTCATAAAAAATCAAGTGAATTCGTTGAATATTTTTTCAGTTATCGTCTCCGCCCATTTGAGAAATGCGGTTACGAGAGAAACGCAATTAAAGTTGTCGATTGATTGAAAGCATTGAAACGCATAGCTCCTTAAAGCCAAAGAAGGTCAGCGTGGCTACCGAGATTACGCGAGATTACTTTTCTAAAGGTTCAATACTAACAATTAAGGGAATAAAACAAACATAGATTTTTTACCTGCTACACAAGATGTCCCTCTCAATCATCTGGGTGTGTGAGGATGATCGCGAACGATTCGAGCGATTATATGTTAACGTGTTTGATCGCATGAGCGTTTTTATGTGGTGTGTGTATACAACTTCGCGTATATGAATTAGATTGTATTATCGTGTTATCATTCGCGGGGATTCTTGAAATTCTTGAATATTTGCACGGATCGCGAGTCTGATGTTTAGTTTTGAGAATGCAGCTCAGATGTTAAACCTGAAGGTATGGCCCTAGGGAGCTCATCAAACGTAATCGATTCACGATCGCGGGTTTAATTTTACGTGTATGGTCGCATTTACCTGTTCGAGTTTGTGATCAGGGCAGTATTATCGCGTAGGAACCGAGCGTTTGTATGTTAACGAATTTGATCAAGTGGGAGTGTGTCCTTCTGGCAACTAGAAACCAAGTTCTTTCAGACGTGACCTATTCATGTTCGCGTTGGAGCGGACGTTGGTATAATCGTAGACGGCGTTTAAACAGAAACTAGTAAATGATGACGTATTGACATGATCATCGAGGCGTTTCTATGTTTGCGAGATCGCGGGCATAGCTATATGCAGATAATGGCGATTACATGATCGTATGCGGGGTGATATTTGTATTATAGCAAAAGACATGAGCGTTTCTATGGTAACGTATTCGATCGTGGTGGTAGTTTTTATGTCAAGTTGTTACATGCTAACATAATGTGCATAACTTGGTGTATTTGAATTCGTTAATAGAACCGAGTAGCCGTTTCCATGTTCGCGTGGGCTTTTGAACGTTCTCCGGGCTTCATTCGGATGCTTAATTTTAAATTCAGATGAAGGAAGAGAGCGAACTGCCCCATTTCACTAGAGTTTCCAACTATGGCGCCCTGAGACTTGTTGTCTAGTGTATATAAGTTTCAGTTTTTAGAGTGGCTGCTCCCACACGAGTATGGTTCCTGATTGCGCGAGATTGGACTTTTGTATGTTCACACATGAGATCACGTTTAACCCTGTCATGTCCAACTTTTTCTAGTTCGTGTAGGGTTATAAAACTATTTTTGCTTGAAAACGGTGGTGTCAAGAAACACGAAAAACCTTTTTTCATAAAGGTTTTTCATAAAGGTATGCTTCCCTTGCAGTGCTAGAAGGTGCTCAATTTTTACCTTCCAATGCTCACTACAATTCTCCTAGAATAGTTACAATAGTCCAACTCCGTGGAAAACATATCCAGAAATAGTCTAACTTGATACGTTTTATCAGTTTTCACTTATATTGCAACATAACGAAGTTTTATGGAAAATTAATTTTCCGTCAGCAACGTAAACTGTCCCTGGCAGCACTGCTCCATCGGAGTTCAATCAGACTAATTGCAATAACTTCAGTTCTAGAGCTGATCCTTGTACCTGCTAAAACTCAAATGAAAGCCAATAGTCACATTTATTAGCCTTACTTGTTTTTGTGAGCAAATCTTGCCTCAATCAGAAGTTATAGCTGTTTAAAATCGTTGTTGTCTACAAACAACATGGGCATGAATGGGTTAAAATGTCGTAAGTGATACCACGTTGAATTAGTCGACGGGACGTACACATGACTGCGGGATCGTGAGCGTAGGCATGCGTAACTGAACGCGTTTGTGACCGGCTTTGAATTATCGGGAAGGGCTCGAGCGTCTGTTTGCTATCGTGCGCGTTCTTTTTATCATGTGAACTTTTGTATGATATGTCGTGTATGCTAGTGCTTTTGTAATTTCGCGTAGACTAATGCGTGTCTATAACCGTATTATCGTTTGAATATTCCCGTGTGCTTTTGAGTGTCGTCGAGAAAGAAACCGTACAAGAATAAATAACACCTTTACTAAACATTCACTAAGTAATAGTTAGGTGGACGTAAGACTCGTATACTACAATATATTAAAGAAAGAAATTAGACATTATGACAATGATACGCATAACAGTAACAAAAAGTAATTGAAAGGTGAGAAAGGTAAAAAATACAACACATGAAGAAAATAGTATTCCGAACATCGTACAAGTATTAGAAACACCACTAACGAGGCGAATTGCAACCAACATCTTCAAGAAACTTTTTGTTAGAGGTCATTATGTCACAATTAAGTTCCATATGAATATGAATGGCTATTTTCCTAGTTGACACTTCAAATGGAGATTTACGAATAAATTAGTAATAATTGGTGATAATCAAATCACTTAGCTTATTCAAACTAATACACGTATTATTGCTTGAAGATGTTTGCAATATCATCAATCCAATCAGCCTAGGGGAGGGTAACAAAAAACACGAATGATTTTCTGCACTTTTTTCAGGTTGAGGGTTAATAAATTTGAATAAAAATATGTGCCGATTTTGTCGATTTCCAGTGTTGTCCGATGGAACTACGAGGTATGGTTGGTTTGGTTTCCCTCGCGTTATTGTTCATGTTTACTTCATAACTTATACTACTTTCTGCCTATTCGCGGCTGGAAGTTCTGATTTGTTATTACGGGTCATTTGTCTTCATCGGTGTATTCTTTTTTATTGGTGGTGCTGGTTGTTGCTTTTGAGGCACTAGGTGCAATCGTTGTTCTTTAGTTGTTGGCATTGGCAGTTGATTTCGAGATACAGAACACACCAGTTATTGGTTGGCTGTTTGATTGTGTGTTAGCAGCCTATGTCGGTGGCTGTTGGGTGCATTTTTCATAGCGACTTCTGCGCATGGCTTCCCGGAATGGGCCGTCTGGTTGCAGAACTGGCTTGCTGAAATCTGACCAGGGTAGGTGCACTGCGGTATTGGCTTATAGTTGATGTCTTCTCCTTCTTTGGCAACAAAAGTCAGATAAGAAGCCGGTAATGTCAGAGAAAAAGTTTCCCACAGTATCCTTCATAGCGCAACGTTCTTTTGCCTAATTCAACATAGGGGAACTGGGGGGAAGCCCGACACCCTGGGTAAGCCCGACACCCCACGACTTTTCCCAGATATCAAATTTTAAATCATACAATAATGACAAGCTATTATTAGTACGACTATTTTAGGCATTTCGATACATATCGTTGCCATATGGGTTCATTAAACGTCAACAAAATAAACAAAACAAGCGAAAGCAAAGTTGATGCGCTTTTGGATGTTATTTTTAGTTGATACATTTTAAGGTTTTAATAACATAAAAGCTTTGAAAATTACCAGTTTTTTTGTCACACATTCTATTCTACTCTCCATATCGTTATTTGTGTGTATTGAAGATAAGTTTGAGTATTTCAATATTGTTAATTGAGCATTTAACAAAAATGTGCGCTGTTGGGGTAAGACCGACAGTTTTTGGGTGGGGTAAGACCGACACGGTGTTTGGATGATTGGGTTCGTTTTTGATTCGATACAAATGACTCAGTATATTTGTTGTGTTCGATTATACTATAACTACGTCATGTTAACAATTGAAATACACGGAAACTATGTTTTTTGCATTTATTTATAAGTATTGTCTCAAGCCGACCAAAAAAAAAATTAAAAATTAAATTGAACGTGACTCATAACAATATTACAAAAAGAAACGAAAAGTATTAACTAATATGAGATTTTGAAATGATATTGTTTAAAAATTTTCATTGACCGTCGGATTGTTGATCAACAGTGTTCCGAACCGGATAGCTTACTACGAAGCGTGCGTCACTTCTAAGTGAATGAGTCCTAGTAACAGCGTATATAATCTGCTTGCAGAACAGCTCTTCCTCGTTAGAATGGCTATACAAGTGGCAATAAAGCTCGAAATAATTACTTGAGAAAACCTGTACCATAATATAAACCACGCGTTAAACATTATTTATTCATAACACCACGCATTAGAATGCTCTTCCTCTTGCTACGCGATGAAACTACAGAATGCATGCGTTTGCATCACACATACTCATATACACATAATTTCACTTTATCACACATACACAATACATTTTCAATGGAAAATATTGGACAAAAAGAAAGTCAAAAAGGGGGTCGGTCTTGCCCCTTTGGGGTGTCGGTCTTACCCGCAGCGTTTTTAAAATGTAATTTTTCTCTATTTTTTGGCAACCAATAATTTTTAATGAATTCAATTTTTTGAAACGCTGAAAAAATTATATTTTGTTAAGAACCACCTAAGCAAGGATTATGCACAGAATATTCAATTTTAGAAGCTGTGTGGAATTTTAGAAAAATTATTGCGCTTAAGGTGTCGGACTTGCCCCGCGGTCCCCTACATATTTTTTTTCTTTTGTCATTTTGACATGGCAAAATGCGTTAGCATAGTTGAGCTAACAAAATGCCTGTTGAAGAAATCTTGTTGACGCTGTTCCCTGCTGTGTGCTGAGATCCTCTTTTGTTTTTATTAGGGGAAACTTTGCCACTGCCGCCACTATTCAGGTTATCTTTTGTTGTCGCCCCTGGTTTGCTCTACATGTTACAAATTGCCCGAATCCAATGTAGTTGGAAGAGATTTGTTTGTTTATTACAGATGTAGTCCCAACCGGGTAGTAATTAATGTAGCTGAGGATCCTCTGCATTGGCGGTGAAACATTAGCTGCGTTGCCTGGCGTCTCTCGCGTTTTCGTTAACGTCCATGTCATCATCGGTACTGTACCATTCGGGTAATCGTTGTTACTTTGCTGTTGATAGTGGCAGTTGGTTTCGTGGTACTAGGACGACCGCTGTTGTTTTAGTGATTATTACTACCAGTCCTTGATTTAGTATCCGGTTGTGGTTTAACTTAAGAAGACTGTGTACTGATCTTGGTCGCAACAGATGGGATTTCCCTAGCAGTCTCTGCGCAAAATTCTCCGTGGTGTAGCGGCTGATTACCGATTTTTCACGTAGGGATCTGTCCTGAGTGCGTAACCAATGTACTTTGACTATATGTAACGCCTTGGACTAATTTGCGTCGGATGGTCGGGTGGGACGGAATAGGTTTTGTCGGACGCATTCACATCGCAAGAACGCCGTTGCGAGAAGTCCTGATAACAAGTTCCTCCATGTAGCTTCCTTCATGGTAAACACGTCATGTCCTTATTACGCGGTGCAAGGTCATGTAGCCCTACTTCAATAGTGTCATCGTCTATATATTCTGGAAGGCTGTAAACAGTATCGCATGACGTAGATGGTGGAATTTCACACCCGTTACTTTCTGCTTTATTGAGCTTCATATTCACCTACAACAATTACTCCACTTCTCGAATCGATGCTTTTACAGGACATTTGGATACACAGTTTGACCGCATCGAGGAACAAACTACTTTTGCATTGTCACTCATTGATTGTTCACGTTTCACGCACAAGGTATAAGGAATGAAATTTTAGGGTGGTCCTGGAGGCTTACTTCAATTTTACGTCATCCATATATACGGGATCTTAGTTTTGACGTCGTAGTATACGAGGCCGTTGTGCATATTGCGCTTCGTAATGACCTGGACTAACCTGTATTCTAAAATTTATCAGTGCACTGTATATCCTTAATGGAGAGTAATTGGTTTTCACCGAAATTTTCACCTTAGGGAGGAATACATCATAATGCATCCTGCATTAGCTTGCTAAACTAAACCAAGTTTCGACTTCACCAATTTCATCTATCAGCATTGGACTTCACCAATTTTGCTATCAGCTCAACAGGACGCCTTGTCTTGCGGGACATCACGCTTAATTAGAGCTTTGCTCAGGAGCACAAATTGTGTCACCGTTTTTGGAACTAACTTCAATCCGGCGCCAGCTTAGTCCTAGTACTAAGTTAGCGTTGGATTCTGATGAGATGAAGTTGAAACGCAAATTCCATCACTAATTTAGAAATAGTAGTATTGAGTGCGAGAGCGGTGCAATTTATGGCATCTGCTCTGTGCGGGATGAGAAGGTAGCCTGTGATGTTATACGATGTTATAAATAAAGCGGTTTAATGGAATTGGAAGTAACAGCGCATTTGCAATAGTTTTCACCCAGAAAAATATAATAAGCACGGTGGAAGGAAGAAATTTCATCACAATTAGAAATCTACCAAGCTATTTCAACGTCCGGTCCATCATCACCATAATTCGTCGGTGCGATGAACAGTATTAAGGACGCAGATTGTTCTTTTCTGATATTTTTCAAGCAAGATTCCCGTTTTTTTTCTCCAAAACAGCACTTCACGGAAGATAATAAACGCGATGAAAAGTTTGAACTACACATGTTCATAATTGTCAAAATATGGCTATATTAAGTATTTCAAGGAAAAGATGAAATTTCTCACAAGAAGACGTAGAACCTATTTAAAAGCAAACAAAGAAAGTAAAATAATTGTTTCATAAACCTTCTCTAATGAATGTGTTAATGTTATGAAACATTTTCTAAAAAAATTCAATGCATGTATAAAATTCATCACTTGCAATGGGTGATTGGACTATAGTGAGTCTAGCTCATGCTGATGTCATCTCCTGTTCGACAGTTTTCACGGCGCTACTCGCGTTGCCGTGTGGTAAGACCAAACTGCTGTCGAATTTATTAAGGTCAATTAAGGAAGCACCTTTCTAAACCTAAGGGCTTAACAAGTAGCATGATCACAGTGAATGGATTTGTAAAAAAATGTATATTTTGTTTATTTCAAAATCGAAAATGAAGCAGAATGCTCAAAGTGAACAAGTCATGTAGAATCAATACATGCGCCGAACGCGGATAGTTAATATATGTTACGTCTTTTCACGTTTATTTATTTGAAAAATTGCTTCTGAACAAAGTTTTCATCATTTCGAATTGTGTGCATCGACTCCATGAATCAATTAAATAAGTGTATTTAGTTAGAATATTTTTTAATTCTTGGTTTTGACTATGATACAGCCCATGTGACGCGTTAACTTCACTTCAACTGAGCGAGCGTTATTCACAGTAAGTTAGAGCATTGCAGTGAGGTTATTTAAAAGTTAAAGCTGTTAAAAGAAGTAACTAGCTAGAAATATGATAATCTGCCTTGTAACTCATAAATTCAACATAGTTAACCCCGAAGAAAGCGAACCTAGCTGAAAGCAAACCAAAAAAAATGTAATTGTTTGAGGATGCAAAACTTACAACCCGGAATCGCACCAGATCAGGAACCACTTTCAGCCTTCGATCGGCTAGATAAATCAGACAAGCGAGGATAATTTATTGTAACATTACAGCAACAAATGGGATCGTAATGCCTAGAGTACTGCCTCCGAAGCAAGGCGTAAAACTAATGGCCACACGAGAAGGCGAAAGGCGAAAGCTCTAAACAACCAACCGAGTGTACTGCCCCTGTGCCGCCGCCGTGCCCAGGGTAGTGTATATGTGAATGTGCGTGATTGTGCATGACAACAACAACAATAACAGCTATAAAAGCAGCGGCGAAAGGCGGCAAAAACCTGATATGAAACAAACTATCTACTTCACACCAGATCAGAGCCAAGAAGTGTAAACCGTGGGCCGGATCCTGTTTCTGTTTTGGGGTATATCCGCTTGCAGTAGAGGATAGGACAGAAAGCTAAACTACGCCAGTAGGACGCTCAATTGACGTTTACTCGATTACAGTGCTGTGGAAAGCTTGCAGGCGCCATACTAGGCCAGGAAATGTTCGGCCAAGTTTACAACTTTCCATTCTGTATTCGGGAATCGTTTGTGCATAGCGCAATGATTTGTCAAAGAAAACATACGTTCAATATCCAGGGACAAGCGCTGATTTAAAAAAAAAAGATTTTTACTGATTTGTGTATTAACCAATTGCATTAAGAAAATGAGAAAAGTGATGTTAGTAGTTTTCTTGCGTGAATAATTTTAACGAATTGATGAAATTAAAATCTTTCGGTTGAATCATAATAATGACAATTTTTAAAATAAAGATATAAAGTAAATTCAAATGATCATACAATAAGTATAGTGTAATTCGATAACTTTTGAACAAAAATTTTAATATAAAGCACGACAAATCTTGTTTACTATATCCTATAACATCCCGATTTTCTATTTCCAAAGATTTCGTATCTCATTCTATGTCGACAGGTCAGCAATGTGGTGCTAGTACAACACAACGATCCTACTAACACTAGGGTGGGGGGACGCGTATAAATGATGACCGGTTATAATGATAAGCTTCGGGCCTCGGTAATCCAGGGCAATCCAGCAGCCATTGATTTTAATATCCGGACACTTTTGACACGCTGCCAGCCGAGGACGGCTATTAGCGTCCTAATAAAATTAATTAAAACATGACGGTGTGATAATCGTTTGCTTCCGAAGCAGATATCACTCTCAGGGGAAATTAAACGAATGAATTAATAACAGTCTATAGGCAGCCGAAAGTAGCGCGCAAGGTAGCGACAACAGTCTAATAAAAAGATATGGCCCTAGTCATTCAAACAGAAATGTCCATTTCGACACGCTATTGTGTCCTGGTTAACGTTTAACACTGGGGCGAAATGTTGATGAGAGAATCGAATTTTGTTTACGAACACAAAATCACATGGCTAACCTTGCGAATGTTACAAACTTCAAATATACATTTTCGGTTTTCAAAATTTGGATTTAGCGTCTAACTAGTGCAAATTTGTGAGCTAGTTTAGATTTGTCGTCTACCTGACCTAGTGCTAGTTACCGATGAGGAGAATCCGAAACACAAAAATTACAACTTAACGTTGATAGTGTTTGAATTTTCGTCTTTGTTGCCAAGATAATCCCAAGGATTCAAATTCAAATTGCAATTACTTAAAAACTTGTCGATTACTCTAGGTAGCTCGCTGCCCAGAGTATGAATGTCGTCTTTGACTTGTAATACGTAGGTATATCAACTTAACCGTTAGATAACAGAATTTGCTTATAACTTGAAATACCCTGTTTTTTGTGAATCCTTGAACATTTTCCCTCTTCAATTGAAATAACTCTATGGCAGCGTCGTTGAATCGGTGGCCTTCCGTTAAATAAGTACAATGATAATAATGCCCAGTGTGCTTTTCGCTCCTATTCGAACCAGCACGAAACGGACGACAACAGTTACCATTATCTTGTGACGAATTTCGCACCAACTCGAACAAATGTTGGTAGTACCCTCTCATATTTTAATTTTAATTTCTGTACATGAAAACTTTGTCAAAAAAGCCACTTTAAATACTTTATTTTTCCAAAAATGATCTAGACTGTCTTTCGAAAAGAATAAAACTTTTTTTTATTAATTTATTTCAAATGGTTATAGTTTAAACATGACAAATCCTACAAAAATGTCGTAGGAGTGATTTTCACAAAATTAGTCCAATTTTTGAATAAAAATATTGAAAAAATTCTGTATCGACTCCTACACTGAAAAAAATCGATTTTAAAAATTTAAAGTCGATTTACAAAAACCATCTTCGATTTGGATGAAATTTTGTTACAAGGTAGGTAATTATGTTCCCAGCCTACCGTCAAAAATTCAAGTTGGGCACTTCAGTTGCTCATCAAGTAATGTTGCGTCGATATAGATGACAAAACTCACGATTAGGCCGGCAATTCACTGAACATGAATTTTTCAGCGTCAAGTCCAAGTTTATTGTTCCAAAGTAGGTTCGAAAGAAAAGAATTTCAAAATTTTTTGGCAAAATTATGATTTTGCAGTCGATTTGTGGATGTGGTGAAACAGTTCTGTTTTAACCTGCTCTGGCATCCTGCTACTATTAACAATGTTCAGATATGAAATTATTACACGCTTTCGATGCTATTAGGATCTAAAATGATCATTATACTTTCTAAGTGTTCGCGAATTTTAAAACTGAAGACGAGGAAAATGTTAGAATATGAGTTGACACACAAATATCCAACGCTACTAATTTTTACTAAAATAAACTGTTTTCGGTTTTTTACACTTAGGGTAAGGTGGGGAAAATCCGACCTAGTAAATGGTTTTGGCTGTAAAATGCTCATTTTACATCGGATCAAATCGTTTTATATTCCAAATTAAAGGTTAAACTTCTGGAAACTTTCGATGTATAGCATTTTATTCGAATCTAGGGAAAATTTTGAGATACAAGCGTTTTACGAAAAAAGTTAATTTTTGCTGTTTTCAAAAATGGTAGGGTAAACCCGATCGCCTAGGTTTTTGGTCGATTTTTTTTCGAGAGTTGTCCTACTGGAGCTGTAGAGCTAGGTTCTCGGAAGGGCTCCCCGTCAGAATCACATACTACAATTTGCAGACGAGACAGGCAATGGCGCCCAACAAAACACTGCTTTATGACAATTGAAGCGGGCCGTGATTCTGAATGTGATATTCATTATACGGTTTCTGGTATGTGCGGGCGTAGGGACTTTGCGATCGCGTGTATCATCGCGAAGGACACGAGTATTTGTACGTTAACGTGTTCGATCGCGTGTGCGTTTGTATGTCGCGTACGCTAACGTGTATGTAACTTCGCGTGTATAAATTCTATTTTATAATAGTGTGCCTTTCGCATATTCGCGTGTTCTTGAATAACCGCGAATCTAATACTTTATTTTTGGTGTAGGGCTAAAATGCTAAAAGAGAGTGAGATCTTCCATATCATTGGAGTTCCCGGTGATGTCGCCATGGAACGTGTTGTCTAGTGGATATGAGCTTTATTTTTTGATTGGTCCTACTGAATGTATGGACCTAAATTATTAGGACAGAGAGTAATGGTTTCCGGACGTGACCGATTCATAAGCGCGCGAAAACGGACGTTTGAAGGTTCGCGTTTGAGAAAGCGTTTGAAACGTAGGAGTGCGTTGTTAATCGCGAAGGGCTTAAGCGTTCGTATGTTAACGTGTTTGTCACGTGTGCTCGCGTTCATGTGACTTCGCGTGTACAAGACTGGATTTTGTAACCGTGTGGCCATTCCTATATACGCGTGCGTTCTTGGATGGTCACGCGGGCCTTCATTCCGATAGTTAGTTTTCGGTGTACAATTCACATTCTGACAGGGAGTAAGTTACGCCATATCACTAGAGTCCTCGGCCATGTCGCCATGTAACGTGGTGTCCAGCGGATATGAGAACTTTCATTTTTTAATTGAACCAATTGAAGGCATGCACCTGGTCTGCTGATATCAAGGATAGAAACAGCCGGAAGTGACCAATTCATGATCGTGCGACCGCGGGAGTTTATAGGTTCACGCTTGAGAGCGCGTTTGAAAATTAATAGGAGCTGAAACATTCACTTTATCACCGGGATGTTATCATCTTTACGAGATCGCGGGTGTAGGTACCGTGGATGGTCGCGAAAGGGCTCAAGCATTTGTATATTAACGTGTTTGTCACGTGTATATGACTTCGCGTGTATAATTTCGATTTTATGATGATATAGCGTGTATTATTGTTTTATCGCGCGCGGACCGTGAATCTGATGCTTAATTTTTAGTGTATGGTACAGATGGTGGTCCGTTTCCCCATATCACTAGAGTTCCAGGTCATGTCACCATGGAACGTGTTGTTTAGTGAATATGAGCGTCACTTTTTTGATTGGTTCAACTGAAGACATTAGTCCAGACTGCTAGGACCGAGGTAAGACTTCCGGAAGTGACAGTTTCATGATCGCGCGAGTGTAGGGTTAATGTTTGAGACCGCGTTTAGAAGTTTAAAGATGCTGCGTTTACTTAACTACCGGGGTTTTTCATGTAGTCGAAATAGTGGGCGTAAGTATGTGTGGATTATTGCAATGGCATGGTCGTGTTTGTGGCCAGGTTTGTGTTATCGCGAAGGCCACGAGCGTTTGTGCCTATATGAGTATAGATAGCGTATAGTAATACTAACATATATACTAATATACTAATAAACGGAATCATAACATGCCGAATAAAGAAAAAAAAGATGCAAAGAGCTTGACTAGAAGTGTATAAATTGAGCAATACTATTTTGGTATAAATAAATAATGAAAAGCAATCTGCAAGCAAGATGTACTAAAGAAACAGACTAATGAAGTAGAATAGAAGAACACATGTAACATGCAATCCAACTCGTCTAAATGCAGCAAATGTTGTATATTTATCATTAACGACAATTGCATGCTGTTAGACTTTCATCATGCTATGCTGGCCGGGAATGGATGACTCACGTGCGTCGGTAAATTCATTGTACCCTAATTTATCCAACCCGACTTTCCCGAATGAATAGAACCAAATGCACAAATTGATCACCAGAAGTGTTAGCAACTATTCTATCATATACGCTAGTTTTGCATCCATTCCCTGATTCAACTGTCACAAATACTCAGACGAACACATACATAGATAGACATACGACTAGCACATAACAATTGTGCACTAGTACGAAAAACTACGATTATTACAAAGCGACAACTAATAGGTTTCTACTTATTCTACGTTATTAAATTAATTCAATTATTAAATTAATTTAATTGGTATATACACGATGACGAAGTCGACCGATAAATGCACACACAATGACTCCCACTATGATCCCCGTCCACGAATACCACTAATAGAACAATATTTGCAAACACGGCACACAGCAAAAGTCAATCCACGTCGACCCGCCAGTCGGCCACGCCACCGCACACAGACCAGTGGTTTAGCGTTGGTATGCGCAGCTGTAGAGTATGAATAAACATAGAACATAAAAAGGCGCAAAAATCCCTCTCGGTCTCCTCGATGCACCACTATCGAGGCGTAATGCAATAACCGTCTTAAAGCAATTGTCTGTCAGAGGTTCTGTAGGACTGATGCACGCAATATGCTTGAAGATGTTTGCAATACCGTCAAACCCCTAAACCTTGAGGAGGGACTTATCTAAGACTTCTCATCCCAAAAATGTTAATGGTGCCCTATATCAGATAGAATCTGGAATTATAATTTTCAGCTAAAAGATGAGACTTTCCAAGCTCTCAAATTCCGCTAAATGCACTGTTCAACTAAACACAAATATTTGGCAAATAAAAAAAAGTGCGTGTGAATTGACTTACAAACCCCTAGGTCTCCTGTGAAACTAACTTAGACTAAGACTTCGTTAAAATATTAAACAACTTTTCCGGATAATTTAAAATCGGTTTTTAGTTGCTAACAAAGTTGTAGACAATTAAATCATCTATCAAATTCTCACTTTTAGTGTTGTTCGAATGTCTAAAGCACCATCTAAGGGGTAGAAATGTGAACTAGTTCCAATGTAAAATCTATGTTTTCACGAAAAAAAACTTAAAAAAAAGTTGCTCTAGACCCCCCGACGGATTATTTTGATGTTGGTTTCAAATGAAAGGGGAAAGCCTATTCTTTCATATCCTGAAGTTTCAGAGATGCTGATTTTTTTTGCATGAAGTTGTTAAAAAAGACACCATGTGGTATTTAGTTGAATCTCGTATATATGGATGATGTCAAATGACATTCAAGTTTGTTATGAATATATACCAAATTCGTTACTGATATTTTTTTGCGTGTATCAGGCAACTAGCAGTTGGGAAATTGGATTCTGAGATGATTATGACTTTTATTGGTTTAGTTTTCGATAAAAATACACTGGAAAAAATTCAGTTTGGGCAAGGAAAAGTTTTTTTTGTATAATTTTTTTTTCCTTAAAAGTGCCCAACTTGAATTTTTGACGGTAGATAGGGAACATAATTACCTATCTTTGAACAAAATTTCATCAAAATCGAAGATGGGGCTTTTTTGTAAAAAGACTTTAAATTTTTAAAATCGATTTTTTCAGTGTAGAAGTCGATGAAGAATTTTTTCAATATTTTTTTTTTTCAAAAATTTGACTAATTTTGTGAAAATCACTCCTACAACATTTCTGTTGTAGAATTGGTTATTTTTAGACAATAGCACTTTGAAAAGAATTGGTAAAAAAAGTTTGACCATTTTCAAAAGACAGTCTAGATCATTTTTGGAAAAAAACAATGTATGCAAAGTGGCTTTTTGTGACAAAGTCTTCATGTAGAAAGTTACATCAAAATCTGAGAGGGTGCTCCAAACTTTCAATAAGATTTAGCACGAAATTCGTCAATTGAATTAGGCTGATTAATTTGATAAAAGGTGTACCCATCATCAAACGACAAGCAAAAACAATATTAGTTTGGCATAGATCCCTGCAGTTTGTTAGTTGTTGCGTTGCCTTAAAAATACAGAGAAGCTCCAAGATTTCGCCGAATGTTGTAAAGGTTCACTTAGGTGATGTACAGAAAGAACAGCTCATGTTAAAAATAATATGCACAGAATGTTTAGACCAATAATAAGAAATATTGTAAGAACAAACATATTTGCATAAACAATATTAGATTTAATACAAATCACATTTACTACTAATTATGTTGAATTTATGTATTTCTCTATTACGGTTATTCAGTCAAATAGAATGGGTATTTTTGTAATTGTTACTTTCGGCTTAAAAACTCTTTCACCAAAACCAGTCGGCCCGACGACAGTTGGCAATATGACCTTCGGCCAAACGGCATTCGCTCAGATGGCAGTTTGTTAGTTGTTGCGTTGCTTAAAAATACAGAAGAATGTAAAGGTTTTCTGACTTTTTTTCGAGAGTTGTCCTACTGGAGCTGTAGAGCTAGGTTCTCGGAAGGGCTCCCCGTCAGAATCACATACTACAATTTGCAGACGAGACAGGCAATGTCGCCCAATAAAACACTGCATTAGGCCAATTGTAGCGGGCCGTGATTCTGAATGTGATATTCATTGTACGGTTCAGATATGTGCGGACGTAGGGACTCGCGATCGCATGTATCATCGCGAAGGGTTCGAGCATTTGTACGTTAACGTGTTCGATCGCGTGTGCGTTTGTATGTCACGTGTGCTAACGTGTATGTAACCTCGCGTATATAAAATCTATTTTATAACCGTGTGCATTTCGCATATTCGCGTGTGTTCTTTGGATAATCGTGCGCGGACCGTGAATCTAATACTTTATATTTGGTGTACGGCTCAGATGCTAAATGAAAATGAGATCTTCCATATCACGAGTTCCCGGCGATGTCGCCGTAGAGCGTGTGGTCTAGTGGATATGAGCTTTATTTTTTTGATTGGTCCAACTGAATGTATGGACCTAAATTACTAGAATGAAGGCTAAAGATTTCCGGACGTGACCGATTCATGATCGCGCGCGTTTGCGGATTCGCGTTCGTAACTTCGTAAGTACTAAAACGTTCACATAATTACCGGAGTGTTATCAAGTTTGCGCGATAGCGGGCATAGGTGTGCGTAGATGATCGCGAAGGGCTTAAGCGTTCGTATGTTGACGTGTTTGTCGCGTGTGCTCGCGTGTATGTGACTTCGCGTGTATAAATTCGATTTTGAAACCCTGCGGCCATTCATATATTCGCGGACCGTCATTCTGATATTTAGTTTGGTGTACGGATCACATTCTGACAGGGAGTGAGTTATCCCATATCACTAGAGTTCCCGGTCATGTCGCCAAGGAACGTTTTGTCTAGTGGATATGGGAGCAATTTTTTTTTAATTCTTCAATTTTATTTATTTTTTTTTTAAATTAACATGGACCTACACTGTTGGTACCGAGGATAGAGTCTTCCGGACGATTCCGATTCATGATGGCGCGAACGCGGGAGTTTGTAGATTAACGCTTGAGATCGCGTTGGTAAGTTTATGAGCGCTGAGACGTCAACCTTATCACCGGGGTATAATCATGCTTGCGAGTTGGTGGGCGTAGGTTGTTTAGAAAATCGCGAGGGGTTCTAACGTTTGTACGCTAACGTGATTTTCTAACATATTTGCGTGTGTTGTGTGTTCTTGAATGGTCGCGCGAACCGTGAGTCTGGTATTAAATTTTCGATGCGCGGCCAGAATTCTGGCAGAGAGTGGGATCCCTTATATCGATAAGGTACCCGGTCATGTCGCCATGAGACGTGCCGCCCAATAGGTATGAGCGTTTTTGCCCAATTGGTCCAGCTGAAGGCATGGACCCAGGCTTCTGGGATCAAGGGTAGAGCTCCGGACGTGACCGATTCGTAATTTTTGTAGGTTCCCGCTTGAGACCGCGTTTGAGAATGTGTGAGTGTTAAGATGTTGGCTATCACCATCTTTGCTGACCCAGCTGAAGGTGAGAGTAGAATGGCAGTATAGGATTCGAAAAGAAGAGATAAAAGACAATATATGAGAGGCGCAATAGATAAAACAGGTACAAGATACAGCTAAAGTTATGATCATAACATGAAAGACATACATTAGTACTTCAAACACTACTAATACTTGAATACCCAACCACCACACATAGCACATCCTTTCTCAATTATCTATTTGTTACTAGTTGATTGTTGTTTATGAGCGGGTGAATAGAAGAAAGATAAAGAACAGAAAAAAGGCTCCTATCAGCCCTCCCAGCCTCCTCGATACACCACTATCGAGGCGTATTGTAATCAACATCTTGAGGCGGGCTTCTTATATAAATAAAATCTTGCGTCATAATGATTGGTGGATTATTAACATAAGAACTAATTAACCTCTAGTAGTAGCACTTGGTGCAAATAGAAACCAAAAAGAGCGAAAGGTCCTTATATTTAGATAATTCTATTTAGTCTATTGTGGCTTGATGATGTTTACAATACCGTCAATCCTCCTGCGAGAGGGATAAAGAAATAGATATTAATAGATAATAGAATAGATAAGATAATAGATAACACAGAAATAGATATTACATGCATCTAAACTACTTTTAGGTGTTTGGTGATGTGGTTCACGTGGATTGGATTTCTTCAAAAACTACGTGTTTCAGTTTATTAAGTTGATCTAGTTGAGCATTGATTAGTGGCTGAACAGTATGTTTAAGAGAAGGTTCCATCCATAAGAGATTGTCATCTCTGTTTCTGAAAACAGCGAATCCGATTCGTTATAAACGAGTGTTACTCGCCATCTTCACGAGCCAGAGCGATTTAAGAGATAAAAAACCCACCTTCAATCTGATCATCTCTTATAGATGACAGTCCATCGATCCGAATCGAATGACCCGATCACTATGCTCAAGATCAAATGAGTCCCCGAACAACCGAACCAGCATGTTCCCCCATTTGAAAGTAGAAACATCCATATCAGCCGCCCGCCAAAACACTCGATCGAATGATTATTAGTCATGATATTCAGAGGTCAATGAATCAGCACTCGCTCGGATCTCCCACTCTTATCGACCAAGCAAGAGTATGCGCCCATTAGGCTCATCACCCAAGCCCAGGGTTGTAAAGGTTTTCTGACTTGCATATAAAATCTATAATTTTCAAGAATACATTAACTAGGTTGAATTTATCTAAAGTTGGCAAAATTCTCTTGAATTTGTTGGATTTTGCTGAAGTTTGAAGAAATTCCCTGACGTTCGTAGAAATTCGTTCAAGTTAGCAGGATATCAAGAAAGCTTGTACAACTTTATTGCATCTTGTTGGATAAGAATACTTTTCGGAAGGTCGAAGAGAAAAAAAGTTACGAGAATTATTCTGAAGTTTGCACACTCCCTGAAGTTTATAAGATCCATTTCAAATTTGAAGATCATTCTGTACTTAAAACTTGTGGGTCTAATATTTAATACGCTTTCTTGAAATGTGCAGGGTTTCAAAGAATTACCTTGAAGGTTGTTCAACTACAATGAGTTCCATAAAATATCCATGAAATTGAAAAAATATTCAGTGAAGATCGAAGAATTTCCCCCTTCACTGAAGCTTGTAAGACTTTCAAGGATCCCGTAGACTATTCTTAAAGCTTCATATTTAACAAAAATCTTCGAAATTTATAACTTTTTCCACAACTTAAATACTTAAAAAGTAAACATCTGGTACCAATCCACAAAAAAATCAGACAACGCCACGTCTAAAACGCTTTGCATGAAAAACTGGTTGCTGGTATGATGCAGTAATAACAAACCCATTCTGATAACCAATATGCAGAACACGTTCTTTGATTCCAATAATTTGTTCTTTGGCGGTCGATGTCGTTTATTTGATAGTTTACACGGACAACGTCGTTGGTGACATTTAATAAATTCGGGAACTTGTTCGTTTAGTAAACATAAACGTGAGTAGTTATAGCAACAGTTTTGGCGGCCTGACTGATCTGCACGCGAATGTCAATGTTTGGAAAAGTATTACACGGCTTATTTCAATTCCAGACCAACAGTTCAAACAAAATCTTTAAAATATTTGTTTAACAATGCCATAATCAGCAAACAAACCTGAGTGCTCTTAAACGCAAGCGCATCGAGTTCCATTGACCCTTCAAACCGGTATTTGTAGCACGATTACACTTCCCGATGAAAATATTGCTTCGAAAAATAACATCCGCAAAAGATAAACATCGACACTATTCCCTTCCATCCTTGCTGACTGAATGGCTTACTTACAGAAAAAACGCGACCAACAGCCGTTACAATGTAATTTATCGGTGCGACAGAATTGACCGCTCGTAGTGTGTCCAGCTCGCGCAGTAACCAATCAGCCCCAGCCAGCTAACCACACGATTGGAATGTTGATGGTGCAGTTATAACCTTGAACTTGGCCGTTGAGGCGTGCTGCTCGTCGCGTTCTCCCGACTTGTTTACAGATTTTTATTTATGAGCTGCTGCTTTTTTTTATTCCTCTCTTCCGCCACGAGCCTCTTCGCTGGAACTATCTCTGCATTTTGAATGCTGTTCCCAGCCAACACTCGCACACAATATTGGCGAAGCTCGTCGTAGGCTTGCGGGTATAATCGAAGAAGGTCTGTTGTTGATGTGGAAGTGCAGATATGTCGGTGTTTAAGATATTATGGTTATAAAAATTATGCTATAAAATTCAAAAGATTGAAGGTATGGGTAATTCTTCGCACGACAGAGCAACTCGACGAACTGCTGCGGATAGCGGCAAGTGGAGACTCGTTTGTGTGGGCTATTGGAGTTTGTTTCGGTGCTTGAGCTTGAAAGAAACAAAGTAAAGGCTTCTACTACAGTTCGTTGCGGAACTTGTTCTTTTATATCGACAGACTTCGATTGTTAGGGTAGAGGACTGTGTACAAAGATCCATCTGGCATTTACAATTCTCTATGAAAATAGAAGAATTAAAAAAATATGATTAATAACAGGTTTCTGCTCTATTTCCGTCTGAAGGATTCTCTAGTTCCTTAGAAGTTGCTCAATTTTTAGGACATTTTGGTGCTCTTCACGCGCAAAGATGGTTTTAATCAATTTTCTCCTGAAAAAAAAGTTTTTACCTAAATTGTTCTCCACTAAAGAGAAATATAGCATAGCGCATCTTGCATTTGCTTGCTAAGCCAAAACAAATGTTTCGATTTCATTAATTCTCATCAGCTTAAAATGAGCTTCTATTCTTGCGGGACATCACACTTGACTAGGGGTTTGCTCAGGAACAGAAATGGTTTTTTGAAGCTAGTGTCAATCCGGTGCTAGCTTAGTCATGTCACTACGTTAGTGTCGGATTCTGATGAGACGAAGTCGAAACGCAAATTATATAACTAATCTACTTTAACTTACAATTTATTTTGAGCAAATGCAAAAAATGAATTCTTCTCTTGTTGAGCTCTCACAAAGGCTCGATACTTTCTCGGGCGGGCGGAAAATAATTTATTTGAATGAAACTATGGACATCTAGTTATCCCTGTTAGTCCATTGTTTCGGTCCTCCCTCGATTTTTTGGAAATGACCGAGTTAGCTCCTCCATAATTATGCTATTCGAATAGCTGGATGTTATTGCTGGAAGGAGCTTCTTAGACCTTTGGGACTGTCCCTGTGCGCATAAGAACTTCTGCTTATGGATCCAACCATTTTTGGCCCTTCAAACAGAGATAAAATGAAAGTCGTCCGCTAGCAGAATTTTGTCCTTGTTGTTAAAAGTAACTGCAGTCATTGGCGTAGCCCTTGCACTGGTGGTGGCTTCAATACATCATCATCATCATCACGACCGAGTTGGCTCCTCGAGTGATTAATGAAGTGAGTCAAGGCTTTCGATTTAAAGTGGGATATGATATTCGTCGATGGGACTAATTTGGTCAGCAGTCTTTGGGCCTGTTTCTCGTGAGCTACCAATGCGTCCGTTTCCTCATTTTCGCTGATCCTGCAGTGACCGGATATCCAGCATATCGTGATCAACGAACCAAATATGTTCTCTATAGCCTGTATGTAAGGGTGGTGTGACGTCCCCGTTTCTAGGGCGGATATTACCGACAGAGAGTCAGACAGGCTGACGTCAATCTCGATGGCAGCAGCTTCTGCCGAGAAGACCTGTGAGTAGGCGGTAGGCTAGAGCAGCTACTATACCGCAGACCCCCAGTCCGACTATATCTTGCACCTTGAAAGCGTTAGTTTAAATTCGAACGTTGTTAGGGAATCGTTGATTCATTAGCTCTAGGATTTTTGCGACCTCGGGGAGAGGGCCAGCTCGAAACGACGTGGATAAGTTGGTGTTCGGACTTCTCGTGTATCATGGTCGGTCCCGGGTCCTGTGGAGGCGAGCTATTTCTGGGAGGCCTGTTCCGGTGCATTCTTGGAATATATTTTGAGCTGTTTGGCGGAGGACATTAGTGCTACCAGAAAACTTTTCGAGGAATCCCAGAGCACGTCTGAGTATGATGTTAGCGGCCGTCCTCCGAAAGGGGAGGATGCCTGCTTCGACACAGGCTGCTCCGGCGGATGAGCCTGCCAGTAGGGCTGCTAACCGAGTCATTCCGTTGAACAGGGGAGGAAGAATCCTCATAATTTCGTCCAAGTTGTTGTTGGTTATTTCAATACCGTAGAAGATCTTGATGAGCGCACTACCGATGTTCAGGGCAGTTCTCCTGTTCAAGGTCGAATGCCGGACACTGATGGTTCGAATAAGGCGCTTCCTGCTTTCACAGTCTCGATTGACTGCCTGGAAGTGCGACACGAAGATGTGATGCCGAGGATATTTGGTTCTCGACGGAAAGAGATAGTTGCGTCTCTAAATCTGACCGGTCTGTTAGTGGCTAGGTGATGGGAATTGCAACAGTGAGATACTTAGCATTTGGCTGCGGCTATGTTAAACCCTACTACTTCAGGCAAGGCCCTTTCAACGGCGTTTACTGCGGCTTGAGCTTTATCCTCACTCGAGCGATTGATCCTCCCACCACGATGATTATGATGTCGACGGCATAGACGAATATGTAAACTCCCCCGGCAAGTATGCGGAGGGAGTTCATGCTGACGAGGAATAATGTGACGGCTAGGACGGATCCCTGTGGAATACCGTTTTCTTTCACATATGCTCCAGCTACAAACTGCCGACTCCCACTCGGAAGACACGATTGTTGAGGTGGTCCTTGATGTAGTTCCCAAGGTTTCTAATGACAGTTAGCTAGTTGCCGGCGAAGCTCCTCGGGATAGGCTATGTTGAAGGCCTTGGCGATGTTCAATATAGCTGTATCGGTATGCAGATCACCCGCCAGGGCCTGCCGGACGATTTCTCCAAAAGCTCCAAAATGCGCTTCCCCTTGCAAAAGGCCATGAGGATGGAATGAATTGGTCATTCCTGATGCGGTTCAAACCATCATACAGTATTCTTCTAACCTCTGGTGGAGCGGGGTAGATTATCGCCCCTGATGGCTTTCCAGCCAGCAACGATCATCCGCATTCAGCCGAATACAGCCATTCTCCGTCCGCGGCCCCGATCGCCAAAGGAAGATCGCGTAGATGGACTACTCACTAGAAAACCTATCCTAAGCTACCTAGCTCGATGGGCATGTCTATCTTTACCGAAGCTTATTAGTAACCCTTCAATTTGAGGACGCTAGGAAAGCGCGTCCAACCGCACATCTTACCGGACCCAACCAACAGCAGACCATAGACTCACTTCCGACGATTCCAGCATATCAGTCAATGATAACGACTTCACCTCCCGGCTTACACTCGTATTACTGTGGAACATGAACGACCTCCGGAGTTGCTTGGGGGATCTACAGCTGCAAATCGCCCAGCTTCAACTAATATGCTTGGCTCTTCAAGGAACCCTCCTTCGAGGCGGGACTAATCCCGAACTGTGACTAGGCAACCGGTACTCGTGGGAGGTTAGAAGCGGAGATAACATCAATCAGACCAGTGGAATCCGTAGCACGAACCACGTCCTATCCTGTCATATGTAGCCAGAGCGCGCAATACCTTGGTGATAGGGGACTTCAACGCACATCATTCGCTGTTCGGATCTGGTAGAAGCAACCAACGGGGCAACAGTTGGTCGCTTCTACCAGATGGAACGTTATTGGATGGATGGAAGAATGGAACGTTATTGTACTTAACAACGGAAGCTTAACCTATATCCGAGGCCAATACTCCTCAATTCCGGATATATATTCCTGCTCAGCGGACCTAGCTGATCCGTTCTCGCAGGCCCCGAAAATAGCGATCACTGTCCAAATCAAATAACGTACGACCACATACCACCAGTCACGACTCACCGTCGGCGCTGGCTATACAACCGGGCTGACTGGGTCGCCTATGAGGAAATTGTCGTAGGGGTATACCTGGTGCGACAGTTAACAATATCGTCGAAGAGATGTTCCACGACGAGCATGCCTGGGACGCTGTCAACAGAGTGATTACGAGCATACCATTCGAGCTGCAGAGGAAGTGGCGAAGGGACCAGCAAAGTAGCGCCATTGGCTAGAAAGTTGCTATGAAGCCAGGTTTCGAGAGAAATTCTGCCGCCGGGGAACCGTGTAGACTGGGTCCACCGCCGGGGACCAGTTGAGTAGTACGCGACGTAGCACCGGGTTTGGGTCGTCGCGGCGCCAGTGAACCGGACGACAAGCTTCACCGGAATCGCCGGGGATTAGACCGAGTAGACCGCGTCGCACAGTTAGCAGTGGGTCGTTGGGGCACCAGTGAACCAGAAGCTACGCCCCACCAGGAATCGCTGGACGGACCTCAGCACCTACTGGCTGGCGCGTTGAGTAGGCCAGATTCACCGCCGGGGACTAGATCGAGTAGATCGGGACGAATCGGGGAGCTAAATGGCTCACGGAAACGATCATCGCACAGTGGTCCAGATCGCTAATTTAGGAGGAATTTTTACTTTCTGACAACCCTGTATAATTTAGCCGTATCATGTCTTAGGATGAATTTGTGTACTTTAGAAGATGCTTCTTTTTATTGGAATAGTTATTAGGGTGGTTCTAATTTATCTAAAATACGAAAATAAACTTTTTACTGATGAAAGATAGAGCTCCACAGTCTTCCACAAAGTTGTAAAGTAACTTATTTTGAATAAATTTGTTGAACATATTAAAGCTCTATCTCTTTTAGTTTTTGTTATACAAGAAATTTAAAAAAAAAGATTAGGGTGTTCCTGAAAAAAACGTTTTTTTAGTATAACTTTCGTATCTTTTACTTTTTGTTAACACAACCTTTGAACAGCTTATTGAAAACTTCAAGCCGAGTATTTTTCTCCAAGACACCGAAGGTCTAACTTTTTTCTTTAAAAAGTTATGGACACTTTTCGTTAAAAAAATAGCCTATTTCAAGGCTCAATATCGCTGATGCACCTAAAATTGAATTCTGTTTCCACCACATGAAAGACCATACTTATTAGTATATTTGAGCAAAAATTGGCGAATACGATATTTTTTTAAAATTTGCAATTTAGATTTAAAGTTTGTAGTTTTGCAGGTTCAACGCATTAAAGCATTTACACACATATCGTTGTATTATGAAAAAAGCCACTTTCAAATATCATTCTCTCATCGCAGCAAGCTTTGCATAAGTGAAACGACTGTCAAATAAGGTTTCTGATTTTATTCGTTTTAAATAAAACTAGTAAATATGGATATTAGTCGAAGAGAGTTGGCGAATTTGCTTATTGCTGGTAAAAAGACAGATGAACTGCTTAAGTTCATTACAAGTAGTAATCCAAATGTAAAATTGAGACTTGTTAATGTTCGAAAGAAATTTTATATTTTGTTAAAACAACCTTTGAACAGCTTTTAGAAAACTTCAATCCACGTTTTTTCATTACTCTGAAAGTCTAACTTTATACTTTCAAAAGTTATGGAAACTTTTCGCTCATAAATAGCCCTTTTTCAAATGTCATTATCTCTGATTGGGGCAAATAAAAGTAAGTTCGGATTGAACCATAGAAAAGAACATACTTTTAAGTATATTTGAGCAAAAATTGGAAAATATTATTTTTTTTAAGCATGTAATTTTAAATTTACTAACCAAAGTTTTAAATTTTATCGCATAGCGACATAAAAGAAATTGCCTAAAGCCTTTGTATTTCCTTTTCTGTTTTGCTTACATATCAACAATACAGAATGTGTTCATTAAAAATAATTTGGCTATGACAACAATTTATGATTTATATAAGGAGAATTTATTCAATGCCAATTAATTCAAAAGTAGATGCATTGCATTTTCAGGTATATCCAGCGGTGCTCGTTGAATTCGACGTTTACATTTAAGAGAAATTATAGGATCTGATGAAACAAGAAGTCTCTTGAAAACGTCATCAAGATTGACGAGTCGATCGAATTTGCGTGCGTGGAATTCTCGGAATCTGCGAATACTTTTATTCCTGGTTTCTTGAACTTCTTCACTGCACATACCTACTGGCAGCATGTTATGTTGAATAATGCTTCCTCCATGGACCAGGAGTTTATGCACGGTTGGTGAGAGAGCGTACCAACCATACAGGCGTACATAAAGCAATCGTGTATCTTCGGCGTAACTCCGGTAAGCATCCGCGTTAATTCCCAATTTGCTGTTGATGATTGTTAATAGCACATACATACGTTCTAGCAACATTTCGTCCAACCCGGTTTCTTCTGCAACGACATCTCGGTTTCTGAAAAATTTTCGAGCTGTGTTACCATCGTTAGAATTTCCGCCACCTGGCAAAGGTTCGCTAATACGAAGACCTAAACGGTCACGTAACGCTTGTCGAATTTTTATTTGTCGTTCCTTAAGCTCGCTGGTATTTTTGCCTACGCGCCAACGCGGTTTTGCTAGAGCTAAACGGTAAGCAATATTCAATAGTAACTCCATTGCTCGTATTAATGCATGTAAAGGTGAAAAAACATATAAACTATCCGGTGGATCGCTGGCTTCCAGTAAAGGATCATTCAATCGCTTTCCGGAGCGTTTGCATATATAACACGCTTGAGACGGTGTGCCTGTTACGTCATTCACTACCTTCGTATCAACCATGGAAAATATGAAGCTTGAACTAATCGGAATCTTGCGCATATTAACATTTACTATAGTCGGGACTAATTCATCGATTTGCTTGTTCATCGCGGCAACTTCATCCTTTGTTAGTTCAGGATTTTCCTTCTTGAAAATTAATTTTACTGGTCGGCACAGGGATACTGAAGATGGAAAATCATTATTCCAAAGAATGCAATCTCTTGACTCATCTTTCCGGCGACTAACTACACGTAAAGGTACTATAGATAGAGCAAATATATGCGAATCGTTATACTCGAATAGTTCTCCATTTTCATCTTCGTCAACGCACATTTGCTTGTATCTATGTTCAAGTGGAAAAGAGACTGTCAGTCAAAGTTTAGAAGAAAAATAATGTTGCCTACCGGGAATGGTTGCTGCTTCCATCGCAGCCCCACTTAAAGATAACAAACGTATTATCCTCAGGATGCAGTGGTAGAACTCCAATATTCAGAAACGAGATGAGTCGTTCCACGGTATGGTTAACAAGAGCTTGAAGGGGAACATACGCACAAGAAGGCTGAACAGAAATTCCTGAAAAAAATTGTTGATTCAGGGACGAATCTTTGAGAATAGTACATACCGATCGGATAGCATAGTTTCTTTTCTTCTACTATTTTATTATACGCGGGATAAATGTCCAAACCCTTCTGCATAACTGAGCTGCGTATGTTTTGGTACTGCGCCTTAGAAAAATCATTTTCACAAATAAATCTAAGTGCCTCCTCCGCAGTAAACGCTTCTGCAATCGGGACAGCCATAGATCCTAAATTCTCTACGGTAGATCTGACGGGACTTTTCGACAATCGTTCGATTTGTCTGCCAACTAAACGGAAACCAGTAGAATTAGCGTTGACGGCTGACGCTAAACCAAGTTCTTCCGTGGAATACTTATCGCGCAACTTTCCTAATCTTTTTATTTTGGCTCTGCGACATATTTCGGAAAATGGTTTCCTCTTTCGGCCTTTACCTTTACCTTCGACTTCGAATCTTAGCTTTCCTTCAAGCCACACAAAATTTTCCAGCTCAAACCGAATTTGCGTGCGCTTACTCCGAATCCACAACCTTCTAAATTCCAACATGAAGATTTTTATTTTCTTCCGAGCACTAACAAGTCTCAATTTTACATTTGGATTACTACTTGTAATGAACTTAAGCAGTTCATCTGTCTTTTTACCAGCAATAAGCAAATTCGCCAACTCTCTTCGACTAATATCCATATTTACTAGTTTTATTTAAAACGAATAAAATCAGAAACCTTTTTTGACAGTCGTTTCACTTATGCAAAGCTTGCTGCTATGAGAGAATGATATTTGAAAGTGGCTTTTTTCATAATACAACGATATGTGTGTAAATGCTTTAATGCGTTGAACCTGCAAAACTACAAACTTTAAATCTAAATTGCAAATTTTAAAAAAATATCGTATTCGCCAATTTTTGCTCAAATATACTAATAAGTATGGTCTTTCATGTGGTGGAAACAGAATTCAATTTTAGGTGCCCGCATCAGCGATATTGAGCCTTGAAATAGGCTATTTTTTTAACGAAAAGTGTCCATAACTTTTTAAAGAAAAAAGTTAGACCTTCGGTGTCTTGGAGAAAAATACTCGGCTTGAAGTTTTCAATAAGCTGTTCAAAGGTTGTGTTAACAAAAAGTAAAAGATACGAAAGTTATACTAAAAAAACGTTTTTTTCAGGAACACCCTAATCTTTTTTTTTTAAATTTCTTGTATAACAAAAACTAAAAGAGATAGAGCTTTAATATGTTCAACAAATTTATTCAAAATAAGTTACTTTACAACTTTGTGGAAGACTGTGGAGCTCTATCTTTCATCAGTAAAAAGTTTATTTTCGTATTTTAGATAAATTAGAACCACCCTAATAACTATTCCAATAAAAAGAAGCATCTTCTAAAGTACACAAATTCATCCTAAGACATGATACGGCTAAATTATACAGGTTTGTCAGAAAGTAAAAATTCCTCCTAAATTAGCGATCTGGACCACTGTGCATCGGTATTAGGAGAAATCTACCGTTCGGTTTCGGGAGAACCTCCCTCGCCGGAGAATTCTCCGTCGGAGTAGGTTAGATCCATTGTCGGGGACTAGATCGAGTAGTTCGCGAACAAGAAAGGGCGGGAGCTGAATGGCTTATTGGGGGAGTAGAACGAAATGGAGCGAGAGGGGAACCAAAAGGCTTAAAGGAGTTGTGGTGCTAAAACCAAAGAAGAATAGGCATCGGGAGAATTTTATTTACCGGGGAACTCTCCGTCGACGTAAACTAGATTCACCGCCGGGATCTACACTGAGTAGACCGCGACGAGATACCACCAGTCGCACATCCTCGGTGCACTAGCGAACCGAACGCCCTGCTCCACCGCAATCGCTGAACTGACCTCAACAGGTGTCGGTTGGCTCGGTTTCGGGAGAATCTCCCTCGCCGGAGAATTCTCCATCGGAGTAGGCTAGGTCCATCGTCGGGGACTAGACCGAGTATTTCGTGAACAATTGGGGAGCTCAACAAGTAAGTGGTGCTGAACAGTACGAGAAGGGAGTTGCGAATGACACAAGCGAGCCGAGTCGTGGCGCTGAATGGCACAAGGGAACCGAAGGGATCGGTAAATTGGACAATCTGAAGCCCAGATAGTCTTCGTAGGGGAATAGTACTAAGTCTCGACCCACAGCCAGCTCTCTGACTGCCATGGTCTGTGTGGATGGTAGTGAACTAGTAGTGTGTCGAGGAGTAGTGCTGTAACCCTACTGAAGAAATTAAATTCTAAGTAGTTGAAATAGAGTGGGTGCTGCGCACACAAAACTCCAGAAAACAGTGGAAACAGTCTCGGACTCCATCGCATCAGACCGTGAGTACACGGAGGTCAGTAAAGCCATAAAAGACCGCCGCAATGCACTTCGGATACTTAAAAAGACTCCCGCTAGCCAGTCCATGAAAGAACAAAGGGCTACAAACTTTCGTAGATCACGAAACCTGACCAGGAAGGCCATTAAGGCTTCGTAGATCAAGGAACGCGTTTGTCCAAGGGATATCTCCCGATGTTTCCACCGCAGAGCTATGGAGGAGAGTACCCGACAGAAAAAATTTAGTTTAATGTGCCTTGCTAGCGATTCCTCTTCAACACGAGCCAAACAATTTCTTGAGTTATTTTTTGGAGCCTGTGTAATTGTTTTGTATACAACAGTAGGTTCATCAAATCAAGATTAAATCTGTTCTATTTCAGAATTCTGTTCAGAATAAAATTTTCGTGAGTATTTACTATAGATCATGGAAAAAAAAGAAACGAATCATAATTTAAAAATCGAAAACTATTTAGTTCTGAACAGCATTGACAAAGTTGCAAACACTAACACCACCAACCTCTCAAACCGGGCATCGTCGACAAAAAACCGGATCCGTTTCTTCGCGTTACCGACCGATCGCTCGATTCGCTATTAAGAATGTTATTCCCTCAATTTAGTCACAGACCCCTTACCTCTTCGTTAGCTAAAAACACGGATTCACGCAGAGGAAATTTCCTGGAAAACCGGTGGCGGGATGCGGCGACGCCTCGCTGCTGATCACTAACAAGATCGGCATACATGATTACAAGACGCGGGACCGAGCGCGAAAAACAACCATCGTCCTCGACGGTACCGACGGACATCGACAGCGACATCCGTCGTTTTCAGGGTTGTACCCAATGTCGCAAAAGGGGAGGGGGGGGGGGGGGGGTACAAACTTTCTGATAGCCGCGCGAAAACATGCGCAATTATATATCTATCGCTGTAGATCATGTGTGTTGTGGAGTCCATTTTTTTCGCTTGCTTTCATCATACTACATCCTTTCGACTTGAAAGGACCGCCACGGCCCATGACTGCTGGGAAACATTGCCTCCTTCTTCGGTGGTGCTCTTATTCGGTAAATTGTTACATTGTTGTGAGCCGTTTATTCTTCTACCTTTCTTCCCAGTGGTGTTTTCCCGTGGCTTGAATCTTCGTTTCACCATCGTCGTTGCAAAAAAAACTGCATCGTTTTGGCCGGTCAGAGATGCCTCGAATCTGCGACTGCAACGTTCTAGTAATCGTTTTATTGGTGTCCCGCGCTTCTCCACTTTTTCATATTTATTTATTTATAGTGTGTCGCGTTTATATGGGCATTATGCACACCAATTCGCTCTCTCTCTATCTCTATCTCTCTCTCTCTCTCTGTGTCTCTTTCTCGTACTAGAAGAAAGGTTTATTGGCCACGGTGGGATTTACTGCAGAGCCTGTGGGTCAACACTGGTGAAATATTTATTATTGGTTTCACTTTGAAGATTGAAGGTGAAAATGGACGAATGTGAATGTTGCAAGGAATATCAATTCTGAAGAAGAATGTTGCCTACAACTTTGCCATCATCACTAACCAGAAACTAATTTTCAAATCAATTGTTGCAAATGAAATATTCGAACGTGGTACCTTATTTCCAATTGTTATTTTTAAGCAAACGTTTGCCTAGCCCTCGGTTTTCCTGTTACTGGAATTTAATTTTCCATCTCCATTTTCCGGCATTTTCCCTCGTCAGAGCCATGTTTGTTCTGCCCGTTCCAGAAGTCACGAGGAGTTGCTGATGGTAACGACGAGAGAGAGCAAACACTGAACAGTGAAATAAGACAATTTTGCATTCTCTTGTCGTTTTGTCGCTTGACTCGATCCCACAGTACACCCCATGCCATTAACTTACCACTCCCCCCCCCTCCATCACTCCAGCAAACGCTGCTGCCTGTTTGCAAATGTTATGCAGCATGTTTTTCCTTCTTTATTATTTATTTCTTCTCATTTATGTATCACCAAAGAGCATCGTTTGCCTGTGGAATGCGGTTTTTTTTGCGGTCTTCCCACTCATCCAACGCCGATCACTTCGACTGTCGTTGGCTGTCTTATGGTTAGCTGGACTTAATAGCTAAACTGCTCGTGGCATTACGGTAGTCGGCCGAGTCTCACACAGATATATAGAGCGGAAAAAGAGCAAGGACTACAATTTCAGCTGGAAAAAAATCTTCGCTTTCCTAAAACGGGGAGGATTGGTCAGTTTCATTGAAAGAAGAGAACTCATGTTCCGTCGTTTCCTAAAAGTGACGACAAATGGACTAAAGCATTGTTTTGTTTGTTAAATTGGTTGCATGTTTGTAGAACCCGGGATCTTGAAGGTTTGTGCATCGTAACTTTTGGTTGTGGACACTCTATACTTCCCTGTGTTGATTTAGGCGTATTTCAGCGAAAACAAAATTTTAAATTCTTTTTTTTAATGACTTCAAAAATACTCCTCATGTATTTTTAAACTAACTCTATCCCTCTATGTAAGACAATATAGATTCTTGATTTGAGTCAAAAAATTGTTCAAGATTGAAGATTTTTTTTGTTAAAGCACGGAAAACAAAACAATAAAAGTCAATGGGTTATATCTGGGAAACTGGATGACCACACTGTAGAGAAAGGAGCCCAAATAAAAAATTCAACATAGCGAATGCAATATGGCGACTGTGCTTGGCTAAATTTCATGTTTTTTATGTTGGTCTAAAACGTCTTACAAGAAAGTTTTCGGGATCGCTGATTTTGATTCTGGCGTCGTAAATGTAAAATTAAAAATGGCGGATCCAAAAGGGCGACAGTGCTTGGCTAAATTTCATGTTTTGCCTTTCTCATATAGAGAAATGCAATCACTCCAAAAATCAACTTTTCAAACAAGGCCCGGAGGACCGAGTGTCATATACCATTCGATTCAGTTCGTCGAGATCGCCAAATGGCAGCGTGTGTGTATGTATGTATGTGAATGTATGTGTGTGTCAAATAATGTCACTCGATTTTCTAAGAGAAGGCTGAACCGATTTACACAAACTTTGTTTCAAATGAACGGTGTAGCGCTCCCATAAGACGCTATTGAATTTTTAATTGATCGGACTTTCGGTTCCGGAGTTACGGGTTGAAGAGTGCGGTCGCACAGCAAGTTCCCACATAAACTGGTAACCCTATGATGTTCGAATGATGTAATACATATTCAAATGGGTTCAACATCACTTGAATTTGCGGGTCTAGATCACTAATGACTAATTAACGTAGTTTTGACCACATTGACCACCTATGACGGTTCTTGATGTCCCAGAGAATTCGCCTGTGCTATTGTCACACCTATTTCCCAGCGTTCTTAACCGATTTTCACAAGCTTAATTTCAAATGAAAGATATAATATTCCCATTGACTGCTTTTGAATTTAGTTCGGTTCTGACTGGTGGTTCTGGAGTTATTGCGAGTAGTTATTGCGGTCACATAGGAATTTCTAATACAAACCGGAACAATCGTAATACTTCATAGGTTTAAAATCTATTGAAATGAATATTGAATTACTTCAATTCGCAGGCTCATGGCGAAGCAAAGATTATTGGAATATTTTGTCCACTATCGATAATTCCGAAAGTCCCGGATTCCGGACATATTCCAGATCTAAAGCCACTTCGGTAATGACTGAACCAATTTCCACTAACCTAATCTAAAATGGTAGGTATAATATGAAGTTCGGTGTTGAACCCTCCACCTCCTACCTCTAGACCCCTCCCCCTCTCTCATACCCGCCACCCTCTCAGACCAACCACCCACCTGCATTCCCTTCAACCACCCCGTATACTAAAATATGTTAGATGATTCCCGACGCATCCTCCCTCTCCCACTAATTATATCACTTCCCTTCTCCATCATGACGTTAACATGAATACAACATTGAACTCACGCTGATTAAGCTGTATAAATATTATATTTTTGTTTGTTTCCAGTGTGTCAGTGTCGACATGTTGCTTATCAGGTTCGTGACAGTCGTGCACTGATATATACTCAACAAGCGTAAAAAGAATTTAATAGACATTTCCACAATGTTTTATTGAGCGTAACCAGGCATTAAATCATAGATCATCATGGATAAATGAGAAAGGCACAATTGCACCAAAAGGGGTTTTCAGAGTACACACTTAATTTTTTCTGCCGAATCTCAGCTTTTTTTGCATCTTTTGCCGAAATCTCAACAGCTGAAATCTCAGTAAACCATTTTTAGGCTGAGATCTCAGTAAAAGTGACGTTTCAAAGCTGATACTCGGAAAATATTTCACCGAAAATCAGCTAACAAATCTCACTTTACTGAGATATCAGTTTCTAAGTTTGCTGGTTACACGGCTGTTGAGAAATTGCCGAGACGAATTCAGTGTGTAGCTGATTCTGATTCTGGCGTCGAAAATGTAAAATTCAAAATGGCGGATCCAATATGCCGACGCTTGGATGTTTTCGGGATCGCTGATTCTGATTCCAACGTCGAAAATGTAAAATTGAAAATGGCGGTTCAAATATGGCGACTGCGCGACCCAAAAAAACACCGTGAATAGAACTCACAATTGGAGCATGGTAAATTCATCGCCGGGACAGACTTAGTATATTGGAGAAAAGGGGGGAATTTTCGGTTTTTAGGCTCAAAATCTTATCCCCAAAAGCTAATTTTTTTGAACGTAAAGCTATTCCCGCAAAGTTTGAGGTGAGCACAACGCATTTAAAACATACAAAGTATTTTGTTTCGCATTAATTTGCTCCCTTTGGTTCCCTTTCTTCTACACCTAACATTGCATGGGACAGCATGGAGAGTGTGGGTTGGTGTATGTTATTCAAGTTATCTCTACACTGTGTAGCAAACAAAGTGTAACTATGGGATTCAATGTTGTATTGCACAAGTATGATGTTGGATAAACACTAACGAATCATTTGAAAACATTTAGCTCACAGCTCAAGAGCGAAAAAACATATGCATTTACGCTCCCGATGATTTGCTTTGGGTTTAGTTTCACCACAGGATAATATCCGACTAGATCTCGATAAAGCTGGGAGCTAAATAACTCAAGGAAACGTTAACCGGACTCGGGAGAAATTCCGTTGCCAGGCAACTCTCAGTACAGTAGTAGGAGAGTAAATGGTTCACAGAAACCGCAGCTAAATGGCTCATGGAATCAGGAGCTAAATGGCCCACCAAAACGACAACAAAATGGTTCACGGAAGCCAGAGAAACACGGCTTGCGATAATTTACCACTGGGGAATATCGGAGTGGAGTTCGAGGCCAAATGGTTTTAAGAAAGCAGAGGATCAAAACGGCGTAGTATAATGGCGGAAAGCAAAAAGAACCATCATGGATGAAGTGAGACTTCGAGTTAACTGCGGAAAACCCATGAGCGAAAGAAAGTGGTGTGATGACAGCACAACAAGCCCCCCACGAAGTAATACTTTGGTGTAGTCCGTGGAGGGAAAGGATAGAAGAAGAGTAAGGATTGTTTCAGTGATTATGAACGAAACCCGAGCAAACGAAAAAGCCATGTAAAAACCATATGATTGTGAAATTTGAAACAGGCCATATTTGTGCTCCTTTTAACACTGTATGATGTTTAACCCATTTAAGGCAAGATTTGCTCATAAAAACAAGTGACTATTGTCTTTGATTTGAGTACTAAGAGTTACAAGGATCAGCTCTAGAACTGAAGTTATTGCAGTTAGTCTGATTGCATTCCATAGGAGCAGTGCTACCAGGGACAGTTTACGTGGATATTGAGTATTGAGCATTGGAAGGTAAAAATTGTGCAGCTTCTAGCACTGCGAGGGAAGCACCTTTATGAAAAATGGCTTTTCGTGTTTCTTGATCACACCGTTTTCAAGGAAAAATAGTTTTAAAATCCTACATGCACTAGAAAAAAGTTGGGCATGAAAGAGTTAATCTCAAAAGAATTTGCTCGGGAAGTGAGGGCCACACAGTCCTAACGCATTAAAAACTAGGATTTTGAAGCTTTGCGACACAGTCACGATCTCGACGAACTGAATCGAAAGTTATGATACTCGGCGCTCCAGACTCGGTTAGCAAATCGATTTTTGGGATAATTGCATAGCCTTCCTTTATATGAGATAGGCAGAGTAATTCTTGAGAAGATATTTCTTTTTAAATAAATACAGTATCCAGATTACATTCATCAATTTTCGGTTTTGAGTTTTATTTTGAACCCTCAAAAAAAAAAGTCTCAAACGTGACTTCCAGAAGTATCGCTCCTAAGACCCAATGAAATTGACAGCCTTTATCATTTTACTATTAAAACTTGATAATTGAAAACGCGGGTCTCTGAGACCGCAGGTCTTTTTGAGGGTTAATATCTAATAAGATGATTCAAAATCTTATTGGATGATATCTAATAAGATTTTCAATGAGAATTTCAATGAATTATCATTCTTGTATATAAACGAACTAATACACACAAACCGTAGTAATCAGCCGGTGTTCAGTTTTATTGATTTTATTCTAAATTATAAAACTGTTCACAACAAAAGGTGAAGGCTAACGATAATAAAACAAACAATAACGAAACTTTTCAAAAAAAACGCTCAAGCATAAAAAATAGAGAGATGAGTTACGTTATAACGAACCCATCACCAAAATATCCACAGTTATTGCTCATAATATCACCGGATGTTATTGTTGGAAGGAATGTTTTGATCCCGCGGAAATCGCATAAACGTTACTGTTTACGGATCCGTCTAATCATATTTTAGCTACTACATACATATAAAACATCTTATGCTCAACTTGCAACAGCTTACTATTTAATCCTTTTTTTAGATTTTTTTTATTATCTAAAAAGTAAAGTAAGAGCGATATGGACCCAACAGTTTTTTTGTTTCGATTAAAGAGGTTTTAACTTTAGGTTCTTTCGCCTCTTTCACGGTTAAAAAAACCTCTATATGCGGTGTTTGGAGTTGAACCCAAGTAAGCCAGCGTAAGTTCCGCTGTACTTTCGTATCGAACAGTTTTACAAATCTCGCAACATATTTAACAGTAAGCAATTAGTGAATATTTCGTTCAAGTAAACCAAAACATTCATCTTAGTTCAATGTCAACATCACCTGAGTGCAGACTCAATTATCACAACTCCGAACAAGCAGCTTACCTGCAAAAAAGAAGAGAAAAAGCAACAATCAGTACAACTCTCGTTAATCATTTTTAGCACCGAATTCCCTGGAAATGAAACACTTCAAACCTAAAGACAATGTGCAGCGGAACAAAAGGGAGGGCCTTGGAAGGTGGAAGGAGGACACATCGCGCCATATTACCTTTAATTGGATTGTGCGCTCGACAAGTGTGACTTGCATAAACTTTCGCGTTCGCTTCGTCTGTCGTGCCAGAAACAAAAAAAAATATAGGACATCGCACAAGCGAGGACGAAAGACGTTGACAACGGGCGGCAACTTTGGCTTATGATAATGGAGATAATAATGACAGCAGCTAACGATTATGCAGAAGAGAAAAAAAAACTATCCACGAACCGTCGCGCTTCATCGCTTCGTGGTAAACCGAGTTAGTTTAAACGAAGAGTCAAACGATGTTCGCGGTCGTGGTCGGTGTGCCGAATCTAGGAAATGCAAATAACTAAGGCCACGATGGGCATTAGAGCTCAAATGAACGATATGGAAGCTGCAGCCATACTGCCAAATTATGTGGATTTTGTTTCAGAGCTTAATGTGTCAAAAAATTTCAAATTAGTACTTCAAAATAAGGACATTTTTCGTAGCTAGCACAGACCTAAATGATAATGATGATAGTGGCAATTCTAGTCTAGTCTAGTCTATACATACACAGTCAATACATGTAGGGACCCTGGAAAATTGCAGACGTTCGTCCACAATTTTTCTTGTCATTAATAATGTTTGTGGCACATATTGAATATGACACAACCATTAAAGCGGCCAGGCCAACTGTGCAGCGTACAAAATAAAGATGATTCAAAATTACACGGCAATCAAATTATTCATTCAATGAATAATTTAATCAACGGATTATTTTGAACCTTGAATAAGGAAGAAACGTGGACAACCGTACGCAATCGTTTCAATTTGATGGGAGTTTGATAAATCGTTGGGAATGTCTTTGCTAAGAGGGTTACTCCTTTGGTCCTAGGTTCTTGGGATGGGACAGAAGTATTTAGCTCTGCCCTGGCTAATGAGCCAGGGTTATAGTGCCCTTACTCGCTCTGATAATGATGATAGTGGCAATTCTTAACAAAAATGAGCACATTGATTACGTTTGTATAAGGCCTAATGCATATTGATTCAATCGTTTACTCGCATTTTTACATCGATTTTTGATGCTATATAGAAGCATGTCACAAAAAAGTTTTAAACGAAAAATACAAGGCCGAAGTTCCCAAAAAAAACTTGTTCAGCAAGCCAGTTGTAGTTGTGGTTAGAGAAACAAAGTTTTTTACAAGTCTGAAACCATGGATCATGATTTTAAAAATGTATCTGCCTTATTCGTTTTTTCAAGAAGGTTCATTGCGGTATATTAAGGGGTTATATACTTCTTAATTTTTCAAAAAATCGATTTTTTTTATTTCTTTACCTAAAAGTATAACTCCTGGAGAATATTTTCCCAAATTTTTATAGAGATTCGAACAATAGAATGAAAGTTACAGCGCTTCCAAGCGCGCTTCGTCTACCAAGAGCAGTGGTAACTTGAAATTTTAAACTCGATTATATCGAAATGTCGTATTTCAAGAAATGCTTTTTCCGAGATCACGATTGCCAAAAAACCACTCAACAGATTTTCTTAATTTTTTTTTTCAATTGATCGTAATTATTTTTTCTCGTACCTTAACGATTCCTTTTTTCATGCATAAATGTTTGTTTTGTAGATGAGAATTTTTCAATGCAATTTTTAGAGGTTAAAACAGCGATTTTGTACCAAAGACGGTTCCGAATGAAGGAAAAAAATATTATTTGCTCAATTAATCGTTAAGTTACGAGGAATACTCATATACTAATGGAATTTTTTGAGTTTTGGGATTTTAGTTGATCTATTGGTCTTCAATCGTGATCACCGCAAACCTCTTATATAAAAAAGGGTTTCGAGGAAAAATCCATAACTCCGTCAATTATTAATATTATAAATATTTTTATAAACTTATGCTTGTTTATTTCACTGAAAAATATACTACAAAATATTATAAGTTTGATTTAATGAAATGATTGCTTTATGCCTTTACGTAAATTTAAACTTTCTTTAAACCCTTAACAAAGCCAAACAAAAAACCTTTAAATATTTAAAAAATGTCAAAATAAAAAAATTAATTTTCGATTGTCCATCACATCTCGTGCACGCCACTTACTACTGCGTGTGGTGAACTTCCTTCAAGGCGGTGAAACATTCATTAGCTTGCCTATTTAAAATGGCAATATCTTACTTCTCTCTTCTTGTCGTTTGCTTTAATGTTACAGTTGTCCTGATAATCGCGACCAGATGTTCTTCACAGCGTTTGATACTTACGAGTCATAAGCGAAAATGCACCCGCATTGGTATTAGCTTCCTCATTCATGAGGCTGACTTGGGGCAAATACTCGGTGCCAAACCGTGTATCTAGCGGGGAAATTAAATAGATCAAATCTGTTGGATGCTAGCTGTGGTTGTTGCAGGCAAGGAACGATCATCGTTGCTAGTGCTATAATCATATGCTTTTTCTGGAACTTCATCATATCCCAGAGATAGCATAAGGATTAGTGCATTGAGCCGGAGCTTCGTAGGTTGCGGGTTCGAATCTCACCTCTGGGGGATTTTTTTCACATAATTACTTTCGTTTAACTCACCATTGCGATTAGTTTGCCCCGTTGGATACCACCAAAAAAAGCTCGTGTAGACGTGCCTTTATTTTATCGTGTACTATATACAAGAGAATCTTATTTCCAACACTGTCATATTCAACAACACGACAAAGATTGTTCTGCCCAATGAAACTTTCTGCTTGGACTAGCTTGTTGGATGATATCGTTATCGAATGGCGCAGGTGGTGAAACTGAATATAGACGACTTCCGTAAGCCCAAGCTCCATTTGCGCCTTCAGAAAAGAGTACACAAAATTTAAAGTCAACGAACTTGGTGTTGGGATGGAGCAGCGCTTTTTCGTCAATTCAACTGAATGTTATATGTACGGTTCAGATATGTGCGGGGTACAGACTTCGCGATCGCGTGTGTCATCGCGAACGACTCGACTTTTATAACCATGTGCCTTTCGAATATTCGCGTGTGTTCTTGGATGATCGCGTGCGGACCGTGAATCTAATACTTTATTTTTGGTGTACAGCTCAGATGCTAGAAGAAAGTGAGATTTTCAACATCACTAGGGTTCCTGGTCATGTCGCTATGGAACGTGTTGTCTAGTGGATATGTGCTTTATTTTTTGATTGGTATAATTGAATGTATGAACCTCAGTTACTAGGACAGAGGGTAATGGTTTCCGGGCGTGACCGTTTAAAGATCGCGTGAAAACGGACGTTTGTAGGTTCGCGTTTGAGACAGCGTTTGAAACTTCGTAAGTGCTCAAACGTTCACCTTATTACTGGGGTATTATCAAGTTTGCGCGATCGCGGGCGTAGGTGTGCGTTGTTAATCGCGAAGGACTTAAGCGTTCGTCTTTTAACGTATTTGTCGCGTGTGCTCGCATGCATGTGACTTCGCGTGTACAAAACTGGATTTTGAAACCGTGTGGTCATTCATGTATTCGCGCGCGGTTTTGGATGGTCACGCGGACCTTCATTCTGATATTTAGTTTTCGGTGTACAATTCACATTCTGACAGGGAGTAAGTTACCTCATATCACTAGAGTCCCCGGTCATGACGCCATTAAAACTTGTTGTCCAGTGGATATGAGAGCTTTCTTTTTTGGATTGGTCCAATTGAAAGCATGGACCTAGTCTGATGATACCAAGGAGAGAAACTTCCAGAAGTGACCGATTCATGATTGAACGGGCGCGGGAGTTTTTAGGTTCACGCGTGAGACCGCGTTTGAAAATTTATAAGCGGTGAGATGTTCACATTATCACCGGGATGTTATGGTTGCGAGATCGCGGGTGTAGGTGCCGTGGATGGTCGCGAAGGAATCAAGCATTTGTATGTTAACGTGTTTGTCACGTGTATGTGACTTCGCGTGTATAATTTCGATTTTATAATCATGTAGGGTGTATTCTTGAACGATCGTGCGCGGACCGTGAATCTGATGTTTAATTTTTAGTGTATCGTACAGATGGTAGTAGAGTCAGTTTCCCCACATCACTAGAGTTCCAGGTCATGTCAGCATGGAACGTGTTGTTTAGTGAATATGATCGTCATTTTTTTTGATTGGTTCAACTGAAGGCTGCTAGGATCCAGGTTAGACTTCCGCACCTGACCGTTTCATGATCGCGCGAGAGGTGGTTTAATGCTTGAGACCACGTTTGGATAGGTGCTACGTTTACTTAACTACCGGGGTGTTTTCATGTTGGCGAAATTGCGAGCATAAGTATGTGTAGATTAGTGCAATTTCGCAGTCGCGTTTGGTTTGTGTTGTCGTGAAGGATACGAGCGTTTGTACGTTTGTACCTAAATGAGTATTGAGGAATTTAGTAGAGATACACTAATAAATAGAAACATGCCGAATAAAGAAAAAAGCTTTATTAGAAGTTTATAAACTGACCGTACAACAAATCCAATAAAACATGTCAAAAACATACTAAATAACTAAAAGATGGGCAAGTAATGCCTGGGATAAAACCGGAGTGCCGTGTCTGCACTTAGAGCCGAATTGGAATCTAATGATATTTAACGAAAATAATAATAATGATGGAGACAAATATTCAGTTCAATAAATTTACGGCTGGAGTTTACACGAAATGGGCCGTAGCCAATCACAAATTTGCATCTATTCGAGGTTTTGGAAATTCCATAACAAACTACTACCTATCCTAGCGAAACATGGACTTTCCAAATAAGTATATTCAGTTTTTTTAACAACTTTGGTATTCGACAGAATGCCTGGATCCCTATTTAGCTATCGTCGAAAAGGGGTTAAAAAACAGGATAACGTACAGCACCATAGCTAAAAATCAAAACCAACTTTTTATGCCAACAAATTTACAAATCGAAGCAAACTCAAACCATCTACAGGTACTCAAGACCTTCGCCCCAGCGAGCAGTAGTAACAGTGCTGAATTGGGTGATCCGGCACGACCCAACCTGACACCGTTTTTTGTTGTTGTGATTTCCATAGTGCTCCCCATAAGCCTTCTTGCCTCGTTATACTTGCAGTGCATAGTACTCAATATCTTTCCCAGAAACTTGAGTTAAAAGTTTAATAGCCGACCTCGCCATCGCCGCCGTTACCGACCGGGCTATGAGATAACCCGCTTAGCCACTTTTTTTTCAGGGTACAGCCGCCAAAAAAAACCTGCGAAAGTTTCCGGGAGGAAGCTGAACTTCTGGCAAATAAAAGCTATATCGGCGAAGGCAATGAAAGGCGCTAAACTTTCGGGCTTGACTTTTCTAACCTCGGCCTTCCACGAGAGAAGCACGGTATTAAACGTACCCGTCCACCTTTTCAGTTTAGCTTTTTGCCACGTACTTCTATACTCTCTAACGCAAAAACAGATTCGATTTCTGCACACTAACTTGCTCTCGCCTGCCTGCCTGCCTGCCTGGGCCCTGTGTATGGTAGACGTTGTCTTTTCGGCTGGAAGAAGGAACGTGCCAAAGAAGGCGTTTGAGCAAGCTGTTATTAGATTACATGCATGGTCTTAGTTTTCTTGCCCACTGACTAGGCTGGCTTGTTGTTAGTAGCAGAAGTTTGACCCCTTTGTCCGGTTTGCCCATGGGAGTAACACAGCGTACATACAAACCCACACACTACCGGCGTACATATGGGGGGGGGCGGCTAGGCTAGGCTAGGCTAGGCCAGGGGGTTTGGTCCGGTTGGCAGCCCGGTCAGAGTGGTTCGTTGTCAGTTTTAATCACATTGTCGCCACCCGTATTAACAGCACGTATAACAACGACATGACGTTCCGCAGCATGAGGTCATAGTTCCGTCTACTGGCTGGGTGTTATTGGTTAGTCTAATGTTGGCTGTGTTGATGTGCGTTGGTACTGAGTGGAGGGGAAGGTGGGTGGATTTTCACAAGCGAACGGTAAAGGGAGTGCGTGAGGGGAACCAGGCTCGTGGCTGACCGCATTCGTTGGCCATATTCATGCCGACGAGCTGTTAAATAATGCTATTTAATTTGTCTTAATCTATCGAAGAATTATATCAGCATTGGTAATTGAGTGGAATTATTGGGACAAAGTTATGATGCATTTTTACTATGTTCTCAAAGGTAAATACAATACGGTAATTTCTCTCCCAAGTTTTATGGTTATAATCGTTTTATTCACGTCAATTAAACAATAATTTGAAAAAAAAGTATGAAAACGAGTTTTGAGGTTAATTTTTTCTCGATTTTTGAATTATATAAGATATATCTGAGTGAATGTTGGAAGTTGAAAGCAGTGCTGAGCTCCATCACGGTACTGATGGCAAACCTACTAGACAAAAGAGAATGAAAAGGTTTGCTGTCAAAATAGTAAGAAATGCTTATTGAGTTACGGGTCTCACTCCAATAAATTGACAATAGTAAGACAGTTCTCTTCTGAATCTCTCACACATATTGTAATCATTACTGAGAGGAATTGAAAGTGACCATGATTTTATTTACAATATAAATACGGTTATGAGGTTATCTTGTTACAAACAACGAGCTACTATTAACAAAAGGTGATCTCTCACAGATAGATTTGCATAAAAGAAACAGAAAGATGGAGAAAAAATCGACAAAGCACCGCATGCTGCCTAAATATAATACACTGATAATATTTCGTTTACCATATCAATACAAATGGTACTCAATCTGCCCATCACTTCAATGCGTTCTTTCTCGCATGGCTTCTGTGAGGGATAGTTGAAACTGAACCGAACTGAAACATTATGCGAGGAAAATGGAAGTGAAATAACGGTCATTTTTGTGGTGATACGATTATTTCATATTCACCGTCACAATTCACTAGTTGAAAGTTTCTTCTGAAGTTTACTTCAAGTGTTTAATATATTTTATTTTAAAATTTAGTGAGTAAAACAGATACTAGAGTTTTAATATGATTGAATAAATCAAGAATTCACATAGGGTAAAGGACTATTTTGGCCCTATTGCGGAAAATCCCTGTTTCATTAAGTGGAATCAATAGAATGCGTATAAATTGGCATCACCATCTTTGTTTCGTTTCTAATAACCAATTTAATAGCAAAAATGGACTGAAAATGGGAAAATACTACCGTTTGAGCACAGCGAAAACTCGAATCGAATACCCCAATTTTAGCACTACTATTTGTTTTTGTTTTTTTGTGAGTCAATTTTTCCATTTTTTATGTTGTAACGACATTTAATTAGCAAGGGACTGGAAGGTGCAGAATATTTTTCATTTATAAGAGCCATAGTACTTAAAGAAGAGCGAGGAGTTGAAGGAAGAATGTTTAGAAAAGCGTGGACTAGGGTCATATGAGTAAGCTTAGAGTTTCCCGGTGCTTTAACCTTTCCTATGTTCTGTTGTTCATGTATGTGATTCTGACATGATAGGTGTAAATTTTCAAAATTCAATGCAAATTTGATAGCGCTGATATGCGCTTTTTTGTTGGTGAAAGAAAGTATTCTCTGGGTGGGAGATATTTGTTCCAATTGGCTCCTGTTTTAGCAGTAATAATCGGGCGACTGAGGCGGCCGCATCCTAATATTCGTCTTCTCGTTTGTTGTTAATATGCAGTCTCTCGAAATAGTACATCCGACAAGGTTTAATGAAAGCATGCGATTTAAATCACAATTCTTTTCGTTCAAAATATGCGATTCGATGCATGAAATTAGCGGGAATCAATCACAAACGAGCCTCGGTCGGAAATTTTAACGTCGTTTTTTTCATTGTGTTTGCTACCTGTCAGCCATCGGGAATAAAAACAGTTATCTGCTAGTAGCATATAAAGGCACAAACCAATTGAATCGTAGTGCCCCGACCATGCACAGCTCACAAATATTTCCTAATCGGTATGGCACAGACATTTGAGGAGATGTTTCGTTCGCTTCAAAGAGCTCAGTAGGAATTAAAATAGAAACAAATTTGTAGCGGACGTATATTTCAAACATTTTATCATTTTTGTCTTCGGTTGGGGTACCATACTGACGGATCTGACCGAGATTTTCGCTTTTTCCTAAAAGTATTCGAAAGATTTTTCAAAACGCAGTTTGCCCTTTATTAATGCATGTCATGCATACTGCAAAGTGAAAACAACATTGCTGAACAAATTTTCGACAAAATGGCGAAGAACTTGGTTAATTCAATGCAGTACAACAAAAGACACAATCGTTATAAAGCAAAACTGTTTCAAATGGGTGATAACCTAAGTAACAATTCAAGTTTTATAGCACGCTACAAATACAATCTAGGTTTTATCAGTGGCTATAAAACTACCGTAAAACCTCAATTGTTGCTAGGGAATAGAAACAGACCGACAATAGGTTAATCATCTTTTTTTTTGAAAATACGAACTAGGAAACAGTTCCTGTAAAATCCAGTTTCCAGTTTAAATAACTAAGCCTGGACTTCAGGTTTCAACAATCTTTTTTTTTAAAAAAAATGAGAAACACTGAATTTTACTAGGTTTAAAAGTCATAACCCATTATTTCAAAACTATGATGAAAGGTCGAAAGACAAAAAATTAAAAAGACGAATGACTACCCAAATAGCAATTCTGGTGCATTCTAAGTTTTGAGAAGGGCTTCAAGAGCTTCATAAAACCTCGATTGTTACTAGGGCATAGACGGCAGAAGATTGAAATGGACAAAATGTCGAAAGCTAATTAGGCCGAAAGGACAAGACCTCGAAAAGGTCGAAGGTAACAAGAATTAGAAAGGGACACAACATCGAAAGAGACACAGAAGATTGAAACTAAAATATTTATTTTAAATTTTTCGAAACAAAACGACATAAACTAAATACTTGAATTAACAGCTTACATTTATCAAAAGCTGCTTTCAAACAGAGAATAAATTTCATTAATAGAGGGATTCCATGAGAAACAGGCTGACCACAAAATATGACCATCGTCGATTCGAACGAAACTTTGAACTTGTGTTCGGTTTATTAATCTCCGTGATTTTCTCTGAGAATTGCAATATTTTGATGCAAGAGCATTTTTTAAAAAGGGCGTAAACATTTCTACGTGCATTAATTTCAATTTTTTTTGTTCGGTTAATGTATTTTATACACCAAAACTTTTTGAGAGCGAGTTACAGGGAATGAATATTCCTGTAAGAAAAAATATGCACTGAAAAAAATGTTGTGTCAAATTTCACAAAAACAAAAATTTGTGTTAAAAATTAAAATTGCAAAAAAAACCCATTTGTTCTATGTTTTTATATTTATTTTGTCAACAAAAACTTAAAAAAAGAAACATTTTGAATCTAATTTATGATGAAAACTTTTCGAAAAAAAAGTTTTTCTAACAATAACTTTATACATGTTTCAAAATTTCATAATAATTGACATACAAAACTGTAATTGTATTACAGAATATAATATTATGAATCATTTTAAATCGAAATGCATTTTGCAAAAATCTTCTAAAATGCTAAAGTTTTCGAGATATTTGGAACTTTGTTCCAACAAAAACAGTTAATTCGTGTGATTATACACTTTTTAAATGTTATTCGCGTTACCCCATCATAAACTGTCAAAAATCTAATGTATATCGTTGTAAAGACGTAAAAGAAACTTTTTCAGTGTATTTGGATCATGGAGAAGCGTTCAATAAAAAAGATTTCTTAACAACAACTTTCGAGATATTTCTATAATCCGTACTATTTGCAGTCAAAAATACAATTTTCTTTTTGAATATGATTCTAAACGTCATTTTAAATCAAAATGCTCGCAACAAAAATTTTCTGAGATGGAGTGGTACTAGAGATATTTTAAATTTTGTTTTAACAACGCAAGTCTTTTTTTTAATTACGGCCTTTTCAGAAGTTATTCGCGATTCTCTATCAACAACAATATATTTTTCAAAGGGCCCATAACATTTCCTGTAACTTCTCTTTTAATATCAAGGCGATATTATAACCCATTTAAAAGCTACATGAAAACAACCAAAATATGATCGAACTATTTAGTTTAATAATAAGACCCTATGGTTCAATAGTATTTTGATTGTTTTCGTATAGCTTTCAAATGGTTTACAATATCGCCTTGATGTCAAAGAGAAAGTTGCAGGAAATGTTATGGGCCTTTTGAAAAACTTATTGTTGTTGATGGAATCGAATAACTTCTGAAAAGGCCGTAATAAAACAAATGAAATGTGCTGTTAAAACAAAATTCAAAATATCTCGAGAACTACTACATTTCAGAAATTTTGTGTTATTAACATTTTGATTTAAAGTAGCGTTTAAAATCATATTCAAAAAGAAAATTGTATTTTCTTGTATAGTGTGAATTATGAAAATATGTCAAAAGTTGTTGTTAGGAAAACTTGTTTATTGAATGCTTCTCCATGATCCAAATACACTGAAAAAGTTTCTTTTATGTCTTTAAAACAATAATCATTAGACTTTTGACATTTTGTAATGGGGTAACGGGAATAACTTTTAAAAAGAAGATAATCACACGAATTAACTGTTTTTGCTGGAACAAAATTCCAAATATCTGGAAAACTGTCGCATTTTGGAAGATTTTTGTTACATGCATTTTGATTTAAATTGAAACTTAGAATTATATTCTGTAATAAAATTACAGTTTTGTATGTCAATTAGTGTGTAATTTATTGCATTGCCAGAAAAAAAAAATTTTACCGATGGAAAACTATCATACAATTACATTCAAAATGTTTCTTTTCTCTTTAGGGTTTTGTTGACAAAATATAAAAAATTAGAAAAAATGTTTTTTTTTTTCAATTTAAATTTTTAACACAAATTTTTGTTTTTGTGAAAAATGTGAAACACAATATTTTTCAGTGTACATTTTTTTCGTGCATAAATATTCATTCCCTCAAAATCGTTCTTTGAAAGTTTTGCTGCATAAAAAAAATTGAAATTAATTCACGTATTCAAAAATGAAACTGAATTAATGTAAAAAAAATTTCTTGCGCTATTTAGCGGAGAAATTTGTTTCAGAATAATATATTTTTTATTCATGATTTTTTATTGTGATTTTTGAAGTTCATCAAATTTTTAATTTATGAATCGTGAAGTTTACCAAATTGACTATTTAGCTATCACTTGTAAATAGACCAGAACTCGTAAAATCTCATGGACTAATCATTTGTCTTCTACTGGTAGGAGTCGAGCTTAGGCATAATTACTAGACGACGAACCGTGTACCAGTCTTGGGATTTTCTTAACAGCCTCTATGCAAGCTTTCCGGTGTAATTTTTTTACTAAATGAAATCAGAACAGTTCACAAAAAACCCAAGAAATTTTTTATGTCATTCGAAAGATTTTAATGAGACAAGAAAAGAGTGAGTGTGTCTTTTACATCCCAAGCAGCACTTGTAACAAGCAAGGACAACGATTAGTTGCATAAGCAAAGGCTTTTACACGTGCGCTTTTTGGGTTGCTAAACCAGCGCAATAATGGTTGTCATATACCTTTAAGTAACGAATTATGTTGCTGAAACTGCTAGTCAACAACTGGTGTTGGTCGGGATACTGTACGTATCGAGCTTCGTCAATAGGTACCACATGGTATTGCTTACCGGCTCGGGTCTGGCCAATGTTTATTCTTTGAGGCTTCGGTTGGGTTGTTTATTTGCTCGGTGGTAACATTTTTAGCCTTCTCGGAGATTGATTCGCCGCACAGTACGGGTCTGTACTCCATTATGCATAAATACGTTAAGCATACGGACGTTAGGCACAATGCTGTTAACCAACGTTAGTCATAATGGACGATTGGCATAATGGACGCTACGCATAAATTATCATGATGATGAATAACAAAAATTACGAATTTATAACGGCGGTGGCGTTTGATGGTAAGAGTGTGAATGTTAGAATTTTTAATGATCTTGTAGAAATAAGCTGTAAGCTGACCAATCTCGATCAACATTTTATCCTACTATATAAACTTGAAGATATAATTGTTCAAATAAAAGAAGCGAATGCTTACCATGGGAGGACTCATTTGTATTTAGGTATAGAAAATTCTTTGATTAATGGTTACATACATGTATGTTGAATCTATCTAATCAATTTAACTTGAAGAACAGCTCATGAATTGAAGAACGATCAATTTTATTATTATTCATTAAACCAATATACAAATAAGGTTGCTTCTCAATGATTCTTTTTTTAACCACTCGAACCATTGTACTTTAGGATAATCCAGCAGTTTTGCCAGCTACCGAATTGACGAAGATGGAATTCAGAGGTAACTGTGCCTCATTTGTTCCTTCTCTTACATGATAATTTTTTCGGAACCATGTTAGTTTAAAACTGCTTAAAAATCGGTGCGGAACTGTTTACAAATTACAAAACAAATTAGGGTGATGTGCCTATTATGGCAGTAGAGCCTATTGTGACCCTATTTCGTACCCCTTGGTTTCGAACCAAGCATATGAGATAATGACACTATCGATTTGGCTAAAACAGGTGAGAAAAAATAAGCTCAAGTTTTATTCTTTATTTGTTGTGCACATATGTATTTAGAACTATTCTCTAAATCCAACTTTTAATTAAAACAAAATCACCTTATTGAAATATCTACTAATCCGCCTCACTCACGTAGTGAACCGAAACTGGATGCAACGGCGCTTAGCAAAATAAACACTTACGAGCCAGCATTTACCGCCTCATATCTCGTTATTCCAGCACAAATATACTAAACATTGCACTGATACATACCTTTATTTTAGCTGGAGAATCTTTTTACGATAATTTCACTTTAAAATCACTCGTCAAACACTAGAATAGGCCTAGTGTTATAATAGGATAAAACTAAATACGGGGGTTCCTATTATTGGCATGTTTTGCTGATACACTACCACAATCAAAACCAACTTTTTGTATCCATCATACAGAAAAGAATCACCAGTGCGGCCAAACCAAAACATGAACTTGTAAATATAATGTAATGCAATTTCAGGTATAAGTAATCAATTACTTCTAGTTATTCAACTAATTGTTGATTGCAGATATTTTATTTTCATCTGCACATACAATTCGGATCGTAAGAAAGCAATGTGTGATGTGAAACTTGTCATTCCAGTTGCTAACCTTCGAATGGTTTTTTTTTCTGCGTGCGCAATTCTGGGCGCTCTTCTACTAACAGCTGATGAGTTTCATTGATGTGCGTGATGTTTACGTTTGTTTTGATCGGCTGAAAAAAGCAGAATGATTCGTTTTACAAATCACACGTTGGCGTCCATGATCTGGATACCTAGTTAGAATCGACGCAAATGGAATATGAGGCATTGCGTTTCAACTAGATTGTTTTTCGATGAGGTGGAAATTGGCACACCCATGAGGCGATAATTGGATCATTGAGGTGGGAATAGATGCACAGAATGGAACATTTATTTTTATTTATGCTGAAAATTGAGGCAATTCTGCTAAATAAGCATTATATAGATGTTTAAGAAACAGTACACTGAAACTTTATTCTGAGAAAGGTTATAGATAATATGGCTTCTTTTAAAGTTGTTCAAAAAATAGTGCGACCCTCTCCCTAATGGTGCCAAAATAGGCTCATCACCCTATCTAGCTTTTAAATACTTCTAACTAAGTAATTCAGGTTTAAATGACATACATTGTCTCTTTTGCTTTTCTTTGCACAATTGCTTAGAAAAATCCGAACCCTTCCTATAACGCATAACCTTCCTTTTTTTTAAATTACTCTATCTAGTAGAAAATTTGATTACTGAACGTGCTATGCCCTAGCGATAGGCGTTGTTTCTTGAACGTTGAATCCTTACTTATACAATCGCGCCAGAAAAACAACGTATCGCTGTAGAAGAATTGAACATCTGAAACCTCGACCGCAACTCCACCCTAACGGAAATGCCACATCGCTGAGTAACCCTCGAGAGAGAAAAGTATTTTAATTATTTTGTTTTGATTCCTTTACTTCATGCTGCGTTGGCAAGAGCCAACTTGTTTTTTCGCTATAGTGACTAATGATGGTCGTAAATGTACACATTCGTCATATTCCGATCGGAGGGACTCGATCCAGACATTCGTCATCTTTTCACGGCCTGCTTCTACCACATCGTCGTACCACAACCGTCCTACCGTCAAACCAATGAAGAGCAGAGTTCAACGCAGCATTTGTACACAACAACCTAGTTGAGCTGTGGGAAGGTTTAACTCCAAGCTTCATAAGCCTGTTCGATCGTGCCTACCTGATGAATGACGGTATCCGTCATTGTCGCAGTTGTTTACAACTTTAGCCAGTAGCCGGTTTAAAAATAGCACGCCTGGTATGCCGTTGTATGTATCTATTTGCGATAGTGGACGGTTTGATGATGCCGGAGGCTGGGCTTATTTCATCGCGTTTTAAAAATAAGTTATTGTTTTATATTGCCAATGTGACGTTTAGTTTAGGTAGTGTAAAAGCTTGAGGCATGACATTTGAACTAGTGTCACTAATTTCAACGATCCTACACGACATCGACAACGATTACAACTATCCAAATCAAATTAATCAAACCATCGCGTAACACAATTTCTCAGATTTCCCATCAATTCATATTCATTAAAAGCACACTAATCTCCTAATTAGCAACTAGTAACTATTCCACATAATCATTTCCGAGATCTCGGCAATCAATTGCGTTCCAATAGTAAATATACTGCACAAATTCGCATGCTTGGCGTAACGACGGCAAACACCCGTAGCCTCCATTGCATTGCTGCCCGTGCAGCAGCTAGCCTGGGAAGCATTCTGATATTGCGGTGGCGGCCAAGCGCGCGGCTGTGATGACGATCTAATCTGGTATGAAAAATTCACACCACCCCGCATCATCCCAGGCTCGACCACAAACCAGTTGCTGGGCTGGGTAGCTAGCTAACTACCCCATACAGATTGCAGTGATTCCCCAACCGCTCGTAAATTATTGATGTCAAGTGTGCTCTGGTTGAACACAACAGAAATCCCCAGATTTGGGCAGAGTATGACCAGAACGTATCTGGGAATCAGGTCAATGGATGGGAAATTAATTGCATTTTGTACACAAAAACAAACATACAAATTTTCGGATGGATATTTTTGGATCAGTTGCGTCCGGACCCTTTCTCCCCTGTAGGTCCACTCGCCTAAAGCGGAAGTCGGGTCTTGAATTGGCGTTGGTGGAAAACCCTAACGATTTTAGCGTGATTGTAGTAGTAGGGGAGAAACGGGGAGCACAGACGCGGTTATCACATGGCGTTGATCTTAATTCATTCTAATGATCTTGCAACTAAGGCACTAATGGCGCCATATGGAGGATGCAATAATCTGACAGCGTGAGCGAGTGTTGCATTGTGTTTAATGTTTCGCATCCGGATGTGGTGTATGCCAACACGATAGTGATTGGTTTTAATCTCTTCGAGTGTTGGGGTTAACATGATCCATTAAAAATCACACCATTTTTCTAGATCGATATCTAGAAGTTTGAAAATTCTTGACTTTCATGCAGACTAATAATTTTTCAACGGGATCTGAGTTTTTGGATATCCCGACTGGGCTGTACTAAAATGGGGGCGAGTCATTTCGCCGAAGGTTATTTAACCGAATGCCGTTTTGCCGAATGGACATTTCGCTGAATTGATCATGTCTCCAAATCCTATTTTACTAAACGTATTATTGTATTAAATTTTTGTACATTGTAGTGTATCATTTCAATAACATTCTGTATTTTTTCTATGTAAAAATATTGACAAACGACTCGGTGACGAAGCTTTTTGTAGAACGTCTCTGGAAAAAAAGGTTTGCTGTGTTACCTGCCATTCAAGAACTACTTTACCGATTTCTTTCAAACTTTAAATATACAGGTCGGACTCGATTATCCGGGGATTCGATTATCCGGGGATTCGATTATCCGTGATTCGATTATCCGGGGAAAATGATTCGATTATCCGGGTGTTTTGAAAAAAATCAAATTTCAACTATAATGTTTTATTATAGTGCTAATTCGATCATTGCAGTCAATAGAACATTTTTTCGGGCAATTTGGAGGTCTAGGGTTAACCTCCTCTCAAATTTTAACCTACCTCAAAAATAGCTTATATATGGGTTATTCCGCGCAAAGTGACCTAAAAAACAAAACTTGGAACCGACCTTCATGGATTGGAACCAGTTTTGAAGAAATTGTTCATTTAGAGCCAATATATAATAACCTAAATTGTTGTGTCGTTTAAACAGCCCCTCAGTCCATGGGAACACTCTTAACCGTTATGTGTCCGACGCGGTACCCGGATACCTTTTTAGGTTGAAAAATAATGAAATTCCGATGTTTTATCCGTAGCTGGAAATTGAAACTTTGTGACATCTTGGAACTTCACTAAGTCAAGTTTTTGGGGTAATAATGTTTTTGATGTAGTAAGAAGGCAGTGAGGAGGGGCTCCTGAATTTTTTACTACGTCACAGGCCGACGTGGATACCCGGGTACCCCCAAAACTGAAATGCCAATAACTAAGGTAATTTCTAACCGATTTTGATGCTTTTGGGTGTTTTGGATTCAAGAACTCATCACTTTTAGACTTGGTAAAAATGAATCGGGTTATTTCAACCGGTTCTCGGGAATCCGGATTTCCGGAAGCATGTTCCAGTGCTTGGATACTATTTGTGAATATCAATGGAATACTAGCAATATGGGTATCAAAATTCTTGGCATAGCATCAATAGACTGTATCTCATGGTATTGGAACCATTTAGTGATTTCACCACGGAACGGACATTCCGGAGCAGGTTCCCGTAGGGCCGTGAATGGCCATTCCATTCCAATTCCATTTTTCAAACTACCATAGGGTCCCGTAACAATAAATAATAGACTTCCGAGACAATTTGAAGTGTTTTGATACTCATTTTGCTAGGGCATTATTTAAATTTACAAATCATACCCTAGTACTGGAACATTACTCATGAAAATCCGGATCACCAAGAACCAGATCCATTCATCCGGTTCAATGTTACAGAATCCAAAAGTGGACGAGTTCCTGAATCTATAACATCTAAAAGTGTCAAAATCGGTTAAAGGAAGCCATAGTTATGAGCATTTTAATTTGTGGGTACCCGGGTACCCTCGTTGGCCTGTTATAGGTGTTTTTTGTTGGACACATAACGGTTAATTTTAACAAATTGTTTAAAAAAATGTTTTTCTTCGGATTATATCTCTGGTACTGTTTGCACTAGAATCAATCAGCGAGATATTTTTTTAAAGATTTGTTTAGGGATTCCAAAAAAATGAAAAGTTTTTAATGCCAATATTGCCAAATATGCAACTTTTTAATTTTACACTAAAAGTACATTTTCCTCGTAATACATCGGTTACTTTAGGCCACATAAAACGTCATTATACCTACATTGCTCGGTCGGTTTCTGGATATCTCTTGGGATAATGATGACATGCTTCTCAGGATTCTGTTTGGATACTTTTCAAGATTCTGATCGAAGTTTTCTTAGCATCCCAATGGAATCTATTTCAGAACTTCGATTCAATATTTATCCGTATTTCTACGGCTTTTTCTCTGAATTTTGATGTAGGATTCTAGAGAAAAGCTTCTTAAATGTCTAGTGGAATATTTCTCAAGATAGAATTCTGCTGAAGATTATGCTTTATTTCAGATACTGACAGAATCATGGTCCTATTATCATTGGAATCCGGTGTAATATTCTGATGAATATCCTGCTTTGAGTTCCAGTGGACTTTGACACAAACAATATTGCTCTTCTCCCATTATCCCCTTCAATAAGTGATTCCTGCTCAGAATTCCAATAGCATCTTTAACCCGTTCGTGCCCTTCTGGTTGATGAACAACCATGTTTCTATATGACTATAACGTTTGGTTTACACAACGTCAAGTAAGGCTAATAACTGCGACTAAGATCTTTCATTTGAGCACTAAAAGTTATAAATATTAGCATTAGAACAGAAGTTATTACAATTAATCTGGTTGGGTTCCGCTGAAGCAGTGCTGCCAGGGATAGTTTTTGTTAACGGCGAAAATGAAATTTTGGAATATTTTCTTAGCCTGGGAATATTATTGAAAACTGCTAAAACTTTCTAATTTAGATTGCCCTCAATTACCTTTTTCATGCAATTGGACTAGATCGGAAGGTAAATATTGAGCAGCAGCAAAAGAAGCACATATCTTTCTTAAACCAGGTTTTTCGTGTTTCTTGACGCCAACAGTTTTAAGGAAAAATAGTTTGGGACCCTATACGTGGTAGAAAAAAGTTGGTCAAGAAATGGTTAACGAGATTCCGAAAAGAGACCCGGCCGTCACTGGAGGTGATTTCAATTCTTGGGTAGCTCAAGCAAAGATGGATGATAGGCTATGTAAAGAGGGCGCCAGCAGTACTTCTCGCTGAGGCGCCCGGGAACCTGGTAGTCCTTCGCTAGTGACAAGTATGAGTGGGACAGTTTGCGAAGACTACTCGCGTAGTTATTACCTGACAATCCAGCATATGTCAACTAAACGATGCTACAAGGACAAGGATCTCTTTGTGGGTGCGCAACACGCACTCTTCTAATTAGAATGACTAGACATGTTAGCTGTGATATGTGACACTCCACGTAAATTAAACTGGAGCCAAGAAACAGACGACCCCCAGTTTACTTATTAAATTTTTTTCTGGTATTCGAGTAATCGAATCAGTTACCTCGGAAAATCTAAGCCCTGGGTAATCGAGTTTGACTTGTATTGCAAAAGACATACCTTATTAAAAAGTTTATCTTCGAATTCTTGTACAAATAGCTATAAGCAACTGATACATATCGTTAACTCGTTACCAATATGAATAATAAATGAAAACCAACTGAAAATACAAATCATACCCTGAAAGTCTGAAAAATCGACTAGGGCCAAAATAGGTACATTTATATTTACCATAATAGGAAAATTTGTCCTGGTCATTTTATTTCCAATTTCTCCACGAATGAAGCTTAAATTCATGAAAAAACGCCAAAAAAAATTTGATTCGATTATCCGGGTGATTCGATTATCCGGGGTGAGATTTTTTTCAAATCCCCGGATAATCGAGTCCGACCTGTACATTCTATGTGAAAAATACCTGATCCCTACGTTGAGTTTTTGAGAAAAATTTTCTATAAGGGTTTTTTTACTCATTTGAAATAAAAATTTTTATATTTCTCACAAAAAATTCCGTCTTTTTATGAGCAAAACGTGGGTGTTTATCAACAAGATGGGCATGAAGGGGTTTAAGTGTTATCCCAAAAATACGTGAATTAAAATTTAAACAACGGCTCCTCCTGGTTTTTATTTGAGCAAAATACAAAATTGAACTTTTTAATGGATCGAGATATTGACTGCCTACGATGAAGTTGAAGAACAACATATTTTAAACAAATTTGTTGAAGACATGCGAGCTTTATCTTTCAAATTTCACAATCCACAATAAATCCAAAACTAAGCTTCAGGGTGTTCCTACCAAAAATATTCCAATCATATAGCTTTTGTTTTGGCGAGCTTTTTACTGCCCAAGCTCCACTCCTACCAGCAGAAGACAAAAAATTAGCCCGAAAGATTTTAAGGCTGTTTCTAATGACCCTGCCACTTCTAGTTTTCCGATCTGTATATTTCACATCCTTCCTCTCACTAGAGTACTATGGCTCTAAATTTTCATAACTTTCCCTACTCAGTCATCTCTAGCTAATTAAATATCGTTGAAAAGTAAAGCAGTAAATTAGAATTATCGCGAAAAAGTTGAATAATGCGGTTTCTACGGTGTAAGGTGTAATCAAGCGCCTCCGCGAACGCAAGATTATGTTCCAGAAACTGTTAGGGATAAAACTAGAACGTAGGACGCGATTTGAAATGGTACGACCATACTGACGAAGTACGAAACAAATGTCAAGATTGATTTTAAACAGGTTCCCGGACAAAAGTTTTACCAAACACCACAGCACGTGTGCACAGTGGGACGACTTAGAACAAAAGGTGGACTAAAGTCCAAACTTTGCCATATCGGTTTAAATAGGACGATATTATGTAATTTTGGTACGCTGAATTCGTTTTTGATATTAAAACATTTCAAAAATAAGCGTTTACTATTCATTAGGGTGTCTCGAAGTCGTTCTTAAAATTTGGGTATATTAATTTTCGTGTACTAAATCGTTTTTGATATTAACACATGTAAAAAAAACATATTATACGTTGGGGTGGCTCAAAGAATTATTTTGTAGATAGAATTTTTTTTTTTAAAGTTTTTGTGCGCTATATTTCTATTTTAATTATAAAAATAGAAATTAGCTTTACTACTTATTAGAGTGGCTCAAAAGTAAGTATTTTGTCTTTTATAATGATTTTTTTCAACAGTAATTTTGGCATTTATTTTCCATACTGAAATGAATTAATTGACAACTCGTTATGGGGCTTCAGAAATGACTATTCTGTTTTTACGAAACAAATAATATATGTTCGACTAATTTTGGAATATTTATTTCGTCAGTGGGTTACTTGATATGAAAACTACATTCTCTATCATTTTCAAAACAAACATTTTTAGCATCTTAGTGGAATGTTTAATTACATTCACTAATCAACAAGATTATTAACATTTTTTTTTCGTAGGTGTGGTTTAAGTTACTTAGATTGCTTATTTCATATCATAAATAAAAATAAATCCAAAACCTTTTTTTCGTGCATACAGTTCATTTAAAAATGGTCTTATTTTATTTGGATAATATCACATACCCTTAAGCTGTATCAGTGCTATGCAAATTCGGATCAAAATAGTCTCACTAAATGACTAGAACTTAACTGTGTTCACTCTATTTGACAGTTATTGCGCAATTTACCAAATAAAATAGTTCCAGAAACATTTTATACCCTATTTCAGATGGTTGAAAATGTTTGCTGATTTTCAATCAGTCTTAATACCTCTACCATCTAAAAAATCATACTTCCCACTCGGCTCCTTATTACTGATCAATACTCAATACTATTTGAAAGTTGTGCATGTATTCGTGTCATTATCCTAGCAATAAAGTGATTATTCAAATTCAATATCAGTAATAACCATGCGTCTCCATTCACAGTTTTTTATATTTTGACTGCTTATCGCAAGTTTTCGCAAAACTAGCATGTACTCATTTGAAAGAGAAAATTAAAAGCTTAATTAAATACTAACAAAAGTAGCTAGTGACTTATTTTTGGCGATTTTATAATGTAATTTTATCACACCGATAATTTTGGTGAAGTAATGCAATGCATAAAATCAACCATTTCTTTGAAAAACGAAAATAACCGGATGTAGTTCCTATGATCAAATTATACAAAAAACACTTGAATTACGCCCTTAAAAAAGCTGCCAAAAATTCATTTTACGTTCAAATCACTTAAAATCTCGCAAAAATGTCTCTGATGGCTCAGCTGATAGGAGAAAAATACTAGCGAGAATATCGCATAACATTCATATATGGACTTAAGTCCGGGTTCGTCCCACTGTGGTGTGGTGTGGATGTACAACGTTATTGCGTAATAGATTTGTAATAAACGATCAGGAACCCACGATTATTTGTTTATTTTGGTTATGTACATTTTTACCTTCGAGTCTTTTGTCTCTCTGTTTTGGGTTAGAAGATCTTGGGAGTTGTTCCCAGATGAGCTGTGTATAAAACAATCGATTTACCACCTACGTCAGCAATGCCCCAAGAAAGCCACTTGGAACCGTTGATGTTTCTGCTGTACTTCAATGGTGTAATTAAGTAACAAATGGCGAAGACGACTTTTTGAAATTTCACAAATTTGATTTGTTAACCCTTTGCGAAGCGATGTTTTTTATTGTCGATCTTGTTATTTTTAGGTTCATATGGGTTTTCGGGGTCGCTGGTTCTGATTCTGACGTCGAAAATGTAAAATTCAAAATGGCGGATCCAATATGGCGACTGTGCTTGGATAAATTTCATGTTTTTATATTGGCCTAAAACGTCGTACAAAGAGGTTTTCGGGGTCACTGATTCTGATTCTGACGTCGAAAATGTAAAATTCCAAAATGACCGATCCAATATGGCGACTTTGCTTAGTTAAATTTGATATTTTTTATGTTGGCCTAAAACGTCTTGCAAGGAGGTTTTCTGGGTCCCTGATTCTGATTCTGACGTTGAAAATGTAAAATTAAAAATGGTGGATCCAACATGGTGACTCTGCGACCCAAAAAACCCTGTGAATAGAATTTTATACTGACTGTAACAAAATTTGCCAATTTTGAAAAAAAATGGTTGCCATTTTTAGGCGCCATTTTGAATTTTCCCAATTATTACATCAGAATCGCAATCAGCGACCCCAAAGACTCTCGAAAATGCAGTTTTGTGCTATTTGTAAAAAAAATCGCTAATTTCGTAAAAAAATGGCTGCCATTATGTAGCCGCCATTTTGAAATTTCAAATTCTATTATCAGAATCGTAATCAAAAACCACATAATCTATTTCTATGCCAGTTTCTGTTCAAACGAAAAGAAGGGAGTTGCAAAATACATTTCTTTTCTGAATATATTAAAAGACTAAGTTAAGTTTTAGCAAAAAGTTAAAATTCTTGCCAAATTTATGTTCTAAAACACTGGCCTAAAAATCATTTTTAACCAGATCACTTCAGATGTCGATCGCGACATGTCACAAAAACTCTGCGTCTACGATTTTCCAAAACTTTTAGTTGAACAGTGAACAACGATTAACTCTATTTCATACTTTTGTGATTATTTTAATGACCTATTTTAGTGCACAACTTGTTAGTTGAAGTATATGAGACAAATAAAGTTATAACAAATCCGACATTCGTGATGTTTACTTCCACACATTAAAAATTGAAAAATATCACGTACCAATCAAGAAAGGTATAGACTCTCTGCTGAAAAACAATGTGCTATTCTGCACTATTCTTAAGAAAAGGAAGGAGGAATATACAGGGTGTTTGGTTCATGGTTAAGAATCTCTCGGGGGATGATAGACTATCATACTTGGAGAAAAAAATTGTTCTACACATACCCTCAAATCTCAACCGTTACAGAGTTATTGAACTTTTTGTGTAAAAAACTTATTTGTCTTAAAATACCTCTAACTTTAAAAGTATACTTTGTATTTTAAATCTTTTAGTTCCATTCGAAAGGTGAGAAAATTTCCTATTGAATGGTGTTCTCATATCTTTTAGCTAATTAGTTTTAATTACCTTTTAGCTGTAATGTAGTTAGAAGTTAGTGTTTTTGAGGAGGTTTTTGCTAATTTTCTCGAAATAATGAAGTATGATTATAGCAATATCCATGATCCAAAAGTTGGGTTTTAGGACGATTCATAATTTGTTCTTGGACGTCATATTCCTATCTCTTCTCATTTCTTTGTAATTTCATTACCATACTTTTCCTGTAACCGACTGGCAAGTGCTTAAAAGACTCTAATCTAAAAAATATGCTTTATATCGCTATTTACAAGATTTCATTGGAAAGCTGAGAAAATGTCCTATCAGTGTATGTACAAATATCTTTTAGTTAGGTGTACTAAATGATTTTTTACTAACGAAATAACTCAGAATTTGTGTTTTTTGGAGAGTTTTTTAATTATTCTAATTATTAATCAACAAAATTTATCGTTACTCTTGTTCATTTGATGCCCTTTAATGTTCTCTATCACTTTTTATTTGACACTTTGTCTATATTTCTTTTCATTTCAAACACCCTGTAGAGGAACCCGGGGCTATTAAAACAGTGAAGGTTATTTGGACCCCCTCGATTTCTCAGAAAATCGCAAGACTTTCTGACTGACGTACATATTCTAAAACATAAATTTTGAGAGCTGAATTTATTTCTATTTTTTACAAAGGAGATACGACGTGTTTCATTATTATATCATCCTCAAAACAAAAATCATTACAATGGTAAAACCGTGATTAAAGTAACTAATAAAAGTGAAAAAAATAACAGATTAGTGCTTTGAAATGCGTGAATTGACGTTCACCACTTTTGAGCGAAAAGAGCTTACGGGGCTATTCGGGCCCCCTATTCCATCAACCACACCGTTCAGCGGCTTGCGGCATGCGGCTGCGCACACCATTGCACACGTCACAGCAAAGAAAATACATGATGCGCCAATCGACAGCTGTGACTGACCAGATTTGATTTTTGCAAAGCAATTTATTTTTTTGACGTTTTAAGAAGTTTCATAGGTAAACATAATTCCCCTGTAAAAAATTAAAAAAAAAGATGGTCTGAATTGCCCCGTAGGAATCTCCGAATTACCCATACATTATAAAAGGATGGGAAAACGTAAAGATTTGCAAATCGTTGCCTAGCGCTGCCATGAAGTGATGAAAATGAACCTTTTAAGGCATCAAAATGTAGCTGAGGTTTCAAACTAACGATTAGGACCTTTGACCGGTAAATGTTTTCACATCTATCCACCTAAAAGGGCGCTTTGCTTAGGAAGATTCGAATAGCCCCGGGTTTCTCTATTGTGTAGGATCTCAACATCACACTTTTTGCGAAGGAAAAAATGCTCGAAAATAGAATAAATCGATTTTTACCTAATAAATTATTAAAACAATGTTACGTCTTGACAAGCAATTTGATGCCGCAGTCAATTTTTCGTGTCGTCCATGACAAATGAATTCCTTTAATTGTTCAATTAAGCAGATTGGCGGAGAGGTAGTAAATTTGCCAAAATAACGTCAAAATAATTAGATTACACTCACTGTTATAATGAATGTAATATAGGAAATTATGTTTTCAACGGTAAGGAAAAAGGAAATTTAACTAATTAACTAAAAGAATGAAGAATGTTATTCAAAAGCAACAATGTGCATTTTTTAATATATGATGTATGATATAAAAACAAGACTGTCGGAAACACAATCTCAATTTTAACGATCTGAATTGATATACTTCCCCAATATTAAGATTTCTTTTCGGTGATTATGTACCGCGTACAAAAGCTTGCTCTCGATCTGAGGTTTGTAAAACAGAAAACCTCTGAATCACTTTATTGGCGTAGAAGTTCAGAATAGATCAAGTATAAAAAAGTTACAAAACTGTATGTAACTACTGTAACTACTCATAAAATTGTACTCCAATTGAGTCCACTAATCTTAATAATTTTTTTTATCTGATATTAATAAGATTGCTGTAAAATTCCCTTAGTTTAATCATAAAAAATATATTCCAAGGGGTAATGTCATAGTGTTAAGAAATTTCAAATGTAAAAAAGAAATTGACACCTTCAAGCTAATGTAAACGTGCCTTATCAAATAAACTAACTGAATAAAAAAATTATAAAAAGAGCGTTTACCATGATTTTGGCAACTGTACAGTAGAGTGCCCAGAAAAAATATGAATTTTTGAAAACTCAATCCGTCCACCCCTGAGTCGATTCCTAGTCGCACCAGGAGTACTTGCTCCAAATTTGAAGCAAATCGGACAAGTCTAGCTACCGGACCAACGTGCCTGAAGTTTGTATGGGATTTTTTTGACAATTTACATGGAGAAAACCCACTAACTCGCATTTTCGTGGCTAGGTGGCACTATATGCATCGTATTATCACTGTAAGTGAAAATAAGAAAGATAATATAATTGCCTAAAAGTTTGTCGAAGACTACTAGTCAATCCGGCTTTGGTAAAAGAAGTTATTTAACTTTTAACAAAGTGATGTCTGAGTCAGTTTTGCATGACGTTTTTTTTCTATGTCGAGCATTCTTTGGAGCTTCTTGAACACTAAACGCAACAGTGAGCACAACTCTGTCAAAAAATCCGTACACTATGCGAACCATCGACCTGAGTGTGATGAACAATTACGCTTCGTTGCTGAAAGGTATCCGGATTTTTTCGTCAGAGTAGGTCAGCTTAGTTAGACGTATACCTAATGTGACGATCGGCCCTAGCAATGCATCCCGGACGTAATAAACGCAGTAACGACTAAGGCTCGTAAAAAGTGACAAAATCGCCACAGCCCTAACCATTGGGCTTACAGGACACTAGTAACAGAAATCAATGCCACATTGCCCCACCATCGACGTTTGTATACTTTATTGCGCCTTATGACCTTGGAAGGCAATTCACTCCAAAGAAAATGCCCCAGCTCAACCAACAGCGAGTCTATCGTTGATTAATGTCCCCCCCCCCCCCACCACCAACTGTGAAACTGACAGTTGCTAGTCGCTCGCTGATACAACTCGTTGCGGGTGGGGAATCGCACCAACACGTTCATACAGTTAGTGAACATCGGATGCCGGGTGTCCACTTACTCCCCGGCAAAGTGTCTTGTTGTTGTTTATAGATTGCAATATCGGGGACGTTCTCCGATGCTGTGTGTTTGCATATCGTCGACTAGTAGTGTGTGATCCGGTTGCTCTTTGTGTTTAGTTGGGAAAAGGAACTGATTTGAATATTAAGTTAACTGCCTTCGAAAGCACCAACTAAACTAACTGGGGGTACTTTCTCTCCAGAGCAGTTGGTGTGTCTGTGTGTGTGCTACGAGTACCCACTAAAAGTGGCCGAAGAAAGACTAGAGGACTGGAATGTCTGAATACTAATGTCTGGACGTGAGGCGACACTCACTGCTAACTGACTGACTGACTGACTGACTGGCTGAACACCATCACGCTCGACACCACGCCACAGCGAAATTCTTGCCGAGGATCTCGGAATCCGGACTCCGTCACTCCTCTTGTTATCTATTTCACAATATGGAAATTAGTGTGACGGAACGCTGCTGCCGCTACTGCTGCAATGAATTGGTTCAATCTGTATGGAAATCGCATCGCTGCTTGTGTAATTTGCGACAATGCGACTGGGGGCTGTGCAGGATCCGCTCACTTATGCCTGCGAGTTATTGGTTTATTTTCAGACCAGTTGATAGTTGGAGGCGATCGGTTGGGTTTTTAGTTAATGTTTCATTTCTGGTACTAAATAGCTAGATTGGGGGTGCTCGTAGCGTAATTGGTAAATCGATTACCTTGTACGCAGCACACCTTGGTTCGCTTCCCGACCCCGCAAATAGGGTTAGAAATTTTTCATAAGAGATTTTTCTAACCCGAAGAGGCTAATGACCTTAAAGATTAAAAATAGCTAGATTGGATCACTCCGCAAACCAATTCCAGGTATCTCCACAGAACTCGGTGGCCACGCATCAGGGAACCGACCAAAACTCATATCGAAATGACAACCAAAGCTTCAATCCTTCTTTTGTGTAAACCAAAAAATCTCATATCATTGTTTCTAGGGAAATGATTTCTCAAATAATTCTTAAAGGTTAGTTCAATTTTATATTTTAGGTGCCCAAAATAAAAGCAGAGTATGAAACATTTGCGTCAAATTTGAGTAAGGAATAGCACGTGATTCTAAGACCTCCACCAACTTTTCATTACCATTTTTTGATAATTTTTTGCCATATAAAGCCTTTATGACAATTAGAAATAAAACCTAATCTTAAAAGGATAGGCTGAAAGCTATGGTTGAGGTTAGATTCAGAAGTAGTTTCTAAAAGTTGTCATGTCATAATTTTTTTTCCACTAAGAAAAGGAAACCTTAACTACAAATGGCACTTAAGCGTCACTCTACTATCTCCCGCTGTGCCCTGGATGCATTAGACGTGAAGTCGGTGTGCACCAACACCGTATAACTTTTCGAAACAATCGCTTCATAAATGCGAAACCAAACCCAAATGCAAACCTCATATCGAATCGAATTGGCAGAGCCCAGCTGCTGAAAGTTACAGGATTGCCTCCGCCCCCCGAAAGACGCGGCACAACTTGAAACACTTCCAGATGGGGCACCTGCCGAAAACGGGCAAAATCAAAAAGCGGTAAAATGCATATTCATTCAGAAGAGCCTTTTCCCGCTAGAGCACAAAAAGAAAACAAAACCAATAAACCGAAAGCGATGTGATTTGGTAAATCAACTTTGGAAGCGTGCCCCCCGAAAGGCACCAAACCATGACCTAGCGCCGGCCCGCATGACGAAGTTGCGCGACGGAGAGAAATAGTGTTAGGAAGAACGAAAACTTTTTCCGAAACGAATGTAAACGATTTTCCGGGACTGAAAAGCGTAGTGTAACTGTTTTGAGTTTTTAAGTGGTTTTAGAAGATTGCAAATCTATCACCTGGCTATGAGAGGGGGGGGGGGTAATGTCCTCACCACACTGTGTCGTTCATCTTCTTGGTTAGCCGTGAACTTTGTAATTGGCAGGTCAGTAACCTTGGTCTGTTCAAATTACTCAAATATAGAAGCATTTTTAGGCAACAATGAACCAATTTCTATACACTCAGGTTTTCTTACGCGGGGGATACAGGCCGCGTAAATGAATACCGCGTAAATTTCAAAATCCGCGTAAATAAAAACCGCGTAAATTAAAAAATCCGCGTAAATGAAAACTGCGTAAATTTCAAAATCCGCGTGAATTTCAAAATCCGCGTAAAAATACCGCGAAAAAAAAACGGCGTAAAAAACCTAAGTGTACTTCGAAACATTCACACAACGTATAAATTGAAATAAATGTGAGAGTGAAAAATCTGGATCCATTCCTTTCATCCTAGTGTGACGTACCCCGCAAAACGAATGAAATGATTGCTCCTTTCCGAAGTTCAACTTTCTTATGAGATTATGATTGTATTTTATGCTTCCATAAGTGCATTATAGCCCATTGCCACAAATGCTCGCCCGAAACTGCCGGCCATCCAGTCAACAAACCAACCAAACACCAAGGTATTATTCTTAGCCTGCTTCCGCTTCGAATATTTCTCATTCTATTCTTGGCATTCCGAAAGCCGTAGAGGTTCATCTCGACGACGCCCGCCCCCTCCAGTCCACAGATCCACCTCGTTCAGCTATTACTGCTGTTACTGCTGGTGCTGCGGCTGCAGCAAAAAGACTGAACCTCTCGCTGGTGGCAAAATAATGAATGAAAATACGAGAACAGGAAGTTTCAATGATTTCATCTTCCGAGCGGACAAATTACGAGCTGCCTGCGTAGCTGCCCACATCATGAACGGATATTCGCTCGCTACGTTCGTCCGTCCGTTGGTTGGTTTGTTGGTTGGATGGTTTGGTTCAGTTGCTGGTAGGTAGATACAGCGCTCATTCTTCGAGCTATCCAAATTGGTTGCCCAAACACAATGTGCACTGTGCAGGAACATACCGTGCAAAGGTTGTTGAAGTGGGGCTGTAAGATTCATGGAATGTTGGACCAGAAAGTGCGGCGGTGTTTCAGGGCTGGAATTGTGATTGTCTGTTTTCTTGATTCCGTGGATAATATTTTTTGTTGGATTGGTGTTGGTAGCTCAAACTCAACTAACAGAAACTGTTTAAAATAATTGAACATGAAGCATTTCTAATGATACTACATAATATATAGAAGGCTTTCGTTTTTTATCCCTCTTTGCACCTCTATTGCAAAGACTGTTGGTCAAACTCATCCAACAACATGTTATAACATCAGATCATCTCCGGTAGTCTTAAAAGCAATAATTGATAAATATTTGACAATAATCTAATACACCAGTTAAACAAAATCAAAGGGTTAAAATTTCGAGATTCTTTATTTAAAATTTCAATCATTCTCAGCGTTGGAAAAATAGAAACTTTAAAATCCTTGTGGATGTATCTCAAATATAAATATATACTAGAGTAAAAGAAGAAAAAAAATAATCCCACCACCCCCGCTTCTAAGTTGAATCCTACTCTCACCAGGAGTGTGACCTGAACACGCAACCGGAAATTGTAGACCGGTTTCTAAGACAGCATAGAGCATGCATTTTCATGGGCGAGAGATTTTAGCAGGTTCCCGCAAACAATTTCAATTTGGCTACAACAGGGGGCGATATCTGCAGTAAATTTGGTTCGCATTATCGCGAAGGGCACGAGCGCTTGTATATTATCGTGTTTAATCGCGTGGGTGTTTGTATCTTTCGTGAGTTTAATTTGTTTGTATAATCGTTTGTTCGCTTGCACATTTGCGGGGGCTTTTGAATGTTCTCTTGGTCAGTGAGTTTGATTTTAATTTTGAATTCATGTGCTAGAAGAAAGTAAGTCCCTGCATATAACTAGAGTCTCCCGCTATGTCTCTCTGAAATTTGTTGTCTGGTGCATATGTGTTTGTATGTTTGCGCTTGAGACCACGTTTATTGATTCGTAAGTGTGTTTTTCTGTTGGCGAAATCGCGACATTCCTCGTTTATTGTGATTGGGTCTATAGCGAGGTTTGTATTATCGCGAAGGAATCGAACGTTTGTATGTCACGTAATCTGCTGTAGTCTCGTTTTATGACGTGGGGGTTTGTATGTCACGTGGGTATTTAACTCGTGTGCGTATGTATTTTCGTTTGTAGTCTTGTGTTCGTTTGCGTATTAGCGTGAGCTTTTGAATGTTCGCTGGTTATGGCGCCTTGTAACTTGTTGAGAATGGTACAAGTGAAATATGCCCTGGTCTATCGGTTCAGAGGGAAAGGTACTGGTCTCATAAGCTACTAGCTGTATAATTGAACCTCAGTCAGGGGGATTCTTAGTAGTCAGTAGGATTAAGATTTGGGGCTTCCTGTTGAGTTTGAGATCGTGTTCATGAATTTAGAAAATTACGAGAAAGTTAACTTAATCACAGGAGCATTTTATGTGTGTGTGTGAGATCTCGATTCACTGGGTGAACCATCACCTCTGCCCACCTAATGATTTTGACTGGTTAGTTCGATCGACAGACATATGTCAAAAATGGACAAAGAAGATGAAAGTAGTGTAAATGTTCATATTACTAATGATTGTCAGTTTGATTGTCAAAATAAATTTTACACGTGATTTAACCAAACAGCGGTCCAGTATAAATGTATCTGACCAGCGAATCGAGACTGTATAACTTGTAATGGTCTTTCTTAGTTGATGATCTAATCCAGTGGTTCTCAACCTTTTTTGTACCATGGACCCTTTAGAAATAACCCCGGGTTGCTGCGGACCCTCACGGATATGCATCGATTGTGTATGCTATCAATATGTTTTTTTTCAGTTTGTTAGGAAACAAGACTTGAAATTTGAATATGCACTCGAAAAATATATTTTTCTTCGCGGACCCCCAGCAACGACTTCCCGGCCCCTTAGGGGTCCGCAGACCCCAGGTTGAGAATCTTTGTTCAAATACACGTAGATTAAGAATTTTTTCAAAACTTTTTTCAAACTTGCTGATTTTAGTGGTACTGGGTTATTGGACCGAATGGGTCTTTTGTCCGAATGGGTTATTAGGTCGAATTGGTCATCAGGCTGAATGGGTGATTGGCATTTCGTTATTAGTCTGAGTAGGTAATGCGTAATAAGATTAACCCATTGGGGACGGGCATAGCGTAGTTGGTAAATCGATTGCCTTATACGCAGCTCACCTGTTTTCGATTCCCAACTCCGCACATAGGGTTAGAGATTTTTCCAAAAGAGATTTCTCTAACCCGAAAAGAGGCGAATGACACTAAGGATAAAACCTCTATAATCCAAATAATAAAAAAAGATGAACCTAGAAGAGGCTGACTGAGTACGATGGGCGGGCATGCGAAAGTTTTTTAACGATGCTGGGTCATTTTAGTCAAAGGACAGTAGACCGAATGGTCATAAAACCGAATTGTCGTTGGGTCGAACGGTCATTAGGCCGTAGGACAGAAGGCCAAATGAATCAAAGAGTTTGATAAATACGAATTGAAAACAGAAAAAGAATTACCAATTTTCACTGAAGGGTGAATTTGTGAGATTGCTTCGAGTCGGGAGGAGATGCCCGACATCACTCCCATTGCGTCGGTCTTCTAATTCATAGCCGCTATGTTATTATCAGAAAAATTCATATTTTCAAAAATGGCCAAAGAAATAAAATAACATAATGTTCCAGTAACATTCAATTATGCTTTTATACGGTAAATAATGTAAACGGAACACTCTGCGTAAAACGATGTGCTAACAAAACGCTGAGTGGGAACATGTACCGCGTGTTAATATTTGATTTAATATTAATTCATTGTTGCGCACAGAAAATAATACCTATATTCATCACAGGCGGGTGTTGAAATTTCAGTACATTAACAACACTAGAAATTGTGAGATATTGGATCGCTAAAGGAAATTGTTCATTGACGCGACTTTCTATTACCACACAACCGCAAAAACCATCATTAATATGGGTGTCTTTTGAAACGGGGTGGTCAGTAGACATCGGAAATACATGATTGACACCATTTTGAAATCCAAGACGGCAACACCGGCTTACCACAATACAGTAAAAACCATCTTTAATATGGATGTTATTTGAAGGCGGATGGTTAGTAGGCACCTAAAAATCGAAATGCATGATGGAGACTTCCGGTTACCAGACAATAGAAAAAAGCAGCATCAATATGGGTGTCAATTGAAAGGAGGTGGTCGGTAGACATCAGAAATTAATAAATAACGCGATTTTTAAATCCAAGATGGCAACTTTCGACTGTCCCTCTTAAAAATGATGTGTTTATAAACAACCGCGCGCAGCAGCTCACCGTGGACAACTCAAACTCCGTGTAAGATTCAGCCCGTAATTTTTACCTGAAACAAAAAAATTAAATATTTCCTTATTCAGCAGGCTTTTTTGCGCAGTATAGACAACAAAGTACTCCATTTTTCGGCAGAATGATACTTTATAATATAGGTATATATTTTAGTTCAGTCTGTGCACAATTCAGTTATCAAAAATAGTGTATTACTTGTATACATTGCTTTTATAATAATTCTGTTATCGTACACGGAATTTTGAAAACAAGGATTTCATAAAATAGGATTTAAAATTCTTAAAGCGAAAAAATTAAATTGAAGGAAACTTATGGGCATGAGACGTCTATCAGCTACACTCCAAAATCGCTTTTGCTTGCAAAATATTCTAAGAAAATCGATTATCTGAACCTGGCTGATAAAGAGACCCCCTTAAAGAGTGTTACTATCAGAAATTGGTCAAACAAGAATGTGTGTAAATCAAGCGAACTTTTCTTTAACAAATCGAATCATATTTCTTTCGGAAGTTCTATTCATGCAAAATAAAGAAAAACTATTCACTCATGCTTTCTTTTTAGCGAAATTTTGTCCCGTTGCTCCTTTAAGTCTAACAGATGCCTTTTATAATTTCTTTTATAATATGCTAAAAAAGTCAAAGAATGCAAATAGAAAGTGCATTTTTAAAGTGGAATAAATGCTCAAAACCTTTTCGAACGGTCAAGATCACATAATTTCGAAACCATCACCATTGCAGATTTAACAACCTCGAAGAAACTTTCCAACACAAAAAACGCATATTTTGAAAATTTTGGTGATGAAATCTGCAAAAAGCTTCAAAAATAATAAAGGATTTGGTGTCTTCATTTCAAATAACTTTGTAGAAATCTAGACCTTTTATTCAAAACGACATATCTACAATGAGTGATTCTCTTTGTTTACTTTCTCTTCTGTTAATAATTCGGTCGCTTTAACATTTATCTCTCAACTCTTTGCATAATATGCTAGTCAAAACCATGATCTTTCGATCTGTACTGTAAAATAAGTGAAAAGTGCTACAGTGACGCTGTAAAAATCGAAAGAGAAAGTAAACAAAGAGAGTCACTCATTGTAAAAACGCTCAAGAAATATGAAGGCTATGTAAATGAAATATATCGAGATAGAGACTACCTTGAATAGAATGTGAATTTTATTGTTTATACACAGTACAGGAGATTTATCAATTACGGTCAGATCAGAATAACTTGCTTTAAAAGTTTTCTTTCACATATAGTCTAATATATTTCGATATTCTAAACACATGGAGTGTTTATGTCTTCTTCAAAATTAGTTATGGAATGTCTTCAACAAAGTTTTTTTGTTTTATTTTAATTATAGAGGCTTTAACCTTAGGACCTTTCGGCTCTTTTTTCGATCTTAGAAAAATTTCTAATCTTTTGCGTGGGGCTTGACGATCGAATCCAGGTGAGATGCGTACAAGGCAATCGACTTGTCAACTACAACTTTGCCCGCCCCATTCGCAAAAGTAGTTTGAAATAGCATTTTCGAAAACTTTTCTGAAGACATTAAATCTCGAACTAAATTTGTTTGAAGAATAAATGCTGTATAATTACTTCTAGGAGAATTAAATTATTTTACTAGAAGATGTGCTGCGTTACGTTGCAATATACTTCAAAGATACCTAAACATCCAAAGTTGCCAGTTCCGAAATAATGTGATCGTGATAGCAAACATTTTTTTTCGAGCAGTTATTTTTTGGCTATTAAAGCTCATAACTGCAAAACGAGTCCTCGTATACAACATTTTATTACACGATTTATTTTATTAGTTCCTATCCTGTTTAAAGACTATTTATTATTATAAAATAGGAATCAAATGATCATAAAAACCGATCGGAACACGTCATTTTCATCATTTTCCTTTTACTTTCCGAAATATTACTATCGTTGTCAATCTCATTGAGCTTTTGTGTCACCTCTATGCATTCTACAAAATACATTTTAGCGAATATTGAAATGTATGCAATTTTTCGGTAAGTGTGTTTACATATAGACAATCAACCTAATCAAGCTTCGCTTCCGATTCGAAGCATTGTCCCTAATCCATATTTCAGAACATCGCTGCAAAAAGAGCTTATGGTAATTTTAAAACTATGGGACCTCGGCTAGGAGATTAGTTACAAGATAAAATTCCCACTATTTTCCAAAGGCCTCATAATGTCTAAAACAATGTTCTGAATGTAGCGATCTGATAATATACTTCTAAAATTATTATTGTACTATATTTAATTAAATTAGTCAGCATTAAGTTTTTGTTTAATACAATTATATTGGTTGAGGGGGTGGTCCAACTCCCCTTCTGGCTACTCCATTGGTAAGTGTCAAAATTTAACAGCAGGTATGTAGGTATGATACTACAGACACATCTTTAAAATGAGGAGATTTTTTAATGCATGATGAAACAATGCGTCAAGCTGAAGTTGTGGCACGCAATGGTTTCCACTGTATAAGAGGCCTTATGCTTAGATAAAGTGACTAAGATTATAGTATGATCAATAAGGTAGATGACCACGCCCATGCAGGTCAATTCTGGGACGGGAAGGAATGTTAGTTCAACACTTGTGATCATTACGACAGAGGAATTATCTGCACCATCCACAAGTGTCGCAGAATACACAGAAAAAAATATTTTGTAATTTTAAGTTTATGCACATATTTGGAACATGAATATAAATGTTAAATTAAGTTTCACCACAAATAAACACGACTTGTCGTGCTTTCTTCAACGAATTTTATTATAATTTTACACGTGGATTAAAAATTACAGTTTCTTTAAACGGAAAACCAATGCACTTCAATGTATTTTTACTCGAATACTGCTGTAAAATGAATGATATGTAATATTACACGAATGAAAGTGTAAAATTGTATGCTGTTTGATGCTCCAATTTATTTTAACGTAATTTTCAATCAAATTTTTGATTCTATCGTTGTATGTTTACAGTCGTATTGATTTACATGTCGTTTAAATTTCATTATTTTTTGGTGTGTAGGATTGGTACTCAAATACTCAAGCGCTTTGCCTTTTCATTTTAGATCAAAGTTTTCAGCTGTGCAATCTCCAGTAGAAATATGAATGCCATTCGAATAGGTATTTTAATAATTATTCTTCCGCGGGGCGTTACATAAAAGGACAAAACCGCGTGGAATATCATCTATAGACAATATGATCTTAGTAATATGTACGAAAGTCGCTCGCAATCAATTTCCGAAAATTCGAAACGAGCAATTTGAACTCAGAACAGCCGACCATCGGGAGTATGGCTTCTTATTAACACTTCAATGATCATTTCCAAAGATTTCAGTACAAAGCAAGCGTACAAAAAGTATGAAAGATACCAAAATGAATGTGAAGAAATTCACTGCGAAATGTTAATTACAAGTTGGCAACTCCATTCTCCCTATCAGACACATTTCCATAATTGGATTAAATGCCAAATTGTAAACGACATGTTTATTAACCGTACTAAATATAATAAACACAACGGAGTGGGCGTAGCGTAGTTGGTAAATCGATTGCCTTGTACGCAGCGCACCTCGGTTCGAGTCCCCACCCCGCACATATGGTTAGACATTTTTCATAAGAGATTTTTCTAACAAGAAGAAGCGAATGACCTTAAGGTTAAAACCTCTGTAATCGAAAAAAAATAAACACAACGACAAGGGCTGTTGATCCATCGGTGGCCCAGAAGAAGAATGGATGGGAGAAGAGCAATACTGGCAAAAACCGACTACCATATGAGCGGTTCCAACTCGAAAGAGCGACGCAGAGTACTGCACTGGATAATTTTTATGAACCAGGAGTGCGATTTTATGAAGTTTTAGCTTCTGATGCCCCCACATTTTCTGACAGAGTGAAGTTCTGGAGTGTTGAAATGTTTACCACTGCTTAGGAAAGCAAAAAGAGTACAAAGCTAGTGTCAGAACTTCATGGGACCTCAAGAAGTCACTTTTGGAGGTATTTGTCAATGTAGATTTGTCGGTAGACGGTTCCAGATTTAATAAAAAAAAACTGGCTTATTTTGAAACATCTACAGTTTGCTTGCCACACAAAATTTTTTTTGGGCAGTTTGACCGCTTCATCTTAGGCCAATTCCAGTTTGTATTTTAAATACGGTTTTTAAACCAAAGCTTTGATAGTTATACATTGGCGTGGAAGAGCCTGTACATGAATATACGCTGTTAGTGTAGAATTAGACTTCATTCTATACGGCTATTGTACAACCGCCAGAAGAAGCCTAAAACATTAGTACACAATCGGGAATAGCGAACCAGAAAAGGTGACTATATTTGAATGATTCACTCAATACGGAATGGATAAAGGCGATGATGTAAAACCTTAAGGTCCGTTCAGGTTAACCTTCCGGCAGTCGCGCTAGTGCACTAAGTGCACGCTGCTCTTAAAATCTAGCGAAATCGTCTTATGGTACTAACGGCTGCTCGTTTGGTAGTCCATAAGCGCGACTTCCGGAGGGTTACGTATTCGGTACGGAACAATACCTAGGAACTCCTAGCATGTTGTTAGTCGCCTCTTACGATATGGAAGAAGGTGGTACTATTCTTGGCTGAAATAGTGCAAAAAGATTTTAGCCAGCCGGATACCACAAGGCCTGTTAGGTCAGAATGAAGAAAAATTACTAATTTTTTCTGGGAATTAAACTAGTTATTGGTATTTTAAATCTCATGATACACGTCTGATAGCCCAATTCAGCATAATGGCATTCCAAAACCGTACAAAATACATGAACCCAACAAAACTGTACTGAAATCCGTTCGATCGAAACTTATTGGGCTATGACTAGGCGCGGACTTCGAAAGACCAAATTCCTTTGGTGAAGGACGAAAAGAAAATAATGAAGAAGTGGAAAAATACTGGGAAAATGTAACGGAAACGACTGCACCGGCTCTGGTGGAACGCGTCAATCGCAAATTTCGAGCATTTTACTAAACTCATTCTAAAGTTTAACCGACGTAGGTAAGCTTAAATGAATACATATACTGAACTACTGTAAAATTTGGGTTTCATTTTGATAACTGTAGTTGCTTTGGCAATGCATCTGAAGTGCAGCAGTGTTCAATGATAATTAAGTTTCATTTTTGTGTAAGTAGCACCAACTGGGTGTCTGATTACACGATGTATCTAAACCAGTACCCAAATTAGCACTAGTTAGACACCAAAAAATCCAAACAGTTCACACGACCCATGTGAACGGCTGAAGCAACTGGCTTTTTCCCGGTTTAGGTACATCGTCTAACAAGACACCTAGTTGGTGCTAGTTACTGACGAGATGAATTCGAAACACAAAAATGAAAATTAATTTTCGTTAGGTCTCTTAATGTGCAAATTGGTTTAATCCATTTTTTGCTTTCGGTTATTATATATTACATAGTAATTAATGAGTCGCATTGTAAATTATTCATTCATTATAACCTATAAAAAATTGACTAGATTTGGATGATCCCTACTGTACCGACCGAAGTTGCCAAAACCCACAGAACGCTAAGACCAATTCTCGAAATAGATCTACGCGCCTAAGCATACTCCTCCAATCCCGCGTGATTATAATTACTAAAAGCATTAAGTGTGACAACTTTGCATCGAATAATTGTCACCGAGTGAAACGGAAACGCTTACAAGCCAACACCACGTCTTCACAAACGCATGACACGCTTGCGTGAAAATATGCCAACGATGGCAGTGATGAGGGTTCGCTTCGTCCAAACATGTTTAACTACAGGCACGTCCATGATTGCGTGGCGAGGTGGACTTAAACGTCATCATCAGTGTCACAACCTTCGCACTTTCCAGATAGTAGCAGCGGTATGCCGAAGGGCATGCAAACGTCAGCCTAACTCGCGCCAATCATATGAATGGTTGCGTGCGAAGAGACAAATGAATCAACACCCCCACTCCACTTTACCGCATGGAAAAAGCTCATTCCAGATTATTGAGATCGCATTCATTTTTCGTGGTTTTCGTGCTAGACTGGATTCGTTCTGGTGTGGATGATTACATACATAATTACAAAAGTGGAGCAGCTCACGAAAGTTCCCAAACTGGTCATGATTTGTGCTTTAGAGTATATACAGTAAATGAGAACGAAACTGTCCTTGATACTGCTCTGAAGATCCTGTACATGAAACCATACTATATAATACCGTTAGAAATGGTTCATGGTTTTTATTAACTACGTTTCTTCATATCATCTTTGGAGTGCTTCTGATTAAATCAAAAACCAGAAAGTCTTAGAAATCTGAAACGTTAATATTAATTTTCCAGAAATAATAAATATACTTCTTTATTGTGGAGTTCAACATTTCGACGAACATTTTCAATTGAATACGGTCAGATTTCGGACTTGTAAGTACGTCATTATTTTGATTACTCGAATCCAACTGATTGCAAATAACTGTTCCGTTCACGAATCCCAGCTGGTACTATTCCTTCTTCCGTATATTTGAACGCAATGTTTGCCCGGAAGTGCAAGTCTTCGAACGTATGTAAGAAAACCACACTATTTATACTTGGCTAGTGAGAGATCGTTACGAATGTGCAGCTTAGCGAAATGAGGTAGCTCTTGGTCGGTGATTACTTTTCATATGTGTGTATGTCTGTCAATGTGCACCATAACAATAGATTTGGAGAAGGTTAAAGTAGTTCGGTCGTGGTCAAGTGAGATTGCATAATGAGCACATTATGCAACTAGCAACTCTATCGGCGTCTTCGAGCCAGTATATCTCAAAAGAACGGATACTAAATGTGGTTCATTATATTAACATATTGGATCAAATTAGCTGAATATTTCGTGTACTTATATAAGATAATGAGAAAGTGAACTCATTCAGCTAGCCACAACTTGTCTCGTATAGCAATTTCGCGTCGGTTACCCTGCATATCGACGAATACGAATCATTATTTAAATTGGTTTATTTGATACAGTTCGACGTGTTAGCTTAACGGAGTCAATATATATCGAATATAAAACAAAACCTCTTCAAACTTCAAACATTAGGCATTAAAACAGTACTTCATCAATAACCTCCTCGTGTCAAACCTACCTAACCAACTTATAGGGCGCACAGGGTCAAGTTGAGTATAACGTATTCATTTTAAATGAAGATGTTTACATTAATTGATGTAGTAGCCGGCAAAATCGCCACAAGCCAGCCATGCTTTATTGAAGTCCCAGTCAAGTTCAAACTAGCCTCCCACCTCTCACCACTATCCGAAAACTACCAACTAGCGTTCTGTGTCGTACTCGACTAATTCATCCCATGGTTTCATTCATTATTTTCCCGCACCAAACCTTGACCCCGTACAAATGGGCCCCTCTCCCGAGCACTGCGCTGACTGTGGTGGCCCATTCAGCTTTGTACGCGCGCGCACAAATGTTCTTCATTGATGAAAAAGGCTTAAACACCTCCAAGCGGAACACGGCGGGTTCATAGTAAAACGTATATAGCGTGCAGCTGGCCTAACGACGTAAAACGTCACTCTCATTTGTTCCCATCTCTGTTGTTGCCAATCATTTTACTGCTGTTGGGTTTGCTGGCGCTGCGCTCGGATTTGTATTCCATTCAGCAGAGCAGTTCCATTGAGCCCGCGCGCGCACAAGGTTAATATTCCATCTTCATCACAATTGTGTGCGGCGGTGCGCGCTGCGGTTTTCCCCTTCCAGTACACATAGACGATGGGCGGGGTGCCACCACCGCCGCCCGGGGTAAGCGCTGGGAATACTGACTGACCAGCACCGATGATAGAGGCAGTCAAGCTCCGCCAACTGACGGATAGGGTTGTGAGGAGGGTGGCGGAAAAGTGGAGAAGATCCATTACTTTGCTTTCATATTTCGTTCATTCATAATTTTTGTAATCGCCCTCGGGTTGGCTTTCAGTTCGGCCCCGGTCTGTTGTCGGTGAGACCCTCGAATATTGCTGCAAGACGAGAAGCAATTTTCTCAAGTCTCTTGTGTCTATTTTGAAATGTTCATAAAGTAAGGCAACAAGCGGCACTGCGTGCCACCCGCGGCCGTGGCGGTGACCAACCAGAAGTCGTCGCCGTTTCTGTTACTCGGTCGGGGTGATTTGAGCTGACTGGCCACTGGCTTCATTCGGGGAGGGGTTTGTGCGGTCGGTGTGGTGGTGCGGGAGGAGCACAAAGGAGTCGCTCCCATCGGATATTCGGAAGCGGGTTTTTAGAGTTATTTCATGAATGAACGTTTCAAATTGAAAGCGAAACGAAACTGATGTGTGCTGATGAGATTGTTCCAAGTAATTAATCATGGCAGTGTGGGGGAAGAGGTTTCACGAACAGTAGTCGCCATAACCGACAGGATTGGTAGTCATGTTTTAACATTGATATCACCAATGACATTAGCTTTTTCTTATTAAAAATTGTATTAGAAATTCAATTTGCGCTTATTTTGTTACAATCATGGCGTAAATAATCAGTAAAAATATTTTCGGTGGAGACACATAGTACTTTGTTGGTAGCAAAGTACCACGAACCTCCATCGGAAACTCTAAAGCGAAATAATATCGTTCGATTTAAAAAGAGCTTGTCATCCGGGGAAGGAAATCAAGAATTGTTCCGCTGGTAACTGTCCCCGTTTCATAAGAAGCGACAAAAAACAAAACTCTTTTCTTCAGTTTACTGTAATAAATTACTAAATTGTTTCCCATGGGAGATGGCTAGTATGGCCGTCATACAAGGGAAGGTTTTCAGTACAATTAACCTTTTCATGCCAATTTTTTTGAGTAGTGCATATATGGTGCCAAAGCTATTTCTTGAAAATTGTGGAGTCAAGAAACCCGGAAAATCTTTTTTTTTCATAAAGAGAGGTGCTTTCCTCGCAGTATTAGAAGCTGCTCTATTTTTACCTTTCAACAATTATCCTAGAATATTAACAATAGACCAATTGCGTGATAAACGAAGTCGAAGACTGAGAGGTTTTATCAGTTTTCCAAAATATTGCAAAATAACGAAGATGTATCAAAATTTCATTATTCGTCGTCAACGTAATCTGGCGACACTGGCACAGCTCTATCGGAATCCAACCAGACTAATTTCAATAACTTAAGTTCTGGAGATAAAACTTGTAATTGTTAGTGCCCAAATGAAAGTTAATAGTCACATTTATTCGTCCTATTTGTCATTATCAGGAAATCTTTCCTAAATCAAAAGTTAGAGCTCTTTGAAAACGTTGTTTAACATGGGCATGAAGGGGTTAATGCTCATTTTAGGCCTCTCAAAATTGTTTCATATTTTCATCTCGAAAATAATCAATATTTTTTGAAGTGGTAGCCTTAATTTGTTTGCTACAAAGACTCCTAGAATCCTGAATCCCGTGCGAACACCAGAGCAATTTTCAATCGAATCCCTCCTCCTCCCGTGACGTATGTGGAGTGCGTAGTAGTATCTACATCTTGCCTCAAGCAAAAACAAGTGTCGGACTAACACTCCTTCGCTTTCCTGCTGCGATTTACATTCGGGCTTGAGCGGGGCTGGTAATGATCAATAAACAATTTAGAATTGCCAGGAATTGTAAATTCATGGATGATTTGTTACTTACAGGCATTTTGATATCTATTGATTCGCTGTGTGAGATTTCAGTTAATCCCGATCAATAACGGAGTATTGCTCAAGGAAGTCAGAATCGGTTTTAAGAGCCTTTGAAAATTGTTGGTATTACAGAGAATATCGGTTTAGCAGCACCATAGTGTAATTTTAGACTGACAAAATGGAAATACTGACAATATGTGTTTCTTTCGAATTAATATACCGAAGCTGTTCAAGTATGTCTAAAAACGTCTAGACGCGTCATAAACCGTCTAAAATAGTCTACAAACGACAAAAGCGTATAAAAATGTTTAAAAACATTAAAAAACGACAAAAGCATTTAAAAACGTCTAAAAAGGATTAAAAATCGCGTAAAACGTCTAACAGCAGCTACAACATAATAAAGCGTCTAGAAAAGTGTTAAAAAAGTGTCAAAAACGCTTAACAAAAACATCAATCATTTAAAATAACAAATAACGTATAAAAACGTCTCAAACGTCAAAATCGTCCGAAAAGGTCCAGAACGTCTAATGCCTCTAAAATGTGTAAAGACAAAAGACATCAAACTATCCAAAACTTCAAAACATAAAAAGCGCAAAAAAATGTCTGAAAAGCGTCTAAATAAGTCTAAAATATCCGGTTTAGAAGCTAAGCACCCTCTTGATTTATTTTAAAAACGTTCAAAAGTGTAAAAATGTCAAGAAACGTCTAAAACATCAATATCATCTAAAAATGGCAAAACACCTCTAAAACGTATAAAAGCGTCTAACGATAAAAGCTTTCGAAAACGTTCAAAACGTTTGCAAAAGTCTAAAATGTCTAAAAAAACATCTAAAAGCGTCAAATACGTATAAAATGTCAAAAACATCTAAAATCGTTTTAAAACGTCATCAAACGTCCAAAAACGCCTGAAACGTCAAAAACTGCTTGGTGCGTTCAAATGCGTCTATAAAGTCCAAGAAAGTCCAATGTAAATGCTAAGTACCCTCTCTATTTATTGAGTGTCTTTTTTACATTTCCCTAATACTGTTTTTAACCTAACGTCTAAAATATCCAAAACCTTTAAAAAATCGTCAAAAATGTACAAAATGACAAAAAACTTCTTAAATCGTCTTAAAACGTAACCAAACATCTTAAAACGTATGAAATGTCAAAACCGTCTAAAACACCAAAAACTGCTTAAAGGGTCCAAATACGTCTACACTGATAATATAAATTCGTAAATATAACGAAATCGAACATGCAATGCACGAATTCATTCGTCGTTTTCTGCAACGAAATATTTTCGTGTATTGTAAATAGTAGGTTTCGTTCATTTCATGAACAAGAATAGCCGCTTGCTGAACGAAAGCTTTCGTAAATTTTACACATTTAATGAACACTGCACGAATGTTATCGTGGATAACGACATTATTTTTCGTGAATAAAACGAAATGTTTTGTTTATTTGAATAAACGTTTGTGTATATTACGAACGATTCCATTGCTCACACGAATTTATTTCGTTCATCCTAGAAAACTTTGCGTATTTATTAGCCTGTTGTTGTTTTCAGTCGATCTTTTGGGATCGATGTTTGACAACATCGATTTTTTTTATTTAAAAAAAATCAATGTGGCCAAATCGATTTTATTGTGGTTCGAAGAAATGGCCTGTTGATGAACGAAGGTTTTCGTAAATTTTACTTACT